>NC_080426.1:13373309-14642019 GCF_029873635.1 Malania oleifera
GTACTAATAATTTTAATTGTTCTGTAGCTTTTTGGGTTGTTGCGTTCTAATTAATCACACGGCTTCTGATGTGGTGTCCTAGTTTTGCAGTGTTTTTCTGTAATTTTACCAAATGGGGAAGTTGGGGAAGAAAGCCAGGAAATTTGCGAGGAAACATTTACAGCCTCTGCTCAAACGGAGGCGAAAGATGAAGTCCATATTGAAAAGAAAGTTTTCTTCAAGTAAGTGTGGACTGCAGACTCAGTTTATATTTTTATGAATGTAAGTAGTCTGTTTGTAATCCTTCATATAATTTTTCTGCTGCCATATTACTAATGCACTGTGTGTGTGTGTTCTTTTTTTTTTTTTCTTTGAAAAATTGAGATGGTTTGAGGGATGTTATACATGTAAGCAAAAACAATAGTTTTTAATTTCTTACATAGTGGTGGAGTGGAGTTCAGTGGCAGAGCCACATTTTATTGAGTGGGCAATTGCCTGCATTTAAGTCAATAGAAATAACTTAATAATCTTTTTTTATCAGCAAAGGAAATTTCATTAAAGGGCATCAAGGTTGTGCAACCCAATTACAAACACCCAAAAGGAAATCATCCACTCCCTAGGATATCAAAAAAAGTTTAGAATTACATGAGTGTCTATAAGAATTACTCCACCATGCCAACTAGTTACAATAGAATCCATCAGTCTTTGATAACATGTAAGGGCGTAGCTGATCCTTTGAAAGGTGTTTTATTTCTTTCCCTCCCACACAAACTAAAAGATGGAAAGGGGAGTGAGGGTCAAAGCTTTTCTCCTTTCCTTGCTTAAGCGTATACCTTCCCAAACCCATAACTCTCTATCCAATGTTTTGACACCAAGCTGCTGCTGCTTGATCCAAGAAATGGCAAGGTTCCGAAAATGTTTGGTCCAGGTGTGCAAGAGGATGTGAATGATTGGTTCTACACATTCTAAACCCAAGAAGCTCATGTTAACAAGTGGCAGTCCACTTTTCTGCAGATTATCTATGGTAATAACCTTTCCAAGAGTTGACTTTCGTGTAAAGAAAGCTATATCTTTTGGGGGTGGGGGGTTTGCTGTTTTGGAATGGACTTCCAGGGGAAGTTGCTGCTTGTTGCAGCCAAAGAAGTGAAATATCTGTATTAGGATCTGACTGTAAATCTACCACTTTTATGCAGGATCCACTTTGGTTCATTAGAAATTTTCCAATTATGTATTTTGTACAAGCGACGATAAAATTTTTTAAGAGAGTCAATTTCTCAATCAAAGATATTTATTGCTTGAGGAACGATCCAAGAGATATCATGATATGTAATTTGAAGGTGATTGCTGGTTAGAGCTTCTTTTTGAGTCTGTGACATGCCAAACTGAATATGGAATGGAATTTTATGCTAAAGGGAGAATGGCTGCATCAAATATCGTGTCAATCCCCATTTTGCACTTGGACATTGACAAGGGAGAAAATTCATCCAACCCCTCTTGATGAATTTCTCTACTCCAACACCATATGTTCCTCTCACATATTTAGTGGCCCAACCATTGTGCTGAAGGTGATATTTTGAAGTGATGATTTCCCTCCAAAATGGTCTTTTTCCTTTTTAGTAATCTTATAGTTAATGTATGTTTTCTCACGTAGTTTTAAACCTTTTACCATAATATCCACACTCAAATATTAATTGTGATGTTAAAATATATCGAGGCTTTGTGCTAAATCAGAATTTATTTTGTTAAAAAAAATGATTTTAAAACGTAAAGGCTAGATTGTGGAACAAGTTGAGCTGTTGTTTGGAGTTTGTTGTATGATTTTTTGCAGCAAAGGTTGGATTTAACCAGGTACTTGAAGACTTCCTTCTTAACATCTTTTAGAGGTTTTGGAAGGCATAAACCACCTGCAAGTTGTTTTGTGCAATCTCTGCAAAGCTTTGGAACATTTGCTTAGAGAGTAATGGTTGTATTTTTAATGGTCAATCTATGCCTTTGGAATTGCTTTGGGAAAGGATTATTTTACTAGCTTCTTTGTGGGTCTCTTTGTATGATTGCCTTAAGGGTTTTATTTTTTAGACTTCAGTGGCATTGGTTGGCTTTGTTAGCTTGCTTCTTGATGCATTTTTTTGTTGCTTTTCCTTTTTCTTTCCTTTTTTTTCCCTCTTTTTCTTTTGTCTTCTCTTGGGAGGATCCCTTTTCATATCCTTTGTCCCGTTCTTTTGTTCATAAAGTTTGAGGTAATGGCTAGTGAAGGAAATTAACATTAGTAGAAAAAACCAAAAGAGAGAGGAGGAGGCTTAGGGAGGAAGAGGTAGAGATAAAAAGACGTAGAGATAAAAATAAAAAAATGCTAATTCAAAAATATTCATAAACTTTCTAGCATTTATTGCATAATTGAATAAAAGACATGAAAGATTGCTTGATCATATATTGTAAAAGAGTGAAATGCTTTGTTGCTAGATTGATTAGGGCTATGTTCGCAGTCTTAGAGACTTGTGACCGTGACACATGGTTTTGGTATGTTACTCTAACTTGGAGGGAACTTTAGGTTAACGTAGATTTTAGCTATGAAGATTTCATGGGAATGGTTTAGGTATGTCACTGTGACCTTGTGATCGATTTGGATAGTAGCAATGCTGGTGTTCTTGAACCTAATATGTATGATCATTAGATCCCTAGTGGCTATTCATATGTGCACGAGAATGCTTCAGAGACATTACTTTTGGGGGAACACTAGGTGAGCGGCTTATCTCCCTCGGTATCCTATTGGGTATCAAGCGAACACCCTGAGGAGAGCTTAGGGCTCTAAACATCCTCGAGGGGTGGCATGGGTTTCCATGTGGGATTGGGTGCCCCATGGATGATCCATTTGGGAATGAGGTCGTGTGGTTATCTCAACCCAGAGGTTTGGGGCTCGTCCTCTTTTGTTGTCAGCTAGACAATTTGGGTGGTGTCATCTAAGACCTAGATTGGACTAACAAGGGGTGTTAATCCTTCACTTGTCTTGGTTGAGTAGTGTATAATGTCACTTCCCTTAGCTCCGGCTAGTGGGTGCTAAGTGATAGATACTTTGGTGTGAGGCTTGTGCTGTGGAGATGAGAGTTACCCTCAGCGCTGGTGGAACATGAGTTTAACTCCTTTACCTTTCGAGTCTAGGTTCTTTAGCGATGATCTTAGTTGGTTCAAGGGCTTTCAAGCTTTGAGACTTGACCATTGGGTTAGAAATTTGAGTGTTTCCTTGGATGAGGATGAGTACAATTGGGCTAGACTTGGTGTAGTCTCGCCGCAGCATGGGCTTGACTCCTTGACACTTTAGATAGATCTTGGCAAGGGTGATTCCTTTGGCCTTGAAAATCTGCATGTCCTTGATACTAGGCTTTGTGGCCAGTATATAAGTCATCATCCTTGATCTTCGTTCATACAGTAGGGAAATTCTTTGTTTAATGATGCTGACAGTATGCTCGTATAGCTTGCCTGCCCAGTTTGGTGGTATAGGATTGCTCATTGGTGTTGATAGCACATATAATTGGATCCCTGTTTGGTTGTTGTTGTTTCGTCTGCTGCTTA
Organism: Malania oleifera; assembly: GCF_029873635.1. Lineage (NCBI taxonomy): Eukaryota > Viridiplantae > Streptophyta > Magnoliopsida > Santalales > Ximeniaceae > Malania > Malania oleifera. Next base: position 13,376,856 of record NC_080426.1, read on the forward strand.
TATTTTATGAATAAAATAATGTTTAAGTTTGCATTCTATGGTAAGCAATGCTTTTACCCGCTGTTACACAATATAAAGGAAGTCACAAGTGGTTGTCCCTACAAATTAAATGTCTTGGCTTTTACCCGCTGTCTTAAGCTTGTCATTTATTACACACATTGATGATCAGAAATTAGATGGTTCTTTTCACATATGATGTTAATAGTATGAAATCTTAGTAAGATTGAATTTAATGGAGTTTTAATGAGAGAAACTGACTGAGGATCACCATACTAATTCATGCTGTGGACTTATTTTTTGCATTTTTTTATAGCATGAATAAGTGTTGGTAAATATTTGACAGAGCTCGTTCTTCATTTTTGTCATCCGTTTGGGTTCTGTTTGCAAGGAATAAGGTGATGCTCCTCTTAGTTATAATAAAAGAGGTTCCTTTAAGGATGATTTGGACTGGCTTTTACTTTGTCCTTGTTGGCGTTAGGGTGTTGTTGTCCATTGTCCTTGGAGACCCCCATTATGTGGATAAAATATGTTGATGGTTGTTTTCTCTGTAATGTGTTCTAGTTGTAGAGCTCTCATTGGATGTGATGTCTAAACTTATCTAAGCTCTAAAGATCATTGTTCGGCACCATAAAAGATGAATGCCTGTCCGAGAATTCTGAAATGCAAACCCCTTATCTAGTCTATCAAAATTAAAGATCTCTCTTTCTTTTTTTTTTTTTTTTTGGGATAAGAAAAAATATAACAGCTTTGCAAAAGGATACAATAGGTGGAGAACAAAATGTCCTCCAAAGATAAAAAGAAAACAAAAGAGAACAAACAGAGAATTACTATAATGCTGCCTTCCACTCCCCAACTAGATCAGGCAGCAGCACACCCTGAAAAAACCCAAGGGGATGGTCCCTGAAAGAGGCCAATTACGCTGTTCCATCCTACAACAAACAAGGAGATGTAGCGTGATTCTTGAAATTCTTGTATCCCTCATTCCCTCTCAATCTTTAAGGTCCACAAAATAGCAACAACCGTGTGCTGTGCCATAACACTCCTCCACTCCTACTCTTGCTGAAACCCCAATATCTGACCAACAAATCATCTGCCACCCAAGGAGACCCCCAAGCTTTACTAAGACTAGAGAACGGGCACCAATTGAGATGGGATGCTACCTTGCACTGAAGGAAGAGGTGAGAATTCATTTCATTGGACTTGTAGCACATCACAGAAATGTACACAAATGTTAGGATGCCATCTTTTCATTGGCTGTTATGGAATGATAACCCATAATCTTCTGTTTTTTTTCTTAATTTTTTTTTAAAAAAAAAATCAGATTTGCTCCACCTAGTGATCAGCAATACCTATTGAAATTCTTCCTTCAGTTATCCAGAATTAATGCTAATCTTGAGGTGAGACAAGAAATGTCCAAGAAGTGAGAGAGAGAGAGAGAGAGGGAAGAAAATGCTCAAGAATTGAGAGAATCTTTGACATAGTTTTGCCAATGTGGAAGATTCTTTTAAAAAGCAAGGAATGCACCTTTTTAGATTACTAGAAGGCACTGCATTTCTCCTAAATCTAGTGTTTGCTGTTGGTATTTTCTTCTCATACAGCAGTTGCTAATTATTCTCTACTTGCCTGACTTGTGTTGTTGGTTTAGTGAAGGATCTCTTTTGTTGTTGTATATTGGTGCTTCTTCTATTGTGTGTTTCAGTTTACTGTCAAAATGTAGAATGTTCTTGGATATATAGTACTTTGATTTTTTCTTTTATGTATACAGTTATACATATATAGTCTACTATTAGTCTTCAGTTTCAATTGTGTTAAGTCCGTCCATTCTGCAAATATGTGCTTCTTAATCATCGTCCGTGCTTGCATGCAGTTGAATTATTAATGCATCTCGAGTTTATTCATTTTTTTTTTTCGTCATCCTGCTTGTTCAGCCTTAGAGCACGAGGGGAAAAATAATAATAATTGGTTTGTCTGGAGAGCCAGATACATTTTAGAAATTTACTGTCACAAAATTTGCCATTTTGCAGGTGATCCTATCTTTTGTTGATCATGGTAGTTTCCAAACTTAAGTTATTCACTTTGAGCTCAACCATGAACAGCACCTTATGCCTTTCTACTTTTTTTAAAACCAAGAATTTTTTTTTTCCCACTTTAAATTTTGAAGACTGTAATCTTCGGCTACTATTCAATTGCTGCAGGGAATGAGCAGGATGCTGCCAAAGTCCAAGCAGGGGATATGTTGGAACTGTCTAATGGAAGGTAAATTGATGAATTTAACACACACACACAAACATGTGTATCATAATTTAACTGTGCAAAGTGTTTGCTCCTCTTTTATTATCATACTCGATGGTTTCCTTGGAAACTTCCTGTTTATATTAGGCTACAGCTACAAAAGTTAGAGCATGCGTCAATCAATTAATAATTTGTTGACACATCGGTCTTGACAGGCTTGTGTTATCATACACAAACTGATAACCATTAGGTATAATAATGGACATAAAAAGAACCTTTGAGCTTACCCTTTTTCATTTAGGCACAGAACTAAACATTTATTTATTATTTTGATGGGCAAAAGGAGAATTCATTAAAGGGCACGGAGGTGGTGACATCCATTTATAAGAAGCTGAAGAAAGAGAGTGAAAAGAAAGGTATAATCTGAGATACAAGATGTCCAAAAAATAAAGAGTTGTGTAAAAACATGTCCACTAAATCAGCTAGTTAGAGTGGTAAGCCATCTATTTCTGAGGATTGTGAGTGATGTAGCTGATCCTTTGAAATACCTGTTGTTCCTTGCCCTCCATAGTCCAGAATCTGAAAATGGTGAGAAAGGTCTGTGCATGAAATATATATAGATTATTGGTAAAAATATTGTCTATGCATAAAGCTGAAATTAGAGGTCTTTAGGAAAATTTATGCATGAAAGGTTTATCCACAAGATATGCTGGCAAATACTCAATGATACAAAAACTTGTTTGGGCATTATTTGTGAATGTTTGCACCCTAAGAGACTCATGGGTTCATCAGAATGGGCATTCATTTTATGGTTAATTTAGGTACAAAAATTTTTCTGATAGAACTTTTGGTTCAAGAATGGACATAAAGGGAGTGATACAATCAATAAAAAGAAACAAAAGGAGGTAAATTTATCAATTGCAAGCATTGTTTTGGTGGGATGATAGTGAGGGAGGTTTGCCTTGGAGTTTAATTGACTTTTGGGCTTTAGTCAGTCTTTGTGGCAGTGCTGGGGTTTTGTTTGCAGTACCGAGCACGACGTTGTAGTGCGAGCAATGATTGCTGGGCTTATTTTGAGGTTTTTCGTAATTTTTTGTGGGTCTTGTTTTTCAATGGTTAATGTTAGTTGTTATCGGGCTTAAGCTAGCAAGGGTCATATATACCATTGTATTGGATTTCTTCTATATTGGAATGAAGCATTATGATTAACATTGCTGCGATTTTGAACTAGTAACAGTGGCTAGATTCAGGAATGAGCTTAGATATAAAATTCTAAAGGAGATGTTTTAGGCACAATTAGTTGACTTGGAAGATGTGATGGACCATCCACATCCCCTAGGCTGTCCATTCGGCACATGTATTTTAGGTGTAACTTTAAGAAAATTTGGGAAATAGTGTGTATGGAGGACTTCTTTATATTTTTAGTGACTTCCTTTGGTATTTTGTACTTTAAGTGTTTAGTTGGGTCACGTGTTAGTTGTAGTAGTGCTCCAAGTGCTTGACGTGCAAGTTGTACAGTTAATTTGATTTGAATCCAGACTGCAATTTCCCTCTCTCACTGTCTCTCTCTCTCTCTCTCCCGCAGCTTCTTTTTCTTCTTCTTATTCTCCCATCTCTGTTCTGTTCTGATGCTATTCTGACTTTCTCTTCTTCTCTTCTTCTGCTGCTGCTGCTGCTTCTTCTTCTTCTTCTTATTCCCCTCCGAATTCTCTCAATTCTGTCTCTCTATATCTAAATTCTCTCACTTGTCCTACATCAAATTGGCATCATAGCAAACCATGATTACCACGCAGCCATTTGAAGTCAGATATTCCAGAAATTTCAGACACTGTTGCACTGCAAAAATTTCCCAGAAAATACCATTCATGCCCCTGAAATTCAAGCACCTTTTCAAGAAACCATTTTACACCACTCCCTACAGCATCAAAATCAGAACCCCCAAAAACACTATCCCTTGAAATTTCATCACTGCCCAACCATTAGAGAGGCCTCACGCACCGGCTGAAACTGCCACCCCCACCCCTGCGTGCGCGTGGCCCCATGGGGATCCTCAGTTTCCTGCATTTTTGTTGCTAAACTGCCACCCTCACTGGAATCCCACCTCCCTATTTACTACCAGCTGGAACCACCTTGTTGGAGGCCCATTGCCGACCATGCAGCCATTTGAAGTCAGATATTCCAGAATTTTCGGACAGTGTAGCATGGAAAAAATTTCCCAGAAAATACCATTCATGTCCCTGAAATTCAAGCACCTTTTTTGGGCAACCATTTTACACCACTCCCTACAGCATCAAAATCAGAACCCCCAAAAACACTATCCCTTGAAATTTCATCACTGCCCAACCATTAGAGAGGTTTCACGCACTGGCTGAAACTACCACCCCCACCCTCGCGCTCGCGTGGCCCCCTGGGGATCTCCAATTTCCTGCATTTTTCTTGCTAAACCGCCACCCCCACTGGAATCCCACCTCCCAATTTACTACCAGCTGGAACCACCTCGTTGGAGGCCCATCGCCGGCCATGCATGCGGGGAAGTTGCTGGATTGCCCTGGTTTTGCCCAAACTCGCGAGATATTGTTTCCAGCTTCAAGAATTTGGATTTTACCATGATATTTTGAAGCATTCTGAGTTTAGATTGAATTATCAAGCTTCGTTCACATTTCCAAGGTCAAATACAGCTTAATCAAGGGCTGCCAAGTAAGTTTCTGAGTTTTGATGCCTTGCCAGCATTCAGATTGAGTTCCAGCTGCTTTCTGAAGGCTGTTTCTTAAGGATATGAGAATATAGGGAGTTGGGAAATTGCTGGACTTTCATTGTGAGTTCGATGGTGAACTCAATTTGTGATCTAATCTTGGTTATGAACCAAATTCTCACATTTTCTTGACTAATGTTTGTATGACTAGGTAAAATTTGTAATTGCAAAATTCCAAGTTTCTTGTTACCATTTGGAAAAATAATCCCCTTTTTCCTGGTGAGTTCCCCCATTTTATTTATCATTTGAATCCTTGTTCATATCCATACCTAGTTCATTCCTTGTTGCCATGTCATGTGTGACCATATCAAGTCAAATGCATTATATTCCGCAGCTTCATGTGTGTGCATTATAGTAGTTTTAGGATTTATATTAGTTGTAGTCAAGTTTATTCTTCCTTAGCATCATTGTGCCATATTGCATTAACCATGGTTACCAATGAAAACATTGAAACCAAGCCCATTGAGCTTGCACGAAGCAATACCCGATCCTTATTTGTTCGATTAGACGCTCTTCAGGAGTCCGTGGACCAAAAATTTGAGCACCTTGTGCAACAGTTTGACCAAGTCATGAAGATTTAGGTAAAAACTCTATTGTAGAAGACATAGGACCATCAATTAGGCACACTAATGACTCCCCATATTTGTTAGACCAAGGTATTCTTCCTACTCTAGGGGTTCTTCTAGCACCTAACAATATGAGTTACGCTCCAAAACATTACGGCAGGCCAGTTCAGCCCCTTTAGCCTCAGGTCAATCTAGAGTCTAGGTTTGAAGAAGGTACCTTGAGGAGTTTAAAGATGTAGAGTTGTTGGAATTGGTGTAATCCCAAAAGGGGGGGGGGGTGAATTGGGTTTTAAAACTTTTTGGCTAATTTAAACATTTACGCTGATTCACCACATATCATATCCCATTTTCACTTGTGTATGTAAATTAATAGAACGATAAATGCAGACGTACACGTGGAACATATCTCATTTAAATAGAGGTGTGCATGCAAATAATTATAACGATAAATGAAAGCATATACATGCGGAAGTTAAAGTGTAGTAATTAAATGAGATAAGGAGAGAGAGAGACACGATATTTGTTATCGAGGTTCAACGAAATCAGCCTACGTCCTCGCCTTGGGCATACTCCCCAAGGATTCCACTAAACCTGCTCACTTAAACAAGTGGAGCAAAAGCCATTAAAGCCTCTCTTTATGGGGCAAGGTAAACCCCAGCTCAATTACAAGGCTGAACCCAACTTGTCTCCCTTACAGGGCGGAGACTCCCCAGTTCAATTTGCCTAGCTAAACCGAACCGGTCTCACTTACGAGACTGAGACTCCCCAGTTCAATTCCGGGTTGAACCCAACCGATCTCACTTACGGAGCTGAGATTCCCTAGTTCAATTTACGGGCTGAACCCAACCAATACATTAAAAATCATTTTTGTACATATTAAAATGCTTCTAAATACAAGCATGACACATTAAAAGCTCTAAAACATACACTCTCTAATGATACGAGTTATGCTCAGTAGAGAAAGGGTGTAAAACAAATATTCTAATCTTTGATGAAAGATATATATGATAAAATGCATCAAAGATTTGAACCCTAATAAAATACTTTCCCAAAAATATTTTTCAAAGACGAACTGGAGAACCTATGGTTTTTGGTTTTTCAAATGATTCTTGCAAGATAAAATTTTTCTATGAAAGCATAAATGCAAGAAGACCTTTCCAAGCACAAGAAAATATGAATGTAAAAATGTGTGCTTAAGTCTTTCAAAAAATTTCTCCAAGAATATTTATCAACAAAATAAACGGGAGAAATTTGAAGCTTACTCTCAAAATGATTTTCAAAAATTTAAGGAACAAGTGAGAGTAATATGCTTTGATTAACAAATGAATGCCCCCAAAAAAAAAATGAAGTGCTCTCTTTCAAAATAATTTTGAAAAGAATGAAAGGAAAGAGAGTTGGAGAGAGTATAAAGATTTTCCTCAAAAGATTTGCAATAAAAAAGTGTTTGGGGGAAGTTTGATTAACAATTTTACCAAAAAGATTTGAGAGAAAATTATGGCTAATCAAAGTTGCTAATTTTCGCTAATGAAGGGGTATATATAGATTTCTTCAAAATATGACCGTTTGGGGACACGCTTGGTGTTTTTCAGATTGTTTATTGAAAAAATTAAGCTTAATTAGCGCTGAAAAATAACCCAACCTGGGAGGTTTGGTCGACCTAAGCAAGGGGTCGGTCGACCGAGCCAGGGCGATTTCTCAAACCTTCGTAGGTTCGGTCGATTGTGTCTTAGGTCGGTATGCCGAGTGGGCAAGTTCGGTCGATTGAGGGTATTTTGAACTAATAGTTTGGTTGACCGGGGCAAGTAGGAAAAGTCAATTCGGTTGGTCGACCGAGCTATGTTAGACGTTGACTTTTGACCATGTTTGGTCGGCTGAGCTCTTTAAGTAGTAAATGGTCCAGTTGACCGAGGCTTCATAGCATATGCCTCACGAGGCAGGTTCGGTCGACCGAGTCATTTAGTATATAAGGGGTCGATCGACCGAGGCTTTTTAACTAAGCCAAAAATCCAACGTCGGTCGACCGAAGACTTTGTTTTTGTCTCGATTTTAACCCTAACCAATTTAAACTTGTTTTTGTCTCGATTTTAACCCTAACCAATTTAAACCTTTTTGTATGATTTAGTTGAAAGGTTTTCTGTGAAGTGTGTTGGTCCGTAGGGTCTATCTACGGTTGTTCTGAGCTTTCATCCATATTATGCAAATGCATGCATTATTACAGGCCAAATAACAAAAATTAAATGCAATTACAATAAGAAATAAACAAATGTCTTCTTTTTTCTTTGCTCTTCTCTTCATGGAATACACCAGTATGATGTGAGCTTTAAGTTTTTTTCTAACTCCCATCTTTCTCTTCTGTGTGTGCATTCTGAATTGTAAACTTGTTCAAAACACTAGGCACACACATGAGACACTTGTGTTCGTCAATATCAAAACTGAGATCAGACTCAAAAAGCCAACAAGAGTTTAACCCTAGGTATGCTCTAGATTCCCCTAGGCAAGGTTAGGAATGCTATGGAGATGCTATGAAAAGGGTCAAGGTAGATGTGCATGCCATTAATGGGAAATTAGGCCTGAGTTCCTTTTTAGATTGGGTATTGGAGATGAAAGATTTCTTTAATTGGTATCATATTTGGTGTGAGGACAAAGTTTGGTTGCCTAAGATGAAACTTGTGGGACTAGCAGAGAAGTGTTGGGAAACTGTGCAACAAACCATGGAATGGTTGGGTGAACCTCCTATTACCTGATGCGATGAAACAATGATTGAAAGAAGTACATCCCTCCTTCCTTATAGCCATTTGTTAAGTAAGCTTTTGAACTATAAATAGACCACTACTGTGGCTTGCTACATTGCTCAATTTGAGAAGCTGATGCTTAGGAGTGATATTGTTGAGGTCACACCTCACATTATGGCTAGGTTTGTGAATCGTCTCAAGGAAGATGTTAGGCGAGAGGTTGAGTTATTCTTGCTAGAGTCTTTAGAGGTAGCTTATTAGAGATTCAGAATGCTCTTACCATCGAAAAGTACCTCAAGAACTCCTGTAGGTCTTCATCTTAGGTGAGTGAGTTTTGTCATTCCAAATCCTTTCCTCAGCCTAAGCTTACCATCCCTTAGTCTACCCCTAGAGAGAGTCGTGCAAAGCAAATAGAGTCGCATCTTGTTGTTCGCTCTAGTGGACCTAGTATTCCTTATGCTAGTAGCTCATCTGTGCAGTGTCATTGTTGCCACGCAAGAGTTCATATTGCTAACCGTTGTCCCCAACAAGCCTTAGCTTTGGAGCATGAAACTAATGATTTACTTCTCCGATTGTAGATGCTGTTGAATACTTGGGAGATGAGGGTGAGCTTGTTGATGATTTTAAGGAGGGTAACCGCCATGTTTGTCATTGTGTCTTATCCACTATCACGAATAATGAGAAGTGGAAACAGACCACTATTTTCCATACTTTCATTTATTGTGGAGATCAGACTTTTAAGTTAGTTATTGATGGGGTAGAAAATGAATGTGATCTCCAAGGCTACTCTAGGAAGATTGCACCTTTAGGGAGAGCCACACCCTCATTCTTTTTAGGTGAATTGGGTAAATATGACAAATCTACTATTTATCGAGCGGTATCCTGCACCCATCCCAATGGGAGATTAAAGGATAAGGTTTATTGATGTAATCTTGAATCCTAATGGATGTGGCCCTTGTCCTGTGACTCCTGTTAGGGTGACCATGGTTATTTGATCATGATATAACCAGTCATGGTAGGGAAAATGCTTGTGTGTTTAGGCACAAAGATAAATATCATGTTAACCCATACCAAGTCCACTCCGAAGGATCCTAAGTTAAGAACAGGGTAGCCCATCCAGTCCTAGTTCAAAGAAGCATTCACTTGCTTGATCATAGGGCTTTTGAGTGAGAGAGCTTAGAAAATAGGTGCATTTAGCAGTCATCATTTGAGAGGTTCCCTCTTAAGGATCAAGAGTTTCATGTGAGTTCTCACTTGAGGTAGGAGAGTTGTTAGTTGAGTTCTCTGATGTGCCTAGTGAGTTACCTATTGAGCTACCACCTATGTGAGACATTCAGCATGCCATATATCTCACTCCAGGTTCACAATTACCAAACCCTTTTTTTTGGGTCAGCACACAATTGCCTAACTTGCCAAATTATAGGATGAACACTAAAGAGCGTGCTGAATTGAATGGGTACGTAGGAAAACTCCTTAACAAGGGTTTTGTGAGACATAGCCTTATGTGCTCTACCATCTCTTCTAACTCTAAAAAAGCATAGATCTTGGAGGATTTTTGGATGGCAGAAGCAGAACCATCAACAAAATCACCATCAAGCTCATGTTCCCTATCCCTAGACTTGAATATATGCTTGACATGTTAGCTAGCTGTAGTTGGTACTCCAAGATTAACCTGCGTAGTGGGTATCACCAGATTAGAATTAGACTAGTAGATAAGTGGATAAAAGCTTTTTAAGACATAGGATTGTTTATTTGAGTGATTGGTCATGCTCTTTGGATTGTCCAATGCCGCCAGCACTTTTATGAGGCTTATGACACATATTTTTTAACCATTTAGAGGAAAGTTCCTATGATCTACTTTGATGATAGATTGGTGTATAGTAAAACTAGGGAGGAGCACTTGGTACATCTTCATGAAGTGTTTTTCATGTTAAGGGAAGCGAAGTTGTTTGCTAACCTCAAGAAGTGCAACTTCTTATAGTCTAGTGTGCTCTTTCTTGGTTTTGTGATCTTTGCACAAGGAATGGCCACTGATCCAGAAATGGTTAAAGTCATTAGAGAGTGGCCTGAGGCTAGAACTATCACTGAAGTTTGTAGTTTTAATGGCCTTGCTTGCTTTCTATAGGAGATTCATAGGGCATTTTGACACCATCATGGCTCCTATCATTGTGTGTTTGAAGAAAGGAGAGTTTCATTGGGCTCCATCAACTGCTAGAGCTTTTAGAGGGGTCAAATAGAAGATGACTAAAGCACCTATACTGAGGCATCCGAACTTTAGTAGAGTTTTTGAGGGGGCTTGTGATGCCTCTAGGATAGGTATAGGTGGTATTAAGTTAGGATTAGGAGGACGTCCTATAGTATTTTTCAGTGAAAAATTCTCATATGCCAAGCAAAGTTTAGCACATATGATAAAGCGTTTTATGCTGTAGTGAGATCTCAGATACTACTTATTACCCCAAGAGTTCGTACTATTTTCTGACCACCTTGCTTTGCAATATTTGAGCTTGCAGAAGAAGCTGAGTGCAAAGCATGCTGGTTGGGTAGAGTTCCTGAACGAGTACAACTTTGTTCTTAAGCATCGTTCCGGTGTAGAGAATAAAGTGGCTGTCACGCCCCGAACCCTTAAATGGGACCTAGGGGTGAATTAAGTAACCTAACCTGTCTCTATATCAATATAAACCATCCATGATACCATATACAAGAGGGTCCGACCCCATGGGGTAACGGATGCCCTATATACATACATACAAAACATGTCCATACTCATCAATATACGCAGCGGAATACGGTCTTTTTTTACGTCAAACTGTACCATACCAGAGTCTATACCATACAAGGTTAAACATACCTACAAATACTATACATATCACGGGTGTCTACAAAATCCATCAGGACAACCTGGTACAAAATTCATACCTATCAGGTACTAACAGTAGCTAAACACACCCCCTGCTTTCGGATGCTAGGATGCTAGTTTCGGCTACCCGAAGGGCCTGAAAAACATTTATATATATTTGGGGTGAGACACCTCTCAGTAAGGGAGAAAATAGGTTATATCAGCGTGTGGCATACCAGTGTCATTTTCATACTTCATAACACATACATACGATACAGTTTGAAACACATACGTACAGTTTCAAAACAAGTTCCATGCATTGCCACACAATTCCATACAGTTCCATACAGTTCCAGTATTTCCACAAAATCCATTCCAGTTCATACGATACTCAAATCCATACATATATTCATATGGTCAGTGTCGTCACACTACTGACAACTGCACAAGTCACCTAGTCTCACAGTGGTTACGTTCCAACACATTAAACTACGAAGGTTTCCGATTCAGGCCCAATAGTGAATCCATTGCTACATATGCAACTACACAAGGTCACCTGGTCTAATCCCGATTACGTTACCATGTGCAAACTACGCTGCGTCAACCTAGGCCCACTGTGGTCCGTTACTACATTCGGTGACCAACCGAATCATACTGGTGATATTTCGCACCCCAGATATAGAGCCGGCCACTCTTGCCCACGGTAGTTAGCTGTTACAGGGCATAGCGTACGGTAGTTAGCCGCCCCTAGCCGTTTTACAAAACCTGGAATCACTTTGGAACTCACGTCCCTATACATTTCAGCGTACGGAAATAAGCCGCCACATAGCTGTTTTTCACAAATACCTGGAACATTTACATACATACACACGTACCACACTTATTTGGTTTACGGCAAATCATATCGTTTACAATTTCAAGTATACAGTTTATGCAAATATGGATTACGGTCACTTCAATAATATAGTTTAAACAACATAAACGGTTTTCCAATCAAATAAGAGATGATACCCGAAATCCCCAATTTTCCCAAAAACTATAACCCGAAAATCCCGTGTTTTTACCCGATAGATTTCCCCAAATAAGTAGTCAAAACATACATATGATCGTAGCCTACAGGCCTACAGATCCTAATTTCGAAAATGAACTGATATAAACAGAATCCCCTTACCTCAACCCAAAACCGAACCACGAACTCTACGGCCCTCAAAACTACGAACCGAGACTCCGAAATCTACAAACCACAATACTAAACATGCTTATAATTCATACTACTATCCATATACCGAATCAGAAACGAGAACCGAGCCTTATCTCGATTTTTGGCCCAAAACCTGAAAATCCCGAATCAAGATTCCGATCCGCATAAGTTGTAGAGAATCCTTCCACGATCCTCGTGGTAACTCCGGATTTCCGATCCTACCAACGACTGGCAAGGAAATCTAGAGAGAAGAGAGAGAGAGTTTAGAGAGAGAGAGAGAGAGAGAGAGAGTAGAGAGACTTAATGAAGAAGAAAACAAATTTTCCTTTTTTAAGCCTTTGACCCGCCCAGTTTTCGTTGACGAAAAGTACCTTCGTCGACGAAAAGTCAAGGATTTAGTCGCGGATGTCGGCAGCCTCGTCAACAAAGTCTGATATTTAAACTTTTCCAGACCTCTCGGCTTCTCTTCGTCGACGAACCTCTGAATTTCGTTGACGAAAAGTCTACTGTCTTCGTCGACGAAATCTGCAGGAATCCATTTTCTATTTTTTGGGTTCTTACAGTGGCTGAGGGCCTCCATATCTTGAGAGCCGAGGTCATGGGGTTTGATCATCTAAAGGTAGTTTCTATTTTTGTTTTGTTTTTTATTTTTATTTTTTCTTTCCTTTTGTTTTCTTGATTTTTTTTTCCTTTTCTTTTTGAGGATTTAGTATCCTCACTATGATTGTATATTCTCTTTGCTAATATATATTCTTTTATTATAAAAAAAAAAATCTAAAGGACAAGTACTTCACTCGTCTCTATTTTGGGCTTATATTTCAAAAGGTGAGCGAGGGCCACCATAGGGATTTTGTAGATTTCATCATCTGCGAGGGATAACTGTTTAGAGGTACTGGGTTATGCATTTCTCCTACTTCCTTTAGAGATTTTTAGTTTGGGAACTACATGCCGTAGAGTTAGTTGGTCACCTGGTAAAATCATTCCCTTAGTTGAGGATAGGTTTTATTGGCCTTCCTTAAAGGGGGATGTTGCTAGGATAGTGTCTCTGTCGCACCTGTCAGCCAAATCTAAGATACACAAAATTGACTTTTATAACCTTCTGCCATTGCCACACATACATTGGAGAGACCTAAGTATGGATTTTTGTTCTTGGACTCCCCAAAATAGCTAGGGGACATGATTCCATGTTTGTTGTTGTTGACAAATTCTCCAAGATAGCATTTCTCATTCCATGTAATAATGCTTTTGATGCATCTCATGTAGCTAATTTTTCTTTAGAGAGGTCATCATATTGTGCCAGCCTTTGTAGTGTTTGATAGGGATATCAAGTTCCCTAGCTGCTTTTGGAAGACATTTTGGAAGCTGTGTGGGGCTCCCTGTTTTTTTTCTGTTTGCGACCCCCAAACTGATGGTCAGACTGAGGTACTGAATTGTAGTCTTGCTGACCTATGTAGGTGTGTTGTGGGAAAAAAAACAAGGTAATTGGGACTTGGTGCTACCTACTGTTGAGTTTGCTTATAATAATTCTGTGAACATGTCAATGGGTAAAAATCCTTTTGAGTGTGTATTCGGTTACAAACCCTGTGCACCCATTGATCTAGCCCATTTGCCACCAGATGCCCATATTTGTGAGCTGGCTGATCCATAACTTTCATGCTAAAGGTTAGGTGGAAATTTGCTATCAGTAGTATGAATTATAAACTTGGTGCAGATGTAAATTGAAGAGCTAGAGAGTTTAATTGTAGGTGATAGTGTCATGGTTCGCATAAGACCTGAATGTTACCCTTGAAATTCATTGAAAGAGCTCTATGCTCGTGCTATTTGCCCTTACCTCATCCTTAAGAAACTTGGACCTATGCATATTTACTTGATTTATTTACTCATGATCATTAGTCCAGTTTTTAATGTAGAGGATTCGACACCTTACTGAGGCACTTTTGAGCCCCTTTGTTTGCCATTTGATGCTCATGCAGGTTCCGCAGCTCCTCAGCCCCCCTTTATTTCTCAACCATAGGAAATAGTGGAGTCTATCTTGGATGATGAGTTCATGATGTCACCTCATGGTGGTTTTTGTGTCTTCTTGGTGCAGTGGAGAGGTTGTCCCGAATTGGATGCTACATGGCTTGCCGAGGGTGATTCGTGACAGCATTCCTCCTCCCCCCCCCCCTCTGGCGGGGGGCGGAGCTTCTGCTGCAGCTGCTCCTACTAATTCTCTCAACTCTCTATATCTAAATTCTATCCCTTGTCGTACATCAGGATGCTTGTAAAGTGGCTGCCGTGTTGGAGGAATTCCCAAGGTCCCCTTCTATCAATTCTCTCTCTATAACTAAATTCTCTCACTTGTCCACATCAAGATGCTTATAAAGTGGCTGTGATGTGGGAGAAATTCCCAAGGTCCTTCTGCCTCCGCCTAATTCTCTCAATTCTCTCTATATCTAAATTATCTCAATTGTCCTACATTAAGATGCTTATAAAGAGTCTGTCATGTGTGAGAAATTCCCAAGGTTCAGGAAATCTGATAAGTGATAACAAAGTCAATAAAACGATCTTTAGGCTCAATCAGCCACCAGAGTTGTCTAGACAAGCTGACCAACAATTAGAAAAGTTTAAAGAGGTGGCATAAAAGCCTATACAACAAAGGGAACAGTCTAAAGCCTTGGACTCTACCTCTATACTGTAGAGTGAGTACTGTTTACAATACTGTACTTGTACAGGGCCTATTTTGGGGATTTTTTTTATTCTTTTTTTTTTTTTTTTATACTTTTTAGCTATGAAATTTCTTTGTTGTATTTTGGGTATTATTTTTTGAGTATTCATTATTTTGTTCATTAAGTTATCTAGGGTAAAAATTAGTTTCAATAGTTGAAATTAATCGTTATTCGGATTGAACTTGCAAAAGTCATATGTAAGCTTTATATTAGCTTTCATCTGTGTTGGAATGTTGTATTGCAATGAATGTTTTTGCAAATTGATTGCCTAAGCCCTGGAAAATGAGAGGCTTTCTTTTTCCTGAGTGATTCCTAGAACCTGCTTGTGGGATGCTAATAGGTAGATGCCTTCTTATCTTTGTGTTTTAATTAATTGCCACAAACAAAGTTTAAATGATTTTTAGTCTTATTTCTCCTAATCTTAATTTCTTTGACAAATCCTTTCCCTGAATCATTTTGCTTAGACATTGCGCATCAGGGAGCCTTTGAATATACCCATGTCCACTTGCTTATGTGAAGGTTAATGCATGAAATATGTGTGAAATGATGGGTATGTATAAGATTAAAGATTTCATGAGGCTTAAAGAAATTTAGAATGGTAGTTGTAGTCTTGTAGAGGTATAATGGCATGTATTGTGAGAAAACTACAGAGAAGCAATTAAAGACCGTGTGACCTTAACACACATCCTTAAATCAGTAGCTAAAATGTTGGGGAAGGGAAGTAGGATGGTGCTCGCTCTCTCTGTATCTCTCTTACGAGATGACTTGCCCTTTCTCACTCACGAATCTCCCTATGGTTTCATATGTAGTAAGAGGTGTCAAAGCTTTCTATTCAGATCAAACGGAAGACCTTTGGTTTGAGATTGCATAAGGTTGGAGTAAATCAGTTTGTGCTCATGTTTGGGATTAATCTCTCTCGGACTAGATAGATTAAACTTTCGAAAATTGCAGTTCTCTGCTTTGCCGATGGTCTGCAGATTTTGTTTGATTAGAGAGGGGTTCTAGAAAAATCCGTTAGGCAAAGTTGCTGTGTTGGATGTCAATCAGGTGGACTAGGGTGGGGAAGTATTTGGAGTTATGGTTGGGATGGAAAGGTAAGTCTTTTTTTGTGTTTATTTTTGGTGGCGCAAAAGGGGTTGGTTAGTGCAGCTTTGCCAAAAAGTTCTGTGAACTAGCTTTTCGTGTTCAACCTAGAGGCGGAGGAGGTGTGGAGAGCCCTTTTCTGCTCAGATTGTGGAGTCAGGTGCTATCGAAAGGGAAGGTAGATGAATGTGAAGGTTGCAGAAGCAGAATCCAACAAGGAAAGCAGGTCATCGCGAATTGGATAGAGGAGTTGTGTGTCCAATGTGGAGCTCAAGTCAAAGGCTTTTAGGGAGCTGAAGCCTGAGGGTCTTCGTTCGAAAATGCATGTTCATACTGCTTAGGCAGCTGAGCTTGCTGATACTGCAAAGTCGTCTAGGGTCTTGAAGGATGGTGCGCTTCCAGTTGAGGCGGCTAGGGTAACGTTAGAGGAAGAAGATAAAAAATCTAGCCTGGGCTGCTTTGTTTTGGTCTTGGACTTGGGCCACTTAATTGAAAGGGGAGGAGCCTCATTTTTTTCATATAAGTTGGGCCTCTTAATTGAATATGCCCATATTGTTCAGGGCCCTATGTTAAAATTAGAACAGCCGGTCTCATATGGGGTCTTTTTAGAGGGATCAAGACCTTAAGCAGGCCCATCCCAAGAGAAAGAATGATCAGGCCTATCACTTACAAATTCTGTTAATTTGCAGGTCCAACACCGAAGCCCCAATACATAGTCACAGAACAAAGGGAAGAAGGATCTTCACTTGCAGCGCCCCGAACCTGGTGGGGCTTGGAGTGCTATTCTCCATACATATATCTCTGATACCATAATTATAACGACCCGAACCCAACAGGGGATCCCGGGTATGCCTTTCCATAATTAATTTAAAACCAGCAGCGGAAACTAATCTAAACCTCAACACCATACCAGAGTACTAAACCACCACCATTACATCAGTATTTCCCAAAGACAATATTACATTCCAAAATATACAAAAGTATATATATACAGATCAGTGCCACACAAGCACTTACTTTAAACAAAACTGTCTAAGACCCGCCCCGGAGCTCTCTAAGCTTGGTTTCTTGTATTTCCGGAAATGTTAAAATTATTGGGGTGAGACACTTCTCAGTAAGACGGAATAGATTATTATCAGCGCATGGCAAATGAGTTTTTATGTAAGCAAAATAAAATCGTTAATTTAACTTTTAATGAAATAGCATTTGAAATCTGTACTCACACCTATATAATTGAAAATATTAATTTTCTTCTCAAAACATACTTTGGCTCAATAAATAACTCTGTTTACATAAATTTATATATATGCATAGAAGAACCTCCTTGACTGGACAATCATATAACATCATGTATAAACCCCCATGATTGGGTTGTGCAGTCCGAAGACTGGACTTAGCTCTAGCTGGCCTATCACAAGGTTAAGTCAAAATACCTCGTTTGTAAGTCTGATTTGCCTACCGCAACCTGGTCCGGACTCCAGGAGGGGTACACAACCCTTCGCTGGCCAAATCGATTATCCATTAACCAACACTCTCAAAATAGTGTGGCTGCACTAACAATTTCTCAAGCTACGGTACTGAGCTCTCTGCACGTCTGGTCCATCAGGGTTCTTAAACCATATAATGCAATTTATATAATAAAATAGTAACACGAACTCATATTCTTAACATACATTTCATAACAATCTTTCCAAACATTCTCGTGATTAGTATCGAATCATCAGTTTCACAAATCGGTATCAAACCATCAAATTCACAATCCCATTTTCTCGATACAGTGTTCTCAAAATGAATCTCATTTCTTTCTCAACACAGGATTCCCAATAATCATTTCTCAATATTCACATATTCACAAAAACTCTAGAACCAGTATAATACCATAAAAATCCAACAGGTTTAATTATATAACAATAATAAATCATTCTCATGTCACACGATTTGAGTGATAAATCATAATATAATAATCTACCTGGGAAACAATATATATATCTGCAGAAAACAAGGGTATGATCATCTCCATGATTTTATTCAACTCAAAATAAATGTTTTATAGGAAAAAAGGAGATGATTACCCTACTCACTTTAGTTTTTCCCAAAAAACATGTATAATACAAAAATTATTCACAAACTCAAGTTTAATCGGTTAAATTTTCAAATTAAGTTGACATAATCTATTCCCCTTACCTACTCTTGAAGATAAGCCTGCTACGTTCCCTGGAACGAACCCTGACTTCCTTAACCTTTAACGAGGAAAGAGGAGCCGACAGTCGAAAGGCGATCAGAGAGTGAGAGAGAGCTCGGGAGGGCTTTAGAGAGGGGGGAAACATGAGAAAATGTAGAGAGAGAGAGAGAACACCGAAACCCTGAAAGAGAGAGAGAGGAATTTTCTAAAAAAAATGAGCTGCTCACTTATTTATAGGCTGCTGGCCTGCCGGAAACCGTCGACGGTTTTCCTGAGCTTTGTGAAACCATCAACGGTTTGGTCTTAACCAGCCATTTTTCCTACAAAACCGTCGACGGTTTTCCTAAGTCTCTCCAAACCGTTGACAATTTGGTCTTGAACTAAACCGGGTTCTTACATCACCCATTTGTAAATGGAGAAAAAAATCTCTCACCAACTCCCCATGATTCATGTGTAATAACTCATATCATGGAACAAATACAGGATACTGGTAGCTTGGATTTGAAAACTCTTGATGACAAAGAGGAAAAAATAAAAAGTGTCAAAGTGGTTGATGATTCTAGGTTCGAGAGGGTCAAGAAAATGGTGCAGCGAAGGCTTACAGAGGTGATGGTGTTTTGGGGAGGATATTTGATATCTCGGGCCTGAAGTTAGATAAACTTAAGGGTTCCAAGGTTTATACTTGTCTGAAGGCTGCTCTAATGAGTGCGGACATGAGGAAATTATCCAAAGAAAAGGGAAAGCACTCTCATGAGGTAGTGCCAGAGATTTTAAAGAGGAATATAAAAGGAGAGTCAAGTATACTGGCAGTCACACATGCTAAGAAGATAGGAAATTTTTGTGTTGGGGTTAGCAAAGGAAAGGAGGTTATGAAATTTGGGGGGGGGGGGGATTTATCATATAATGAAAGTGACGATCTTAGTGAGTTTGATTGTGGCAGGGGTTTACCGCTGGATGAAATTAGGGAACAATATGGATATGTTTCTAATTCTAGTGATGTTCTAGGGGATTTATCATATGTACACCCATCTTTGTTGGAATGATTGGACATGGTTTGTATCTTTGAAAATGACGATTTGGTTAATGATTTGCGGTGCAAGGACGAAATTTTGCAAACAGCGGTGGAGGAGATTTCAAGGAAGAATTTAGGTGTTCAAGATCTTATGGATAAATTGGATTTAAAGTTTTGTGATCCTAGAGGAAATGAAGTGTGTTTTGATGGGTGTGAAAACAGAGCTAAAAAGGGTAAGAGGGAGTTAGCTAACTTGAAGTGTGAGGTGAATTATGATGGAAAGTGATGTGGGATGGGATTGGTCGACCTTTGTCCTACGGTTCAACCCTCACAAGCACATACACTCAATACACTTTAAATTAAGAATTTAATTATCCGAACATAAACACAATAAACCAGAGGACATTTCACATGTTTTGGGATTTTTAAAGGGTGTATGATGCTGTTATGAAATAAGTCCCAATTGGTTCTTTCACAAAGGAAGCAAGTTGAAATTGCAGTAAAGATGTTATTTCAATATTTCAAGAAATAAGTTCTATGTTTAGCACAATAGTATTCCACAATTGATTTAGACTAGCAAGTAGTAATATAGAAAGTCTAAGGATTTAGATATGCTATTCAAGTTTTGGAATTTCAGAATTTTAGGCAAAGGGTTTATCAAATATGAAAGTGCAGAATCTGAAACTAAGGTTTTAGTAATAGCAGGGGGTGTAAGATATAATAGGGGATCAAACAGAAACTGAAGTTACCACGAGAATCTATGGATGCTTGATGTTGTTCAACACAAGTCTTAGACCATGCCAGAAAATTCCTTGGAACAAGCTTTGAAACGCCAAGACGAACGCAGCAATGTAATGGAGGGGAAGTGGCTGTGTGGGGGGTATTTTGGTGTGGCCGTGTGGATGCGTTGGAGGATAGTTAGAACTCGTCTGAAGTTTATCATGCACACTTTGAAATATGGATATGTATGCAGCAAATGAAATGATGGATTGGTGGCCTTGGGGTGTAACTTGGGAGACACAAATAATAAAGACACCAACTTACTAGACACATTAATTACTCTTACAAGTTACTAACAAAATAAATGCTCCAACTTTCTAGACATAATAAATACCAACACAACTTACAACACACACAACTTACTGAGACATGCACATGCAAGCAAGCAAGTTCTCTTGCAAGATTACATATTAAATATAAAACAAAAGTCAAAGGAATACCCAATTCCGTGTGGAGCCCAATGTATTCGTGTGGGGCCCACAAGACCGAGTGGAGCCCACATGGGTCTTGAACTCGGACTTGCTTCGGCACCTCTACTCAGGTCTTTCTCACACTGAAAAGTCTTCAAATAATCCATTCAAAATCTACAAACAATTATGAACCGATGTGAACATCGGGAGGTCGTCCAAGTGTCATCATGTTGGCAAAGGAAATGTGGACATTAGGGGGTCCTCCACGTGTCAGCATGTCAACAAAGGGAATGTGGACATCGGGAGGCTGTCCACGTGTCACAACGTTTGGAAATGATATAGGTAGGGCATGCTTGATCCCCATAAGAAAAGGATTGAAGAGGGGATTCTTTGGTTAATTGTTAATTTTAATTATTTAGTTATTTATATTTTTTTTTACTTTTATTTTCTATTTTTTTGTGGGGTGGATTTCCTGCCCGCTTTCGTTGTTTCTTCTCTTTCTCTATCTAATATTCCTTCTTTTAATATAAAAAAAATAAAAAATAAAAAGGGATATGTTGTTGTGGGATGAGGGAGTGTGCAGTTGGAAGTATGGTGAGTGCAGAAGCATCAGGGTCCTTTTTGTTTGTAGTTTTCTAACCCTTGAATTTGTGAATGTGGAAATGGATGTGGAATGTGATCCCATAAGAATGAATCTTGGTGTAGGGTATAACTGTGTAATCCAAGATTAACCAGTACCTTACAGGAGCTTGACTAAGACATGGGTACTTTGTTAGTCCTGTCATGATCCATGACATTGCTTGTATTTATTTATTTACTTTGTATGCCTGCTAAGTTCTTTATATTTTAAAACAAGACTGATTAGTGAACTGATTTGCTCCGCTGGTCCAACTAAATATTTTTTTTTGTTGGACAGCCTGATGTACATCGCTTGATCTAAATCCTAACACCTTAAAGCTTTTGGGTCAAATAATTGCTTAATGCGGTATCTGAATCATGATTGCCTGGAGTCTTGGGTTCAAATCTTATTTATCTATTTATTTTTTGACAAACAAAGAAATTTATTAGAAGAGATAAGAATGTACGACAAAAGAAAACTGGGAGCATAATAAATCCTACCTTTAACACAAAAACAAAAAAATACACCAGGAGATCATTGCAAAGGTTCACATCTTATTTTATTTGTGTTTATATTTTGTTTGGTGAATTATCCTATAAGCAAGGTCTTAAATTTCGATTTCGACTCAAATTTCGAAGCTCCAAAAGTACGGAAATTTCGATTTCGATGTCGATTTGAAAAAATAACGGAAACTAATAGTAAAGCATGGAATTCTTTGTGAAACTTTAGAAATAATTAACCAACATAAAAATATAAGTTTTAAGACTAATATATTACAAATTAAATACATCTATGTTTTGTATGAGGTGGAAAAGTTGTAAAATAGTATGTGTATCAAACATGTTAGTAAGATAATGTACATTAAACATATTCAGTTAATGCAAATGAAATTCATAAATCATTTAAATATTATTTACTATACAAATATTGATAATTTAGACATGAATGGTTAAATAAAATATTACTATAAGTTTATTTTTTCATATAATTTCAAAAGCACTTGTGATAACCTTTTGTTTCAATAAAATAAATTAAAACAAAAATTTCACTTCACTCTCGAGGTTTCGATAAATTTCAACCAATTTCGCTAAAATTTCAAGGTTTCGATAAATTTCGGATGATTCGTTGAGATTTCGACGGAAATTATGCAAGATGGAAATCGACTGCCATTTCGATTTCGAAGGTGACGGAAATCGGAAATTTCGACAGAAATTTCGACAGTTTTGTGGAAATTTAAGACCATGCCTATAAGTTAGATGTTGTCATTCTCGTAATTGGTGTTATTTAGGTCACATTTGGTTCGTAGAATCTCTATTCTCAGGAATAGAGTTGTTATAATGAAAGAATTGGATTGTTTGTTCAAAAAATGTGTCACTACCATAAAGCGAATAATAATACAATATTTTTATGAATCTATAACAAGGAATAGACAAGGTCCACAAGG
The DNA here is from genome assembly GCF_029873635.1 of Malania oleifera. Lineage (NCBI taxonomy): Eukaryota > Viridiplantae > Streptophyta > Magnoliopsida > Santalales > Ximeniaceae > Malania > Malania oleifera. Next base: position 13,399,413 of record NC_080426.1, read on the forward strand.
AATAACTATACCCAAATTTCACCATGAGAATGTTTATTTCTTTGCTATTCCATGTCGGATGGAATACCATTAACTTTTGCATGAGTTACTTTTTTTTTTAAATTATTGCATCCTCATATATTCGTCGTTACATTCCACCCTATTCCTAGGAATAAGGATCCATGAACCAAACGTAAGCTTAATGTTTGTTTCTCTCTCCATTTGTGACTTGCAATGGATGTGTGGGAGATTGTTGGGCTTGGTATATATTGTTAGCCTGCAATCTAATAGCCAACCATTTGGGATACTCTTGTGAATTATATAATAAACATTTTGTATCTTTTCAACAATTTTAAATACATAAAATATATGTATTTTATGTGTATTTTATTGAAAGGTTGAGTTTTAATGTTAAAAACATTTCTTAATGAAATTTTTTACAAATGGACCAAACTGGTCCATTTTTTTTTAAATTAAGTTCTCAAATACTGGTTTTAGAATATAAGAAATGTAATTTTAGTTATGGTAGGAATAATATTGGAGAAAAGATTTAAGTTTGATGATCTAGAAATTAGTTGCACTGGTAAATTATGATACCTTGGATCTATTTATGCAAGTTGAAGGAGAAATCAAAGAAGATGCGATGCATATAATTAAAGTAAGTTGAGTAAAATGGAGAAGTACTTGGGGCGTGTTGTGTGATCATAGAATACTTTTAAAATTAAAGTGAAAGTTTTATAGGATGGTTATAAGACCAACAATGCTGTATGGATCAAAATGTTGGGCAATTAAGAAAAAAACATATCCAAAAAGTATAAGTTGCTGAAATGAGAATGCTAAGCATAGCACCTGTAGAAGATAAGATAAGGGAGGGGCTGCTAGATTGGGCATATGCCATGTAGGCTAAATAGTGCACAAGGAGGAGTGAGCTAGTTACCCTTAGTGGCAATAGAAGGGACAGGGTAGGCTTTAACTAATTTAGAATGAGATAGTGATTTAAGGATTTAATGGCCTTCAAATTGTTGGAGGATTTGTCCATGATCATGTAAATTAGCGAGAAAAGGATTCTTGTAACTAATCCCACCTAATGGGAGTTGGGACTTAAGTCTTGGTTTTTTGTTGTTGTAATTTTAGTTTAAATTGATTTGGTTTTGATTTTGGTCTTATGAAGTGAAAGGCTTTAAGTGAATTTTGTTTAGGGATAACTTCAGCAGTCGATCATATTGTTAATTCATTGCCCCTTTTCATCATTTTCCTGCTTTGCTTGCATTAGTTATTACTTGTTCTACAGCTGATTAGTCTGAAAAAAGTTGCTGGTTTATGAGCTATAGGCAGAAAACTTGCTTGTTGTGAGGGTTCTGCCTGGTTCCATTGTTTTAGTGGTCGCTTGTGATTACTATAGTTGCCTGTTAAGTCATGAACTGTTGTCAGGTTCTTTATGGCATTGCAGAGTTGATGTGGATTATCTAGTAGCTTATATTATCACTTATCACTTATTACTTATCACGTTTTTTTTTTTTTTTAATTTGTATGCCCCTGGAAATGTTTCCTGACATGGTTGGAGCATTCCTGCTTTTATGTTTTAACTTGGTATACCTGTAATTGCTATCCATTGTGTATGAATTGTGCATATTTTATCTATAAAATATTTTACTATAGAGGTCCTGCTTGTCTGACTTGCCACATGTTTAATGTTAGGGTTTGAAAACTAAGAGGTTCTGTTAATTTTTTACTGTTTCTTTGCCTTCACCTCGTAAATACTGTGTTTCAGTATGTTTTTTGAATAATTAATACTGTACTGTATGAGACTATATGTCCATATGAGGAATAATAATTAACTTGTACATTGCATGTGTCTTGTCTCAGTATTTAAAATCTCATTGCTGTTCTCAGAAACCCTGCAGTTGAAGATATCAAAGATATGTCCCTTGATGCAATATTCAGTGAAGATGACACTGATGAAGACGCTTCAGACAGTGATGGATTTTTTTCAGAGGTTTTCAAATAGATTATTCCCAAAATTTCTCCTGATTTATTATGGTTCCTACGTTTTACTTCATTGTTCCTATGTTTATTGATCAGGATTCAAGCTGTCCATACATTGACGGAAGTGATAGTCAAACTTGCTTAGAAGGTGAGGAAACTATTACCAGCTCTTTTAGCTTTATGCGTGTTAGTTGCATTCATAATTTTTGCCTGTTTTCAGCCTTTTCTTTTGCCCTTGCCTCCTCCTTTTGTTTAAGTTGGAAAATGTATTTGCAGACGGCAGTTGCAGTAGTGACTTAGCATTACAGAACAAGAAAATTCATTTAGAATTAGCAAAGCGAAAGAAAAAGCTGGATAAATTGAAGGAAAAGGTAATTGACTTAGTAGCCTGTTTATCAGAATGTTGTTTTGAAAGGAATGATATTTAGGTTCGATCATCTTTATTTTGAAAAAAAATTCCCTAGAATATTGACTGGTTTCAGCATTGTTAGTTATATTTATATCAATGAATTTTTATTTAGAAATATCAATGAATTTTAATTAAAGGAGAATACACACTTTTGATTCATATTTGTTTTTTCAGGGACTTCATGTCTTGTAAATGATGATTCTTTTAGTGTGCAGGTTAGGAGACGATTTTTATTTGGCGTTTGGGAACATTAGTTGGGGCTGTGAATTTGTAATTGGTTGATTTCTAGAAAAAATTTTCGACAATTTATATGAAAATTTGTTCAAATTCACCCAATTTCAAATTCACAACCCATAATTTGTGTTCCTGGCCGCAATCTTAACGTATTTCACTCTTTTCCCAATTGAAAACAGCCTGTCTCATTTAGAGATGCCTATAGTTCTGAAACTTAAAATACAGAAATATTCTTTTGGTTTAGTATTAATGCATCTCAAACAATTTAGGGTCTCTTTAGTATCATTTGTGTCTTCTGTTTTCTTTTTTTGTTTCTATCTATGGCAACACCTTTGTATACGTCACCAGATTCTTGTTCTATTGTTGATTTTCAGCTGTTTCTGAAAAAATTGAAAACCAAAATTTATGGTTTTGAAGTGTTTTGGCAACCAGTTGTTGACAGAATACTTTAATATGCAGAATTAACTTTATGACTTAAATCATTTGTTTTATACATAATTTTTAATTGAAGTTAAAATAAAATGAATATGAGTATTTTGATTTTGAAATACAATTAAAATAAAAATATTGATAAAATTTCTAAAAATTTGGAAAACACGGTAAGAAGTTGTTTGAAAAATATTTTTACCATTTTTCAATTTTTGTGTACAATAAAATTGTTCTTGCTGCTCTAAAGTGAGTTTTAAAATATAATAATTTAGTAAAATAATTGCAGTAATTTCTATTATAGGACAAAAAGGAGAATTTGTTCAATCAAGTTTTTAACTTGTCTGCAGTTTTATAAATATTAACTAGGGTTGATATTTTTTGTTTTTTACTTTTATTTTGTCATTTTTAGTTTTAGTTTTCATTTTTGATTTTTATTTTCATAATTTTTGACAGTGATGCGAAACAGCCCCTTAGCAACACAGTATGTTTGTATATCATTGCACTAATGCACTACCATAGTAGAGAATTTGTGCTTGCATTTTAAAGGATCATGGTTCTATCCTTCATATGATCATATTATGAATAGGTTTTTTTTAAATTCAACCTGGCACAGTCCAGTTGTGTGAATGAATGAAATTTTTTTTCTATGTATAGGATCTTCAGAATATGGGTTTCAAGACACAGAAATCAGACTCAAGAGTGGGTCATAGTCATAGGCTTAACTAGTGGACATAACATTGTAATGTTGTATAGAATTGGACTAAATGTTAAGTAACTACGATTGCAAAGCATAAGAGTATGTGTTGAGTACAGTTGAGTGTATATATGAAATATTTAGATTCTAGAAAAACACTAACAAATCCTACTGTGTAATTACATAAATAATAAGCATGCATGTGAAAAAGGCTGACCCAGTGTGTGTTGTTTGCTCACCAACAGAGTTACAGGGCTCTCTCACTTCTTTCTTTTCTTTCAGTCCTCTTTTAGTCATTGTTAAAACATCTTGAACTTGGGGAAAAATGGTGCTGGGCATTTAAGTCTACAACACATGTATCTGAAGGGTTTTTATTTTGGTGTAAACTTAGTTGAGCCACATGTGTCGTACAGAATATTTTTGGAAAAAAAATGATCTTTAGCTGTGAGGGTACCACATGGACAAAAACACGTCCCACCTCATTTACCATGAAAAGGGGTTTTCAAGGGCAGTTGCAATCTAGTTGATCAAGAGGGAAAGAAGGATTGAGACCATACAAACATGCTAGTAAAGTTGTGTTATGCATAACAATGCTCCATTATGAAAGGTCTTGTCATCCTGATAGTTCTAGGTTCTGAGTCCTGAAGAGCAGCCTTGGGCTTCAGGAGATGAGGGAAGATACTGTGGGGAATACATCTCTTTTATTGTAACATGCATGTGCATGTTTCCTCCCCAGGCTCAAGGAGAGCAAGGGAAGAGATTATGGGACCTATATCTCTTCTAGAAAAAAAAATGCATGCCTTTGTCTCTTTTCATTGGTTATTATGCATATTTTCTTATAATCATCTGTTATGATAATAATGACGAAGGGGTTCTTCTCTCTATAGATCCATGATAAGAGGGCTTTTAGTTTCCCCTACTCTTTCTCCCCTTTCTTTTGTTCTTCCATCAAAAGCGCTATCTTTTACACTTTTGGCATGGGTCTACGAACCTGAATTCCACACAAACAATATGGGCTGGGGCTGCTGGTGGCTGTTTCATCATCAATTTTATGACCAGTTAAGTTTTACACAATCCAGTGTTTATTAGATGCTCTTCACATGGTTGGCAATAAAGATTGTGAGTGAAAAAAAGTTGTGCTGAGAATATGAAAAATTTAGGGCCCATTTAGTTGTGAAAAATAGTTTTCGTTTCCCATTTTAGTTTTCCATAAAATTACAAAAAAGTTAGCTCATTTTCATTTTTACAACGTTTGGATGTAGTAAATGAATAACAATAAACAGTTTCGGCACTATTTGCTTATGGAAATAGATATATTTTTCATTTCTATTTTTTTCAAATAATTACAAAAATGACACCTTGTTTTCCAATTTTCGAAATATATTTACAAAGGTTGGAAAACATCTTTTCATTATTTTTCTAATTTCTAACTCTTTGAATGTGGGAGCATGAAATCCGGATCTTGGACTTTAATTTGTGTGGATTATATAGAGTTTCTTCTAAATATGCAAAAATTCCCCAAAATCCATGATTCTAAATATTACCTTATATAAATTTTGGAAAATTGGAAAACAAGTTGTCTTTTTTTCTTTTTTTTGTGATTATTTTGAAATCAAGGAATAAAAAATGAAAAGTTGTCTTGAACACTTGCACAAACCCTTTATTTTCTACCTTTAAAATATTTATCTTGAAAAATTTTAAAAATAAGCTAAAATTTTATAATTCTTTGGAAAACTAAAAATTGGAAAACAAAAATCCGACAACTAAATGAGCCCTTACACGCTCACCTTGGAGGATGCTGGTGTAGAACTGCAAAAAGATGTTGCTGTCAATAGGAATTTGACTAAATAACTGCTGGTGCTTTGTTTTTCCCCCATAATAACCATACATAGTCAAGTTGGATAAATATTGGCTAGTAAGGTGCATGTGCAGGGAATAGAACTTTATGAAATTTAAGATCTCATAAATTTTTACTGTTCCTTTTCCTTTTGTAGTTTGGTCATTCTTTATTTTTTATATTTTGTTCTATGGGGCTGTTAACTTTATTAATTTGTTTCATGATTCATTTTTTACTAACAAATCTTCAGTCATATTTATCTGATTTAGTAATAATTGTGATTGAAAATTTTCAGGATCCCAAATTTTCTGAGTTTTTGGAAAGGCGAAGTAGGGAACTTGAATCTCGCAGAAATGAGGGGATGGTAAGTTACATATTTGAGATTTAATTTGTTCAGGCAATCAGTCCTTATGGTGGCAGTGATACTTCCCTTGTTTTCTGGTTGGTGATATTTAATTGATGAACTATCATATATTGGTGTTTAGCTTGTGCACTCTAAGTTCAGTATTTATCTTATGCTCTTTTTTCAGTTTGTCAATTGTCAGAATGATAGAGAAAAACAAACAAAAAGTGGAAATTAGAGTTTTAATTTTCTCACTGTGTTTAAACTAAATCATTATGAGTATATTTTAATGCCTCTAGAATTTTGTAATGATTCAGCCCTTCGCATGTTCAGTTGCAGCTAGGATTTAGGATGATAATGGGGCAGGTTTGGGATGAGGCATGATCATCCCAACCCTATCTGATGAGAGGTGAACACCTTTCAAAATTGTTTTGAGTCAATGTTCTGTTATAGAAATTTATAAAGAAGGAATACAACCTTGCTTCTTTACAAGCTTGAGCTTTTTGAATAACTACTTGTTCCACATGGTATGAGAGCAGGAGGCTTTGTGTTCCAACCACTATCCCTCCCATTAACTATAAATATTTTTTTACATGAACTCAAATTGTTGTATTTAAGGAAGAAGGTAAGGTACATCACAACGAGAACAAGGAGTCCTAAAGTAACAAAAGGAAAACAACAGAAGTGAAGATAAATACAATACAACTCTAATGATGCAAGGCAATTCAATCATGCTGCAAGTCTTTTGGAGAAATATTCCTAAGAAATCTATTCATCAAGATGCCTCTGTAGATCTTATTTAGATGCTTTCTATGCAATGAAGATGACCACTTACTGCTCTGCTGGCCCTGGACCCGAATTTTTCGAAATCTGGCCACTGCTCTTATGAGACAGCTGGGATACTGTTGGAAATGTGGGAAAGGAAATCTAGGCATGGAAGGTATATCTATGAACAGATAATGGAAAAAAGCCTTGTCCTTGATCCCACTCACTATTTTTTGAATAGTATGTACAGAGAAATGCTAGAGCTTTTGAAGGAACAACTACTTCTCCCACAACCCTCATGGATGGATGGCTTACAACTCTTTCATGTCGTATAGATGTATAGTGGGCTGTTCATGCTGGACACAGGCAATTCTTGACTTCTCGGAATCCGATCACACTGTTGATTCAAGTATTCAACTCTTTTTGTTTCTCTCTCTTTTCTTTGCTTGTACATGGGTGGCACCCCCCATGGTGCCCTATTTATGAAATCTCGATTTATGACAGGAAGGTTCGTCAAAGTGCTCTTGATGAGGGTGAGTTTGCCATCGTTTGACAAGAAATTTCTTTTCCAGCCTGCGAATTTTCTTTCAAAATGGTAACTAACGGGGAAGGATCCCATCTTATAGCCCAAAAGACCAGCGAGGAAGGTCCACCCCCCTCCCCCAGCACTTTCCCCACTGTTCTCTCCAACTTAGTTGTCAAATTGAGATTCAAATCGTGAATCGAAATTCCAATTTTGGGAATTGAGAATTGAATCGAATCGTAAGATTTAGTATAAGCTTCCAAAATTAATTCTAAAGGACATGCATTTATTGATATACGAACAAGAAGCAAAATAGTAAAATACTTTTAAAATTTGATAATTAAAAAAACCATCATATTTCATGTGTAAGCTTTACCTAAAACAGTGAAAGGGGATGTATCAAGAAATAATAATTTAAAAAAAATGAAATATATGCTATTTAAGGGTAGGAATCAAGACAAATTAATAAGAATCTGTACTTTTGGTGTCTTATCAACAATTAAAAAATAATAATATTTCATGCTTTTTTTTTGGATTAAAAAATTAAAGTAATTAACTTAAAAATTTATAATTATTAAATATACTACTAAGAAGTCAACTTTTGAATCCTAAAAACACAACAAAACACGAGTATTATCATAGCTGATGAGTGTTATACCCCTTCTTCTCAATGGCAAAACACTATACTCCTCCAAGAGTGATGTATGGTTTTGTGAAGGCAACATAAGACCTAAAGTTCTTTTCTTATTTTTTGAGCATAAAACTAATGTAGACAAGGAATGGAAAGTAACATATAAAAATAAAAGCAATGAAAAAAGAATTATATTTTTGGGGTTTTAAACTAGTTGGGTTTGTATATGATAAGTCTAGAGAATTGTGCGAATTGATAGATTCAGATCGATTTGTTAGATTTATGAGGTGAATCAATAGATTCAACAATGATTAAATTGTTTTTAGATTCTCTAGTGTGTTTCAAATCGATTTGGTGTGGAATTGGTACGAATCGTATCAATCAAATCGTGAATCTTAAGATTCTCACAGCTATGCTCTCCATTTGGAATGAGTTCACTTTTTCCAAGGTTCACTTTCAAGCCTGAGACAGGCTCAAGCCGTACCAAAATGCGTTAGAGGTTAAGGATATGAAGGGAGTCATCTTCTCAAAAAATGATTGTGATCATCTGTGAAGAGAAGATGTGAAACTTTTTTAAACCTTCCTTTTTTGCCCACCTTGAGACCTCTAAAAAGCCCTCCTTCAGTAGCTTTCACCGACATGAGTTTTAACACCTCCATAACCAAGATAAATGAAAATTGGGACTGGGTATCCCCTTGTCTTAAGCCTCTAGTGGAGCAAAAGATGTCAAATGGACAACCATTTGTGAGCATTGAGAAGCTTGTAGTTTTGATGCATTATGCAATTTAATTGCACCAAAGCTACCCAAGGCCCATTTTTTCCTAAGTAAATAAAGAAGGAGATTGTAGTTGATGTGATTAAAGGCTTTCTCCATATCAAGCTTGCACATGCTCCCCTTTTTCCCTCCTCTTGATAGGCATCCACCACCCCATTTGCAGTAAGGGCAGCATCCATAATCTGTCTTCCAGCCACGAAAGTTTGCTGATACCGAACAATGAATTTCGATATTTCTTTTTGGGCTAGGACTTTGGCAAGGATTTTATATATACTTCGTGCCAATCTAATAGGCAAAAATCCCTGATGTTAAGTTGTTAACAGCCACAAATTTCTTCAGAACTAGGCTGAAAAAGGTGGTATTGATGCAAATGACTAATCATTTGATCTACGGAACTCCTAAAAAATGTTTATAATGTCATGCTTGAGAAGGCTCCAGTTAGCCTGAAAGATGCCAAGGAGAAATCATCCGGACCGGTGCTTTGTCCACATTGCAATTTTTAACTGCCTGGAAGATTTCTACTTCATCAAAGGGTCTCTCTAGCCACCCCACAGTTGAAGGACTGAGATATCTGAAATTGATTCCATTGACAGCTGGTCCCATATCTCAGGTTCAGAGTATAGGTCTTTGTAAAAATCAGAAATGCCCATTTTATATTCCTCTTCCCTGGTCAAAGTGTTTCCTCCAATTTCAGTGCTGGATAAGGTGTTACATCTACGATGAAAGTTTGCTGTTCGGTGAAAGAATCTAGTATTTCGGTCCCTCTCCTTGAGCCATAAGGCTCTGGAGTTCTGCCTCCAAGAATTTTCTTCAAGGTTAATAACCTCATTCAACCTTCTTGAGCAGCACCCTATGGCCCTCTTTTTGTGAAGACCCTGGATTAACTCCTGCTCATTGAGTTCTTTGAAGCCATTTAGGATAACAATCTTCTTTGCTTGAACATTTCTCTAAGTGCTTTTATTCTTCATTCTCAGCTTTTCTTTCAACCCCTTCAATTTCAAGGCAAGCACATAGCTAGCCTTGACATGCAGAGAGGACAACCATATTTTAAGTAACTCCCCAACATGGTTCGAAATCGCGGTCGCGGGTAACGTCGCGAAACGGTCGCGGGTGTCGCGGGAGACGCGGGTGTTACGTAACGGGAAGCGGGTGTAACGGTCGTGAATTTTTTTCACGCATGCACAACCATGCGAAAATTAAAAAATAAGCATGAAATCCATTAATACATGATTTTTAATGAATTTTGAAGGCTTTCATTCAACCTACAAATGCTTTTTAATAGGCATTATGATTTTTATATTAATTTTAGTGCGCTGTTTACAAAAAAAAGCATATTTTTTTATAGTTTACATTACTTTAATGAGTAAAAAGATGTAGAAATGTAAGAATCAATTAATTTAAGTCATAAAGTTACTAAAAATGAATCAATACTCAATAGACTTAATACTCAATATACACATTACACATACATGAATTTAAAAAGTGATTAATATCAAATATCAATAATTAGTTGAAAATACATGAATACAATATTACAAATTTATAATATAACACATGTCACCACCAAAAAGAATGACGTGGAGGGTCTTCATAATTTGTATCTGTATCTTGAGATTGGGATGGGAAATTATCTCCCCATCCTTGTGGAAATACATAGTTGAATGAACCCAAGTTTGCATCATTTTGTTGTTGCTCTTGAAAATGTACTAGTGATGAAAATTCTCCTGAATAATGTCTATAAGTTGGGGCAGGGGCTGGCTCTGGGTAGTGTGTAGAAGAAGACTCACTAGATCCTGAGATTCCTGATCCACTGGGATAAAAATGTGAGTCACGAGATGCATAATGTGGATATGCTGGATGAGATCCATATGATTGTGATGATGAACCATCTAAACCAAAGTCGCCAAAACTACGAACCACACCATATGAATCTTCAGTAGAATCGCTAGGGTCACCACGAGCACTCCTCCTTCTCCTGGGTTGTGAAGATTGGTTCCCTGGAGGAATACCCAAGTCATAATTTTCAGGTATGTCTTGTAGTCCATAAGGATCAGAAGGATATATATCCCTTCCAAATGATGTCCCTGTATCATATCCATAATTATATTCTACACCACCGCCTCCACCACCACCACTGCCACCCCCCCCAACCCCAGCTCCAGCACCACTATTACCATCATCATCACTTGGTGGGCTCAAACCAAGATTGTCATCACTTTGTGTACGTTCAGGGCTTGAACCTGAATCATCATGCGCGTTTATTGGTGGTTGATCACCTCCTTCTGTAGTACCACCAACCTCTTCATTTAATCAATTTGAATTGTCCTGACCGTCGAGTAGTGGTGTCTCTCTCTCCTCTAACCATTGACTTAAAGGATCATCTTCTTCGAAAATGTAGTCCAAATTGATAGGATTGAAACCCTCTTCAATTTCTCGTTGGCTTCTTCTCATTGTACGTCTTAACTTTAACCTCATGTTGTAATGTACGAAAACAAGTTTTTGTAGTCTCATGTACTTTAATCTATTTCTTGTTTTCGTATGGATGAGGCTAAAGGTGCTCCAATTACGCTCACAGTTCGAAGCTGATGTGGTCTGGTTAAGAACTCTAATTGCTATTCTTTGGAGCTCAGGAGCACACAAGCCATAATGAATCCACCATTCAGCTGCATGAATAATTAAAAAGAGTTTTATGTTAGTATAGCGTATTTCAAAAGTCAAATTTGAACACAAAGAGAGAAAATAGAGTAATTCTCCATTATTTAGCTATATAGCCATATTTACCAGGATTTGTTTGTTTCACTGTCCTTTGAGTCAACGGGGTTCCAAAAGTCTCCTGCCTATCTCGATATAGCAACAACTAAAAAATGATGATTGTTAAATATAATTAATTAATTAGATGTATTAATAATTATTCTTGAAAGTATTACAGAATACTAGAACAATTCATTATTCAATTTAATGGAACCAATACTTACTTGATTAATAGCCCGAATTTGAGTATCTATATCGGGTACCAACTTGGTTATCACTTTTTTAACTCCATCCATGACTTCTCTAGCAACTTCAGGAGAGGGTGGGGCACCATAAAGAAATTGTGGGTTCAAAAAATACCCTACAATTAAATTTAGAAACATATTAATCAATAGTTTTCTAATGCAACTATGCATAATTTAAAAGTTAAAATAATAAGAAATTGTATTTGATTTACACTTACTAGCAGCGTGCAAATCTTGGTGCAACTGAAAACTCCACCGGTTGTCAATAATTTTCCAATAGTCTTTGTAAAACCGGCAATCTTTTTGAATGGCCAACTTCGCCCTATCAATTGCCTCGTATATGAAGCCCATGGTTGGTTTTTCATCACCATCAACCAATTTAAGAACTTTCACCAAGGGTTCTTGCACTTTAATTATATCAGAGGCCTTTTGCCAAAACTCTTTGCCTAAGATAATTTTCTTTGAATCATATGCTGGGCCTGATTTTGCCATTCCAAACCTTGAGTTTTTCCAAGCATCAGATGTAAACATTTCCCTTAGTGCTTGTTTATGCCTGACAATAGTCTCCAAAGCAATGAAATTTGTGGCAAATCGAGTGATGGCAGGGCGAAGTAACTCTCTATTATTTGTGAATTTCTTCATGAAATTCACTGTCTATGTGTGGTTGTAAATAAATGAGGTTATTGTTCTTGCATCTTCTAAGACCTTCTTCACGTTACTTTTCTTACCAATATCTTCAAGAATAAGGTCTATGCAATGAGCTGCACATGCTGTCCTATAGAGATTGGGCCTCTTCTGCATTAATAATTTTCCTCCTGCCTTCATTGCAGCTTCATTATCAGTCACTACTTCGACAACATTCTCCTCTCCAATTTCTTCAACCACCTCATCCATTAATCTGAAATGAAATTATAGATTCAATAATTACTACTATTTAATTAAAAACATGTAAGTCCATAATACTATTTGCATATACAATTAAAATTAGAAAATTACCTGAAATAATATTCAGCTGTTTTGCTTGGCACATCAGAGGCATCAACTGATTTATGAAACACGGTGCCTCTATCGCAATAAACTAAAAAGTTTATAATGTGTTTTCTAGTTGGTCCTGACCAACCATCACACATAAGTGTTACACCTCTTTCCTTCCAAATTCCAGCAAAAGAAGCTATATAATTTTTCATTTCTTGATACTCTTGCTCCAAATAAATTTCAAATATCTCATAGAGTGATGGACCCTTCACCCCCTTTCCAACCTCTGCAGCAATATCAAGCATAGGCTGCATAAATGGAGAGTCAGCTACATTCGCTGGAATCCGATTATAAATTAGGAATTTTCCAACCGCTTTTCCTAATTTACTTCTTAAACCTTTCAGTAACTTTGTGTTAAGTTTTGGTTGTTTCGCACTCTTGCTTCTTTCTAAAATAGGATCCATTGCCTTTAGTCTAGCTTCAGGGGCATCAGGATTGATCCATTGTCGTCCACTACCTCCAGCTTCTCGACCACTATAAGATCGAGCTCCTGCTCTATTGAAACCACTGGTAGCACCACTGTCAGAGCCACCTCCCTCTTCATAAATATTACCCCTTCCAGTTGTTCTTGCTCGAAATCTTTGTCTCTCTTCCCATTGTTGTTGTGATCGCATGCTTTCTTGTCGAGCAAATCTCATACTTTCTTCTTCCAAGTCTTCTTCATCGCTCAAATTCTCAAAATCTCCTCTAATTTGGGCTTCTGCTTCTTCTTGCCTTTTTTGTTTATCTCTTTTCTTCTTAGCATACTGTTGTAGATGTTTCATCATTTGTTCTCTTACTTGTGTGGTCACATTTGAGCATCCAGCTACTTGACCCTTTTTATGTGCCAAGTGTTGTTTCAAGCGTGTAATGCCCCCTTTGATTATCTTCCCACATAACTTACACATAATAACATGTCTATTACCGTCTACCGCAGTACCAAAATGCCATCCAATATCCTCACTAGGTAAGTTTTCATTTTCTCTATCACGTGACATATTGATAGACTTAATTTGATGATCTCTACACAAAATATAAAGAAAATACAAAGTTACAACCTTCCTACAATGACAGGAATAATATAATTAGTAATTTAGTAAATATTAAATAATAAGTACTAAATAGTCCTAATTTTAAATACTTATTACGTAAAAATAAAGCATAATATTTGATTAAAAATATTAAGTAATGTTTATTATTTTTTTATTTAAATAAACAAAATTATAAAATATTAGATATTTTATTACAAAAAAAATATATTCCTTTATCTTTAAAAAGATATTTTTATTATTTTTTATAGCTTGATTTTATTTTCATTTATAACTATAAGAAATTAACAGGTGAAAAAGATTTTTGCTCTACTTTCATATACATCATAGCATCACAAATAGAGATCCATACATTACAAATTGACTATTTAATTTTTTAAGCATTTTCTCAGTATATGGATTAAAATTAAATTTTTCTACAAATTCCAGTAGTAATTAGTAAAAATCAAATTTATTAATGTATTAACTATTAGGTTAATTTTTTATTTATTAAGTTATCAATTTTTACTTTATTTGATAACTAAAAACAAAAAATAGATGTAAACATTTATTTTACCTAATTTTAAATTTAAGGTCAAAATGATGTTTTAAAACTTAAAAAATATTAATAAACAGGGTCACCCTACTCAAGAAATAGCAAGTAGATACACATGTAACATAAAATGGGTGACAGATGTTATTTAATTTTTTTTTCTTTTATAATATGAATATTATTTAATATTTTTTCAATAGATGGGAGTGAATATGATATCTTCTTTATCAAAATGACCACTTTGTCCAGCTGACATAAATAGTATGTTAGTCAATTGGTGCCATGAATTAATTTTATTTCTATAAGTTTGGCAAATCCTAAGACTAAATATTATAATAATTGTGCAGAGTATTCCTTAGAATTCTTTAAGAATGGTGAAAAATAGAGCTCAATTAAGCCTAGATAATATAAAATGTCATCACATGGATGTCTTGTGTACATACATTATTTTAATGCTGTGTTTAGATTGTGAATGCAATAGTGGATTATTGATATTCAAATATTATTATAAAAAAGGCTTCAATTATTATTGGTAAATATTAATTATTTACTAACCTTAAAAAATATTAATTATATACTATTAATAATTGCTTGCTATGTCATGGAATTAATTTTCATAATTATCTTTCAAAAAATATAATACAATTAAAATATTTATAAATTAAGAAAATTTTATTTTACATAATTATTAATGATTTCTAATTTTTTATTCTATTAAATTACTTTTTTTTTTTAATTCAATTTAACAAACCTATTTTACAACAAAATATAATTTAAAAAAAAAAACAGAATGAAAAGTGCTGTGGGAACAACAAAATATAATTTAAAAAAAAAAAAACATAAATGAAAAGTGCTGTGGGTGTTGAGTGTTAGTGTTAGAGTGTCTCATACGCTGGGCCTGGTAGTCGAGTCAGACCGAGAGAGGGGAGGGATTCGAGGGAACTCGGAGGAGCTCGAAGGAGCAAAGGCTGCGAACTGCAAAGCACAAAGCAGCGATGACTCCAAGCTCCGAGCCTCCGAAGCTGAAATCGAGAGGCTGGCTGGTGGCGACTGGACGACTGGTGGAGGAAGGTGCCGACTGCGACGACTGGCGGAGCTGCTGCAGATCTGTCACCGTCGCTGGTGACTCGCCAAGTTGCTGGAACTGCAAGATGAGTAGATCTGCTCGGTAGCCTCGGTGTGCTCACTCTCAGGCTTCGAAGCCTTCTTATTGCTTCCGCCAACAAATTTTCAAGGTCAGTTTGTAACTTTCCATTTTACCCTTTGAATGGCAGATGGGTGTGGGGACTGGGGAGAGGGGGGAAAGCAGCGCTGCTGCCTGCAGCAGAAAGCCTTCGAATCTGTGACCTGTCGGCCATGTAACGGTCTGTAACGGATGTTACGAAGTGTAACGTTGGAGTATCGGCCGTTACGTGCCGTTACGCCTCTGTAACGGCCGTTACGGCCGTGAATTTTTTCCGAACCGCATTATCGGCCCGTATCGGTTTCGGGGCCTCCGATTTCCGTTACGTATCGGCCGTTACGTAGCGTAACGGCCGTTATTTAAAACCATGCTCCCCAAACCTGTCATAGCCACATATTCTTACAGTGAAAGGGGGTTGGCTCCTATTTAACTCCCCTCTCCCCCCCTCCCAATGTCAAGGAGAACAGGGAAGTGGTCTGAGATGGGCGGCATGCTCTGAATCACATTGGGGAAGTGAACTTCCCAATCCACAGAAATTAGGAACCTGTCAATCCTTGAGAAGGAAGTTGGCTCCCTGGAGTTGGACCAAATGGAATTGCCACCAACAAGTGGAAGATCAAATGAGGGGTTCACGTTGATAAAGTCTAGAAATTCTCTCATACAATGAAACAAAATTTTTATTTTCTATCATTGTAATCTGAATTTTTAGGAAACTAAAAAATAAGTTCGAGTTTTAATAATTCTTTGGAAAAATGTAAAAGTGGAATATGTTCTTCACAACTAAATGGGCCCTTGGATTTTGGGAAATACTCTTGCAATCTTTGGAAATTAGCTGCTTTTGGAGAAATCTTACCACTTAAATAGTTAATTTTTTTGAAAATATTTTCATGGCAGATCACGACCTCTGGGGCATGCGCTGAGTGATAAGAATCCTAACCAAAGTGCATATGCTCCAAGAAGCATGCCTCAAGTAGCATCCATTGACATTTGAACGCTTCAAACAAAGTATTTCCCTTTTTTTTTTTTAATGAAAACCAAGTAAGAACCAATTTTCAACTCCAAAATTTGTGAAAACACGTTTAGCATTGAAAACTCCCAGGGATTAGAAACAAAGTTGAATATGTGTCAGTTTCTGCCGTGTCTGATATCACATGTGTGTGTTGGTTTTGTTGTTTTTTGAATTTTTCACTGTGTAACAGGATTCTGATGAAGATGAGACAAGTAGCCATGGCATGGAGAAGTTTAATGAAGATGAATCCAACTTAAGGGTGGGGAAGTCTTTGACAAGCTGTTGCATCAAATCTTGGAGTCAATTAGTTATGGAGCAGCATAGTGTATCTGCCCTTACTAATTTAATAAATGGGTATCGAGCTGCATGCCACTATGGAAACAAGTCAACCAGTGGCGTTGATGCTGTGCCTTGCCGAAGGATTCGGAACAGTGAAGCTTTCTCTGACATATTAATGTTCATGCTTAATGAAGCTGATAATGTATTTCGAGGGCTTCTGGGAGTGTCATGCTCCAATTGTAGGAAGGATGCTGTTATGGAGTTGAAGAGTACTTCAAAATGGGAAACTTTGAAGCCATTCATCAAGTCTTATTTGAGGAGCACATTGGTTCTCCTTAATCAGGTTACAGACAATGAGTTTTTGGGCTTCACTTTAACTCGACTCAGGGCTTCTATAATATTTTTTGCTGCTTTTCCTTCTCTGTTGCGCAGACTTATCAAGGTATGTTCATTTTGACAGTGAGATAGGAGAAATCTATGATGGGGAAGCATTTTTAACCTATATATACTAGTGATTATTTGTATGTTTTATTATTGAATTTCTCAATTTAAATTTTAGTCATATTTTCTTTACTCTTGGTATATCAGTATTGCATAATTTTTAGTTACGAATCTGATCCTGTTGGATATTTGTGCACGTGCATTGCAAGGCTCTAACCTTTAGGGGTTGGTTATTTTGCTTTGTCATAAGTGGGGGACATGCTGAATGGAAGTTTCTTTTTGTTTAACATTTTGCATCTGCTTTGGAAAAATTCGGAATATTGTTGAAGTTCTAACTTTTATTGATAACATTTTAAACCTGGGAAATTTGGGTAAGAGTGATATTGCTGCTATTAACTTGAGCTTCACTAGATCTAGGTAGTTGGCCTTGTTAGCAGCTTGTCTTAGAGGTAAGGGGTACCTTTGGGTGGTAATCTTCAGTCAGTGATTTTTGGGATCCGGTGGTGGAGAGGGGATTTGAGCATTTGGATGGGTGGAAAGGGGCATTTTTTCCTTTAGGGGGTTGCTTTGCTCTTATTCAGGCTTGTCTTGCATGTATCCCCTTATATTATTTGTCTATGTTTAGTATTCTAGTGGGTTTAGCTAGTAGGCTGGAAAAAATTATGAGAGATTTCCTTTGGTCTGGAAGTTGGGGAGAAGAGGATCATTTGGTTGGTTGGGAGGTTGTGTGTAGGTCTAAGCTGGGGTGGGTTTGGTTTATACATCGGAATGATGTGTAAATGGCATGATTAAGATTAATTTCTTTCCTTTGATGAAATATAGATTTGGCAATGGAGATTGAGTTCTTCTTTTTAGGGATAAGTGGGGTGGTGATACTCCTTTTCTCATGCTTTCTCATGTCTACTGCCTTTCTAATTGTAACAAATCCACAGTGCTCAATCACCTTCCTAGGAAAATCGAAGTCCTAGGAAACAAAATTCCCTAATCATGAAAGAAGAAATTGGTGCATTATGTAACTTGGAGAGCTGATAAAGACAAGGGAAAATGATAGAAAAAGATGCATTACCCACACCTAGACACCTTCTAATAAATGCAACGTCACACTTTATACAGAATCCTATACATGGATTAAAAAATGAAGAGGAAGAGAAGAAAGGCTAGCCTGACTCAAAGTGATACGCTCATCTAAAGAAAAACAAAACGACCTTCCACCTGTCAAGAAGCTAAGACACTTTAACAATTATCGGATTAAAAAAAGAGAGACAAAAATAAAGGGTTTCCACCCAGAAGAACCCCTAAATAAGTCGAGGGTCAATCGGAAACATTACAACCAGCTAAAGAAGCGAACATTGAAGTCCTAGTTGAGTTCAAATAATAGTAATGGTGCTACTAACAATATTAATTCTCTGCTTATACACCCTCCCAAAAATCAAAGAGAGAAATATTTCTAGAAGAGTGCTAGTCAGGAAAAAGATGGTTTCATTTGCAAACTGCAAATGAGACACTACTTTCTTCACACCAATCCCCTGCACAAAAGCTGTATCCACAGCCCTTTCTATCATTTTGCTAAAAACATCAACATGAAGAACAAATAGGAAGGGGGACAAAGGGCCACCTTGCCTTGATACTCCTGGTGGCTGTAAACTACATCTTAGGTTCTCATTAAGAATGATGGACAAAGAAGCACTAGACAAGCATCTACTCATCCGAGACCTCCACCTACCCTCAATGTCCTTCCTTGTCAGCAACCTTATCTAAAAAACTCCAATTGGCATGTTCAGAAGCCTTCTTAAAATCCAACTTAAAGATACCCCTTCATCTTTCATTCTTTCCTCGTATGAACATCCTCAACCGCCTTGTAGCCACCAATATGGCATCCAAAATTTGTCTGCCATGAACAAAATCCCTGTTATAATGAGAGATAGTTTCTCTGAGAACTACACTCTATCGGCAAGAACATAAACCTAATTTTATGCACACTATTCATCAAGCTAATAAGCCTGAAGTCCTTCACCTTGAGCAATTACTGTTGTTACCAATATCCTATTAACATAGAACTCCTGGAAATCCTTCAACATTCTCTGCCACCACCTGACCACCTCCCAACAATCCTGTGTTTGTCGCTATTGGAGTGGGCGAAGAAATGCCCATATCTTTTTTCATTTCCCACATTTGAAATAAGCTGTTTCAAGTTTTTGAGGGGGAGTGGTTTTGGCCTCCTTTATTCAAAAGTTTGAGGGCATTGGTAGTGGTGAGAGAAGGTTATTTGGAAGTGTGCCACATTTGCAGTGGTGTGGTGTATTAGGTTGGAGCATGATGCTAGGACATTAAGCTCAAGCAATTTCATCTGGTCTCTGATGGATGGTTTAGAGTAGTATGTTTTGACTCTATCCTGCCCTTCTTGTATTCTTTCTTCTTCTTTTCTTATTATTTTTCTTATAAAAAAAACATTTCATCTATCTTTTTTTCTTTCCTTTATTCTGAAATGAACACATGGCCTGTTGTCTAAGGTTCTTGGCTTGAGAGATGAGTAGAAGAAAAAGGCATCCTTGCTGTTGTATCAGAAGTTGTCTCATTGGCATTTTGTGGAGTTTAATTCATCATCATCATTGTCTTCATCATCATCATCATCATCTCTTTCTCTCTATGCATCAAATCAATGCCTTTTTTTGCATGTCTGAAATTGTACTTTCAAAATTGTTTTTGTTTTGATCATTTTTTAGACTGTTAAAAAGTTTATTTCTGCCTACATGCTTCTGAAGTTTGTTATGTTAAGCCATCAGCCAGGAAAGCTAATCTTGTAGGGAAATTTGGATTTCTGTCTATATATTTTGGTTCTGCAATTTATTAACCCTTTTGTGTGCGCGATCAATTTGCGCCATTTATTGCCTCTGAATAGTCTAGTTATCCTAAGTGTAAAGATTCTTTTAGTGATGGAGCTTGGTTTTGACTCTGGACCAGAGGTTGTTATTTCATTTGCTTATAAAACATAATGTAAAAACATATTTTTCATGATCCTGTATTACGACATTTTTTAAAGAAAAAAAATTATCAATTGTTTTTTTTTTTTTGTAAATGTGTGCATGTGTACCTTTTGTTGTAGTGATGATCATATTTGTACCTTCAAATTATGGGAGATGCAAGTTAAGAAATTTCACCAATTACATTTCAACTCAATGAAGCCTTCATCCAGAAAAAAGAAAAAAGAAAAAAAAAAAAAAAAAAAAAAGGAAAAAAAGAAAAAAAGAAGAAGAAAAAACTAGCCTGGAAAATCTTATGCTACTGGTAGATTTCTCAAATTATGGGACAGGCAAGTTAAACATTTTTCACAAGTACATTTCAACTCAATGAAGCCTTAATCCATAATTTATTTATTTTAAATAAAAAAGCAGTCCAGTGCACAAAGCTCTCGTGTATGCGGGGTCCAGGGAAGGGGTGGACAAACTCAACAAAGGTTAGCCTGGAAAATTTTATGATAATAGTAGATTTTTCTAATTTCCTGAACTTTATATTATCTTGCAGCTGCAATTGAACTCAACAAATCCCCTGGATACTGGAAATCTATGCTAATGATTAATTTATATCTGTGTATTCTTCAATCTTTACTTCATAAATTCTGTTTACCTGTTTGTGCTAGAGAGTTTGTGCCTCAACAGTAAAACGTACAATGCAGGTTTCAGTTGATTTCTGGGCAATAGGTGGGGGAAATCTCTCATCATGCTCCTTCTTCATCATTAGGGATGTGGTGATGTTTCGCTCAGATTGCTTTGAAACCTGCTTCGCAAAAATATATAAAACATTTATTGCACGCTACAGTATTGTGGATCCCAGTAATATTAAGCAAATACAGTTCCTCAGGGACTCCTGTGTGGAGCTATTTTCGTTGGATGTATACAAGTCTGTTAGCAAAGCACTGGTGTCTGTCCAGCAACTTGCCAGAATATTGCAGCAGGGTTTACGAGCAAAGAAGAAGGTATGCAATGAGCATTCTTTTTTGTTTGCTGTCTAGCATGGTTGGATTTAGATATATTGACATGTTGCTTACATGGATTAGATGCTTATGGTCTCATGGGCTTGTGTAGCTATTGTGAATGTTGACATTATTATGTGAAGGGAAGTTTTCCTCAGACTCCGTTTTGTATTTTTTATGGCAGGAAGCACTCAAGAGCATATGCAGTTGGCAGTATATTAACTGCATCGATCTCTGGGTTACCTTTATAGCTATGAACACAAGGGACTATGATCTTCATTTGTTACTTTTTATGGTCATTCAAGTTATAAATGGAGTGACTTATCTATTTCCGGGGCCAAAATATGTACCATTGAGATTTAAATGCATTCAATGGCTAAACAATCTCTCCAATTCCAGTGGGATTTTCATTCCTGTTGCGTCATTGGTGTTGGACATGCTGGAATTTAGTACAAGCAAGGAAGGTGGAAGACCTGGGAAGGCCTCCAATTTTTCCTTGAACCTAAAGGTAGAAATTTAAGTTGTGACCTTTTTTCTCAAATTTCAATCTGTCTTTTTATTAGACTGACTTGAAATATCAAATCCCAGTTCAAATGTTCACATATAAAGTTTGCATCAGACTGTTTTAACTGGTTTAACTGGCTCTGACTCTGTTCAAATCTTAGTTTATCAAGACAAATCAAATTGCCCTGTGTAGTATGAACTCAAAATAAAAGAAAAAATATTTGTTCCTGTAGTAATTTTATTAAGTGTTTGTCTAAACACTATCCTGTTTAATGCTTTTAAATATTTTCTGATTTTAAAATGTTTCTTCTTAGTTGATATTACTGGTGTATATAACTATTTTAGCCCTTGGCTATCCAATATTATGCAATGATTAAGTTAAAAAAATATTACCTAATTGAAATTGAGCGTACTTTGACAGGACTGGTCAGCCATTCAATCATTGGTGGATGTGCTCAAGTAAAATTTTTATTTTGCAATTAATAATACACATTGCACATTATCTTGCTTAATTCTCTGAGAAAGTGGAAAGGTTTTTGGGAAGTGGACTAATGATTTTTGAAACTGGACTGGATGGTCCGACCAGGTTCGGTCAGAACTGGTCACCAGGCTGGTCTGGTCAAGAACAAAGAACCAGTCAACCGGGAATGCAGTGAACCAGGACTTACCTGGCTGACCCGATCAGACTTGGCCAGTCCCAGCGTGAACAGTGGTCAGAGGCAGGTCAATTTGGCAGCTCACCCAAAGAGTGTAGGCAGGAAACAGTATGTACAGCTGGGATCGCTCAAACCCAGAACCTAAAGGCTACCTCACTAGGCACTACCTCCATGCGAAGTGCCACAGGGTCTAAATTCTAACAGTGGACCTTGATGCTCTTACGGCACCAAGTCTCACTTGGTTAAGCCATGACACAATCCAAAATTCGTTGATTAATCCTTTAAGCCATGACAAACAATCCAAAATTCGTTGATTAATCCTTTAAGTGTGTAAAGAAAGTATGACACACAAGGCAACGGATGACATACACAAGGCAATAGCTATAGGAGCAGCACCTCCCAAGACAAGGATTACACACTCAATACATGCACAGTTGACACTGAATGTAAACTTATTCTATGTTTCAATTTTTATTTATTTATTTTATTCTTAAATCCTCTAAAACGTAATAATATAATAATTCCTAAATCCTCTATAACATAATGTAATAAATTTTTAAAAACATGAATTTTATTGAAGATGTATTTGTAATTACATTTTAGTTAATTGGCTAATAGATGATTATGATAGATGCGTTTGCAATATTATCCCAGATTCATTAATAATATTATCACTGTAATATACATGTATGCATACACTCACACGCACCCACCCACACACACACACATATATTGTTCATGCCAGCATCATCAGTTTGACCACTGGTTTGACTGACCTGGTCCCTTTCATGGTTGGGACACCGGGCCAGGTTAAAAAACTACGTGGACTGCATTTTTTATGAGTTAGTTATAAATTCCGTGATAGATATTCAATTGGGTCATAAAAGTAATGTTTCTGATTTATACTTGATTTGGTAATATGGCATCAGCTTTTTGCTCCAATTTACAACTTGTTTTGTATTTGACCTTTACTCATGGTACTGTCATCTGATCTCTTATATCCACATTTTATGTCATCTAATTAAACATTCTGACTTCTGGTATTTTGAATTCTGGATTCACATGTGCACAGTTGCCGAAACATTGGTTAAAATCTCAAAATTTTGAAGAACTGTGTGTTTTCTCTGTCATTGAGCTGCTTTCTGCACACTTTGCCCAGTGGAGCTACCACATATCCTTCCCTGACCTGGCAACCATTCCACTCATCCGCTTGAAACGGTTTTATGAGACAACAAGTATTGAAAGTTTGAAGCGTGTTGTAAAGCGTTTCATTGACCAGGTCTGTATTTGAAAGACTCCAGTCATCTCACTTTAATGAAAAAATTTTATTTGTATGCATTTAGGATATGGCAAAACATTTTATTTATGCTTTTTTCTAAAGGTGATCTTTCCAGAAAATAGTTCATGCAGAGCAATCCAAATTCCAAATGAAGTTTTTTTAGTTTAGGGGTGGCAATTTGCTGCTCTGTTCTATAATACTCTATAAATGTTTTAACATGCCTTAACCTCAACAGGCTCGAGGTCCTACTTGAAGGAAGTCTGGCTTCCATTCCAATTTTGTGTTTCAATTGAAGCCTGGACTGGCACTGAGATTCGAGTCTGAGGCCATCCTGGATCAATGCTTTTAAATGAACAATTATTTTTAAGAAATCACTATGCAACGATAAATTAAAAACCTATCATTTACGTGACAAAACAATTTTTGCACTAGATGAGTGAATACTTGTAGAAGGCTGATAAAACATATGATGTTTTTTCAAGATTATAACTGGATAGACAATTTGCGCCATATATATAAGATCTAAATGTGTCCTGAAAATATTGATTTCTCTAAAATTTAGCTTGGCCCTGCCATATGAGTTTCTAAAACAATTTCAAGCCTGGTTTCAATTGCTGCATAAGATTTCCCAACTGATTATCTGAATTTGGGGGTTTGGTTGTTGAACTTCATGCCATCGTTTTGATGGATGCATTGTTCTGCTTTAATAATTTTTAACAATAAAATGTGCAGGAAGTATGATCTTCCATGATGAACTGGACCTGCTACTAATTATAGCATTAATTTTAATATTTTGGAGGGCAAAACATTTTCTTCTGGTGCTGTAGGTGGAGCAAAATGTTGAATTTGTGCAGAGGAAAAGAGTTGAGGTTACGTTTTCCCCAATAGATCAGCAATCTGTTGAATCGTTTCTTCAGGTTTGCTTTATATTTCTGGATCACTTTTCTGGGTTTTGTTATAAGCTTTTAGTTTGACATATTTCCTTGATGTGCAGCTTGAAAAGTGCAGTGGCAATGCTTCATTTACTCAATATTACAAAAGTGTCATTGAAAAGGCTGCTTCTAGGAATCTAGCTATGAAAGAAAAGATGAGGTGCGGTTCACCTATCCATCTATCCTACTTTGCACAATTGCGCTTGCTATGTGTGACCTCCATTATCTGCCAGTGGAATAATGCATAAACGGATCTGCCAATTTGAGAGCTGTCGCCCAATATATAATGCTGATGTCTCATGCTTGTGTAGGCAGGCAGCTCTGGAACTACACTTCAGCTCATAATTGATATGATTGAATTTTCCTGCTATTTTTGTCAAATTTATTTTCCTTCACAAGTGCATGTGCATAGGAATGTTTATTGATTGGATCAATTGTCTAGATCTAGGTTGGAGTTGGAGATGGCCATTATTCAGGTTTTGGCCGAGGCATAAACTGTGTTATGGGATTTGGGTTGATATAGCATGATAGGTTTGGGTGGAAGGCAACTTGAACCAAAAAAACTAGCTTGAAATTATGTGGAAGATTAGGGACTTGGTGTCCTTGTATGTTTGGACTCTGTCTGATTGGCCTATTGCACGTCAGGCCGAAAACAACCACCACCACCAAACCCAAAGTTTTACTAGGTGGGGTTGGATATATAAATCAATTTTCACCATTTTTGCAGGACCCAAGACAATCTCCTTACAAAACTGGAGTATTTTAAAATCTTTAGTGCTTTGTCCATGTTAGTTTGGTTTTCTCCTATCCTACCCACTACCTCAGGGTGTAAATGTTACTTGATCTATGTTAAAATGGCTAACCCCTCGTTTTCAAACTTGGACTGATGTCCAATTGTTAAAATATCAATCCCGAATATCTTTGTAAATAAAATACAAATTAGGAAAGTGATTAATTATGGGGGATTTGATATTATTCAGTAGGAAATTGTTTCCTTGTTTAGAATAAGTAATCGTATTATATATTGGATTGTACATATGAACAAAATAATGAAGAAAATATTTTTCAATCGATTCTTCTTTCATGGTATCAGAGCTAGGGTTTCTTAAACCTAGCTAAACGATGGCTAATAGCAGAGGTTCTACCTCCTCTGCAAACATCACCGGTGACTTAGAGGTTACGTCCGGTGGGGGTACGAATGGACTGGATAACGCAGTCTTTCCACTCTCATTGGAAAAACTAAATGGAAAAAATTTCCGTGAATGGGCTCAGTCCATGAAACTGGTGATTGAGGGAAAAGGGAAGCTTGGTTATCTTACCGGTGAGTGGAGGAAACCAGACCCTGCCAACGCTGTAGCCTTGCAAAGATGGAGGTCCGAAAACTCCATGGTCACGGCTTGGCTCGTTAACTCGATGCAACCATTAATCGGAAAAATTTACTTGTTCTTGCTGACGACAAAGGAAGTCTGGGAAGCCGTATGTGAGACGTACTCCGATGTTGAAAAGCTACTCACAAATCTTCGACATCAAGACCCGATTGTGGCAGATGAGGCAAGGTGAGAGAAGTGTTATCGAGTATTTCATGGAGATGACTCATCTCTGGCAGGAGCTTGATCTGAGCATCGACGAGGAGTGGGAGTGCTCCGGCGACAGCACGCGATACCGAAGGAGGCTCGAAAACGAGAGGGTCTTCGAGTTTCTTACCGGCCTGAATCGAGAGCTCGACGACGTGAGGGGACGGCTCCTTGGCCGGTGACCTCTCCCTTCAACCCGAGAAGTCTTCGTAGAGGTCAGGAGGGAAGAGAATAGGAGGCGGGTGATGCTGCGGCCTCAAAATGAATCCCCTGGGCTGGACCCTCCTGTACCTGTATCCGCCCAAAAATTAGATGGGCTACACGCTGGGCCGGATGCCTTAGCTCTTGTATTAAAAGGCCCAAGGGGACCTAGTCAATGACCGCAAAGAGGAAAAATATGGTGCGAACATTGCTGAAAAACAGGTCATTCAAAAAATACCTGCTGGGAGATTCATGGAAAATTGGCAGATTGGAAACCGAGACAATACCAAAAAAATCATGGGTACCAGGCCAGCACTGACGGATCAACTGACAGATCACAAGGAGAGAACAACAATACCCCATCCAACAGTGCATTCAGTCCTGAACAGTTGGATTAGTTATATAAGATGATTTCATCAATGCAAACATCGGGTCATCTAGTTCCCTGGCTCACTGAGGTAATCATATGTCAGCTTTAAAAACCACATCTTGTTACAAATGTCCATGGATAATTGATTCGGGTGCATCCGATCATATGACTGGGTCTTATCAATATTTTTCATTCTACTCACCATATGTTGGGAATTTGAGGGTAAAAATTGCAGATGACCCTCTCTCACCAGTTGCTGGAAAAGGAAGTATTCGCATATTTGATTCCTTAACTTTACAATCGGTCTTACATGTCCCCAAGTTATCTTGCAATCTGTTATCTATTAGTCAATTAACAAAAGACTCGAATTGTTCCGCTAAATTTGTTTCCTTTCATTTTGTTTTTCAGGACCTATCATCGGGGAAGACGATTGGCACTGCTAAAGCGTATGAGGGACTCTACTACTTTGAGGAGGCAAGTTTGAGTGAACTATGTAATACTGCAATTTGTGATTCTGCATCTACTTCTAGAAATAGTGAACTTTTGTTATGGCATTCACGGATGGGTCATCCTAATTTTTAATATTTAAAACGTTTGTTTCCTTCTCTTTGTTCAAATAAAATGGCTTCTGAGTTTCAATGTGAAGTATGTGAGCTTGCTAAACATCGTCGTACTTCTTTTCCATCATTCATATACAAACCATCTCGCCCATTTGCTATGTTTCACAGTGATGTATGGGGTCCCTCACGTTCCCTAAATCGCACCAATACAAAATGGTTTGTGACCTTTATCGATGACCATACTCGTCTTTGTTGGGTTTACTTACTGAAAGACAAAACTGAAGTTCGCTCCATTTTCATCAATTTTCATACCATGATTGATACACAGTTCCAGACTCATATTCGGATCTTACGTACTGATAATGGTAAGAAATATTTTGATACCATCCTGGGAACTTCAAGATAATGGGATTGTTCATCAAAGTTCTTGTGTGGATACCCCTCAACAAAATGGGGTTGCTGGACGAAAAAATAGACATATACTTGAAGTAGCCAGGGCATTAATGTTTACTACCCACATGAAACATTATTTTTGGGGCGATGCCATCTTAATAGCCACACATCTCATTAATCGAATGCCAAGTCGAGCACTCTCATTTGTCACCCTTCTTCAAAAATTTCAGGAACACTTTCCCACCTCTCGACTCCCTTTCAGTCTCCCACTGAAAATTTTTGGTTGTACTGCTTTTGTTCATGTCCATGTACACCATCGCGATAAATTGGATCCTCGTGCCATTAAATATATCTTCCTTGGTTATTCACCTACCTTCCTTGGTTATTCACCTACCCAAAAAGGCTACAAATGCTATGATCCGATCTTAAAACGACTATTCGTTAGTCTTGATGTCTCTTTCTTTGAAACCACTCCTTATTTCCCAAAGCCCTCTCTTCAGGGGGAGAAATGGAGTGAAGATCGGTTCTTTGATCCTTTTACTACTGAATCTACGGTTACTCCAGTTACTCCATTCCCTAACCCATCTATTGAGTCTTCCATTGCATTACTTCCCGACTTGCCAAACACAACTGAACACTTACCCTCGGGGGGAGATGCAGGAGAGCAAAATAACGCAGACATACTGGTTTACTCAAGAAAGTCAAAAACAAAGGAGAGAGAGAATCTCATACTTGAGGCACCAAGAGCGTTGGAACCGGTGATGGCTCCGAATAATCATGAGCCCTTGCCTTATCCTGATCTGGTAATTGAGTCTTCTTCTGATATTTCTGCACTTGATGATATCAATTTACCTATTGCAATCAGACAAACCAAGTCATGTACTCAATACCCTTGGTCGAAATGCATGTCTTATAAAAGCTTGTTTACAGGATATCGTGCGTTTGTCTCTAATCTTGACAGGATGAAAATGCCAAAAAAAATTCAGGAAGCTCTAGAAATACCAGAATTGAGAGAGGCAGTCATGGAAGAAATGCGAGCCCTAGAAAAAAATGGAACTTGGAAGTTGACAGATCTACTGAAAGGGAAGCAGCCAATGGGTTGCAAATGGGTCTTCACAGTGAAATGTAAACCTGATGGAACAGTTGAAAGATATAAGGCTAGACTTGTTGCAAAAAGCTTTACACAGACCTATGACATTGACTATACTGAGACATTTGTACCAGTGGCAAACTTAAATACAGTTCGGGTTCTCGTCCGTGGCAACCAATTTAGATTGGCTATTACAACAACTTGATATTAAAAATGCTTTCTTAAATGGAGAATTAGAAGCGGAAGTTTACATGACTATACCACCAGGATTCAGTAGAACAGGTGAAGAAAACAGAGTGTGTAAACTAAAGAAATTGTTATATGGCCTCAAACAATCTCCTAGAGTGTGGTTCGACAGATTCGCAAAGATACTAAAGAATCAAGGGTATCGACAAGGGCAATCAGACTATACACTATTCTTCCAACAGTCTGAAGGAGGTAAGAGAACAATTCTAATAGTTTATGTTGATGATATAATCCTTACTGGTGATGATACTATAGAAATGGAGAGATTAAAGAAGGTTCTGGCTACCGAATTTGAAGTTAAGACTTGGGACATATGCTGTATTTTTTGGGCATGGAAGTGGCAAGAACGAAAAAGGGAATTAGTGTTTCTCAGCGAAAGTATGTTATTGATTTCCTAGTTGAAACTGGCATACTAGGATGCAAACCCAGCGAAACCCCGATAGAAACAGTAAAGAGGTTTGAAGATTGTGGAAAACCAGTAGAAAAGGAGAGGTATCAGAAATTGGTTGGCAAGCTGATCTACCTATCACATACTAGACCAGATATTGCATTTGCAGTCAGTGTAGTAAGTCAACACATGCATTCACCAAAGGAAGTTTACTTAGATGCTGTATACAGAATCCTTAGATATCTCAAGTGATTCCCGGGAAGAGGACTCTTCTTTAGCAAGGAAGTAGAGATCTTTACAAATGCAGATTGGGTAGGATCAGTGGAAGATAGAAGGTTCACCACAGGATATTGTGCATTCGTTTGGAGAAATCTCGTAACTTGGAGAAGCAAAAAACAGAATGTGGTGGCTCGTAGTAGTGCTGAAGCTGAATTCAGGGCAGTCGCTCAAGAGATTTGTGAAGGATTGTGGTTACGAAAACTATTGGAGGAATTACGGGTACCGGTGAACATTCCTATCAAACTCTACAGTGACAATAAGGAAGCTATTAACATCTCTCTTAATCCAGTTCAACATGACAGGACTAAACATGTGGAGGTAGGCAGACACTTTATCAAAGAAAAAATTGAAGAAGGAATTATATGTATGACTTATGTACCAACCAAGGAACAAACTGCAGATATTCTCACTAAAGGGTTGGGACGACAGAGCTTTGATGATCTTATTAGCAAGTTTGAGATGATTAATATTTATGATCCAACTTGAGGGGGAGTGTTAAAATATCAATCCCGAATATCTTTGTAAATAAAATACAAATTAGGAAAGTGGGTAATTATGGGGGATTTGATATTATTCAGTAGGAAATTGTTTCCTTGTTTAGAATAGGTAATCGTATTATATATTGGATTGTACATATGAATAAAATAATGAAGAAATATTTTTCAATCGCTTCTTTCACCAATGTGGAAAAGGCACTTGTGTGGGTGGAGTCGACAGACTGTTGGGCCAAACCGGTTGTTGAATCGATGATGTCATATATCACTGTGTTTCTGTGTGTGTATTACAAAAAATAATATTGAAGCAATATGAGATAATATTACATAAATGGTGGCCATAATCATATGTTAAGTGAATTAGAATAAAATATAGTTATGAACACATTCTAGAGAAAGGAACACCATAATCATAAAAACAGTGGCCATAATCATATGTTTAGTGATGATGCCAACATGCTTATAGTTTTCACATCATGAGCTAAACTTAAATGAAGTATGGATGTTCAAGGAAAACTATTTCTTTTTGTGGTTACATTGTTTTTTGATGCATGTTGTGATTACTACATTCTGATTTTTTCTGCAGTTTTATGGAGTCTAAAAAATTAGACAAACGAAGGCAGCAGCAGGGTCTGAATGATGCAGTGGGTAATGGTACGGTAAATTCAAAGAGAAAGAAAGTAAATATGGCTGTTAAGGGTGAGAAAGATGGCAAGAGAGGAAAGAAGCAAAGAACTTGAGATGTAAATGGTGGCATTACCTGTTTCCATTAAAATTATGACATCTTATGTCTCTGATAGTTGGTTAGTTTTTTGAATTATGTAATGTGCATTTCAAGCAATTTTTTGGACTGAAGTAGATATGCAGAGGTCAGCTTGGTTAGGTCAGCGGAAATTAGGTTTGATGACTGTCAAAAGACAGTTTTGGGAATTTTGAATTTTATTTCTGGAACCTTCTCTTGCCAACATTGAAAAGGGTGTTGATCGGGAAGAGCATGTTCTAAAACTCCATTGAGAAAGAGAAAATTTTGATGAATTTATTGAGTTTGGAACCTCCTATATGTGTGCATTATATACAGAGTTTAATTTTTACAGCTCTGGTTTATCCATTGTTCAACTTTTCAAAACTGTTGGATCTAGCAATTTATTTATGCACATCATACTTTCAATTTTCAGGTCAATTCAAACATTCGTAATAGGCTGATCACAATTGTTTTAATACATATTTTATGGTTATATTTAATGCTACTAAAAACAAATATTCATATTCAATTAATTTGAAACTTTTCTTGCCTGATTTGCAAGTGTTAAATCGAATTGTTGATTTAATAAAATATATATTTTATGGAGCTAAAAATTCTTTTACTGTTTGAGTAGATACTAACATGAATGAATACGACAGAGTCATTGTTGCTCTTCCTCTTTCACTTTTCCCTCACCTTTTCCAATCATGAATGAATTACCCTCATCTCCCTCTAGGCTGCAAAATCACTGATCATTGTTATGTGCTCAACTCAATTCTATTAACTATATAGTCATTTACAGATACATTTCAGAACACATATAGTCACTGTATCATAAATTCTGCTAACATCTGGACTTCCTCCAACCCATATGCGGGCGGGCTGTTACTAAACACCCTATCTGGTCTCAGAAATGGAGCCAAACGTTGCCTTCACGACATCGTTTGCATGGAAGGCCCTGCAACTCAAAGCTTTCAGCAGTCCCCAAAGCCCCTTCCCACTGCTCTTCCCAATTCTCACCTCTTCCCCATAGTCAAAGGATCGGAATGATGGCGTCCTTGAACTGTGGTGGCGGCTCTGCCTGCTCCTCATTTTCCTCAGATCCATCTCTGTGTTTGGAACCGTTGTAATCCCAAACATGAGCAAATGCCACCGGGACTTTGTCGGAGACCTGGTAAAGGACACTTGCTGCACTGAAATATCATACTTTCCGGTACACTTCCCTGTGTTGAGTCCAAAATTCCCTGATGCTGGTACAGACTTTGATCTTGAAACTTGATTCAGCTTCGTGTACTCGTTGCATCTCAACTCATCACGATCAACCTTCTTCGATTTGTATTTGGAAGCTTTTGGTTTGCTGAACCATCCTGATGATTTCCATTGGAAAAAAAGGCTGCTTCTTTTCTTGCTGGGTTTTGGTTGCTCTTTCTCACTTGGGGGGTCTCGGGTTTCACCGGAAAGCGGGTCTTTGCAAGTGATGAGCTTCCCACAGAAGATGATGTTCTCAGCTGGGACGGACCTCAAGCTAAAATCTTCGCTGCTGGAGAACTCGAAGAAGTCTTCACGTTCTTGATCATCTGAGGAGGAGCTCTGATCCTCTTTGGAATAACAGCGGTCATTGGCCCAATCGGCAGCGTCGCAGTATGTGGGAAGATCACACAGGGAGAGTGTTTCTTCTGCTTCATCATCATCCAAGTCCTGCATATAATCTATATTGCTATCTTCCACTGGTTCTTGATAATGGTAAGGATCCTTCATCACGGCCATCCTGGAGTGTTGGAAAAATTGTAGTACTGACGGCAGGAAATGGATGGGGAGAGAGTCGAAGTGCCTGGAGAGCTGTTTGGAAAGAAAGAAAATCAGAGCAAAAATTAACTATCGAGAGAATGAGAGGGTTGATTCCAGCTTGAGACCAATGGATGCATATATAAGTACATGGAGGGAGCTCTGAGAGAGACGAGGAGAGGAGAGGAGAGGAGAGGAGAGGAACATTCGAATAGGACAAAGTTTGGTGATGGGAAAGGCCTTCTAGACAAATACTTAAAATGTAATTAAAAATGAAAAGTATATTGCGGAGTGATACTCCTGCACGTCAAGAAGAGCGGGCGCAGAAAAGTATTAAGAGATGCTCGATCATATTATATAATATAAAATAAATTACTAATATTAAATCATGTGAGGGGAATTTTGCAGTTGGCACTGAGATATATGCGGGATGGCTTAGATACAGGGGGCCCTACACTCATGCGCGTGGGGCCCATCCCTCCGTTGGATTTTGCCTTGAGCGGAAAAGGATTAAAGCACATAATAAGAACTAATTTAACTTTTATCTTATATTCCTTTTCATTCCTCTACTTAAAAATTTTAATATAAAAATAGAAAATTTTAACCACGGCAGAACCACCTCCCTCTCTTAACTATATAGATCACATACAAAAATCTTGATTAAAAAATGCAATTAATTGGATGGCAGTCAATGATGCATATAATGATTATATAATGGTATATTGTTGGTTTAAGTTTCGGAAGTTTCTATTTGAAGTTCTGGTAAAAGGGGCTGCGCATTTCTTCATGTACGGTGCCTTCCGTGTGTGTCAATTGAGCCGGGTGGGAGGCAGCTGCTGCGTGCAACCTATCTGAAATTAGTTCCACTTTTCATCAATCGTATATAAATATAAAATGATGGGAGTCTAGAAATGGGACCCATGCATGCATCATGCACGTAACTTCTCAGGGCCCAACGTACCCCTTTCTTCTCTCTGCCAATATTAATTTTCAAGATACACATACAGTCGTCGTGCATTTACCCTCCAGAAACGAAGACCCAGAGCAGCGTTCTACAGAGTTTGCCTTCTGTATTCCTCCTGTGTGTGTGTTTGTGTGTGTGTGTGTGTGTGAGAGAGAGAAAACAGTGCGTAGCTGGAGTTCTTTTCAAACTTGCAGCGGAGTGACCGATCTGTGGTTGGGGTTATTAGTGCGCTAGTCGTCTCAACTCTGAACTAACTACTGTAAATATGGACGTTTTCTTACCACTTACATGTAGGTAAACAGAAAAAGGAAAAAAGGTTAAAAGGAAAGAAAGGTCAAAGCTTCAGCTTCACCTTCTTTCATGCATACAACGCCTCAAGTACCATTAGGCGGGGTCAGTTATATGAATTATTTTCTGTCAATTTATGCGATCATGAATCATTTCTTTTGAAAAATTCAGGAATATTAAATCCTCATTCACCATATCTTTTCAAGTTATTTTAAGTCTATCCCTACCCCTTCTACTTCCTCGCGCAGTAATTAACTCACTCTTTCTTATTGGCGTACTATGTGACTTATATTGCAAGTGTCCATACCCTCTGAATCGCCAATCTCTTATCTTTTCTTTTACAGAAGTTACATCCAACTTACCGCAAATATGTTCATTCCTTAATTTATCTTTCATTGTTATATCACTCATCTATCTAAACATTCTCATCTTGACAACTTTTACTTTTTTGATATTCTTTACTCTTCCTTTCTTTACCTTTAGTAAGTTTAAATATATCTCTTTTCCCTTCTTTTGTATCTAATCTATCATCCAAACTATTAAATGATATGTATTTAGCTCACTAACGACATTTTTTTGTATCTTTTCTCATCTCCTTATACATTTCAAAGTTATCTCTATTTCTATATTTTTGCCACGTTTTATACCAAATTCTTTTTGTTTTTGTGGCTTTTTGGACATCTTTATTCCACCACCAACTTTCTTTGTTATTCGAGAGTCTTCCCCTTGAGTCCCCTAAAACCTCTCTTGCTATCTTTTTAATAGAGTTAGCTAATATACTCCAAAGAGTATTTGTATTTATCCCATCCTCTATAGTCAAATCCCCATCTTTGATCATTTTATCTTTAAATTTTATTATATTTTCTCTCTTTAGGTTCCACCACCTAGTTCTTTTACACTGGTTTATTATATTATTTTTCTTCCATTTTTTAATACATATATGTCATGCCCTGAACTCGGAAATGGGACCCGAGGGTGAAAATATAATCTAACCTGTCCCTATATCATACAAATCATCACAGATACAGTGCAAAGGATGAGGGTCCGACCCCGTGGGATTCCCAGGCACCCTAAACACATTCAATCATAATCATATACACAGCGGAAAAAATTTATTCTATATCAACATATGCAGTACCATACCAGAGTCTATACAAGAGTAGAGCATGACTTTAACAAAACGTACAAATTGGGTGCCCAAATACAACTCAAAATGGCAACCCAACAAAATTACAGTCGTAGCACTTACCCAAGCGCTAATGCAGTACACCGACCACTACGCTCCCTACACCAGGACGCTAGTTCTGGTTACCCGAAGGACCTGTAAAAATGTACGTACAGTAGGGGTGAGACACCTCTCAGTAAGGAAGAACACAGGTTATATTGGTGTGTGACATTTGAGTATTATCATGATACAACATACAGGCAGTTAAATGCATTCCAGTACTAATTTACACAGTGCATACATGTACACATACGGCGGCCATTTATACGCAGCCTTGTCACAATATATACACATGATCAGTAATCCTCAGTGTCATCACACTCTTCGGCTCGAAGCCGGCCCGCGACATATAGCGTTGGCTCGTAGCCAACCCGCGAACACAGCGCTACTGGCACATGGCTAGTCCTCGACTCCCATGGCATCGTACTGGCGCTAAACTGGTGGATTCACCCCATTCGGCCTGATTTGCCGGAATAGGCTCACGCCCTCGGATATAGAGTCAGACACTCTTGCGTACATGGCAGGCGATAACACGCCCTCAGATATAGAGCCGGACACTCTCAGTACCTAGGACAATTCGGAACCGTGTTCGTACTAGCATTTCAACATATCACACACATATGCATGCTCATATAACCAAACAAATCACACTCATTTGATAACCTAAATCATGGTTTTCCAAACAAATACAGTTTAAATAAAGTCAAGGCACGACCATCCCAATATCACAGTATAAATCACACATATACTCGGTTTTCAACAAAACTCGGGATTCAGCCCGTCGCCCCCTTTTTCCCAAAACTGTAATAATGAAAAATCCATAGTTTTCCCCGTTAGATCCTCCCAAATGAGTAGCCAAAACACACACAGGACCGTGAATCACAGTTCCACCAAGTCCGATTTCAAAAATAACCAATATAAACATAGTTCCCCTTACCTTAACCCCGTAAGTAAATTCCGAACTCCAAGGTCCTTAAACAGTGAACCAAGTTCCAAAACCTACAAATCACAGTACAAAATATGTTCACAAGACAGTTACTTACAAATCTACCAGATTAGAATTGAAAACCTAGCCTTACCTCGATTTTATGCTGAAACCCAAAAATCTCCGAAACGAGATTTCGATCCGTAGAAGTTGTAGAAAATCCTTCCACGATCCTCGTGGTAACTTTCGTTTTCCAATTCCGTCAACGATTGACGAAGAATTCTAGAGAGAAGGAGTAGGGAGAGGTTTAGAGAGAGAGAGACAGATAAAAATCTAAGTTTGCTTAGTTTGGAAGAAATGAAAATTTCCTTTATAGTCCTTTGACCTGGGCAATTTTTAATTTTGCCACTCTCTTAATATTTAAACCCATTTTTTCCATATTTCGGGTTCTTACAATCTCCTCTCCTTACAAAAATTTTGTCCTCGAAATTTGCCATCTCTCATTCCCAGATTCATACATACAATCAAATACATAGACACAACTTAAGAGCGAATTGGCGATCATCACAGCGCAGTCCCATCATACACATACACATAGACACAACTCAAGAGCGAACTGGCGATTACCACAGCGCAGTCCCATCTTACACATACACATACATACCCTGCGGAGGAATACCGTGGTTACATACACAACAGTCTCAGGAGTTCACAATACTCTCACTCCCGATGACTAACCACCTATCCCAACCCACAGTAGGATCATGTACAAGTGCTCAAAATAACTGTGGATACTTCTGGCATATTTCCGTTTCTAGTTCCCAAGAAGCTTTCTCAACCTCGTGGTTTCGCCACAATACCTTCACTAACGGTATCTCTCTGGTACGAAGCTTATGAACTTTACGGTCCAGAACCTGAATAGGTATTTCCTCATACGCTAAAGTATCTCCTCATACGCTAAAGTATCTCCAATTTCCAACTCATCATAACTAATCACGTGTGAAGGATCCAACACGTACCTCCTCCACATGGAGACGTGAAACACATCATGGACCCTCGAAAGTGCTGGAGGTAATGCAAATTTGTAGGCTATCGGACCCACTCGCTCAAGTACCTCGAATGGTCCGATATACCTCGGGCTCAGCTTGCCCTTCCTTCCGAATCTCATCACTCCTTTCATCGGAGCAATACGCAGAAATACCTTACCTCCCACTTCAACTCTAACTCACGGCGGCGAACATCTGCGTAACTCCTCTACCGACTCTGAGCTGATTTAATCCTCTCCCAGATCAAACCCACCTTCTCAGACGTCTACTGCACAAGTTCAGGTCCTAACACCTGACGTTCACCAACCTCATCCCAACACAAGGGAAATCGACACCTCTGACCATATAAGGCCTCGAACGGTGCCATCCCAATACTAGACTGGAAGCTATTATTATCAGCGAACTCTACAAGTGGCATAAATTGTATCAAGCTACCACCGAAGTCTAATACACAAGCTTGCAACATATCTTCCAATATCTGAATCGTCCTCTCTAACTGTCCATTAGTCTAGGGGTGGAACGCTGTATTGAAAGTAAGTTTCGTCCCCAGTGCCTCCTACAAGCTCACCTAGAATAGAGAAGTAAACCTCGAATCTTGATTCGATACTATGGACA
The DNA here is from genome assembly GCF_029873635.1 of Malania oleifera. Lineage (NCBI taxonomy): Eukaryota > Viridiplantae > Streptophyta > Magnoliopsida > Santalales > Ximeniaceae > Malania > Malania oleifera. Next base: position 13,437,047 of record NC_080426.1, read on the forward strand.
CCGGTACTCCGTGCATTCTCACAATCTCATGCATATACAACTCTACTAGCCTACTCAAAGGATAGCTAACTCTCATCGGTGTGAAATAAGCAGATTTCGTCAATCTATCCACGATCATCCAGACAGCATTCTGCCCATGAAGCGCTGGTGGCAAACCAGTCACAAAATCCATGAAAATATGCTCCTATTTTCACACCAGAATAGGCAAAGGCTGCAACGGTCCTGCCAGCCTCTGATGTTCAGCTTTCACTTGCTGACACGTCAGACACTGCTCCACGAACTGAGCAATCTGCCTCTTTATACCAGACCACCAGAAGGTCTTGCGCAAGTCCCGATACATCTTCGTGCTACCAGGATGTACCGTCCACATAGAATGATGCGCCTCCTCTAGAATCATCATTTTGATCACATCATTGTTTGGAACGCATAGTCTGGTCCCAAACCTCAACACACCTCCCTCAGATATGTTAAACTCTGTAGTCAGTCCCTGCTGTACCTTTTCCCTAACCTCTGCCACCTCTACATCACTAGCCTGCGCGGCTTTTATACGCTCAAACAAAGTCAGTTGGACCACCAAACGAGCAAGATAAGCCTGATGATCACCAACCACCAACTTTATACCGGAGCTTTCCAAATCCTATCTGATGTGACATTGAGTTACAACCGCAGATACAGCTGTAAGCCCTAACTTTCGACTCAACGCATCAGCTACCGCATTAGCCTTCCCCGGGTGATAACTGATTGTGCAATCGTAGTCCTTAATCAACTCTAGCCAACGCTTCTGCCTCATGTTCAACTCCTTCTGCGTGAAGAAATACCTAAGGCTCTTATGGTCAGTGAAGATCTCACACTGCACCCCATACAGATAGTGTCGCCAGATCTTCAATGCATACACAACAGCAGCCAATTCTAGATCATGCGTAGGGTAATTTTCTCATATTCTTTCAGTTGCCGAGAGGCATACGCCACTACCTTACCTTGCTGCATAAGCACACATCCCAAGCCTTTTAGAGACGCGTCGCTATAAATCACAAATCCACCATCCCCTGAAGGAATGGTCAACACTAGAGCAGTAACCAGCCGGTGCTTCAACTCCTGAAAGCACTGCTCGCAATCACTGGTCCACTCAAACTGCACTCCTTTCTTGGTCAATCGTGTCAGAGGTCCGGACAATTTAGAGAAACCTTCTACGAACCAACGATAATAACTCGCCGGTCTCAGAAAACTCCAAACCTCCTACACATTCTTTGACCTTACCCAGTCGACCACAGCTTCAATCTTGCTAGGATCAACTGATATACCATCCCCAGTAACCACGTGGCCTAAGAACGCAATCTGATTCAACCAGAATTCACATTTCTTCAGCTTAGCATACAACTTCTTCTCCCGCAGAATCTGTAACACTAACCTCAAATGTTCCACATGCTCTTCCAAACTCCTCAAGTATACCAGAATGTCTTCAATGAACACCACCACAAACTGATCTAGGTACTCATGGAAAACCCTATTCATCAGATCCATGAACATCGCCGGAGCATTCGTTAACCCAAATGACATGACCAAGAACTCGTAGTGGCCATATCTGGTTCGTAAAGCATTCTTCGCCACATCCTCCGCTCTAACCCTCACATGATGATATCCTGACCGCAAGTCGATCTTCGAAAAGACCCGCGTCCCCTGCAACTGGTCAAAGAGATCATCTATACGAGGTAAAAGATAACGATTCTTCAAAGTTACCTTGTTAATCTCACGGTAATCAATGCACATCCGCATCAATCCGTCCTTCTTCTTCACAAGCAATACTGAAGCTCCCTAGGGCGAAACACTAGGTCAAATGAATCTCCTGTCCAGTAGTTCCTGCAACTGTTCCTTCAACTCCCGAAGTTCTGCTGGAGCCATCCGGTATGGAGCTTTAGAGATTGGTGCCTTACTAGGTAGCAGCTCTATCGCAAACTCCACCTCACGATCTAGAGGTAAACCGGGTAAATCATTTGAAAACACATTCGGGAACTCGCTGACTACCCGAATTTCCTAGAGTCTCAACTCATCCCGCGGCGGTTCCTTTATCCAAGTTAGGTATCCCTGACATCCGTCCTAGAGTAGCCCCCTACCCTGTACTGCCGACAGAATCTGTGGCGCTGAACGCACACACGATCCCACGAATTCGTACTCCTGCTCCCTAGGAGGTCTGAAAACTACCACCTTCCTACGACAGTCGATCACAGCATAACTAGAAAACAACCAATCCATCCCCAGAATGACATCGAACCCCAACATGTCGTATAACATAAGATTCTCCGGTAGCAGCTTCTCCTAAATTTCCACTGGGTAGTCTACCAATATCTTTCTACAGAAAGATACACTCCCAGATGGCGTAGTAACAGATAACACCTCATTCATATCTCGGGTTTCAACCCTACACCGTCCCACAAAATTTGCAGACACAAAGGAATGGGTTGCACCCGAATCAAACAAAACAGAAGCTTTATTCGAAAGCAATAATAAGGTACCTGTCACCACGTTACCTGCATGATCAGCGTCTGCTGGAGTAAGAGAGTATACTCTAGCCGAAGTTGTATTCGTTTGAGCGGTTCCCCGAGGTATTCGGTTGCTCCCTTGGTCCCCACTAATATTAGGCACGTCTCGCCTCGGTGCTCGAAAATCACGAGACATGTGGCCTGGCTGGCCACAGTTGTAGCAACTACCCTCAAATAATTGGTACTCACCCTCGTGCCGCCTGTGGCACCTGGTACAACGACCACTTGTCTGGCTCCCCTGAGAATCCTAGCGCTCGGTATTCTGGCGATAACCCGAGCCCTTGCTCTTCTTCCTCCATGATCCCTAATAAGATCCTATTTGAGAACCAGAAGGTATTGTCCTCTTCCTCAATTCCTGATCCACCTCGTCCTCTCGGATACCAGTCTCGATCACTGTGACTTTATCCACCAACACCAAGAACTCACGGATCTGAAGCATACCCACCAGTCTGCGAATATCCTTCCTCAAACCCTTCTTAAACCTCCAAGTCTTCTCATACTCGTTCGAGATCATACATGGTGCAAAGTGGGACAGCTCTATGTATCAAGCCGCATACCCCTGCACCGTCAAACTCCCCTACGTCAGAGCAGAAAACTCATCTGCTTTCGCACCACGTACGGAAGCCGGGAAGTATCTGTCAAAGAACACCTCCTTGAAATGGCTCCACATCATCTCGTCAGAACCAGCTCTCTACTTCTCCAATAGATTCACCGCAGTCCATCATCGACTCGCTTGCCCAGACAGCTGGAAGGTAGCATAAAGAACTCGCTGCCTATCCGTGCAGTGCAGGACCTCCAAGATCCTTTTAGCCTTTTCCATCCAGTCCTTTACTGTTGTCGGGTTAGGTCTTCTAGAGAACGTCGGAGGATGCATGCGTGTGAACCTCTCAATGGTGCACCTTGCAGCAGTAGGAGAGTGCTTGCGTCTCCTCACACTTTGCCCGATCTCCCGCAATACCTGCCTCGTCAAACCCCAAGGCACAGAAGGAGACTCATCACTCGTAGTCTCCTCGGAGCCACTTCCAAGATTATTATCCTTAGGCTCTATTCTGCAACACAATAGGAATCTATCAGTATCCCTATAACATATACAGTTAACACAATGATCTACACTAATTGTGTTAACTACTTCCTGCCAGGTTTAGGTCTGTCCTATTACACCGACATGAAAGTCATCAATGATCTACCCTACTTTTACTGGAATTGTCATCCCAGAAAAAACACGGAATACCATCGACAAATCCCGGTCTAGCAACCGAACAACCCTCAACCAAATCTACCCATATCCACATCCTATACTCTAGTATGTACTCATAACTAAGCCTAACCAAGTCTACAAGATCTAGTAACCTGGTTAGCTCTGATACCAAGTTGTCACACCTCGAACCCGGAAATGGAACTCGAGGGTGAAAATATAATCTAACCTGTCCCTGTATCATACAAATCATCACAGATACAGTACAAAGGATGAGGGTCCGACCCCGTGGGGTTCCCAGGCACCCTAAACACATCCAATCATAATCATATACGCAGCGGAAAAAAATCATTCTATATCAACATATGCAGTACCATACTAGAGTCTATACAAGAGCAGAACATGGCTCTAACAAAAAGTAAAAACTGGGTGCCCAAATACAACTCAAAATGGAAACCCAACAAAACTACAGTCCTAGCACTTACCCAAATGCTAACGCAGTACATCGACCATTATGCTCCTTACACCAGGACGCTAGTTCCGGTTACCCGAAGGACCTGTAAAAATGTATGTACAGTAGGGGTGAGACACCTCTCAGTAAGGAAGAACTCAGGTTATATCGGTGTGTGGCATTTGAGTGTTATCATGATACAACATACACGCAGTTAAATGCATTCTAGTACTAATTTACACAGTGCATACACGCACACATACGACGACCATTTATACGCAGCCCCATCACAATACATACACATGATCAGTAATCCTTAGTGTAGTCACACTCTTCGGCCTAAAGTCGGCCCGCGACATACGGCATTGGTCCGTAGCCAACCCGCGAACACGGCCCCACCGGCACATGGCTAGTCCTCGACTCTCATGGCATCGTACCGGTGCTAAACTAATTGATCCACACCTTTCGACCTGATCTGCCGGAATAGGCTCATGCCCTCGGATATAAAGCAGGACACTCTTGCCTACATGGAAGACGATAACACGCCCTCGAATATAGAGCTGGACACTCCCAGTACCTAGGACAATTTCAAAACCGCGTTCCTACTAGCATTTCAATATATCACACACACATGCATGCTCATACAACCAAACAAATCATACTCATTTGGTAACCTAAATCTTGGTTTTCCAAACAAATACAGTTTAAACAAAGTCAAGGCACGACCATCCCAATATCACAGTATAAATCACACATATACTCGGTTTTCAACAAAACCCGAGATTCAGCCCGTCGCCCCCTTTTTCCCAAAACTGTAATAATGAAAAACCCATAGTTTTTCCCGTTAGATCCCCCCAAATGAGTAGCCAAAACACACATAAGACCGTGGACCACAGCTCCACCGAGGCCGATTTAAAAAATAACCAATATAAACATAGTTCCCCTTACCTTAACCTCATAAGCAAATCCTGAACTCCAAGGTCCCTAAACAGCGAACCGAGTTCCAAAACCTATAAATCACAGTACAGAATATGTTCACAAGATAGTTACTTACAAATCTACCAGATCAGAATTGAAAATAAAGCCTTACCTCAATTTTACGCCAAAACCCAAAAATCTCCAAAACGAGATTCCGATCCGTAGAAGTTGTAGAGAATCCTTCCACGATCCTCGTGGTAGCTTCCGTTTTCCGATTCTATCAACGATCGGCGAAGAATTCTAGAGAGAAGGAGTAGGGAGAGGTTTAGAGAGAGAGAGAGAGAGAGAGAGAGAGAGAGATAAAAATCTAAGTTTGCTTAGCTTGGAAGAAATGAGATTTTCCTTTATAGCCCTTTGACCAGGGCAATTTTCAATTTTGCCCCTCTCTTAATATTTAAACCCATTTTTCATATTTCGGGTTCTTACATATATCTAATACTAAGACTCTATGTTGTGTGGTTAGGCTTTTACCTGGATTAACTTTACAATCCTTGCATGATAAACGATCTACCCTCCTAGTAAAAAAAAAAAAAAAAATCTATTTGACTTCTATTTTTGTCCATTTTAAAAGGTTACTAAGTGTTTTTCTCTCTTCTTAAAGTAAGTATTCATTATACTAAAATCATATGACATAACAAAGTCTAAGATCATCTCCCCATGCTAATTTTTGTTTCCAAACTCATATCCTCTATGTATCATCTCGTACATTTTATTATCCATTCTAACGTGTCTATTCAAATCTCCTCTAATAAACATTTTCTTAGTCCCTGATATGGCTTGTATAATGCTATCCATATCTTCCCAAAATTGTTTCTTAAGATTTTCTACTAAGTCCACTTAAGGAGCATAAGCACTAATGATATTTATTATTACCATCTTGATTTTTATAATTCTACCCCTACTATGTCTACATCAATAACGCTATCTTTTAAGTTTTTTTCTATAGTAATTCTTACTCCGTTCTTATGTTTTTATTTTCTAGTGTACCGAAGTTTAAATCTTGATTTATCAATTTCTCAGTTTTCTCCTCCACCCACTTAGTTTCTTGAAGGCAAATTATATTAATTTTTCTTCTAATCATTGTGTACATAATTTTTATGTTTTTACCTGTAAGTGTCCCTATATTATGGTTGCTAATCTAATTCTAGTTTCTAGAACTAACTTCTTTACTCGATCACATTTAGAATGATGCATGAAACCTCGCATATTTGACACCGTACCCAGATGCCGACACCGTGCGTCACTTTGGGGCGATGACCTAGCCCACCCTCACTGTGACAACTCGAATAAATATGGAATTTAAATAATAAAGAAGAAAGGACATACCCAGAGGACTCGTCAACGAACACAGGGAATTCGTCGACGAGGGTAGAAGAAAATTTGTCGACGAAGACTGAATTTCGTCGATGAAGAAATACTGAGAGAGTCTTGAGCCGACTGAATTTCGTCGATGAAATTATTGAAGGATTCGTCGACGAATGACGTGGTTCGTCGACGAATCCAATTCTATATATATCAAAAATCTGATTTTTAACTTCACCCTTAAGCTAACTCTCTTCTCTCTCTCTCTCTCTCTCTCTCTCTCTCTCTCTCTCTCTCTCCCCTTCGGCCCTCTCTCTCTCTCTCTCTCATCAATTTTGGGCCAGATTTACGCTGGATCGACAATCCGAAGTTACCACGAGGCTCCTAGGGAAGTTCTCTCCAAATCTGTCGAAGCGGATCGTTGGTGAAAGCAAGTTGGAAATCATCCCTAAGTTGAGGTAAGGCTTTTTAAGCCGAATTTGGTCTTATGGTAGTTATAGGAAATGATGTACATATGGAAATACTGAAGTTTAATACTGAGAGTTTTCAGTTTCAGGGTATTGATCAGAAAATCCTACGGGGGTTAGACCAGAATATTTTAGGGGCTTTCTTAGTAGTCAGGTAAAGTAATAAACTAAAACAGTTACTTTTTTACAAATTATTGCTATTTATGAGAAAAATTATTTTTAGGAAAATCATATGTTATATTTGTATATTACGGATGAAATGTATGTCTGGGAAATATTGCTATTATGTTGAAATGTATATGTATGTATGAGATGCCAGAAAATTACGATTTTAGAATAAGAAGTATAATTTTATACAGCGCATGTGTGGTATGAATATTATTTTACGTGAAACGTATTATGATATGAAAGATTTTATGAGTAAAGTACGTTTTCAGGTATTATGAAAAAATATGTAATGTTATGATGATTTTGACAAATACATGATAATTGATTTATTTTTAGAATGTATATACCTGAAATGATTTCGGCACGAGGCCGTGTAATTATGTTATGTTTGGCATAAGACCGTAATGATGTGATCTATGATCATGTATTATATGTTATCAGAATCCGGATGTTAGTTTAATTCAGTTCAGGAGCTCGGTACCATAGCTTATAGATCGGATGTTTATGATCAGAATAGTGCTAACCATCCCATGAGGGGATGAGAGATGGATAGTCGATGTAGCTTTTAGTAGAGTGTGGACGTCCACCTGGTAATTTGGACCAGGGTGTGGCGGGCCCATTGTACTTATAGACATATTTGACTCGGAAGTGATCAGCCAGCCATTGTCGGGTCCCGCCTTCAGGCTGCACAACCCGTCATGGAGGGTAATACATGACACCAGCTAACTATTCATCCTGTATATGTTTTCAGTATTACAGTTATAACAGATGTTTTATGTTATGATTTATTATAAATATGAAAATATATGAGAATTTAGTATAATATGATGAATGTTTATAGAGTTATGAAATGTACTGTATATGTATAAGTGTCATAAATATTCATGTTGCCACACAACTGTATTTAGTTTATTTTCCCTTATTGAGAAGTGTCTCACCCCCGAACATTAAATGATTTTCAGGAAATCCAAAGAGATCGGCGGGTTAGGGTTGTCGTTGAGTGATTGGACCTTCCCTATTGGAAGGGTAAGCATGGAACTAGGATCAGTAGATTTTTGTTGTACGATCCTAGTGTTATTTTGACTTTTTTTGAAGGTTGTATATAGGAACAGTAATTTGATGATATAGTAAACTTTGGTATTATGTTTTATGGTTGGATGTTTGAGATTTTATACTTATTGCTGCTTAGGTTTCCGCTGTGATTGACAGGTGTCCCCATTTCCCATGGGTTTGAGTTTACTTTTTCATTTGATTTGTTACATTATATATTGAGAATTTGAGGTCGTTACAGTTTGGTATCAGAGCCTAGGATATTAGATTCTGTAGACTCTAGAGTGCAGCAGTAATAATACCATAGTATAGGATAAGAGGATTTGAGGTCTGGTTTTGTAGTCTAGATGCAGGTCTTCCGTGGTGGTTTGTGTGATTTTCCTGGGGTGACGATTTTAGGAAAGTTATTGTAAACTATCATCGGGTTGGGTATCTAGGTTGTAGGATTGAACCTTGAGTCAAGATCAGAAGAGATGAATTAATTAGGAGAATATAATATATGAGTTAGATGATATGTATAGAGAAATGGGTCCTGAGTTAAGTTATTTGTTTTTCAGGATGGACCTTAGTGGCAATAGTGCCCACGCCAGTGGGAGTGAGGGTGTTGGACCCTCAGGCGCTGCGAGTAGTGATTCAGATGCCGTTTTACGCAGCGTGGCACAACAGGTTATGGCAGAAATTACCAGGAGTTCGAAGGAACATGGTGGTCCATCGGCAGGCCACGGTAGTTCGATTGAGAAGTTTATTAAGATGAGTCCTTCGGCTTTCTCAGAAGGGACAGATCCTGCAGTTGCTGAAAATTAGGTGTAGGAGATAGAGAAAATATTTACAGTGCTGCAGTATTCAGAGGAGCATAGGGTACTATTTGCCACATATAAACTGACTAGGGAGGCCGAGAGATGGTGGTCAGCAGTGAGACTTTTAGAGCAGCAGAGGACTATACCTATGGAGATAACGTGGGAGCGGTTTAAAGAAATATTCTTTGACAGGTATTTTCCAGCCTCTTCCAGGGAGGTTAAGATTGCGGAGTTCCTGAATCTAAAGTAGGGACAATTGTCAGTACAGCAGTACGTGGCGAGGTTCATTGAGCTATCTCGCTTCGCCCCGTACATTATTCCAGATGAGGTGAAGAAGGTACGACAGTTTGAGAGAGGCCTGAGGAGGGAAATTTACAAGCAGGTATCGATATTGAAGTTGCAATATTTTGCTGAGCTAGTGGATAGAACCACTATAGCAGAAATTGGTGAGCAGTTGGAGGCTGAGGAATAGAGACAGAAGAAGAGATTTGCACTTTGCGGTTCCCAGCAGGGAGTCGGTCGTGCTACGTGGAAGAGAGGTGGCTATTATAGGGACCAGAGGTAGGAGACCGGGAATCGCGGTTTCCAGGGTATGCAGTTATCTCTAGCTTGCCCATCTTGCAGGAAGAGACACCTGGGGGAGTGTCGTGCCGAGCGAGGTGTCTGCTACAAGTGCGGGGAGCCAAGACATATGATGAGGAAGTGTTCGACACAGATTGGTGCTGTTTCTGCTCCTAGACCTGCACGAGGAGGTTACCAGGCGCCACAAGGAGGCCAACAGAGGAATATGGCCCCAACTAGAGTTTTCGCTTTGACACTAGGCGATGCTGAGGCGGTCGGCAATGTGGTGATAGGTACTATTAATATATTCTCATTTAAAGTTATTGCACTTTTTGATTCTAATGCCACACATTTGTTTGTGTCCTTGGGGTGTATTAAATTATGTGGGGCGGAAACACAATCACTAGATGTCGAGTTGTTAGTGGCTACACCGACCGGGTCAGCGGTGAGATGTAGTAGGGTGCTTCGTGGTTGTCCAGTTGATGTTCAGGGGAAGATTCTATTTGTTGATTTGGTAGTGTTGGAAATGCACAGGTTTGACATTATTTTCGGCATGGATTGGCTAGCGGCTAATTCTGCTATTATAGATTGTCGTGCACGAGAAGTGATATTCAGACTTCCAGGGAAACCAGAATTCAGATTTACAGGGTCACGAGTGCAATCATTACCTCAGATGGTCTCAACTGTTCAGGTGAGGAGACTGCTTCAGAATGGCTATTCAGGATTCGTGGCCTTTGTGAAAGAAGTGTCAAAAAATGAATTAAAGCTTATTAATATGCCTGTGGGGAAATAATTTACAGAAGTTTTCCTAGATGAATTACCAAGGTTGCTGCTTGATCGTGAAGTAGATTTTCCCATTGATCTACTTCTAGGTACAACGCCGATTTCTAAAGCACCGTACCGAATGGCGACAGCAGAGTTAACAGAATTGAAAGATCAATTGCAGGATTTGCTTGATAAGGGCTTCATACGACCTAGTGTATCGTCGTAGGGAGTTCCAGTGCTGTTTATAAAGAAAAAGGACAGGTCTATGAGGATGTGCATAGATTATAGAGAAATTAATAAAGTGACTATCAAGAATAAGTATCCTCTACCCCGTATCGATAATTTGTTTGACCAGCTCCACGGTACACGGGTGTATTCCAAGATCGATCTCAGGTCAGGCTATCATCAGGTGAAGGTGAGAGTGGAGGATGTTTTAAAGACGGATTTCAAGACTAGATATGGGCATTATGAGTTTCTTGTTATGCCATTTGGTCTGACGAATGCTCCTATGATATTTATGGATTTGATGAATAAGATTTTTCATCCATACTTATATCAGTTTGTAGTTGTTTTTATTGATGATGTACTGGTCTATTCGAGGAGCTATGAGAAGCACGAGATGCATCTGAGGCGATTTTTGCAGATGCTTAGGGAGAAGAAGTTGTATGCAAAATTCAGTAAATGTGACTTCTGACTCGAGAAAGTCGTGTTTTTGGGGCATGTAATCTCGGGGGACGAAATTTCAGTAGACCCTAATAAGACTGAGGCGGTAGTGAACTGGGCTAGATTGAGGAACGTTCAAGAGATTAGGAGTTTCTTGGGGTTAGCCGGTTATTATCGTTGTTTTGTCGAGGGGTTCTCAGCTTTGTTAGGACCTTTGACACGACTGACAAAGAAGAATTCTAGATTTGAATAAGACAACAACTGTGCGCAGAGTTTTCAGGAGCTCAAGCAGAGGTTAGTCATAGCGCCGGTATTGATCATCCCGTCTGGAGGTAAGGGGTATACTATTTAGAGTGATTCGTCCTTGAAGGGACTTGACTGTGTGTTGATGCAGTATGGCAGGGTAGTGACATATGCGTCCAGACAGTTAAAAGAATATAAAAAGAACTGCCCTACCTATGATCTTGAGTTGGCTGCAGTGGTACACGCATTGAAAATTTGGAGGCATTACCTGTACGGCGAGTAGTGCGAGATTTTCTTCGACCACAAGAATTTAAAATATTTCTTCACCCAGAAGGAATTGAATATGAGGCAGAGAAAGTGGTTAGAGTTAATTAAAGATTTTGATTGTATTATCAATTACCACTCAGGGAAAGCAAATGTGGTAGCTGATGCACTGAGCAGGAAGTTTGGGGTATCAGCATTGGCAGTTATGGAGATCCAACGTCTGATCTTAATGGATTTAGAGAGACTTGACATTGAATTGATAGAGAGTAATACTCCGATATGCATTGCTAGTTTAGTGATGCAGCTTACGCTGCAAGAAAGAATTAAAACTGCCCAGAAAGAAGATCCAGAATTGATAGAGGTAATGGACAGAGTGCAGAGTGGTCAAAAATAGGAATTCTGCATCTTAGATGACAGAGCTTTGCGGTTCCGATCCAGATTGTGTGTTCCTGCTGATGCTGACATTAGGAGAACTATTTTAGATGAGGCTCACAAATCTTTGTATACAGTTCATCTCGGTAGTACGAAAATGTATAGGGATCTGCTAAAGTTTTACTGGTGGAGTGGAATGAAGAGGGAGATTACTGAGTATGTAGCCCAGTGCTTGACGTGCCAGTAGGTAAAAGCTAAGCACCAGAGGCCGGCGGGCCAGTTGCAGCCGTTATTTATCCTAGAGTGGAAGTGGGATCATATATCCATGGACTTTGTTTCAGGGCTGTCGTCGACATCACATGACTAGAATGCTATTTGGGTGATAGTAGACCAGTTGACTAAATCTACCCATTTTCTCCCTATCAAGATCAGTTATTCCCTCAACCGATTGTCAGAGATTTACGTCCAGGAGATAGTTCGTTCTCATGGGGTGCCTGTATCCATTGTGTTAGATCGAGACCCGCGATTCACGTCACGATTTTGGAGGAGCTTGCAGGAGGCTCTAGGGTCTCAGTTATCGTTTAGCACGACATTCCATCCTCAGTCATACAGGCAGATTGAGAGGACGATACAAATATTAAAAGATATGCTCTGAGCATGTGTTTTAGATTTTGGGGGTAGTTGGACTCAGTTCATGCCATTAGTAGAGTTCGCGTATAATAACAGTTACCAGTCTAGTATTGGCATGACATTTGTTTGAGGCATTGTATGGTAGGAGATGTCGATCTCCTTTGTATTGGGATGAGATAGGTGAGCGGCGATTTATGGGACCAGATCTAGTACAGCAGGCATATGATAAGGTTCGACTCATCAGGGAAAGAATCAGTGTAGCTTAGAGCCGACAAAAGAGTTATGCCGACAATTGCCGCAGGAATTTGGAGTTTGATGTGGGTGATCACGTATTTTTGAAGATAGCTTCATTAAAAGGAGTTATGAGGTTTGGTAGGTAGGGTAAACTTAGCCCTAGGTTTATCGGTCCATTTGAGATTTTAGAGAAAGTGGGACTGGTGGCCTACAGACTAGCTTTGCCACCTTCACTATCCAGAATACATGACGTATTTCACGTATCTATGTTGAGGAAATACGTCCAAGATCCTTCTCATATTATCAGTTATGGTGAGTTAGAGCTCAGTGACTCGCTAGTTTATGAGGAGGTACCAGTGCAAATTCTGGACAGGAAGGAACAGGAACTACGTAGTAAGAAGATTCCTCTAGTAAAAGTTTTATGAAGGAATCATGCGATAGAAGAGGCTTCTTGGGAGCTCAAGGAGCAGATTAGACAGAAATACCCACAATTATTCCAAGAAGTCCATATGTAAATAAGAAATGTGAGTAATATGTAATGTTTTTTTTGCAGGTACATGTAATGTTTTAAGTAGTATGAGATATATAGTTCTGGAAGAATTTTATTTTGGTATATGTAATATCCCAGGACTTGAGGTGTAACCACGGTATTCCACCGCCATAAGTAAGGGTAAATAATAAAAATAAGTAGACCATTTTGCCTACTAAGGGATGATGAATTATGTGAATAGTAAATTTCGAGGATGAAATTTTATAAGGAAGGGAGAATGTGACAATCCGAATAAATATGGAATTTAAATAATAAAGAAGAAAGGACATACCCAGAGGACTTGTTGATGAACATAGGGAATTCGTCGACGAGGGTAGAAGAAAATTTGTCGACGAAGATTGAATTTTGTCGACGAAGAAATACTGAGAGAGTCTTGAGCCGACTGAATTTCGTCGATGAGGACTGAATTTCGTCGATGAAATTATTGAAAGATTCGTCGACGAATGACGTGGCTCGTCGACGAATCCAGTTCTATATATATCAAAAATCCGATTTTTAACTTCACCCTTAAGCTAACTCTCTCCTCTCTCTCTCCCCTTCGGCCCTCTCTCTCTTTCTCTCATCAATTTTGGACTAGATTTATGCCTGATCGACAATCCGAAGTCACCACGACGCTCCTGGGGAAGTTCTCTCCAAATCTGCCGGAGCGGATTGTTGTTGAAAGCAAGTTGGAAATCATCCCTAAGTTGAGGTAAGGCTTTTTAAGCCAAATTTGGTCTTATGGTAGTTATAGGAAATAATGTACACATGAAATTACTGAAATTTAATACTGGGAGTTTTCAGTTTCAGGTATTGATCAGGAAATCCTACGGGGGTTAGACCAGGATATTTTATGTGCTTTCTCAGTAGTCAAGTAAAGGAATAAACTAAATCAGTTACTTTCTTACAAATTATTGCTATTTATGAGAAAAGTTATTTTCAGGAATATCATATGTTATATTTGTATATTACGGATGAAATGTACATTTGGAAAATATTGCTATTATGTTGAAATGTATATGTATGTATGAAATGCCAGAAAATTACGATTTTAGAATAAGAAGTATGATTTTATACAGCGCATGTGTGGCATAAATATTATTTTACGTGAAACGTATTATGATATGAAAGATTTTATGAGCAAAGTGTGTTTTCAAGTATTATGAAAAAATATGTAATGTTATAATGATTTTGACGAATACATGATAATTGATTTATTTTCAGAATGTATATACCTGAGATGATTCCGGCGCGAGGCCTTGTAATTATGTTATGTTCGGCACGAGGCCATAATTACGATATGTTCGGCATGAGGCCGTAATTATGTTATGTTCGGCACGAAGCCGTAATTACGATATGTTTGGCACGAGGCCGTAATGATGTTATATATGATCATGTATTATATGTTATCAGAACTCAGATGTTAGTTTAGTTTAGTTCAGGGGCTCGGTACCGTAGCCTATAGATAAGATGTTTATGATCAGATTAGTGCTAACCATCCCACGAGGGGATGAGAGATGGATAGTCGATGTGGCTTTTAGTAAAGTGTGGACGTCCACCTGGAAGTCTGGATCAGGGTGTGGAGGGCCCATCGTACTTACAGAAATATTTGACTCAGCAGTGGTCGGCCAGCCATTGTCGAGTCCCACTTTCGGGTTGCACAACCCGTTATGAGGGTAATACATGACACCAGCTAGCTATTCATCCTAAGTATGTTTTTAGTATTACAGTTATAACAGATGTTTTATGTATGTTATGATTTATTATAAATATGAAAATATATAAGAATTTAGTATGATATGATGAATGTTTACAGAGTTATGAAATGTACTGTATGTATAAGTGCCTTAAATATTCATATTACCACACAACTGTATTTGGTTTATTTTCCCTTACTGAGAAGTGTCTCACCCCTGAACATTAAATGATTTTTAGGAAATCCAGAGAGACCGGCGGGTCATGGCTGCCGTTGAGTGATTGGAGCTTCGCTACTAGAAGGGTAAGCGTGGAAATCAGGAAATTTTTGTTGTACGATCCTAGTGTTATTTTGACTTTTTTTGGAGGTTGTATATAGGAATAGTAATTTGATGATATAGTAAACTTTGGTATTATGTTTTATGGTTGGATGTTTGAAATTTTATACTTACTGATGCTTAGGTTTCCGCTGTGATTGATAGGTATCCCCGTTACCTACGGGTTCGGGTTGACTTTTTTATTTAATTTGTTACATTATATATTGAGAATTTGAGATCGTTACAGTTCCACTTTTCGCTACACCCAGGTAATACATGTCACAACGTACTTTTTTTCCACATTTTTTTTGTTTATATAATAATAAAATCAATACCACAAATCCTAACTCAACAGATCATAATCCACCTGGACCGGTGGGTACTAGGGTACCAAGGATACACCAGAACACAAAACGGATGCCTAAACCGTAGGAAACATACAATCATATACATCTCATTATACCATACATCACAATACCAGAGTTACTACAATCACTGTATGTATATACACAACACTCAACCCAAAAATATGTCTTAGGGACATTGTCATAAAATACATCCGACCCTATCAAAATACTTACCCTTTTGGAACGGCAGATCTACCTTACTAGATCAGCGGGGCTTTACCCGCTCTCCTATCAGAGGCTCCTGAAATAGTTATAAAATTTTGGGGTGAGATACCTCTTAGTAAGGGAAATAAACTAATACTAGTGTGTGGCAACATGAGTATTCCGTGTTATACATATACCATATAAAAACATATTTAAAAATTGTTATGTCATATATGGTAAAACATATAAATATATATCATCATAACATGATAGAACATACAGTATTTTCATAATCATATTTCATCTCATAAAATATAATACAAAAACATTCCTAGTAGGTTAGGTGGTTGTTGTCATGTATTATCCCCACATAACTGGGTTGTGTGATCCGAAGGCGGGACCTGACAATGGTTGGCAGACCACTGTCAAGTTAAAAGTACAGTTTGTGAGTCTGATGGGTCTGCGTGACCTGGTCCGTACACCAAGGGTGCTTACACACTTCTTAAAACTACATCGACCATCCAATCTCACCCCACTCCATACAGCAGCGTTAACACAAATATCATGATCCCAAGGACCATTGACACATAGCAACGGTACCGTGCAAGTGCTAGCCTAGACCAAGCCAACCAGGTTCTGATATCATATAACATATACTGAAACTGTGATACATGGATATCTCATATCATTAATTATTAAATCAATCATGTCATTTTGCATGTATACGTATATCATGAAAATCATCGGCCCGTACTCCGATATTACACATTTTACCATAGCTCGGCCCGTATGTCGACAAATCATAGCATAGCTCGTACGCTAGCAAATCACATCCATAGCTCGGCCCGTACGCCGGCAAATCATATCATAGCACAGCCCGTACGCTGGCAAATCACATCCATAATTGCCCGTACGCCGGTAAATCATATACATAGTTCAGCCCGTACGCTGGCAAATCATACACATAACACGACCCGTATGCCAGCAAAACATATAAAAATCTCAACCCATACACTGGTTTTCCATTATAAAAATCCATATCATTAACATATTCCTAGAAGAAAGTATGTCATAACAATTTTTACTTATGCCACACAAACAGATTTTTCGCATATTCAACATATCATAATTTTCAACAGTATTTTCCCAAATATAAATCATATATAAATAGATATATTTACTTCCATGAAATCAACTGTTATATATATATATATAAATTTTCTTAAAAAGAACTAACTTAGTTTATCCCCTTACCTGATTCTTGAAAAATTCCTAAAAAAATCTGTCTCGCACCTGCAGGGTTCCCAACTCAACACCCTGGAAATAACATTCCCCATAACTAAAGTTCAGTATTTCTACGCGTATAACACTTTTTACAACTGTCAAAAATCCAAATATTGAGTAGAAACCCTTGCCCTGGATTTGGGATGGTTTCCACTTCAGTCCCACTGACGATCCGTTTTGGCAGACTTGCAGAGAACTTTCCCAGGAGCGTGGTGGTGGCTTCAGATCGTCGAATCGGCGGAAATTCGGCCTGAAATCGAAGAGAGAAGGAGGAGGGACCGAAGGGTAGGAGAAAGAAAAGATATGCACAGAAAATTTTAACTGAAAATGAACTTTAAGCCTATTTAAACTATGACCTTCATCGACGAGTCACATCGCCTGGTCGACGAGGTCAGTACAAAATTCGTCGACGAACTCTCCCCTTCGTCAACAAAATTCAGAAACCCCAAATCACCCCGTCGGTATTTCCTCGTCGACGAGTTATGTCACCTCGTCGACGAGACCAATAATACTTTCGTCGACCAACTCCAACCCTCGTCGACGAGCTCCTGTTATACTATTGTCGACGAGTCCCTTGTATTCGTCGACGAGAAGCTGAAAAATTCTTGGGATTTATCCTTTCCAAAATATTCGCATTCGTCGACAAAGTCAACTGCCTCCTTCTGTTTCCGGTTTCCATTTCCCTTTCTTTTATTATTTAAATACCATTATTCTTCGGGTCGTTACAATACAAGTGTAATGTGTCTCTTGTAGGGGATGTCCCAGCAAATATTCAGCAAGGATTCATATTATAGTGATCTGATAAATTTTACGTTATCTGTTAGTTACCTAATGCAACCTTCCTCCTTTACCCGGGGTTGGGACTAGTTGTGTGGGAAAAAATTAGGACATTAAGTACATCACAAACGGAGTTAAAAAATTAAACAAAGTAGTAATAGCAAAGCTAGATTTTGTTGTTTAATAAACTTCAACTTCAGCTTCTTTCAGGCAGTTAATATTTTAATCAATTGTATAAACTACACTATTAACTAAGGAAAATTTTGGTATTACTATGAAAAAAATTATAAAGATAAAAACTAGAAACCAAAACTGAAAATTGGAGACAAAAATTAAAAATTGAAAACTACCAATTTGTTGGGTTTATATATTACAAAACTAAAGCAAATCAGTAGAGAGTGGGTCCTAATTAAATAAAATAATTAAAATATAATATAAATTAAAATATATTATAATAATTAAAATAAAATTAATTTTGATTTTTTTATACTTTAAACCCAATTTTCAGTGTATAAGAGCAATCTTATTGTATGTGACAACTAAAAATAATCAAAATGATTGTTTTGCATTATTTTTTCCAAAATTTTAAAAATCCATTCATATTTTTATCTTAATTATATTTTAAATTCATATGATCATTTTATTTTTATTTTAATTAAATTTTATAATGATTTAATTCACAAAAGTTAATTGTAGATATTAAAATATTGGAATATATGTTGTTACAACTAAGAATTGTAATGCCCAACTTTCAATTTCGTTCAAAATCGACAAAAAAACAGAAAATTAATCATATCCATTGTTATATTATATTTGTTCATTATATATAGCATAATATATATATATATAAAAATCATATCAAACAACCCTTA
This sequence comes from Malania oleifera, assembly GCF_029873635.1. Lineage (NCBI taxonomy): Eukaryota > Viridiplantae > Streptophyta > Magnoliopsida > Santalales > Ximeniaceae > Malania > Malania oleifera. The sequence continues at coordinate 13,455,749 of NC_080426.1, forward strand.
AGTCGCCTGTATAGGCTCACAAAAATCATACTAAATGGTTAAAAAGAATTCATATAAAGTGATTTTTTTTTTTTTTGTTTTGTTAATGTTCTTATTCATGCTATGTCAATAATGATACAAACAAACAAACTGTCAAAGAAGCCTCAATTCAAAGTTGAAATAGATGGGGCCCGTGCCGTTCTTAGGCAGACTCAACCAATGGACCAAGTGGTCTTCTCTTCCTTTTGAATATAACATGTTTTAAGCAAACACAAAATGCTACTCGCTCTTTGAATGAACAAATATTAATTTATTTTTCTCATGTCTTGCGTTAAGGTATAAACATAACAATACTTTGTTTCTAATTTTTTCACTCATGAAAAATTAGATTTTTTTTTTTAAAAAAAACCAGCAATATATTAAGCTGGTACAGCTTGAATTGTTTTTCCAAAACAAATAGATATTTCGTAAACCAAACGTAATCTTTATGTATATTTTTTTTCCACAAATATAAGACTTCCTTTTAGAGTTCAATGACACGGTTTCAATTAATGAAACTCATATTAGTTGATCTTCTTGGGAGCATGAATTTAAGAGCTTGGATTTGAATTTGAGTGAATTTAAATAAATTTTAATATAATTTTATATTACATTTTATTCAAATATAATACAACTCCAAATCTAATATTTCTCCAAACATAAGGTTAGTGTGCGAAACTTGGTGGTTAGAAAAATTATATCTTCACCAATAGTTGGGGAGGTAATGAATGAAATTTGAGATTTATGCTAGAGGTTCTTTAGGCCCAATTTGGAACTCAAAAAATATTAAGAAAAGGAAAAGAAAATATAAAGGAATTTTTATTTTTATATTTGATTATTAAGGAAAATGAGAAAGAAAACAAAAAATATATCAAATCTATAAACAAACATTTGATTTTAAACATCATTAATATTTTATTTATTTTTTTGATTTTTAATTATATTAAAATAAACTTTCATTTTTTATAGTATTTAAGAGAAGAGAAATATAAGAGAAAATGAGTTTTCTCCTTATTTTCCTTTCCATTTCTTTCCCTACATAACATATATCCTTCATCCAAACGAATCCTTAATCTTTGATTCGTAACTCTAATCGGGTGGGCCAACTCTCCAGCAGAGTTCAGAAAAAAGAAAAAAAAAAATCTGGAATAAGATATTCAAATTATAATCAATATTAAATGAATAGCAAATTTTTTGTGCACTTGGATCTGTGATGATAAATCAACTGCCTCCTCCTTCATATCTTTATATTAAGCAGGTGCAGTTAAGACTTGCTTTCCCAAAATAAATATAAAAATCTCTTTGGCTAGAATGGATCTTCAACTTTGCTGGTCTGCAATGCCACCATCTCTAGAGTACCTACCATTGAATTCCACATCTTGCACCCCAAGCCTCCTCATTTTTCAAAGTCTTAAACCAATACCCTTTATTTTATTTGTCTATTATTATTGTTAAGTCACCAGAGTGCACAGAGGGCTAGGGGTGGAAACATGGTCAGACCAAGATTTTGGTACAATAGTCTGCAATGAAGACTCAAAGTTAAGACCAAAAGTGGAGGCATTTTTGTTGAATTAATAAATAATTTTTACTAAATTAAGTGAGTGCGCGTAAAAATATTTATCGTCTTTAGTCACATGAGCTGGATTTTTTCTTTAATTTTTTAAAAATAAGTAAAGGGTTAATTGTTGAAATTCAAAGTCTGATGCTAGAGTCAAAATTAACTCGATCTCCATTAATCAACCGTGTGTTAAGGTAATTTTAAAAAATAAAGCTAAATTTAATTTCATAAATATAAACTTTGTATTGGCACTATTAGTTGCTCATCACACCCTTGTCTTTTAAAAAATTAATTTAGATTTTAAAAATTAATTTGTTTCCCTCACAGCTTGTTCATAATTTTTTTTAATCACTTCAATGATAATTTTGAATTTTAAATATATCTATTTGTGTGACAGGGCCTAACGAATGGATTCATATTTGTTAAAACCAACTACACTACAAGATTTTAATTATTGCCTAATCCCCATTCATTACTTTATTTTTCTCTTCTATATTTTATTAACACTAAGTATATGTTTATTTCCAAAAAGATAATTGTGATTATTTTGCCTATTTTATTACATAATATAATTATTAGTATTATTTTTTTTTTATAAAAAATAAACAAGCATGGAGGGTGGTGTGACAATGATACCTATTGAGAGGGACGAGTAACATTGTGGCTTTGGTTGTTTATGAGTGTTACCTTATTTCTTGCATGTTGGCTGCTTTTGACATGTTTGTTGGCTTAATGGATGACTTCCTTCTACTTTAGGTCTTTTTTTTCTCCTTTAACTGTAACACTCCAAAAAATTATATACATGGAAATCTAAAAAATAAAAATAATTTTAAAAAATAAAAATAAAAATTAATTTTTTAAATTAAATAATAATAAAATATATATTATTTTTCAAAATTTAAGATTTAAATCAAAATTTGTAAATAAAAAAAATATTTTTAAGTGTCATTTAATATAAAAAATATTTTCTACTTTTTATTTATTTTTCAAATGAATTTAAAAAAGTAAATTAATTTTTTAATTTCAAAATATTATATAAAAATGAATACAATAACAAAAAAATTGAAATAATTTACTTTTGAAAATAATAAGACAATAAGGACATCTTACTTCCTAATTGCATAAAAAAAATTATTTAAAAAAACTAACTTCCATTTTTTTTTTTCCCAAAATAGAAAAATTGTTTCTAATTTTAATTAATCTTTCATTTCTCTGCTATTCTACTTCTCTTTTGAACCAAATAAGATCAATGTACTACAATAGAATCTATCATCTCTTCTACCAATACAACTCGAAGGGAGCTGTGTGGGGCAACATCATTTGGGCTCACTCCATCTCTAAGGACCTCATCAACTGGGTCGCCCTTGACCCGACCATCTACCTGTCCAAGCTCTTCGACATAAATGGGTGCTGGTTTGAATCTGCCACCATCCTCCTAGGGAACAAACCCGTCATCCTCTACACCAGACTCGACCCCTAGAACAAGTAAGTCCAGAACTACGTCATACCCGCTAACCTATCCAACCTGTATCTCCGTGAATGGATCAAACCTGATGACAACCCCCTTGTGGTTCCCACCCCGAACATGAACATGAGTGCGTTCCGTGACCCGACCACTGGCTAGTTCGGACGAGACGAGCATTGGAGAATGGTCGTCAGCAGCCGAAGGAAGTACCGGGGAATGACCTACTTATACCAAAGTAGAGATTTCGTCAATTGGGTCAAGACGAAGCACCCACTCCACTCTACTCTGAAAATTGGAATGTGGGAATGCCCGTACCCAGTTGTGGTGCGCAGGCAGCACGAGTTGGACACATCGGTGATGGGAGAACACGTGAAGCACGTGTTATAATTTTTTTATTTCATTACATTTTTCTTCAATTCCATTATTTCATTCTAATTGTTTTTTGTGCTTAGATTTTTGTGCAAGTTTTTTGTCTTGTTTTGTTTTTTTTTTTTAATCCAAACCGACTGAAAAGTCGGTTAGGTAAGAAATATTAAATTTTAAAATTTTCCTATATAAAATATACATAAAATAATATGTTAAATAAATTTTTCATTCTTAATTATATATTAAATATTTTTTTTAATGTAATTAGGAAGTAAAATGTCATTTTTTTTCTTAATATTCCCAAAAGTAAATTATTTTAAAATTTTTTGTTATTGTATTCATTTTTATATAATTTTTTGAAATTAATAAATTAACTTACTTTTTTTAATTTATTTGAAAAATAAATAAAATGTAAAAAATATTTTTGTATTAAATGGCACTTAAAAAAATATTTTTTATTTATAAATTTTTATTTAAATAATAAAATTTGAAAAATAAAATATATTTGAAAAGTTGGTTCTTAATTTTTTTTTTTTTTTTTGACAGTCAAGAATTGTGGTTGACTTATTTTATTTTATTTTAATTTTAAAACTCAAACCGATTTTTGAAAAGTTGATTCTCAATTTTTTTTTTCATTTTTTATTTTAGCAGTTAAGGATTGCTGCTAACTTTTTTATTTATTTTTTTTATTTTAAAATTCAAACCGACTTTTAGAAAGTTGGTTGGATGTATTTGTGTAAATTTTTTTAATTTTCTTCATATTTGTGTTTTTTGATTTTTTTTTTTTAATATTTTGGTAAAAAACTCTTACAGGTCGGCGGATCGTACGTAAAAAAAAGCCAGTGGGGCCCACTGGATTGCTTTGCAAGCAGTCCGAGGATAGAGCTGTCATTCTAATCCACAACGAGGTCATTTCCGTCAAATCATATAAACGAACCTATGCCACAAAAACGGCGGGGATGCATCGTGTCAAACCCTATCAGTCTTGTCTGCTCAGCTTGTTCTCTCAGCTCCTTGTTCATCCTCTTGCGGCAGCTGGGGTTTCTTTGAAGCTCTTTCTGCGAACGCTTCTGCTTCCAAGGTCGATCTTCAATTCTAACCTTCTAATTTGAATATTTGTTTCTGATGGTTTTGTTGAATTATATTTATTTGTTTCCTGTTTTCCCATTATTCTCTTATTTTAGATCAGTAAATCAATTTATATATTGTCTGAGTTCAATTTTACTGAGAAGTTCACTTAAACCTCGTTTTTTCTTCTCCTTCATGACTTTCTATCAAGCCCTTTTGTACTCTGATTCCAGATCTATTAAAACCCATTTCAATTTCCATGTCATTGTTTGCGAAATATTGATTGAATGTAAGTTCCTGTTGATCGTTTTGAATGTTCTCATGGTTTTATGAAAACCTTCTCTTTTTTATTTTTTTATGTTGATGACGCGGGTTTAAGATATTTTTGTATTATTTCTCTCGGTATCTCGTGTTTTTGTTTTATGTTAGACGTAAAACTCTCGTACCAGTTTGATGTTGCTGGGTATATGGAGACTAATACTATTATAATAATTTTCTTAATTTTAGTTCTATCCTTTTCAATGCTGTATGTAGCTTGTTAGCGTATGCCTTTACTGCTCTAAAAATTGCATCGTATGGTTGATCGAACCTTATCCCTTTCTGTCTTTTTAGAATAAGAAAATGTTCCTACCTGCCTGAAATTATCGGCTTTTGATTAATAATTAGACGCTGGGGGTTTATTTGATCTATTTATATAACTATTGTGCTAATAATATAAATATTCTGTTGTTGGTGTGTGTGTGTATTTATTTCGTTAATAAAACCAAATCATGTTCCGGGCGTGTTGTATTTAAATGGTTGTAAGGGTTATGTATATATATAGAAGCATTAACGACAGACTGAACATTACTTATGGGCCAGCCGAGCATGTTCTCACATTCATCTGTTAATTATGGTGGGAATTTCCTGATAGCAGTCTGGATGAAGTAGGTTGGTTGTGCTTGGGGAGAAGCATATTATCTATGATTTACATTCTTCTAAATAAGAAGATATGCTAATTGTTGTGGCATCATACCTCGGTAATCAATATCTTGTCCTGATTTCATCCCATGTTTTCTATGAATTGGTTTCTAGTTTAGATATATGTTTCCATTATATAACAAAAAGATATATTTGCTCTTGTTTGCACTGTAAGTACTCATTCCTTTTGAAGTCTTCAACTTGTTGTCCTGACCTCCATTATATTTCAGTCAAAGTACGTGTAAAACTGGTTTGAGGAAAAAGTTCACTGATATTTTTGCCATTTGAATTTTTTAAACAGCTCCAATCTAGGAACTTATAATGGGTAAGGAGAAGGTTCACATCAACATTGTGGTCATTGGCCATGTTGACTCTGGCAAGTCCACAACCACGGGCCATCTCATCTACAAGCTTGGAGGAATTGATAAGCGTGTGATTGAGAGGTTTGAGAAGGAGGCTGCTGAGATGAACAAAAGGTCATTCAAGTATGCCTGGGTGCTTGATAAGCTGAAGGCTGAGCGTGAGCGTGGTATTACAATTGATATTGCGTTGTGGAAGTTTGAGACAACAAAATACTACTGCACGGTCATTGATGCCCCTGGTCATCGTGACTTCATCAAGAACATGATTACTGGAACTTCCCAGGCTGATTGTGCCGTCCTTATCATTGACTCCACAACCGGAGGTTTTGAAGCTGGTATTTCTAAGGATGGTCAGACCAGAGAGCATGCTCTCCTTGCCTTCACTCTTGGTGTGAGGCAGATGATTTGCTGTTGTAACAAGGTATTGTTCTGGAATTACTTTTTAATGCTTTTGGTAAAGAATTTGTAAATGTTGATGTATTGGTCATAATGTGTTATTTTCTTTTGTATAGATGGATGCCACAACCCCAAAGTACTCGAAGGCAAGATATGATGAAATTGTGAAGGAAGTGTCTTCCTACCTAAAGAAGGTGGGATACAACCCAGACAAGATCCCCTTTGTCCCTATCTCTGGATTTGAAGGTGACAACATGATTGAGAGGTCCACAAACCTTGATTGGTACAAGGGCCCAACCCTTTTGGAGGCCCTTGACTTGATCCAAGAGCCCAAAAGGCCCTCTGACAAGCCCCTTCGACTCCCACTTCAGGATGTCTACAAAATTGGTGGTATTGGAACTGTGCCTGTGGGCCGTGTTGAGACTGGTATTATCAAACCTGGTATGGTTGTTACTTTTGGTCCCTCTGGACTGACCACTGAAGTGAAGTCTGTGGAAATGCATCACGAGGCTCTTCAGGAGGCTCTCCCTGGTGACAATGTTGGCTTCAATGTCAAGAATGTTTCTGTCAAGGACTTGAAGCGTGGTTTTGTTGCATCAAATTCCAAAGAGGATCCCGCCAAGGAGGCAGCAACCTTCACATCCCAGGTTATTATTATGAACCACCCTGGCCAGATTGGAAATGGATATGCCCCAGTTCTTGATTGCCACACATCCCACATTGCGGTCAAGTTTGCTGAGCTTGTGACCAAGATTGACCGGCGGTCTGGTAAGGAACTTGAGAAGGAGCCCAAATTTTTGAAGAATGGTGATGCTGGGGTTGTGAAGATGATTCCAACCAAACCCATGGTGGTGGAAACTTTCTCGGAGTATCCCCCTCTGGGGCGTTTTGCTGTGAGGGACATGCGGCAGACTGTGGCTGTGGGAGTCATCAAGAGTGTGGAGAAGAAGGAAGCATCTGGGGCCAAGGTTACAAAATCTGCTGCCAAGAAGGGCAAGTGAACCGTGCTGTATGGAGCTTCGGCTATTTTAAATGGCTATAATTATAATAAAGACTGGGTACTTGTTAGTAGTATCTCCTTTGGATGCATAGGTAGTCGTTTTGTGGGTTATTATAGGTTTCTGTTTTCGCCATCGGCCCGTGGGTGTTTGCAGAACTGGGTCCTTGATCGGCGGTGGCAGGGTTTATGATGGTTGATGTTTGTGTCATTGGTCTTTGGTTTTGGTCCTTTTTGTTTATTGTCAAGTGGTCATGTGGTCTTATTTTTCTTCAATAAGCAGCTTGGGAATTTTATGGTTTTTTAGAAGTCCCAAGTTGCATAGTTGTTTCCTATTTGCAACTTATAATTATTATCTGCTTTTGGTGTATTTATTCAATGTTTCTTGATGATCATGATGAAAAAGAGTGGATGAGTTGCAATTCTATGATAGGACTTGTGCAAGGTGTAACCGATCTGAGCCCAACTTAGCTAAGGTATTGTTAGCTTTGATCCTATAGCCTCACAGATTTAGTTTATAAAAGCTTTTTTCACATAAGTTCAAACTTTTCTTATAAGCCTAAGATCTCTTAAGTACACATTTGATGTGGGATCATGATAGACTCTTTCGTCCAATCTCAAACGCCTTCATTAGAGTGATAATTGTCCTGAACTCAATTTTGGTGAGGTATTGTTTGTTTTGACCCACTAGCCTCACAAATTTGTTTTATAAAAGGTGGACCATGTAGTTGGAGCCCAATCTCTCCTTATAAGCTTAAAATATGCTTATATACATTCGACGTGAGACCGTGGCATAAGTCCTTTTGTCCCATTTGTAGTAAAGGTCTTTTGTTTCTTTTGTAGTGATGTTTGGATACACATTTTTATTCCTATACTTAAAAATATTGAGGACTTGAGCTTTAGGTTGTGTTTTAGGAGCTTCAACTTTGGATTTTGAATTTAAATACGTAAAAAGAAATAAAATGTAACAAAATCACTGTCTTAGCAGATTGTACCTTCGCTCTCAGATTATTCCCGTTTTGGAAGAATTATTGCCCTTCCCACGGTACAAGTGAGGGAGAGGGGCTTTTGTTCCTTTTATAGTGATGTTTGGATGCACAATTTTATTCTTGGACCCAAAAATGTTAGACTTAAACTTTAGGTTGTGTTTTAGCAGCTTAAACTTTGGATTTTGAATTTAAATATATGAAAATGAATAAAATGTAACAAAATCACTCTCTTAGTAGATTGTATCTCTACTCTCAGATTATTCTTATTTTGTCCTAATTGTTGCCCTTCCCATGATACAAGTGAGGGTGGACTTTTTTTCCTTCTTTAGTGATGTTTGAATATACATTTCTATTCCTGGACCCGAAAATAATGGGGACTTAAACATTAGGTTGCGTTTTAGGAAGCCTCAACTTTGGATTTTCAATTTAAATATGTGAAAAAGAATAAAATATAAAAATTAAAAAATAAAAAAATAAAAATAAAAATTCACGGTCTTAGCAAATTGTACATTCACTCTCAAATAATTCTTATTTTGTACTGAATTGCTGTCCTTATTGGAATTTGTGTATTCTCAAGAGAGGGAGTGAATTGAATATTTAAATTTTTTTGTCTAGATTCAATTCAAATCCACAAACAGTATTTTCCAACCTAGATTCTATCTATATAAATACCAATTACCCAACAAGAATTTAACTGAACAGATATGTAAAATAATTTAAACAATCTCAATATTTCACAATCATTCACAATAATTCAAATATAAGCGTATAAATGCGGGAATTAAATTGCGGAAAAAGTAAAAGTTGCACCAGATATGTTATCGGGGTTCGGCCAATACTGCCTACGTCCCCGCCTCAAGCTTACAAGTAAGAGGATTTCACTAAGTTGCTCACTTGCGGTTGGAGCAACACCGTTTACAATACCTTATTAGGATGGTACACCTAATTCTCTTAACCGAGTCTGAACGAATCCGGTGCTCTCCTAACCGGGTCTGAACAAGTACGGGACTATTCACGGGGCTAGTCTCCTTCTTCCAACCACACGTCGGGAATATAACAAATAATCAAATTCATGTACAATGAAATGTTTCTACTACAAGCAAAATGTACAACAATTAAGCACAATATAATCAATGCACTCAAGTATGATAAGGAATTAATGCTCAAGTGAGATTTGGTCTAAACAATGTATCTACTCACAACAAGATATATATATATATGTGAGTGAGTGAAGTCTTTGATTCTAGAAGATATATTCACAATATAAGCAATCAAAGAATCTAAAGAACCTTAATCAAGTACCTCAGTAATATATTTCAAAAATAAAGCACAAAAGAGGTTATGAATTAAGTTTGCAAAAGATTTGTCAAGGATAAATGCAACCTTTCACCTCTTGCAATTTGTATGCAAGAAACTCACAAGTTAAAATAAATTTCCCCAATAATGCTAATCAATCAACAACAATATGAGAAAAATTACCAAGCAAACTCTCAATGAAGATTTTTTAAATGAGTATAGAAATTTGAGAGTATATAGAAATTTGTGTAGAAAAATACTTGCAACAATAAAGCTCAAAACTCCCCTTCAACTTGCAATTAATTTGAAAGTGAGAAATATAAGCAAATAAATCTCTCAACTCTTAAAAAGATTTTAGCAAGTAATGTAAGAGAGAGTATGAAAAAAATTAGCTTGAAAATATGTTGTATGGGCAAATGGGAGTATAAGAATCTGAGAGGATTTTTCATTAATCAATTTGCTAATCCCATGCCTAATTAGAGCAAATGGAGTGGTATATATAGTTTCTCCTCAAAAAATAATCGTTGGGACTCAAAGGGAATTTTTAGAAAAGTTTTAATTAGCATTTTTACCCTAATTACCGTGGTTATTTTAAGTGAGCCTGAGAGATTCGGTCGCTCAACACAAAGGGTCGGTCGTCCAAACACTGACATTAGCTCATAGCCATTTTTCTCATTCGGTTGACCATGGCCAAAGGCCAATCGACTAAACTAGGCGATTTTCCAAACCTTTGTAGGTTCGAGCGCCCAATCTTATGGTCAGTTTGCTGAGAGGGTGAGTTTGGTCGTCCGAAGGTATTTTGAACTGATGGTTTGGTTGGCCGAGGCAGGTAGGAAAAATCAACTTTAAGGTTCGGTCGACCGTAGACAATTAGTTCAAATATGGTTCGATCGCTCTAGCCTTAGTCAACGTGTTGAATTTTGGCTTGTTCGGTCGATCAAGGCGTTTATAACACCTTAAGGTCGGTCGCCCGAAGCCCTTTCAGAGTGCAAGTTAGGTCCTGATTTTTATTTAGAAGTCACCCTTATTCACATAGGTATAACTTTTAAGATATAGGGGATTTTTCAAGAAGTGCTTGGGGACCTAATGTACTTACCCAAATAATTATAAAAATTAAATAATATAGAGATGAGAGGAGTCTTCTTAGGCTTGTCGACATGGACGCTTGTCTCATCAACGAGAGTTTACCAAGGTGCCTAAAACTCATCGATGAGGATAAGGTGCTCGTTGATAAACTCCCTTCTTGAACTCGTCGACGAGGTGACGTGGCTCGTGGACGAGTCGACGTGGCAAAAGGTCTATAAATAGCAGAAAACGACGGTTCAGGGAGGGAATTTGTTTTCTCTCAATTTTCTCTCTGTCCTGCTCGACCCTCCCTTCTTCTCTCTACGTTTTCGGCTCCATTTCTCCTTGCTTCGACAATCAAAAGCCGCCACGTTAATCCTAGGGAGATTCTCTATATGTCTACTGGAGTATATTGTTGGTTTGTGCAATTTGGGCATCATCCCAAAATCAAGGTAAGTAGATTATTTAGGTATTTTTAATATTAGCAGGCTTATTTGAGTTCAGATTTTGTATTATATTAGAATCTATTGGAGTTTTGTGAAATAAAACTAAGGTATTATATTTTAAGGGATAGGGTGTTTTGGGACCCTGCAGACATGGTCTGAGGACCCCAGTGGATATTCTTCCAGGAACCTAGGTAAATTATAGTTTAGAAAATTACGAGTGTGAAGGGTCGGGAAATTTAGTTGATTTATTAAAAATAGGATTATATGCATTATTTCAAGATTTTGAGGATAGTACACCGTGAGTGTGGGAATAGAATTGGAGGCGAGCCTCCCAATCAGTTAGGTAAGGGAATACTATGCTAGGAATGTAGGAATATTTATTAATAAATTGTATGTTTTCCATATTGGTATTCGGTTTAGAAATTATTTGTATATTGAAAAATACAGTGGCAGTATATGATATATTTATTTATGTAGTTGTGTGGCATGAGTCAGTATTAGATCAGCATATGAAATATACTGTTTTCAGATTATTATGTTTAATAGTATCTAAACAGAAATATGTTTACAAGACTTTATCAGATCAGTACAAAAACAATACAGTTTTCATATTGATATGATTTATAATATTATGCAGAGATATGTTTTATCAGATTTTACAAGAGTATGAATTACAATGTGTATACAGATAAATGGTTTATAGCATATGTAGATTACCATGATTTTCCAAAATACTAAAACCATAACACTATGTTATTACAATTTATACAACTCAGATAATACAGTATTGACGAGGTAGTTACCAGTTTCGTGCCTAGGAGAGGTTGCAGTTTGGTCAGGCTGAGATTTGGTAGAGTTACAGTTGACTTACTTGGTAGGCCAACTAGGATTAAGTCCCGCCTACGGGCTGTACAACCCTGTCATGTGGGGTTAAATCATGACATACAATTTTCCAAGGTAAACATCACAATTATGTATATGTATACATATTTATAGAATATTAGTAGATATAGTACGATACTAGAAGTATGAAAAGTAAAAACTCAAATATTTCAATTATACTTTAAACTATGATAGATGCAAGTTATACTGTATATTGATTTACCAGTTTTTACAGTTTCAAATATAGTCAGTATAGTATTTACGAAACTTAGTTGCCACAAACTAGTAATAGCGTATTTCCTCTTACTGAACATTGTCTTATTCTAGTGATTTAATATTTTTCAGGTGATCCAGTTAGACGAGCGAATTAGGCTCGCAAATAGAGAAGGCGAGTACACTACTCTATCTGCTGGGTAAGTGTGACAACCTGCTAAAAATACACATATACAACGGAATAAGGCTACACAAAATACTCCCCTCCCCAAAAGACTCACCCTATTGACAGGGCAGCACTGTAGCCCCCCCTACCCGCGAGCCTGATCTACTCGCCTAACTGGATCACCTGAAAAATGTCAATTTATTGGGATGAAACAACGCTCAGTAAGACGAAATATGCTATTGCTAGTGTGTGGCAAGTGTAACGACCCCAACCCGCCGTGTGGGCCCGAAGTGCTACTTTAGTGACGTCTATGTACCTAATACCTTGTTCATTATATATAAAACACATATATGCAGCGAAAATAAAATACAAAATCCTCAAATTACTTTACCAAATTTCTAACTATCTTTATGCACAAATATATCCATTTTCACATAATTACATCCCATAAAACTAAACAAAAATAAAATCTTTAACTACACACTACCTACATAAAATTTACACCACTAGCCCGGCTCCTTAAGCCTGCTAGACACGATCTGTAAGATTTCCTGAAAAGACAATTTGTAAAGTAGGAGTGAGGCACAGCTCAATAAGGGAAAGATTAAGTTAATGTCAGTGTGTGGCCAGCATGCATTTAGTGTATAAAAAATAACCAGTTCACTAAGCAGATAAATACAGTTATGAAAACATTCTTATTTTACACTAACACACACAATTAGCCGAGGATAGGGAAGATTACCCGCTCATACAAGTAGCTTCTCTCTGCTCTAGTACAATTACTGCTACCAGGGCACTCACCTTTCTCAGTAAGCCCTCGAAGTTATCTTATTAATTAACTGTATTCATATAAATTAACAGATATGCATATAAGACACTTCCTGTGACAAATATGTCATTTACTTCCCCATGGCACGGGTTGTGCGGCCCGAAGGCTGGACTAATGTCTTGGGGGATCCACCCAGACAGTAGTCATTTATACTCTCCACTAACATACTCCGCAGGTACACGCAGCTCCAACTGCTGATCTGATTGCCCTCACCCAAGGGGTGCATTCACCTCACATAGGAAAATCGGTCAAGGCCACCCTACACCTCTCAGCACAGGTGTGGGCGCACACGGTCACATAACAAATCTCTAGCAAAGGTACCGTGCTCATAATACACTAGTCCCCAAGGTTCCTAAAGCATATCATGCAATTTAGATAATAGAACATACCATTTAAAACATCATTTCACATATATTTCTTGTTATTCCAAAAACTCGACCCCCGGCCAAAAATACAATTCGGTATATAGCCATCAATTAAAACTCGGCTCTCGGCCATCAAATAATAATCCTGGTCCTTGGCCAATCAAACAATACCCAGCCACTGGCCGTTAGTTCAAACTCCTGCATTTCATAAACAGTTCCAGTATTTTCATAAGCATTTTTAGTATTTTTCACAACAATTCCAGTATTTCTCAATCAATTCAGTATTTCAAAATCCCAAATTAAGATATACAATAATTCATACAAATTAAATTATCTGCCACATAATTTTCCACATTTTAACATATCCATATAAATAAACAAGCTTTCCACCATTCATTTTATTCAAAAATACCATACCATATATCATAAGTTTGTAAAATCCATTTCGAACGGTTGGTTTTCAAAATAGCCTTTAAACTCCAAAATGGATAAATAAATAAATTTATAAAAACATAACAATTAAATTTATTCAATTTTCATAAAAATACTGACTTAACTTAATCCCCTTACCTGATTCCTGAAAAGCCCGATATAATCTCGGCCTACAACCCACGACGTTCAACTGAGCCCTGAAATTCAAATTTCACCATATTATTCGTCATAATCCTTAGAGTAACTTTCCCTAAAATTTTTTTAGTTTTGAATACCCTAAATAGCCTAATAAAAGCCTAAATTATCAAACTTAGCCCCGATTTAGGATTGGTACCCCGGAGCTCCAATTCGAAAACCCGCTCAGGCTTGACTGTAGAGAATCTCCCCACGAGTCTCCTGACAATTTCTGTTCGTTAATGAGACTTATAATTTAAGAGAAATTGAGGTAAGTTTGAGATTTGACCTTAGCCCAGGAGATATGCCTACGCCACTCCCACGACATTTCCGCTCCAGTAGAAATGTCGGTGGCGGCGAGCAGAGCTCAACGGTATTTTCAGATTTTTGATCGATCGAATAACGGAGATGAGATGGAGGAAAGTGGGAGAGAGAAGATGGAGGAGATTAGGGGGGCCTCTGTTCATTACTTCCGCCTGAATATATATATATATATATATATATATATATATATATTTATATCATTATAATATTATATTATTATTGTATTATATTATTTAATTATTAATAATAATAATTTAATTAATTATTTTTTTTATTTTTTAAAATTTAAATTTAAATTTTAACTTTAATTTTTTTTAAGGATCACTACATTCTCCCCTCACAAAAATTTCATCCTTGAAATTTGTTAACTATTACCAATCACATTCTTAACTCACTACCCTTTGTCTACAGAAAAGTCGGTAGCCACCCACATAGCGGCCCCGTCCCACGTTTATTAACTACCCTCAATTATGGCAGAGGAATACCGTGGTTACAATACTACCTTTGGGAAATTACAATATCCATAATAAATTTTCCCACAGACTATCCATAATTAAAACTACACACAACTAATTACATAACCTATTATAATCCCTCCATATACAAGCATACCCTTACCCGTCTGGCACTAGCCCTCGCTGAACAATTGTGGATACTTCTGGCGTATTTCCGTTTCTAACTCCCAAGAAGTCTCCTTAACTGCATGATTTCGCCATAGCACCTTGACTAATGGTATATCCTTAGTACACAGTTCTTGTATTTTTTCGATCTAGAATCTGAACTGGTACCTCCTCGTATGTTAGAGTATCCCCGATCTCCAACAACTCATAACTAATCACATGTGAGGGGTCTATAACATACCTCCTCAACATGGACACGTGGAACACATCATGTATCCTGGAAAGTGCTGGGGTAGTGCTATCTTGTACATCGTCGAACCAATCCTCTCTAGAATCTCGAACGACCCAATGTATCTAAGGCTCAGCTTGCCCTTCTTTCCATACCTCATCTCTCCCTTCATCGGAGCAATTCTCAAGAATATCATATCACCTACTTCGAATTCTAGCTCCCGTCGGCGAGTATCTGCATAACTCTTCTACTGTCTCTGGGCGGTTTTAATCCTTTCCCTGATAAGTTCAACCTTTGTAGAGGCCTACTGAACAAGTTATGGTCCCAAAATCTGCCGCTCGCCTACTTCATCCCAGTACAACAGACATATGCACCGGCAACCATACAAAGCCTCATATGGTGCCATGCTAATGCTGGCCTGATGACTGTTATTGTACGCAAACTCAACCAATGGCAAATATCAGATCCAACTGCCCCCAAAATCTAACGCATATGCCCGTAGCATATCCTCGAGAATTTGAATGGTTCGTTCGAACTGTCCTTTTGTATGAGGGTGAAATGCAATACTGAAAGTGAGTTGAGAACCCAACACTCCCTGTAAACTCTTCCAGAAATGGGAAGTGAACTACGGATCCCAATCGAAAACGATGGACACGGGCACGCCATGTATTCTGACTATCTCTTGAACATAGAGTTCTGCCAGCTTATCCATGGAATAATTGGTTCTAACCGGAATGAAATAGGCAGTCTTCATCAATCTGTCAACCACTACCCATATGGCATTCTATCCATGCAACACTGAAGGCAATCCCGATACAAAGTCCATCCAGATAAGCTCCCACTTCCATCTGGTGTACTAGTCTCAGATAGCATCTGGTGTTCTGCCTTCACTTGTTGACATGTCAAGTACTGACCCACAAATTTAGCAATTTTCCTCTTCATGTTACTCCACCAGAATGTTTCACACAAGTCTCTATACATCTTCGTGCCACCCAGGTGAACAGTATAGAGAGAACAGTGAGCTTCCCTCAGAATCGTTATAACAACCCCGACCCGCCACATGGGCCCGAAGTGCTACTTTAATGACGTCGGTGTACCTGATACCTTATTCATCAAATATAAAACACACATACGCAATGGAAATAAAATATAAAATCCTAAAATTGCATTACCAGAGTTCTAACTATCCTTTTACACAAATATATCCATTTTCACATAATTACATCCCATAAAACTAAACAAAAATAAAATCTCTATCTACACACTACCTACATAAATTTACACCGGCCACTAGCCCGACTCCTCTAGCCTGCTAGACCTGATCTCTAGGATTCCCTGAAAAGACAGTTTATAAAGCAGGGGTGAGGCACAACTTAGTAAGGGAAAGACTAAGTTAATGTCAGTGTGTGACCAACATGCCTTTGGTATACAGAGAATAACCAGTTCACTAAACAGATAAACTCATTTATAAAAACATTCTTATTTTACACTCACACACACAATTAGCCGAGGATAGGAAAGATTACCCGCCTATACAAGCAGTTTCCCTGTGCCCTAATAGGGCACTCGCCTTTTTCAGCAAGCTCTCAAAATTATCTTATTAATTAATCGTATTCACATAAATTAACAGATATGCATATAAGACACTCCTTATGACAAACACGCCATTTACCTTCCCCATGACACAGGTTGTGTGGCCCGAAGGCTGGACTAAGCCTGGGTGATCAGTCCAAACAAAGTCAAAAACAACATCCTCTACAAACACATCTGCAGGCATCCACAACAAAGCTGTAGGTCCGACGCCCTTACTTCAACCTCACGCAGGCAGTCGGCTGGACCCCCTACACTTATATCCAGTCAGTGTGGGTGCACATGGTCTATCTAGCAACGGTACCATGCTCACAATATACTGGTCTCCAAGGTTCCTAAAGCATATCATGCAATTTAGATAATAGAAATCATCATTTAAAATAGCAATTCACATATATTTCTTATTATTCCAAAAATCTGGCCCTCGACCACAAAATACAATCCAGCATATAGCCATAAATTAAAACTCGGCCCTTGGCCGTCAAATAATAATCCTGACCCTTGGCCAATCAAATAACCCTCGGCCATTGGCCATTAGTTCAAAATCCTACATTTCATAAACAGTTCCAGTATTTTCACAAGCATTTCCAGTATTTCTTAACCAATTCAGTATTTCACAGACAATTCAATATTTCAAAATCCCTAATCCAGATATATGATAATTCATACAAATTAAGTCATCTGCCACACGATTTTTCACATTTTAACAAATCCATATAAACAAACAAGCTTTCCATCGTTCATTTTATTTCAAAATATCATACCATATAAGCTAAGTTTGTAAAATCCATTTTGAACGGTTGGTTTCCAAAAGAGCCTTTAAATTCCAAAATGAATATATAATTTTATATATATATATATATATATATATATATATATATATAACAATTTAACTGACTCAAATTTCATAAAATTACTGATTTAACTTAATCCTCTTACTTGATTCTTGAAAAAGTCTGCTAATACCCCGGCCTACGCCCTAGGTGTTCAAAAATCCCTGAGCCCTAAAATTCAAATTTCACCATATTATTCGTCACAATCCCTAGAGCAACTTTTCCTAAAATTTCCCTAAGTTTTGAATCCCCTAAATAGCCTAATAAAAGTCTAAATTATCAAACTTACCCACGATTTAGGATTAGTGCCTCGGAACTCCAATTCAAAAACTCACTCTGGCTAGATTGTAGAGAATCTCCCCACGAGTCTCCTGACAATTTTCGTTCGTTAATGGGGCTTATAGTATAAGAGAAATTGAGTTAAGTATGAGATTTGGCCTTACCCTAAGAGATATGTCTACGCCGCTCCCACAACAGATTTGTTCCAGTAGAAATGTTGGTGGCAACAAGCAAAGCCCAACGGTATTTTTGGATTTTTGATCGGCCAAATAATAGAGACGAGATGGAGGAGAGTGGGAGAGAGAGGACGAGGAGATGAACAGAGAAATGAAACTACGCAGGGGGGGCGGCGGCTCTTTGTGTCAATCCTCTGAGATTGAAAATTTGAGGATTGATTTGCTTCTCCTTTATCTATATAACATATATTATTATAATATTATATTATAATTATATTATATTATTTAATTAATGATAATAATATTAATATTAATATTAATATTAATTAATTTTTTAAAATTTTAATTTTAATTTTAATTTAATTTAATTTTTTTAGTAATAATTTTTTTTACATTTTTTTATTTATGTATTTTAATTTTAATTTTAATTTTTATTATTATTATTTTTTTAGGATCACTACAATCGTCCTCTTTATCTTTGCGTCATCTAGCACACACAATCGAGTGTGAAATCTGAGAACTCCATCCTCAGCAACATTAAAGTTTGTGTGTTGCTCATCTTGTATCTTCTCTACAATCTCCATCAACTCTCTATCTTTCAACTGAGTTGTTCTGATTCTTTCCCCCAAAGTCGGTTAAACCACCAGACTAGAAATAAATGTCTGATGATTCCCTTCTACCAATTCTACACCTGACCTCTCCAGGTCCATCACAATCTGGTGCGAAGCCATAACTGCTGAGGCTGACGTATCCCCAGATTTTCGGCTCAATGCATCGGCTACCACGTTCGCCTTTCCTGGGTGATAGCTAATGGTGTAGTCGTAATCCTTTATCAACTCAAGCCATCCGCGCTGCCTCATATTCAACTCCTTCTAGGTGAAGAAGTACTTGAGACTCTTATGGTTAGTAAAGATCTCGCACCTTACACCATAAAGGTAGTGTCACCAGATCTTCAATGCAAACACAACTGCTGCTAGCTCCAAGTTGTGCATATGATGGTTCTTTTCGTACTCTTTCAACTGGAGATACGCATACGCAACGACTTTCCCCTGCTGCATTAGAACACAACCAAGTCCCTTCTGCGATGCATCACTGTAAATTACAAATCCACCCTCACCTGATGGAAGGGTCAACACTGGGTCAGTGACTAGATGCTGCTTCAACTCCTGGAAGCTCTGCTCACATTCGTCGGTCCAGTCAAACTTCACATTCTTCCTCGTGAGTCGTGTCAAAGACCCTGATAATCTGGAGAACCCCTCGACAAATCGGCGATAGTATCTAGTAAGACCTAAAAAACTTCTGGCTTCCTGCATGTTTTTCGGCCTTGCCCAATCAACTACAACCTCTACTTTGCTTGGATCCACTGAAATCCCTTCCTTGGATGCTACATGACCCAAAAATGCAACTTGCTCTAACCAGAATTCACAATTCTTAAGTTTAGCAAATAACTTCTTTTCCCTGAGCACCTAAAGTACTAGTCTCAGATGAGCTTCATTCTCCTCAAGGCTCCTAGCATAAACCAAAATATCATCTATGAACACAATAACAAACTGGTCTAAGTACTCGTGGAATACCCTATTCATCAGATCCATAAATACCGCTGGAGCATTTGTCAACCTGAATGGCATAACCAGGAACTCGTAATGGTCGTGCCGAGTTCGAAAAGCAGTCTTTGATATATCATCTGATCTAACCTTTACCTGATGATATCCAGATCGCAGATCAATTTTAAAGAAAATCCGCGTACCCTGAAACTGATCAAACATGTCATCAGTTTGAGGTAATGGATACTTGTTCTTCACCGTTACCTTATTAATCTCCCGGTAGTCGATGCACATCCTCATCGACCCATCCTTCTTCTTCACAAACAACACTGATACACCCCAAGGCGATACACTTGGTCTGATAAACCCCTTGTCTAGAAGCTCTTGTAGTTTCTCCTTTAACTCCTTTAATTCAGCTGGAGCCATTCTGTATGGGGCTTTGGAGATTGGTGTTGTCCCTAGGATCAGAACAATTGCAAATTCCACCTCCCAATCAGGAGGCAACCCCGGTAAATCCTCTGGAAAAATATCAAAGAACTCCCTTATCACTGGGATATTTTCCAACTTGAGTTTCTCCTTAAATGCTTCCTTCACGATTGCAAGGTAACCCTGGCATCCCCCCAAAAGTAACATCTTCGCCTGGATAGTAGAAAGGATTTGTAACGACCTCAATTTCTTAATATGAAATGTAACATAATAAATGGAAAAGTCGACCCGAACCCATGGGTAACGGGGACACCTGTCAATCACAGCGGAAACCTAAGCAGCAGTAAACATAAAATCTCAAACATCCAACCATAAAACATAATACCAGAGTTTACTATATCATCAAAATACTGTTACTATATACAACCTCCAAAAGTCAAAATAACACTAGGATCATACAAAAACTCTCAATCCTAATTCAACGCTTACCCTTCTAGTAGGGAAGCTCCAATCACTCAGCGGCGGCCCTGACCCGCCGGTCTCTCTGGGTTTCCTAAAAATCATTAATGTTTGGGGATAAGACGCTTCTCAGTAAGGGAAAATAAACTAAATACAGTTGTGTGGCAACATGAATATTTAAGGCACTTATACATATACAGTACATTTCATAACTCTGTAAACATTCATTATATCATATTGGAAAAACATATACTTTCATATTTGTTAATAAATCATAACATACATAAAATATCTGTTATAACTGTAATACTGAAAATATACCCAGGATGAATAGCTAGCTGGAATCATGTATTACCCCCCATAATGGGTTGTACAGCTCGAAAGCGGCACCCGACAATGGTTGGCCGACCACTGCCTAGTCAAATATGTCTATAAGTACGATGAGCCCGCCACACCTTGGTCCGGACTGCCACGTGGACGTCCACACTCTACTGAAAGTCACATGGACTATCCATCTCCCCCCCCCTCGTGTAGTGGTTAGCACTAATCTGATCATAAACATCTGATCTATAAGCTACGGTACCGAGCCCCTGAACTGAACAAAACTAACATTCGGGTTCTGATAACATATAATACATGATCATATACAACATCATTACGGCCTCGTGCCGAAAATATCATAATTATGGCCTCGTACCGAATTTAAACAGTATTTTCCAAACATAAATCATATATACATAAATATATTTATTTTTCCTAAAACCAGATGCTATATATATACATATACATGCATTTTCTCAAAACGAAACTAGCTTAATTTATCCCCTTACCTGATTCCTGCAAAGCCCCTAAGAAAATCTTCCTTGCACCCACAGGGTTCCCAACTCAACACCCTGAAAATGGAAATTCCCAGTATTAAACTTCAGTATTTTCATGCGCACAACATTTCTTATAACTAGTGCAAGACCAAATATGACTTAAAAAGCCTTACCTCAACTCAGGGATGATTTCCTATGTTCCCAATTCAACATCCCTGGAAATGAAAATTCCCAATATTAAACTTCTATATTTCTACGTGTATAACACTTTTCTCAACTATCAAAAGTCCAAATAATGAGTAAAAAGTCTTACCCTGGATTTGGGATGATTTCCAACTTGTTTTCACCAACGATCCGCTCCAGAAAATTTGGAGAAAACTTCCCCAGGAGCGTTGTGGTGACTTCGGATTGTCGATCCGGTGAAAATCCGGCTCGAAATCGACGAAAGAAAGGGAGAGGACCGAAGGGGAGAGAGAGAGAATGAAGATAGCTTAATTAGGAAGTTAAAATTCGGATTTTCCATATTTATAGAACAGGGAATTTCGTCGATGAGCCCATCCTTCATCAACGAGTCCTTCACAAATTTCGTCGACGAAATCCACTCCTCGTCGATGAAATTCAGTCGGCTCAAAAATCCCCTCTTGGTATTTTCTCGTCGACGAAGCCCTGTGTTCATTGACAAAGTCTTTAAAGCCTTCATCGACGAAACCCTGTGTTCGTCGACGAAGCTTGGCAGCTTCCCTTCTGTTCCCAGCTTCCATTTCCCTTTTCTATTATTATTTAAATACCATTTTAAATTCGGGTCGTTACATCCTCCCCTCCTTATAAAAATTTCGTCCTCGAAATTTACTGTTTACATAACTCTTCATCCCTTAATAAGTAAGAAGGGTCTACTCATTTTATTACCTACCCTCACTTATGGCGGAGGAAAACCGTGGTTACATTTCGAGTCTTAGGAGATTACATATACACAAGAAAACCATTCTCCCAAAACTAAAATACTACACTAATTAATCATTACATGTACCTGCAATAGAAAATACTACTTCACTACTTACATTTTACCGAATCAAACTTTTGGGAATAGATGAGGATACTTCTCCCTCATATGCTCCTCGGACTCCCAAGAAACCTCTTCTACTGCATGATTCCTCCACAAAACTTTTACCTGAGGAGTCTTCTTGTTACATAACTCTTGTACTTTCTTATCCAGAATTTGTACTGGCACCTTCTCATACACTAGTGAATCACTAAGCTCCAACTCATCATAACTGATTGCATGAGAAGGGTCGGGGACGTATTTCCTTAACATAGCAATATGGAATACGTCGTGGATCCTGAATAACACAGGTGGCAAAGCTAGCTTGTAGGCTACCGATCCCACTTTATTTAGAATTTCAAATGGACCGATAAACTTAGGACTAAGTTTACCCTTCTTCCCAAATCGCATAACCCCTTTCATCAGAGCTATCTTCAAAAACACATGATTGCCCTCATCAAATTCCAGATTCCTGTGGCGATTATCAGCGTAACTTTTCTATCTGCTCTGAACTACATTGATCCTATCCCTGATAAGCCGAACCTTATCACGCGCTTTCTGCACAAGCTCAGGTCCCACTACTCGCCGCTCACCCACTTCATCCCAAAAATAAAGGAGATCAACATCTTCTACCGTACAAAGCCTCAAATGGTGTCATGCCAATGCTGGACTGATAACTATTATTATACGCAAACTCTACCAGTACGACTCTCACAGATCTCAGTACATCTTCGTACTATCGGGATGAACTGTATACAAGGATTTGTGAGCTTCCTCTAAAATAGTCTTCTTGATCTCAGGATTAGCAGGAACGCATAATCTGGAACAGAACCGCAAAGCTCCGTCATCTGCAATACTGAAATCCTCCCACTGACCCATCTGTACTATGTTTATCACCTCTGCTAACTCTAGATCTTCCCTCTAGGCGAATTTAATTCTCTCCTGCAGAGTAGGTTGTACCATTAGGCTGGCAATACATACTGGGAGATCACTCTCTACTAACTCTATGTCGAGTCTCTCCAGATCCATCATGATCTAATGCTAGATCCCCATAGCCGCCAACACTGGCTCCCTGGATTTCCTGCTCAACGCATCAGCTACCATGTTTGCTTTTCCCGGGTGATAACTGATGGTACAATCAAAATCCTTAATTAACTTCAACCACCTTCTCTGCCTCATATTTAGTTCCTTCTGGGTGAAGAAATACTTTAAACTCTTGTGGTCAGAGAAAATCTCACACTGCACGCCGTATAGGTAATGCCTCCAAATTTTCAATGCATGTACCACTGAAGCCAATTCAAGATCGTGGGTAGGGTAGTTCTTTTCATATTCTTTCAACTTCCGGGACGCATACGCAACTACCCTGCCATGCTGCATCAATACACAGCCAAGTCCTTTCAAGGACGCATCACTGTAAATGACATACCCCTCACCCACTGATGGGATGACCAATACTGGTGTTGTGACTAATCTGTGCTTCAGTTCCTGAAAACTCTGCTCACAGCTGTCGTCCCACTCAAATCTGACATTCTTCCTCGTCAGTCGTGTCAAGGATCCTGACAAAGCTGAGAATCATTCAACATAACGACAGTAATATCCAGCTAGCCCCAAGAAACTCCTGATCTCTTGAACATTTCTTGGTCTGGCCCAATTCACAACCGCCTCAATCTTATTGGGATCTACAGAAATACCATCTCCAAATATAACATGCCCCAAGAACATGACCTTCTCCAGCCAAAATTCACATTTACTGAACTTGGTGTACAACTTCTTTTCACGAAGTGTCTGCAACACCGGCCTTAAGTGCGTCTCATGCTCCTCATAGCTTCTCGAATAAACCAGTACATCATCAATAAACACAACAACAAACTGGTCTAGGTATTGGTGAAAGACTTTATTCATCAAGTCCATAAATACCGTAGGAGCATTTGTCAAACCAAATGGCATAACAAGAAACTCGTAATGCCCGTACCTGGTCCTCAAGGCCGTCTTCGAGACGTCTTCTACTTTCACTTTCACCTGATGGTAGCCGGATCTAAGGTCAATCTTCGAATACACCCATGTAACCTGAAGCTGATCAAACAAATCGTAAATACGGGATAGAAGATACTTGTTCTTGATTGTCACTTTATTAATCTCTCTATAGTCTATACACATCCTTATAGTCCCGTCTTTCTTCTTCAAAAATAAAACTGGTGCTCCCCACTGAGATACACTGGGTCGTATGAAGCCTTTATCAAGTAGATCTTGTAACTAATTCTTCAGTTCTGCCAATTCTACTGGCGCCATCCGATAAGGTACTTTAGAAATCGGCGCTGTACCAGGAAGTAGATCAATAGAGAAATCTACCTCATGGTCGGGTGGCAAGCCTGGTAAATTCATCTAGAAAAACATCTGTAAATTCTTTTACTACAGGCGTGCTAGCAAGTTTTATTCATTTCTAGACATCTCTTTCACCACAGCCACAAACCCCTAACACCCACTCAGTAGTAGTCTACTGGCCTGAATAGTTGAAACTAGTTGAGGCGGGGATTGTACTCGCGACCCTACAAACTTGAATTTTGCTTTCCCCGGAGATCTGAATATCACTTCTCATGCACGACAATCTATACTAGCAAAATTAGCTGCTAGCCAATCCATGCCAAATATAACATCAAACCCGTGCATGTCTAGCACTATCAGATCGGCAGACAAAGTCTTTCCTTGAATATCAACTAGACAATCTCAAAGCACCCTACTACATCTCACTATCGACCCAGTCGGTGTAGATACCAACAATTCAACATCTAATGATCGTGTTTCAGCCCCACATAATTTAACACATCCTAAAGACACGAACGAGTGTGTAGCTCCTGAATCAAACAATGCAATAACTTTAAAAGAAAGCATAATGACCATACCTGTCACCACATCACCTGACGTCTCATCCTCACCCGGCGTCAAAGTAAACACCCTGGCTAGAATCGTATTCCTCTGTTGGCCCCCACGTGGCGCCTGATAACCTCCCTGATATGGTCTAGGAGCTGGAACTGCATCTGGTGGGGTAGGGAAGTCTCGTACCATATGCCCCAGTTTACCGCAGCGATAGCACACCGAAACTGTATCTGGTGGGGTAGGACAACCTCGCACCACATGCCCCGATCTACCACAGCAATAGCACACTACACCACTAGCTCGACACTCTCCCCAGTGCCTTCTACCACAAGCCTGGCAGATTTGAGGACTCTGCCCTGCCTGCACCTCGGGTCCTCCTAACTCCTGTCTCCATCCTCTGCCATAGTTACCTCTCCTCCACTACCCCGGTCTATGACCCTGCTGGTAGCCGGCAGATGCAGATCTTTTCCTCTGTCCCTGCTCCTCTACATCAAGATGCTCACCAACCTCTGCCAAGGCTGCCCTGTCGACTAACTCAGCAAAGTCCTAAATCCGCAGCACCACCACTTGCTTGAATATACTTCGCCTCAAGCCTCTCTCAAACTGCATCCCTTTCCTCACCTCATCAAGAACAATATACGGGGCGAAACGAGAGAGCTCGATAAAACATGATGCATACTACTGAACGGATAATTGTCCCTGCTTCAGACTCAGGAACTCTTCTACCTTAGCCTCCCTGATAGTAGCTGGAAAATACCTATCAAAGAACAGATCTTTAAACCGATCCCATGTCATGGCTATCGGAGTCACCCTCTGCTGCTTCAATAGTCTCACCGCAGTCCACCACCTCTCAGCCTCTCCTGTCAGTCTATAGGTGGCAAAGAGGATCCTCTGTTCCTCGGTACACTGCAGTACAGCCAAGATTTTCTCTGTCTCCTGCATCTAGTTCTCAGCGGCTACAAGATCAACTCCACCTGAGAACGCTGGAGGATTCATCTTCATGAACTTCTCTATGGTGCACCCATTTCCTGCAGATGGACCACTCTGCTCCCTCGAGCTTCTAGCGATCTCGGCCATAACCTGTTAAGCCACGCTACGTAATACCGAGTCAGAGTCGATCCCAGCTGCACCTGATGGTCCTGCTCCATCACTGCCACTCGCATGGCATTATTTCCTCCTGAATCCATCCTGAAAACAATAGACGCAACTCAGAAATCCTATCCTTATATTTTACCCACCTATTCTCACCACTTATCTCTACATTTCCAACTCATTTCTAATCCCCAGTCCTACATTCTAGGAACACAACCCGACAATAGCTTACTATGGTTTTCCTGAAATCGTCACTCTAGGAAAAACACAGAAACTACCACGGAAGTCCTGCCTCTAGACTGTAGAACAAAACCTCAAATCATTTCCTAAACCCTGGTATTGTTTCCGTTGCATTCTAAAGTCTACAGAACCTAGCAACCTAGGCTCTGATACCAAACTGTCACGACCTGCTCATTTTTTCACATTTTTTTTTATTATTTTAATATCGTCATAAAATCAATCCACTCATTTCACATTCCAACTCAGCAGCTCACAATCCACCTGGACCCGTGGGTACCAGGGATACATCAGAATATACAGCAGAAGCCCTAACAGCAGAAAACATACAATAATGTACATCTCAATACCATAAATTACAATATACCAGAGTTGCTATAGTCCACAATATTTCCATATATACATCCCAAAATAAAACTAGGGACATTTCCCACAAAATCTAACTGTCCCTACAGAACTTACCCTTCGCAAAGGGCAGATAAACAACTCTAAATTAGCGGGGCTTTTCCCGCTCTCCTATCAGGGGCTCCTGAAAAGTTTGTATAATTTAGGGGTGAGACACCTCTCAGTAAGGAAAATAAACTAATACCAGTGTGTGGCAACATGAGTATTCTGTGTTCTACATATATCATACATAACATACTCAATAACTATTTATCAAATCTGGGAAAACATACATATATCATCAAAACATGGCAAAACATACTACATTTTCATAATCATATTTCATCTCATATAATAATAATAATAACAACATAAAACATTCCTGGTAGGTTAGTCGGCTGTTGTCATGTATTACTCCCACATGACTGGGTTGTGTGGCCCGAAGCTGGGACCTGACAATGGTTGGCCGACCACTACCAAGTCAATAGTCTAGTCTGTAGGTCCGATGGGTCTGCCAGACATGGTCTGTACATCAGGGGCGATAATAGCACACTTCTTGAAAATAACCACATCGACCATCCAATCTCACACCACTCTGCACAGCAGCGTTAACACAGATATCATGATCACGAAGACCATGGACACATAGCAACGGTACCGTGCAAGTGCTAGCCTAGACCAAGCCAACCAGGTTCTGATATCATATAACATATACTAAAACCATGATACATAGATATCTCATATCATTCATTTTCACATCAATCATATCATTTTGCATATATACAAGTATCATGAAAATCATCGGCCCGTACGCCGGCAAATCACATCATAGCACAGCCCGTACACCGGAAAACATATCATAGCACAGCCTGTATGCTAGCAAATCACATCACATAGCACGGCCCGTACGCCGGCAAACATATCCACATAGCACGGCCTGCACGCTGGAAAATCATATAAAAATATCGGCCCATACGCCGGTTTTTCCATCTTAAAAATCTATATCATTCATATTCCCAAAAAAACAGTATTTCATTACGTTTTATACTCATGCCACACTAAACATATTTTCCACATATTCAACATATCATAATTTAAACAGTATTTTTCCAAACATAAATTATATATATATAAATATTTTTATTTTTCCTAAAACCAGATGCTATATATATACATATACATGCATTTTCTCAAAACGAAACTAGCTTAGTTTATCCCTTTACCTTATTCCTGCAAAGCCCCTAAGAAAATCTTCCCTACACCCGCAGGGTTCCCAACTCAACACCCTGAAAATGGAAATTTTCAGTATTAAACTTCAGTATTTTCATGCGCACAACATTTCTTATAACTAACGCAAGACCAAATATGGCTTAAAAAGCCTTACCTCAACTCAAGGATGATTTCCTACGTTCCCAATTCAACACCCCTGGAAATGAAAATTCCCAATATTAAACTTCGATATTTCTATGTGTATAACACTTTTCTCAACTGTCAAAAGTCCAAATAATGAGTAAAAAGCCTTACCCTGGATTTGGGATGGTTTCCAACTTACTTTCACCAACAATCCACTCCAGCAGATTATGAGAGAACTTCCCCATGAGTGTCGTGGTGACTTCGGATTGTCGACCTGGCAAAAATCTAGCCCGAAATCGAAGAAAGAAAGGGAGAGGACCGAAGGGGAGAGAGAGAGAATGAAGATAGCTTAATTAGGAAGTTAAAATTCGGATTTCCCATATTTATAGAACAGAGAATTTCGTCGACGAGCCTGTCCTTCATCGACGAGTCCTTCAAAAATTTCGTCGACGAAATCCACTCCTCATCGATGAAATTTAGTTGGCTCAAAAACCCCCTCTCAGTATTTTCTCGTTGACGAAGCCCTGTGTTCGTCGACGAAGCTTGGCAGCTTCCCTTCTGTTCCCAGCTTCCATTTCCCTTTTCTTTTATTAGTTAAATACCATTTTAAATTCGGGTTGTTACACTGTCAGTGTGCCCACTACTAACTCAGTCTCTAATAGTTGAGCTTCTAACCCACATAATTTAACAAATCCCCGAGAAACAAATGAGTGGGTTGCACCTTAATCAAATAATACAATGGCACTATCTGACAGTATGCAAATAGGATATAACTCGAATTAGAAATTTCACCCTTAACATAATTAATACAAATATGGAATAATGGAATTGATATAATCTACAGTTTCTAATTTAATAATTCATATTCCAATTCTATAACAACACCATTGAGATACAAATCTCCATCCTAACATTAACTTCACACACATACCCACTCATCCTAACATTCCAACCTAAATTTTCTGAGTATAAGTCCCTCAACTTAGAAACAAAATCATTGATGGATTTACCATGGTTTTCTAAAACTCGCGACTGATTTAGAAAATCATAGAAGTCCGTCAATAGATTTCCGCGTCCAAGTTTCTATACCAAAACTCATCTTAACCTACCTAATCCTATCCCTATCATATATCAACCTATACTAGGTAATTATCAATACTCAAAGTCTGCAGAACCTAGCAAACCTAGGTTCTGATACCACCTGTAACGACCCTAACCCGCCACGTGGGCCCGGAGTGCTACTTTAGTGACGTCTGTGTACCTAATACCTTATTCATCATATATAAAACGCATATATGCAGCGAAAATAAAATACAAAATCCTCAAATTACATTACCAGAGTTCTAACTATCTTAATACACAAATATATCCATTTTCACATAATTACATCCCATAAAACTAAACAATAATAAAATCTTTATCTACACACTACCTACATAAAATTTATACCACTAGCCCAGCTCCTCAAGCCTGCTAGACCCGATCTCTAGGATTCCCTGAAAAGAGAGTTTGTAAAGTAGGAGTAAGGCATAACTCAGTAAAGGAAAGATTAAGTTAATGTCAGTGTGTGGCTAGCATGCATTTAATGTACAGAAAATAACCAGTTCACTAAGTTGATAAACACATTTATGAAAACATTCTTATTCTACACTCACACACATAATTAGCCAAGGATAGGAAAGATTACCTACCCATAGAAGTAGCTTCGCTCTACTCTAGTACCATTACTGCTACCAGGGCACTCACCTTTCTCAGTAAGCTCTCGAAATTATCTTATTAATTAATCGTATTCACATAAATTAATAAATATGCATATAAGACACTTCCTGTGACAAATATGTCATTTACTTCCCCATGGCACGGGTTGTGCGGCCCGAAAACTGGACTAACGTCCTTGGGGATCCACCCAGATAGTAGTCATCTATACTCTCAGTTAACATACTCTGCGGGTACACACAGCTCCAACTGCTGGTCCAATTGCCCTCATCCAGGGGGAGCATTCACCTCACATAGGCAAATTGGACAAAGCCACCCTACACCTCTCAGCACAGGTGTGGGCGCACACAGCCACATAACAAATCTCCAGCAACAGTACCGTGCTCACAATACACTAGTCCCCAGGGTTCCTAAAGCATATCATGCAATTTAGATAATAGAACATACCATTTAAAATATCATTTCACCTATATTTCTTGTTATTCCAAAAACCCGACCCCCGACCAAAAATACAATCTGACATATAGCCATCAATTAAAACTTAGCCCTCAGTCATCAAATAATAATTCTGGCCCTTGGCCAATCAAACAATACCTGGCCACTGGCCAATAGTTCAAACTCCTGCATTTAAACAGTTGCAGTATTTTCACAAGCATTTCCATTATTTTTCACAACAATTCCAGTATTTCTCAAACAATTTAGTATTTCAAAATCCCAAATCAAGATATACAATAATCTATAAAAATTAAATCTTCTATCACACAATTTTGCACATTTTAACATATCCATATAAATAAACAAGCTTTCCACCGTTCATTTTATTCAAAAATACCATACCATATATCCTAAGTTTGTAAAATCCATTTCAAACGGTTGGTTTTCAAAATAGCCTTTAAATTCCCAAATGAATAAATAAATAAATATATTTATATAAACATAATAATTAGATTTATTCAATTTTCATAAAATTACTGACTTAACTTAATCCCCTTACCTGATTCTTGAAAAACCCGATAAAATTCCGGCCTACGCCTCACGGCGTTCAAAACCCCTGAGCCTTAAAATTCAAATTTCACCATATTATTCGTCACAATCCCTAGAGTAATTTTTCCTAAAATTTTCCTAAATTTTGAATAACCTAAATAGCCTAATAAAAGTCTAAATTATAACTTACCCCCGATTTAGGATTGGTACCCCAGAGCTTCAATTCATAAACTTGCTCCGGTTAGATTGTAGAGAATCTCCCCACGAGTCTCCTAGAAATTTCCGTTCATTAATGGGGCTTATAGTTTAAGAGAACTTGAGATAAGTTTGAGATTTGGCCTTACCTCAGGAGATATGCCTACGCCGCTCCCACGACAGATCCCCTCCAGTAGAAATATTGGTGGCGGCGAGTAGAGTCCAACGGTATTTTCAGATTTTTGATCAGCTGAATAACGGAGACGAGATGGAGGAGAGTGGGAGAGAGAAGCTGGAGGAGATCAGGGTCATTACTTCCGCCTGAATATATATATATATATATATATATATATATATATAT
Source organism: Malania oleifera (assembly GCF_029873635.1). Taxonomy (NCBI): domain Eukaryota; kingdom Viridiplantae; phylum Streptophyta; class Magnoliopsida; order Santalales; family Ximeniaceae; genus Malania; species Malania oleifera. Next base: position 13,487,329 of record NC_080426.1, read on the forward strand.
ATTATTATATTATATTACTAAATTAATAATAATAATAATTTAATTAATTAATTTTATTATTTTTAAAAAAAATTTAATTTTTAACTTTAATTTTTTTTTTTTTTAGGATCACTACGGCAAGTGAGCTACATGCTTGTAAAATCTGATTTAGAAAAATACCATAAGTAACACAATTGAATAAAACTTGTATACCTGCTACAATATAAATCATACCTATGTTGCTTAACATAAACTGATTTTCCTGAATATTTATTCATAATACTGCTAATATCGATAGGTATGACTATTTTCTGAAAATCTGATCATACACGTATATAATAACTGAAAAGATTCCCTTAATGGATAACTGAAAGTCATGATTAACCCCTCATGACAAGGTTGTGCAGCCTGAAGGCAGGACCTAACCTGGCTGGCCGACCAGGTTAAGTCAACTGAACTCCGATAGTCAAATCGGCCCCCTCAACCCATATCTGAAGGGGAGCCTATCCACAACATAGGCACGATCGACTTCTGAATACCACATACTATCTGAGTAGTGGTTGCGCTCTGAACTGAATATAGCAACCGTACCGTGCTCTACTAGCTGAATACGGTCCATCAGGGTCTGATACTATATAAGTAACGATTATTTCTAAAATACTGTCTCTATCATGATTTTGGAACAACTGAAATTACCATAACATTTTATAAACTAATATGAATAAACTGTAATAACTGAATATCTGAGATATCTACATAACTGAATAACTAAAATTTCTAATCAACTGTAATAACTGAATGTTATCGTTCTGAAGTTGGTATATCATAATATTCTGAAAATGCTGTAAAATACATATTTCTGTACGTATACTGTAAATTATGGTATTCTGAAAACTGTATAAACTCTGTGCCGATCTTATATTAAACTCATGCTACACAACTAAATATCCATATTATCAAGTTCTAAAAACTATATTTTATGATCCGAATAATAATTTAATGAAAACATATAATTTGTACTAAAATCATAATAAAATTGATTAACATAGGATATTTCCCTTACTTGATTCCTGCTAAAGTCTCATACTGTGACAGGTCCTACACCTGCAGGGTTCCCCACTCAACACCTTGAAAACAACATTTACTAGAACAAAATATCACTATTTTTTCGACTACTATATTTTCTACAACTGCTAGAAAGCCAATTATTGCAGAAAAGACCTTACCCTGAATTTGGGATGAAATTCAACTTCGTCCCACCAACGATTCGCTCTGGAAAAATTGGAGAGAACTTTCCCAGTAGCGTTGTGGTGGCCTCAGATCGTCGATCCGAAAACTAACGGAGCCCAAATCGAAAAGAGAAGAGGGAAGGACCGTAGAGGAGAGAGAGAGAGAGAGAGAGAGAGAGTTTTTGCTGAAATTTCTATGTAAAAATCTGAATTTAACACTATTTATACTCTAAGCTTCATCAACGAGCCACGTCATCTCGTCAACGAGGTCAAGAAGAGGGATCGTCGACGAATACCTTCTCCTCGTCGACGAAATTCAGAACTCGAAAAAACAACCCCTCGGTATCTTCTCGTCGATGAAACATGCCCTCGTCGACAAGATCCTTATGTACCCTTGTCGACGAATCCCCTGTATTCGTCAGCGAAACCCTGATTAAATTCCTTGGGTTATTACAGTAAATGTATACAAGGGATAGTATTTTTTAGTAGACGATACTAGGGTGATGTGTATATATGTGTGTATGGTTGGGATAAGTTACTAAAATTCTGGTATTGTTTATATGGATGGACATTTTTATGTTTTTCCGCTGCATAGGTGTGTAATATAATAATATTTTCTCAGTGCTCACTTGGGGTCCTGAGATGTTATAGTAGATATTATCAGGTATCATAGTAGTTTATTTTTAAAAAAAATGGCATAAAATTTCAGGTCGTTACAGTTTCGTATCAGAGCCTAGGTTGCTAGGTTCTGCAAACTCTATGGTACAGCGAAAAACAATACCAGAATATAGGAATGAAATTTTAAGAAGAATGGAACAGGATATCGATGAGTTAATGTTGGGGAACTATGATGAGAATTTAGGGTTCTATTCTGCAGTCTGAAGGTAGAATTTCGGGGTGATTTCTATGATTTTCCTAGGGTGACGATTTTAGGAAAACCATAGTAATCTATTGTCAATTTCTATTTCCATATGGTAGGACTAGACCTTAAATTAGTGATAGGAAGTGTGGAGTATTTTAGATAGAATAGTATTATGAGGTTTGGATTCTCAGCATAATTTGATGTTATTGTAGGATGGATCTAGAAGGTAGTAGCGCCCATGCTAGTGGCAATGATGGAGCAGGGCCTTTTGGTGCAAGAGGCGAGGACTCAGATGCTATTTTACGTAGGGTAACTCAGTTGGTCATGGTTGAGATTGCCCGAAGCTCCAGGGAGCAAGGAGGTCCATCTACAATTCCGGGATGTACGATAGAGAAGTTCACAAAAATGAATCCTCCAGTGTTTTTAAGAGAAGCTGATCCTATAGCTTCTGAAAACTGGATGCAAAGATCGAGAATGTAGAGACCCGAACCCATAAATAAGGAAAATAAATAAGAAAAGGGTAAAAAGGGAATTACAGCTCTAATAACCCGAAAAAAAAAATTTTTAAAAATTTTAATTAATTAATTAAAAAAAATTAAAATTAAGAGTAATTATTGATTAGTTAATTAATTAAATATTATTAAATCAATTAATTAAATAAACAAATAAAAATGAATAAAAAATTAAATTAAATTAAAATTATTTATCATAAATTAATTAATTAATTAATTAAGTATTATTAAATATGATGTATTAAATAAATAATATGATATATATATATATATATATATATAAAATAATATGATGGTTAAAGTATATATGTGTGTGTGTCTATATATATATAATATTATTATACTTATTATATGATAAAGTAAGTAAAAAGGAAAAAAAAAAAAAAGATAAAGATGTTGACAGAATAGATTGAATTGCATAAGGGGACGCGCAGGTCTCTTTTCTTTTTTTTCTTTCCCTCTGTTTCCGTCTCTCTCTTCCCCTATTTCTCGGCGGATACTCGACCGATCAGGAAACGGAAGGTGTCGTTGGATTCCTAACTCCGCCACCGACATTTCTACTGGAGCAGATTTGTCGTAGGAGTGGCATAGGCACCACTCCTGGGGAAAGGTATAATTTTCCTAATTTCTTAATTTCTTGTTAAATTTTCTATTGAATCGACGATCAGGCACCACCATGGGGTCCTAATCGTAATCGTCGTCATTTTGACATAAGTAAAGTTCCAATTGGGGTTTTCTAGTCCCTACTCCAAAGCGAGAGTGGGATTTGGAAATTTTGATAATTTGGCTAAATTTAAGGGTATATTTATTTATTTAGAATTTATGGCCCTATGAAATATTAAAATAATATTTTCCTTAGGGTTAATTTAATGGAATTAAGATTTTTGATTCAGGGTCCGAGTGAGCGCTGCAGGTATTTTTTGGGATCCCTGTTGGCGTAGTTCAAGAAATCAGGTAAGGAGGAAATTTATATATTAAATCAGGTTTTTCATGAATTAAAAATGATTGTGTTATTTATGTATATATGTTTTTATGTGGATTTAAAATGTCAGTCATGAAATTTATGTTTTCTGAGCTTAGGATTGTCGATATAGTTATGTATATGTGAAAGTGAACGAATGAAAGTGAAAAGAATTTTCTGATGAATTAAATAAGAAATGAAATGTATTCTGAGCATATAAATGTTAAATGTGGGTTGGCTTATTTTATGAGAAATATGTATGAATTTTACTACTAAATTGTGTGGCATGAGAATTTGTGCAAATTATATGTTAATTGTATGAGATGCAGGCTAAGTAAGTAAAGTAATAAGAATAAAATATGATATAGACAATGTTGCCTGTGTATGTTAAATGCAACCATGTAAAGGTACGACAGTTGAAAGCCGGGTTAGCAGATTTTAGCGCATTTCTATGTGGATTAACTGTAGCAGATTCTAGCGCATTTCTATGTGGACTAACTGATGACGGCTAAAGAGCGGCTGTAGTACAAAGAATAAAATGAAAATGTTGTGAAATAAAATGACAAGGAATAATTATGCAATGAAATGAAATGTGAAATGTGAATGATACAAATGGGAAAGAGTCACTTAAAGTGAAACGCAAGGAAATGTTAAGTTATGAACATGAAAGAATGTGAATGATTGAATAACGATGGAAATAATGATGTATTATGATATTAGAAGTATCTATGTATGTAAAATATGTTATGATTGGGCAAGGCATACTCTTCGTCTAAGGGCTTGTTGAGTAAGGCAAGTGCACTAGTAGTTTCAGATGTGACAGTAGCTGCATAACGTACTAGGGCAGAGGGAACCTAGTTGTATGGGCAGGTAGAATTCTCTATCCTTAGGGCCTTTGCCGGTAAACTATTGTTGAATGCATGAGTATAAGATCAATTTAACACTTGAGGGCTTACTGACGAAGGTGAGTGCCCTGTTATGCTTAAATTGTGACCTTCGGGTTGTTAAATGTATCAGAGCAGAGGGGTGTGACTTGTATGGGCGGGTAATCACCCCTATCCTCGGGAAATCTCGCGAGTTAAATCTTTTGCATGTGTTTGGTTAGGAACAGAGAATGATTTCAGAAATTATGTTAATTATTTTCAAGTGTTAAATAATATGTTATTATATAACCTCATGTTGGCCACACACTGTTTTAATATATTATTTCTTCCCTTACTGAGATGTGTCTCACCCGAATATGAAATTATCTTTTTCAGGATTTCCTCGAGATCGAGCTTAGAGAGCTTGAGATTTTATAACATTTTTGGTAAATAGAAAGAGAAATTAGTATATTTTTATGTTAATTTTGATATGTATATTTTATGTTTTATGATTTATGTTTTAAGTTTTATAAGATATGGATGGTTATGAAACATACTAGTATTTGTGGATAATGTTTTGGAGACATGTATATATTTGAATACAGGTGGATGATTAATTTATTATGGTTGGTAGTTAGAATTAGTAAACTCTGGTATTATGTTATATGGAGATTATGTTTATGTTTTCCGCTGCGTATATGTTGATTATGGATTATTAGGAATTTTATCAGGTATAACGCGCTAGACCTGGATTTAAGGGTTCGGGGCGTTACAGATGGTATCAGAGCAATGTCCAGCCGGAAGTGTGATTAGATTCACATCGCCCGGATAAGGAAATATTAGAGTATTAGGTTAGGAATGATTTATACCAAAGTATAGGATTGAGTTGCGATAAGGATATGAATGGGTAGATTAAGATATCGTTAGAAATTCTGAGTTGTGTTTCGTAAGCTTGGGGGCAGAAATCCCTTAATGGTCTTCTGTGTTTTTCTCAAAAAGTAGCTAGCTTTAGAAAATCATGGTAAATTCATCGATGGTGATGTTTCCGAGTAGAGAAATTCAAACTTGGGATTTGAACTCGATGGTGAGATTAGTTGATTTGAGAGGTTATGGTATCGAGGGAAATAAACAAATATCACTAGGTAGAGGTGGACGAGCACGTGGTTATACGATAGTCCTGGATGAGGCAGATAAAGCCAAGAGGGCAGGTATGAATTTATGTTGAAGATGATGATATGTTTATTTAATTATTCATGATGCAAAAATTTATTTGGGAGACATATTTATTGAATGGTATGAGGTATAGTAAATCGTAAAATTATGGAGACGAAAGAATACATAACGAATTTCGAGGACGAAATTTCTTAAAGGAGGGAAAAATGTAATAAGCCGGAAAAAAAATTAAAAAAATTAAAATTAAGAGTAATTATTGATTAGTTAATTAATTAAACATTATTAAAATGATTAATTAAATAAACAAATAAAAATGAATAAAAATAAATTAATTAAATTAAAATTATTTATCATAAATTAATTAATTAATTAAGTATTATTAAATATGATCTATTAAATAAATAATATGATATATATATATATATATAAATATATGATGGTTAAAGTATATATGTGTGTGTATATATATATATAATAGATTGAATTGCAGAAGGGGACGTGCAGGTGAGTTCCTGCATTGTTTTCTTTTCTTTTTTTTCTTTCCCTCCGTTTCCGTCTCTCTCTTCCCCTATTTCTCAGCGAATACTCGACCGATCAGGAAACGAAAGGTGTCGTTGGATTCCTAACTCCGCTACCGACATTTCTACTAAGCAGATTTGTCGTGGGAGCGGTATAGGCACCACTCCTGGGGAAAGGAATAATTTCCCTAATTTCTCATTTTCTTATTAAATTTGCTATTGAATCAACGATCAGGCACCACAATAGGGTCCTAATCGTGATCATCGTCATTTTAACATAAGTAAAGTTCTTATTGGGGTTTTCTATGTCCTACTCCAAAGCGAGAGTGGGTTTGGGAAATTTGGTAATTTGGCTAAATTTAAGGGTATATTTCTTTATTTAGAATTTAAGGTCCTAAGAAATATTAAAACAATATTTTATTTAAGATTAATTTAATGAAATTAGGATTTTTGATTCAGGGTCCGGGTGAGCTTCGCAAGTATTTTTCGAGATCCCTATTGGCGTAGTTCAAGAAATTAGGTAAGGAGGAAATTTATATATTAAATCAGATTTTTCATGAATTAAAAATGATTATGTTTTATTTATGTATATATGTTTTTATGTGGATTTAAAATGTCAGCCATGAAATTTATGTTTTCTGAGCCTAAGATTATCGATATAGTTATGTATATGTGAGAGTGAACGAATGAAAGTGAAAAGAATTTTCTGATGAATTAAATGAGAAATAAAATGTATTTTGAGCATATAAATGTTAAATGTGAGTTGGCTTATTTTATGAAAAATATGTATAAATTTTACTACTAAATTCTGTGGCATGAGAATCTGTGCAAATTATATGTTAAATGTATGAGATGCGGCCTAAGTAAGTAAAGTAATGAGAATAAAATATGATATGAACAATGTTGCCTATGTATGTTAAATGCAACCATGTAAAGGTACGACAGCTGAAAACCGGGTTAGTAGATTTTAGCACATTTCTATGTGAAGTAACTGTAGTAGATTCTAGAGCATTTTTATGTGGACTAAATGATGATGACTAAAGAGAGCTGTAGTACAAAGGCATGAAATGAAATGATAAGGAATGATAATGTAATGAAATGAAATGTGAAATGTGAATGATACAAATGGGAAAAAGTCACTTAAAGTGAAACGCAAGGAAATGTTAAGTTATGAACATGAAAGAATGTGAATGATTGAATAACGATGGAAATAATGATGTATTATGATATTAGAAGTATCTATGTATGTAAAACATGTTACGATTGGGCGAGGCATACTCTTCGCCTGAGGGCTTGCTGAGTAAGGCGAGTGCATTAGTAGTTTCAGATGTGGCAGTAGCTGCATAACGCACTAAGGTAAAGGGAACCTACTTGTATAGGCGGGTAGAATTCCCTATCCTTAGGGTCTTTGCCTGTAAACTATTGTTGAATGCATGAGTACGAGATCAATTTAATATTTAAGGGCTTACTGAGTAAGGTAAGTGCCCTGGTATGCTTAAATTGTGACCTTAGGGTTGCTAAATGTATCAGAGCAGAGGGGTGCTACTTGTATGGGCGGGTAATCACCCCTATCCTCGGGAAATCTCATGGGTTAAATCTTTTGCATGTGTTTGGTTAGGAACAGAGAATGATTTTAGAAATTATGTTAATGATTTTCAAATGTTAAATAATATGTTATTATATAAACTCATGTTGGCCACACACTATTTTAATATATTATTTCTTCCCTTACTGAGATGTGTCTCACCCAATATAAAATTATCTTTTTCAGGATTTCCTCAAGATTGAGCTTAGAGAGCTTGAGATTTTATAGCATTTTTGGTAAATAGAAAGAGAAATTAGTATATTTTTATGTTAATTTTGATATGTATATTTTATGTTTTATGATTTATGTTTTAAGTTTTATAAGATATGGATGATTGTGAAACATACTGGTATTTGTGGATAATGTTTTGGAGACATGTATATATTTAAATATAGGTGGATGATTAATTTATTATGGTTGGTAGTTAGAATTAGTAAACTCTGGTATTATGTTATATGGAGATTATGTTTATGTTTTCCGCTATATGTTGATTATGGATTATCAAGGATTTTATCAGGTATAACGCGCTGGACCCGGATTTAAGGGTTCGGAGCGTTAGAACAGCAAGGTTCGTCGACAAAGGCAATATGTTCTTTGATGAAGTTCTCTCAGTTCTTCGTCGCCGAAATTTAGAGCGTTGTCAACGAAGAAATACCGAACGAGTCAAAGAAAATATCCAGATGGGATTCATCGACGAAGGTAGAGCTTTGTCTACGAACTGAGTGGCTGGTTTGTCGACAAAGGTGCCGCCTCATCGACAAATTTAACTAGGTCAAAGGCTCTATAAATATCATTTTTGGTTGCTTAAGGACTAAAAAAACCAAAAACTCTCTCTCTCTCTCTCTCTCTCTCTCTCTCTCTCTCTCTCTCTCTCTCTCTCTCTCTCTCTCTCTACGATCCATCGCTATTCGTTGTCTGTTTCTACGATCGAAAGTTTCTGCATGGATCAGGGGAGGAAACTTTACAATTATAGCGGATCAGATCGTTATTTTAAAGATTTTCGGGATTGTCCCTAAAAACGATGTAAGGATCTGAATTCATTTTCGTTTTGGTAGATCTGTAGTTGATTGAATAATATAGAGGAATTGTTCTTCGGTTTATAGGTTTTAAGAACCCAGTTCGCTGTTTTGGGAGTCGTATGGTTCGTGTTTAGAAATTCGGAAATAGGTAAGAGGATTTTTTTTACATCAATCATTTTTAGAAAACTAAACCGCTAAAAATTTAGCTTATGTTTATATGTATGTATTGACTGCTTATTTGCAAAGTTTCACCGAATAAAAATGTGGTTTTGCAATTTTACAATTTTGGTAAAAATAAGGGTTTTGGCGCATAATCTCCAAAATTTTCAAAATTTCTTTATTCGGTTTAATCTTAACATAGGAGATGCTTGAACCCCTTGTTTTTCATTTAAATGCTATTTATCGAGTTATATACTATATAGCAGATTTTTTGATCAAATGAGTGTGACATATGATATGAAATTGAATATGTAAATCTGTTTAAATACGTAGATGAACTATGGGAACTAGAGTTCCATTTTGTTATTTGAAAATTTTGAAAAACATGTGTCGATTATATACCAAGCTATAAACGTAAAAAGGGTTAAATCGAGAGGTTATGTGCCGATTTATGCCACAGAATGATTGCATGAGTTTGTGAAAAATACTGGAATTGTACAGGTGATTTGTGAATGTGAAACAAGTTAATTTGTTTTACAGTAAATTGTACATATGATATTTGGAAACCGCAACTTGTTACTATTAGAGCCCTAAAAAACTCATTGTTATATCATAACCTTAAAAAGCTCACCGTTATATGAGAGCCCTAAAAGGTTCATTGTTATAAGAGAGCCTTAAAAAGCTCAACGTTAAGCGTGGTTCCTTTGCTTTATATATATTGGATACAGTGCAACCACACATACGATTTTTTGTGTGGGTATCGAGATAGTTTGCTGGATATTGGAGTGGCCACTGGTGGATTAATGGACTAGGTGGTACTAGTCGGACTATAGTAAATTGCATAACCTGTAGGCCAAGGGGTAATGTGTTGGTAGTTGTTATTATTGTATCTAAGCTAGACAGTGTTCTAAATATGCATATTTATGATTTGAAAACTAAAATGGGAAAATTCATAGGTTTGAGTACCGGGCGAAGAGATCGTACAGTGTATGGGTCTGTACCCTACTCTAACGTCGGGAACTCTCGCTTGTTATGATGCTAAACCATCTATCATAGGATTTATATCTATATATCTCCTATATTACAGTATTGAGAATATGCCTTATATGTATCTATTTTTAATTGAAATAAATGCATGTGGTCACACATTGATGTAATATCTTCCACCATATTAAGAAGTGTCTCACCCCAACATACAACATTTTTTTTCTTTCAGGTCCTACAGGGCGTCAGTCCTAGTTGCTAGAGGAACCTAAAAGGGTCGTTTTGTCTTTAGCTTATGAAAGTTATTTTGTATATGCTACAGATTAGTTCGGAACGTTTTTGGGGTTGTAAGAACTGATTATGTTTTAAGTATGAATGTATGTATTTTAGGATAAAGTTAGAAAACTTTGGTATATCTTTTAGATTTCCGTATTGATGTTTATGTTTTCTATTGTGCATGAAATTTCATATCAATATGAAACACTCGTATGTCCCTATTCAGGGCGGGTAGTATATGTGTGTTATCAAGGACAGGTGTAATATACAGGTGTAGTAGCACTCCGAGACTGTATAATGGGCAAGGGCGTTATAGATAAAATACTTACGATGCTCCAGTGCACCGATGAGCAATGGGTTCTTTATGCCTTATACAAGCTGACAGGCAAGGCTGAGAGATGGTGGGTAGCTACGAAGTTGTTAGAGGAATAGAGGCCCACACCCGTGGATATGACCTGGAGCAGATTCAAGGAGATATTTTTCGATATATATTTTCCCGCCACAGTTAGAGGCTAAAGTACAGGAATTTCTGAGCCTGTCCCAGGGATTGATAATGGTCCAGCAGTACGCGACGGGATTCATTGAGTTGTCGTGCTTCTGTCTATATACCGTTCCAAATGAAGCTAAAAAGGTTAGGATGTTCAAGAGGAAATTGAGGCGAGATATATACAAACAAATAGCAATATTAAAGATACAGGATTTGTCACGCCCCAAACCCACAGATGGGTCCCAAGTGTGAATATAGTAACCTAACTAGTTTTTGTATCAATTAAACATACATGATATAATACTGAATGAGGGTCCGACCCCGTGGGGTATATGTAAACCCTATGCACAATTACATACATGTCCATACACATCGAATACGCAACGGAAATGTTCTTTCTTTACATACATCATACCATACCAGATTCTATGCATAATTGGAAATATACATCCCAAAATACAATATATACTCCGGGTGTCTACAAAAAACCAATACTGACAACCCGATCACAAAACCTGTACCTACACAGGTACTAAACGTAGCTAACCGACATCCACGCTTCCGGACGCTAAGATGCTAGTTTCGGCTACCTGAAGGACCTAAAAAACATTTGTATATTCGGAGTGAGACACCTCTCAGTAAGTAAGAAAAAAAGTTATATCAATGTGTGGCATACGAGTGTTATTTCGGCGTAAAACATGACACAATACAATACAATTCAATACAGTTCTAGTATTTTTCACAAATCCATTCCAGTACATACGATACCAAAGATACCCTGTAATTACCGAAGTCTTACAGCGATATCGTTTCCAGTACGGTATAGCTCACACCCATCAATGACAAGTTGGAAAGAACAGGCGATATTTCACACCCTCAGATATAGAGTCGGACACTCTCACCCACGGTAATTAGCCGACACATGGCGTCAGGGTACGGTAATTAGCCGCCCCTAACTGATTCAACGTACGGTAATTAGCCACCCCTAACTGATTTACAAAACTTGGAACAATTTTGGAACTCATGTCCCTATACTCATTAGCGTACGGTAATTAGCCACCCGTAGCTGTTTTTAGAAAACCTAAAACATTTCACATGCAACAGTTCATTCCACACTTATTTGGTATACAGAAAATTCTATCGTTTTTAGTTCAAGAATACAGTTTAATACAAATATGGGTACGGTTATCTAAATACTACAATTTTAATACAATATATGATTTCTCCAACAAAATAGAGATGATACCCAAAACCTCCAAATTTTTCCAAAACTGTAACCCGAAAATCCTATATTTTTACTCGATATATTTTTCCCAAATAAGTAATCAAAACATACATACAATCGTAAACCACAGGTGTACCGATCCCGATTTCAAAAATAAACTGATATAAACAAAATCTCCTTACCTTTTCCTGAATACCAAAATACAAACTCTACGGCTTCAAAACTACTAACTGAAACACCAAAATCTAAACATCAAAGAACTATACTTCACTATAATTCTTACTACTACACATATTCAGAAACGAAACTGAAACCAAACCCTTACCTTGTTTTTGGGTCAAAACCCAAAAATCCCTAAAACGAACTTTTGATTTGCTAAAAATGTAGAGCTTCTCCTCCTGATCCATGTGGTAATGTCAGATCGTTGATTCCGGCAACTGACAGGCTGAAATCCTAGAGAGAAAGAAAGAGAGAGAGAGAGAGAGAGAGAGAGAGAGAGGGAAGTTTCTAGTTCTAGAGAGAGAGAGAGTGTGTGTGTGTGTTTTAGCTTTCTTAGCAATCAAGCAAGTGAAACAGATATTTATAACCCCTTTGACTCAGCCAACTTCGTCGATGAGTCATCCATACGTTTTGTCGACAAATAGGCTCCTTTGGCGACGAACCCTATTCCAATATTTTACAACACGTTTGGTATCTCTTCGTCGATGAGGCTCTAAATTTCAGCGATGAAGAGTACAAGGGCCTTCATCGACGAGAATAATGGCTTCATCGATGAAACCTGCAATTTTTACCCTTTTATTATTTAGTCAATCTACATATCTCAAGTCGGGTTCATACAGGATTTCTCTGAGCTAGTTGATAGAGTCATAGTAGCAGAGGAGAGTGCGTAGGGAGATGTAGGAGGATCGAGCCAGAGGAAGAGGCCCACATCTCCGAATTTTCAGACTGGGTCTAGTAGGGGTCCATGGAGAGGAGGCGGTACTAGTGAGGGTTAGAGGAAGACGACAGGACACAGTGGATATTAGGGAGGGAAGATTTATCCTACCTGCCCCAGGTGTGGACAGAGATGCGGGCGAGTACCGGTTAGGTGAGAATGTCTATTATTGATGTGGAAGAGCTGGTCATATGGCTCGATCATGTCGAGGACCACCAATCTATGAACCAACTCTCAGACCGAGTTAGGGTGGACAACAGCAAACGCATCGTGCAGACCAATAGAGAAACACTGTACCGGCGTGAGTCTATGCATTGATGCCGAGAGATGCCGAGACTGTTGGAGAAGTGTCTAACCCCAACATACAACCTTGGGGTCAGGTCCCTACACGGGCTTCGATCCTATTGGCTAAGGAACCTGAAAGGGGTCTTTTTGTCTTAGCTTCGTAGTTATTTTGTATATTCTACATATTAGTTTCATAACGTTTTTGGGCTTAATAATAATTTATTATGTTTTTAAGTATGATGTAATGTGTTGAGGATCAATTAGAAAATGGGTATGTCTTTTAGATTCCCATATGGATGTTTATGTTTTCCGTTGTGCATGAAATTGCATATCAGTATGAAACACTTGTATATCCCTATTCAAGACGGGTCGTATATGTGTGTTATCAGGGACAAGTGTAATATACAGGTGTAGTAGCACTCTAGGGCCGTATAACGGGCCAGGGCATTACAGTTGGTATCAGAGTGTTAATCGGCCGGAAGTGTGATATGGTTCACATTGCTTGGTTATGGAAATGCTCGAAACTTAGGTTGATAGGTTCTGTAGATTATACTTTACCAGAGTTTAGGATATGGATAAAACATTTGATTTTTGCTTTGTATACCTAGAGACAGAAATCTATTGATAGACTTCTGTATTTTTCTGGATCAATCGAAAGGTTCAAAAAATCACGGCAATCCATTAACGGTTTTAAACCCAAGTGGAAGGGAAAAACTTGAGTTAAAATGAGAAGGTTAAATTAATGGAGTACATCCATACATCAATATTAAAAATATGGATTTATGGAATTGAGTCTATAGTATGGTAGCATTAGCTAATACTTAGGCTCTTACCAAGCATAGCCTTGAAGACGCCACTAATTGCAAGCTGACAAAGATCAAGTTGATCAGGAAGAGAATCAAGGAAGCTTAGAGTTGGTAGAAGAGTTATGCTAATACTCGTCGACGAAGGCTAGAATTTGAGGTAGGAGATATGGTGTTTCTATGGATCACTCCGATGAAAAGGGTGATGAGGCTCGGAAAGAAGGGGAAGCTAAGTTCTCGGTATATCGGGCCTTCAAGCTCCTAGAAAGGATAAGTTTAGTTGCTTATCGAGTGGTTTTACCCCCAGCAGTATGTAGAGTTCATGAAATGTTCCATGTGTTAGTGCTGAGGAAGTACGTGTTAGATCCTTCGCACGTGCTCAGTTACGAGCCTCTAGAGATCAGTGATACATTAGCATACAAAGAGGTTCTGGTACAGGTATTAGATCGAAAAGTTTAGCAGTTATGGACTAAGGAAATATCGCTAGTGAAGGTATTATGGCGTAACCATGTAGTGGAGGAAGCTTTATGGGAACTAGAGTCAGTAATACGCCAGAAGTACCCGCAGTTATTTTATGGTACGTAAGTATGTATAGTAGTATAGATGGTTCAGATTAAATAGTATGGTCTTCAGGAGAGTTTGGTATGTGTATGTAATCTTCTGAAACATCATTGTTGACCTTATAGGTCAGACCCGGCTTTGATAATGACAAATACTCCTATATTTAATAAATATCTAGTTCATGTGCAGGTCTATATTAGCAGATACAGTGATGGCACGTGAAAGCTCAAAGCTTGAAGACAAATTTATGTTCTCAATTGTAATATTCGATAGTGAAATTTGTCTGTAATAGTAATTAGGGTATTTGGTTTGTAATAAGCACACACAACACATGCATGGTTTAATTTTTAAGCTCAAACCAAAAAGTGACCGTAGAATGCCCTTAGGGGTTTCCCTTCGGTCGAACGACACCGGACTTTTTTGGTGTCTTCAAAATTTGACCCCAAGTGACCCTAGGACACACACATTTACACATATGTTTGTTAGGCACTTGAAAAGGGTTTGTATGTTTCGAAATGGGACCGAAATGCACACTTGGTGCACTTTCGGTCGACCGAACTAGGCAGTTCATTCTACCCTGGTCGACCAAACCAAGCCTGGGTCAAATAGTTGACCAAGGCCCTAGTCGACCAAACTAGATAATTCAAAAGGCCCTAGTCGGCCGAAACCCCCTTAAGTCAAAAGTTTGACCATCTGGTCGACCAAAACAAAAATGAACTCCAACTACCTAGTCGACCGAGGCTCCTTGGGAGAAATCTCAGCGGCCTGGTCGACCGAACTAGCCAATTCAAATTGGCTCGGTCGACCGAACCTTGGAAAATTGAAAAATCGTCCTCTCCTGGTCAACCGAGCCCTTAGTTCAAAATTTCCCTGGTCGACCGAACTATATGAGTTCTAGTCGACCGAAATTGATCTAGTCGACCGGACCTCTCGAGTTGCCTTATTTTTTTACCGCGGTTAAATATTTTTTAAATAGGGTTAAAATGGTAAACTTTTCCAATAATTCCTAATAGGTCCCCAACGGTAAAAAATCATGGGATGTCTATATATACCCCTTCATTTGGGAAAATTATATTCATTGATTATAAAAAACAAAAATCATATTTCTCTCTCAAGCTAAATACTTCCTACTGCTTCTAGTATTTCCAAATCCACTCAACTTACCTTCTTTACTCTTGATCATTTGTAAGTGTAGTGAGTGTTGTTCATTTAGAGGTTTGCTCTCTCTCATTTCGTGAGTGCTTTGCATGTTTTCCCGAAACTAACCTAAGCATTCTTAGAGGCTTTTTCTAATAAGCCTACCCTAAAAAGGCTTGGTGGTGAACTTCCGAGTGTTTGTCATTCTCATTGCACACCTTTGGTCAAGTTTGTATTTGTTTTTGTTTTTCAAAAAATATTTCAAACTTACTCAACTATCTTGTGATCTTTAATGAACTATGTGTGAAAATATATTTGTATTGTTACATTAATCTTTGTGGCAATATTTATTCAAGTTTATATCATTTGCTGATACAAAGATTATCTATTTGCAAAATCCAAGCCATAGACATATTCATATTCATGTCATGAGACATTCTACTGATGATATTCTTAAGGCTTGCATGGTATTCTGTGTGAACACACTTGATTGAAACATTTTGAAAAACATAGATTGTTATTGATACTCTCACGTACTCACTACACTGATAGAAAACATTTTTGAGAGTTGAATTATCTAGACCACACTGAGCTTACATTTTAAATCATCTGTGGTATTTGTGATTGTGTGCATTTGTGGTGCAAATTTACTTTACGTGAAAACATCCTTATATTGTACCTTTTGATTGTATATCTAAGAGATTCTAGGCGTGGCCTGAGGGAGCGGTAATTCAGCCCGGTAAGGATTGGTGTAAAGGTTGAAGTCAACCCTGTGTTAATTTGACATGGTTTGTATAGGTGCCGCTCCACCCGTTTAAGTGAGCAAATTATTGTGATAATCCTTGTGCTGGTTAGCCAAGGCAGGGACGTAGGCAATTGGCCAAATCTTGATAACATATCTGTGTGTCACCCTTCTCTTTACTGTTTTCTAGTGCTTGTGTAATTGATTAAACTGCTTTATTTAATTTCTGATATTACTTGCATTAGATTGACCACAGGATTGTGAACATACTGCTGTTAGGAGGAATACCTAGGGGATAGATTTTGAAAATACTAATTCACCCCCCCTCTTGGGATCACGGTAAAGCTAACAATCATGTTGTTACCATGGTATTCCTTCGTCATATGTGAGAGTATGTAATAAACTTGGGCCGGAGCTGCTATATAGGTGGTTGTCGAATCTTCGATAGGACTGAGCTGTAAGTGTAGAATATGCGTAGTATCTATTCGCAAATTTCGAGGAAGAAATTTTTATAAAGAGGAGAGATTATAGAGACCCGAACCAGTAAATAAGGAAAATATTACAGCAGGGTTCATCAACGAAGGCAGTCTGTTCGTCGACGAAGTCCCTTCAAATCTTCATCGCCAAAATTCAAAACGTCGTCGACAAAAAAATACCGAACGAATCAAAAAAAATATCCGGATGAGGTTCGTCGAGGAAGGTAGAGCTTCATCCACGAACTGAGTGGTTGGTTCGTTGACGACGGCGCCTCCTCGTCGAAAAATTTGACTCAGTAAAAGGCTCTATAAATATCATTTTTGGTTACTTAAAGGTTAAGAAAACCTAAAAACTCCATCTCTCTCTAGAACCAACGAGTTCTCTGTCTCTCTCTCTCTTTACGATCCATCGTCGTTTGTCGTATGTTTCTACAATTGGAAGTTTCTACGTGGATCAAGGGAGGAAACTTTACAATTATAGTAGATCAGATTGTCATTTTAAAGACTTTCGAGATTGCCCCTAAAAATGAGGTAAGGATCTGAATTCATTTTCGTTTCGGTAGGTCTGTAGTAGATTGAATAATATTGAAGTATTGTTCTTCGATTTATAGGTTTTGAGAACCCGGTTCGCTGTTTTGGGAACCGTATAGTTCATGTTTAGAAATTCGAAAATAGGTAAAGGGATTTGTGTACATCAATCATTTTTAGAAAACTAAACCGCTAAAAAGTTAGCTTATGTTTATATGCACGTATTAACTGCTTATTTGCGAAGTTTCACTAGATAAAAATGTCGGTTTTACAATTTTACGATTTTGGTAAAAATAAGGGTTTTGTCGCATAATCTCCAAACTTTTCAAAACTTTTTTGTTCAGTTTAATCTTAACGTAGGAGATGCTTGAACCCTATGTTTTTCATTTAAATGTTATTTATCAAGTTATATACTATATAGCGGATTTTTTTATCAAATGAGTGTGACATATGATATGAAATGGAATATGTAAATCTGTTTAAATACGTATATGAACTATGGGAAGTGAAGTTCCATTTTTTTATTTGAAAAATGTGGAAAACAAGTGTCGGTTATACATCGAGTTATAAACGTAAAAAGGGTTAAACCGAAAGGTTGTGTTCCGGTTTACGCCATAGAACGATTGCATGAGTTTGTGAAAAATACTGGAACTATACAAATGATTTGTGAATGTGAAACAAGTTAATTCGGTTTACAATAAATTGTATATATGATATTTGTAAACCGCAGCTTGTTACTATTAGAGCTCTAAAAAACTCACCGTTATATCAGAGCCTTAAAAAGCTCACCGTTATATGAGAGCCCTAAAAGGCTCACCGTTATAAGAGAGCCTTAAAAAACTCAACGTTAAGTGTGGTTCCTTTGCTTTATATATATTGGATACAGTGCAACCACACATATGATTTTCAGTGTGGGTATCGAGATAGTTGGCTAGATATTGGAGTGGCCACTGGTGGATTAATGGACCAGGTGGTACCAGTCGAACTATAGTAAATTTCATAACCTGTAGACCAAGGGGTAATGTGTTGGTAGTTGTTATTATTGTATCTAAGCTAGACAGTGTTCTAAATATGCATATTTATGATTTGAAAACTAAAATGGGAAAAGTTACAGATTTGAGTACCGAGCAGAGAAATCGTACAGTGTATGGGCATGTACCCTACTCTAACCTCGAAAACTCTCACTTGTTATGACGTTAAACCATCTATCATAGGATTTATGTCTATATATCTCATATATTACAGTATTGAAAATATGCCTTATATGTATCTATTTTCAATTGAAATAAATGCATGTGGTCACACACTGATGTAATATCTTCCACCTTACTAAGAAGTGTCTCACCCCAACATACAACCTTTGTTTCAGGTCCTACAGGGCGTTGGTCCTAGTTGCTAGAAGAACCTGAAAGGGTCGTTTTGTCTTTAGCTTACGTAAGTTATTTTGTATATGCTATAGATTAGTTCGGAACGTTTTTGGGATTGTAAGAACTAATTATGTTTTAAGTATGGATGTATGTATTTGAGGATATAGTTAGAAAACTTTGATATGTCTTTTAGATTCTCATATGGATGTTTATGTTTTCCGATGTGCATGAAATTGTAGATCAGTATGAAACACCCGTATGTCCCTATTCAGGGCGGGTCATATATGTGTGTTATCAAGGACAGGTGTAATATACAAGTGTAGTAGCACTCTTGGGTTGTATAACATGTCGGGGTGTTACAGGGAAAATACTTACGGTGCTCTAGTGCACCGATGAGCAACAGGTTCTTTATGCCTCATACAAGCTGATAGGCAAGGCTGAGAGATGGTGGGTAGCACGAACTTGTTAGAGGAATAGAGGCCTATACCCGTGGATATGACCTAAAGCAGATTCATGGAGATATTTTTCGATAGATATTTTCCCGCCACAGTCAGAGAGGCTAAAGTACAGGAATTTCTGAGCCTGTCCCAGGGGTCGATGACGGTCCAGCAGTATGTGGCGAGATTCATTGAGTTGTCATGCTTCTGCCTATATCGTTCTAGATGAAGCTAAGAAGGTTAGAATGTTCGAGAGGAATTTGAGGCGAGATATATACAGACAGGTGGCAGTATTAAAGATACAGGATTTCTCTGAGCTAGTTGACAGAGCCACTGTAGCAGAGGAGAGTGCACAGGGAGATGTAGGAGGATCGAGACAGAGGAAAAGGCCCACACCTCCGGATTTTCAAACTGGGTCTAGTCGGGGTCCATGGAGAGGAGGCAGTACTGGTGGGGGTTAGAGGAAGACAACAGGACACAGTGGATATCAAGGAGGATAAATTTATCCTATCTGCCCCAAGTGTGGACGGAGATATCCGGGCGAGTGCTGATTAGGTGAGAATGTCTGTTACCGATGTGGAAGACCTAGTCATATGGCTCGATCATGTCGAGGACCACCAATCTATGAACCAACTCTCAGACCAAGTTGGGGTGGACAACAGCAAACGCATCGTGAAGACCAATAGAGAAACACTGTACCGGCGTGAGTCTATGCATTAATGTCGGGAGATGCCGAGACTATTGGAGAAGTGTCTCACCCCAACATACAACCTTTGTTTCAGGTCCTACAGGGCTTCGGTCCTAGTTGCTAGTGGAACCTAAAATGGTCATTTTGTCTTTAGCTTACATAAGTTATTTTGAATATGTTATAGATTAGTTCGAAACGTTTTTGGGGTTGTAAGAATTGCTTATGTTTTAAGTATGGATGTATGTATTTGAGGATACAGTTAGAAAATTCTGATGTCTTTTAGATTCTCATATGGATGTTTATGTTTTCCGCTGTACATGAAATTACAGATCAGTATGAAACACCCGTATGTCCCTATTCAAGGTGGGTCGTATATGTGTGTTATCAAGGACAAGTGTAATATACAAGTGTAATAACACTCTACAGTCGTATAACGAGCCGAGGCGTTACAATTGGTACTAGAACATTAATCAGCCGGAAGTGTGATATGGTTCACATTGCCTGGTTATGAAAATGCTCCAAACTTAGGTTGATAAGTTCTAGAGATTAGACTTTACCTGAGTTTAGGATATGGATAGAACATTTGAGTTTTGTTTTATATACCTAGAAATAAAAATCCATTGATAGACTTCTGTGTTTTTCTAGATCAATCAAAATATTCAGAAAATCACGACAATCCATTGACGATTTTGTTTTTAAGTGAAAGGATGAAACTTGAATTAGAATGAGAAAGTTAAATTAATGGAGTACGTCAATATTCAGAATATGGATTTAGAGAACTAAGTCTATAGTATGATAGTATTAGCTGATACTTAGGCTCTTACCAAGCATAGCCTTGAGACGCCACTACTCACAAGCTGACAAAGTGTACATTCCCTCACTTTTCTTGAGGGATGGATGCGGTTCAACAATAGGGGAATCAACGAAGCACTTAATTTCAAGAAGAAAATCAAACCACTTTATGTTGCAAATACACTAGTACGAAATGGGAGCAATTGCTACAAGCATGCAAAAAAATGTGATTTATCAATCTGTACTACTACAAAAAAAACACTAGGCTGCGATTATTTCTTGTAAACCAAAATCTGATTTGAACAATTCTCAAAGAAGGCATGCCCTCCAATATTAACCCAACGCTATGACACAGCACGACTCCACAATATATGTAAAATAGTTCAACCAAAACAGGCAACCCTTCAGAGTTCTCCAATCAAATTTAGAATCACAAGTTCTTTAGGGCAGACTCATGGGCAGCTTTTTGAGGGGTCAGTCTGGCCAATAAAGCCTTGTTGTGACAATGATCCGTATCAACAAAGTAAAAATTCCCATTGGCCTTGAATGTCACGAAAGGTCTATTGGTCTCTGGTGGCCGAATATCAGCAAACTTGATAGTTCGTGGGATGTACGAGGCCAGCCAAGACATCATCTCCACCTCAAAGCTGTCCAAACCAGGCTGCCACCTGAGCTTGTGAATATAGGGGCTCACAAACCAGTGAAGTGCAGCAGTGGTTGAAGCACTCAGGAATATTACTGTGGATGCCACCGCCCCCTTTAGAATCACGTTCATTTCAGGAGATGTCATGAAGGTCACCACGGGGCCTAAAGATACAGATAGGCAGCAGGTAGAAAGAGAAAGCAGCTTTACTTTCTTGATGGTAGATGAGATTGGACCATAATAAACAACCCCCGTGTCCTTTTTATCTTCCCCAGTCTCTCCACCTCTACGTGGTCCAATGCTGATCTTTTCAGCATCTTCTGTCACTGTGGCTTGAGATGCCCATCTTCTCTGGACCGCAATGAGCTGGGTGGAAGAGCTGATGTTGGATTTGGGACCTAAGGAGGTCGACCATGTTCCAAGCCTAGAAGCATTGTATCCTAAAACAAAGAAACAAAAGTTAAAAATTTACATTTTTTTAATTACTTCCATTCAAAGAATAGAACACAGCATAAATTCTCATAGAAAATAAATTAAAAAATAAAAACAATCAGACTCCACACTCAGATCGGGTCTAAAGGTAAGAAATAGTCAAATACATCAAATTATGGAATTAAAAATCTTGTATACATATAGAAATATAGAGTATTTTCTACTAAAAGGATTGATATGAATACAAAGAGTCTATTGCATATACTTGTACAGATATATACAACATTTTTTAATACAAAGTCCAAGATTTAAGTTCTATTTTGCTGTGCATATTCATTCACGCTAGTCAACTGCATTCCAGGGTAATGGCTGCAGGCAACATTAATGCATTATATAAAGAAGTCAAAAAAAAATGAATAGACAAGCCATGTTCCCAAATGGAGTGATCACTTTTATTTCTTTCGTGTCGCCCAACTCAGTCTAGACCCATCCTGAGGCTGGCACAACTTATTCAGCACAGCTTAGGACAGACAGGTCACAGGAAACATGCATGATCAACTTTGCAAGCTCTATTCTTCAGCCATTCAGAGAGAGAGAGAGATATTAGTCTCATGATCCAAAACATCAGTTTAATCTTAGTTCGAAAAGCTTCTTCTCTGATATCCCCATATATAATTCAACCTTTTCAGTTAATGACATTTTTCATAAAGTTTTCATTGATGACTATTCTTGTTAAAGCAATGCAAATGAGTGCACTAACATCAGTATCACCAAATGAAACTTTATCTAAGTTGAAAATAATCCGACCTGCACATGTAAATGTTTCATCAGGGCATGAGAGAGAGAGAGAGAGAGAGAGGGAGAGGGAGAGGGAGAGGGAGGGAGACCTAACCCAACAGCCAATACCATTGTTTGGGAGAGGTTAAGACGTCAAGTATTTAGGATTCTGCTGCGGGGCTGAACTTGAGTTCAGTTCACAAGTTGGAAAGGTTTAACAGCTCTGGTGAGCTGCTACATTAAAAAGTTTCTACTAATCAAAGTCACAAATCCAATCAAAAATAAAATATGCAGGTCTAATGAAATGGTTGTTACCATCTGCTCCAAGAACAAATCCAACCTTAACTGAATGACTATGAATAACTAGTGGGTTCTTGTATAAATTAGGCTAGATGGCTCAAGTCCACTGAATACAACCATAAGCTCGACTTGCTAAATGAACACTAATAGGATACTTAAACGGTTAAACCTTATGACACCATATCCACCATTTCTTTATCATCCACGTAGGCTCAACCTACATCTCTTCTTTTGGCATTCTTTCTAACTACAACACTATTATTGCAGAAAAATGAATCATGATAAGTTTTCCTCTTCATTTTTTTTTTAGCATCCCCAATCCCCATAGACTCAACCTACATCTCTTTTTTGGCATTCTTTCTAACTACAACACTATTATTGCAGATAATTGAATCAGGATAAGTTTTCCTCTTCATTTTTTTTTGGCTGTTACCATTTTCACTTTTTTCAATGTTAGGCCATTAGCATGCACACATCAACATCCTTAGTTTTGTTACTCATTAGTCTTTACTTGTTATTTGTTAACAGCCTAACATTATGTAACCTAAAGTATAACCAACTAGCAACTACGTTCTAATTTTTCATCTTAACCACATAATCATCATGCATTCCAATAAAACTTCTATGGACTTCCCCAAATCATCAATCCTTTCAAAATAATTAAAGTATGACCACCTTAGTCTTTCTATCTTCCCACCATTTATATTCACCATTCTCTTTAGTATGCGTTTGTTTTGCATGCTGAAATTTTGCAAGATTGGATTATACTGAATTATACTGGACTGTACTGGATGTGATAATTATCTTATCCCATGCTTAATCCACCATCTACAATGGACAGGATGAGGACATCAAGTAGATTTGTTTTCCTTTTCTGGTTTTTATGCCTACAAAAAACCTTAGCCTCAGCTCTAGCCCATGTGCATTGACTAAATCACACATTCTAAACTTGTCCTCTTCCTAACTTTTACTGCACTGCACGCTCCTTTTTTTTATGTTATTTTTTTCCCTTTTTTTGTGTGAGTAGAACTCTTCAACCTACTCCTGGGTTACAAAAATTAATGTCATATCTTCGTGTTCTAACTTTGAATTTTGAATTAGACTAATTTCTACTTATTTCTACTTTCATCAACTAGGCCTTCATCCCCAAGAAAACAATATATGCCTTGGGACATCTTCCTAAACGGGAAAGTATTCATCGGAAGATAAGGCAAAACATTAAGCAAAAACAAATAACAGATTGATATCAATCCTTAAATAGTTATTGCCTGTTTGTAGAAATCTTAAACTGCATGAATGTGTCTGAGGAAAAAGAAAACCTTAAAACCCTTATTTTTAAAAACCCACATCATTAGACATTTAGATTTTTAAACTACTAAAGAATTAATGGTCACACCCATACACATGTCCATGCCAAACAAAAACATCATGCAGCCAACTAGCAATCCAAAAACAACAGAGGAGATCACAAAACTATTTCTGGTGCCCAAAATATGTGTTTGGTTTGCATAGATGGTTGTATAAGAACATAAGCTTATGATTGGTAAGTGCAAATTAGAGCAATGAATGCCCTTGTGCATGTGCATGGCCTCTCTTTTTTCCAAACATTATATTTCATCATCCCCTAGAACATTAAGTTTAACTTCCAATACTCCCACTTGAAAAACAAAAAAACAAAAAAAAAAAAAGACCTAAGTTTTCCTAAGTATTTTAAAAAAAAAGGCCAATGAAAGCATAGACCATCCAATATGCTGCCCTTTGGATTGATTGACCATATGACACTGTAAACATGTCAACTCTATTATTTTTCCTATGTGAACTTCGAGCTCAAAAGCTAGGCATTTTTAGCTGTACACTGGATATATTTGAACTGTGAAGTGATGCATTTTGTCCTTGATCTCTTTATTGGGCATATATTAGCACAAGTCAGAAAATCTTTTAGCATATCTAAATATCCTCTTTCTTCCTCGATACTTGGTTCACTGGCTTCCATATATTTTTGTTCAATAAAAAGATAAAAGTAGATCACACAAATTGTTGCTCCTAAAGACTGGAATCATGAGAAGCCGAAAAAAACACCTCAACCCCACTTCTGCGAAAAAAATTTCCCCCTTGAAGCATCATAGCTCTAATAATTAGGGTTTTAATGAACAACCAAAAATCGAGTATCCAACCGTAAGCATTCCTCAATCGGAAGCTCCAGTAACCCAACAATAATTTCAAATCACGTAGAAACTAAGGCATGAACTGTTTCCTTTCATTGTCCGCATTACATAATCCCATTCAGACATCTGTTTGTTTGCACGCGCGCACGAGAGAGAGAGAGAGAGAGAGAGAGAGAGAGAGAGAAGTACCTGCTGAATGAAAGCTTCGGGTTATGGAGTGTCTGGTTTGGGAGCGGAGCAGGTGAAGAAGGGCTGCTCTTACCATATCTCTGTTCTCACTGAAGAGGACCCAGGTCGACTCGGAGAGTTGCAGAAAATGGGAAGGGCGAAACTTTTTCCTCGGGTTAGAATTGGACCTTTTCAACTCCCTTCAAATTTTGTTTTTATATAAAAAACTTTGGAACTACGCTAGCATCGTTGGGCATTTGGTCTAGTGGTATGATTCTCGCTTAGGGTGCGAGAGGTCCCGAGTTCAATTCTCGGAATGCCCCGACATTAATCATATTTTACCCCTACCGTTCACTTTTGGTTTTTTTAGCCCCACGGTCCATGGAGGCTTCTTCTATAAAGAAAAGGGAAAAAACGGTTTAATTGCTAGTACTAATTGCAAAAAATTGGTGATCCGATTAGACCAGCGGTCTTGGCCTTGGAGACCGACCATACGAGGCCCTCAATCTTCCAGATAGCCTCGTTTTTTCTTCCAAAATTTTCTCGCCAAATCATGCATTTCATGCGGGGTCTTCCATTAATTTCTTCCCCCCCCAAACAGTCAAAACTCGCTTTTCTAAACGGTAGATTTAGACTAAGCTCCCCCAATTTTCCTCATTCGTTCTAGAAAATGTTAAAAGCTCCCCCAATTCCTCATTCGTTCTAGAAAATGTTTTAAGTCCCATTCCTACGGAAACATCTCCTCTCTCTTTAAATTCACCCACTTGTTCGTATTTTCTTCATCACACTCGCGCAGCCAATTAATCAACAATGGGATTATTTGAAGAGACGCTCCTTCACAAAGATCATCCCAACCCTTCGTCGGACCAATTTGACTCCTTCCACTTCTGCGCCAACCGCCCCACCTCGCCAACTCTCCCAACGGCCAGCGCCGGCATCGTCTTCTGCGGAAAGATAATCCCTCTCAAAGAAACGCCCAGTGAGCATCGGAGAAGACAGCCGCTTTCCCAATCGAGAAGCTCCATTTTCCACGCTCCTCCATCCCCATCTCCAGTGCCGGAGAAGCCCGTTTTGCCGGTGTGGCGGTCGGCGGCGGCGAGCTCGCGGAAGCACGTGTTTGTGTTTGAGCTGGCGAAGTTCCCGCCGCCGATGGAGTTGGGTGATATGAGGAGGAGACAGAGGCGTCGGATCACGGCGCAGTCCTCGACGCCGGCGGACGGCGGCGAATCGGTTGCCGCCGATAGGAGCAGAGCGAGGTCCCACTGGAGCCTGCTGAGGTGTCGATCCCACCTAGTCAAGGCGTTGGCGCGGGTCTCGTTTTGCTGTATTCCACCCGTGTGAAGTTTTTTGCATGGCACGTGTAAAATTTAAAATCATTTTATTTATAACTTTTAACATAGCTTTATACTTTTGAGAGAATGAAATAAAATCATATCCTATGAACGGTTTTAAAAGGTAATCAATAAAAAAAAAAATTTTGTTTAGTAGAACAATGGGTGCATGTGGGTATGTTAATATTTTCTTTAATAATTTTTTCGTACATCATATCATATTTGTACTGCTTTTGAAAGCATAAATTTTTAATTTTTAATTTAAATTTAAATAAATTTAAACAAATTTTAATAATATTTTATATTACATCTTGTCTAAATTTAATATAAATTTAAATTTAAGATCTTTTCAAACAATATTCATATGGCGCATTAATTTTGATAAAATTTCTTTAATGCATCTTGTAAGAATAATTTAAAATATTAATTGAATCAAAATATTTTATTCAACATCAAATTAGCTATCATTAAAGTAAGTTTCAATTGATTAATAAGTTTCTAAAAAACTGAAAAAAAAAAAAATGATGGTTGAATGTAAAATTTAACTAAATATCTCTACATTACAAAAATAAAAAATAAGATTCTCCTTTCTTGGTCTAATTTTTAAACTATCCAAAACACCCTTATAGCTGCTTATAATTGTCCTAAAATACCCTTATGAATAATCATAATTATTCAAAATATACTGAAAATAAAATAATGATTATTTTTTAAATTAAATTTATAGCATTCTAGTATCACTATATATATATATATATATATATATATAATATATAATGTATGTGTAAAGATTCGAAAATTTAAAATGATTAAAATAATTTATAAAAAAAATAATAAATAAAATAATAAATAAATAAATAAAATGAATGAAGTGAAAAAAAAATTAAATTAAATTAAGATAAATTAAATAACTAAATAACTAGTTGTTAAATTAAATATTATTGCATTGGATTTAAAAAATATATAATAATTAAAATAAGATATATATATATATATATGTAAAGTTACTAAAAGAAGATAAGATACTGAAAGAAGATAAGAAGATAAAAAGAAGGAAGAAGAAGACCTGCGGACCCCTGCACTGAAATTTTTTAAATTCCTGCATCAGCCATCTCCATCTTCATCTCTCTCCTTCTCTTAATTTTTTGGTAAATTTGCAGCAGATCGGGAAACGGAAGGTACCGTTGGATTCCTAATTCCGTTGCCGACATTTCTATTGGAACAAATTGGTCGTGGGAACGACTTAAGCACTGCTCATAGAGAAAGGTAATTTTTCTTCATTTTCTCAATTTTACTTTAAATCTGCTGTTAAATTGGCAAACGGGTACCACCACGTGGTCCTAGTCGTCGTCGTCGTCATTTTGACGTAGGTAATTTTTCAATTAGGATTTTTTAGACCCTACTCCAAAGCGAGAGTGAGATTTAGAAATTTTGACAAATTATTTAAATTTGCGGGTATAACTGTAAATTGAAAATTATGACCCTAGAAAATATTTAAATAGTATTTTATTTAAGAATAATTTAAATGGAACTAAGGTTTTGATTCAGGGTTCGGGTGAGCGCCGCGAGTGTAATTTTGGGTCCTACAGGCATAATTTAGAAAATTAAGTGGGAGTATTAAATATTAGTTTAAATGTTAATTTGAGGTGTGTTGAGTCTAGGGAAGGCTAAATGGGTAGTATTTTAGGGAAATGAATTAATTAATTTGAAAAATTTAGTAATTTGGTTATATTTAAGGATATATTTATTTATTTAAAATTTATGGGACTATAAAATATTAAAATAATATTTTATTCGAAATTAATTACATGGGATTAGAATTTTTGATTGAGGATCCGGGTGAGTACTGCAGGTATTTTTCCAGAGTTCCTGTCGGTGTAGTTCAAGAAACAAAGTAAGGAAGGAATTTATATATTAAATCAGGTTTTTTATGAATTAAAAATGAACATGTGTTATTTATGTATATATGTTTTTTTTTTTTATGTGAGTTTAAAATGTCAGCCATGAAATTTATGTTTTCTGAACTTAGGATTGTCGATATAGTTATGTATATGTGAAAGTAAACAAACGAAAGTGAAATGAATTTTCTAAAGAATTATGTAAGAAATGAAGTGTATTTTGAGCATGTAAATGTTAAATGTGGGTTGACTTATTTTATGAGAAATATGTATGAATTTTACTACTAAATTGTGTGGCATGAGAATCTGTGCAAATTATATGTTAAATGTACGAGATGCAGACTAAGTAAGTAAAACAATGAGAATAAAATATGATATGGACAATGTTGCCTGTGTATGTTAAATGCAATCATGTAAATGTAACACAGCTGAAAGACAACCATGTTAGCAGATCTAGCACACTTCTGTGTAGACTAATTGATGACAGTTAAAAGGAGCTGTGTTAGCTGATTTCGCACGTTTCTACGTAAACTAACTGATAATGGCTAAAAACCAGTTGTAGTACGAAGTAATGAAATGAAATATTATGCAATGAAATGACGATGAAATGGCAATGAAATGAAATGATAAAGGTAAATGATATAAATGGGAAAGAGTCACTTAAAGTGAAACGAAATGCAAAGTTAAATTATGAACAGGAATGAATGTGCATGAATGTATAATGACAGAACAGAATAATGTATTATGATAATAAAAGTATGTATGTACGTAGAACATGTTACGATGGGGCGAGGCATACTCTTCACCTGAGAGCTTACTGAGTAAGGCGAGTGCACTAGTAGCTTCAGATGTGGCAGTAGCTGCATAACACACTAGAGTAGAGGGAACCTACTTGTATGGGTGGGTAGGATTCCCTATCCTTATGGCCTTTGTCGGTAAACTATTGTTGAACTGTGTGAGTACGAGATTAATCTACCACTTGAGGGCTTACTGAGTAAGGTGAGTGCTCTAATATGTTTTAATTGTGACCTTAGGAGTACCTAAATATCAGAACAGAGGGGTGCTACTTGTATGGGCGGGTAATCACCCCTATCCTTGGGTAATCTCGTGGGTTAAATATTTGCATGTGATTGTTTATAGGGGTGAGCAAAATTCGGTGAAAACCGAATTAACCGGCCGAAATTGGTCGGTTCGGTTCGGGTAAAAATCCCGGTTCGGTCGGTTCGGTTATAATTCTACAAAATTTCGGTTAATCGGTTTCGGTTCGGTTAAGGGTAAAAAAATTTCGGTTAGCCGAATTAACCGAATTACTAATTAATTAGATTTTAAATATAATTTATGAATATAAATTTTGCTTATGCATGTGCATTAAGGAGTTTAATTAACCTATTTGAATTCTTTGTTCTATGGTAAAATATTATTTTTATTAATATAATTAATAAATAAGGTTCTTAATTAAGTTGGATTTGGTTTTTAAAAAAATTTATAATTGTATTATATTTCTAGGAATTAATTTTAAATGATTTCGGTTAAAATCGGTTAACCGAATTCCCCGAATAGGCGAATAGGCAATTCGGTCGGGGTCGGTTCGGTGTCCTTCGTCAATTCGGTCGGTTCGGTTAATGGTATTATTTAACCCAATTTTTTGGTTAATTCGGTTAATTACCCGAATTTAACCGAACCGACCGTTTGCTCACCCCTAATTGTTTAGGTTCATAAAACGATTTCAATATTATATGATGATTTGCAAATGAAATAAAAATGATATATATCTATCTCATGTTGGCCACACGCTGTTTTAATATGTATATTTCTTCCCTTACTGAGATGTGTTTAATTCGAATATGATTATTTCTTTTTCAAGACATCCTCGAGGTCGAGCTTAGGGAGCTCAAGGGTATTTAGCATTTTGAGGGACTTAAAGAAAGAGGGTATATTTTCAAAATATTTTGGGGGAATGTAAATATTTATGTTTTAAGTTTTTATGTTTTAAACCTGTTGAGAATAGAAAGGTTGTGAAAATACTAAAATGCTTTTGGAGATGTATGTATATATGGGAATGCAGGTGTTAGATGAATATCTTAGATTATAGATAGAAATTAGTAAACTCTGGTATTGTGTTATATGGAGATTTTGTTTATATTTTCCACTGCGTATGCTAGGTTTAATTATGATTTATTAGGGATATGATCAGGTATAACGCACCGGACCCGAGTTTAAGGGTTTGGGGCGTTATAGTATGTGTGTATGTGATATATCTACAGTGATACCAAATGACTTATTTAAAAATATTTTTCAAATTAAATTAACATGTGCTTGCATGTAATTTGAAAAAAGTATTTTTAACTTAATTATTACTCAAAATCAGTTTCATGGTTTTTAAAAAGTGTTTTTTCATAATTATTACACTCTCTTTGGAACTCGAAAAATATTGAGAAAAAGAAATATCAACAAATTCATGTTTTCAAGTTTGGTTATCGAATAAAGTACGAGAGAAAATAAAAAATATACCAAATTCATTATCAAAATTTTGATTTTACATATCATTAATATTTAATTTTTATTAATTTTTAGTTATATAAAAATAAACTTTTAGTTTAAATGAAAATTTATGTATAAGGAAAATATAACGAAAATTAAAGTTATGCCTTATTTTCCTTTCATTTCCTTTTCCCAACTAAAATTTTTGATTCAAAGGAACTTTTACTTTGAGTGAAAAGTAAAAATTTTAAAAATCAAACGCCTATTCTAAATAATTTCACTTTCTCATTTTTAGCTTTCCCAAAAATTACAAAAAACAAACATTGTAATTTAATTTTTTAATATATGGAAAATATGAAAAATAAATAATAAAAAGATAAATTTCAAAATAAATACAAAATATTCATCTTATGTTTTAAACTTTTCCAGACCTGCATACCAAATTTAAGCTCCAAAAATCCATCATCCCAAATACTACTCTTTATAAATTTTTGAAAAATTAAAATATAAGTTTTTTTTCTTTTCTATGACAAGTTTGAAATCTAAAAATAAAAAAATAAAAAATTTATTTGTACACATTTTAAAAATGGTAAGTCACCGGGATGAGACGACGCCCAGTAGAAGGAAATATGCTATTACTAGTATGTGACAACTGTGTTACACATTTAAATTACTATTTTAGTACTGTAATTGTAAAGCTACTAGTCTAGTATATTGTACAAATCACATTTATTATAACTTAAAATACAACTAGATATCTGAGTTTTCTAATTTCACATAATTCTAATATTATAATAATATTGTTGCTGCACTATATATCCATATATATATATATATATATGAAAACAACTATGATAATATCCTAGAAACTGAATGTCATGATTTAACCCCTCATGATAGGGTTGTGCGGCCTGTTGGCGGGACTTACTCTGGTCGGTGTACCAAGCAAGTCAATCCATATCTCTATTAATGATCTGGCCCACTGCAGTCTCTTCGGGTATACTACTACTCTATATCATCTAACCAGCCACCTCAACCCAGTTTTTTGGGGAGACTGCAATCTCTCCTGACGCGATTAGACGGAATCCACACACTCTCTAAGATATGTGGTTGCACTCTAATCTGAAATAGCAACGGTATCGTGCTCTACTGTCTGAAACTAACTGAATATTTCCACAGGGTCTGATACTATTTAGTACTGATATATATTTAATTTACTGTTTTTTCCATGATATTAAAATAACCAAAACATCTTTAAACTTATCTGCATAATCTGAATTTTTGGCTATATAACTGAATAAACTGAATAACTAAGTGTTATGGATTTGAAGTCATGGCATATTGAATAATACTTTAAATCATATTTTTTGAAAATTGATATCAATATTTTCCTGCTAATAAGTTGTAAACCATGATATTTGTAAAATTGCATAAATACTATACTAAAATATAATAAACTCATGTCACACAATAGAGTAATTAAATCTCATGCTTAAAAATTTGCATCCCCTGATATAATAATAAAATTATTGGGAAATTGAATAATAATACTAATACATATAGAATTTTCTGATAAACTTTCTAAAATTCCTAGCATAGCATATTTCGCTTATAAAAATATTAAAAAATAAATAAAAATAAATAAATAGAAACGAGACAAAAATTTACATGGTTCGGATATACTTACTCCACGAACAGATTGGATCAAAACTTCATTAATTCAGGAGGAATTACAATATGGATCTGGTCTTATACAAATATATCTCTCCCACTTCTTTTATACCTCTCCCTATTCCTCTCCCTTTTTATTTTTCTGCTTTCTTTCTTATATTTTTTCTTTCTCTTCTTTTATTTTTTGCACACATTCTCCATCATCTACTCCTCCTTATATAGCCGGGACGGACAATAGTTCATAACATTTATCTACATGTTGCTTTTTTAAAATAAGAAGTTTATAAAGAGAAGAAGGGTAAAAGAGTAAAAATTTCAAAGAATCAAAAGCCATAGTTGTTTATGTTGTTAGTTTTTTATTTGTATTATCATTTTTAGTTATTTTGAAAAAAAAGTTGAAAATTGAATTTTATAATTTTCAATTATTTTTACAAGTTTTTGTCAAAATGCTTTAATATTTAAAATTAACTTTATGAATTAAATAATTAATTTTATATATAATTTTTAATTGAAGTTATCATTAAATGATAATTTGAATTTAAATATAATTATTTAAAAAAATATCCTTAAAAACTTTAAATTAATAAAAGCTATCATTTTCTAAGTGTCTTGTAAATTTGACTATAATAATTTTTAAGTATATCATAATATTTAGTTTGCATAATTTTGTATATTTATTATTTTTATCATATCTGATCAAAGGAAAAAAAATATGTATTTATTTAATCAAAAATTTAATTTGTTTTAATTTTTAAAATATCAAACAAATAAATTGTTGATTTCGATTTTCAATCTCTACTTTAATTTTTAGTATGAATTTCTATTTTTTCGCATAACAAACACATTTTCATATTTTTTCATTATTTATTTATTCACCGGAAATGAAAACATAAAATAAAAAATAGAAACAGTTCTACTTTACTTACTGGTTCGTTGTTTTTCATTATTCTTTTTCCTTCACGTCGCAGCATGGGATCGTCTTTCTCCCATCATCTCATCAACTCCACTGTCAACATCCCTCGGTGCCCATACTTACGGTCAAGTTTTTAAGCCAGCCAAAAGAATTTTCCAATCGCGAGTTAGGAATTCCGGTGAGGATTCAGCATTTCCTTTTTCCTTTGTGTAATCGATAATGTTTTTTTTTTCCCCCTATTTGGCAAAAGAGTATTTGATTCGGTACGGTATGATTTGGCCGGTTGTTCGTGGTGTTGATGGATCATCACTTTTAGGGTTGCAGAGCAAATTCTAGGGATTATAATTATATGCACATGTAATGCCGGTCGTCGGTATGGCCGGCTATTCATGGTCAGTTGCAGTGCGAGTTCAAGACACGAACAGTTTGGGTAAAGCTGCCTTGAACTGATAGGATTACTCAAGGAGGTAGGTTTAATGCATGCCTGTAGAAAACAGAGAGGTTTTATTCATCCACAATCAAATGT
The DNA here is from genome assembly GCF_029873635.1 of Malania oleifera. Lineage (NCBI taxonomy): Eukaryota > Viridiplantae > Streptophyta > Magnoliopsida > Santalales > Ximeniaceae > Malania > Malania oleifera. The sequence goes on from NC_080426.1 coordinate 13,521,216, forward strand.
GTCCAAAAACATTGTTCGTCTGATCAGTTCACTGATTAACCAGTACAATAAAAAAGGGAAAAATTATATATTTTAAAAAATAAGTACTTGTGATCATTTATATTCAAATTCCTAAAATATAATATAAACACTCATTAAATTAAGTGTTTTATTAGAAATTCTTAGAAGAAAAGTGCTTCTGAGACTTTTCTAAGAAGGGGTCATTTTAATTTTAATTTTTTTTGTTGCCTAATATTTTTTGCAGCATTTACTTCAATTCATTACACAGACACACACGCTTCTAATATGCACTATTTAAAAACAAATATACATGGTTCTATCTCCATATGTATGTTTATATGTGTCATGAGAGTAATGAGGATCATGCTTAGTTGTTCTTGCAATGCCTTTCGGCATGGTGTTTATGGAACAAACTTTTTGGTTTGTTGGGAGAATGTTGGCTGTGTCCTTGTTTTTGTGTGTGGTTTTCTTCTTCCGATTTTGTTTTTCCTTTCTTCCTGTCCATGGCCAGTTGGCCACACCACATCAAGAAGACTTTCCTATGTTTTAATGTAAAAAAACTATGTTATGAATGATTCACTGCATTGCTGCCCAGGAAACCAAAGAATTCCCCTTAAGGCATGCCACAATTCTTGGTTGTGTATTATGAGAGGTTGTTACAGAGTAGTTATGTGGTTTATTGTTATCAATTGTGCTGTGTAGACTACAGTGGTAGTTAAAAGGACATTTTTGGAAGAAGAGAAGTGCTAAAGAAAATTTATTGATGATTAAGAAGTTATTATGATAACTTTTTTGCCTTTTTAATCCTGTAAAGGTCAAGGGCGTTTAACAAACCATGCAAGAGGAGACCAAGGGGTCAATTACCTTACTATCTGTTTGGTCTGGGGAATCATATTATTGGGAATCTTATACCTAGGAATAAGATGCCATTTAACCCATTCCCATGGGAATCTGGATTACCAAAAAGAATTAATGGGAATATTTTGTGGGCATAATGGTTCATAGGGAATGGTAGATGCTTGCTACATTAGATTTTTGGAATGAATCAAACTTGGGCGTGAAAAATTCCCAACTTGCATTCCCTGAAATCCTCTTTGCATTCCCTGGAATCCTCGAAGATTCCTTGAACCAAGTAACTAGTCAATATAATAGTAAAGAAAGAAAATGACTTTAAAATGGGAAGTCTGTACTCCTATTTTAATAATAGATTTTGCGTCATGGATACCTTCTCCCAATGTGTATTTTAACTAGAGTGATTAAAGACTGTTAGTTGATCCACCAAATTTCAGGAGTTTGTTTTGGAAACATGAGGCTTTGATCAACTTGTTTTGTAGAGAAAAAAAAAAAAATAAGGAAGAAAAGAAAAGAAACAAAAAGAAAAAATTTATTATTATTTTTTTTCTGGTTTGGGATTTTGTAAATTTGTGCAAAATGTTCAAGAGGTCTTTTGCTGTTAGTCTTTCTTTTTCTCTTCTATTCAGTGTCATTGATGTATGATGTATCACAATGATTTCATCCTATTTGGTATCCCTGTTTTAGATAAAACAACGGATGCAAAGGTTGGAATAGGAAAGACCCAAGGTCATTTTGCAGAAATGGATGGCTTTATGCATTATGTCGATGAGATTTTAACAAATGTTGATAAGGTAAGATTTCTCCATGAAATAGATTCTATTCCTGCTTATTCTAAGTTGGTTTTGGACTACAACATCCTTTTAATTATCATCGCGTTCACGTGTTTAAATGACTTAACATGAAACACTTTTTTTTTTTTTTACTAAAAGAGGGCGGCACCTCCATTTATTTATTAATAAACTTCACTTTTGGCGGAAGAATACCATAGTTACAAGATAAAATAGAAGGGAGAGTACAGAAAAACCCTCCCAAAAAGCTAACACCAGTAACCAACCTAATTAGGACAACAAAACTAAACATACCTAACAAATAAGATAAAAACATTAACACAACCAAAATTAAACCAAAATACACCAAACGAAACTCTAGAGTTGAACTAACGACAAACGGAAACGAGACCCCACGTATCCATCCGAAGAATACCTTTCAGATAACGTGGTAGAAGGTATTGTTTTTTGTAGATTATATTGTTTCCCATTTCTCCTTCTTTAGTAAGAAAATCAGCTACACTATTGCCTTCCCTATATTGATGCAATACCATGACGTTCACTGCTTCTAACTCCACCACGAGCTCCTCCCAAAATTCTCAAAGATACCACAAAGTACATCTACCTTCCCGAAACCAATCAACTACAATTAGCGACTTAACATGAAACATTCAAACCAAAAACCCATGAAAATTCTACATCCTACTCTGAAATTGTTGAAAAATAAACGCCAATGGTTATAACTATAAATATGTTAGTCTTTATAGAAGTGAATTTCTAGTCGGGTTCCCACCATATATTAGCAGGTAATATCTTCTGCACACTGAAATGCAGAATTTCACATTAGAGAAATGTGCATGAAATGATCAAACTATGACATTTGTATATTATGTATGTAATGTAAGCCCTTTGCATTTATTGTTGGTTCTTGTGTTCTCTCAAGATAAAAAATCAAAATATCTTAAAATAAATAATATTGAAGGATGGATATCCTTGAGGAATCTGATTGTTATTCATTAAGGTTTCCCTTTGTACAAATAGCGAAGCATTCGCTCAATTCAATCTCAATCATGTCAAGGCATGATTTTTAATTGATGATAGCTGATTTGAACTGGATCAATTTCTTCCAAGCACTCCTGTCAATTTTGGTTTAGAGCATCAATCAAAACTTGATCTCTGTTATGCTAGGGTTGAAATGAGCCCTATAGGCCTATATCATCATTCTTTAAGACTAGCAATATTATATAGTTTAATATATTTAGTTTTAGTAGGTCATTAAATTCTTCGTCATTATATTATACAATTTGGGTTTCCATCAAATTATGACTTCATCTTAAGGGGTGAAACAATGAACTATTCTAAAATTACAGTTGCTCTGCTTCTCTCTCTCTCTCTCTCTCTCTCTCTGAATTACATTTTCCACTCATTAGCCCATAGGGTATTGAGGAATAATTTCCTAAACCCAAAATCTATAATGATTGATTGATAAGAGGAATTTGTGGATATGGGGAATGTTTCTATGGTGGATCTCTATTCATCTTTCATGTAATGATTATTGTTCAGTAAATTCAGTTATCACAAAATGAATTTATCTTTACATAGTTATTTGTAGAATGCTGCTGATAATTTATTTGGATGCTGGGTCCAAGTTAAGTTTGACCACCTTCTTCTCTTTTTTCATAAATTTAGTGTTTTTCTTTTTGTCTCCCCTTTTCTTTCAGCTCGAGCAAAGAGTTACTGAGATCGAACATTTTTACTTGACTGCAAGTCAAAAGCAACTAAACACTTCCAAAGGCAGCAGCGAGATTTTTAAGGATAAAGATATGGACAAAAGTTTCATTACCTTAAAAAAGCAGCAGCAAGGTGCATCAAATGGGGAAGCAACTGTTGCAAAGAGAATGCCAGAGCTTATGAACCAGTTTGCAGCAATACTGCATCAGGCAATCACCAAATGCTTTGCTAGTGTTTCATGAGCCATAGGATAATTTGAGTGTTCTCCATTAGTTTTTTTTTCTTTTCTTTTCCTTTTCTGGTACCTGGTTTCCACTCCATTTTGGATCTCCAGGGGAGTTATATGTTGTCATCTTAGTTGTATTGATTTTTAGTGTGGAAGTTTTTACTGTTGTAAGTAGCATGTACTATGAAGTCTCAAAATATCTTATTGGAAGTTTGCTCTTATATTCTAATTTTCTAGAAATTTGCTTTGTAGTCAGAAAAACAGGAAAGTGAGTCATCTGTAAATCACTATTAATTTGCATGATTTATCCATGTCCATAATGCCAGATCACACAACACAAGTGGGCGGGGCCTTTTATGCAACCTGTGGATGTTGAAGGTCTTGGTTTACATGACTACTATGAGGTGAAGTTTCATGGTCTGTTTCAATCTTCCATTTGATGATCGACATGACATCTGTCAATTTGTGTTTATATAGCTTCTGAAATGTTAGTGATGCGAATTTGAGTTCTCATATACATATATATATATATATATATATATATTTATTTATTTGTATAATGATTTGTCTCTATAATTTGTACGTGTCTGATTTGCGTATAAAGGCACTCTGAAAATAAGAAATAGGTCTATTTAGGTGCTTTAATCTTTTTTTTTTTGGAAGCAACATCTGTGCTTGTATTTCTGTTTGTGCTTGTATCTGAGAACGACATTAGTGCTGTCTTCTATTGTAAATTTCAAACAATATTGTCCATAATATATGCAATATTGCATGTGTCTCAGGGCATAAGTATACTGGTAGTTAGCAGATGCATACATACATACATACAAACATACATACACATACATATATATATATATATATATATATATATGCCTATTTAGGTGCTTTAATTTATTTTTATTTGGGAGCAACAGCTGTACTTGTATTTCTGTTTGTGCTTGTAGATGAGGACCACATTAGTGCTGTCTTCTATTGTGAATTTCAAACAACCTTGTTCATAATATCTGCAATATTGCATGTGTCTCAGGGCATTAGTATACTGGTAGTAGCAGATATATACACACATACACATGCATTTATGTATATATATTTATATAAAAGCATAACAAAGGGCCTTCTTTGGCCTCTAAAGTGCCAATCCTAATTTCTGGTGGTTCTGAATTAAATAATATAGAAAATTGCGAGAATCAGTAAAGCTTTTTTAATGCAATTCAATTAAATGAATAAATATGTTTATTAGAATGGTCCACACGATTTAAAGTATGCATTTATTGGACTCTTAAAAGGAGGGAGACTTACCCCCATCAAGAGCTCCTTGTCTAATCTCCTGGTCCCTCTTGCCTTACTGCAGTTGCTTGAATGTTAGCATGTATTCAAAAGAAGATTCCTTCAGGGGAGCTCAGGAGAGGATTTGAAATACCATCTTGTCAAATGGGGGACTGGTAAAGAGGCTTTAGGCTTAAATCTTTTTTCCGGTTTCAATAAAACCCTCCTTGGGAAATGGCATTGGAGATTTATGAAGGAAAAGGACCACCTTTGGAGGAGAATCATCGCTTCAAAGTATGGTCATAATGGTTGGACCAATAGAGTTGGGAGAGGATCTTATGGGTTGGAGCTTGGAAATTCATACGGAAAGATTGGGATGATTTTTTCTCCCTTATTTTTTTTCAAGTGGGAAGGGGGATAACATCTTCTTTTGGCATGATTTTTTGTGTGATCAATCACCCCTTAGTTCAAAATTCCCTTCCATTTTAAGTTTGCCTTGCGATAAGGATGCTGTAATCAGTAAGCACCTTCAAATTAAGTGATCTTTTGGAACATTCTCTTGTTAAGAAATGTCACAGATTAGGAAATTGACCACCTTACAGATTTTTACAGAAGCTTGTAAAAATTTCAATACCAGACTACTAACGACCCCAATTGGGGCCTGTATAAAAACTATAGATTCATGGTCAGATCTTATTATTGGAATGTCACCCCTTCATGGCAATCTGACAACTTGTCAACTTCCTTGGAAACCCATCTAGAAAACAGCAGCCCCCACAAAGTTTGCTTTCTTTGTGTGTGAAGCAACTCTTGGGAAGATTCTTACCCTTGACAGCCTGCAGAAAAGGGGGCTGTCCCTTGTGATAGGTGCTTCTTGGTTCAGATGATGCTGAATCTGCTGATCACATTCTCTGACTTTGTTCCTTGATGAGGAATTTTCGGAACTTGGCCTCTTCTATGACCAGGTGTGGGCTAACACTAGAGCTGGGAAAAAAAATGAGTTACAGGCTTGGAAATAGTAAGGGTGGGAGAAAAGCTTTTTCCCTCATTCCTCTAGCCTTTTTTTTTGGGGGGTGTGGAGGGAAAGAAATAAAAGAGATTTTGAAGTATTGGTGACTCCATTTCATGTCAGTTAAAACTGGTGGATGGCTACCTGAGCAAGCTGGCATACTGGGCTGTTTTTGTTTGACACTATTGCAGTTCTTGATTTTTTTAAACACCCTGCAGTCTGGGCAATTTTTTTTTTTTTTGTTGTTGTACTTGGGCAATGGGCAGCATCCCTTGATGCCCTTTATTGAATTTTTCTTAATTGATCAAAAAATAATATTTATTATAATGGCCCACACAATTTAAAATACGTATTTACAAGATAATTTAAAACTTTAAAATATTAACATACATTATAATCGCCCAGAGAAATTCAGGAAAGTATTTATGGGGCTCTTTTAAAAGTAGTTAAATTCATTAAATGAGATTAATTAGATAAATTAAATTGAACAATTTGAGAGAGCAAAAAAATTGCATTTACAATTTCAATAGTCAATTATCCTGTGCATGAGACTTTTGTTGCAAATTTTAGGTGGCTCTTTCTTATTTATTATCTTTTAACTTCTGGCAGCCTTTCTTTCATTGCATAGCAATTTTTGTTCTTTTATTTCTTCAGTTATGCCTTCAATTAATGTGTTGTAGATGGTTTATACTAGGTCATTGACAAGCCTATGGACCTTGGTACAATAAAAAATCAGATGGAGGCAAAGGATGCTACTGGGTATAAGAATGTTCGGGACATGCAAGCTGATGTGAGGTTGGTTTTCAAAAATGCCATAAAATATAACGATGAAAGAAGCCTTGTTTATGTTATGGCAAAGACTTTATTGGAAAATTTTGACGAGAAGTGCCTACAGCTTCTGCCTAAAGTTATTGAAGAGGTAACTTTCTAATTTGGTATGAATGGCTAAAGTTACTGGCTTTGAATCTATGAGCTCACTAGGGGTTCAATGGTGGTGATATTTTTTCTGAGTGGTGTTCATGTTTTCGTCATTCATGATTTCACTTTTCATATGAGCTTCTGAAGTGATTTACTAGCAGGAAACAAGACAAGAAGTTAAGGAGGAACCGACACAGTTGGAGATGGAGCTTGCTCAGGATGCTGTCTACGCACAAATGACTAAAGACATAAGGAATGAGGCATGTAAAAATTCTTAAATTTTTTTAATGAAGGAAAGTTTATAGTAAAAATACAATTTTTGGGGACGGGGGTGTTCGGTTGAGCGGGGCCCTCACTTTTGTAAATTTTTAAAAAGGGCTATAAAAAATAAACTAGTTGCATGCTGAAGATTGGCAGCATGCATGGTTGTAAGCATGTTTCCTATGTTTTGCTAGACTGTATGCATGGATAAGTTTTTCCAAGGCTAGACGCCGCATGCTTGGCTTGCGTGAATCTGTTACAAGGTATGAATGTATGTTGGTGCATTATATTTTCAAGGCTCCTTGCAGATTACTACATGCATATTTATCTTCCCAAGTGTATAATACTATTTTTGAAGTCATGTATTGACAATTTATAGATTGTGTTGCATGGGTAATTAAATGGCTGATTGGAATTTTGCACATTGAGTCTATAAAAGGGAGTGGTGTCTCATTACTATGAAAGGGCATGGTTTTGTTAAGTTCAAGCCAAAAGGTGAGAGTCTTGTATGGGGTTTAACTTGGTTTTCCCTCCTAGGATTTTCTTGTCTGGGTTAGAAAAGGGTTGTAGGTTTCACAATTTTTGGGGGGAGAAGTCTTAATCTCTCTTCATGTGTGTGTGTGTGTGTGTGTGTATTTTCAACTTAATAGTGAACTTGCTCATGCCTGGTTGCCTGTGAATGTAGGCATAGTGTGGAACCACATAAATTCCGTGTATTGTGGTTATTTTATTTTCTTTTATTTTTTTGCAATCTGTTCCATTGTGGATTATGGCGTGAGTGATCTTTGTGGCCCAAACCACCCAACATAGTATCAAGGTCGTGGTTTCAAGTCGCCAAGGTATTCTTCAAGATTGTTTTTGAAATGAAAGGATGCAAATGCTTATGCTTAATCAGTTCTAGATCCATAAATTTGACAGCAAAAATAATTTTGAACTATAGAAACGAAAGGTTTATGATGTTTGGGTACAACTTGGGCAATGCAAAGCCTTACTTAGTGAGCACAAGAAAAACTTGAGAAGATCTTCAATGATGATTGGGAAGAGATGGACAAGAGTGCTTTCTACAATTCCTTTGTTTATTAGGTGATATCATGTTCAATTGTCCTTCCATAGATTGTATTCTCTTTTCTTATTCCTTAATATATTTCTTTTTCTATATTAAAAGATGATGTGAAAGGAGGGAAGATTGCCAATTTATGGTGAAGGTTGGAAAGCTCATATCTAGCTAAATCTTTCATCAATCGAACTCTTTTAATGAAAAAGCTCTACTCCTTGCACATGAATGGAGGTGTCAAAATTCAAATCACTTGAATACAACAACAACAACAACAAAACCAAGCCGTAAGTCCCACTAGGTGGGGTTGGCTATATGAATCCTTTTCCACCAATTTATGCGATCATGGACCATTTCTTTTGAAAAATTCAAGGATATTAAATCCTTACTCACTAACTCATTCCAAGTTATTTTAGGTCTACCCCTACTTCTTCTACTGCCCCCTACAGTAACTAGCTCAGCACTTGAATGCTTAAGACAATTAGAGAGCATTGGTGTGTGAAGTTGAAAGACAAAGACAAGGCGTAAACATTGCAGGTATGATAGTTTAGTCATGACCTTGAGTTACTCCAAGGATTACAACTCAAATTAGATGATGCAACAACCATGTTATTGGCTAATGAAATTCGAAGGAATGTAACCACTTGGAGTTCTATTAAAACGAATCTCTTGCTATTAGAGGATGGTCAATCAAATGTGGGACATCATGAAGAGGCTATTGAAAAAATCTGAATGATAAGCTAGTTTGATGGCATTCCAGAAATAAAGGATGGGTCAATGAAGAATGTTAGATAAAGAAATAAAGATAATAGACATAGAATGAAGAAAATCAAGTAGAAAATTCAATTATCATTAGTAGTGATATTGAAGCCTATGCTTCTGGTAAAGGTTCTAATACTCATTGAAGATATACTCATGATACTCATAGATCATGGTTTGATCCTAACGATGTGAGGATAATTTTGTGATAATGGCAAATAACTCAATATCTAAAATAGCAGGAGTTGGTAGTGTTCAAATAGAAAGTGTATGATGTTCTTGTGTGAACTTTTAAAAATGTTATACATGAGTTTGAGTTAAAATAAAAATTAATTTCACTCTTGGAATTAGATTTAAGAGGGTACAAATTCACAATTTAAGATGAGTGCATCAAAATACTAAAGGGTGCACTTCTAAGGATGTAGGAATCTCAAATTAAAAAATTGTACAAGTTAATCAATGCCATGTTGGTGAAAAAAAGGGTTTTTTAAGTGCATGGATAAAGAAAATACTTTCTAAAAAAGAAGAAAAAAGATGGCAGTAGCAACAAAACGAAGGTCTACTTGAAGGAAATGGTCGTGGTATTTCTAATAGAGAAGGTTAGGCCACAAAAAAATTCTCATTAAAGAGGGTATGGGATTTGTGGAGTGTACATTCAAACAAAGAAAATGAGGGTCTTGTTGGGGGATCACCTTGGGTTCTTCTTCTTAAACTTTTCACTTCTTGGGTTGAATTTGCTTTTGCCAGATTTCCTATGGATGTGGGCCTAGTTCCTTGTCTTGCTATTGTTTTATTTCTTGCAATTTATCAGTTGTGGTGTGGGTGGTTCTTGTAACCCAATAATGGGGTACATGGAGTGGAGGTGGAAGAAAAATTTATTGAGAGGATGTGTGATACACACGTGTGTGCACACACACAAAGCGTGCTGAAATGTTCGTCCCATTGCCTATGGACATGGGCCTATTTTCCAATCATGTAAATTCCTTGTCTTGTGCATGTTTTATTTTCTTTTTTTTCTTTCTATTTATCTTGTCTTTGCCCATTGTGGTGTGGGTGGTTCTTGTTAGATTTCCACTTTACCTAAAAGCTTTAGTTGTTAGGTTATGGACCAACAATGTGTATCCCAGCCTGAACACTCCTCCGCACGTGCAGCCGACAGCATGTGGAGAGATAAACAAATGATAAATACCACCCATTATAGGGAATAAGATAAAAAATAATAATAATAAATGCAAGCAACAAGACTAGAACCCAAAACCTCTTCACAACCTGAATCTGATACCATGTTAGATTACCATTTTACCTAAAAGGTTAAGCTAATAGGTTGTGGACCAACAATGTATATCAGGCCTTAACAATTATTGTTGCCCAACAATGGGGGACATGGAGTGGGGGTGGAAGCAAAATATTTTGAGTGTGTGTATAATGCACAAATGCACAAGGTCATGCACATAGGGCATGCTGAAAGGTTCTTATCCTGATGGAGGGCTTACATTGCCATAGCCAGCCGAATAGATATAAGTTGTATCAATGTCAGGATACTTTATCTTGAATTGTTCCCAACATCTTTGAAAATGAATTTTCCCTTGTCTTGCAAAAACTTGCCGGAGTTGTGGTAATCAGAAATAGCAGAGTCAACAGTAGCATTAACAACAGCCGGGATCTCCACATTCGGGATATGGGGTGATCTCTTCTTCGAGAGCTTTCTCTTGGGCGGCACTGGCATTCAGCTGTTCTTGTAAGGCCAAGGCTTACTGTCGTGATTTCGTCGAAACCCGGTACATTTCACCTACCTTGTCTTCCAAGGTAAGATTCATGGTTGCCAACTGGAAAATAACCAAAAAGAAAAAAGAAAAAAAAAACAATAAGCAAATGGGAGTGAACAAACAAGTAAACCTATAAACACACCAAAAACATACCTGGTAGGCGGCATGGTGGACAGCTGAAGTAAGGGCTTTTGCGAGCATCATCTTCAAGTCATAAGAATCCTCCAGAAGAATCGGCCTAGCTGATGAGCACAGCCCATAAGGCCAGAAGAAATTGGCTAAACTGATGAGCACTGCTCATGAGGCCCGAAGAAATTGGTCTAACTGATGAGTACAACTCATGGGGCCAGAAGAAATTGGCCCAACTGATGAGCACAACTCATGAGGTTCGGAGAAATTGGACCAACTTATGAGCCCGGCTCATTAGGCATGAGGAAATTGGTCCATCTTATCAGCATAGCTCATGAGGCCCGAAGAAATTGGCTCAATTGATGAGCACAGTTCGTGAGGCTTGAAGAAGTTGGCCCATTTGATGAACACAACTCATGTGGCCTGAAGAATTGGCCCAACTGATAAGCACAGCTCATGAGACCTGAAAAAAAAAGCTACTCAGATTGTCAAAATACAATGAAAGAGCTGCTTGTATTGTTGAAAATCCAACGAAATAGCTGCTCGGATTGTTGAAATACAACAAAAAGAGTTGCTTAAATTGTTGAAAGACAGCAAAAGAGCTGCTTGGATTTTTGAAAATCCAACAAAAGGGTTGCTCAAATTGTTGAAAGAGAACGAAACAACTACTCGACTCGTTTGAAAAAACAAAGGTCCAGTTGAATAGTTGCTCGGATTGTTTGAAAAAACAAAGATCTAGCGAAACAGCTGCTCATATCGTTTGAAAAAACAAAGATCTAGCCAAACAACTACTCGAATCATTTGAGAAAAGCAAAAGGCCTAGCTGAACAGCTGCTCGACTCGTTTGAAAAAACAAAGGTCCAGCCGAACAACTACTCAAATCATTTGAGAAAAGAAAAAGGCACAACCGAACAGCTGCTTGGCTCGTTTGAAAAAACAAAGATCTAGCCGAACAATTGCTCGGATCATTTGAGAAAAGCAATAGGCCCAACCGAATAGTTGCTCGACTCGTTTGAAGAAACAAAAATCTAGCTGAACAACTGCTCGGATCGTTTGAAAAAACAAAGGTCCAGGTGAACAGCTACTCGGATCATTTGAAAAACAAAGGCTTAGCCGAACTGCTACTCGAATTGCACCAATCGGCTCGGACGAGTCAAAAGTTGAACATAGCAGGCCAAAACATGGCTTGGCAGAACCAATGGCTTGGATGAGCCAAGGTGGCCCGAACGGCTTGTCGACAGAGCGTACGGCTCATACGAGTCAAAAACAGCTCGTACGAGCCGATAACTGTTCGGTAGAAATCAAGGCGGCTCAGATGGGCTGAAGGCAACGGATTCAGTTAAAATATGCAGTTCGAGCACACGACTTGGCATGCCAAAACGGCTCGGATGAGCCAAAAACAGCTTGGTGAAAAAAAAAAAGGGCGAAGGCAGTTTCTAAAGCATTCGAACTTTGAAAACAAGTTCCAAAAATTTGAGACCAGAGGGGGGACAACTGATATATATCAAAATATCCTCATTAGAAAGGGGAAACGGTTTTGAAAGCTCCATTAAACCTCCTTACAAAATCGACGGGTAGACTTTAATATACATATTAATGATAGGGATGGTTACAAAATTATATTCAAAACCTCCACATAAATGCCTATAAAACATATGTAACCATAAGCACAATAATGCCCATTAATGCCGGATTGATGGAGGGTCAACCTCCACCACTATAAAAAGGGACTTGGAGAAGGGATAAGCATCTCATTTAGATCCACTTCTTTCTGCAGTTGTAATTCATAGTCTCTTATTAATCCCTTACTTAGGCATTGGAGTGATCCCCCGGAGTACACCCCGAGTCCTTCAAGCCATTCTTGCTTTATCCCTTTCAAGTGGTCGTGATCAAGGAGCGATTCACGAAGATCTTTCGATTTTCAGGTAGCAACAGTTCTAATACTCATGGAAGATAAACTCATGATACTCATAGATCATGGTTTGATCCTAACAATGTGAGGATAATTATGTGATGATGGCAAACAACTCAATATCTAAAATAGCAGCAGTTGGTAGTGTTCAGATAGAAAGTATATGATGTTCTTGTGTGAACTTTTGAAAATGTTATACACATGTTTGACTTAAAATAAAACTTAATTTCACTCTTGGAATTAGATTTAAGAGGGTACAAATTCACAATTTAAGGTGAGCGCATCAAAATACTAAAGGGTGCACTTCTGAGGATGAAGGAATCTCAAATTAAAAAATTCTACAAGTTAATCAATGCCATGTTGGTGAAAAAATGGGTTTTTTTAAGTGCATGGATAAGGAAAATACTTTCTAAAAAAGAAGAAAAAAGATGGTGTTAGCAACAAAAGAAGGTCAAACTACTTCAAGGAAATGGTCGTGGTATTTCTAATAGAGAAGGTTAAGCCACACGAAAATTCTCATTAAAGAGGGTAGGGGATTTGTGGAGTGTAAGTTCGAACCAAGAAAATGAGGGTTTCGTTGGGGGATCACCTTGGGTTCTTCTTCCTAAACTTTTCACTTCTTGGGTTGAATTTTCTTTTGCCAAATTTCCTATGGATGTGGGCCTAGTTTCAAACTGCGTAAATTCCTTGTCTTGCAATTATTTTATTTCTTGCAATTTATCAGTTGTGGTGTGGGTGGTTCTTGTAGCCCAGTAACAGGGTACATGGAGTGGGGGTGAAAGAAAAATTTATTAAGAGGAAGTGTTATACACACGTGTGCACACACGCACAAAGCATGCTGAAATGTTCGTCCCATTGCCTATGGACATGGGCCTATTTTCCAATCATGTAAATTCCTTGTCTTGTGCATGTTTTATTTTCTTTTTTTTTCTTTCTATATATCTTGTCTCTGCCCATTGTGGTGTGGGTGGTTCTTGTCAGATTTCGACTTTACCTTAAAGCTTAAACTGTTAGGTTATGGACCAACAATGTATATCCTGGCCTTAACACTCCTCTGCACATGCAGCCGACAGTGTGTGGAGAGATAAACAAGCGATAAACACCACCCATTATAGGGAATAAGATAAACAAACAAATAATAAATACGAGCAACAAGACTAGAACCCAAAACCTGTTGGCAACCTGGTTCTAATACCATGTTAGATTATCTCTTCACCACGACCAACAATGTTTATCATGCCTTAACAATTCTTGTCACCCAACAATGGGGGACATGGAGTGCGGGTGGAAGCAAAACATTTTGAGTGTGTATATGATGCACATGTGCACAGGGTCACGCACATAGGGCATGCTGAAAGGTTCTTCTCATTAGTATATACAAGTCTGCTAAAAATTGACTGTCTTATCTCGTAGCATGACTTTATTGTTAGAATTTTGCTCCTTAAAACATATTATTGTACTTCTTCTTTTTTCCCCCAGATTTGCGAGGTTGATAAGCATTTGGAAGAACTTAGAGAAATGGTTGTTCGAGAGTACAGGTTTTTTCCTTGCACACTGTTTAGTTGTCCTTTAAGACTCTTTCTAGTGGCAGTATGGTAAACTTTTAACTTGCACAGGTTTTTTCATTGTTTGTCATTTGGTATATATATGATGACTATAGAGTGTTTGAACATGCAGATGTGGATTAAGATATGGATGCTGCACAAACCTGTATGCACATAGTGTGCATGCAATGCACACACCTACACAACATTAGCAAATTTAGAATTTTTTACAAAAAAAAGTATAGTTTAATTATAATTTATGGTGAAAAGCATCATTAGGCTGGGTGCTATTGGAATGAACATTAAAAAAAAATTAAAAATTAAAAAAAATCGTATAAAAGAATATAGCAAATTCTGTTTCTTTTTATTGCTAAACATGAGCAGCAACCAATGCTTCATTTTTAAGAACAGTCTCAGGAAAATGCGAACCGAAGATAAAAAGAAACTTGCAGCTGCCCTCACCAGATTGTCTGCTGAAGGTCTGCGTGAGGCATTAGAAATTGTTGCTCAGAACGACCCCACCTTCCAAGCTACAGCTGAAGAGGTGGATCTTGACATGGATGCTCAGGCAATAGTTATAGTTCCCCATCCTTGTGTTCTTAAAATTTTTTTAATAATGATAAAAGTTGAGTGACCTGTTTTCCACTTGCAGAGTGAATCAACCTTATGGAAATTGAAATGTTTTGTGAAGGATGCACTGAAAGCTCAGGGCAGGATCTCAGCAAGCTCAGGTGGCAGTTTCACCACCAACAACAACTCCTCCACTCGGAAGCAGGCGATCTGCGCTGCTCTTGCTGAAACTGCCTGCAAACGGGGTAAACATTAGATTTCTTGATGTAAATTCTGTTGATGCAAGAAAACTAGTTTTAGGATTAGGCTGACTTCCACAATTTGAAGGTGCTGATCTCTAAGTCATTTGTCATGGTGCTGCACTGTAGTGGTGCATCTAAAGATTGGGTGGTATAAAGATCACTTAGTTTATTATTTATTTTACTAGCACCTTTTGCCTTTTGGAATGAGCTTACTAGGCTGCAGGAACTGCAGTGACATCTTTCATTAGGTATGGCCAAACTCAACTGATGGATTGGAATGGTGTAGAGCTAGTAGCCCCCTCCCCCTCTTCCCACTGTGTGTATGGAAAACATTTATTGAAAATTTGATTTAAGTTGTGCTAAAAATTGTTTCGCACTTAGAAAAACGAGCTCTTAGAAAAGAGAAATCATCTCTAGGTGTTTGGTGAGAGACCAAAAAATAATAAATATAATCTTTTAAATTTCTAAAATAGACGACATTTTATTTATAGAAAGTTGTAGGTTCATATGGAAGAAGCCCAATGCCCAAACAAGTTTAAATACTGTCTTTTTTTAAGAGTTTAGAATAATAGGGTTAGATAAGAAGAAGATGCAAAAAGCATGTGGAACATTGTATCTGAGTATTTGCTATTTGCATGCATTTCTTAAAAATCATTTTTCTATCTATGTTCATTTCTTTAAAAATGTTTCACAATTTAAACTTCAGTTTCAGAAAAATCTAACACATCAACTTCTATTTTTGAAAGAAATGATCAACTAATGAAGTATGATATCATTTTTCGAACACTAAAGGAGATTTGTGTTTTATTTTTTTTAAGAACTTTATAGGAAGTCAATATATTTTGTCTTACATAAATTTGTAGAATGTAGCATTAAAAGGAAGGCTAGTGCATTTTGTGAAACCTATTGGGAGAATAAGGAAAGAAAAG
Organism: Malania oleifera; assembly: GCF_029873635.1. NCBI lineage: Eukaryota > Viridiplantae > Streptophyta > Magnoliopsida > Santalales > Ximeniaceae > Malania > Malania oleifera. The sequence continues at coordinate 13,537,157 of NC_080426.1, forward strand.
TGCAAATGTCGAAAACATTGACTAAAGTAAATGCAATTCACTCAAAAATTAAAAAACTAAAGTAAACATTGAACTTTAAAGTGAATGCATGAGCTGAACTAGATGTTGCCGTGTAGAATAATTTTAAAATTATTATTATTATTATTATTATTATTATTATAAGCTTAAGAAGTAACTCACCAAATGCCTCTTTTTTGTGAGAAACTGCCATTCATTTCATTTCCCCATCTCTCGCATTGAGTGAAGGAAGAATCCAATAGCATTTGCTTTAGTCAAGAGGCAACAAGGTATCCTACTAACAGGTCTGAAGATTTAGCACATCTTTGAAATATCAAATATCTTGAATCTTACATTGATTTTTTAAGAGGAAAAACATTCTCAAAAAGGAATTCGAGCCAAGTGGTAACCCTTGAGAAAATATGGTGCAACATCAATTTTTCTTCAATCTACTCCCTTGCTCCTATGAGGTTGCCCTTGCTCAACTCCTGGACGTCAACATAACAAATAGAAATTTGCAATTATATATAATTCCTTTTTTACTTTTTCCTTTTGTTATGACCTACCAAATGATACTTTCCAAAAATTTCCTACCATCTCTAAAAAAATGCATTTGCTATAAATTTGACTAGAGTAATTAAGACCATTATAATTAAGTCTTTTCAAAAAATCAAATAAACAAAGTTAGAAATTCTCATAAACTTGTAGAAAATCATTTTGTTTTGTTTTCTAAATTTCAAATTATTACCAAAAAAAAAAAACTTTTTTTTTCAACAGTGCATATTTGCATAATAAAAGTTTTTTATTGTTTTCCAAATTTCTTTTATAAATATGGGAAAAACTAGAAGTAAGGTGCATTTTGGTAATTATTTTAAAATTTGGACATGAAAAATGAATGTATTTTTTTTTTTCACAACTAAACATGAAAAAAGACTCATAAGGAGTGGTTCCTCTTCGTAAGATTTGAAGTCCTCCAATACAAGATGACTCGTTACTATTTGTGTTGAGGTTGTGACTCATATTCAAAGCGGATAACGTGTACCAAAGAGAGCTACATGAAGCAAGGGGCAATCGCATGAGAGGAGCCTGCAGGTTTGAGGGCAAATTGCCAACAGATTGGGCCCTAACCATCAACGGTTTCAATCAGTGCAGATTACGTAAATTCAAGTAGGGGGCTTATAGATTGGGCTAATCGGAGAGATTTAATTCGAGGATTACTCCAAGGATTGTTTAGATAGGATCTAAGGTTTCTGTATGTTTAGGGTTCGCATATAATCATTGATTTGTAACCCTATTGTAAGCTTTGACACTGATCGTAGTGAAAACTAAGGTTACTGCTACTGTGGATGTAGGCTATTGCCGAACCACGTAAATCTTGTGCGTTCTAGTTGTGTTTTTTATTCTTCTTATTATTGTTTGCTTACTTCTTGAGTATATTTCATCACTGAGTGATTGCATTAGTGGTTATTGATTGGTTCGTGTGTGATTATGTGCTTCCGCTGTACGTATCTGGTGAATGAAACAACAAGTGGTATAAGAGCTATTGGTTCAACAATGGCTAGGGTCTCTTCGATTAAATTCAATGTGAACAAACCGATGGAGCCAGTAATTTCGGGCTTTGGCGATGAAGAGTGAAAGACCTGCTAGTGCAATAAGGGATGGTGAAGGCTTTGTATGGAAAGAAGTCGGATGACATGAACGAAGCAAGTTGAAAGGAGCTTGAAGCAAAGGCAGTTTCCACGATTTGACATTGTCTAGCTGATGACGTTATGTACAACATCATGGATGAGGAATCGCCAACTGTGATTTGGTTGAAGCTTGAAAGTCGGTACATGTCCAAGTCGCTTACGAACAAGTTGTATCTTGAGCAAAAGCTTTATTGGCTTAAGATGGCAAAGGGTTTGGACCATTCTCAGCATATCAACACTTTCAATCAGATCATTAGCAATCTGAAACGCATCGATGTGAAGTTCGAGGAAGAGGATAAGGCATTGATGCTACTAAATTTCCTACCAACGTCTCCTACATACGAAAACCAGGTTACAACGCTAACTTAGGGAAAAGAAACCCTGGAGTTGGAGGGCATCACGAGTGCATTGTTGGGGTTCCACCAAAGGAAGAAGACCAGCAATGAGGGTTCACAGGCTGAAGGGCTCGTGGCAAAGCAAAATCAGGATCGTGGGAGGAGCGGTTTCCAGAGTGGATCAAGCGGCCATAAGGCTCGGTCCAAGTCCAAGAAGAAGAAGGACGTGCGGTGTTTTAAGTGCGGAAAAAGAGGGCACATAAAACCCGAGTGTCCGAAGAAGAGGAAGGGAGGTGTTTAAAACAAAGAAGGTTCGTCAACAACGGCGAATGTAGTAGAAGAAGGAGACTTTGGGAGCGGTGATGATGATATGCTCTCAGCTTCATCGAGGTTGGATGAGTTCGCAGATTCTTGGATTTTGGACTTTACATGTTCGTATCATATGACGCTCAATAAGGGCTGGTTCACTATGTACAGACTGGTCAGTTCTGGTTCCATTTTTATGGGTAACGATGTTGCGTGCAAAGTGATCGGGATGAGGCATATTAGATTTAGGATGTACGATGGTGTAGTGCGGACATTGTGTGATGTGAGGCACATACCAGAGTTAATGAAAAATCTAGTTTCGATAGGCATTTTGGATTATAACGGGTTCAGTTACAAGTCCAAAAATGGGGTAATGAAGGTGAGCAAGGGAGTTCTGACCGTGATGAAGGGGAAGAGAGTGTCGAGTAATATTTACACACTGTTGAGTACCACGATTGTAGGTGGAGTTGTAGTCATAGAGTCTGAGTCTGACAGTATTTTTTTGTGGCATATGCATTTAGGGCATATGAGAGAGCATACGTTGCAAGAACTTCACAAGAGAAATCTCCTGAAGGGGGTAAAATCATGCAAGTCGGAGTTCTGCAAGTACTGCTTGCTTGGGAAGCGTAACCGGGTTATGTTCATGATAGCCACGCACAAGACGAAAGGAGTACTGGGCTACATTCATTTTTACATTTTGAGACTGGTGAGAGTGGCGTCACGAGGGGGACATGTGTATTTCATGAGTTTTATCGACGACTACTCACGAAAGGTCTGGGTTTACTTCATGCGTCACAAGTAGGAAACTTTTGCCAAGTTCAAAGTGTGGAAAGCTGAAGTGGAAAACCAGACCGGGAGAAAGATCACATTCCTTATAACAGATAATGGGATTGAGTACACAAACTCACGATTTAGAGAGTTCTGCAAGTAGCAAGGCATGAGGAGGCATTTTACCATGCGCCGGACACCGCAACAAAATGGTGTGGCAGAGAAGATGAATCGAACCCTGGCTGAAAGGACTCGGTGCCTCAGGTTGCAAGTTGGGCTCACCATGAATTTCTGGGATGAAGTGGTTAATATGGCGTGTTTCTTAGTAAACAGATCACCTAAGGCATCACATAATGGAAAAGTTGTTGAGGAGGTGTGGACAGAAGAAAATGTAGACTACTCTGTACTCAGAGCATTTGGGTGTCTGGCATATGCACACATTACTGGTGAGGAGAGATCTAAGCTTGATGCGAAGTCTAGACGGTGCATCTTTCTAGGATATCAAAAAGGCGTGTAAAGGTTCAAGCTATAGGATCCAGTGGCAAACAAGGTGGTGATCAGTATGGATGTAGTTTTCGATGAGAAGACTATGTTGCGGTGTACTCAGGATGAAATAGAGAAACAAAAGCTAGAAAATCGTAGCAGCAATGAGCGTGCAATTCAAGTAGATTTAGAGACTTAAGGTAAACATGCAGGGAGTCCTAGCCTGAGAGATTAGCTAGCGGTGCAGGCAAAGTTAGAAGCTCGTGGTGGAGATAACACAGGGAGTTCTAGCTCATATGATCAGCAGCCGCGTCGGAGCATGGCTATAGACAAACCTAGAAGCGTCGTCATGCCACACCCCAAGTATGGTTTTGATGATTTAGTGTCTTATGAGCTTGTCACCAATAGCGGGGATCCTACTACCTATAAGGAGGTCGTACACATCTAGGAGATGGGTAGTTAGATAGGCTCTTTTGGTGGAGGAGATAGAATCGTTGCATAAGAACCAGACATAGGACTTGGTGGAGCTTCCAACTGGGAAGTGGGCGATTAGATGCAAGTGGGTATACATGAAGAAAGAAGTTGTTTCAAAAAGGGAAAGAGATAAGTACAAGGCTCACTTGGTAGAGAAGGGGTACTCGCAGAAGAAGGGAGTAGATTATAATGAAATCTTCTCCCTAGTGGTTAGACACACTTCTATCAGGGTAGTGTTGGGACTGGTGGCGCAACATGATCTGCATCTGGAGCAGATGGACGTAATGACGACGTTCCTCCATGGTGACCTAGAGAAGCTGATTTACATGACATTGCCAGAAGGGTTTAGCCAACCCAGATAGGAGCACTTAGTCTGCAAACTGAAACAGTCACTATACGGGTTAAAGCAGTCTCCGAGGCAGTGGTAAAAGAGGTTCGACGCATATATGACTTGTAACGACCCGAATTTAAAATGAAATTTAAATAATAAGGAAAGGGAAATGGAAATCGGAACAAAAGGAGGCCATAGACTTCGTTGACGACATTGCATTTTGGAAGGGAAAAACAAAAAGGGGGAGTTTCAGGGCTTCGTCGACGAATCCCTTGCATTCGTCGACGAAGGCTTAAGAGAATTCGTCGACGAACACAAGGCTTCGTCAACGAAAAAATACAGAGAGAGGTTCTAAGGCAGCCTGAATTTCATCGACGAATACAGGGTCTCGTCGATGAAATTTGTGAAGGATTCGTCGAAGAAATTCTGTTTTATAAGAATGAAAAATTCAAGAGAAATATCATTTTGTACGAAGCCTCTCTCTCTCTACGGTTCTCTCTCCCTTCTCTCTACGTTTCCGGCCCCATTAGTCGTCAAATCGACGATTCGAAGCCACCACGATGATCCTGGCAGAGTTCTCTACAAGTCTGTCGGGGCGGATTGTTAAGGAAATAAAGTTGGATTCCATCCCAAATCCAGGGTAAGCCTTTTTACTCAATTTTTGGAGTCTTGACAGTTGAGAAAAGTGTTCTACGCATGAAAATATTAAAGTTTAATATTGAGAGTTTTCGTTTCCGGGGGGGTTGATTGGGAACGTAGGAAATTATCCCTAAGTTGGGGTAAGGCCTTTAAGCCTAAGTTGACTTAATGGTAGTTATAAGAAATATTATACACGATGAAATACTAAAGTTTAATTCTGTGAGTTTTCATTTTTAGGGTGTTGAGTTAGGAACCTTGCGGGAGCGAGAAGGATTTTCTTAGGGGCTGTTCAGGAACCAGGGAAGGGGATAAACTAAGCTAGTATTGTTTTGGAAAATGTTTATATAAATATATATATAGTTATCATTTGATTTATGGAAAATGTATATGATTATATATATATATATATATATATATATATATGTCTTATATTTACAAAATACTGTGAAAATGATCATATGTTGAATATGTAGAAAATCTACTGTGTGGCATGAGTAAAAATGTTATGAAATGCTGTTTTCTGGGAATGTGAATGAAATGAATTTTTATGATGGAAAACCGGCGTACGGGCCGTGTAATAACCCAAAAATATATATACGATTAAAGCACAATAATAATAAAATAATAAAAATGGTCATTAAGTTAATATCAATACAGAAGTGTTTTTTTCTATATAATCCTTGATTCCATGTTTGATGCCTAAAAAAGACCTTGTCTAAGCGAGTGCTCAGAGACCATTGCAGCTCAGTCGCTCCCTGGAGGTCGGCCTGGTCAAAATGGAATTTCATAGGATAAACAGGATAGACACTGTTTGTACACGTAAATAAGTATATATACATAAAATAGTGTTTTGTCAGACATAATTTGTAGAAATACATAATAAAATGATAATAATATAGGAATCATATATGGGACCCAGAAGACTATGTGGGGTCCACATGAGTCTCGGAGGCACAGGACACTGTTTATATACGTAAATAAGTACATAAAATAATGTTTTGACTGATATAATTTGTAGAAATATATGATAAAATAATAATAATATACGTATCCTATGCGGGACTCACAAGACTGTGTGGGGCCCACATGAGTCCCAAAGCCGTATGGAGGTTTACACGGATCTCAAAGCTATGTAGGATGCATAAAATCGTATGAGAGTTATTCGAGTTACGTAGGATCCATTTGGGTCTCGAAGTTGTGTGGGGCTCACAAGACCATGTGGGGCCCACATGGGTTTTCAAAATTCAAATTTAATTCTTATTCAAAAAATAAAATAAATAAATACTAAAAATAGTTTAAAAGTAATAACAATGATAATAATAATGAAAATAATGATTAAGAAAAATAATAAAATAATTAATTAACTAATAAATTAATTAGTTAAGTAAGTAATTAATTAAAAAATTTATGGTGGCAAACACTCCCACATGGCCTCCATCCCCATCCCATACTCAACCCAAACCTTGCCCATCCCTTGCTCATTCTTCAATTTAAAAAAAAAATTATAATTTCACCCATCTCCCCACACTTTTACAAATTTCATTTCTTTCCCAAAATTTTCCTATAAATAGGGAGCTCTCAACCTTCATTTTTCACAACAATTTTCTAAGGAAGAGAAGAATTAGTGAGTGAAAGAAATTGTGGTGGAAAAAAAAATTTTGAGTAAGTTCTCAATCACCCACTCTTTCCAATCTCATTTCTTAGAGATAGTTATAGTGTTCGTAAGGAATAAGGTAAGTAAATTTGATTATGTTAGTTTCTTTTTTTTATTTAAAATTCATACCCGAGTTTATTTTGTAAGTAAATTTCAATTATGTTACTTAGTTCCATAAAATTTCCATGAGTTTATTCTTATGTATATTTAATTATACCAGTTCTATCTTTAATATACTTGCATTTATTTTTGAGTTAAGAAATGTTCTAATCCCCTTGGGTAAATTTTCAGCATTTCTTTCTATTCAAAAAAAAAAATTACATATATTTTTAATACAAAAATTGTGTGGCATGAGTTTATTTTTACGTTACATTATTCATGAATATATGAGTAAATATGAGATTTTCATGAGATTATTTTAAATTGCATAAATTATAATAAGATAATTTTAAAACCCCTTATGGCAAAGTAAGTTCAAAGTTACATATGCTCGGTACCGCAGCTTAAAGTTAAACGGATCAGAGTGCACTCACACTATTTACAGAGTGGTTATTTATGTTAGTGGATTTCTCCTGAGTACACACCTAGTTCCGGACCAGGACTTAATAAGGAAAATCTCACTTAAAGTTTACGTACGTTGATTTAGTTTGGTCGGCCAGCCAACTAAGTCCAGTCTTCAAACTGCACAACCCAGTCATGGGGGTAAACATGACTTACGGCAAACAGGCCTAAGGGTGGTTTTTACAATATATGTTTATACATATTTAATTACGTGTACAAAGTTACTGTTGATTTAAAGGAAAAGTGTAAGTTTACATGAAAAAAGATCATTCTGGTGCTTAAATGATGATCTAAGGAAAACGTATAAGGAAAAGTATATGTATGTTTATCATTAAATATTTTTACAGTTTAAAAGATAAAAGTTTAATTTAACAGTTATAGTATATGATTATAAAATTTTACTGTTGTATTAATGGTAAAAGTTTTATGTAGTAATTTTTAAATTTATATTTATTCTAAAAGCAGTTTTGAAGTTATAGTATTAAATATTGTTTTACGAAATTTTTTAAAAGCTCCTTTTGGCCACACACTAATAATAATTTTATTTACTTACTGAGCGTCATCTCACTCCTATCATATTTTTATTTCAGATAACTCCAAAGAGCATGTCGAAAATTAAACTTAGCAAGCATGCGGGTGGGAATAAAAAAATAAAGATTGATTATAAATATTAGTATAATGCCCACTATTTATGCTTGTGTAATTTTTCTTCTTTTGAAATAAATAATTGTAATATGGATAATTAACGCTCTGATTTAATAATAGTTGAGTTTATTTGCTTCTGCTGTAAATCAATAGTAAAAAGTAAATATCCCAGACCCTTTCGGGGTTGGGGTGTTACAGGCCAAGATGTTTTCATATATATATATATATATGGATGTAATTTGCCGGCATATGGGTCGTGCTATGTGATTTGCTAGCGTACAGGTTGTGCTCTGTGATTACTGTTTGCTAGCATACGGGTTGTGTTATGTGTAGCTGGCGTACGGGCCGAACTATGATAAAATGTGAAATACCGGCGTACGGGCTGATGATTTTTATGATACATGTATATATGTGAAATGATGTGATTGATATGAAAATAAATGATATGAGATATTTAAGTATCACGGTTTCAGTATATGTATATGATATCAGAACCTGGTTGGCTTGGTTTAGGCTAGCACTTGCACGGTACCGTTGCTATGTGTCCATGGTCTTCGTGATCATGATATCTGTGTTAACGCCGCTGTACGGAGTGGTGTGAGATTGGATGGTCGATGTGGTTATTTTCAAGAAGTGTGCTGTTATCGCCCCTGGTGTACGGACCAGTCTAGGTAAACCCATCGGACCTACAAACTAGACTATTGACTTGGCAGTGGTCAGCCAACCATTGTCAGGTCCCGCCTTCGGGCCACACAACCTAGTCATGTGAGGGTAATACATGACAACAGCCAGCTAACCTACCAGGATGGTTTTTATGTTATTATTATTATGACATGAGTTAAGATATGTTATGAAAATGCAGTATGTTCTGCCATGTTGATTTATATATATATATATATATATATATATATGTTTTCCCAGATTTGATGAAACAATACTAAATGTGTTATATATGATATATGTTGAACACAAATTACTCATGTTGCCACACACTAGTATTAGTATATTTCCCTTACTGAGAGGTGTCTCACCCCTAAATTTCATTAACTTTTCAGGAGCCCCGGATATGAGAGAGGGAAAAGCCCCGCAGAATTAGTGTTGTTTATCTGCCCTTTGCGAAGGGTAAGTTTTTGGTAGGGACAGTTAGTTTTTTTTGTGGGAATTGTCACTAGTTTCCATTTTTGGGATGTATATATATTGAGAGTTAGTGTTTATAGTACTCTGGTATGTATTGGGCACATTATGATTACATGTATATAATTTTATACTTTCTGCTGCGTAGGCTTCTGCTGTATGTTTTGTTATATCCTTGGTACCCACGGGTCCAGGTGGATGGTGACCTACTGAGCTGGATTGTGGGATATGTAGTATTGATTTTATGATGTTGATAATATAAAAAAAAAAATGTGAAAAATGTGTAGGTCGTGACATGACCCATATCGGCTATAGGTGATGTGAGAACAATTATTGCGTTTATGTGAGTAACTTGTGGGTGAGTCTCTCATTTTTCTGCTGTTATACATTGACGATATGTTGATTGCTGCTAAAGACATGACCGAGGTAAATCGGTTGAAAACTCTTTTGGGAAAAGAGTTCGACATGAAAGACTTGGGTGCAACCAAGAGAAAACTTGGCATAGAGATTCATAGGGACAGAGTTGCAGGGAGATTATGGTTATGTCAGCACAGCTATGTGGAGAAGGTGTTTGAGAGGTTTAACATGGCCAATGCTAAACTGGTGAGCATGTCTTTGGCGAGTCATTTCAAGTTGTCTGTCACCCAATGCCCAATGATGGACGATGAGGTCTGAGATATGTCGAGGATCCCTTATGCTAGCACAGTGGGGTGTCTGATGTATGTCATGGTGTATACAAGGTCGGACCTAGCACATGTTGTCGGCGTGATGAACAAGTTCTTCTCGAATTCGGGTCGACATTAGCGATATGCTGTGAAGTGGATTCTCAGGTACTTGAGGGGTATGACCGGATATGGCATACAGTTCAGTGCACAACAGAGGGATCCGTCAGTAGTAGGGCATATGGATTCTTATTACGCATGAGACCTGGATGATAAGAGGTCTACCATAAGGTACGTATTTAATCTTGTAAGAGGACCTATGTGTTGGAGGTCTATGGTGTAGTCGCTTGTGGTGTTGTCTACTACTGAGTCAGAATACATGGCAGTGGCCGAGGCTGCCAAGGAAGTATTGTGGCTTATAAGGTTGGTCAGAGAGTTAGGGGTCCAGCAAGGTGGAGTTCGGCTGCAGTGTGATAGTTAGAGTGTCATATACTTGGCGAAGAATCAAGTATACCATGCGAGGACAAAGCACATTGATGTGCGGTATCACAGGATCAGGGAACTGATTGCTTCAGGGGAACTTCTTCTTGAGAAGACCCGTACATTTGATAATGCAGCTAATGTGCTGACAAAATCGGTTACGATGGACAAGTTCAAGCATTGTTTGGGCTTGATCAGCGTCTCCAAGTGCTAGATAGGAGATAGACCCAATCTACAGGACTAGGTGGAGCAGCGATTATGCTTTTAGATTTCCGAGGTGGTAAATATTCGCTAAATTGGAGATTGTTGGGGATGTGATTTATATTTATAGTGGATCACATGTACTATAGAGAGTTACGTGAAGCGAGGGGCAATTGCATAAGAGGAGTCTGTAGGTCTGAGGGCAAACCATTGATGGATTTGGCCCTAACCGTCGACAGTTTAAGGCATAATGCAAAATGTGTTTTTCTTAGCCAATCGTCGATGATTTCAGTCGGCATAGATTACATAAATTCAAATATGGGGCTTGTAGATTGGGCTAATTGGAGGGATTTCCTCCGAGGATTGCTACAGGGATTGTTTAGATAGGATTTAAGGTTCCTGCACGTTTATGGTTCGCATATAATCATTGATTTGTAACCCTATATTAAGCTTTGACATTGATCATAGTGAAAATTGAGGTTGCTGCTTCGGTGGACGTAGACTATTGCTGAACCACGTAAATTTTGTGTTTTCTAGTTATGTTTTTTATTTTTCTTATTATTGTTTGTCTGCTTCTTGAGTATATTTCATCATTGAGCGATTGCATTGGTGGTTGTTGATTTATTCGTGCGTGATTGTGTGCTTCCGCTGCACGTATTCGGTGAACGAGACAACAATAATTTGGATCCACACAAGTAAGTGGTATTGCTTGGTGAGCGTCTTGTATCATTTTATTGGGTTTGAATATTAATACAATCTACCACCTTGATACATGGAAAGAGTGAATATTCAAATTATCGTGCCTCACTAATTTAATCATTTCTTATGTAAAAACTCAATTCTTTTGTCAACTGAACATTTGCCTCATTATGGCATTGTCTAATATCAATATACTATGTTAATACATGATACAAGTATTGAGAAATTTTGATGACGAAGGTGATCCATAAAATTATACATGATTTTTCATCAATGACACTTCTGATTAGAGCATTTTTAGGATAAACAATGATAACTTTATTTTATTTTGTTTTATTTCAAATGAGCATTGAATACATTATGTATAACATTGTCCACAAGCCTACTTATTGACATTCTACATTTGAACAATTGGTCGGTCTTCAATTTTCATGTTTTGAACAATTAATTAAAAATGAAGAAAATAATTAGTTATAATATTACAAAAAAATCATGAAGAACTAATTTTCTTGATGCACAAATAAAAAATTAGGAATGAATCATGTATGCCTAGCCCTAGTTAATGTTACTATTGAATTTCAATGAATTTTATGATTTTTTTTTTTGGAATATAAAGTTAAGGATAATTTTTTTTTGAATCATTTTACATTAAAACATACAATACTTAAATTAACCGTGACAATTTAAAATATAAAGGGAAAAGGTTTCTTTGCATTTCATTAAGTTTTAAGATTCAAGACTATCAAGGGCCCAATCAGTTGCAAATTTTTTTTTTTTTTTTTTATATTGTAAAAGTTTAAACTTCTTGTTTTATTTTTCAAGATTTATACAAAAATTAGATAGTTAAGGATTTGTTTAATCATGTAAAAAATATTTCATTTTTCATTTATAGGTTTCATAATATTTATTAAAAAAAATTACTTGCTTAATTTAAAAAAAAAAAATACATAAGAAAGTGCATGAGGAGCATGTATAGTAGGTGGGATTAGATTTATGTGTAGTATATGATGGAAAATACACTATATTATTGTGTATAACTCTAATTCCTAAAAAAATGTTGCAACTGTGTGAAGTGGAGTAAATAGGACCCAAAAAAAAAAAAAATTTTTACAAAGGGGAAAGAGTTTTCCTTCCTTTTTATCCTTCCCGGCTTTCCCTCCTACCAAACCCTGAGACACAAATCACACAATGCACAAGGCAACCAAGCAAGCCAAAGGGCGGAGCAGTAGTGGGTTGGCGCAAACCCACAGAGCATTCCAGTTCAGTTCTGCAACTAGGGCGTCTGTTCTCTCTCCCCTTTAGGCGTCACCTTCTCATCAAATTCAAATTCAAATTCACCCATCAAATCTTCGTGGTAAGAAATACCTCATTGTCAATCAATTCCTCTTTTCTCGTTTCGATTTTCCCTTTTACTTGCTCGTTGACATTCCATGCCTAGATAGATCGCATAATGATTTTTTAAAAATTCTTCCTTATTTTTGTACGTTTTCTCTCGTGTCAGTTTTTCATTGCGTGCATTTTCGGAATATGATCGACGATAATGCATATGTATATGCTATTAATCGGTGGGCACGTTTCATATTTCTGTTATTTTTCATGCTATTGCGCCGTTTGATTGCGAGGAAAATGAAAGAAAATGAAATTTTGGACGTTGTGTTTTGTGTTGATTTATTTGCCCGCATATGAAGATCCCCATCTCCCGAACAACGAAGTGTTTATCCCTGCCTTCTTTTAGCAATCAAACACAGCTAACTTGAACCTCCCATATTTTATTGTTGTCTGGTGTTGGACCACAAAAGAAAGAAAATCCACTCAGCTGAGCCCGGGGAATCATTTAGTTCAACGTATGTATGTTTTTTCATTTAGCTTGGATGTTCATGGATAGCATTTTGGAAGCCATTTTCTTGCTTTTGAGGGCTGAAGAGACAAAAAACTTCTGGAAGTCCTACTAACGATATCTTATTTGCTAGTTCATTTTTCAGCAGCTAATGGAAGGAAGTCGTGATATTTATTGACAAATTGAAGTGTGCTTGTTGTAAACTGCAGGTGAAATGGAGAACTTAGCTGCCAATCAGCTTCCTGAAGTGGATTCATTGCCTGATGGGTTTGTTGAGAGCTCTGCAGAACCCTTGGCTCCTCCAACTCCAACATTTGAAGAGAAGCCATGGGCAGATGATGCAGAGGGTCATTTTTCAAAATTGGATTCAGGATGTGAATCATTGGGAGAACTAGAATCAAGTGAGGCCAAATCAGACAAGACACAAAAAATGAGAAAATTTCCAGTTCTGTTATCTGAGAAGGATGGCTTAAATTCCCCTGAGCAATCAGTAGAAGTGCCCAACAGGGGCTGTTTGGAAGAAAGTGATGGCATATTGGGCATGCCCGAGTCGTCTGATTCCTTTTCTGGGGCGTCAGCAAGGGTAGTGGGTGAGCTATCACCTGCCTCTTCCCATGGCGAAGAACAAGTCGATGGGAAATATCAGAGTTCTGAGAAATGTAAGTATGTTTACCTTTAATGCAAATTGCCCCTGTGTTCTGCTTATAAAGTGATTTAATCATAGCTACCATGGTATAGCTTCCTACAGTTCAAACTGCTTAACAATTGCAACAATAATGTATTTTAAATGACATAGATGGTTTCCTATGAATGCAAGGAACAAGATGGAAGTAGGTTAAGGATGCTTGATTACTACATTTTGTGGAAATAGTGTCTGAATCAACAAAAAAAATTAAAATCATTCAAGGAATATAACATATGTTTATAATGTCTTATGTGCATGCTGGAATATGTTTTGAAAGCTTATCATTTCTTTTTCAGTAGCAGTGTTAGTTTGAGCTTCTAATAGTTGTTTCTTTGTCCTTATCACTCATTGGTCTTGCAGCCATTAAAGGGGGTTTGGACCCACAAGCAACCCATCTAAAGGAGACATATTCATCAGAAAGCACCGAATTGAAGAGCCGAAAGCTAGTTAGTGATTTCAGTTTTAGAAGATTTTTTGAGATTGATATGTGTCTTGAGTGTTTACATTCTTCTTTCTTCTCCTATTTTTTAAGGCCTGTCATTTGCTTTCTTTTTAGTTTTTATTACCACTTTACCCAAAAGCTTAAGTTGGTTAGGTTGTGGGCCAACAATGTATATGAAGCCTCAACAGATTGAATATCTGATGATGATGGAGTTACTTCTTGCTCATTCTTGTATTCAATGAGCAGTGGTTTGAACTTGGTAGAATGTTTTGTCATCCAAAGTGACATGAGGTTGGCTATCAATGACCTTATTTCAAGTTGGTGGTGGAAGTATCGGGGAATAGCCCAGTGAGAATCCTTTTTTTTTCACTTAAAAGTTTCTTCAATTTGTATTCAAATGATTTTTACTCAGTCTTAGTAAGTGCAATAGTTAATGTGGTTCTATTTAAGGAAATATCTCTTTTTAGGAACTGCTATATGCCATATTCTTATTTCATAATGATGCATAATGTTGACGAAAGGCAAAAACATAAAACCTACTGGCACCCAATTTCAGTACAATTTGCAACATCTGAGATGAAGCTTCTTGTGAGCAATTCTGTAAATAATTAGTTGGGAAATGTTGGGTAGGTATTAATCTACAAACTGTGGCTTATTAAAATTGTTTGTTAGGATTAATTTTAACATAGAAAAATGTAGTGCAAGTCTAGAACATATTTTAATTTTTTTACCCAACTGGCTGACTGAGAAATTGAATGTAATAGTGAGTTGTCCTTGATTAATTATAGTGTCTCATTTGAGATCACTGTATGTGGTGTGTACAAAGTTTTCATTTTGGTTGTTTATTTTTTGAAAAGGCAGCTTGTTGCATCTATTATTGTATTTTAATGAAGCCTGCAGGTCAAAGGATAGATCAAATTAAAAGTACTTATTCTTGTAAGAAAATATTGTAAAATTGGTTCAGTTAATATATAAAAATACCAAGGTACTTTATATTTTTTTTCTTCGACCAATTCTTACATCTATTAGTTTGGGTACCTCTAGAAAAGGTTTTGGGATTGATATTTATTGTTATGATAAAACTTAACAAGATGAAAATTTCTTGTGCAATAAAAAGAAGGATAAGTATTAGAGTGATGGGTGCACACACACATGTATATGATTTATTACTGATTTTTTTTTTTTTTAACAATTCTAACATTCTCTCAAGTCTCAATACTTTTTGGTAAGATCTCTCCAGATTTTTGTAAATTTGAGTTTTTTGTTGTATCTGGTTTTCTCATAAGAGCATTCAAATGAATTTGCTTATTGTGTTGCAGCTTGGGAACATTCAGCTTATATTGAATATTTTGATATGCATGTATTGCAAAGTCTCTGTCCAAAAATTGAATGAAAATTTGCTGTGTTTTTTAAGTTGCTATATTTTAATGCTCAGGAAACATCTGAAGTTAAACGCAAGAATGCAAAGCGTACCTTTAAATCTGAGAGAGAGTTTCTGGAGTTCACTTTGAAGTATCAACAAGTTCTTGCAGAAAGAGATGCAGGTAAGTAGGGCCAATGTTATTGCCCTTTATTATTTTTGGAGGTCCCCATGGTGGGATTAATATGAATTCGTCAATGCTTAGCTTAAAATACCTTTGAATTTTTTATGGTTAATTTGCTGACACCTTTACTGGATTATGAATTTTTTTTATTGCCATTACTGTACCTACAAAATATATGAATATCTTCTTGAGCATCGATCTTTGTTATTTGGTCTATGTTGGCTGTAAGTCTTTCAAGTCTAGATGATGATCTAGGCATCCAGGTAAACTGTATTTACCCACTGCGTAAGATTGACATTCACAAAGAAATAAATGTCCTGAGAACCACAGGGATGGCACTCTTAAATTTATTTTTAAAGAGCAACTTTATAGAAAAATGGTTTTCAGTCAGTCAGATTTTTGCCAGTCAAGTGTATTGATCTGCGATTTCTACAGTGAGAAAACATTATTCTGTGTCACTTCTTGGATATCATTGGCGATATAATCTGCATGAGATGATGACAAATGACTCCTACCTTCTAAAGAAGTAAGAAAATTCATCCTTTTGGGAATTACATGTGTAAGCACCATTTTTTTTTTGGGGTGGGTTCAATATTTGATGTCTTTTAAGAACAATTGAAGTCATCTTTGTCGAAGTTGCATCGAGACATACATTTTTTATTGTTTAAATTATGATATCTAAAAAACACACCGTCCATTCACTGCCATCTCATGTTTTTATGTTGATTGTGCTATTAGAATTTTGCACTGCATGCAAAGATGGTGAAATTGCAGGTTGATGAGGGTTGGGAAAGTGTTTTAGCTGGCATGCATTGAATAAAGGATACAACTTGGGTTCACCTCAGCTAGGAAGATTGATCATTTTGAGTTTATTGATGAGAGGATCTAAAGAAGAATTTGGTCAAGCTGATTGATAGTTTGCAGTTCTAAGAGAATCTTGGTCTTATTAGATTCACCTTGAAGGATTGCTGATAAGTTATTAATTTTTCTTAATATTGTTAAATAATAATCATTGAAAAAAAATTTTAGTTTGCTAGATAATATTTGTTTCCTGGAAAATTTTGATCCTGCATACTATGGAACGTTGGATAAAACCTCTGTCAAACTATTGGAAAAATATACTGTATATAATTTCCTTGAAGCTTTTGGACATGTTGGAAGAGATGCTCAAATGCTAGACATTACGGAAAAAAACCTTAATGCAACACACATTAGGCAAGTACGTGAGAAAAATAGGGTTCTGTAGGGTTATATCAACTTGAAGAATAGGTGTTGCCAGCTATACATGATATGTTAATCAACATTCAACATATCATCCACATGATGTTTTTAATGACATCAAGGATAGCTACATTTATTTTCATCCATTTTCACTTTTTTGAATGTATAATATAATTTTCATTTTTCTTTCTGTAGCCATTGCTGTTCGAGATAAGCTCGAGTCTCTATGTAGAGAGTTGCAACGTCAGAACAAAATGCTAATGGTATATTTCACTTTTTGCTGTGCATAAGCTTCAACTGGTTACATTGTAATGTTTATATTTGTCTAAATATGATTTGATTATAATAAATATATTTATTTATGCACTAAGACTGTTGATATTCATTAGCTTTTGTTTTTGATTATTCTTCTCAAAATATCTCATTCTGAATCCTCATGAATTTAAAAAGATTAGCCTTGTGGTATTTGCGCAATAAATAATATTTAACTGGATTATTAATTGCATTTACGTGTGTTGGATAGAATGAGTGAAAGGAAGAAAGAAGGGAGGAAGCAAAGAGAAAGAAGATAAGGTAAAGGGAAGAGAGGAAAAGTTACCATCAAGATAGTCAAATCCCAATGCATTGTTGCAGTGCAAAATAAAGAACAATAAGTTTATGAAATTAAATAATGCACAAGGACATCATGAATTTGTTGCTGGAAATAAGTTGGGGAAGTTAATTTTTTGGTCTCTGGAATAACATTGAAGAAAAATTCGTTAGTTGGTTTCCGGAATCACCAACACCACAGTTTCCTCTTTAGATCCTTTCATTGCAATTTCTCTTTTTCTGGGCTGACAGTTATTTCAGGATAATTTTCTATAAGGTTGTAAAAGCGGGTAGGAAAATCATCAACTTCGATTGGGTGGGAGATAGGCAATTATGCATCATGGAACAGCTAAGATGGGTTAAAAATCTTTCAACTGATGGGGGCCTGATTCTCTTGAGTTTCTTGTTGAACGCCTGGGGTCATTTTTATTCCATCAAAAAAGTCTTGACAGTCGGGAGAAGTTCCGTGGTGAAAATTCTGATGGGCCAGAGGCGGAAGGGTGGTGAAAATTCTACAAAGCAGTGATGGAGGCAGATGCTTGGGACCTCGAGGGCCAAGGGAAGGAAAGTTCCAATGCCCCAGGGAGGCAAGGTGGCAAATGTTTGGCGTGTAAGGATTGTGGGTCGCATAATTTAGTTGATGAAGCTGAGGTAGGGAGGGAATCAGGGTTTCTTGTATTGTTTCAAAGGCTAAAATATGTGGATATTGTGGAAAAGTGGGATATCCTGGTTCAGCAATGGAGGTTTTTCAATTAGCCTCGCTGGAATATCCAGAGTCGTAAACTGCTTTGCTGAAATTTTCAGGGAAAAGGTTCAGACATGTATTTTGAAAATAAGGTGCAAGGGAAGAAATATTCTTGCCCAAATTCTAGGTAATAATATCAGCTAAATCTTAACCCATTAAAGTTCAACTTGGATGGGTCTTGTGATGGACATGGTCAAGAATGGAATCGGCTGAGAGTTCCGGATATAGTGGGAGGACAAGTTAGTTATTTTGGCCCCCTAATAGGCTTGGCTAAGAATGATTCAACTGAATGGACTGAGTGATGCTGATAAGGCATGGGGATATGTTTGGGCTTGTTGGAATTGGCTGGGGTTTGCCAATGTTTTGGGACAGGGGAGTTTAGTTGACAATTCCCACGAAATATGCAAAGTGGCGGGCTCAATTGCACTGAACCCAAATGTAAACTGCCCTCCACTGTGGTATCAAGCGAGAAGGGAGGTAAGACTCACAGAGCATGGTGACAGAATGCCAAAGCTAGTTGAATATGCAAAGGCGGCTGGTGGCAGATATATTTCCACTATGGGGGGCCATACAACTCTTATAATTGAAGAGCCTAAACTTGCTGAGGACTTGTGTCAAGTAAAGTCATAACATTGATCGAATGCCGAAGGAGGGTGAAAGAAAAGAGCCCAGTCCAGTGGTAGATTGGGTTGATTCAGTTGGGGTGTTCAATGTTCCTGAATGTGTTGGTCTGGTGGATGTAACATTTATTGATGAAAGGGAATCTGTAGAGGAATTGACTAAGGAGTTCATCATTCTGATCGAATTCCGAAGGAGGGTGATAGACAAGAGTCCAGTCTAGTGGGATATTGGGTTGATTCAGTTGGGGGGGGGGGGTTCAATGTTCCTCAATGTGTTGGTCTGGGGGATGTAACATTTATTAATGAAAGGGAATCTGTAGAGAAGTTGGCTAAGGAGTTCACTGAGAAGGTTAAGGCTGTGGTGACTGGAGATAGTGTGGATAATTCTCCTTTATCTGTTTGTTTGGAGAGGAGTACTTTGATAGCATGAGATAGAGCGTTGCTGCTGGCAACAGTTGATGGAAGTGAATGGTTACTGTGACGAGTTGGATTTACATGGACTTATCAGGGCCAAAGAGGCTTACTGTTTGGGCTTAATGTATTTAAAGTATTGTTTTATATTTGAACAGCAGGAGAGGGGGACTCTGGATCTTGGGAGGTCCTACCAGAATGCTCAGGTTGGTGTTGCCATTTGAAGGTAGCTGAAAATCGGAGCTCTGGCTACCATCAATATATGATATATTGAAGATTCATCCTATGATGTGCATAATCCATTATGATCTAGTAGTGTCTTGGTGTATCCTCATTTGACTTTTGTAAAGGCAGATGAAGGGTATTCTAAACTCTCTAAAGGTATTCTATTAATTGTGTGAGTTTCATGTGTTGAATATCAAATTATGTTATAAAATGCTCTCCTGCAGTACGCTTTCTCTCTCTCATGAAAGCTCCCATTTTCTCTTGCATAGAACAGCCCCATTGTTTCAATAGAAGAAGACAAGATGGATGTGCATGCGTTCAATCCAGTCCTTTCATCTGAGGTTGGACAAAATGGGGGGAGTCAGATTGGACAAAGTTGGGGAGAGTCCTTATCTGTTCGTTCTTGAATACAACCACTCACACAACAGGTGGGTTAGATTTCCTAAAGTTGTTGATTGGTTTTCTGTTGGCTTGTTGATCTTTGGTTGTTTGGGAAGGATTTTCGTAATATTCAAATGGGTGCAGCATTGGATGTCGGTTCATTTAACAAAGGCAGTGAAGTTTCTCGGTTAGGGCTGGGGTGGAAAGGGAAGATATTTTTGGTGTTTGCCTGAGGTGGGTCAAAAGGTGATGGGTAGTGTAGCCGAATGGTTTTTTTGAATTGGTTAGGGTCTCCATCATGATTCTGGTGGGAAAGGTGAAGGAGGTAAGCCAGGTAAGTCAGTTCACTGGTTGTAGATTTAGGTAGTGGTGACACAGAAAAATGGCGAGGATGTAATGAAATGACGAGTCATGCAGTCAGTGTGATGGAAGGAAAATTCAAATATGTATTTGGTGTGTTGGTGAGTTGCAATTGAAGGAATTTGAGCATTCATTTATGGAAGACATGAGTTCACCTTTGAAGATGATTTCTACCATCAAGGTGGCTAGGGTCATGTAAGGGCTGTGACATTAATAGATGCAGCAGGATTTCTCTTGGGGAGGATGAAGCAATGAAGATGGGCCAGGGTGTTTGCTGTTTGTCTTAGACCTGGGCCATGTACTTGGAAAGAAGGAAGTTTAGTTTTATCTAAGTTGGGGCAGTCACTTGAACAGGCCCATATTCTGGTAATAATGGCTTAAATATGGAGCATGCTTTTAAAAAAGAAAGTAGAGTTCTTTTTCTTCCCAGTTGGGCCTATCTATTGAACAGGTCAGCTCAACATTGTTGACAAAGCTGAGGAGGCTAGTGCAATAGCCCATGGAGTTGATCAGATTTCTGGTAAGGGTCAAGGGGATTCTATTTGTGGTGGTTCAAGTAGTATAGAAGCCCAAAAATCTTCTTATTGCAGTTCTAATGCCTGATGGGATAAGTGTAAGAAGCAGGGCTGTTCACTTGGTGATGGAGTGATTGGGGAAATTCTCAGGCAGAGTAGGAGCTGCAATCAATTGGAGGCCTGAATGAGGGATGTTTTGGTAATGTTATTTCTGGATAAAGTAAGGATGGAAAAGAAAAATCTGTGGACTTGATGGTGTATAAGCGTTGATCAGCAATGGAGGAGGGAAAAGGTGAGAACAGTTTTATTCATAATAATTGTATGAATTCAAACAAGTGGGGAGGAGAATTTTTGAAAACTAGATGATGCTCGAAAGTTTTTGTTGAGGAATTTCATAACTGCTTTGTGTTGTTTTAGATAAAGGAGGAAATTTTCAAAAGGAACAAAAATGAATATTTTGGAAGAATGGTGAGTAAGACAGTTTGCAAGTGATAGTGGACTATATTGGATCAAATTCATGAGAAATGAATTATGTTTCCAAAACTTTTGATGCATTTGGGGATATTTGTTCTATGCTTCCTCGTTTAGAATGTTTGGAGGATATAGCTATCTTTGAGGAGGGAGGGGAGCTTGGGTGTTGGTATGGTTGTGACTAATCAATGTGGGGATGGGTTATTAGTTAGTCCTATGGAGGTCAGTTTGCAGGATGTTGGTGCTCAAAAACTGCTTGATGATAAGGGATTGTGGCTGGGTGATCTTGGAGGGTGTTAATGGTTATTTAGTCATTTAGCATTATTATTATGTGTAGAGTTATTTTAGTGAAGTGTGAGTTAGTAAGGGTGTTATGGTCATTAGCATTGTATTTGACATATATTATAAATAGAGGGAGAGACCTATCATTGATTTTAGGTCTTCCATTTTACCTAATTATTCAACTTGGTATCCGAGCATGATTCTGAGACCTAAACCCTAATTGTTATAACCACCATCAAAACCAAAGCCTAAAGCCCTAAATCCGCTGCATGTCTACCATCAGAGAAGAATTTCCAGTAACACTATAGCCATAGAAAACAATCAGCAGCTGCTGGAAGTCAGACTAGTCAATGGAAATTTCCTGGGCAACACTGCCAATTTAGGAACACAAAATCTACTATAGATTTTGCAAAAACAACACCATAGTCACCCACAGGCACTGCTGATCTGGCCCACTGAAATCCATCTCCAGATGGTGCCCCATGTGCCCTGACGCACCAGTTGAAGGCTGCCAAAGCCAACCCACATGCTGGTGCATGAAGCCATTTTCAGGCATGTTTTTGGCCCGAATTCATCCAGCAGTGCTTGAATCCCTATATAAACGTATTAATGAAGTTTTTTGTGATGTTTTTTTGTCCAAAGATCTCACCTTTTTTAAATGTTCATGTGCGACACCCGGGGAATGGTTGTTTGATGCTTCCTGAAGCTTTTTGTCTATGGTTATTGAGTTTATTGGGTCTGAAACAGTGGAATTTGCTGTGTTTAATGGGTCTGAAACAGTGGAATTTGCTGTGTTTCTGATTCAATGTTCCAATTCCTTCCATAGACCAAAATATCAAGCTGTTGGGCATGTTCTTGGTGCTGTGGCAGCCTTGTACTGGTTTATTTGTGACTCGTTCATGGTGGGTCATCTTGTTCGTGGTTGTTTTGATTGTTTCAGCAATTAATCTTGTTATCATTGGTGTAGTTTTTGAGCGTTGGGATGGAGTTTGCAAATCCCAAAAGTATGGTTCCCTTGTTAGTCACTTGTTTGAGTAAACTGCATACCGTGACTATATCCATGGAGGAGTATTCAAGGTTTCTACAGTATCAATCATCTCAACAAACATTTTATCACACTGCATCTTTTGCTTAGAAAGGTAATACTATAGTCTGAATGTCATCTGGTATCTTTCCCACTAGTTCTTGGGTTATCGATCCTGCTGCCATTGACTATATAACAGGTGTGACTATCTTCTTTTTTGCCCTCTAGTATCCTAAAATTCTACTTCAAGTGGGTCCCCGGTTGCTTTTAAGGGGATAGGAACAATAAATCCTACTCCTTCCATCTCTCTTTCATCTGTTTTATATATACCTAAATCCCCTTTCAATCTCATATCAGTTAGTAAGCTTACAAAGCCACTAAATTGTTTGTCACTTTCTTTCTTGATTGTGTGATTATTCAGGATCTGAAGACGAGGAAGACAATTGACACATGACTTGATGCTAGTGGGCTTTAGTACTTAGAGTTGCTTTCTCCTCCCATTGCCTACACAGCCACAGCTACACCACTTCAAATCCATTGTCACCTTGATCATCTGTCCTTGGGCAAGTTGAAACAACTAGTTCCTACATTGAGTTCTGTGTATAATCTTGAGTGTGAGTTTTGTCAATTAGGAAAACATCATCGTGTTCCTTTTGCTTCTTGGGTCGACAAATGGGTGGTTAGTCCTTTCATCCTAGTTGAATCTAATATCTAGGGTCCTAGTCGTGTCATGTTGAAGTTGGGTTTTGGTACTTTGTTACATTTGTTGATGACTGCTACCAGATGACTTGGTTGTATTTAATGCAAGATCGTTCTTTGTTGTTTAATATCTTTTGTGCTTTCTGTTCTCAAATAAAGACTCAATTTTTTATGCCAGTTAAGATACTTTGTATTGATAATGCTAAGGAGTACTTCAGTACCCAATTCACTACCTATATGACTAATTTAGTTATGATCCACCAGTCCTCTTGTGCCCACACTACACAATAAAATGAAGTTGTAGATCAGAAAACAGTTATATTCGTGAAGTCACCCATACCCTATTGCATCAAATGAATGTCCCTTAAGTTTTTGGGAGTGATGTTGTGCTCACAACTTGCTCCCTCATCAGTTAAATGCCATCCTCTGTCCTTGGTGGTAAAATCCCATATTTAGTTATCTTCCCTAAGGCTCCTTAGTTCTCCGTTCCCTGTATATTCTGATGTGTCTTTTGTCCATCAATTAACTTCAAGAACGGTTAAGTTGAATCCTCGTGCTATCAAATGTATTTTTCTGTGCTATTCCTATACTCAAAGGGGATATTGAATCATTGTGTGCATGCATTCTTATGTTTGTTGAGATAATAATTTTTTGTTAACATTTCTCAGCTTTAAGGAATTGGCTTGAATAGAATTTGAATTATTTATTTAGTTTGTGACTCCATATGTGGCTTATTTTGTATGTTGATGTTCCCATACATTTTCTCTTTGTGCGTTTTGATCCTATTTATGTCATTGTTACACCCTTCTGCTCTGCTTTTTATTTAGTATATTCAAAATTTATGAATTGTGATGCTCTTGAATCTAAGTTATATATTATCAAAGCATGTATACTTAACTTTTCTTGGGGAAACTTCTTGTGATAAATCACTCAAACTTCTGTTTATCTTTTCAGTTTATTTATGTTCTTTGAAAATTATCAGGTGGGAATTTACAAATGCAGATACCTAATCTTCTTTGGGCTGCAAATCTTTATTTACTTTTTTGAGAAAACTGATGACCTTCTCATAGTTTTGCAGGATGAATGCAAAAGAGTGTCCACTGAGGGGCAAAATTTGAGATTAGATTTATCAACCAAATTTCATGATGCAATAAAGGTTTGTTGTTTTTTATAGTTCTCATAATGCTTTTTCGTTAGTTTTGAAAGCACTGTGCATGTCTTATGCAGCACTGACATTTCTATAAGGTTGTCTACACGAACAGTCATTGGACACTTCTTTGGCACACATCTGAGACTCTATAAATGTGTTCCTAATTATATAATATATTTTAGTATTTGATACTTCTCCAACACTTGTCAGACACTCCTTGGGTAATCTTACTTTTTAAAAACATGCTTTAGACATTCAATGACTCATTGTGGTATAATATTTTAAAATTTAATTAGTTAACTTCATAATTATAACCACAATATGGTGCTTTTCAAAATATTGTGATAAACTTGTAAACGTTTACCATGAAAAGTGATATATTGACAATTTATATAAAATAAAGGGGAAGAAAAAGATGAACCTCCACCTATATTAGATTCTTTTCTCAGTGTAGCATGTGATATAAATATTAAAAGCATAATTGTCATAGATAAAATATTTATATAATATGATATGTTTTTTAGTTGCCATTTCTCTGTCAGGACATGTCCTAAGTGTGCTTGGGATATGGCATGACAGTTTATTGTATTAAAGTAGGTTATCAGTGCCTATAATTAAAAAATTATATTAATAGCATACATCAAAATTAAAATGGGTTGGTCTTAAGTGTTGTCTTGTCTGTACATGAACAGGAACATATGTATGAGGCTAATTCTTCTTCTTTACCTGGTTTTCCTCTGTTGCAGGATGTAAGCAATAGGCTGGAAGAACGAAAGGAGGAATGCCTCTCTCAGCTCAAGGAGAATGAGATGTAAAACCAGTGAACCATGAGAAACTAGAAATTTCTTTTATTCTTTTCTTTCTAAAGAGAGATAATGACACTATTTCAAATTATACCATTATTAATACTCTTTTACCTGTACTAGTATGGAGAATTGACTAACGAGCATTCATAACAACTCAGAATGTATAGAAATGTTTTTACATATTTAATTGCATCTATTTTCTATATTTCTCTAGACATAAAAACATGTCTTTTTCCCCACTTTTCCTTTTTCTTGTTTTAGTTGGTTAGGCTGGGAACTTGTTATTTACCCTTGTGTTTTATCCAATTGTCCATATGATATACTTAATTGATATTGATGCTATGTACTAAACATCTGATAGGAGAAGTCTTCTGTAATTTCAATTATTTAAAAGAATGTTTGGCTTTGAATGGCCCTTTGTAAGATGAGAAAAAAAAGCTCCAGATTCTGTTGATCTGCCTTACTTGCAACCTGTTCCATTGTTTACTGTCATTAATTAATTGTTCCTTTGACACCCATCAATCTCATTATCCTTATTTCACCCAAACTCAATTCTTTGCACATACTTTTCCTAATTGCTCAATATGCCAATCTTTTATTGACAGACATGTGATGAATGTTCATTGGTCCAAACTGTGCATTTCCTATTTGGTGCTATTCTTTTCTGTACCAAACTTTGTAATATTTTAATATCTCTATTTAGCCGCAGATATTACTGTTTGTCCTTTTGATATAGTGGACTTTGTAATTGTCTCTAATTCTGAGGACTTTCTCAACTGGTATTGCAGCAGTGAAAGCTGAATGTGGATGGGCTTTTTGTTTGTTTTAAGTAGTGCTTATTGATATTGATGCTATTAATGGGCTGAGCAGTGACCTAAGGACAATGAATAAGTGGGCAGTGAGAAGGATACTGACGGAATAGAAATTCTTGTGTTTTGGACCTTTAGCAAAGGAGATGGAAGTTTTTTTGCTAGAGAGACTGATAACCCCCAAAGTTGTCGTTGTCCAGCTTGTTTTGCAGGATGCAACTGAAGAAATTAAAGAGGAGTGATTTCTGGATTGATCAATGGTCATCTTTTCAATATCCCACACATCAGAAGATGAACAAGCTCGTAAATGAGGTCTTGGGTGGTTTTACGAAGTACTATCTTGAGCTTAAGATTCTGGGTCACATAGTTCAGACTTATCCCATTCAACCTACTAGGACAGTAGACTAAAAGGGCAGCCCGGTGCACAAAGCTCCCGCATATGCGGGGTGCGGGGAAGACCAATGAGTCTATAGTATGCAGCCTTACCTTGCATTTTTGCAAGAGACTGTTTCCACGCCTTGAACCTGTGATCTTTTTAAGCAAGCACTTTTACGTATATGCTTTTACATTAGCTTGTAAAATCACTAGTAGCCCTTTGTTTTCTAACTGTAAATTTTTATTTCCATTCAAGTTTAAGTCTTGAAAATTCTTTAGTATTGTACATTGGCCTGTCCAGAAGAAAAATAACATTCACAACTCTTCGAGTTTAGGTTGAGAAGCAAGTTGAAGCAGCTCACTGATCAATATGCTCTCTCTGAACAGCAATTTACACAGAAGGTGCAATTAATGTTTTCCTGTTTATATTTACAGTATTCTGGCTTTGATTAAAATGCTTATAAATTTTATTTTCAAGGAGGTGAGTATGTTTTTTCTTGGTCTGGAAACTTAAATGTGCAGTTAAAGCAGAAATCTCTGGAACTTCAGCTTTCTGAGCTGAAAATTCAACAGCATGAAGAAAAATTGATTCAGGAACAGTCCCAGATTAAGCTTTATGCAGAACAGGTTTCGCAGTTATTGGCAACTGAAAAAAATCTGCGCTTACAGTTGACAGCTGATGGAGAAAAGTTTCAGCAATTCCAGGTCTCAGTTTTTTCTGTAATACATGTCCTTCCAACGTGATTCTCAGAATTATTTCATTAATATTTTATTGCCACAATCTGAATAAATTGCATGAATGAGATATTTTTCTTTCATTAGTATCTTATTCTCACAATCTAATAATAAATTGCATAAATGAGGTATTCTTTAATACTATCATAATATGGGTAACTGTTTAACTGATTATGTTAGCTTTGCCTCCCTGCTGGGTTCTTGGTTTGCATGGGGGATTTCATTTTATTTTATTTTTTCATTTTTTTTGTTTTCCCTTGAGAAAAAGTTAACCTCAAGGGAAGGGAGACAACTGCAGATTGGAGTTCGCTTTGAAAAGTTGATCTGGTTAACTTCCTGTACAAGCAATGTTTTTTTGGAAAGAAGGACGAGTTTCCTTAACTGTATTATTAAGCTAAACTGCAGTTGTGGAGATTGTTTTACCATATAATATTTTCTCAAGTTTATTGGTTAGTCAAGCAAGGAATGTCTGCCCCTTTGACAGGGCATTTTGTTTGATGCTCCTTGCATCCTTTGTATGCCAAATCTCAAAGGCAAATTAAATCTTGTGCAGGATGCGCTGTTAATGAGTAATGAGGTCTTTGAAACTTTTAAGAAAGAGATGGAGAAGGTACATGTACATTTTCCTTATTATTATTCATCCATTCTGTTGCATAATTTTGCTTGATTGCTATGCACTTTGCAACTTTTTGGCTGTCGTGACTCTTTCTACTGGTGTAATTTACCATTCAACTTGTTCTCTGTGGAAAATTAGATGACAAAGTCCATCAAAGAACTTAAGAAGGAAAATATTTTCTTGAAGAGAAAATGTGAGAAATCAGATGTTACTCTCATAGAACTTGTTGAGGAGGTATGTTTTTCTTGTATTTCTTCACCCATTTAGGTAGCTATACCACTAACCATTGGGCACATGCAATGTGTGTGTAATATATCTTCATTCGAGTCTCCACAGACTTTTAATTCTTTACTTTTTAATTTTTATCTGTTTTTAAATGTTTTTTTTTCTTTTTTTTTTTTTAAATGCCTCTAACCTTTACTCTCTAATGCACTATGAATTATTGTAAGTTGCGAGGCAAATATGGTCAAGTAATAGTAAATTTTTAATTGAAATTTAATATTTACATAGGGTTTAAGGTTAGTTTTAAGTTAATTATAACTTATAAGTAGTCTTGATTAGTTATTGGATGTAAAATATTTCCCTAAAACGCCATTAGCTTTATCATTCAAATAGAAGGAAATTTTAGAAAATGAATAGTAGGCTGCATAGGAAATTCCCTTTCTATATGCTAGCCATTGGTAATATGCCATGCATGTGTAATATGGTCAAATAATATAATTTTTTTAAATGGAATTTAGAATTTGTACAGGAATCTTTAGGATGTTAAAAAAGTTGAGACCAAAGAAAGAGTTACGAGGGGTTACGAGTATTAGGAGTTACTGATGAATATCTATTAATTTTATATATTGTCAATGTGTCATTAGTTTTTGACTGAACTGACTTATTTCTTGACTGAACGAGAAAAGGTTTCATTAGAGAAGAAAGATTGTACAAAAAGGACCATAAGAAATCCTCCTATGAAGAAAAAGAGAATAAAAATGAAACAATTTCAATCAAAATAGCACCAGCCGGCCAATCTCGCTGTAAATCTGGAAAGCCACCCCACTTTAAAACAACCAGGTGCAAAAGCCTAAGCAAAGCCATATAATGAATCATATTCCAGAGTAAAGATGGGGTCATCTTTTTCCCTGTAGTGAGCATTCCGTTCCAACCAAATGATAAACAGCAAAATGTCCACACCTCCACAAAGCTAGGTCATCTCTACCCCGACCAAATCCTGCAAAGGAAATTGCCAAAAGCTAGGCCATCTCTACCCCAACCAAATCCTGCAAAGGAAATTGCCAACAGATCTCCACTTATTCTGGGCAAACATAGCTCTCTTTTAAAAAACCAAACAACTTATTCCAAACCTTCTGAGAGAAAAAAAAAAAAAAAAAAAAAAAAAAATATAGGAAAGATGAGATGCAGATTCTGATGTGTCAAAACAAAGATTTTACATTTGGAGAAAAAGCCTTTAAAGGCCTCCTATTCTGCAATAGGATGGTGGTGTTTATTCTTTAGAACCCTTAATCCTAGAGGGGACTTTGGCCTTCCAATAATACAATGAAGTGGACAGGACTTGTTTTCAGGGATCAATGCTAAAAAAAATATTTACAAGAATAATTTTGGAAAGAATCTAGAACCCATGACCAAAAGTCCCTCATGTAGTATGGATACCCTCCGGCAAATATAACTAACAAGAAAGCTCCTCCAACTCCCTATCATTGAAAGACCTAAAAATGGAAATCCTAAGAGAAATGATCCCCCTTAGAAATCAAAAAGGAAGAAATAACTTCATTGTGCAGCAAGGAAAGATGATGCAGACGAGGAAAGGAAATGAAAAATGCAGAACCAAATGTCTACCCAAAAACAAAAGTGAGAACCATTACCCACAACAATTGGTGTAAGGCATATACAGAGAATAGATCTGCAAAATACAAATCCAAGGTCTCTCAAAGCAACATCTTACTCTCACATTTGCATTCCACTCATTTCACAAGCCAAATTTACTTTTAGTAACTTTGTGTCGGAGGAACTTTCCTTTAAGCTAACTGCCAAATCGATACCCATTAAAGCAATATTTTTAGACACCTACTTACCAGGATCAAATGTAATAGTCTCAATCCAATTCTGGTGAGGTATTGTTTGCTTTGGACCACCGGCCTCACGGTATTGTCCTATAAAAGGCATCTTATTGTGTTGAAGCCTAAACAATCCTTATATGCCCAACATCTCCCTAATGCATTTCTAATGCAGGATAGTGACACAAAGCCATGTCAAAAAAACTCACCACGAGCAAGCTCACCTTCTTATTAGATCTAGAAACAATCTCTTTTTAACTAACCAAATGATCCTTCTTTCTACCCAACCTTGAGACCGAAGAAAATCTCTCATGTCCACTTAATATTCCTAGCTACTAAGCTACCCTTACTAAAATTTTTAAAATAAACAAAAATTAGGAAGGGTATAACAAATACGACCCAAAATGAGACTATTTCACCAATGTTTATTGTTGAGATTTTGATTAAATAAATTACCTAACTTGAAGATAGATCTCTCCCTCTATTTATAATATGAATCAAATACATTCTAATGACAATAATACCTTACTAACTCTCACTAATCAATATACTAATGCACTTAATAATAATAAAACTAATAGATATAAGTAACTTCTAACACTTTCCCGCAAGCTAGAGCATAAATGTCATATGCTCCGAACTTGTTACAAATAAATTTAACGTGAGCACCCCCCAAAGCTTTGGTGGATAAATTAGCAAGTTGTAGATTAGACTTCACATAAGTGGTAGTAATGAGTTTCTGTACAAGTTTCTCCCAAACAAAGTGGCAATCAACTTCAATGCATTTCGTTCGCTCATGAAAGACCGGGTTGTAGGCAATATGAAGAACAACTTGATTATCACTCATCAACTTCATAAGCTGAGAATGTGAAAAACCCAATTCTTCCAACATGTTCTTCAACTAGACAAGTTCAAAACTAGTGTGACCCATAGCTATATATTTGGATTCAACACTTGACCTGGTCACCACAGTTTGTTTCGTACTCTTCCAAGAAACCAAATTACCACAAACCAAGATATGATACCTAGTTGTGGATCTCCGGTTGGAAGCCGACCCAACTCAATCTACATCCATATATCCATGGGACATGGATATAAGTGTGATCTTAATCACGATGTAAAAGACCTCTCCCAGATGCACCTTTGAGATATCTTAAGATGCAAATTATTGCATCCTAATGACTTGTCATAAGAGAATCTAGAAATTGACTCACAACACCTGTTACAAAAGATATATCTGGCCTAGTGGCTGTGAGACAATTCAACTTTCCAACAAATCTCCGGTATTGTCCAAGATTAGATAGCAAATCTCCCATATTCGGCACTAACTTGCTGTTAGGATCCATGGGCGTATGAACCAGTTTGGATCCCTACAATATAGTTTCATTCAACAAATCAAGAGCATACTTCCTCTATGACAAAATAGTTCTCATACGAGATCTAGATACTTCTATAGCTAAGAAGTATTTCAACAGTCCCAAATCTTTGGTTTGAAATTTAGTCTATCGAAAATTTTGAGACTCTAAATACCTTTATCATCCTCACTTGTAATAACGATATCATCCATATAAACTACAAGATGGATCCTGCCCAATGAAGTATGATGATAAAACTCAGAATGATCCACTGTATACTGTCGAAGACCAACCTCAAGTATTACAACACTGAAACATCCAAACCATGCTCTGGGAGATTGTTTAAAGTCGTATAGTGCCTTGAGCTGACACACTAAGCCTGACTCCCCTTGAGCAAAACACCTAGGTGGTTGCTCCATATAGACCTCTTCTAGATTACTATGCAAGAAGGCATTATTCATAGCTAACTGATGCAAAGGCCAATGATAAGCAATAGGCAAGGAGATGAACATACGTACTGATGTAAGTTTGCAACTGGAGAAAAGGTGTCGGAATTATTCAAGTTGTACACCTGAGTATACCTTTTAGCAACAAGACGAGCCTTTAGACGAGTCACAGAACCATCAGGGCTGACTTTCATAATGTATACCCAATGACAAGTGACAACCAACCACAAACTTGTCAAGAGGAAGAGATACAAAGTCCCAATTGTCATTGTATTGTAAAGCATTCATCTCTTCAACCATAGCATTCCGCCTCCTAGAGTGGGCTAAGACTTATGAAACAAATTTAGGAAGGATAATAGATGATAAAGCAGTAACAAAACAATAATAGGAAGGTGATAAGAAGTCATAACCAACATAGTTGGAAATGGGATGTTGGGTCCATGTGTGTTTACCTTCTGAACAACAATGCGAAGATCAACATCATAGGAAATGTGATCATCAGATGAGGAAACCAAAGACTTGGTGGTAGAAGCTAGAGAGGGGACTCTCTTCCTTGGAGCTGTGATCGTGAATACACTTGTAAAGTAGGATGATCAAGACGATGAGAAGGACTCAAACTACATGGAAACTCAGATGGTTGGTTGGGCAGGGATAGCAAAGTAGAGTCTAGAAGATTAGGTAGAGGAAGAGACTCATTGAGCTCAGAAGCACTTAGGAATTGGGTTTAGTAAGGTGTAGACTCAAAGAAGGTAACATCGGCAGAAACAAAGAAGCGATGCAACACAGGACTATAACAACGATATCCCTTTTGAGTATATGAGTAGCTCAAAAGGACACATTTTATAGCACGAGGATCCAACTTATCCACCCAGGAGTTAGTTGATGAACAAAGGACACACACCTGAATATATGAGGAGGGAGAGAGAATAAAGGTGAATTAGGATAGAGAATGGAATAGGGAATTTTACTACTGAGAATAGAGGATGACATCCTATTGATCAGATAGCAAGCAGTGAGTACAACATCACTCCAAAACACTTTAGGTACTTGCATTTGATAAAGTAAGATGCGAGTGATTTCAAGGATGTGTCTATTTTTCTTCTCTGCAACCCCGTTTTGTTGAGGAGTGTGGGCACATAATGATTTATGGACAATATCAAATTGAGTCATATAAGTAGTGAATGTGAACTGCAATACTCTTTAGCATTATCACTTAGAAGCATTCAAACTGGAAAACCACTCAGAAAAACAGGCACAAAATCTATGAAATAACTCATAACAATCTTTTATTAAATATAACCAAGCCATGCCTGAATAATCGTCCAAAAAAGTTACAAACTATTGGAAGCCTAACTTGGACACAACTCTACTAGGACTCCAAACATCAGAATGGGCTAACATGAAAGGGCTTGCAGCCCATTTATTGACTCGGGAAGCGAAAGGGACACGATGTTGCTTTACCAACCGACAAGAATCACAATCAAGACTAGACACAAAACCCAAATAAAGAACAAGATGTTTTAACTTTTCCAGTGAAGGATGACCAAGACAACTATGAATCTAGAGTGGTGCGGCCATGGTTTTAAATAAATGCCGCGACCGTTACGTTTTGGGTTACCGATAATGTTACACACCGTGAAATCGGTGAGAAGAAAAATCACGGCCGTAGCACCTGTTACGAATTACGACCATTACGTAAAGGCCACTACAACCGTTACGTAACCGCTATAGGACTGTTACACCAAAAAAATTATTTTATTTTTTACTTCTCACTTTTTCCCTCTCTTTCATAAATCATTCTCTATATACCATGTGGCGAGAGTGGGAAAATATAATAATGAGGATGACAATGATACAAAATTTACTATTTCTTTAAATACTCATAATACATGCATTAATTAACAATTTGAAAATACTAGTTAGGAAAATATTTTATTTTGATAATATTAGTAATGTGATATTTATGTTCTATATTTTTCAACTTCAACCATCTTTCTTTTCTAGCTATTTTATATTTGTATTATTTGTATGTCTTATGTGTCTAATGGTTTAATGGAGTGTATAATGTATTTTGTTCTATTAATTAATTTAGCACACATAAGAATTTATCACAGATAAGAACAATGAGAAGTATAAGTACACACACACACACACGTAATTTTTCTATCAATGGTGGTTTGAAACAAATGTAAACTTGTTGCCCTTACCAAATAACTTAGTTACTCGAATTAAAGGATCCAAAATTCACTCAAACTTTTTCTAAGATGGGCTAAAGGCTTAAAACATGCGAGTACGCTATTATGCACAAGGTTGTGCGTGCTTCAAAAAAATTCACAGCCATTACACCCACTTCCCGTTATGTAACATCCGTTATTTCCGCTTCCTGTTACACCTGTTACCGTTATGTTATGCTACCCGCAACTGCGATTTAAAACCATACCGTGCGGCAACAACAATGTAGGTGGTAGAAGGAGACAGCGGCTCAAAGTGATAAAGTCTACCGGCTTCATGCCCTTCACCAATCATCTTCCTCACCTTCAAATCCTGAATAACCACGGCTTCAGGGAAGAATGTTACTGATCCATTCATGGATTTTGTAATCTTGCTAATGGACATAAGATTGAAAAGAAACTTGGGAATATACAAATCCGAAGGAAGAGAAATAGAAGAAGTGGGATTTACAGTCCCAATTCCCTTGATTGCAGTGGTGGATCAATCAACAAAAGTAACACAAGGTAAATTTGCAAGATATTGAAGAGTGAAGAAGAAATTAGGTATACTTACTATATAATTCGTGGCAATAGAGTTTATGACTCAAGGACTAGGATGAGAAGTACTGGATGACAGGCATGCTGTAGGATTACCTGTTTGGGCAAGGTATGTAATGGGAAGAGAAGCTTGTTGTGATGCTTAATACTTGCTGGAACTTGGAATACTCTTCGTCTGACATGGATACAGTACATTGCTCCCCACCCGGCCCCAAAGGTGAGGAGTCGGTGGTAGCTGCATTAGCTACCCCTAAAGTTGTGAAGTCAGTGGTAGCTGTATTGGCAACACGTGAAGGTCACTGTGGATATCCTAACATTATTCAATAGTATGATT
Source organism: Malania oleifera (assembly GCF_029873635.1). Classification (NCBI taxonomy): domain Eukaryota; kingdom Viridiplantae; phylum Streptophyta; class Magnoliopsida; order Santalales; family Ximeniaceae; genus Malania; species Malania oleifera. Next base: position 13,571,721 of record NC_080426.1, read on the forward strand.
ACTTTGTCCACAATGAGTGCACTTGTGAGGAGTGCCTCTACCTCATCCATCTCTACCACCACGACTGCTCAAACCACTTCAATAACTTCTGCAGTTTTTGGTAGAGAACTAGACTCACCCTGTGTTGCAAAGGTTGTTCTTTCACAGCCAGATGCAAGAGCAGGAGAATGTGTGTTAAAGGAAGCACAAAGGGCACAAGAATAAATGGTGGCAGATGATGGCAACTCTGCACTACTAAGTATCTGAGATTGGACTGCCTCAAACTCAGTTCTCAAGCTCGTTAGAACCTGAAGAATTGTCATTTGCTCCCTATGCTTCTGCATCTCATGAACATTGGTAGTTATAGGTTGCATCATGTTAAGCTCCTCATGAATACACTTCATCTCTCCAAAATAATCTGCAATGCTCCTATCTCCCTATTGTAACTGAAAGTACTTCTGGGATAAATCATGCATATGTATAATGTTACTAGAGTACAGAAGCTTGGCATAATCCCAAATTTCCTTGCACGTATCTAGAGGCATACACATCCGTGCAATTTGTGGCTCCATTGAATTTCACAAGAGGGAAACAATCAAGGCATCTTCTTAAATCCACACTTCTTCTCTTTTTCATCAAAAGGATTAGGTTGTAGCAAGTGGTCAAATTTTCCTAATCCTGCTAAATAATTCAAATAGCTTTAGACCATTGGATATAATTCTTTCAATCCAACTTTTGAGTCGTTATCTGTGGCAGTGATGAAGAAAACATATTTTTGGGATTCATACTCCATTCCAACACTGACAATCTTGCAGCCACCCCAATGTCAAACAAAAGGAACAATCAAAACTAATCGGGAAAATCACAAACTATGTGAAGCATTGACACAACCACGGACAAGGTGAACGACTTACCAACTGAAATAGCACTGCCACTGCTCCAAGAAACTCACAAAGAAGCTTTTACGAGCACCGAACAAAAACTAACAGATTACCACGAGTGCATAGTTGAAAAGGGTTTGGATCTTGGGGCAAAAAACATGCCCCAACAGCTTGATAATATTGTCTAGAGAAGGAACCAGAACATGGCAGAGGGGAAAAAAAAAAACTTGGCCAGAAACTCTCGTGCGCCAGTGCGTGGGGCTGTTTCTGGCGATGGGTTTTTGTAGGGTAGGCTTCTGAGGGTTCTGTTTTTGGCTGTAAGATTGGTTTTGTGAATTATAAAGGGTGGAGGTGGATCTGAGAAGGAAGGGATGGGAATGTGTTTTCTGGGGACTGCTGAGTATGATAGTGTTTAGGTTGGATTATGCTCTGATACCATGTTGAGATTTTGATTAAATGAATGACTTAACTTGAAGATAGGTCTCTCCTTTTATTTAAAACACAAATCAAATACATTCTAATGACAATAATACCCTTACTCCCATTAATTAACTTACTAACACACTTAATAATAATACTAAAAGAAATAAATAACCTCTTAACATTTATATTTTAGGAAATAAAAAGTGAGGGAATCCTTTGTTTTTTGGAACTAAAGAATAGATGATAGACAATTGATGTCTTATTTGCCCCTCCAGTTATTGATCCTCAAATTTCCTCCGCTGCAATGGTGCCTATTCTTTCTCTATCTTCGTCATTGGAGAATGTAGATTTAACAGGAAGCTTTTGTCGCCAAAATTCGATGCATTTTAAAGAAATCAGTAGCTATCTATTTACCACTATGCACCTAGTCAAAGCTTGTGCTGAATTGGTGTTCAATATTAACGAAAAGTTTCTCGTGATATCCCACTATGGAATTCCCACTAGTTGCCAACCATCGGCCTCATATTTATCTTTCGTGATTATTGTTTTCACATGCTGTATACTGAAGCAAATCAATAGAATCTTTCAGAACCACCCAAATGCAGAAGTATAGCAAAAGAGCTTAACTTAATGGGGAAGCCAGTCAACCACCTTTGGAGAATTGTTGACCCTAAGAGAAACCTGAGCAATACCAGCAATGGGATTTTCCATTGTTCATTGGTTGGTCAACTGGTTGTACTTCCGTTGACTGGTTGTGCATTTTCTTCAAATTTGCAGAAACCAGTTTTGCTAAAAGACCCTGCACCCTGAAATTTAAATTCCTAGTGGGAGATGTAAAATCAAATAAGGATTTTTGCATGTACAATGACTTAGGATCCTAAACTTATGTTTTTCTCGAAGGGCTTTGCGTCCCAGCCAGAGCAGAGCCAATCACTATCCTCGACATGGTTGTGGCAGGCGCGATATTCATGGCAGAACAGTATTAACGCCTGCTGTTTTGTCCTAGTAGTTCAGGTTTCAATCCCTTGGAAGTATGGCCCATCACAGGAAGAACATTATATCCTTGCTTGTCGTGGCGCTGGGGTTGCCATTAGCCTATGTAGCATTTTAGATTATTTTATCAGCTATTTGCTTAATTCATTAAAAATATCCCCCGTGTTTGTAGAAGTCATTTTTATGGCTCTAATACTTTCTTATGTTTTTGTTTATTTACCTTTTGCTTTCTGGTAATTATTTTCAGCTGCTTCTAACAAGCATAAGCTCTGGGTTATTTATTTGTCTATTTATTTTGGGTATTGTTTTTCTGAGTAGCGCGAGCACTTGAAGAAACAACTGGAGAAAACAAGGAGCAAGAAAGAAAAGCTGGAGTCATTGTGCAGATCGCTCCAGGCAGAAAGGAAACAGAGCTCAATTGGGACAACTTAAACAGAAGATTTATATGGATCTAGCTCACTGTTGACACCACTTCCATAACAAATGTGATTTCCAAGAATTGTAATACAAACCACGGAACTTTATGAGTGTATTGTTGAATAAAGGATCTTCGCGTTCATGGTATTCTATTATTACATGATATTCTAGCTGACGAACCCTCACATTACAACAGACGTTGAAGCCTTTTGATTCATCTGTAATTCAAATCTTTTGATTGCATATGGAAACTTATATAGTTATTAATGCTTGTTTTCCAGAAGTGCAAAAAGTTCCCTATTCAAGATTATTATTTTTTTTTTTTTTTTTTTTTAAGGTTTCACTTGGGGGTCATGTTGGATCAAGAATTGTCAGAAAAAAATAAAATAAAAATAGTAACATTTGTTTTTCATTGTAATCTCACTGTACATAGAATGCTATTAAAAAATATTATTCTAATATTATTTATATTTAAGAAAAGTCAAATGTTAATTGTGTAAAATTAAATTGTTGTTTATTAATTTAATATTTTTTTTAAAAAAAATTCTCACCTTGTTGATAAGTGAAAAGACGAATTCTTTCATATTTGTTTTTCCCGGTAGCATTTGCTGTGTGGGGAAATCCATGATTACTGTAAAATTTTTGGCTTCTGGCTTTTGTTCAGCTGTGGAAGATAATTTTGTCTTTTTTTTTTTGTCATTTTATTACAAAACATAATATTATTTTTTGGTTTTTTAAAAAACATTTTTTTATCGCTTTTTACCTTATACAAAAAGATACGAATCAGTAAGACTTCCAAGCGCAAGTTAACTTGAAGCAAGAACTCTTTGGCAAGGAGGGGCGTAGCCTCTTTCGTGATTCGAAGAAAAGCGTACATAAAGAGTAGTCGGAGGCAATTCGCTAATATGGGGCTGTTAGTAGAGACAATCCTTGCTCAGAAGCTGTCTTGGCGAAAACACTAAGCAGGGTCAAAATGATAGAATCAAAAATAGAAAATGACGGAATCCACTAGGACGTTGAAAAACAATGTGATTATTTTTTTATAATTACCTAAAAAAATAAAGTAAAATTTTATTTTTTCACCTTCAAGCAGACCCTTAACTTTTCTAGAACGTATAAGGCCTAAGCCAAATTTAATGAGTTTTTTTCATTTTTGATTTTATTTTTTAATAAAATATTAAATAACAGTCTGAAGAAATTTTTTTTCATTTTGATGTGTCTGAAATCTCGCTGGATGGTCTAACGAGATTTAAACAGCCATGCCAATTGTGTGTGGACGCGTGGCAAGCAAATTTCGCTGAACCATTCAACAAGATTTGCTTGGGAAAGAAGTAGATTTACACTGCATGCAATTTTTTTGTAATTTAAAAAAACCCAAGTATTCCATTCTCTTTTTTTTTTTTTAAGATTTTGAACACTTAATTTGTGTTTTAATGTGATAAAAACTAAGAAAAAAATTATTCGTTAATTTGTTCAATATCTTTTTTTTTTTCAATAACTAAATAAAAAAAAATGGATTCCTTTTCTTTTTATTTTCTTTATATTTTTCAAGCAACAAACGGGATTACTTTTTATGTTTGATTCTAAGAAAAGTAAAAAAAATAAAAAATCTAATAAATTAATGAAAAAAATTAATTTTACAATCATTAATATTTAAATTTTAATTTAAAAAAAATATTAATATATCATTAATATAATTAAGAGTTAAGAAAAATTAAATATAAATAGTATATAAAATTATAATTTCTTTGTTCTTCTTTCCTAAAAATTTTCAAGTTTTAAAGAAAGCAAAACCTTGTTACTGCTAATTTTCATCCCCCGCCAAAAGAAGTATGAAATGTGATGATGCGTGCCTAGGCCATGCTTTTTCTGGTTATTTTTTGTTGAGTTGACGTCAAGTCTAGTCTTGCCTATAATGTTGCTGTTACTTTGAAGATGGATGGGTTAAACATTCTTATAATTGTTGAAGGGGAATGTGGATGGATTAGATTGGCATGTAAATAAATGAACATTATTTTTTCCATTTGGTTTTCCCATGTGATTTTTTTCCCATTGTTGCCAATTTAAGATCAACGCTCTCTAGGATTGCTTATGGAGTTTACTTTTTCATGACGACACTTATAAAAATTTTATTTTTACTAATTTTAATTATTAAAAAATATATAATAAAAAATAAATTTTCTTTTTTACACATTCAAAGTATCGAATTATTATAAAAATTTTGGCAGAGTCTCCTTTTTAAAAATGACCATATCCAATCATGCACCTGTTCAAAGAGAACATTTTTTCTAGGCAATCGATACCATTATGTTCACAAATTTCATTCACAACTTTCATACACATTCAAAGTATCGAATTACTGTAAAAATTTCGGTAGAGTCTCCTTTTAAAAATGACCATATCCATCAATGCACCTATTTAAAAAGAATATATCCTCTGCAATTGCTACCAGTATGTTCACAAATTTTATTTACAACTTTCATATAGATATACATATACATATTGGAAAACAATATATAAGAGCACCTATTCAAAGAAAACAATTTTAATCGGGAATACCAATATGGTCACAACGTTTATTTACAACTTTCATTCACAACTATCATACATAACTTTCATTCACATATACATGTTGGGGAAAATGAATAAACATTCTCAATTATACATAAATAATGCAATGATGCTATACAAATGAAATAAAAATAATCGATGTTATAAAAATGAAATAAACATAATTTATGCTATACACATGAAATCAAAAGAATGAGACTACTCAGTGCCGTAGCGAGGTCGTCTCCAGTCTCGAGGTGGCTGTCGTTTACGTCTGCCCTCTCCTTCCTAGTTAGCTGCATTTGGTGTCCTTTCCCGTCGTCGTCCTGTATGTGTATCATCTCCCCCAAGACGTACTGCATAATCAACATCCACACGAAGCGAATGGGGACATAACTCATATGATGCCTTTGGATGAGAACGAAGTAGCATGGCGGGTGCATCCACCTCCTCTACAGCGAAAATTTTGTCAATTAGGTATGACGTGGATGGGGTGGCAGCAGAGTTAGACGCGGCATCTGCCTGTCTACTGGACGGTCCTGCAATATCAGCTCCTGGCGAAGGCGCGAACGGTGCTGACGACCCGTGTCACGCCCCGAACCCGCAAGTGGGCCCTAGGTGTGAATTTAGTAACCTAACATGTCCCTGTATCATTTAAAACATACATGATACTACACTGAATGAGGGTCCGACCCCGTGGGGTACACGTACACCCTATATACATTCACATACATATCTATACTCATCAAATACGCAGCGGAAATATTTTTTCTATACATACATCATACCATACAATGTACCATACCTGAGTCTATAACTAACTAGAATCCACATTCCAAATACCATACATACCCTAGGTTTCTACAAAGCCAAACAATGACAACCCGGTTACAACATCCGTACTTACACAGGTACTCTACGTAGTTAAACGACACCCACGCTTCCGAACACTAGGATGCTAGTTTCGGCTACCCGAAGGACCTGAAAAACATTTGTATATTCGGGGAGAGACACCTCTTAGTAAGGAAGAAAACAGATTATATTAGTGTGTGGCATACAAGTGTTATTTCAACATAAAACATAACACGATACAGTTCCAGTATTTTCACAATTCAATTTTAGTACATATGATACCAAACATACGGTCAGTGTCGTCACACTCAAGCAACTGATACCCTGCAATAACCGAAACCTCACAGCGATATCATGCTAATACGATGTCCACCCACACCCATCGGTGACCAGCTGGAACAAACAGGTGATATTTCACACCCTCGGATATAGAGTCAGATACTCTCATCTACGGTAATTAACCGAGACATAGCGTCAGCGTACAGTATCTAGTCATCCCTAACTAATTTACAAAATTGGGAACAATTTTGGAACTCATGTTCCTATACTCATCAACGTACGGTAATTAGCCGCCCCTAACTGTTTTACAAAACCCCGAAACATTTTACATACAACATTTCATTCCACACTTATTTGAGTATACAACAAATCATATCGTTTTCAATTCGAAAATACAGTTTAATACAAATGCAGGTATGGTCATTCCATTACTACAGTTTTATACAATATATGATTTTCCAACAAAAATAAGGATGATACCCGAAACTCCAAATTTTCCCAAAAATCATAACCCAAAAATCCTGCATTTTTACCAGATAGATTTTCCCAAATAAGTAATCAAAACATATATACAATCGTAAACTACATGTTTACTGATTTCGATTTCAAAATATAACTGATATAAACAGAATCCCCTTACCTTTTCCCGAATACCAAAATACGAACTCTACAGTTCTAAAACTACGAACTGAGTTCCCAAAACCTAAACATCCAAGAACTATATTTCACTATAATTCTTATTACTACATATATTACGAAACGAAACTAAAATTGGACCCTTACCTCGTTTTTGAGTCAAAACTCGAAAATCCCCGAAATGAATTTCCGATCCACTTAAAATGTCGAGCTTCTCCTCTTGATTCACGTGGTAACGTCGGATCGTTGATTTCGACAACTGACGACCTAAAATCCTAGAGAGAGAGAGAGAGAGAGAGAGAGATTTTAGCTTACTTAGCCATAAAGCAATGAAATATCCTATCTATAGACCCTTGATCTGGTCTAATTCATCAACGAGACGACACCTTTGTCGACGAACCATCTATACATTTCGTCGAAAAATCGGCTCCTTCGACGACGAACCCTATTCCGATATTTTACAACACGTTCAGTATCTCTTTGTTGACGAGGCTCTGAATTTAGGTGACGAAGAGTATGAGGGCCTTCATCGATGAGAACGATGGCTTCGTAGACGAAGCCTGTAAAATTTACATTTTTACCCTTTTGTTATTTATTCAATCTAGATATCTCGAGTCGAGTTCTTACAACCTCCCTTCCTTACAAAAATTTTGTCCTCGAAATTTGTAATCTCTTGACAAAACTCTGAATTTCGGCGACGAAGAGTATAAGGGCCTTCGTCGATGAGAACGATGGCTTTGTAGATGAAGCCTATAAAAATTACCTTTTTACCCTTTTGTTATTTATTCAATCTACATATCTCGGATCAAGTTCTTACAACCTCCCCTCCTTACAAAAATTTTGTCCTCGAAATTTGTAATCTCTTATTTACCAACTCAACTACATACCTCAACGCATGCCTGACTCTAGGAAGAGTCGGTGGCCACCCACACAACAGTCCCATCCCAAATACATACACACTCTTACTTATGGCGGAGGAATACTGTGGTTACATACATACACTGTCTTGGGAGCTCACAATATTACAAAACTCTCCCCGAGACTAACCACACAACATTAATACAATAGCAGAATATTACATACATACATACATACCCATACTGATCTTGCTATCGAAACTACTACTCAAACAAATGTGGATGTTTCCGGCATATTTTCGTCTCTAAATCCCAATAAGTTTCCTCAACCACATGATTCCGCCACAGTACCTTCACTAACGGCATCTCTTTGGTACGCAACTTTTGAACTTTATGGTCCATAATTTGAACGGGTATCTCTTGATATGCCAAAGCATCCTCAATCTCTAAAGATTCGTAACTAATTACATGCGAAGGATTCGACACATACCTCCTTAACATGGATACATGAAATACATCATGGATCTTCGAAAGCACTAGGGGTAGTGCAATCCTATAGCCCACCGGACCCACTCGTTCTAGTACCTCGAATGGTTCGATATACCTCGGGCTCAACTTACCTTTCTTCCCGAACCTCATCACTCCTTTCATCGGCGTGATTCTTAAGAATATCTTACCCCCCACCTCGAATTCCAACTCACAATGGCGAACATCCGCGTGACTCTTCTGCTAACTCTAAACTGATTTAATCTTATCACTGATCAATCAGACCTTCTCAGAAGCCTATTGTACGAGTTCAGGACTCAAATTCTATCGTTCACTGACCTCATCCCAATACAAAGGAGACCGACACCTCCGACCATACAATACCTCGAACGGTGCCATTCCACTACTAGCTTGGGTGTGACGCCTTGATTTTTTCGTACAATTTTTATTTTTAATCAATAATAAATAAATATTCATTTATAAATCGGTCACGTCATCAATCCTACTATCATTCGTACTACCCGACCCACATTAGGTGCTGGGTAAAAAGTCACTTTATTTATAAAACCTAACCGCGGAAGACAGTGTATTTATATCATTCAGAATACAATACCCAGAGTATCTACATACACACGTATACATCATTATCACAAACTCAAAAACTACTCATCACTAGGGGAATGACACCTCCCCTAGTCCAGAAACTCACCTTGTGTATCAGGGTCTCAGCTTCCAATGGTCACGGAGCTCTATCGCCTGATCTATCCATGTTCCCTGAAAAATTTAAATAATTTGGGTAAGACACATCTCAGTAAGAAGGAATAAATTATTTACAGTGTGTGGTCATATGAGTACAATTATAATACACTTTACTTTTCAGAATAACATTTCATCTGAGAAAATACACTAGCAAATATATTCTTATAGTCATATAGATATACAACACAAGCTTTTATAAGTTTTAAAATCATTTCTCAAAATCAATCATTCCAACACTTTTTTACCTCCGAAGTTCCTGAGAATAGGGAAGATTACCCGCCCATACAGGTAGCTTCCCTCTGCCCTAACACGTTATGCAGCTGGGCATGACCACATCTGATATCTATTAGGGCACTCACCTTACTCAGTAAGCCCTCAGGCGGAGAGTTTCACTTCACCTCAATTATATATATTATTAACTCACACAGTTCCATTTCTCTATTTTATCATTCTTTATTTCTCAATTTCCATTATTTTTTTCATTTTTCATTTTAGCCAATTTTATCATTCTTTCACTTTCCATTTTCATTTTACTTTCCTGCTCATGAGTATCCTTGGTATCAAATACCAACATCGCGTCTGTAACTCATGACCACCTTGAGGATCTTTCTATTCACGCCATGCTTCCCCCCATGGTCAAGGTTGTGCGGCCTGAAGGTTGATCTAAACGCGGTTGGCCGACCCGGTTAGATCAAATATCATATCACATATTGCATCTGTAGTATGACTGGCTGGCCTATAGCCCTGATCAGGACTCAGGGGGCCTACTACCCTACAAAATGGCTCAGTCGACTGTTACGCCACACGCTCCAAGAGTCTGTGTGGTTGCACTAACACCACTAGTAACAATACCGTGCTCAATATCATAACCATCCAACAGGGTTTATTACCACATACCCGCAATCATTATGCGGTATTGGCATTTCATCAATCATATTTCAGTATATCACAATTCAGTTCAGTATAAATATTCTCATCATTTTTTGTGCACTTTCCATCATCTCATAATAGTACATATATCATAGTTCACGTATTTTTTTCACTTTTTCCCAAAAACTCATATCAATAATTTGTACAAACTCTTTTCTCATGCAAATAAGTACCACATTTCATTATTTCCAATATCAGTAATTCACAAAATCTCATTTTTCAGCAAAAAACATTTCTACTCACATATAAATACCATATTTCATTATTTTTCACTATTCACATCAATAATTCTCATTTCAATATTTTCTCAGAAATTACTCATCGTTATATTTCACACTCTAAAATGTCTCAATTTATAATTACTCAAATGCCACACAATTTATCTGATATTTATATCATAACAATTTCTAGACAAAGTATCATATGCACATTTTCACATATTAGCTCAAATAGTAATTCTAAAAACACTGGTATAATTTATTCCTCTTACCTGACTTACCGAGATCTCGTTAACACCCAGATCCTACGCCCTTGGCACCCGAAACTCAACTCCTACAATTTGCATTTTTTCCAAATTAATTAATTCATTTCCTTAAAATAATACTCATCTAGCCTTCCCTAGGTTCCATGTACCTCAAAAACATTTAAACTAATATTTAACACCTCCACTTAATTTTATAAATTTTACCTGCGGGTCCCAAAATTATACCCGCGGCGCTCACCTGGGCCCTAAATTCTGAACATTTTACTTCAACTCCAGATGCTCAATATTTTAGCATTTCTAAATTAATACTAATTAATTAAAAATAAGCCCCTTAATAACCCCTGTACCCCAAATTTGGGGTTTTACCCACGAGAATTTCGTCCTACTAGACTTGTAAAGAATCATTACTAGATTCTCGTGGTGGTGTCCATTCGTCGATTGGACTTATAATTTGCACGAAATTAAAGAAAAAGGGGAAATTGGCTTATCCTAGAAGATACGCCTACACCGCTCCTACCACTGATCCGCTCTGGTTGAAATGACAGCAGCGGAGAATGGAGTCCAGCGGTATCTTCCGATTTTTGATTGGGCGAAAATCCGTCACGAAATCGAGGATAGAGGGAGAGAGAGAGAGTGAGTTCAGAGAGAATCCAAGAGCCTTCCTGAATTCGCCTAAAGCTTCAAAGCTTCAGGTGAATTGTTTCATATATAATAATAATAATAATAATAATAATAATAATAATTAATATTAATAATAATATATTTTAGTAATAAAAATAAATATAAATTTTAATTATTTTCTTTCTTTTTTTAAAATTCGATTAATTAATTAATTAATTTATTATTATTATTATTATTATTATTATTATTATTATTATTATTATTATTATTATTATTATTATTTTGGGAATCATTCCATTCCACTAATCTTCTATATCCTTTTTTGGGGTTATTACACTAGAAGCTATTGTTATAGGCAAACTCCACGATTACCCAAATGACATTCTGCCAGTGTAGTGCTGGAAATATGCTCCCACTTCTACTCCAGAATACTCAATGGCTGCAACGGCCCTACTGGGCTCTAATGTTCAGCCTTTACCTACTAACAGGTCAGACATTGCTCCAAAAATCGAACAATGTCCCGTTTTATGCCACTCCACCAGAAAGATTCGCGCAAATCCCGATACATCTTCGTACTACTCGGATGTACTGAATACAAAGAACGATGTGCCTCTTCCAGGATCGTCCTCTTTATCCACTCATCATTTGGAACACACAGCCTGGTCCCAACTCTCAGCACACCTCCCTCAGAGATGCTAAAATCTGTAGTCAACCCTTGCTGCACTTTCTCTACAACCTCGACTAACTCCGAAGAATTAGCCTACGCGACTTTAATCCTCTCAAATAACGTCCGCTGGATCACCAAGCTAGCAAAGAAAGCCTAATGATTACCATCCACCAACTCCACACCAAGACTTTCCAAATCCCGTCTGATATGATGCTGACCTACTACTGTAGATATTAACGCATGCTCTGCCTTCCGACTCAACGCATCAGCTACCACGTTAGCTTTCCCCGGATGATAACTAATGGTGAAATTGTAGTCCTTGATCAGTTCCAGCCACCTCCTCTACCTCATGTTCAACTCCTTCAGTGTGAAAAGTATCTGAGGCTCTTATGGTCCGTGAAGATCTCACACTGTTCACCGTACAAATAGTGTCTCCAGATGTTCAATGCATATACTACCGCCACCAACTCCAAATCGTGCGTAGGGTAATTCTTCTCATACTCCTTGAGTTGCCAAGAAGTATAAGCAATTACTTTTCCCTATTGCATCAGCACACATCCTAACCCCTTCAGCGATGCGTCGCTGTAAATCACAAAACCACCATCCCCAGATGGGATGGTTAAAATCGGAGCAGTGACCAATCGGTGTTTCAACTCTTGAAAACTATGTTCACCCTCATCATTCCAATCAAATCTCACACCCTTCCTCGCCAACTGTGTTAGAGGGCCAAATAACTTCAAGAATCCTTTTACGAACCGCTGGTAATACCCATCCAGTCCTAGGAAACTCTGAACATCCTATACGCTCTTTGGTTTCACCCAGCCAACCACTGCTTCTATCTTACCAGGATCAACTAAGATACCACCCTTCGACACGACATGACCTAGAAATGCGACTTGATTCAGTCAGAATTCGCATTTCTTCAACTTAGCATACAACTTCTTTCCCTGTAGAACTTGGAGTAACCTCAGATGGTTTCGTGCTCTTCCAAACTCCCAAAGTATAACAAAATATCATCAATGCATACCACTACAAACTGATCCAGGTATTCATGGAAAACCCTGTTCATCAGGTCCATAAATACTGTCAGGGCGTTAGTCAACCCAAAAGGCATAACCAGAAACTCGTAGTGACCGTATCTGGTTTGGAAAGCAGTTTTCGCAACATCCTTCGTCCTAACTTTCACCTGATGATACCCTGACCGTAGATTGATCTTCGAAAAGACCTGCGTTCCCTACAGCTGGTCAAACAGATTATCTATACAAGGCAATGGGTATTGGTTCTTCAATGTTACCTTCTTGATCTAGCAGTAATCAATGCACATTTGAATCGACCCGTCCTTCTTCTTCACAAACAATACTAGAGTTCCCCAAGGTGAAACACTAGGTCTGATAAAGCCCTTGTCCAACAGTTCCTGTAACTGCTCCTTCAACTCTCTAAGTTCATCTAGAGTCATCCGGTATGGAGCTTTAGAAATCGGTGCCTTGCCTAGCAGCAACTCAATAGCGAACTCCATCTCACAATTGGGAGGTAAACCGAGTAAGTCTTCTAGGAATACATCTGAAAATATGTTAACCACTCAGATATTTTCAAGTTTCAAATCATCCCGCGGTGGTTCCTTTATGCAAGCTAGGTACCCCTAACAACCGTCCAGAAGTAACCTTCTCACCTGTATAGTTGATAGAATGTGTGGCGTCGAACGCACACACGATCCCACAAACTCATACTCCTGCTCCCTAGGAGATCTGAACACCACTACCTACCTATGACAATCAATCATCGCATAACAAGAGAATAACCAATCCATCCCCAGTATGACGTCAAATCCGCATATGTTATACACTACCAGGTTCCCCGGTAGTAGTCTTCCTTAAATAACCACTGAGCAGTTCCCTAACATTTTACTACAGATCGTTATACTCCCAGTTGGTGTAGCCACAAACAACCACCCATCCATCATTTGGATTTCAACCCCACACAGTTTCACAAAACTAGAAGATATAAACGAATGGGTTGCTCCCGAATCAAATAAAACAACAACTATATTCGAAATCAATAACATGGTACCTGTCACCACACTCCGAGTATGTTCCACATCTGCTGGAGTAAAGGAGTACACCCTCACTGGAGCCTTGTTTGCCTGATAGTTCTCCTGAGGCATCTAATTACTTCCACTGTTCTGGCTTTATGCAAGCATATCACTCCTATGTGCCCAACAATTTCAAGATATGTGGCCCAGTTTGCCACAATTGTAGAAGTTACCCCAAAACGGATGCCATTTATCATCATGCCATTTATGGCACTTGGCGCATGGTGTGGCCGATGAACCCCCCTGAGAACTCTACCATTCAATATTCTAACGATAACCCGAACCATAATTCTTCTTCTTCTTCCACTGTCCCTGTTAAGGATTAGTCTAAGAACCAGAAGATACAGGCTTCTTCCTATATTCCTGTACCACCTCATCCCCTTGGAGATTAGTTTCAACTATGGTGGTTTTATCCACCAAAACAGAAAACTCTCGGATCTGCAGTATACCCACAAGCCTGCGAATATCCTTTCTGAGACCCTTCTCGAACCTCTGAGCCTTCTCATACTCGTTTGAGACCAAATACAGCACGAAAAGAGATAGCTCAATATATCTGGCAGCATATCTCTGCACCATTAGGGTTCCTTGAGTCAGACTCGAGAACTCATCAGCCTTCGCGTCATGAGTGGAAGCCGGGAAGTATCTTTCAAAAAATACCTCCTTGAAGCGGCTCCAAGTCAAACCAGATGGAACAACTCTCAGCTTCTCAAGAAGACTCACAGTTGTCCACTATATTTTTGCTTCTCCTGCCAGCTGAAAGGTAGAATAGAGAACCTTCTGGTGGTCGGTGCAATGCAGAACTTCCAATATCTTCTCAGTCTTCTGTACCCAGTTCTCTGCTACTATCGGATCAAGTCCTCCCGTAAACGTTGGAGGGTGCATACGGGTGAACCTCTCTATAGTACAACCCGTAGTAGTAGGAGAATGCTCACGTCTCCTAACACTCCGCCCAATCTCTCGCATAACCTGCCTCGTCAAACCCCGAGGCACAGAAGGAGACTCATCACTCGCAGTCCTCTCGGAACCACTATCCAAGTTGTTATCCTTAGGCTCCATTCTAAAAATAGGATAGGAATCGGTTAGAATTACTATATCATATATAGTTAACACAATCATTGAAAACTAATCATGTTAACTACAACTCTCATAGGTCCAGGTCTATCCTACCACACCGACACGAAACCATCAATGGTTTGTCGTGGTTTTACTAAAAATGGTCATTCCATGAAAAACACAGAACACTGCCAATAAGTCCCCATCTAGCAATAAAACAACCCTCGACCTACTCTACCCATTTCCTACATCCTATACTCTGGTACGTACACATAGCTACGCCTAACCAAGTCTATAAGACTTAACAACCTGGTTTAGCTCTAATACCAAGCTGTCACGCCCCGAACCGGTAAGTTGGCCCCAAGTGTGAATTTATTAACCTAATCAGTCCCTGTATCATTTAAAACATTCATGATACTACATTGAATGAGGGTCCGACCCCGTGGGGTACACGTACACCCTATACACATTCACATACATATCCATACTTATCAAATACACAGCGTAAATATTCTTTCTATACACACATCACACTATACAACGTACCATACCAGAGTCTATACATAACTAGAATCTACATTCCAAATGCCATACATACCCCAGGTGTCTACAAAGCCCAACAATGACAACTCGGTTACAACATCCATACTTACACAGGTACTCTACGTAGTTAAACGACAGCCACGCTTCTGGATGCTAGGATGCTAGTTTCAGCTACCCGAAGGACCTGAGAAACATTTTTATATTCGGGGTGAGACACCTCTCAGAAAGGAAGAAAGTAGGTTATATCAGTATGTGGAATACAAGTGTTATTTCAACATAAAACATAACACGATATAGTTCCAGTATTTTCACAATTCAGTCATACTCAAACATACGATATCAAACATATGGTCAGTGTCGTCACACTCAAGCAACTGATACCTTGCAATAACCGAAGTTTCATAGCGATATCATGCTAATATGGTGTCCACTCACACTCATCGGTGACTAGCCGAAACAAACAGGTGATATTTCACACCCTCGGATATAGAGTCGGACACTCTCGCCCACAGTAATTAGTCAAGACATGGTGTCAATGTACAGTAATTAGCCGCCCCTAGCTGATTTATAAAACTTAGAACAATTTTGGAACTTATGTTCCTATACTCATCAGCGTACGGTAAATAGCCGCCCCAAACTGTTTTACAAAACCCTGGAACATTTTACAACGACATTTCATTCCACACTTATTTGAGTATACAAAAAATCATATCGTTTTCAATTCAAGAAATACAGTTTAATACAAATACAAGTACGGTCATCCCATTACTACAGTTTTATACAATATATGATTTTTCAACAAAAATAAGGATGATACCCGAAACCCTTAATTTTCCCAAAAATTGTAACCCGAAAATCCCGCATTTTTACCTAATAGATTTTCCCAAATAAGTAACCAAAACATACATACAATCGTAAACTACATGTTTACCGATTCCAATTTCAAAATATAACTAATATAAGTAGAACCCCCTTACCTTTTCCCGAATACCAAAATACGAACTCTACGGCTCCAAAACTAGGAACCGAGTTCCCAAAACCTAAACATCCAAGAACTATACTTCACTATTATTCTTATTACTACATATGTACCAAAACGAAACTGAAATCGGACCCTTACCTCGTTTTTGAGTCAAAACCCAAAAATCCCCGAAATGAATTTTCGATTTACTAAAAACGTAGAGTTTCTCCTCCTGATTCACGTGGTAACGTCGGATCATTGATTCTGGTAACTGACGGCCTAAAATCCTAAAGAGTGAGAGATAAGATTCGAGTTCTAGAGAGAGAGAGAGATTTTAGCTTACTTAGCCATGAAGCAATGAAATATCCTATTTATAGACCCTTGACCAGGTCCAATTCATCGACGAGACAGCCCCTTTGTTGACGAACCATCTACACATTTCGTCGACAAATCGACTCCTCCAGCGACGAACCCTATTCCGATATTTTACAACACGTTCGGCATCTCTTCATCAACGAGGCTCTGAATTTTGACGATGAAGAGTATAAGGGCCTTCGTCGACGAGAATGATGGCTTCGTCGACGAAGCCTATAAATTTACCTTTTTACCCTTTTGTTATTTATTCAATCTACATATCTCGGGTCAAGTTCTTACTACCTAAACACATGCTCTGTTTGTACAATAGACAGCTCACCAGAGTGGCTCACTGTACGACTGGATGAAGCATGTCCTTGTCATACTAGAGCTGACCTCCTCGTACTGGAGCTGCTCGACCTCCTCGTGCAGTCGGGTCAGGTTGAGGTCTAGGAATTTGTTGTTCGTCCTCGTGGACAAGCTCCAATCTAGCTCTCACTAAACTATGTATTGCAGGATTTGGAGAAATCAGATCGGCCTCATTGTAACATACACATAAAGAAGTAGGTGTGGGTTAAAGTCTTCTTACAAGGCTCATATATACACTAGCGGTCCTGTCTACGAAGCGTCATGTGATGGACCTATACTAGCTAAAGTATGGGTCATCCAGACGTATAGGACTGTCCTCCGTCTCGACCGGTAGAATATACTCTCGCCGATGCTCCCATGCAGTCATGTACGTCTCGTGTGCAGTCGCCCAATTCGTGACCCCTCGACCACATTTATCAATGTGACGTAGGTCCTACCCATGTACATTTACCCTCGACGTCAAGAAGTGGTTGGGAATGCCCTGTCTATAGCCAAATTACCGCAAAACTCGGTCAGGAAAATACCACTCGATAATATGAAAGCATATAACTAGCACTCGGTCTACCCACAGGTCACTTCCGACTGCATAATTGGTGGGTAGGTCAGCTATAATGACATCCGTGTAGGGCCTCCATATGAACACTTAAACAGAAGTAAAATTTAAGCGAACTATACATATCTGGTAGGAAAAAACTATGATGTGCTACACTTTAATCGGATTATACCTCATGCTTCTGTGCATGTCCAACTCGAACTTGTACTAAGGCAAGGTATGCTGCGCAACCGATGGTGCCCTCAAGTCGTCCCTCCATTTGTACAAAATAAAAATGTAAGTATTCGAATGTGACGAGTAGTAAGTACTATGAATTAGTATTGTTAGTACTTAGACCACAAATGCATCGTAAATGATGTTGTTACTAACCAGTATGTGAGTGGGACTCAGTCAACTGATCGCCTATCCTCATCCCTCTCAATTTCCAGCACACCGAGAAGCGAAGGAGCTAAGGAGGGGCATCTCTCCCAGGACCAAACATGTAGTAAGCATATGCGCCAAATATCTCTCACCTATTAATGTGTGTGGCATAACACTTCTCCCTATACAGCCACACCAAAGTCGCGGACCCCTAACTATACGAGCGAATCTGTGTGAGGTCCTCTAGGAGTGGAAGGAACATCAGATGTGTGTGTGTCCCCAATAGGTCTCAAAACAACATCCCACATATTAAACACAAAATGTGGGCTCATGCATGGCACGCTATAGTATGTGCATCTGCTGTAGCGCCCTGACCCGCCACGTGGGCCCAGAGTACTAGTAAAATACATAAATACTCTCTGATACCAATTGTAGCATATATAAATGCAACTCGCCCTAACCAGGGAATCCCAAGTGCACCTACCATTACTGAAATTAAACCATAGAGCGGAATATTTCTAAAACATCCAAACACTTTTACCAGAGTTCTATTTGTTCCCAAATACATGCACACCACTATTTGTCTACATATTACAATCCCAAAATAAAAAAAATAAGACATTTGGTATCTCACCAGCTCTAATAACCACTCCCAAAAGTCTAATCCCAACCCTGAGGTAAGCTAAGTACGGTTCCCTAAAGGACCTGAAAAAGATTTGTATAATGGAGTGAGACACTTTTCAATAAGTCGGATTATATTAATATCAGTGTGTGGCTAGCATGAGTTCTCATGAATATAAAACTTTCATTATTTAATTGAATATGAAATGGCATTTAAAACTATATTACACTGTATATTTGATACATGATTTCTGAATAATAAAATGTCGGCACAATATAGTCCTTTTATAGTAAACTTGCTCATATATGCATAAAAGATACAACCTGGACTGCTGTATTAACGTCGTCATACTATCAGAAACTCATACTACATGTTTCCCCCCATGATGAGTTGTGCGGCCCGAAAGCTAGACTCAACATATGTTTGACCGACCATAGCTGAGTCAGTAAAGGTAGTAAGTATGATTGCGCCTACCTACGGTCATCCGCAAACTACCTCGGATGAGGCCTCCCGGCAAAAACCTCAGAGTAGTACTGTGGCCCAGGTCACCAAATTGTTTATCCATCATCACACTATCATCCCAGTGTGATTGCACTTCCTGCCAACATATAGCTACGACACTGTGCTTATAACATAACATTTCATATCCACGGGGCTCTAGAGTCATATATGGCAATTTACATAATAAAACATATTAATTCTCATTTCATATAAAACCTGCCATTTATCAACTCTTAACCCCCGGCCATCATATTAAATCTCAACCCCCGACCATCATATTAAATCTCGGTCCCCAACCATCATATCAAATCTCAGCCCCCGACCGTCATATCAAATATCGTATTATCAGTAAAAACATTCTACTCATATATACCATTTAGAAACTGTTCTAATGCCACCCAATTTTTATCTGATAGATTATAAATAAATAAACTAGGGGAAAAACATAAATTGCTATTTAAACTATTTATTTTATAGAAAATAGGAGATTTCAAACCAACCGCGTAAATTTTCCCCAAAACATATAACAGTCAAAACCATCCTTTTCATATACCCGATTCGTTCAGAAAACCACATTTTGCAATTTAATCGACCCATATTTCAAAATTAACTGACATAATATAATCCCCTTACCTAACTTACTGGGAGCCCTAAATCCCCGCCATGCGGCGTTCGAAGATCAAAACCCTGAAATTACATTTTTCCTAATTTAATTAACTCAACTCACAAGATATTTCTCATTTAGCATTTCCTAGGCCTTATATACTCCAAATCAACAATAAAACCCTAAAACACCCTACTTACCTTGGTTTTGGAGTGGTGCCTAGAAAGGGTAGATCAAAAATCTGCTCTACTAGACTTGTAGAAAATCGCACCTAGATCCTCGTAGCGATTTCTGATTGTCGATTCGGGCGACGAAAGGCGAGAAATTGAAGAGAGAAGAGGTGAGGGCTCGTGTGTTAGAGAGAGAGAGAGAGAGAGAGAGAGAGAGAGAGAAATAATGTTTTCTTAATGAAGAAGCAAACAAAATTCTATTTATAACCCCTTTGACCAGGCACAATTGAAACATCCTCAGAATTTTTCCATTTTTTTTTAAATATCTATATAACCATACCTAAGTAGCGGAAACATAAATTATACAGCCATATATATCATACAATACCAGAATTCAATACATTCATACCATAGTCATATAAAACGACTCCCTCCAGTATCACCTATCTCAAAAATACAAAACTCGATCACAAACTCACCCTAAAACCAGGGCTATCAAGAAATCAATATCTGCGAGCCTGATCTGCTCGCCTAGCTGGCTCACCTGAAAAATGGTAAAGTAATAACGTGAGACGACGCTCAGTAAGTGGAAATATGTTATTTCTAGTGTGTGGTGACCGAGTCATAAAACCATAATAATAGTATGTAAAACTGCATGACTTGGCAAATCTGTAAAACATATATATCACATGTATAGTAGCTTAAAATATATGTATCATCTGAAATTTCTATCATTCTTACTGTTAATATCATGCTATATACAACAAAAGCAGTAAAAATGTATACATATATATATATATATATATATATATATATAAAGAACTGTGTTCTTTCCCCGAGACTCTGTATGTCATGATTCGACCCCTCATGACTCATGACAGGATTGTGAGGCCCGTAGGCAGAACTTAACCTGGTCGGTCCTCCAAGAAAGTCACTATACTCTACACTACCTTAGCCCGGCCAAACTGCATACTCTCCTAGGCGCGGGACTGGCTGCTACCTCGTCAAATTGGCCCCCTCAACCCAGCAAACTAGGGAGCTACATACTCTTTGAGCACAATTGACGGTACCCACACACTATCTGAGATATGTGGTTGCACTCTATTTGTATTAGCATCGATACCGTGCTCTATATTCTGTATTTGTATTGTATCTGTCTGTAATCTTTCCACAGGGATCTGATACTATATATATACATACTATACTCTTTATATTGTTTTCATTATGTTTCTAAATTAACCATAACACTATATTTCTGTACTGTAAATACTGTAATATTTGTAGCATCTTGATGCTATAACTGTATAATCTATCTATATCTTCTATCTGTATAATCTATCTGTATACTCTGAGTGTTATGGCATTTAGGAAAACATAACTTTCTATATACACCGTAAGTACTGTTCTAAATAAATATATGTATACTGTTATATATATCTGTCTGTGTAATCATTTGAATAAAACTGCATATGTACACATATTTTATCTATATAAAATCTACAAATATCTAATTATATCTGTATAACTTGAAATACTGAAAAACTACCTAAAATTCCATATTAATATCATGTACTCAGGCCACACATACTTTAAAAATTCATATTCTATATAACATCTGGTATACATGCATATATATATATATATATAGAATTTCTAATAACACAAGTAAATCTCCTAACATAGCATATTTCCCTTACCTTAAATCTGAAAAGCCTCTAACTGAACTCTAGCCTTACACCTGTAGGGTTCTCCACTTAACACCCTGAAAACAACATCCCCCAGAACAAAACATCGGTATTTTATTACCTACAACATTTCCTATAACTACAAGGAAGACATAATCTAAATAAAATATCTTACCCTGGATTTGGGATGAATTCCAAACCAAATTCTCCCATGATCAGTTCCGGCAGACTTGCAGAGAACTTCGCCAAGAGCATCGTGGTGGCCTCAGATCTTCAATCCGGCAAGAAACATAGCCAGAATCGAAGAGAGAAGGAGAGGGAGGCGTTTTAGAGAGAGAGAGAGAGAAAGAAAGTTTCACGCTAATTTCCGTTGAAAAATTCGGGTTTTCACTATTTATAGGGCCGGATTCATCGACGAGACACGTCACCTTGTCAACAAGTCCTGTAGAAATTTCGTCAACAAACCTGCACCCTTGTCGACGAGTTTCAGTCAGCCTTAAATCCTCTCTTGGTATCTTCTCATCGACGAGGCCTCCTTATGTCCTCGTCGACGAACTCCCTATGTTCGTCGACAAGGCCTTGTGTGAAATTTTCCGGGCTATTACAACAATTCATCAACGAAATGGGACCTTCGTTGACAAACCATAGAAGAACCGTTCATCGAAAAAAAAAAAGGGGGTTCATTGACAAACTGTGTGTTTGAAATTCCTCTCGATATCTCTTCGTGGACGACGCCTGAATTTCGTCAACGAAATGCAGAACGACATTCATCAACAAAAGTAGGGGATTCGTTGACGAAACCTGCTCTTTGCCTTTTTTAAATTTTCCTTTCTTATTTTTCTCATTCATTTCTTTATTTTTTAGGTTCAGGTTTCTACAATTGCATCTGCCCGTTGCTGACAAAAATGCCCCTCGAGAAACCGCATATAGATGCGGGCACCCACCAACTCGCTGTCAGGTGGCACCACCCCTAACAAAAATTCGCACATATGGTGCAGTGCGAGTCCTCCCTAACGGTCTGTAGGGCCCTCTATTGGTCTAACAGTACGACCAGTGACGGGCCTCCCATCAATGGGCAGCCTGAATAAAACCGCGACGTCCTGGAGTGTGATAGTCATCTCCCCGTGTGGTAGGTGGAACGTGTGTGTCTCCAGTCTTCATTGCTCCACGAAAGCGGTCACTAGATGCCAATCCAACTAGATACAGGCAATACTATATATGTCGTAGAATCCCGCATCGCAAATCCATCTAACAATGCGGTCGTCTACATCCAACCGACGCTACACAAATTGCATGCCCCCTCGACAGTACAAGGGGTCGCGGGTGACCATCATCCCACGCTCGGCTGGACCGGTGCTTATCATCCATCGTTAACACAGTCTGATCAATTGGCCCTAGATCGATACTACAAAAGGTACCAGTGAAATGCAGTAAATATAAAAATTACATGTTATGTAGTAAAAGTCCTATAAGTGAGTCGTCCCTCAATGCGAAGGGTCAGCTGCATCCCTATGTTGTGTCCTTCTCGGACACCTTGTGCAGTTCTGTCCTTCTTGATGACATATGATGCACGTGCTCTTCTTCCTACCTTCCCTTGTCCATCTCATTTAGTAGACGTGAGCTCCTAGGCTGAATTTTATGCCGAGTATATGCAGGATTTGTGTGCAAAGTCGGCAATGAGTATGCTGGCCAATACGCCTCGTGCCTAATCAGGTTAAAATCGGCTGCGTATGACGCATAATGCTCAATAGTGCTCCAACATGACGTCTCCGCACATGCAGCGAGAAGGTGGGAGCAGAGAAAGTGTAAAGCTTACGACTTCCCACATGAGCATTCGCGTCCATTTATGCTTAAAGTTTGGCCATTGTGTCCTTTATGTGGCCCCTGTTGCGCGGTTTTTCTTTCAATAACAATTACACATACACAATATAATATAAAATATAGTATACATTAGTTATATCATACCTTAATTTTTTTTTTCAATAACAATCATACATACAGTATATATTAATTAAAAAAAAAATTCTTTCAATAACAATTACACATACACAATACAATATAAAATAATTTTTTTTTCAATAACAATTACATATACAATATATACGCATTTGCATGAAACAAATTGCATGAAACACAATATCAAATTCAAGGAAATAAAATACAAAAACAGAATAACCCTAACCTCAATATTGGGGGTTTCTAGCAAATGCTTCCAATCAGCAAATTGGAAGTGCTACGTACTAATTTATTAAACACACTAACGAATATTTGGATCAAACTAACAAATTCTCCACTCAAACTAACAATTCTGAATTCACTAATGTCAACATAAGGGTTAAAGAAGCTACATGTAACAACCTGATTTTCGTGCCACTTTTATTTTATATATATATAAACTATAAAATTACACTACTCTTGTAACAACCTCCTATTTCTTTTCCAGTTCGGTCTATTATTATTATTATTATTATTATTATTATTATTATTATTTTATACTATAACATTTATAATACTCTGATACCAAACTGAATTAAACCCAACCATCAACCTAGCAGCGAGAAGCGAAAATCAAATAAACATATCCATATATAATTTTATACAATACCAGAGTGGTAACATGTTTCCCAAAATATACATATACGACTGTTCCCAAAAACACCCTCAACTGAGCTTGGGCTATACAAAAATACTCCCAAAAATACTCACTTTACTGTTAGGGCAATACCGAGGCCGCTCTATCTGCGAGCCTGATCTGCTCGCCTACCTGGACCACCTGAAAATTGTTAAAACAATGGGATGAGCCAATGCTCAGTAAGACGAAATATGCTATTACTAGTGTGTGGCAAATGAGTTACAATATTGTGAAAATCTATTACTATATGATTATGTATCACTGAATCTGTAAATACAATACCAGTAATATCAACCATCACCTTTTCTCTATTGCTTAACATATCTGTACTTTAGGTTTCTACTCAAATACTTCTAATATATATATATATATATATATATATATATATATATATAATTTCTATTTCTATAAATCAGTATAAATATAGTAATTACTGTAAACTTTCCTGTGGATAATTGTGTATCATGATATAAACTCTCATGATAAGGTTGTGCGGCCTGTAGGCGGGATCTATCCTGGCTGGCCATTCAGGATAAATCACTATACTCCATAGGTCTGATCAGCCATCCTCAACCCATACCTGATAGGGAGCCTATCCACTCGTGGGCTCTATACGATCGTCTTTTATACCACATATTATCTGAATAGGTGGTTGCACTCTATATACTGTATGTAGTTACGGTACCGTGCTCTGTAAACTGTAATGGTCCAATAGGGTCTGATACTATATAATACATCTCTATATACAACTAACTGTTTTACCATGATTCTGTAATAACTATATTAACCATGACACTGAAATAAATTGTAATTGTATTAACTGTAATTTTGAACTAAACTGTAATCTGTAAGTCATGGTACTGAAAACTGTATAATCATGGTACTGAAAACTGTATAATCATAGTATTCTGTAATTACTATAAAATGTATTCACTATTCATATAATCTGTAAAACATAGCTCTAAAAATACTGTAAAGCATATCACTGTACTATATCTATATCCTCAAGCCACACAGTAATTTAATACATAATATTCATAATTAATAAACTGTATAAAGTCCTGCTGTGAATAATAACCTGATAAAAATATACATTTCATACTGGAATTCATTTTAGAACTACCTAGCATAGCATATTTCCCTTACCTAATTTATGCTAAAATCTCCCTATTGTAGCGGGTCCTAAACCCGCAAGGTTCTCCACTTAACACCTTGAAAACCACATTCTCCAGAACAGAATATCAATATTTTTTTGCCTGCATCATTTCCTACAACTTCCAGAAGGCCAAAAATGGACTAAAAGGCCTTACCCTGAATTTGGGCTGAAATTCGACTCGATCCCACTGACGATCCGCTCTAACAAACTTGAAGAGAACTCTGCCAGGAGCGTCGTGGGGGCCTCAGATCGTTGATCTGGTAATTGAAGAGGCTGAAATCAAGGAGAGATGGAGGTGGAGCCGTAGGAGAGTGTGTCACGCCTCAAACCTGAAAATGGAACCCGAGGGTGAAAATATAATCTAACTTGTCCCTGTATCATACAAATCATCACAGATACAGTACAAAGGATGAGGGTCCGACCCCGTGGGGTTTCCAGGCACCTTAAACACATCCAATCATAATCATATACGTAGCAGGAAAAAGTCATTCTATATCAACATATGCAGTACCATACCAGAATCTATATTAGAGCAGAACATGGTTCTAACAAAATGTACAAACTGGGTGCCCAAATACAACTCAAAATGGCAACCCAACAAAACTACAATCCTAGCACTTACCCAAGTGCTAATGCAGTACACCGGCCACTACGCTCCCTACACTAGGATGCTAGTTTCGGTTATCCGAAGGACTTGTAAAAATATACGTATAGTAGGGGTGAGACACCTCTCAGTAAGGAAGAACACATGTTATATCGGTGTGTGGCATTTGAGTATTATCATGATACAACATACACGCAGTTAAATGCATTCTAGTACTAATTTACACAGTGCATACACGCACACATACGACGGTCATTTATACGTAGCCCCGTCATAATACATACACATGATCAGTAATCCTCAGTGTCGTCACACTCTTCAGCCCGAAGCCGGCCCGCGACACACTACGTTGGCCCGTAGCAACCCGCGAACATGGCGCCACTGGCACATGGTTAGTCCCCGACTCCCATGACATCATACCGGCACTAAACTGTTGAATCCACACCCTTCGACCTGATCTACCAGAATAGGATCACGCCCTCAGATATAGAGCCGGACACTCTTGCCTACATGGCAGGCGATAACACGCCCTCGGATATAGAGTTGGACACTCTTAGTACCTGGGACAATTTCGGAACCGCATTCCTACTAGCATTTCAACATATCACACACACATGCATGCTCATATAACCAAACAAACCACACTCATTTGGTAATCTAGATCATGGTTTTAGAAACAAATATAGTTTAAACAAAGTCAAGACACGGCCATCCCAATATCACCATATAAATCACACATATACTCGGTTTTCAACAAAACCCGGGATTCAGCCCGTCGCCTTCTTTTTCCCAAAACTATAATAATGAAAAACCCATAGTTTTCCCCGTTAGATCCCCCCAAATGAGTAGCCAAAACACACACAATACCGTGGACCACAATTCGACCGAATCTGATTTCAAAAATAACCAATATAAACATAGTTCCCCTTACCTTAACCCCGTAAGCAAATCTCGAACTCCAAGGTTCCTAAATAGTGAGCTGAGTTCCAAAACCTATAAATCATAGTACAAAATATGTTCACAAGATAGTTGCCTACAAATCTACCAGATCAGAATTGAAAATCGAGCCTTACCTCGATTTTACGTCAAAACCCAAAAATCTTCGAAACGAGATTCTGATCCGTAGAAGTTGTAGAGAATCCTTCCACGATCCTCGTGGTAGCTTCCGTTTTCCAATTCTGTCAACGATCGGCGAAGAATTCTAGAGAGAAGGAGTAGGGAGAGGTTTAGAGAGAGAGAGAGAGATAAAAATCTAAGTTTGCTTAGCTTGGAAGAAATGAGAATTTCCTTTTATAGCCCCTTGACCCGGGCAATTTCCAATTTTGCCCCTCTTTTAATATTTAAACCCATTTTTTCATATTTCGGGTTCTTACAGAGAGAGAGAAGAGAGTTTCGGTGAATTTCTGTGCAAGAAAACGAGCTTAACACTATTTATACTTCGGCCTTCGTCAACGAGCCACGTCATCTCATCGACTAGTCCTGTAAAAAGTTTGTCGATGAACCTGCAGCCTCGTCAACGAATTTCAGACTTCCAAAAATCCTCTCTCGGTATCTTCTCGTCGACGAAACTTGTCCTCGTCGATGAGACCCTCTTGTACCCTCATCGATGAATACAAAGGGGATTTGTCGACGAGGCCATGAGAAAATCCCTTGGGTTATTATATTCAAAATGCAATGTCGTCAACGAACGCGGAGTTCGTTGACTAAATCAACTGCCTCCTTCTGTTATTGTTTCCATTTTCCTCGTTCTCTATTATCTAAATGCCATTATTATTCGAGTCATTACAACTCTGATATCTTCTAATATAATCCAAACCATCATCACGGACCAGATAAGGACCATTGAATCTGGAACTAAATAAACTACCTATGTAGTGGAAAGCAGAATACATATAACCACGTCAATATATATAATACCAGAGTGTCAGAATTTTCCATAATATGCATACATAGCCATTCCCAAAATGCCCTTACCTGGACCTAGGGACTACTCAAAAATTACTTCCCAAAAACACTCACCCTATAGACAGGGCAGTAGAGTAGTCTCCTCTATCTGCGAGCCTGATCTGCTCACCTAATTAGATCACCTGAAAAATGTTAAATCACTGGGATGAGACAACGCTTAGTAAGACGAAATATGCTATTGCTAGTGTGTGGCAAGTGAGTTTACATAATTATGAAATTTGATTTAGACATACTGCAAATAACTGAGTCTAAGAAAACACGTATAAATAATACACAGTATAGCTCATACTTATGTTGCTTAATATAAACTGTTTTTCTAAATATTCTATTCATAATACTTCTAATATTCATAGGTATTTCTACGGTTTCTGTAAATCTATATATATATATATATAATAACTGAGAAAATTTCCTGGATGGATAACTGAAAGTCATGATTTAACCCCTCATGACAGGGTTGTGCGGTCCGCAGGCGGGACCTATCACTGGCTGGCCGACCAGGATAAGTCAACTAAACTCCAAAAGTTAGATTGGTCTCCTCAACTCTAACTAACGGGGATCCTATCCACAACATAGGCAGGATCGACTACTGAAAATCCACATACTATCTAAGTTATGTGGTTGCACTCTGAACCGAAAATAGCTACTGTACCGTGCTCTAAAACTGATCTAGTCCTTCAGGGTCTGATACTATATATATGTAACTGATATTTCTATATTACTGTTTTACCATGATTCTGATATAATTGAAATAACCATAACATGAAATAACTGATCTGAATATGCTTTGTAATCTAAATAACTGTACATTTGAATACTGAATATCTGAAGTGTTACGGTTCTGAAATCTAAAAATCATGGTATACTGAAAATGCTATATTATTATTTTTTTCTAAATATATTTCATAAAATGTGATTCTGCAAAATCTGAGAATATCTATCTATCTATAGATATTTTTACGTACAAATATATATCGTACATCATGATATTCTGAAATTCGTATAAATTCGATACAATAATATTTTCTGCTAATATACTGTAAATCATGATATCTAAAAGTTATAAAAATATTGTGCCGTTTTGATACTAACTCATGCCACACAATTAAATAAAGAGTCTCTGTACTGAAATCTATACTTTTCCAAAATACAAAACCTACTGATAATATTACTAATTTAACTAGTATAACATATTTCTCTTACCTGATTATCTGAACCCTAAATGATATTTACAATCTCGCGTGTGGCGTTCATAATTTCAACATCTTGAGATAACACGTGTATAATTTCTCAATCAAACAACTGAATTCACCTAGATAATTATCACATACATATTCCCCCCAAAATCACATATGCACAGTTTCTAGACTATAAACCATTTTATCATTTTACCTAAGTTCCTGAAATATCACCCACTGGGGTCCCCAAAACACCATATTCCTAAAAATATAATACCTTTATTTTACTTCACAAAACTCCAGTATATTATCATATAATACAAAATTTAGGCACAAATAAACTTAGTAATACTAACAATACCCAAATAATCTACTTACCCTGGTTTTGGGATGGTTCTCAAACTTCTCAAATCAATATTTTGCTCTGGCTATGTTGTAGAGAATCTCCCCAGGATAACCGTGGTAGCTTTTGATCGTCGTACCAGGGAGAGATGGGGCTGAAAACCTAGAGAGAAGTGAGAGAAACTATGTAGAGAGAGAAAATACTGATAAAATGAAATTTCTTTGCTGAAAATTCATTTTGGGGCTATATATAAAGTGTTGTCCACGTGGGCTCATCGACGAGCCACGATACCTCATCAACGAGTCCATGAAGGAGATTCTAGACTCGTCAACGAGCACTTAATCCTCGTCGACGAGTTTCAGACCCTGAAAACAGGCCCCTCGGTAAGTTCTCGTCGACGAGACGCATGTCCACGTCTACGAGCCCAAGAAGGATTCTCATCGACGAGAGCCCTGCATTTGTTGACGAGACCTTGTAAGTCCCCTTTTAAAATTTCCTTTTCTTCCTCCTTTCTTTATTATTTAATTTCTATAAATTTTTTGGGTCTCTACACTACATACCTCATCTCCCCTTTTTATACCTTTCTCCTCAACGTTCGATGAGCAACATTCGACTCTCCTCTCCAACGATCACCTGCAATTCAAGTCCAATTGTCCGGCCTAGCAGCTTTGCCCTCTGCTCTGCAACGCCGCCTCCTCTCTGCTCTCTCTACAATTCACAAGCAAATGAAGGAGGAACAAGACTTTCAAAATTCGAGCAAAACTTGCTGGATGGTCCAACGAGTTTTGCCACGCATCAAATGCCAGTCAATTTCTGAAGCAAATCTCGTTGGATAGTCTAGCGAGATTTAATTGTCATGTGTCAAATGCGGCTTCACTTTCCCAAGCAAATCTCATTGGATGGTTCAGCAAGATTTCATACGCATCAAAATGAGAAAATTTTTCTCAATTAGACTATTATTTAATATTTTATTAAAAAATAAAATCAAAAATAAAAATAAAAAAAAAAACTCCAAATTTAATTAATTTGTTGAGACGTATAGCTTAGTGCAAGTAGTGCAACAATTTTAAAATTTTAAAATTATAATTTTAAGTGAAAACAATGATGGATTTTTTTTTAGGGGGGGCGAGGGGTGGATAGTGGTGGCGCTAAGGGGTATTCTAGGAAACTCCTGAGAATCTTGAGAATTAAATAAATTTAAATGTAGTATTTGGAAGCATTGATTTCAAAATTTAAATATTTAGATTTATGTCAATTTAAAAGAAATTTAACATAATTTTATATTATACTTTATTTAAATTTATAAAAAATTTAAATTAAAAATCCTAATTTCATGATTTTCGAGGGAAGCCTTTGCTTTAAGTCTTAATCTTTGTTTGAACCTTGAATAGCACAAACTCCTAAATTTGGAAAAATACTTTGTAAATCAAAATTAGACTCACCTAATATTTAGGAGATTTAAAATTCGAAGTATGGATTTGAATTTGTATAATTTGAATAAATTTACACTGCAAAAATTAAATTAATTTTGTTTATATTCATTTAGATTCAAATTCCAAAATTGAAATTTATGTTTACCACTTTTACCATTTTTGGATTACACCTTATATTTGAAATTGTATGAAATTTAATAAAATTTTATTAAAATGCATACAAACTTAGATTCTAAAAATAAAATGTATGTTCTTCAACACAATTTTAACTTTTTACATGAAAATTGATTTTATATTATCATAAGCTAGAAAACCATGAAATAAGTTTAAAATGGAGTTGGAAAGAAGAATGTTAGTAGTTGATTATTAATTAATTTTTAATTTAATCACAATTATATAAACAATTGAGATTTTTTAAACTAATGAATTATTGAAAAGAAGAGTGTGAGTAATAGCATAATCACTATTATGCAAAGTGTAGAAAACATACTACAAAAATGTGTTCTTCTATGTTACAAATTTTGTTTGGTGTCTGTTACTATTTTTATGAGAAAATTGAAATTAAAATTTCTGATTTTTATTCATTTTGTCAAACTATTATCAGAATCTACAATTAATTTGTTCGAATTAAATTATTTATTATATGTTTTTTAAAGTAAAATAAAATAAAATGATAATTTGAATTTTGAAAATAATTAAAATAAGAATATTCATAAAATTTTGAAAAAAAATTAAAAATAATAAAGTTATTTACAAAATATGTTTACTATTTCTCAATTGCCTTATACAATGAATTGTTATGAATTTAGAATTATAATAAGTAAAATAATTATAATAAATTTTATTTTTGTTATAAAATTTTTAAGGACAAAAGACACCCACATTCACTAAATTTTGGTAAAAAGATAATAATCTCTTCTAAGGTTTTAAAATTTTCAGAGATCTCTCTTAGGGTTTTAAAAATCCTAAGATTTGTCAAAAAGACACAAATATCTTCTTATATTTTATAGAAAAATAATTTTTTTTAAGAGATGTTTGTGTCTTTTTGACAAATTTTTATGACATTATTAAAACCTTAAAAGAAAGTCTATGATGTTGAAACATCGTGGAGGTCTCTATCTTTGGGAGGTGAGTGTCTTTTGCCATATTTTTAATTTATATTATTTTATGTTATTATTATTTGGATTATATTATTGTTAGTTGAATCAAAAACAAAAATAAGTATTTATTCAATCAAGTTTTAAATTTCTTTTAATTTTATACATTAATCAAACAAATTACTAATTTTTAATATCGAAGCCTCTCTTTTCATCCACTGCCAGCCCAAGACGATGTATCCATTAATACGACACCGTTCTCCGCCAAAACTTCAAAATGCCGTCGTCCGCCGCGTAGCTCACGAGGCGTCCCATTGGCCGAGTCAGAAGGAAGTGAACATATGGTTCAACTTCCGCTGCTACGAGAGAGAGATTTTCTTGAAAAACGGTTTTGGCAGAACTCGCGGCCTCTTCTCCGCCATCTCCCAACCAACAACCATGGATGAAGACCAATGCTGCAGCAGCGGCGGAGGCCGCAGTAGCAGTGGCAGCAGCGACCACAGCAACTTCAACACTATCACCACCACCACCAACAACAAAAACAGTGGTACTAGTACAATTTACAGCGACGGAGGAGGAGGTTTCGTGGAGACGAGCAAAGCAGAGAGAGCAGTGTGGCTGATGAAGTGCCCTCCCCTCGTCTCTCGCTGCTTGCATCCTCCTTCCTTCTCTTCCTCCGATTCCTCATCTTCCTCCTCCTCCTCCTCCTCCCCCTCTTCTCCCCCTCTTCCTCGCTCAGATCCTTCCCGCCCCGTTGCCAAGGTCGTTCTCTCCATCGACCCGCTCCATTCCCACGACGACGATTCTTCTCCCCAGGTACTCTTATTCTTATAACTTTTCTTAATTGATCATCATCATTATAATTATTTTTTTAATATCATTACTGTTGTCTGTTCTAGGTCTTTTAATTTTCTGTTTATTTTTTTGTGCGCAAGTTATTATTCTGTTCGCAAGTTATTTGGTTTTGAATTTTTTTTTTTTTTTTTTCTTATTTCTGCGCGCCATTTTATTTTCCACCAATTGATTTGGAGAGCAATGTTAAAAACCGCATGTAGATGCAGCGCGTCAGTTGTTAAGACTGCTGTGGATGCAGCTTAATTTTGGAAAGAATGGATTAAATGATAGAATGTAATTTCTCGCTATGTAGAGAGGTCTAAGATGTAATATAAAATTATATTAAAATTTATTTAAATCTATTCAAATTTAAATCTAAGATCTCAAAAATCCATATTTCTGCAACTTAAGAGTACACTTCTTAGGTAGGGTTGAAGGATGGAGCCTCCATCAATATATATGTTAGAGCATGAAGACTGAAGAGTACCCCTGAGTAGTAAAAGGGAATAAAATGGAAATTAAAACGTAAACAAATGAGAGAATTGGGAAATTAATAAGGAAAACCGTTTTATTTAATTATCCCTTACTTACATCTTCCTTTTTTTCCAATGTGTAGGCTCTTAATTCTTTTCTTTTAAAAAAAATTGTTTATCTGCTGTTTTTAGAGGAAGAGTAAGGAAAGGTGTTTTTATTTGTTAATTATCTTCCATTCTCTTGTCTATTTCTTCTATTTTAACAGGTCAGGGAGAAGCATTGGCGTCTTTTTCTTTGTATATCCATCATTGCAATGACATTTTTTTCCTCCAATGTTGTTCATACGTTGTTTAAATGATGATCAGTTCACGATGGAATTGGCCGGCGCTGAATCTAGAAATGAACCGAAGTGTTACTCCATGAATATGTCAACAGATTTCGTTCCAATGTCTGCCTTCTCAGAGTCACCCCAAGGTGAGTACGCATTTTCTATGATCACCTTACTATATAAGTGATCGAGTGACTAAAGGAGAATCCTTTATGGTCAAGCAAATAGTCTGTGTGCTTCAACTTGATGAACATGAGATATGCATTCATAATTGTTGTTTGAGTCTTTCATGTTCAATTGCAAGTTGAAATTATATACGCGAAGAATCAGTTATTTATTTTTTTTTATTTTTTTTACCATATTCTTGCTAAAGCTATCAAACTGATTGTAAATTTTTTTAATAGATATAAATGTTACAGATAGATTCTTAACAAAAATTTTCATTTACTAGGGGAAAAAACCACTTTCCATGTAAAAATTAATTTATGGACTTTTTTCATTCTACTCTGCATCTATTTATTCAGGTTCAAACTAGATCCGGATTAAGGCCTATGAGTTGTGGCTTTCAGAAGTGACCTATCCTTGTACCCATTTCATTTGATATTGAAACATGTTCAGAGAGAGCGTGTGTGCAATTTCTTCCTTGTTACTCATCCATGGGTAATTTTCAATGCTAGCATGGTTGCTGGATGATATTCTTAGTTATAGCAATGGAGATAAATATTCATGGACAAAATATCTATTGATTAGATTAGGACAGATGGGTTCGTGCCTTTTATTTTCTTGATATGACAAACACCCTTATATTAGGTTGCTTTCTTAAAGGTATTATTAATTTATTATTAATTAAAGGTATTATTAATTTATTATTAATTTTCCTTTTAAGACTTCATTCTAGAAAATTCAATCAATATGTGTGAAATTCCTTCTGCATTTGTAGGAAGGATATGTGTGGAGGGGAAAATATTAAACAAATTTGACATGAAGCCTCGTGATGATGATCTTGAGAGCTATGGAAAACTCTGCCGTGAACGGACAACTAAATATATGACCAAAAGTAGACAGATACAGGTTTTCTAATTTATATGCATTTTTGTACACATGGAAGATAAGTATTCTTTTATTTATTTATTACTTATTTGTTTGATTTTTTTTTTATGACCTTCTTGCAGATCATAGGCAATGACCGTGGAACACACATGAGGCCTTTGCCATGGATGGTTTGTCTAATGGCCTTGCAATTTTACGTACTTCTAATCCCTGTTTTTGTTTATAATTTTCTCAAATAGATTATTTATCAAGTTGACTGCATTTGCAACCTTTATTGTATTTTCCTTAAAAAGAAGGGAAGGAGTGGGTGGATTACATTATTGTGTCATTGTATTTTAGCATGACAAATATCTATACATGTTACCATCTATCATCAAACATAAAGAGAGCTGCTGTTTTGGATTAGGATAAGAAGAAAATACCAGCAAAAGTACCAGACCTGAAGAGAACAAGACGGGACCGTGGTGAGATGGAAGATATCATGTTTAAGCTATTTGAAAGGCAATCAAATTGGACCTTAAGACAACTGATCCAAGATACTGACCAACCTGAGGTATGCATTTTGATTTATTCATCTCTCTGTACCAGGTTATTTTTTGAATTATAGCATGCCTCCACTGTAATCCTTTCTTCATCTGTCTTGCTATGAGTTTCAAGAAGCCTTTTAGAGCTCGTTATATTGTTTTAAGGAGCTTAAGTTGATAAAAGGCTTATATGTGAAACTGTGTTTGAGTAAAAGCCTTACACACTGTGATGTAGGACGGGAGTGGTCGACCTATTTCCTAAGGTTCAACCCTCACAAGCACATACACTCAATACACTTTAAATTAAGAATTTAATTATCTGAATATAAACACAATAAACCAGAGGACATTTCACATGTTTTGGGATTTTGAAAGGGTGTATGATACAGTTCTAAAGTAAGTCCCAATTAGTTTTTTCACAGAGGAATCAAGTTAAATACAGAAAAGATGCTATTTCAAAATGTAGTTCTATGTAGCACAATAATATTCGACTATTGATTTAGACTAGCAAGCAGTAATATTGAAAGTCATAGGATTCAGATATGCTACTTAAGTTTTGGAATTTCAGAATTTCAGGCAAAGTGTTCATCAAATATAAAAGTGCAGAATTTGAAACTAAGGTTTTAGTAATAGCAGGGGCTGTAAGATATATTAGAGGTTCAAACAGAAACTGATGTTACCACGCAAGTCTATGGATGCTTGACGTTGTTCAACACGCAGTGGGATCACACTTGGAGTCCTTTGTGGAGGCTTATGAATACCAATAATGAACGCAGCAATGCAGTGAAATGATGATGGTGGCCGTGTGGTGATATGAAAGTGCTGGCCTTGTGGATGTAACTTTGGTGGAGGTCGTGTGGATGAAAGGGAGGAGGTGGAGATGGAGTTGCTGGATAGATGGTGGTCTCTCACCACCTAATCTCCGGAGAGAACACGTAGCCTCACACTATACAATCAAAATGATTGGACAAAGCTAACAACCTTTAGCAAAGGAATTTCCTTTCAATATTTCAAAATTCAAACTTAGCTTTTGTTCATACAATGAAGGGGTAAATAGCTAGCATGGAGGGACAAAGCATTAACAAGCTTAGCTAGCATGGGAGGACAAGGGCATTAAATAACTAACAATTCCCACACAAGCATAGAAGACACAAATAATAAAGACACCAACTTACTAGACACATTAATTACTCTTTCAAGTTACTAACAAAATAAATGCTCCAACTTTCTAGACATAATAAATACTAACACAACTTACAACACACACTACTTGCTAAGACATGCACATGCAAGCAAGCAAGTTGTCTTGGAAGATTACAAATTAAATATAAAACAAAAGTCAAAGGAAGGCCCAATTCCGTGTGAGGCCCAATGGAACCATGTGTGAGGCCCACATGGGTCTTGAACTCGGACTTGCATTGGCATCTCTACTGGGGTCTTTTTCACATTGAAAAGTCTTCAAAACAAGTCTTCAAATAATTCATTCCAAATCTACAAACAATTATGAATCGATGTTGACATCGGGAGGTCGTCCACAAGTCATCATGTCGGCAAAGGAAATGTGGACATCGGGAGGCTGTACATGTGTCACAACATCTGAAAATGACATAGGTAGGGCATGCTGATCCCCATCACACTATGATATAGAACAAAAAGCCAAACCATCGATGGACCCTTGTTGGAGATTATTGGAGAAGAACTGGACA
Organism: Malania oleifera; assembly: GCF_029873635.1. Taxonomy (NCBI): domain Eukaryota; kingdom Viridiplantae; phylum Streptophyta; class Magnoliopsida; order Santalales; family Ximeniaceae; genus Malania; species Malania oleifera. Next base: position 13,608,723 of record NC_080426.1, read on the forward strand.
AGGGTTGTTGTGTTTAATTAATTAGTTTATTATGCATGTTTAGATGAATTATATAGTATTACGTGTATATAGTGTATTTGAGGGCTTGTTCGTAATATTTGTGTAATTTTGTATAGTTTTAAGAGTATATGTGTAATTTCATATGTTAGAGGCTTGCTTTTAAATAATTTGTGAGAGCCATGTAGGAGGAGGTTATTGTTGAATTTTTCCCCCTTGTATCTCCTTCCTTCTTCCTCCTTCTTCCCCTCTCTCTCTCTCTCTCTCTCTCTCTCTCTCCCACATTCTGTCATGGCTGCAGATCCTTTATGCTGTCCTGTATCATGCTGCCATCTCACTAAAATGTGGAGTAATGATGTCAAAACTAGTAACTTTTAAAATGAAACCTGCATACAAAATTAACTGTTAACTTAATTTATAAGTTGCTTTGAATTTTATAAGAAAAACTGAAGTAGTAATCTACATGAAAGGCTTTTTGCGGATTAAGGCCCATTCCACCTTTGTAATTTCACTCTGTTTTTCCTTCCTTGATTGCCATAGGCTCTTTTTGGAACTCGGAAAACAATAGAGGACAGTAAGGAAAATATCAAGAAATCCACGTTTTCATGTTTGGTTATCGAGGGAAAAAAAATGAAAAATATAGAAAATTTATGAATAAAATTTTGATTTTACATATCATTAATATTAATATTTCTTAATTTTTAATCATATAAAAAACTTTCATTTTTAATAAAATTTAATGTAGAAGGAAAATATAATGAAAAATAAGTTCTCTTTATTTTTATTTTTCATCCTTAATTAAGCAACAGCCTCTTTGGCCTTTCCCTAGACCTTGGAATGTAAATAAACCACTTTTAAGTATATCACAGATTCTTATTAACCATGTCATTGGTCTTGTTCATCTTCTGTGTGGCCAGCACATCTCAGTTGACTTTCAAACCCTCTTGTGTGCATGCGCATCTGTATAAAAATATTGCAAATCGTCATTTTAATGAAGAAATTTTGACAACAACTGGGTCTGCCTCAAATGTTCCAAGGAGCATAAGCTGCCTTTTGTTGGGATGGACATAAGCAAGTGCCTTATGATGTTTTGCACCATTTGAATGATTTGTTTTCCTGTAGATCTTTGTACGAAATATCATTACCCAAAGGAATACTCTATTCCTTACAAGAAAAACATCACAAGAAAAAATTATGAGTGATGTTACATATCATGATTCATTAGAATTTATAGAGCAAGAAAAAGTTAACTAATTCCAACAAATAATGGGATTCCACATCACTTGTTATTTTTTCTTGTGATGAATAGAAAACCTTGCATCTATATAGCACAAAATTTAGTCGATCACCATGAGTCCTCCCTTGATTGATGGAAGGGTTCAGTGTTTATGTAAATTTGATTTGCACAGAGATGAATTTAGTCAGACAACTCACAACCAAATGTCCTCACTGTAGATTACTCCCTGCCCTTCTTAATCTTAAAGCTGTGTTGTTATCTGTTGGGGATGCATTAAGTTTTAGGGTGGCAGGAAATCCATTACGTTGTAGCAGTGGCTGCTCTCATCTTATGACGTTCACAACATAGCTTCTAAGGTCCAAAATATGTCTTTTGATGTAAGATTTAATACTTCTGTGGGACTTTTCTGTAAACTTATCCACTCAAGGAGATTAACTGATAAATTGTCCATAGGCAAATACACGTGAGCAGATTGGTCCAAGGTTGGAATGAGTAGTCAATTTTTTTATTGTTTCTTTATTTCATCATTAATTTTGTGGTGAAAGAGAGTGTAGTTACCACACTGATCTTTGTGAGGTAAAGAAAATTTGTTTTGCATTTTTTGGTCATCAATCTGTAATCATGTCAAACTGATATTCACTAAGCTAGGATTTTAATCTGGCCTTGTGTTTCCGCAGCAATTTCTGAAAGATATACTCAAGGACCTATGCGTCTACAACAACAGAGGAACTAATCAAGGAACATACGAGCTCAAGCCCGAATACAAAAGATCAGCTGAGGAACCAGATACTACTTCATCATAGTTTGTAATTCGTAGGACATTGATTCACTTTCACCCTTGGCGCTGACAATGAATGGTTGCCCCTGTACATCTCCACTAATGCACCTCTGCTCTCCGAACATTACTATTTATTGATGAACTTTTAGCTTATTGACTTTCTTTTAATCTAGTATTATAAAAGATGTCCTCCTCTACACAAGAAATTGCACTACCCTCATTATCATTTTTTTTTCTTTTAAAATTTTGAATTTAATTTTGCAGCATGGATCAAGCAGGTTGTATTGTTTGCATTTTATTCTTTAGGCATCCATTACCAACATAATTTGATATTGCCCTTTGTTGTTATTTTCTTTAGATGCTTGCTTTTTCTTTTTTTTTTTGGGGGGGCCAAATTTTTTACACTATTGAACTTATTTTAAAATTTTTATGCTCTCTTTCTCTCTACACGTGTAGGCTTCGTCAGACCCTTAAAATCTTTATTCTTCTTTAACATTTAATTTGGTCAAAAACAATTTTTCCTTTTTTGTCTTCTCATAAATGAAAACCATCCCTCAATATCCATCATTGCCAAACAATATCCAAATGCAAACATTCATTCTTATTTTGCATCTTTTATTCCTCAAATCAGTTGCTCAAATAAGAGTTTCTCGCAAGAAAGACGATGGGAGGGAACAAACAGACAAAACATTCATCCAGATCACATAGAGATGCCAGATATAACGCAGCAAAGGGATTAAAAAAACAACAAAAAAAAAAATCAAAACATGTCAGCCGATGAAGATGGGCCTGTCACCTGAAGAGGAACCGCATTCCACCCAACACTCTCACCACAATGCCTATCCTTAAGTCCAATCACCTGAACCTGACTGGGCTCCCCAACGAAAGTTTCTGCCAGAGACAATCTCCTTGCAGCCACTGCCTTCAGTCGGTATCTCTCAGCCCTAGAACCAACAACCTGTCCCAGTATAGAGGCTGCAATTGTAAATGCCATGGCTGTCTTAGGCATCAACACAGACTTCCTAAGCATCCCAATGAATGGAACTGCAGCATGTACAGCAGCAAACCATGCCGGTGAGAATTTTTCAGTGTGTTCTCTCCATATTCCTAAAGGAACATTTGCTGCCATGCCCAATATGCCAATGACAAGCACCTTTGCAGGCAAGGGTTGTGGACGAAGGTTCCTTGCTAGAGCAGTCCGTGCTAGAGCTGCTCGTGCTGCAACCACTGCCGGTGGGCACCTGAATTTGAGGCCTGGTGGGGGCTGAAGAGCCTTAGCAACTAGTGGCAATACATTGCTTACTGCCCGGTATGACTTGGCAATTGGGCAATTCCCAGTTTCCAACCACTCATTACTCAATGCCTCATGTTTTGAATCTCCACCCTGAAAAGTCATGACATAACAGTCAAAAGACGAATAAAAGAGCAATATACAAATAAATTTGGTTCTAAATGAACATCTTTTGACATATTGCTTCAGACAAGCAATATTAAAACACAGAATTTTCAAGGTTTCAACTGACTTCATCATATTCGAATTAAACATTCAGAAATGAAATTAATAAAGTTGTAAGAATTTGAAATTCTGTTTTATTTTGGGCAGACCCAACAATTCATCCTGAATGCAACTATGAAACGTTGCCATGAACTTTCTATTGCAGACCTGTAAAAGGACAATGTCATTTGGAGAGCAATGGTCATTTACCTGGGAAGAAGGCTCTTTCTTGGATGATCTCGATTTTCCTTTTTGATTCTTCCACTTTTCTGAAAATGAATCAAAGCCAAAGGGCCCTCCAGGTCCAAAGGCTGAGAGACTGATGGTGGCTGCCTTCGCAGCAAGCGGGTTAAACTGGGGCAGAGCCGGCTTAGCCTCTAAATTCTCTAAACGCATAAATGATCTTCCAGAAAGTGGGACCACTCCATCACGACCATGGAAAAGCCTGAATGCCATATCAAAATTGGGACCATCTTCAAAAATTGGGCCTTTTGCTCCACGTGCCTGAGCGAAATGAAGAAATTTTTTAGAATGCTTTAGCTTGAATTGCTGGTGGGGAATCAGATTGCGCAATAAAACACCATACACCACATGGCGTGGCTTTGATCTAATAATTTAAAATTCAATTTTGCATTTTTCTGGGGATGAAAACTTTCTAATTAAATTGTAGAACAGAAAAAATATGACTGGTTATTCCATGCCAAATGAAAGCGAGACATAACAGGAATGAATGACTTACAGGCACTGGAAAAGCCATTGATGAGGAAAAGGAGAAGTTTGTAGGTTCATTTATATTCCTCAAAAATGGACATCTAAGAATGTCCGGATTAGAAGAAAGTGTATCCTCATTTAGTTGTCCAAAATGATCCATTTGTTGAGATGCAGTGCAGTCAGACCTGCGCAAAGAAGATGAAAAAGAAAAATAGTAAATAATGATATTTCCCTGGAACCATGAGTAGAAAGAGTCAATTTCCACTAATGTTAACATTCAAGCTAAGGTAAATCCATAGTTATAATTGAATCACTCTGAAAGCTTTTTAAAAAGAAATAACGAGCCAATGACACCCTACGTGCAAAACCCATTATGAATGTGAAAGTGTAAAATCCATAAATTGACGTATGCCTCCACATGGTTCAGTTCAATCAATTTGGAATCAAACAATCAATAATAAGCGATAAGAGTCATGTATGGTCATTTGTCTTGAAGTAAGCATATAGACACAAAACAAAATCTTAAAGATGTAATTCTCCTGGAAAATTCACAGGAACACCCATGAGTAACTCCATCTTTTTAAATATGGAACCACAGAAATTATAAACTAAAATGCTAGAGAAGAACACAGAAAAATTCCCGAGCAATGCAGATTACAGACATCCATCAAGTGAAGTTCTTAGTCAAACAGGCACAAATCTTGAATAACAAATATACATCCGTCATTTTTAAATGCAATAGGTAGGAGATTAAGTTTAATTGCAAAAACAGTAACAAGCCGACAGTGGAGACATTCTGCCATATCTCCTTTGCAGGCATACACAGTAAAGGCAAAGCCATGTCCATGGCCTGCCCGCTCAAACTCACAAAAAACCACAGCTCTCAGAAATTTTATTGTAGAATATAAACCTACCACAGTCCAATAACTCCAAAAATATGTGACTTTGAAGATCTTTCTTTTATTGAGGAACTAATTTTTTGGATCTAGAGCTTAGGAAATTTTAATTCCACCCGAGTCTATTATTAAACAGTACTTGGAATTCAAGGCCCCCATTTCCCTGCAACCCGACACAGTCTTTGACTTTTTAACAGTTCAAAATTAATCATAAATTTCTAGAGAAACTTCTTCTGCTTCTGATCGGTGAGCTAAAATCCCCTAATTATCAAGGTCATATATCACAACCATGCAGTTTTTTTTTTTTTTTTAACTCCATGTGCTTAAAAGATCAAAATTGAAAAAGACAACGCATCCATTAGCACCCGAGTCTATTATTAAACAGTACTTGGAATTCAAGGCCCCCATTTCCCTGCAACCCGACACAGTCTTTGACTTTTAAACAGTTCAAAATTAATCATAAATTTCTAGAGAAACTTCTTCTGCTTCTGATCGGTGAGCTAAAATCCCCTAATTATCAAGGTCATATATCACAACCATGCAGTTTTTTTTTTTTTTTAACTCCATGTGCTTAAAAGATCAAAATTGAAAAAGACAACACATCCATTAGCACAACGTGATCAGTTGAGACAGTCAACCCTCCGGGAGACATCTAACACCCATTCATGAAAATTTTGAAAATAATTTTTTTTTTTTTTTTAAAACGGAAGACTGAAAAAATAATTTATCGATCCTTAAATAAGACGGAAAAATAAAATCTACACAAAAACAGATGCAAAACTGCATTCTCAAAGCGCACGATAATCCAAAGCTTAAAGCATCATTACATATTACCACACTATACACCAAAAAGATAAGAAAAAAAGGAATCGTTGTGGTAATCATCGAACACAGAAATGTCTCAATTTGTCATCAAAAGCGAAACGATTTCAAAATTATCGACCTCAGACGCGTACCTTTACTGCCGAAAGGATCGAAACCAAGATGCTTTTCAGGGAGAGGAGGCAAAGGAAGGAATCGCAGAAATGGAGGGGGGGTAAGGAGATAGAGAGTTAGGTGATGGCTTGTTCTTGGTTAGGTAATAGCAATGGAGGCAGGAGAGAGAAAAGGATACAGAAGGGGAGGGGGTGAAATGTGGCTTCCACGAGCTAAACGACGCCGTGCCTTCCACACGCCAACCTTGACCGTTTTGGAGTTGGAAAGAGTCGCTTAGGGTGGCAGCTGTGCTCTCAGGCCACAAAGTCAGAAATGCTTTTATGAATTTCGCTTCTACACCCACCCACCCGAATTCATGCCTCCCACGGAAATTAAATTAAGCTAAATAATTCAATTTTTTAAAAAAAATCAAGGTCGAAGTTTAGACTAATAATATAAATTTAGAAAAAAAAATCAATACAATTATATACTAAGTTTTACTTAAATTTAAATGAATTCAAATATAAGATCTGACTTTAGACATGAAAGAACAAAATTCTAAATAGGATTTAAATTTTTATTTTATAATATATTTATTTCATATTTGCTTTTTTATAGTTATTTGTTTTGAATGAATGTGGTGTATTTTTATGGAATGAATTAAATAAAAATTTTAATTTGCAAAATACAAAGTAGATTTTTCACGTTTTGTTGTATGAAAACAACCTTTTTTTGTTTTAATATTCATGAGAATGTAGATAAAATATTCATGTTAATGTTTAATTTAATATAATCATCATAATAACTACTCTAGAATTATTATTTGTGAAAAATAATTTCCATGCAATAGTTACAAAAATATATTAATTACAAAATTAACACATTGTCTTTTAGGTGTTTGAGATTTGTATAAGAAATATAACAGATAATAAAAAAATGTTTTCAAAATTTCAATGCAAAATAAAAAAAAAAACTAGAAAATATTTTTTATTTTTGTACTATTCTAATTTTTTTAAAATAAAGTTATTCACAAGTGAATAGACCTAGACTCCTTTCATAAGCCAAATAATGCGTACAACCATCTAAAGGGAGGATTTCATCAAATCAAAAGTTTAGAATTTTGAACTAAGATTTATCTTGTCCTGTAATGATACAGAGACACTTGTAAATTGTTACATTTGTTCGCCTTGGTGGTTACACTATCATAGTTTATGTGTTTTGATGATATTAATATTTATGTGGTTTCTAGAGTTTTCCATCTCTTGCAGATCATGTTTAGTACTAGTTTAGTGGCAATTACATGAAATACTAAGATCAGAGGCAAAGATCGGACCGAGTTGACGTCGAGTAGAAAGATCAAATTGACATATGTAACATCCTGCTGAATTAATTGAGATTTTTTTTTTATATATACTATGAAATTTATAATGCTCTGATACCTACTAAATTAAACCAAACCATCAACCTAAACAGCAAGAAGCAAAATTCATATAAACACAATTAAGAAAATATACAATACTAGAGTGCTAAAATATTCCCCAAAATATACATATATGACTGTTTTTCAAAATACCATCAACTGGCTAAGGCTATACATAAATACTCTAAAAAATACTCACTCTACTGACAAGGTAATACTGAAGCTCTTCTATCTGCGAGTCTGATATGCTCGCCTACCTAGATCACCTGAAAAATGTTAAAGTAATGAGATGAGACGACGCTCAGTAAGACGAAATATGTTATTACTAGTGTGTGGCAAATGAGTTACAATACTATGAAAATTTGCTTCTATATAGTTATGATAACTGAATTTGTAAATATAGTACAAATAATATAACCACCACCTTTCCCATGTTGCTTAACATATCTGTATTTTTAGGTTTCTATACATAATACTTTTAATACATATATACATATATTCCCTGTTTCTATGAAACTGTACATACATAATAATAACTGAAAACTTCCCTAGATGGATAATTGTATGTCATGATATAACCCTTCATTACAGGGTTGTGCGGCCCGTAGGTGGGATTTACCCTAGCTGACCGACTAGGATAAACCACTATACTCCATCAGTTTGATCAGCCCTCCTCAACCCATATCTGATGGGGAGCCTATCCACTCGTGGGCATTTGATCGACCTACTACCACGTATTCTCTAAATAGGTGGTTGCACTCTATACTGTATGTAGCAACGGTATCGTGGTCTGTAAACTGTATCTGTAATGATCCATCAGGATCTGATACTATATAATACATCTCTATATACAACTATTTGTTTTACTATGATTTTGTAATAACTGTATCAACCATGACGTTGTGATAAACTGTATCTGTATCATCTGTATTTCTGAAATGAACTGTAAAATTGTATGTCATGGTACTATAAACTGTATAATCATGGTATTCTATAATTACTGTAAAATATATCTACTGTTTGTGTATTCTGTAAAACATAACTCTGAAAAATATTGTAAAGTATGTTTCTGTACTATATTTATATTCTCAAGTCACATAGTAATTTTAAAACATAATTAATAAACTGTATAAAGTTATGCTATGAATAATAACCTGGTAAAAAAACATACATTTTATACTGAAAATCATTCTAAAACTGTCTAGCATAGCATATTTCCCCTACCTGATTTCCTACTAAAATCCCCCAATTATGACAGGTCCTACACTCGCAAGGTTCTCCACTCAACTGTGACGACCTGCTTAATTTCCACATTTTTTTTTAATAAAATCAATATCACAAATCCTAACTCCGCATATCATAATCCACTTGGACCCGTGGGTACCAAGGATAAATCAGAACACGACACGGAAGCCTAAGCAGCAGGAAACATATATTCACAATATTGTAAATACAAAACATCCATCACATTACTACAAATACCAGAGTCACTATACCACTGTATTTCAGTATATACACATCTCAAACAAAATCTAGGGGCATTTCCCCCAAAAATACAACTGTCTCTACTAAAGCTTACCCTTCAAAAAGGGCAGACAATAGCTATAAATCAGCGGGGCTTTTCCCGCTCTCCTATCTGGGGCTCCTAAAAAGTTTATAAAATTTTGGAATGAGACACCTCTCAGTAAGGAAAATAAACTAATACCAGTGTGTGGCAACATGAGTATTTTGTGTTCTACATATACCATACATAATATATTCAGTAACTACTTTGTCAAATTTGGGAAAACATATATATATCAAATCATGGCAGAACATACTGCATTTTCATAAACAAATCTCATCTCATATAATAATAATAACATAAAAAACATTTCTAGTAGGTTAGTTGGCTGTTGTCATGTATTACCCCCACATGACTGGGTTGTGTGGCCCGAATGCGAGACCTAACAATGGTTGGTCGACCACTGCCAAGTCAAAAGTACAATCTGTAAGTCTAATAGGTATGTAGTAATCGGAAAAAAATAAAAAAAAAAGTAATAATAATAATAAAATAAAATAAATTAATTAAATTAACAAGTAAAATGAATAATATGATAAGGAAAATATATATGTCTATATATATATATATATATATATATATATATAAAGTTGTACAAGCTTCTCCAAGAAGCTTTGCCTTATTTAGTAGTTATTATGATATTAATATATATATATATATATATATGTAAAATTGTACAAGTTTCTCCAAGAAGCTTGCTTTAATTTTGGAAGTGTTCTCTCTCTCTCTCTCTCTCTCTCTCTCTCTCTCTCTCTCTCTCTCTCTCTCTCTCTTTCTTCGATTCCGGGCCAGTTTTACGCCGGATCGACAAACCGAAGCCATCACGACGCTCCTGGCGAAGTTCTCTACAAATCTACCGGAGCGGATCGTTGAAGAAAGCAATTTGGAAATCATCTCTAAGTTGAGGTAAGACTTTTTAAACCAAATTTGAAGTTGTGACAGTTGAGAAAAATGTTGTACGCGTTGAAATATTAAAGTTTAATACTGGGAGTTTTCGTTTCTAGGGGTGTTGATTGGAAATATTGGGAATCATCCCTACGTTGAGGTAAGGCATTTTAAGCCAAATTTGACTTTGTGGCTATTATATAAAATATTGTATGTACAAAAATACTGAAGTTTAATACTGAAAATTTTCAATTTCAGGGTATTGGTCAGGAAATCTTACGGGGGTTAGACTAGATTGTTTTAGGGGCTTTCTCAGTAGTCAAGTAAGAGGATAAACTAAGTTAGTTCGTTTTGAGAAAATGCATGTATATGTATATATATAGCATGTGATTTCAGGAAAAATAAATATATTTATATATATGATTTATATTTGCAAAATACTGTGAAAATGATCGTATATTGAATATGTGAAAATTCATTTGTGTGGCATGAGTAAAAATGTTGTGAAATACTATTTTCTGGGAATGTGGATGATGTGGATTTTCATGATGGAAAACCGGCGCACGGGCTGAGATATTTTTATATATATGATTCACTGGTGTACGGGCCGTGCTACGTGGATATGTTTGCCGGCGTACAGGCTGTGCTATGTGGATGAGATTTGCTAACGTACGGGCTGTGCTATGTGATTTGCCGGCGTACGGGACGAGCTATGTGATTTGCCAGCGTATGGGTTGTGCTATGTGATTTGCCAGCGTACGGGCCGAGCTATGATAAAATGTGTAATACCGGCGTACGGGCCGATGATTTTCATGATATACGTATATATACAAAATGATATGATTGATATGAAAATGAATGATATGAGATATTCATGTATCACGATTTTAGTATATGTATATAATATCAGAACCTGGTTAGCTTGGTTTAGGCTAGCACTTGCACGGTATTGTTACTATGTGTCCATGGTCTTCGTGATCATGATATCTGTGTTAATGTCGCTGTACGGAGTGGTATGAGATTGGATGGTCGATGTGGTTATTTTCAAGAAGTGTACTGTTATCGCCCCTGGTCTACGGACCAAGTCTGACAGACCCATCGAACCTACAGACTTCTATTTGACTTGACAGTGGTCGGCCAACCAATATCAGGTCCCGCCTTTGGGCCACACAACTCAGTCATGTGGGGGTAATACATGACAATAGCCAGCTAACCTACCAGGATTGTTTTATGATATTATTATTATGATATGAGATGAGATACGTTTATGAAAATGCAGTATGTTCTGCCGTGTTTTGATATACATATGTTTTCCCATATTTGATAAACAGTATTGAATATATTATGTATGGTATATGTACAACACAGAATACTCATGTTACCACACACTAGTATTAGTTTATTTCCCTTATTGAGAGGTGTCTCACTCCTAAATCTTATACATTTTTCAGGAGCCCTTGATAGGAGAGCGGGAAAAGCCCCGCTAATCTAGACCAGTGTTTGCCCTCTTTGGAAGGGTAAGTTTTTGGTAGAGACAGTTAGGTTTTTGTGAGAATGGTCCCTAGACTTTATTTTTTTTGGGATGTATATACTGAGAGATAGTGATTGTAGTACTCTAGTATGTTATAATGCATGTTATGACGAAATGTATATGATTATATGCTTTTTGCGGCGTAGGCTTCTGCTGTATGTTCTGTTTTATCCCTGGTACCCACAGGTCCAAGTGGATGGTGACTTGTTGAGCTGGTATGTGAGATGTGTGATGTTAATTTTAATTAATATACATATATACATACATACATATATATATATATATATATATATGGGAAAATGAGCAGGTCGTGACAGTTTGGTATCAGAGCCTAGGGGCTTAGGTTCTTTAGACTTTAAAGTGTAGCAGAAACAATACCAAAGTTTAGGAAATGATTTGAGGTTTTGTTCTACAGTCTAGAAACAAGACTTTTGTGGTAGTTTCTATGTTTTTCCTAGGGTGACAATTTCAGGAAAACCATAGTAAGCTATTGTCGGGTTGTGTTCCTAGAATGTAGGACTGGGGATTAAAAATGAATTGGAAATGTTGAGATAAGTGGTGAGGATAAGTGGGTAAAATTTAAGGGTAGGATTTTTGAGTTGTGTCTATTGTTTTCACGATGGATCAGGAAGGAAATAGTGCCCATGCTAGTGGTAGTGATGGAGCAGGACCATCAGGTGTAGCTGGGACCGACTCTGACACGGTATTACGTAGCGTGGCTCAGCAGGTTATGGCTGAGATCACTAGGAGCTCAAGGGAGCAGAGTGGTCCATCTGCAAGACATAGGTGCACCATAGAGAAGTTCACGAAGATGAATTTTCTAGCGTTCTCAGACGGAGTTGATCTTGTAGCCGCTGAGAACTGGATGTAGGAGATTGAGAAGATCTTGGTTGTACTACAGTGTACTGAGGAATAGAGGGTCCTCTTTGCCACCTATAGCCTAACAGGAGAGGCTGAGAGGTGGTGGACTGCGGTGAGACTGCTAGAGCAGCAGAGGGTGACTCCGATAGCCATGACATGGGACCGATTTAAGGAGCTGTTTTTCGATAGATATTTTCCAGCTACTGTCAGGGAGGCTAAGGTAGAAGAGTTCCGGAGTCTGAAGCAGGGACAGTTATCCGTCCAGCAGTATGCAGCACGTTTCATCGAGTTCTCTCGTTTCCCCCTATACATTGTTCCTGATGAGGTGAAAAAGGAGAGGCAGTTTGAGAGAAGCTTGAGGCGGAGTATATTCAAGCAGGTAGTGGTGCTGCGAATCCAGGACTTTGCTGAGTTAGTCGACAGGGCAGCTTTGGCAAAGGTTGGTGAGCGTCTTGATATAGAGAAACAGGGACAAAGGAAGAGATCTGCATCTACTGGCTACCAGCAAGGTCATAGACCGGACCAGTGGAGGAGAGGAAATCATGGCAGAGGACGGAGACAGGAGACAGGAGGACGCGAGATGCAGGTAGGGCAGGGCCCTGCAGTTTGTCAGACATGTCGTAGGAGGCACTGGGGAGAGTGTCAAACTAGTGGTGTAGTGTGCTATCGTTGCGGTAGATCGGGGCATATAGTGCGGGATTGTCCTACCCCACCAGATGCAGCTCTGGTATGCTATCGCTGCGATAGATCGGGGCACATGGTACGAGACTGCCCTACTCCACCAGATGTAGTTTTAGCTCATAGACCATACCAGGAAAGTTATCAGGCATCATGTGGGGGCCAGTAGAGGAATATGGCTTCAGCCAGAGTGTTTACTCTGACGCCAGGTGAGGCTGAGACGATGGGTGACGTGGTGAAAGGTATGGTTGTTATGTTTTCTTTTAAAGTTATTGCATTATTTGATTCAGGAGCTACACACTCGTTTGTATCCTCGGGGTGTATTAAATTATGTGGGGCTGAAACACAACTGTTAGATGTTGAACTATTGGTATCTACACCGATTAGGTCAGTAGTAAGGTGTAATAGGGTGCTCCGAGGTTGTCCAATTGATATTCAAGGGAAGGTTTTGTCTGCCGATTTGATAGTGCTAGACATGCACGGGTTTGATGTTATATTTGGCATGGATTGGCTAGCAGCTAATTTTGCTAGCATAGATTGCCGTGCACGAGAAGTGATATTCAGATCCCCAGGGGAAGTAGAGTTTAAGTTCGTAGGGTCGCAAGTAGAATCCCCGCCTCAACTAGTTTCAACTATTCAAGCCAGAAGACTGCTGCTGAGTGGGTGTCAGGGGTTTGTGGCTGTGGCGAAAGAGATGTCAGAAAATGAATTGAAACTTGCTAGCATGCCTGTAGTAAAGAAGTTTACAGATATTTTCCCATATGAGTTACCGGGCTTGCCACCGGATCGAGAGGTATATTTTTCTATAGATCTACTTCCAGGTACATCGCCTATTTCCAAAGTACCTTATTGAATGGCACCAGTAGAGTTGGCAGAATTAAAAAATTAGTTGCAAGATCTGCTTGATAAAGGCTTCAGACGACCCAGTGTATCTCCGTGGGGAGCTCCGGTGTTATTTGTGAAGAAGAAAGACGGGACTATGAGGATGTGTATAGACTATAGGGAAATTAATAAAGTTACGATCAAGAACAAGTATCCTCTACCCCGTATTGACGATTTGTTTGACCAGCTCCAGGGTACAAGGGTGTATTCGAAGATTGACCTCAGATCTGGCTACCATCAGGTAAAGGTGAAAGCAGAAGACGTCTCGAAGACGGCCTTCAGGACTTGGTACGGGCATTACTAGTTTCTCGTTATGCCGTTTGGATTAACGAATGCTCTTACGGTATTTATGGACTTGATGAACAGAGTCTTCCACCGATACCTAGACCAATTTGTTTTTATTTTTATTGATGATGTACTAGTCTATTCAAGGAGCTATGAGGAGTATGAGACGCACTTGAGGCAGGTTTTGCAGACACTTCGGGAAAAGAAGTTGTACGCCAAGTTCAGTAAATGTGAATTTTGGCTGGAGAAGGTCGTGTTCTTGGGGCATGTTATCTCAGGAGATGGAATTTCTGTAGATCCCAGTAAAATTGAGGCGGTAGTGAATTGGGCTAGACCGAGAAATGTCCAGGAGATCAGGAGTTTCTTAGGGCTAGCTGGCTATTATCGCCGTTTCGTTGAGGGATTCTCAGCGATGTCAGGACCTTTGACACGACTGACGAGGAAGAATGTTAGATTTGAGTGGGATGATAGCTGTGGGCAGAGTTTTCAAGAGTTGAAGTAGAGATTAGTAACAGCACCAGTGTTAGTCATCCCATCTGGGGGTGAAGGGTATGTCATTTACAGTGATGCGTCCTTGAAAGGACTTGACTGTGTATTGATGCAGCATGGCAGGGTAGTTGCGTATGCATCCAGGTAGTTGAAAGAATATGAGAATAACTACCCTACACATGATCTTGAATTGGCTGCAGTAGTACACGCGTTGAAAATTTGGAGGCATTACTTGTATGGCGAGCAGTGTGAGATTTTCTCCGACCACAAGAGCTTAAGTATTTTTTCACGCAAAAGGAACTGAATATGAGGCAGAGAAGGTGGTTGGAGTTGATTAAGGATTTTGATTATACCATCAGTTATCACCAAGGGAAAACGAACGTGGTAGCTGATGCGTTGAGCAGGAAATCCAGGGAGCCAGTGTTGGCGGCTATGGGGATCCAGCATCCGATCATGATGGATCTGGAGAGACTCGGCATAGAGTTAGTAGAGAGTGATCTCCCAGTAAGTATTGTCAACCTAGTGGTACAGCCTACTCTGCAAGAAATAATTAAAGCTGCTCAAAAGGAAGATCCAGTATTAGCAGAGGTGATATGCAGAGTGTAGATGGGTCAGGGGGAGGGTTTCAATAGTGCAGATGATGGAGCTTTGCGGTTCCGTTCCAGATTATGCGTTCCTGCCGATACTGAGATCAGGAAGACTATTTTAGAAGAAGCTCACATATCTTTGTATACCGTTCATCCTGGTGGTACGAAGATGTATAGAGACTTGCGTGAAACATTCTGGTGGAGTGGCATAAAGAGAGAAATAGCCGAGTATGTAGCCCAGTGTTTGACATGCCAGCAGGTAAAGGTTGAGCACCAGAAGCCAGCAGGGCAGTTGCAGCCGTTATTCATCCCAGATTGGAAGTGGGATCATATATTGATGGACTTTGTGTCAGGACTACTGACGACATTACATTGCCAGAATGCCATCTAGGTGATTGTTGACCGTTTGACTAAGACCGCCCACTTTATACCTATTAAGATCAGCTACTCCCTCAGCCGTTTAGCGAAAATTTACATTCAAGAGATAGTACGTTCTCATGGGGTGCTAGTATCGATTGTGTCAGATAGAGACCTGCGATTTACATCACAATTTTGAAGGAGTTTACAGGAGGCTCTGGGGTCTCAGTTATTGTTTAGAACGACATTCCATCCTCAGTTAGACGGGCAGACTGAGAGGACGATACAGATATTAGAGGACATGCTCAGAGCATGTGTACTAGACTTTGGGGGTAGTTGGACTCAGTTCATGCCGCTGGTAGAGTTCATGTATAATAACAGTTATCAGTCTAGCATTGGCATGACATCATTTGAGGCTCTGTATGGTAGGAGATGTCGTTCTCCTTTGTTTTGGGATGAAGTGGGTGAGCGGCAAGTAGTGGGGCCAGAACTTGTGCAGCAAACGCGTGATAAGGTTCGACTTATCAGAGACAAGATTAATGCAGCTCAGAGCCGACAGAAAAGTTACGCTGACTATCGCCGCAGGAATTTAGAGTTTGATATGGGTGATCAAGTATTTTTGAAGATAGCTCCGATGAAAGGGGTTATGCGTTGTGGGAAGAAGGGTAAACTTAGTCCTAGGTTTATCCGTCCATTTGAGATTCTAGATAAAGTGGGACTGGTAGCTTATAGGCTAGCTTTACCTCCGGTGTTGTCCAGGATCCACAACGTATTCCATGTGGCTATGTTGAGGAAATACGTTCCAGATCCTTCTTATATCATCAGTTATGATGAGTTGGAGCTTAGTGATTCACTGGGATATGAGGAGGTATCAGTACAGATTCTGAATAGGAAAGTACAGGAGCTACGTAATAAGAAAATTCCTCAGGTAAAGGTTTTGTGGAGGAATCATGCGGTAGAAGAGGCTTCTTGGGAATCCGAGGAGTATATGAGACAGAGATATCCGCATCTATTCCAAGAAAGTTGATGGCATAAAATGCAAGTAGTTAGGTAGTTTCTTTTGCAGGTATATGTAATGGTTTTCTTTTGTATATGTAATATTCCAAACTTGAAATGTAACCACGGTATTCCTCCGCCATAAGTGAGAGTAGGTAATAAAATGAGTAAACCCTTTCTCTTGGTTAAAGGATGGTGAGTTACAGGAACAGTGAATTTTGATGACGAAATTCTTTTAAGAGGGGAGGAATGTAGTAACCGGGAAAAAATAAAAAAAAAATAAAAAAGTAATAATAATAATAAAATAATAAAATAAAATAAATTAATTAAATTAACAAGTAAAATGAATAGTATGATAAGGAAATATATATATATATATATATATGTGTGTGTATATATATATATATAAATAAGTTATTATGATATATACGTAATATATATAAGTTAAAGGTATATATATATATATATAAAGTTGTACAAGCTTCTCCAAGAAGCTTTGCCTTAATTAGTAGTTATTATGATATTAATATATATATATATATATATATATGTAAAATTGTACAAGCTTCTCCAGGAAGCTTGCTTTAATTTTGGAAGTGCTCACTCTCTCTCTCTCTCTCTCCTCTCTCTCTCTCCTACGATTCTCTCTCTCTCTCTCTCTCTCTCTTCGATTCCAGGCCAGTTTTACGCCGGATCGACAAACCGAAGCCACCACGACACTCCTGGCGAAGTTTTTTACAAATTTGCCGGAGCGGATCGTTGGAGAAAGCAATTTGGAAATCATCTCTAAGTTGAGGTAAGACTTTTTAAGCCAAATTTGAAATTGTAACAGTCGAGAAAAGTGTTATACGCGTTGAAATATTAAAATTTAATACTGAGAGTTTTCGTTTTCAGGGGTGTTGATTGGGAACGTTGTGAATCATCCCTAAATTGATATAAGGCTTTTTAAGCCAAATTTGACTTCGTGGCTGTTATAGAAAATATTGTACGTACAAAAAATACTGAAGTTTAATACTGGAATATTAGTCAGGAAATCTTACAGGGGTTAGACTAGATTGTTTTGGGGGCTTTCTTAGTAGTCAGGTAAGGGGATAAACTAAGCTAGTTCGTTTTAAGAAAATGCATGTATATGTATATATATATATATATATAGCATCTGATTTTAGGAAAAATAAATATATTTATATATATGATTTATATTTGTAAAATACTGTGAAAATGATCGTATGTTGAATATGTGAAAATTCATTTGTGTGGCATGAGTAAAAATGTTGTGAAATACTATTTTCTAGGAATGTGGATGATATGGATTTTCATGATGGAAAACCGGCATACTGGCCGAGATATTTTTATATATATGATTCGCTGGCGTACGGGCCGTGCTAGGTGAATATGTTTGTCAGCGTACGGGCCGTGCTATGTGGATGAGATTTGCCAACGTACGGGCTGTGCTATGTGATTTGCTGGCGTACGGGCCGAGCTATGTGATTTGCCAGCGTATGGGTTGTGCTATGTGATTTATCGGCGTACGGGTCGAGCTATGATAAAATGTGTAATATCGGTGTACGGGCCGATGATTTTCATGATACACGTATATATGCAAAATGATATGATTGATATGAAAATGAATGATATGAGATATTCATGTATCACGATTTTAGTATATGTATATGATATCAGAACCTGGTTGGCTTGGTTTAAGCTAGCACTTGCACAGTACCGTTGCTATGTGTCCATGGTCTTCATGATCATGATATCTGTGTTAACGCTGCTGTACGAAGTAGTGTGAGATTGGATGGTCAATGTGGTTATTTTCAAGAAGTGTGTTGTTATTGCCCCTGGTGTACGGACTAGGTCTGGCAGACCCATCGGACCTACAAACTTCTGTTTGACTTGGCAGTGGTCGGCTAACCATTGTCAGGTCCCGCCTTCAGGCCATACAATCCAATCATATGGGGGTAATACCTGACAACGGCTAGCTAACCTACCAGGATTGTTTTATGATATTATTATTATGATATGAGATGATATATGTTTATGAAAATGCAGTATATTCTGCCGTGTTTTGATATACATATGTTTTCCCAGATTTGATAAACAGTATTGAATATGTTATGTATGGTATATGTAGAACACATAATACTCATGTTGCCACACACTAGTATTAGTTTATTTCCCTTACTGAGAGGTGTCTCACCCCTAAATCTTATACACTTTTCAGGAGCCCCTGATAGGAGAGCTGGAAAAGCCCCGCTGATCTAGAGCAGTGTTTGCCCTCTTTGGAAGGGTAAGTTTTTGGTAGGGACAGTTAGGTTTTTGTGAGAATGGTCCCTAGACTTTATTTTTTTTGGGATGTATATACTGAGAGATAGTGATTATAGTACTCTGATATGTTATAATGCATGTTATGATGAGATGTATATGATTATATGCTTTCTGCTGCGTAGGCTTCTGCTGGCCAACCAGGTTCTGATACCATATAACGTATATTGAAACTGTGATATATGGATATTTCATATTATTAATTTTCACATCTATCATATCATTTTGCATATGTACGTATATCATGAAAATCATCGGCTCGTACGTCGATATTACACATTTTATCATAGCTCGCCCTGTACGCCGGTAAATCATAACACAGCCCGTATGCTAGAAAATCACATCATAGCACAGCCCGTACGCTGGCAAATCACATCATAGTACGGCCCGTACGCCGACAAACATATATAAAAATCTCGGCCCGTATGCCGGTTTTTCCCATTATAAAAATCCGTATCATAATCCCATTCCAAAAAATGGTATTTCATAACATTTTATACTCATGCCACATTGAACAGATTTTTCGCATATTTAACATACCATCATTTTAACCTTATTTTCCCAAATATAAATCATGTATAAATATATTCATTTCCCTAAAATCAAATTCTATAATAATATACATACATTTTTCATAAAATACTAGCTTAGTTTATCCCCTTACCTGGCTACTGAGAAAACTCCCAAAATAATCTAGTCTAACACTCGTAGGATTTCTTGACCGATACCTTGAAAGTGAAAACTCTCAGTATTAAACTTCAGTATTTCCACGTGTATTTCATTTCCTATAACTATCGCAAGATCCAATTTGGGTTAAAAAGCTTTACCTCAACTCAGGGAAGATTTCCAGCTTGCTTTCACCAACGATCCGCTCCGACGGATTTAGAGAGAACTTCCGCAGGAGCGTCGTGGTGGCTTCAAACTGTCGATCCGACGTAAATTTAGCCCGAAATCGAAGAGAGAGAGAGAGGGAACCGAAGGGTAGAGAGAGAGGAGAAAGTTAGCTTCATTAGTAAGTTAAAAATCTGGATTTTGATATTTATAGAACAGGGAATTTGTCGACTAGCCACGTCATTCGTCAACAAATCTTTTAATAATTTCGTCGACAAAATTCAGTCCTCGTCGACGAAATTCAGTCAGCTCAAACCTTTTTCGGTATTTTCTCGTCGATGAATCCCCTGTATTCGTCGATGAATTCTCTGATGATTCCTTCGGTTATTCCTTTCAAAGTACAATGTCAACGTTTGTCGACGAAGTCGACCTCCTCCTCCTGTTACTATTTTCCATTTCCTTTCCTCTTTATTATTTAAATCCCATTATTATTCTGGTCATTACATCAACACCCTGAAAATCATATATCTCATAACAAAATATTACTATTTCTACGTCTGCAGCATTTCCTACAACTGTTGGAAAGTTAAATCTCAATGAAAAGACCTTATCATGAATCTAGGATGAAATCCAACTTCGTCTCACTGACGATCCGCTTCGGTAGACTTGGAGAGAACTTCCCTAAGAGCATCGTGGTGGCCTTAGATCGTCGATCCGGTGAACGACGAAGTCGAAATCGAAGAGGGAGAGAGGAGAAACCATAGGAGAGAGAAAATGAGAAAATTTCACTGAAAAATTATGCATTTAACTCGGATTTAGGCTATTTAGAATATGGGATTCGTCGACGAGCCACATCATCTCGTTGACAAGTCCTGTAGAAAGTTCGTCGACGAACCTGCACCCTCGTCGACGAATTTCAGACTTCCTAAAAATCTTCTCTCGGTATCTTCTCGTTGAGGATGTGGGACCTCGTCGACGAGATCCTAAAAAACCCTCGTCGACGAAACCCATGTGTTCGTCGACTAAGTCGGCTGCCTCATTATGTTACTGTTTCCATTTCTATCATTCTTTATTATTTAAATACCCTTATTCTTCGGGTCGTTACACATGTACTCATAATGACCTGAGCATAACCAAAGGAAACTTAATTGTAGAATTATTTGTAATAAGGGTTGTGTGAGATAGTATGTTTTGTAACTCTTGTGAGTGTATTTCTTACATGATTTATAAGCAAGAGTTGAGCAAATGCATGCATACTATGACACATGAGTATATATGATTGCACTAAAGTCACAAACTCAATATTCATAGTTTTCTAAGTTAAAACAAGAGTTTGTCAAATGAATCCTAAAACTCAAATATATTTTCAAAGGGACAAGTTTTTAACATCTTAATTTTAAGAACATTTTTATACTTAATCTCGATTGTGTTAAAACAAGTTTTGTGTCCTAAAGGTTCAAAGAAAATCAAGTATATTTATAAAAGGACATACTAAGCATATAAGATATCAAAATGGGTTTTCAAACGTGTTTCATTAATCAAGATATCTTATATTCAAAAGGAAACTCATTTGGACAAGTTTTAATCTTTATTGGACTTAATATATTTCATATACTTTTGTCCAAGAATGTTTTGAGTCATTAAAACACTTTTTGACAAAGAAAAACAAAGCAATCGTCACAACCGTAGTGCAACCTTGAGTTCTGAACAATTTTCGATATTTTAGGCATAACTTTTTCTAAAAAAGTATAAAAAGGACGATCTGGGTGTCCCTGGAAAGTTAAAACAAAATGTCACAACTTTCATGCTGATGAATTTTTCTAATTTAGGGCACTCATTGACGAACACAGGGGATTCGTCAACGAGTTGTAGTGTGTGATTAGTTGATAAGAGCAGGGGACTCGTTGACGAGTGAAACGGGTAGAACCGCTCCGACGGACGGAAAACGGTTAGTTTAACAAATAAAATAATTTTTCTTTCCCCCAACGGCTAGTTAATGGCTCTTAAGGCTCTTGAGCTATAAATACAAACTATTAGACTTGTATTAATATGGTTTTGAAGGTCTTTGATCATTCTTAGTAAAAAAAAACATCATTTTATACAAAACCTAACACATTGCATATTAGTTTTTCATTACATGTGCTCATTCTCTCTTACTCACTTATTGTGTTTGATTCAATTCTCAAGAAAATAGTGTGAGGTTTGAGTTGTAAATCATATTTTCTCTTTGTAAGGAACATTTTTTGTAGTCTTCCATATTCTTGTGAAAGGTTATTTGTGAACCAAGTTGTAAGGTTCTTTGTAAACCGAATCAATAAAAGTTTTTTGTAAGCAGTAGGGATTTGTTTCTAAGTTTGTAAGGCTTGCTCTGCCAAAGAAGGAACGATTATAGTGGATTGTGGAATCTTTGACTTAGTGTTAAGGCATGGACGTAGGTTGGGTGCCGAACCACGTTAAAAACTCGATGTTCTCTCCCTACTCTTTATTGTTTATCTTGTGCATGATTTACGTTCCATATATTGTGATATAATTGTTTGAATATTGTTAAGTATTTTGTTTTGTAAAGTGAATTTTTTAATATACGAAAAGAGTCATTCACTCCCCCTTTGACTCTATTGTATATTTGCTGTGAGACATATTGTATATACTCCCGGGCTACAACGACTAAAAACCTTAAAATTGTTACACCCTATTTTTTTGTATATAATGTCAATGAATGCAAATATATATATATATATATATATATATATATATATGCTTTTGTTTCATGAAAATACTCATTAAATTGCATTAATGTGTTGGTAAGGTGTTGACTAGAAATTGTTGAAGCATTGTCTTCATATGTTTCTAGATGCAATTTCTACTTAAAATTATGTGTTAAATGTGAGCTCAGAAGCATCACAAAAAAAAGATAAAAGAGTTAATGTAATTATTGGTAATTTCTCCTAATGGGATCAAAACGCGATACATGGAACTTGAATAATAATTAATTGGAAGGTTTTGAGTTTTCACAAGAAATAAAGGAGTCTATATTAATTAAAGAGAAGATAAATGAACATATAACCTTAACATTATAGTAGCTAAGAGTAGACAAGAAAAATCAAAAAATCAAACCAAATCACAAAATCAAACTAAACTAAATTGAAAATTTGACTAATCATTTTTTTGGTTTGAAATTTAATTTTTGTTGGTTATTGGTTATATCTCGATTCGACCAATTCATAATCACAATTAATCAAATCAAACCAATATACAATATATATAGTGAATTTAAAATAATTTAAAATGATCAAAAATTGTATTGACATAAGATTCATACTTAAATTTTCATTTTGAATATTTTAGATTTACATATTAATTATTATGAAAACATATTATTTGTAGTGAATTTAAAATTTTAAACTATACTTAATGGTTTGATTTAGTTAACCATTAGATATTTGTCTTAACATCAATTTTAAATTGTTCGGCTAATGAGGTTGGGGGTAATAGTTTGGGAGGATAAAAATGTAATTCAAGTGTGGGTCACCTATAAAATGGGGGAGATGGAAAAGGGGAACAATTATTCTAAAAGTTATAATCATAATTATATATACTTTGGGTCAAATTTAACTTAAGTATTGGGGAAAGATCATTCAACGCTATCAAAGGTATTTCAAACTTTTTTTTTTAGTTTTGAGGGACCATCATGACTTATAATCATAGAGATTGAATTTGGATTTTAGCTTAACATTTCTATTCTAAAGTTGCATTTGATTCATATAATATTAATTTTTAATAAAATAATTATAAAATATTCATATAATTCAGTAAATTGTATCCTTAAAGATAATTTATTTATCTAAATCTTTTTCACCTATTTTCTTTTCTTTCTCCTTTATCCGCAAACAAAATCTTTGATGTGAACTTATAATTCTTCTTGAAAACACGAGTTCAGCTTTGATCTAATTCTGCGAGTCGACTGGAAAACAACTGAAGCCTGAACGGACTCCGGTACGGCCGTCCGATCCCGGCACTATTCAACTTGGGTGATGGCGGACGCTTCCGTGGAGCAAAGTCAATCTCTGTCACCTTCGCCCACGTTCGGCTTTCCCTGGCCTGATCTCAACGACGGCTTATCCTACCGTGACCTCGTTTCACACTCTGATTCTGGTTCGCTCTCTCTCTCTCTCTCTCCCTCTCTCTCTCTCTACACACGCACATACGATTTTTGTCCATGAACATTGTTTCATTTCAGGATTGACAGTGATCGAGTTCTACTCCAGCAAATACAAAAATTCAGCTCCATTGCAAGGGTGAGCTTATGTTAATAGTACTATCTTCTTTGCCCTTCGATTTTACTCTTCGTATGGATGCTGAGAACCTGGACCAAAAGAAAAATAAAAGGAATTGAGGTTAGGAATTTTTAGGTTTTCTATTGCTCTAGACTATAAAACAGTGAAGAATGAAAACAGATTTTTCCCATATTTTTTTTTTCTTGACCGAGCTTTAATTAGGTCGGTTTTACATTTTCTTCGGAAAAAGAATAAAAAAGACAAAATCCAAGGAAAGAATTTTCATTTTCTTGGTGATGAAATGGACTCTTTCTTTTTATCTTTTTCTTCGTCATGTTAAAAAGATAAATAACGGGTCTTTGGTTTTGGGCGTGGATTGTTCAACAGTTGGTTGCAGAGAATCCAAAATGGCCAGGTTCGATTTGCAAATGCTTCAGTATAAGTTGCAGAGTGCATTGTAATGTGGTGGGCGTTCTCAAAATTATGTGTTGCTTTGCGTGCAGATTAGAATTGATGGTGGAGTGGTTACAGACCCAAACACCATTGTCAGGTTTTCAATCCAGAATAATTGTTGTTTGTGTTCAGTTAAAATGGGAAGTTTTTATGTGTTAAAATTGGATTGTTTGGTTATAGAGCTGGGTATGAGCTAGTCTATCTTCGCCTACCATGGAAAGAGCCTGAAGCACCATACTCGTTACAAGTTTTATTTGAGGATGACGATATGGTAAATGTACCTCTTTCTGAGGATTTGGGGATATCTGCATTTCATTTGAAGTTGTAGCACCATGCATTGCAATGTCTGTGATTGCAATCTTTTGGTCTTGGATTGTTCATTGTTTTGGACCCAACAAAACTAAAATGTTTTTGGCAAAACAGATGACTGTAACAGATGAAAATTTTCCCTATCATTTCTCAATTTTCTTGGCAACTAAATGCAGATAAATATTTCAAAATCATAATTCATGAGTTGACTTTTATTAAAATTCGGAGGATTTTTTGCATTTAGATTTTTGGTGATCATTTGTTTGCATCAGCTTTGCTGTTGCTGGACGATGGTCAGTTAATTTTTATGTTTATGGATACAGATTGCTTTAAATAAGCCTTCAGGTTTACAAGTTTTACCTGGAGGACTTTACCAGCAGCGAACTGTTCTGACTCAGCTAAAATGGAGGGCATGCAAGCATATCTCTTTGGCTGCGTATCAGGAACCGCATCCTGTTCCTGTTCATCGGCTAGGAAGGGGCACGTCAGGTTAGCCTCTGTGTTATATGAGATTTGGATGTTGAGAAAATGAACCGAATTTTACTACTGCAACAACTCAAATTCACTCTCTCAGTTGCTCAAATGAGATAATTAAATTATTAACTTTATTAATCATAAGCTATTAACCGGATGGGAAGGATGGAACATGGAGTCATATTACGAATCATTATATGATTCACCAACATAGAGTCAAACAAAATAAGAGAAGGAAAAAATGAAGTGAACAAGAAGCATGCAAACAAGATGACTACTATTTTTTTTTTTCCTGGTATACTTTTAAGCTTTAATTGAAGATCATTTCTCAATAGACTGGTATAGTTGTTGTCTTTCATGTTGCTCAGTGAAATTGTTGGGATAAGGCACATTGGATGATGTTCGCTACTGGTCATTTTTTTTTAAAATTTTTTTCCCACTAACATATTAACATTATAGGCATCTCCTTGATTCTTTGGTTACATTTGGTTTGCGGAATATCTATTGTTAGAAATAGGATGGAATATAATGAGAATGTAATATGAACTGTGTAGGGATGTTATAATTCAAATAGGATGGGAATGGATATTCCCATGGTGAAATTTGGAAATAGTCATTCTTGGTCTATTCCATATCATGGATTCAAAAACAAAAATTGTATTGTTATTTGCTTTATGGTGATAACACTTTTTTTGTGTGTGTAAACTATCAAATCATTCTATTATTACCACTCTATACCTAGGAATAGACATTGCATCAGCCAAGGATAACCTTATTCTTTTTCCAACATCTACTTTTCTAACATCTGTTGGTTGCTGACTGTTCTTTCATAACTTCTATTGTTTGCAATTACACTGGTTTCTGGTTCTTGTCTAGGAAAGTGCTTTAGCAAAGACAAGCATATGTGTTAGCTGCCATTTGTACTTTTCATATAATTTTTATGCTTGCTCACTGGATTATGATTGATTATAGGAATATTACTTTGTGCAAAAACAAAGCTAGCCAAGAATCGTCTTGCTTCATATTTTGCTGATCGGACATCATTGATAGGAGGCAACAGGTCAGGAGTGAAAATCTTTGTTTAGTCTGATTTTAAGTCTTCCTGTTCTTTATTTTGTACATTAGTTTTTGTTCTGTAATGATAATAATCATGCTGTGGTGGATGAGTGGTATAAATCTTAAAAGATAAGTTAACATAATGAACACATTCATGTTATGTCAGGTGTAGCAAACTAGAAATAATATAGTTGAAAGGCAGTTAAGATGGTTGACACTAGCAACGTGGGCCAAATAACATTCTATTGAGGAGGAATGAGCTAGTTAATGTTAATGTAGGGCAAGGGGTAGACTTGGAATAACTTGGACTAAGATAGTAAGGATTTGATAGTTCTTCATTTGTCAGAGGATATTGCCCTAGATAATGTGAATGGTGGAATAGGATTCATGTAACCAACCCCACCTAGCAAGACTTAAGGCTTGGTTGTTGTTGTTGATGTTCTTACTTCTTAATAGAGTTAACACCAACAATCATTGCAAAGTAGGAGGCCTTTGAATGCTTTATCCCCATATGCGTATACTTTTTGTTTTAACAGTTTAAAATCAGTTTTTTTTTTTTTTTCTAGGTGTTGCTTCAGTTGGAGGGTTTGGGATAAGTTTGTTTATTTGGAGAAAGCTGGGATTGTCTGGAGTTAGTGGAGGATTTGTTGGCCATTTCCTTTACGGGATTTGATAAAAGTAAAGATGGCTTGACTTTGTAGAGATGTGTCTTTTTTGCAGTGTTTTGGGGTTTGGTTGGAACGGTATACGTTCATCTTTATGTGGAAAAAGATGACGCGTTCTTTGCTCTAGGGAGATTTCATTGTATGGCCTCTCTTTGGTCTTTTGCAGCTGGTTGCTTTAAAGGACTGTTTTTCAGATCTACAGTGAGATTGGCAGGTGTTATTATTTTGATTGTAGTTCCTTCTTTTTCTGTTGTTTTCTTTTCTTCATTGGAGATTCGTGTTCTACTTTTTGTATGTTCTTTTGTCTTTAATGAAATATCTTTTTTTTTTTTTTCTGATAAAAAATAAAACTAAAAAAAATAAAGCTTTGTCATATCTCCTAATCTGTAGCATGTTGTTCATATTAACTCTATTAAGGATAACCAACAAAAAAAAGCCTAATTCTTGGAAGGAACCTTAGGGCGCATGCAGTTGTGAAACCACGAAAATGCCAAGTTGCCAACTTATTTTTCAGTTTTCCAACATTTTGTATAAAAAGCTAAAAAACTGAAAAAAAGTTTTGGTACGGTCCACTTTTCAAAATAGTTTTATTTTTCGTTAATAATTTGTCAAATAATTACAAAAATTCCACCGTATTTTCCAATTTTCTAAATTTGTGGATGAAAGTTGGAAAGCTTATTCTATTTAGATTTCTGGCTTTCCACATAAATTTTGGAAAATTGAAGAAGAAAGTGACATTTGGAAATCTAGAAATGAGAAATGAAAAATGTTTTCAACAACTAAAAACCAATGTGACATTTTTGCTATTTGTTGGAAAACTAGAAAATGGAAAATAAAATTGTTTTCCACAAGTGGACAGACCCTTTGCTTTCCAAATATCGACTGAGAGTTACATGAAAAAACTGTAAGACCATCCAAAGTCCATCTTAGAGGCCCTTCTAGAAGAAGTCTAGGAAGAGTCCATGAATTGAGTAACAAATAGGGCTTAACAGTCTCCTTGTCATTATGGTTCATTTGAACATTGGAAAATCCCTAGAAAACAGATTCCCATCAAGAAACAAGAAAGAGCTAGGCTCGTTAAGAAGAATAGTCAGATGAAAAAGAAAGGGAAAAGCAACAGAAAAAGGATGCTCCCCCAAGCATAAATCCCCAAAAACCAAACGCAAGTGTCGTATCCCACTTTGTATCTGCAAAGGAAAAGAAAAAAAAATGCAATATGCAAAATGAATTTCCAAGAGCCCCATTGATGCTACTGCCAATATTAGCATCCCAACCATTGCTGTGCAAACTGTATTTACTCTTTATTACCTTCTAGAGATAATTAATTTCCAAAATGACATGTGACAACCACTTCCCCCCAAACAAAATATTCTTTAGACACTAAATTACCAAGCTTTGTATATAAAAAATTTCTTTGTTTTGTATAAATTTTTCTTCCCTTTTAAATTTTCATGTTTATTTAGTTTGACTTATTCAAATTGTTCTATTGTGTAGATGGTTTTTTCTTGAGATTTTTTTATACCCAGCATAGCTATGTTCCCAATGTTGGTCAGGAATCAGGATGTTTTTCTTCCTTGAAGTGTGCTCAATAATCAAAAGACTTTTTGCTGTTCTAACCTATGCACTGAACATTTATAGAAGTTCTAATGCAAAGCTCAATACAACAACAGAAGTTTCAAAGATATATCGGGCCTTAGTAACTGGGATAATCACTGAGGATGAGGTAATGCCTAGCACATCATTTTTTACAATTGCCTTTGATTCTATGACTATAAGCTTGTTTGACTATGCTACCAAACCGTTTGAATTAGGTCTTTTATATATACGATTCAAGGTGGATACATGGAAGAAACACCTATCTACTATGTCACAGGATCTCTACCTACATCCATTTTGGAATAATAAGCGCGCACACACACACACACACACACACAAACACACATACATCCACTAGTTCGAGTTATGCTAAGGTAGATGAATGGTATAATTTTAAAAGATAAATTAAGGAATGAATATATTCATGGTAATTTAGGCATAGCTCTTATAGAAGATAAGATGAGGGAGGCATTTCTCAAAATGATTTGGACATCTACAATGTAGGCCAATTAGTGTACTGGTGAGGAGTGATCTCTTTATTGTTAGAGGCAATAGAAGGGTAGGGCTAGACCTAAAATAACTTGGAATAAGATAGTGAGTAATGATTTGATAGCTCTTAAATTGTTGGAGAAAATTGTCCAAAATTGTGTAAATTGTTTGAAAATGATTCATATAGTCGACCCCACCTAGTGGGACTAAAGACTTGGTTTATTGTTGTTGTATCCATTGGTTGGAGTTTAGAATTGTTAGATGATTCAGCCATGTGCAATGTAATTGATCCCTCATCAATGCGTCAACAGTGATGAGTCCTACAATTCAGCTTTAGAGCACCAAAAGAACCAACATAAAGGCAAAAAATGTAGTTAGAAAGATATGAAAGTCAAGGTCCTCAAGGATTTTAATGGTGATGTAGGACAGTTCTAAGTAGCCCTAGTCCTACGGTTGACCCTCTCTTTAGCACACACACAATATCACAATCTATGGAAAGAATTGAATTAACCAAGCATGAACATCACAAACATATTCTAATGATCACAAGTTGTTGAGATTTTGAAAACATATATGATTTGGTTTAAAAGCCCTTAGTTGATCATTTCTTTCAAGTAATCAAGTTCACTTTATATTAGAAGTCTTAGATTACAAGTCCTAGAGTACAAATCAAATATCTTTAAGCACGGTATTAGCAAGCATGTTCATGTTGAAAATCTAGGAAGAGTCAAAGAGAATGAACAAGGTTTTTCAATCAAGGATTCGGGTAGAGTTTCAAGGCTTACAAAGGTACTTTTAGGGGCTGTTTTAGATGGTCACAAACAAGGAATTGAAATGAGCTTACCAAAAGGTCCGAAATGTCAAACACCAAGACACACGAGTATTCAATCGCACCACGAACAAGCTTGTTGATCCTTAGGAATCTTGAGACAAGAATGAAGCTTGAGGAAAGTTGTGGCTGTGAGCTATGGAAGAGGAGTGGGCGTATAGTGTTGATGATGATGTTGATGTTGTTGTGTTCTCTCACCACCCAATCTCCGAGGAGACGGGACGTAGCCTCACATTACTCACTAACAAGGAGAGGAATAAGATTCACAAGTTTAAGCAAAGACTTCTTTTTTAATTGATAATGCAAAGATACCTTTTACAGTACAAGTGATGACATATTTATAGCCTTACATGGGCATGCACATGACTTGCACATGACTTTTTAAGAGATTAAAGAAATACCAAAGTAAAATAAAACATTTAAAATGAAATAAATGCTTCTTGAAAACTCAAGACTCCTTGACTTGCAAGTTGTCATGCTTCTTGAAAAACCAAGACTCTTTGACTTGCAAGTTGTCATCCTCTTTCCAAGCTAGCTTTCAAGATAAGTTTCAATTGCTGTAAATAAAGTTCATATCCAATGGTGGACTTCGGGTGGTCGTCCACGTGTCACAATATCCGCAAAAGATACTCGAGGTGCATGTTGATCCCCATCATCTCTCCCCGACTGAAAAGAATTCTTCTCCGAGGAATTAAATCGAAAGTACTCGGTATACAGCTCCAGGTTGAGACGAAGGACATCATCTTTAAGAATCCAATTGTTTTCCTGATAGTGGCTTCCCTTTCCATTTGACCAAAAACTTTTGGTATGTTCTAGCTTGTGTGTTTGTTGTTTTAACAACTAGAATGTCTTCAATTTGCTCGAGTTTCTTTGGTGGGACTAATGGTGGTGGTAAAGGTAAATTTGGCTTTGCTGGTGCAACTGGAGTTATGAATGGAGTAGGTTCATTTGCAGGGTTAGTAGGGCTATGTTTTGCAAAAAAATTTACTTCTAGAAAAGTCGTTAGATCTTCAACATTTAATATATTGCTTATACCAAAATCATCAGGAATATCTAACATGTAAGCATTAGAACTTATTTTCTTGAGAACTTTGAATGGTCCCATCTTTTTGGCATGAAACTTGCTTACCTTTCTTGAAGGAATCTGTTTGGGGCAAATTCGAACCATAACCATATTACCTTTTGAAAATTCTTACAACCTGCGAGGTACATCAGTAATAGATTTATAATGCTCATTGCTTAAATTAATTTTCATTCTTATTTGAGAGTGTAAATCATGTATGTGTTTTGCAAATGTATCAGCCTGCTCACTCACTCTTGACTCAGGTGGTAATGGAATGAGATCTACAGGCTTCCTAGGACTATATCCTATAACAACCTGAAATGGGCTAAGTCTTGTGGTTCTATTCACTGAACTATTGAATGCAAACTTGGCCATAGGAAGGCATAAGTCCCAAGTTGTGATGTTCTCACCTACCAAACATCTTAATAGGTCCCCAAGGCTCCTATTTACCTCTTCAGTCTTCCCATCAGTCTGTGGGTGATATGCACTAGAAAATGTGAGCTTGGTACCTAGTAATGCCCATAGGGTTCTCTAGAAGTAGCTCCAAACTTCACATCCCTATCAGAAACAATGGTTTTGGGAAGACCATGAAGTCTCACTACTTCCCTGAAAAATATAGTGGAAATCCTGTAGGCATCATGTGTCTTATTGCATGGAATAAAATGTGACGTTTTTGAAAATCTGTCCACAACAACAAGCACTGAATCATTTCCCTTGGCAGTCGTGGGGTGACCTAACACAAAGTCTATATTGATATTTTGCCATGGGGTGTGTGGCATGAGCCAAGGGGTATACAATCCTGAGTTCTGTTTCCTACACTTCGTTGTCTGAAAAGTACGACATTGTGAAACAATCCTAGCAACATCTCTCTTCAGACTAGGCCAGTAGAACCTATCCTCAATCATAGCTATGGTCTTATCTCTACCGAAGTGACCTGCAACACCTCCAACATGTAATTCCTAAATCAGCTGATCACATAGAGATGTCGATGGGATACACAGTCTAGCTCCTCTAAAAAGAAATCCATCATGAATAAAAAAGTCTGGGTGAGATCTAGGAACTCCCTGCAGCAAATCAGAAAAGATATCACATAAGTCTTTACACTGAGAGTACTGTTGCTTGATGCTATCAAAGCCAACAACTTTCACCTGAAGAGTCTGTATGGTGGCTACAACCCGGCTCAAAGCATGAGCAGCCTTGTTCTCAACACTAGCTCGGTGTTTGAGTACAAAGGTGTACTGCTGTATGTACTCGACCCATTTCATATGTCTATGCCCTAGCTTCTTCTGAGTATGTAAATACCTAAGGGCCTGGTGGTCCGAGTACAAGACAAACTCCTGAGGAAGGAGGTAGTGTCTCCAATGTCGCAATGACTGTATTACAACATAAAATTCCTTATCATAGGTAGAATATTGCTGTTTTGCCTCATTCAACTTCTTGCTAAAGAAGACTATGGGGTGTCTCTCTTGACTAAGTACTCCTCCAATGCCTACGCTTGAGGTGTCACATGCAACC
This sequence comes from Malania oleifera, assembly GCF_029873635.1. NCBI lineage: Eukaryota > Viridiplantae > Streptophyta > Magnoliopsida > Santalales > Ximeniaceae > Malania > Malania oleifera. The sequence continues at coordinate 13,641,160 of NC_080426.1, forward strand.
TCAAATAATTTCTGAAAATCTGAGAGGTGTAGCAATGGTGCCTTAGTCATCAAATATTTTATATCGAAAAAGGCTTTTGTCGCAAATTTCAACCATGTAAATTCTCCTTTCTTGAGGCAGTTTGTAATGGGGCCATGATGGTGCTGAAGTTCCTAATGAACCTCCTGTAAAATGTGGCTAATCCATGAAAATTCCTCGCATCATGTATGTTCCGTAGAGTATGCCAATCTCTAATGGCTATGACCTTATAAGGGTCAACAGAAATGCCATGCTGAGACACAACAAAACCAAGGAAGATGACGTGTGCAGTCATGAAAGTACACTTCTTTAAATTGGCGTACAACTTTTGCTCCCTCAAAACCTCAGACAAACTCCTCAAATGGACAAGGTCCTCGTTCCTAGTTTGGCTATAGATCAATATCATCAATGTAGACTACAAGGAAGTGTCCAATGAAAGGCCTTAATACCTGAGTCATAACTCTCATGAAAGTGCTCGGTACGTTAGTTAGCACAAATGTCATGACTAATCACTCATATAACCCATCCTTCGTATTTAAGGCAGTTTTCCACTCATCTCCCGGTCCGATCCTAATATGATGGTATCCACTTTTAAGGTCTATCTTTGAAAAAATCTTGGATCCTACCATCTGATTTAGCATATCACCTAGTCTAGGTATGGGAAACCTATACTTGATGGTGATCTTGTTGATTGCTCTACTATCGATGCACATCCTCCAAGTGCCATCTTTCGTGGGAGTGAGGAGAGTAGGGCAGGCACACAGACTCATGATAAAGCCCTTTTCCCTCAGTTCATTCACTTGTTTCATCAACTCCTCATGTTCTCTCAAGGGAGGTAACTCACTAGGTGGCTCAAAGATGACATTCTCAAACTCGGAAAGTATGGGAGATACTTCTAGTGGTGTTTCATTCTCAGGAAGGGGCGTCTCAGTCTCCCTAGTAACAATTACATACACTACCTGTGTATCTTGACTCTTCTGCTCGAACTGCTTTTTACTCATGATAATCAATGATTTTCCACTAGTTTTTATCATTTACTTCTTCTTTTTCTCACCTTTCGATTTTAGTGGACTCAAAATAATTCTCTTGCCATTACACCTAAAGGAATAAGTGTTGACATGCCCATTATGTGAGACATCCAAATCATACAACCAAGGTCATCCTAACAAAATATGGGCAACGTCCACGAAAAGGACATCACACCAAATCTCGTCCTTATAATCACCAAACGTAATGGGGACTAGACATCTATGGCTCACGAGCATGGTAATGGCATCAACCCAAGCTATCTTATATGGTTGTGGGTGTGGCTCAACTTTCAATTCCAACTTCTCAGCTGCGGATTTAGATACAACATTCATACAACTACCACCATCTATGATCATCTTGCAACTTTTACTCCCACACTTGATGTAAGTATGGAAAATAGAAGTGCAACGCCAGTCCTCCTAATCCTTAGGAATGATCATGATGCGTCTCATCACACTCAACTGGGCACTCTCATCTGGCTCGCTTGACAACTTATCCTCACTAGGTACAACTTCAGGAACATGTACTTGATCCTCCTCAGGCTTGTCCTCCCCATTTTCCCTATCAAGTGCCAAGTTCCTAGTGGGACATTGTTTGGCAAAGTGTCCTTGTTTATGGCACTTGAAACACATTGCATTTCCAGAACTCTGGCTAGAGGATTTAGTCATGGGTGCTTTTCCTTTGTCCATAAGTTGCTGGGCTGTGGGATTGCTCCCTCGGGAGGTGACTTGACCTGATTGCGCTGGTCTGTCATAACTCTGTACCTTTCAAGAGTATGACTCATTTGAAGAGGCACCAAACCATTTTCCCATGGCCGCTTTATTCATTTGCTCAAAGTCATGACTTAAATTATAGGCCTATTCAAGGGACTCAATGTGATGGGGAAACAGTTCTCTCCTCAGTTCAGGTTTTAATCCTATGGGAAATCGAGAGATCTGCTGACTAACAATCTCATAGACACCACATCTTATAGTCAACTCATTGAATTGACTCATGTATTCTGACATGGTCATGCTACCCTGGCGCAAACTGCAAAGCTGATCCATACGGCGTTCTCTATAGCTAAGGGGTACAAACTTCTCTCTTAACTTATCCTTCATTAGGTCCCAATGCTCAATGGGCTTATAATCTAACCTCGCCTCTTGTCTCTTGACATTCAACTAATGGAGCTTGGCTTGGTTCGTCAACCTCATTTTTGCAAACTTAACCCGATGAGGGTCTACCATCCTATACCAGTCAAAATAGGAACCCATCTCGGTCAACCAATCTTGGAAGACTTTAGGGTCCATCATAGGTGGGGGCCTCTATCTTCACTTGCCTCATCACATCCTCGTAAGGATCACGATGGTCCCTACGGTGAGGTCTCCTACCTTGAAAGTCATCAACGTCATAGTCCTCACCACCCCAATGTTGGGCATAGGGCTCATGACGTGGGGGTCTCCTAACAAAGTCATCTTGGCGATTCACTCGTCTTTGTAGAGGAAGAGGAGGTCTTTCTCTAGGAGGCATAGGTGGCTCCCTTGCTGTTCATCATCATTGCCTCGCTTAAGGGGTGGCTCTAAATTGTCTTGGGGTGGGTTATGGACTAGTTGGACTTCCAACCTATCTAGTCTTTGGCGGGTCTCAACTAGCTCTTGATTCAAGTCACGGACTTGATCTTGAAGCTCATCTATTGAGGCATCTCTCTCAAAATCAGTCCTATGACCTCGGTAAGGATTCCCGGCTCAAGTAGACATCCTAGTGGTTGGGGAAGGATTTGGCCAACACTAGGGCAGCCCTTTGGAATGGTGTTTGGTCACACAAAGTAGGATCAAATGTGAACCTAACCTAGGCTCTGATACCAATATGATGTAGGATGATTCTACGTAGCCCTAGTCCTACGGTTGACCTTCTTTGTAGCACACACACAATATCACAATCTATGGGAATAATTGAATTTACCAAGCATGAACATCACAAACATATTCTAATGATCACAAGTTGTTAAGATTTTGAAAACATATATGATTTGGTTTACAAAGCCCTTAGTTGATCATTTCATTCAAGTAATCAAGTTCACTTTAAAAGATATTATATTAGAAGTCTTAGATCACAAGTCCTGGCAAACAAATCAAATATCCCTAAGCACGGTACTAGTAAGCATGTTCATGTTGAAAATCTAGTAAGAGTCGAAGAGAATGAACAAGATTTTTCAATAAAGGATTCGGGTAGAGTTTCAAGGCTTACAAGGTACTTTTAGGGGCTGTTTTAGATGGTTACAAACAAGGAATTGAAATCAGCTTACCAAAAGGTTCGGAATGTCAAACACCATGACACAAGAGAACTCAATTGCACCACGAACAAGCTTGTTGATCCTTAAGAATCTTGAGACAAGAATGAAGCTTTAGGAAGGTTGTGGCTGTGAGCTATGAAAGAGGAGTGGGCGTGTAGTGTTGATGATGACGTTGATGTTGTCGTGGTCTCTCACTACCCAATCTCCGGGGAGACGTGTCACGAGTTAAGTTTGTTCAGGGCATTATGCTTGCCTGTGACCGCTTATCTCATGTGCTTGGGATGGGTTTCCATCATGTAAATACTAGTGTAGGGTTATTTTTCTGCTAGTAGTGCCTTTGTATGCCAAATAAGGCAGTATGACTCCTCGGTCACTTTGATGTTTCCTAGTGCCAGGATGATAATTACATAAAAACCTCTTTAGGGGAGGGTGAGTGTTCATCATTCATTGTAAAACTCACTAGCAATTGTCAACGTGCTTAGCCTACTTGCCTCCCTCGCTAAGTACACCATGTCAACGGAGGATTTGTTAATAAATTACGTTTGCTTCAATGTTTACTGCTTGCTTGCCACGACTTTCATGAATTGATTACTGTTTCCGCTGCTATTTGAATGAATGCTAATGAAAGTGCTTCGTGGATGAATGTTGGTAAACGATAGGCTGACTAGTTAAACAAGAGTGCTTTAGCTAGCGGCGCACGGCCCTTCACAAGGGTGTGAAAATAGTCGGACCGTGACATTTGGTATTAGAGCCAAGTCAGTGACATTTGGTGAGAGCCCAAGGTTGAGTTGCTATGTGAATTCGATTGCTTTCGTTGTTGGATTTGAAAAGCTTTGGTAAGTGACCATGACACCAAACACTGCTCAGAGGATCAGCGTGCTGGAAGCACAGGTTGAGACAACAACCAACACTATGGCCGCGGAGGTGGCCCAGATGAGAGAATTTGTTGATGAGGTGATGGGATCACAAAAACATCAAGCAGGTTTGATAGGCGACATGTCAGAGGACTTTCGCCACACAGTTGAAATTTTGCAATCGCGGATGGCAGATCTGGATGCAAAGAAGAATGTGATGGTTCTTGCTATGGGGAACTCCAACACTCCGGGAGTTAGCAAGACCAAGGTGCCAGAACCTAGGACGTATGGGGGTGCCCGAGATGCCAAGGAGTTAGAGAACTTCTTGTTTGATGTGGAGCAGTGCTTTCGCGTTGTGAGGATGGCCTCAGAACAGGCAAAGGTGGATACTGCGACCATGTACTTGATTGGTGATGCCAAACTGTGGGGGCGTACCAAGTACAGAGAAATTGAAAATGGAAGCTGTGTAATTGATAGTTGGGCAGACTTGAAGAGAGAGCTCAAGGCCCAATTCTTTCTTGAGAATGTTGAGTATGATGCAAGGAGAAAACTGAGAGATCTCAAGCATATAGGGTTGATCAGCGAATTTGTGAAACAATTTTCTGCTTTAATGTTGGATATTGGGGATATGTCGGAGAAGGACAAGTTGTTCTATTTTCTTGAGGGGATGAAACTGTGGGCAAGAACTGAACTTCATAGGCAAAGGGTTCAAGACTTGTCAACTGCACAAGTGGCTGCAGAACGCTTGACTGACTATGCTGGTGATGATATTGTTTCGTCCAAACAGTTTGGCGGAGAGGGAAACAGTGGAAAGTCTTTCAAGAATGACAAACCCAAGAGTGGGGGAGCTGACTCTAAATCATCAACCTCAAAGGAAGTTTCGTCGTCTCAAGGGTTCAACACACCCAATGGAAAGGGGAAGAGTAAAGTTTCGTGTTACTTGTGTAGTGGGCCTCATAAAGTTTTTGAGTGCCCTCACAAAGCATCACTTAATGTTTACAGGATTCCATTGCAGAGCAGGCAGTGGAAGACGATGAGGAAGAGGATGATGCCTCGAGGGTGGGTTTGGTGTGGCTGGTGAGCGCATTGGAAAAGTAGGAAAAAACACCAAAAGTTACACAAGCAAAAGGGTTAATGTTTGTGGACTTGAGGATAAATGGGAAGAGTACACGCGCTATGGTGGATACGGGGCTACTCATAATTTTGTTTCGTAGTTGGAAGCATGGAGACTCAACATATCCTTAGAGTAGGATACAGGACGCATGAAAGCAGTTAACTCTGTATCCCAGCCTACTCTGGGAGTAGCCAAGCAAGTGACTGTAAAGCTTGGACAGTGGGAAGGTCATGCGAATTTCGCAGCGGTGCCATTGGATGATTTTCCAGTCATTTTAAGAATGGAGTTCCTAAGGGGGACGAGGACAGTGCTGATGCCTTTGGCTGGTTCCCTGTGTTTGATGGGAGATCACACGTGCATGGTGCAAGTCGTTGCAACGAAAGGGGACAACGGGAAGCACCTTTCAGCCATATAACTCAATGAGGGATTGGGTCAAGGTGAGCAGACACGTCTAGCCACCGTGGGGGTAGACAAAGAAGTAGGCCAAGAGCTGGAGCCTACGACCATCCAAGCGGTGTTGGATGAGTGTAAGGAGGTGTTGCCGGATAAGCTGCCTCACAATTTGCCTTCACGACGGACTGTGGAGGATGAGATCGAGTTGTTATCAGGAGTGAAACCACCTGCTAAAGGGCCATGTCGGATTGTGCCTCTTGAGATAGTAGAGTTGGGGAAACAGCTTGATGAATTGGAAGCGGGATGTGTTCGCCCTTCCAAAACACCGTTGGGAGCATCAGTGTTGTTTCAGAGGAAACATGAAGAGCATCTACGGAAGGTTTTCGACAGGCTGAGGGGAAACTGTCTGGATGTGAAGGAGGAGAATTTCTCTTTCGCTCGGCGGAGTAACAAATTCCTTGGTCAAGTGGTTGAACAAGGTTGTATCCGGAGGGGTATGGAGAAGGTAAGGATGATTCAAGAACGGAAGATCCTTATGACAGTGAAGGAGTTGCGTTCCTTTCTTAGCCTTACTAAATACTGCAGGAAGTTCGTTGAGGGGTATTTGCGGAGAATGACTCCAATGACAGAACTACTGGGGAGGTATTATTGGCCGCACACGCGGGATGATGTGGTTGATTATACCAAAACTTATCTCACTTGCCAACAAGACAAGGGGGAGCGGAAGAAGTATGGTACTTTCATGGCCGCACCAAAGTACTGTTCGGCGGAGGAGACGACACAATTGTTCCTTGTGACTATTGTGAAACATTAGGGTGTTCCCCAAGTTATTATTTGTGACCAAGATTTAATGTTCATTGACAACTTCTTGACAGGGTTTTTCAGGATATTTAGGTCACATCTTGACATATTTTCGAGTTATTACCGACAGATAGACAAACAGATGAAGAGATTCAGAGAGCTACTAGATGAGTACTTGTGCCATTGTGTTAACGACAACCAGAAGAATGGCGTGCAACTACTTGATGTGGCTCCATTCTGTGGCAACGCCTAAAGGCGCTCAACAACCAACAAGAGCCCTTTTGAGCTTATTACAGGCCAGCTGCCGCTGTTACCTCACACAGTGGGTGAGCCGTACAGACGAAAGAGTCCCAGGGCGTACATCTTCACCAGTGAAGGGAGACAGAATGCAGAGTTTGCCTAAGCCTATTTGGAGAAAGCTTCTAAGCAGATGAAGAAGTGGGCAGATAAGGGGAGAAGACCGCAGTTTCATGTCAGCTGCCTTAAGCCATTCAACGCCAACACCAATGACCTGAGCAGAAGTCAGTCCAATAGAGCAGAGTTGAAGACAGTGCAAACTGACAGACATGACGTTGAAGAGATCCTTGCAGACAGAAAGTTCACATTCTCAAGGAAGAAGCGGCAGAAGTTCCTAGTGAAGTGGAAATGCCTTGATGACAAAGAAATTAGCTAGATTTTTGTAGAAGATATTCAATCGTTCGTGGACAAATTTGAACACCTACCACCAAAATTCTACGAGGACGTCGACCGCATAAGTGGGGGAGAATGTCACGAGCTAAGCTTGTTCAAGGCATTATGCTTGCCTTGTGCTTGGGTTGGATTTCCATCATGTAAATACTAGTGTAGGGTTATTTTCTGCTAGTAGTGTCTTTGTATGCCAAATAAGGCAGTATGACTCCTTGGTCACTTTGATGTTTCCTAGTGCCAGGATGATAATTACATAAAAACCTCTTTAGGGGAGGGTGAGTGTTCATCAGTCATTGTAAAACTCACTAGCAATTGTCAACGTGCTTAGCCTACTTGCCTCCCTCGCTAAGTACACCATGTCAACGGAGGATTTGTTAATGAATTACGTTTGCTTCAATTTTTACTGCTTGCTTGCCACGACTTTCATGAATTGATTACTGTTTCCGCTGCTATTTGAATGAATGCTAATGAAAGTGCTTCGTGGATGAATGTTGGTAAACGATAGGCTAGTTAGTTAAACAAGAGTGCTTTAGCTAGCGCCGCACAACCCTTCACAAGGGTGTGAAAATAGTCAGACCGTGACAAGACGGGATGTAGCCTTGCACTACTCACTCACAAGGAGAGGAACAAGATTCACAAGTTTAAGCAAAGGCTTCCTTTTTAATTGATAATGCAAAGATACCTTTTACTATACAAGTGATGACATATTTATAGCCTTACACGAGCATGCACATGACTTCTTAGGAGATTAAAGAAAATACAAAAACATTTAAAACATAGGCAATGAGGTTCCTAGGAAATAGTTTGTCATAGGAAATAGGTGCCTAGGAACTAGAGTAATTATAATAGTGGAGTCTAGGAACTTAAAATGAAATAAATGCTTCTTGAAAACCCAAGACTCTTTGACTTGCAAGTTGTCATGCTTCTGGAAAAACCAAGACTCTTTGACTTGCAAGTTGTCATCCTCTTTCCAAGCTAGCTTTCAAGAGAAGCTTCAATTGCTGCAAATAAAGTTCACATCCAATGGTGGACTTCGGGTGGTCGTCCACGCATCACAATATCTGCAAAAGATACTCAAGGTGCATGTTGATCCCATCAAATGGAGTCATATTGCTGATGGTTAAATCTTGGGATTGAGGCCTTGTTAAGTTCGACATTTCTAGTTCATAATTTTGACTAATCTTTTATTTTATTTATTTATTTATTTTTTCATCTTAGGAAATCATAGAAAACTTAGAAGAAAGCTAAATTAGAAGAACTAAAGATTGTCAATAGTTTATGGTTTGCCTTAAAGTAAGATGTTTAATTAGCCTAGGTGTTAGGGTCTTAGAGTTTTGCAACCTTGACACATGATTTTGGTGTATGTTATTAACTTAGGGGGAAGGTTGATTAACTTGGATTTGACTATACGGTTATCATAGGGATTGTTCGGGTATGTCACTGTAACGTTGTGGTTGGTTGGATAGTATAGATGGTGGTGTTCTTGAACTTAAGATGTATGATCATTAGATCCCTGGTGTTACTTGTACATAAATGGGAATACTTGTGAGATTTTTCTTTTGGGGGAACGCTAGATGGACAACCTACCTTCCCCAATATCCTATTATGACATTGAGTAGGGGAAGGAGCAAGTTATCTTCAAGTAGGTTCTTGTCTTGTGCTACCCTTTTGTCATGTGGCCTGTTGCGGTTAATGAACCATAAGTTGGCATTTAGTTGATTATCTTGTCAATATTAGGATGCTTGATTGTGCCTTGCACTCTTGATAAGGGATGACGATTGATTGAGGGGAACTGATATGAGTATACCTTGTACCCTTGAGGTGGGTATTGTGGCCACTCTTTGGGAGTTGTCCTATTGTGATCGAAATTGGAGCTTATATGTTTATCCATTGAGACTGTGTGGTGTCCTTGTTCTTCAAGTAGTGGTGATACTCTTGGATCTGATGGAAGTGGATAATTGTAGGAGTTTGCTTAAGGGTGTCTTTCACGGAACTTGGGAAGTTCAACCCCATAGAGAGAGGTGCTTAGATCCATGGGAAAGAATGAGTTGTTAACACCCTTGACTGATAGTCCTTGAACCAAACAAGTGCGGCTCTGTGTTAGTCACTGTGGTGACATTTACCCAGTGGGGTGTGGACTCAAAGGCAACGACGATTGTTGCTTATTGGATATTCTTGGAACCCTAAGACGTTCTTATAATTGAGTTTTGGTGGTAACGTGGTTAAAAATTTGATTTGTGGAATTGACGTGAATGCTTCTACATCGTTGGCCTTTCGACCTTATCAATGATCCATGCCAGAGGGCATTGGGATGAGTTTTGCAGAGGGCATCTGAGCCATGTTGCTAGCGGGCACATAAGCTGTATTGGCCATAGGGCCATTTCTCTTTGTTGTTGTTGTGCAGGTTTGTTTAGCACAACTCTGCTAGAGTTAGGGCTAGAGAGCAGTGGTATTAAAGTGTTGCCTCGATGGGCTTTGGTCGAGATCTATTTGTTAGAGGACATATGGTTGGTAATCTTAAGCTTCAGTTTGTGGTAGAGCTTCAGTTTTCTAAAGACATCGAAGATTGGTTACGATTTGGAAGATTGTCACTTGAGGTGTGACCGAGTTTGAGTTGGAAAACTTGAGGTAGTTCTTGTGGTGATCGTGTGGTTGGATTTGTGGTCGGATGGTTAACTTTAGAATTTTATGGAATTCTTGAGTATGTTGGATACACCATGAGGAATTGGTTTGCGAACCCCGGATGTTGAGATTGTTTGTGTTTTGGGAGTTTCCTTGGTGTGGACTCATCCTTTGACTTATGTCTTGTGTGACTCTTTGTGTGGGGACTCACCTTTGGAATAGTTCAACAACATTGAGTTTGGATGGCTTATGGGACGTTGTAACCCCATGGTTTTGAGATCGATTGTATAGAAGAGACACTAGAGTGTTGGCTTCATCTTTGGAGTTGACTTGTAAGACTCCTAGGTGGGAACTCGCTTTGGAAACGAAATGTTGGTTTCAAGCTTCGATAGTTACTTGGTTGGTTAACTACAAAGCTGGATGGTGATTAGACTTGGAGAACCTCCTAGATGGGTTCTATCCTTGGAAGTGTAAGATTTTGTATGGAACCTTGAGCTCATATTCGGATGTCGGAACCTTTACAAGTTTTGAGAAATAGAGAAGTCTTTGATTTGATCTGTGGTTAGATAAGGGCTTCGAGATATGACCTTTTTACTACGAGAAGGGAGTTGTATCGATTGTCAGAATATGGTATCAGTATAGAGTATCAAAATTGGGTTATGAGGGGAATTGTGGCCAAAATGAGACTTATGTGTTGCTCGTTCCTGGATTGAATTGCGATGAGTTGCTGGCTTGCAACTAGGTAGGAATCGAGTTTTGCTTTGTGAAGTGGTTGGCCTTTGTGAATTAGATGGTGGATGCTCTTTTGCACTCTGATAAGAGTTTGGGCTCAAGTCAAGGTCGTAATAAAGATCTGTATCAAGGATTTGTGAGTTTTGAGTTATGGGGGAGTGTTTGTAATCTTTAGCATTGTTGGCATGTTGGATGACCGCCAGCTTACAGTTGAGTTTGAGGTTGAGACATTAGAAGTCTTGGGTGGAATCCAAGATCAAGTTTGTGGTTATCGGAGGAAGCTACATTTGGTTTGGATTTGAGTTAGGGTCGAAGAACTTGTGTTCAGAGATGTGTTGCACGAGTGTCTTTGGATCAAATTGGGATCAAGTCTACCATGGGATTTGAGACAAGTTTTGCTTATGCGAAGAGCTTTGGATTGTGGATGGTGTTGAAACCTCCTACTTTTTGGAAGTTGGATAACTTGGATTGTGTATGTTCATCAACGAGGACGTTGAGAAGATGGAGTGGGGGTAATGTCAGGTTAAGAGTTTTGCAACCTGACACATGGTTTTGGTGTATGTTACTGACTTGGAGGGAGCGTTCTTTAACCTGGTTTCGACTATACGGCTATAATGGGGATGTTTTCGGTATGTCACTGTGACATTGTGGTTGGTCTGGATAGTATTAATGGTGGTATTCTCGAACTTAAGATGTATGATCATTAGATCCTTGGTGGTTACTCATACGTAAACAGGAATACTTTGGAGGCTTGTCTTTTGGGGGAACACTAGGTGAGCGGCCTATCTCCTTGGTATCCTATTACGTACTAAGTGAGCATCCTGAAGAGTGTTGAACAGGCTCTTGACATCCTCGAGGGGTGGCTTCTATTTTTGTGTGGGATTGGGAGCTCCATGGACAAACCGTTTGAGTGTTTCTTGGATGAGGATGAGTATGGCTGCGCTGGACTTGGTGTACTTTGGCAGATCTTGGAAAGGGTGATTCTTTTTGGCCCTTGACATCTTCATCACACTAGGCATTGTGTGGCAATGATGAGAATCTATGTTGTAGCAAATTCAATAGTAAATAAAGTTGAAGGGGAAAAAAAATTGGATAGAATGTGTAATTTGCATATGGGCACGAAGAGGGAGTTGCCTTAAATTCTTCAAAAAAAATGTGCAGATTTTGCAGATAACCTGCAAATTTTTATGGACAATATATTTGAATCACATAAACTTGTTAATGGTTATTAGCCTTTTAGTTTAATTTATGTGTTAGTGTTATGCTAATTGGTAAGAGTTAGTAAGGGTATTATGGTCATTAGAATGTATTTGAACGTACTATAATCTATAAATAGAGGAAGAGACCTATTGTTGGGTCAAGTCATTCATTTAATAAAAAATTTAGACGTGGTATTGGAGCAAGATTGAACCTAACCCTATCACCAGACCAAACTTAGCCACCGCTTGAAAACACCTCCTATTGTTTCCCTTTCTCAAAACTACTACAACCTTTCAATATTTCACAAAACCAACCATATAGCCAGAAATAGAACCCTTTGAACTATAACACTACAAAATCCCATCGTCGCAAACCTCCCTATGCACCCCCACATGTCAGTGGATTGCTGGCAGTCCTGACCCCATGCACTGGTGCAAGAGATTGTTTCTGGCTGACTTTTTCTAATTTTTTCCTCCAGCATGGTCTGATTCCTTCCCAGACCATGTTGTCTAGCTATTGGGCATGTGCTTTGCATACAAATCCAATCTTTTTCAACCATGCACCCATGTTAATCTGTTAGTTGTTGTTCAATGTTAGTAAAGGCCATTTGTGAGTCTCTTGGAGCAGTGGCAGTGTTCAGAAATTGATTTGTGAGGCTGTGGCAGTGTTATATCAGTTTATTGGTGGTTCACCTCGTTCGTGGTTGTCTCCGTTAGTTTTAATTGTTCCTATAATTTGATAGTGGTCTTGTTTGTGAGTGTTCGGATGGAGTCTATGAATCCCAAAAACATGTTCCCTTCATCGCTGCTGCAGATAACAACCAAAAAGTTGGATGGAAAGAATTATGTTCAGTGGTTTATGGTTGTAAGGTTTAGCAGGATTTGGAAAATTTGATCACTTGTTCCAATCTTGTCCTTCTGATCATAAGAGAAAAAGAAGTGTGGATTCAGGAAAATGCCTTGATTGTTGTTGCGACATCCCAGAGAAGGGTCTGGAATGGCCAGGGGTAATAATAATAAAGGTTCGATGGAGTCGGCACTAACCTGTTATTTTCCTAGGTGCGATTAGTTCACCTAATTACTGCTTGTTGATTGGTTTTTAGACTAATACTAAGCCAAAGAACTAGTAGTCTCGGTCAAGATCTTAAATTTCGATTTCGACTCAAATTTCAGAGTTCCAAAAGTATGGATATTTCGACGAAATTTCGATTTTGATTTGAAAAAATAACCGAAATTGGTAGTAAAACATGGAATTCTTTGTGAAACTTTAGAAATGGTTAAAGAACATTATAATATAAGTTTTAGGACTAATATATTACAAATTAAATACATCTAGGTTTTGTAAGAGGTGGAAAAGTTGTAAAATAGTATGTATATCAAACATATTTGTAAGATAATGTACATTAAACATATTCAGTTAATACAAATGAAATCCATAAATCATTTAAATATTATTTATTATACAAATAATGATAATTTAGACATGAATGGTTAAACAAAATGTTATTGTAGGTTTATTTTTTCATATAACTTCAAAAGCACTTGCAATAAACTTTTGTTTCGATAAAATAAATTAAGATAGAAATTTCACTTTACTCCTAAATTTATCATTTGAATTCTGACGAAATTTCATTGTATAGTCAAAATTTTGATAAGTTTCGCTAAAATTTCGAGATTTTGATAAATTTTGGATGATTTGTTGATATTTCGACAGAAGCTATACAAGATGCAAATAAACTGCCATTTCGATTTTGAGGGTCACGGAAATCTGAAATTTTGACGGAAATTTCAATAATTTCGTGGAAATTTAAGACCATGGTCTCGGTCTGTATTTACCAAAGTTGGGCTCAAGAGTTCAGTTATACGAGAGGAAGGTATTATCACCCCCCTACGCACCCGTTCTACAAACGATATCTAATTAACTATGAATTATCCCTAAATTGAATCTAATGGTCCTTAATTAATTCCAAATAAATATTGAAATTTAAAAAGAAAATGTAAAAATAAGGTGCGATTTAAGAATGTCTAATAAGACCTCCAAAAGAGGGGATCTTATTAGATAAACTCCCCATAGAACTAATATAGGTGAGGTCTAAAATACCTCTTTACCCTTTGTTTAATCATTGGGACGCACACACACATCAAACAAAATATATACAGATATTTAATATGAGATGCTAAAAAATTTATCAAACTCAAGCAAAAAGTCTTTAAACATTCCCAAAATTTTTCAAGAATTTTATTGAATTTTTTAGCATGTTTCTACAAAATTTTCAAATTTTTTTTATAGAATTTTTCCTCCGTTTATTTATTTATATATTTTTTTGTTATTTGAGTAAAAAATAACTCAAATAATTTTTCCTGATTTTTTTATTTTTTCTATTTTTATAATTTTTAAATATTAAAAATGAATTTAAAATTTAAAAATAAACTGGCTATCCAAAAGAAGTCAAACCGGTTCAACCGGTCTGAACCAAGGTCAATAGTCAACTCGAGTTGACTCGAGTCAATCGGGTTGACTCGATTTAGAAACAATTCTGCCGCGTGTTAGCCAACGATGGTGACACGTGGTACAAGATATTTTTTTATTTTTTTTAAATTTATTGCAATAGGGCACCGGCCACGTAGCAGACTGCGACGGGTCCTGGGAGTTTGACTAAGATCGCTGACAATCTAGAGAAAACACACATCGGACGGCCAAGATTGCGCCACGTCACCAACTAAATGTGCGGTTCCTGTTGCGCCACGTGTCACCATCCATACGGTGACACATGTCCCCACATATTATTATTATTATTTTTGAAAAATTAATATATATTTTTATTTTTCTTCTTTTCTTTTCTTTCTCTTACCTTATTTTCTCGATCTTCTTTCTCTCTCTTCGAACCCCTCTCTCTCGTCTCTTTGTCATGCTATCACTCTCTCACTGGTCTCTCTCACTCAGCTCGTACCTCTCTCTTTTCTCCCTCTCTCTTGCTTTTACTCTCTCACAGATCGATCTCTCTCTTCAAATCTTTCTCTTTCTCCTTTTTTTTTTACCTCTCTCTCTCTCTCCTCCATCTCTCACTCTCAGCTCGAACCTCTCTCCCACTTTCACTCTCTCAGAAATCTCTTTTTAGTTTTGTTTTCTTCTGACTTTGCCCTCTTATTTTTGGAGGTTGAGTATGGCTCTATGAAGGCGGAGTTTGGAACTCTCCACCAAAATCCTTTCCTCCAGATAAGTTTCCCCAGGATATCTGCATTTCTCTTTTTGTTTTTTCCCTTTGTGTTTTTTTGAGATTGCTTTGAAGATTGGCTAACTATTTTCGCAAATTTTCTTGGAGTCCAAATAGGGTGCTAAATCTAACCAAAGTTTAACTATCGTCGGGTTAGGATTTGGTAGCTAGGTTAGGTTAAGAGTTGGATCTAGGATCTAGGTTGAGTGACTTGGATGGGTCTTGGGTTGAGATTGGTTGGGTCAAGTTGGATCAAGTCCAATTGGGCTTCGTGAGCTTTAATTAGGTGAGTGGGCCTCGAGCTGGCTAGGCTGTTGGGTTTAATTAGGCCCAATTGGCCCATGGACTAGATGGTTTTGTATTTGGGTCAGGATGATTCAGCTAGGACCAAACTGAGTCAGATTGGGCTAGGTCCAAGTAGGCCTGACATTGCATTGAATATGGCCTTTAAGTTGGATTAATTGGATTGTATTTATTGGGCTTATTTTGGGCTAATTTAATTGGGCTGAGCTTAGTTTGGGGAATTGGGCTTGGTCAATAGGGTCGTGGATTTGGTCTTTAATTAATTGGGGCTGATTAACTTAAGTGAGACTTGGCCTATTGTACTGGGCCCAATGGAATTTATTTTGGGTTTATGAATGGATGAGTTCAACATGGGTTGATTGGGTTGAGTTTGGTTACAATGGGTTTGAGTCAATGGGTCAACAAACCTAGGTCAAAGTTGACCTGGGTTTTAGATCCAATCCAGATCCAGGGGTCTCGGGTCAATAGTCTTAGACTCGGATCAAGTTAACTTGGGTCCTCAGGTCGGATCTTGGGTATCCGAATCCGTGTTATTGAACTCGGATGTGGGTATGGGTATTCGGATTTTGATCTGGATATGGGTATTCGGATCTTGATTTGGATATGGGTATTCGGGTCTGGCTTTTCTGAATTCGGGTCAAATACTCGAGCTTTGTTTGGAGTATTCTTGGAAAATTTTTTGATTTTTTTCTATTCAAATTTAAACTCTAATTACAGAATCTTGAGTTTAAAACTCAGCATGCTAGAAATTGAAACAAAATTTATACAAAATTAAAAGTACCAATCTCTGTTCCTAAATCCTCCAATCTGCAATCTCCTCTTCCTTTGCCCGAGCTCTTCTAAGTCTTAACTTCCAAGCCTTTAAGTCTCCACTGCTAAGTTTTTCTAGTTTTCTGCAATCTAAGCCTTTCGATCTTCAATTTCAATTTTCCTCCAACCTCTAGTTTCTCTTCTTCAAACCTCAAACAATTGCAATATTTTTCTCTCAAATTTTTCTCTAGTTCCATTTTCTCTTATCCCTTCTAAAGCTCACTATTTATAGACCTAGGATGAATACTTCAACTAATTCTGATTTGATCAATCATAATTTGATTGATCAATCAAATTTAAACTGAATTGTTCCATTTACGTTTGCTTTAAAATCTAATTTCATTCACATGTTTAATTGTTCAACTTCCTAAATGTCTAATTTGCTATTTTCCTTTTGTGAGTGCAGGTGCAAAGATGAAGATGTTAGCCCACCAATTTTTATTTTATTTTATTTTCCGTTTCTTTTTTTTTTGTTTTTTAAAAATTTTTGATATATTCAATTTTTTTTTTATTTTCCATTTTCTCATCTTTTTTTTCATTTTCATTTTCCATGTATTTTCTCATTTTCATTGTATTAATGGACCAAATCACATGCAAATTTGAATTTGAATGAGAAATTATACCTAGGAAAAGACCAAAATGGCACTAAAATTAAATAAAAATCACAATTTTGTTGTATAAAGCCTCACACAAAATGGAATGTCTACAATTGTTTCCCTTTTGTGGAACTCGGTGAAACCCCAGTATGGACATATGTGCATGCATCTGAATTGATGCAAGGAGACTTGTGAATATGCCAAGCTTTAGTACTCAAAGTAACATTACATGTATGTATGATTTATCACGAGTGTACTTTTAGTTACAATAGGGAGATAAAAAGTATTACAAAGTATTTTGGAGAGATGAAATGTATTCATGAGAAGCTAAACATCGTGCAACCTATAACTGCCAATGTTCATGAGATGCAGAAGCAGAGGGAGCAGTTGACAATTCCTTGGACTCTAGAGTCTAGCCGGTTTGAAACCTAAGTTTGAGATAGTTCGGTCTCAAATACTTAGTTGTGTAGAGTTTCCATCATTTGTTGATGTTTATTCTTGCGTCCTTCGTGCTTTTTTCAGCATATATTCTCCTGCTCTCGCATTTGGCTCTGAGAGGACATTCTTTGCCACGTATGGTGATTCTTTTCAACCAAGCAGCTGTAGAAGTTATTGAGGTGGTTCGAGCTGGCGTGGTGATAAGAGATGGACAAGGTAGAGGCACTCCTTGCAGTTGCACTCATTGTGGACAAGATGGTCATACTATTGAGCAATGGTGGGATTTCCACAGTAAATCTTCACATGTTGCCAAAGTAGCTACCACCGACTCCACACTTTTGAGGCCTAATGGGGGCAACATACTATATCTATTTCAGTGGAAGAGTATTCCAAGTTCCAACAATATCAAGCATCACAACAAGCTTCTCTTCCAAGCATCTCTTGCCCAAACAGGTAACCCTACAATTTGCTTATCATCTAGTAGTTGTCGTCCTAGTCCTGGGATATAGACTCTGTTGCCATTGATATATCACAAGTATACCTAATTTCTTCTCCACTCTCCAGTATTTTGAACACTTACCTTGTGTTACTCTTGTTGATGAATCCACCACTGTCGTTAAGGGAACTGAGACTATAAATCTTCTTCTATTTCTATTCTTTCCGTTTTGTATATTCTGAAGTTTCCTTTCAATCTTATGTTAGTTAGCAAGATACCAAATCCATGAATTGTTTAGTAATATTCTTCCGTGATTTTGTGGTCATTCAAGATTTGAAGACGAGGAAGACAATCGGCAAAGGGCGTGAAGTTGGTGGACTTTATCACTTTAAACTGCTATCTCATTTTACTGTCTGCACTGCTCTTGCCACACCTCTCCAAATTCATTGTCGCCTTGGTCATCCTTCATTGGAAAAGTTGAAAAGTCTAGTTCCTGATTTGAGTTGTGCGCCTAGTCTTGATTGTGAGTCTTGTTAGTTAGGAAAACATCATCGTGTCTCTTTTGCTTCTCGAGTCAATAAACAGGCTACAAGCCCTTTCATGTTAGTCCATTATGATCTTTATGGTTTTAGTAGAGTTGTGTCCAAGCTGGGTTCTCGGTACTTCATAACCTTGTGATTGATTATTCAAAGATGACTTGGCTATATTTAATAAAAGATCATTTTGAGTTATTTCATATATTTTGTGCTTTTTGTTTTGAAATAAAGACTCAATTTGGTTTTTCCAGTTTGAATACTTTGAATTGATAATGCTAAAGAGTATTTCAGTACTTAATTCACTATTTATATGACTTACTTTGGTATTGTTAATCAATCATCTTGTGCCCACACTTCAACAAAATCATGTTGCAAAGAGGAAAAATAGACATATCCTTGAAATCACTTGCACCTTTATCAAATGCATGTACCTAAAGTGTTTTGCAGTGATGTACTCACTATTTGCTATCTTATCAACAAGATGTTGTCCTCTATTTTTGGTGGTAAATTTTCCTACTCCGTTCTCTTTCCTAATTCATCTTTATTCTTTCTAACTCCTCGTATATTTGGGTGTGTCTCCTTTGTTCATTAGCTAACTCTCGGGGTGGATAAGTTGGATCCTCGTGCTATAAAATGTGTCTTTATGGACTACTCATGTACTCAAAAGGGATATCATTGATATAGTCCTACTTTGCATCACTTCTTTGTTTTTGCAGACGTTACCTTCTTTGAGTTTACATCATATGACACTCAGTCCCTGAGTGCTTTTGATCTCAATGAGTCTCTTCCTCTACCTAATCTTTTAGATTCTAGTTTATTGTCCTTACCCAATCATCCACCTATGTCTCCATGTAGTTTGATACCTTCTCATCATCTCGACCGTCCTAAATTGTAGGCGTATTCAGGACAACAACTCCTAGGAAGAGAGCCCCCTATAGCTTCTACTACCACGCCTTTGGTTTCCCTATCTGATAATTGTATTTCACACAATGTTGATCCTGCTATTACTGTCCAAAAAGGTAAATGCACATGTACACAACATCCCATCTCGAACTTTGTTTGCTATGACTTCTTATCACCCTCCTATTATTGTTTTGTTACTACCTAATCATCTGCTGCCCTTCCTAAATCTATTTAGGAAACCTTAGCCCACTCTAGGTGGAGGAATCCTATTTAGGAAGGCACATCTTGTTAAGGGTTATGCTTAGGTGTATGGTTTGGATTATTCAAACACTTTTCCCCAATTGCCAAACTTACATCCACAACTTGTCACTGGCTTCTAC
Source organism: Malania oleifera (assembly GCF_029873635.1). Taxonomy (NCBI): domain Eukaryota; kingdom Viridiplantae; phylum Streptophyta; class Magnoliopsida; order Santalales; family Ximeniaceae; genus Malania; species Malania oleifera. Next base: position 13,660,498 of record NC_080426.1, read on the forward strand.
ATCTAACTTGAAGAATGCCTTCTTGCATGGTGATCTTGAGGAGGTTTATATGGAGCAACCACCTAGGTTTGTTGCTCAGAGGGAGTTAAGATTAGTGTGTCAGCTCAAGAAGGCATTATATGGTTTAAAATAGTCTCCTAGAGCATGCTTTAGTTGATTCAGTGTTGTAGTACTTGAGTTTGGCCTTTGATGTGTGTAGCGGATCACTCTGTGTTTTATCATCATACTTCATCAAGTAGGATCCTTCTTATTGTGTATGTGGATAATATTTAATTATAGGTGATGATGATCAAGTTATTCAGAGCATTAAACATTTTCTATAGACTAAGTTTCAAATCAAAGATTTGGGACTTTTGAAATACTTCTTGGGTATAAAGGTATCCAAATCTTGTATGAGAACTGTTTTGTCATAGAGGAAGTATGTTCTTGATCTTTTGGATGAGACTAGGCTCTTGGGATCCAAATTAGTTGATACACACATGAAACCTAACAGCAAGTTAGTGCCAGCCGCCAAGTACGGGTGATTGGTTGCCTAATCCTAGACAATACCAGAGACTTGTTGGAAAGTTAAATTATCTTACAGTCACTTGGCCGAGGACAAGTCATTGGAACACAATAATTCACATCTTGCTATATCTTAGAGGTACACCTAGGAGTATCGAGATCAAGGTCACACTTATCTTCAGGGATGTATTGATGCAGATTGGGTCGGATCACTTTAGACAAAAATCTGCAATTGGGTACTATATCTTTGTTGGTAGTAATTTGGTTTCCCAAAAGAGTAGCAAAGAAACTATAGTGGCAAGGTCAAGTGCTAAGTTAGAATACAGGGGCATGACTCACACTACATGTGAGCTTGTTTGATTGAAAAATATATTGGAAGAATTGGGTTTCCCGCATTCTCAATCTATGAAGTTGACGTGTGATAATCAAGTTGCTCTTCATATTGTCTCCAACCCTGTCTTCCATGAACGAACAAAACACATTGAAGTTGATTGCCTTTTTGTTTGGGAGAAAATTGTGATGAAGCTCTTTAGCATTTCAATATGCAGCTTGCTGATTTTTTTACCAAAGCTTTGGAGGATTCTTAAGTTAAATTTATTTAACAAGCTAGGAGCGTATGATATCTATGCTCCAGCTTGAGGGGGAGTGTTAATGGTTAATTTTATCTTTTAGTATTATTAGTGTGTTAGTGTTATGCTAATTAGTGAGAGTTAGTAAGAGTATTATGGTCATTAGAATGTATTTGATATGTATTTTAAATAGAGGGAGAGAGCTATTGTTGTGTCAAGTCATTCATTTAATAAAAAATTGTAACACTGACAAACTGACTTGGAAAATCCAAAAAAAAAAAAAAAAAAAAATTCTACACCAAAGTGGATTTTGCAAATTATTAGAAAATTTTGGTTAGGCAAAAAAGAGAAGGGAAACCAACAAGAAAAGGTTTCTTCCCCATCCAAATATCCTCCCAAAAATGAGCTTCAGAACCATCCCCCACTTTCTCTTTAATATATGTAAAGAGCAAGAGTAAAATCTGACAAACGAATTTCCAAGGACTTCCATGTATAGCTCCCCTGCCAATGTTAGAAGTGAATTGTGAGAACTTAAAAAAAAAAAAATAGTGAATTGTGTGGAATAATTAGCATATCCATCAATTATGGACAGTATGCACATGATCCTGAGGAATTGACTTGCAAAGTTGAAAGAAAATTTGACTCTGTTTTTTAGGTAGAGTTTATGTATGTTGGCCTTACAAGGCTTAACATCCTGTTTTGATGCTAACAAACAAGTGAAACTCAACATATTTGGTTGAGTAATGATATTTTAGGACTTACAAGGATCAAGCATGTAAATGCAAGGTCAAGGATCCATTGCAAGCTTATACTTCAAAGAAGGATGATCATATGAAGCTTAAATGACATGGATTCAAAGAATAAAGCTGGAAGATCATGAGAGCATGAATATTAAAGAGAACTCAATGAAAAGCTCAAAGTATTTTAAAGCTTGAAGACAAGTAGTAGACCAAAGCATGAAGACTTAAGTGTTTAAGAATGACAAATGGCTTAGAAGTCTTTATGTAAGTGCTTTAATGTTTAAGTATCTTTTGAAATATTGTTGAAGCTCTTTAGGGGATATTTATGGACTTTGAGACCTATTTTAAAACCCCGGAAAATGTTTTATGAAAGATCAAATCAAGAGAGCAAAACTAATTTTGAAAACTAAAAATGAAAAACCAGAAAAATGAACTGGTCAGTCGACTGACTAGATTACACTGGGCTTACTCAGCCGACTGACAAAAATACAACGGTTAAATAAACTGCCCAGCTGACTGACCAAATGAACTAAACTTACTCAGCCAACTGACTATGTCTAGCCGACTGACATTCTTGAATGTGGTTGAGTCAGCCAATTGATGATTTAATGAAATTAATTTCTGGCAGACATAAAGGCCTCAGCCACCTGTTCAGCCGACTGACCTTGTGAAAATTGCTTATCCAGTCGCCTGTCCAGCCGACTGGCTCTACAGAAATTTGAATTTTAAACTCCAACGGGAAAATTTTTAAAAATTAGTTTTTCAAAAGTAAACGCTATAAAAACTTGGGGGACACTCCAAGCAACGTGGGGAACAAGGAAACTCTTCCTAAAATCTCTATAAATACATGATTTTACAAATCAAACTACACCAAGAGCCAAGGAATTGAAAAATCTGCTGAAAGCCATCTTGCAAACTAACTGTTTTCTCTTGCTCAAATATTTGCCCAGCTGATATTGTTGAATTTATGAAAGAGCTGATCTTCCTAATCTATTCCTACTGCTAATCCTCATCTATGAAGAATATTGGTGAATTCTATAGTTGAGCTTCAATTCTATTTCATATTGGTATTTAAATTGTTGAAGTACATAGTGTTGAATTTGTACTAATCTACTCTGTTTGAGAGTGTTCTTGTACGCAGCTACTCTTTTGTATTGTTGCAGTATTTTTGACGATTCCAAGGTGTTTGGATCGTTTGCTAAGCGTGGGGTATCGCTTAGAGAGGCGGGCTCTAGCCTATTGAAGGAGTGACCGAGTGAGGGGATATCGCTTAGAGAGGCAGGCTCTAGCCTACTGAAGGAGTGTTTAACGGTGTTTTTGCCCAGAAAGGAACTGGTTTAGTGGAATCCTTTGGTGGTTTGTCAAAGGCGAGGACGTAGGTTGGGGATAAGCCGAACCTCGTAAAAACCCGGTGTCACTCTCTCTTTCCTTTACTCTCTTTACTTTCAGCATATATTAACTGTGTGGATGTTTTAAATTCCTAAATCATATAGACTACGTGGATTAGATGTTAAATAAACGTAAGATTAATTTGTTTTTGGGATTGTGGAAACCAAAAGAGAGTACGTTTGTTGATCCATACTTTGCGGAAACCGTAAAGGAGTACGTTGATTGGTGAAACACTCAAAGACTCTTTAACTGAAAGTTTATTTAACGTCTAAGCTTTTGGAAAGAGTATTGGATTTTATATTGCATTTCATTTTGAGAAAGTAAATACATTATCATAGGGCTTGCATTAACCGCAGGGCTTGAATCAAACTTTCATATATACAGGGTTGCAAACAAATAAAAGCTGAATCTTATATCTTAGTTTGGATATTGTGGTTGATTGGATAATTGAACACTTTGGTTGATTGTTTGGGTGAATGTTTAAGTTTTGATTTACTTTGTTGGTATAAGGTTGTGGATTGAATTTTGTTTTAAGTATTTATTGTGTATTTGGTAAATCAACAAGAAGTCAAGAATATATTAAAAGAAGTAAAAGAGGTTAAGGATTCTTGAAAAGTATTAAAAGAAATTTTTTTAATCCAATTCACCCCCCCTCTTGGGACTACACCTTTGTTTTCAATGTGTTTACCTTGAATATGGATGGGGAAGCTTCTTTTAATGGGAGATGATTTTGTAGATTATGAAAAATGGAGTGATATTGTTACTAATTACTGTAGTTATTCGGTGTTCCTGCTGTGTGTTGTTGCTGTTCTAGTAAGTGTGAGTTAGGGTAATATGGTCATTGTTATCTACTCGGCATATATTATAAATAGAGAGACACCTGTCCTTGTGAGTAGGTCTTCCTATTTACCCAATTCTTCAACATGGTAGGTTGCCAAGCCCTGGGTTCTTGTCTTGTTGCCCACGTTTCTTGTGTGGTGGTTAAAAGTTATCTAATTCTTGTAATAGTTGTTATTCATCATTTATTTATCTCTCCACCCGGTAGTGTTAAAGCTTGATATACATTGTTGGCCCACAACCTAATAGCTTAAGCTTTTAGGGATATACATGGTATCTTGGAATGTTCAGGGATATGCATATGCAGATTGGGTTGCATAACCTCCTGGCAAAAGATCCACAGCCAAGCATTGTGTTTTGTAACTTGATATCCTAGAAAAGCAAGAAACAAATTTTGGTGGCTATTGAGTGCTGAGTCGAGTATCGAGCCATGGCCTGCACTACTTGTGAGCTTATTAGGTTAAAGAATATGTTTGGAGAACTTGGTTTTCTACATTTCCCAGCTTAAGGAGTTGATGTGTGATACTCAACTTGCTATTTACACCGCGTCCTTTGTTCAAGAGAAAGTTGTGTAGAAGCTCATTACAATGATTCATGTGAAGTCTGAATTCCAACTTGCTGATTTGTTCACTAAAGCTTGGGAGGCTTGCGGGTTAAATCTATTTGAAACAAGCTAGAAGCATATGATATCTATACTTCAACTTTGAGAGGGAGTGTTACTTGTTACTGTACTTGTTTAGTGTTATTGCTGTGTTAGTAAGCGTGAGTTAGTGCATGAGATAGCAAGGATATGTAGTCATTGTTATGTACTTGGCATATATTATAAATAGAGGGAGAGAGACCTATCATTGTGATTAGGTCTTCGAATTTACTCCATTGTTCAAAAGATATGCCTAACTGCTTGTGACGGCAGTTTTTTTTTGGATGATGCTTGTGATGGGCATAGTTTCGATTCATCTTATTTAGTGGGTGATATTTCACAGGTGCCAAATACTCCACTTGAATATTTAGATGGTATTTCTATTTTTGAGGATCCTGGAATGACTAATTAGCAGCAGTTGAGAGATCAGATTGGGGATGGTATTCTGCCCACTTTTGTATCTCATGTTGAGCAACTGATGGAAAATGAGCTTGTGCCTGTCTGATCTTGGAAGACCAGAAGCTTTACTCAATGTGGTACGAGTAAGGTGAATTCGGCCCATCTGAATTAGAATATTTACATTGTTCAATTAATTACAATGGAAAGGGTTTAAAAGGGCCTTTCTCATTTGGATTTTGTTAGGCTTTAATTCTTTGCTTAATCTTCTTTCTTAATAATCGTCTTTGTTATTTGGACTTTGTTAGGCTTTTCTTTCTTCTTAGAAGGGACTTGATGGGAATGGGTGGGATACTAATTTGGGTTCTAGATGTTCTTCAGAAAGTCCGTGGAAAGCTATTTCTCAGATTTATCCTCTCTTTATTCCCCATACTAAATTTGTGTTGGGTAAGGGTTGTAAAAGACCTTTGGTTGGGATGTTGTTTTTTCCATATCTTTTCCTCGCCTATTTCATTTGAGCTCAGAGCAGAATGTTTAATGTAGATCTGGGTGGTCCTTTACCTTCTTGGGATTTTCCTTTTTTCATTTTAGGCAATCCTTAAATGATAGGGAAAACCGAAGAGTTTTCTTCATTATTGGTCTTGTTGAATAATTGTCGGGGCTGATAGTCAATCCTGGTCGTTGGACCCTTCGAGGGTTTATTCTTGCAAATTTTTTTGTGAATTCTTGGTTAGTACCAAATTTTGCTTTCCATTCTATAAAACTATTTGGAAGGCCAAAGCCCCCCCCCTAAAATCAAAGCTTTTCTCTGGTTGGTTGTGCTTAATAGGATAGACACTAATAACTTACTGCAGATTAGGAGGCTTTTAAAGGCTCTCTCTCTAGATATGTGTGTGCTTTGTTTTATTTGCTCAGAATCTGCTTTGCATCTTTTCTTGCATTGTGATTTTACATGGAGGGTTTGGAACAAGCTATTCAATTATTTTAGAGAAAGTTGGGTTTATCCAGGGACAGTGGAGGAATAATCTGTAATATCTTTTGTTGGGTTTGGTAGGTAGAAGGAAGGAATGGCGCTATAGAATTGTGCTTTATTTGCAGTATCTTGGGGTTTGTGGAAGGAACAAAACTTGCGTATATTTTCAGGGAAGAAGTTATCATTTTTGTTGGTGTGGGAGAAGATTCATTTTTTGGCTTCTCTTTGTTGTGTGGGTAACAGATACTTCAAGGGGATGTGCTTTTCAAATATTCAGCGCGATTGGCATTCTCTGTTGACTTCTTAGGGCATTATGATTTTTTTTTTAATTGTTCTTTGCACTTCTTGGTTTTCTCTAGGGTTCCCAGATTTTGCTAAGGAGATGTCTCTTCTCCTGATTGTACATTCTTAATCTATCTAATGAATGTCTTTTGCTATAAAAAAAAGTGATTTGTTACAAGCGAGGAGACCTTACAAGGCTTGTAGTACAGCCATGCGTATTGCGTGCAAGCCCTCGCTGGAGAATACTTCATACTTTCTTCATTGCAAGGTTTCTAGGCTGCTTTTGAGTAATTTGTTAAGTGTTTTTCGTGAGGTGTGGCTTTGCCAAGAGAAGGTGGAAAGGTTTGTGAGTATGGAGTTTTAATGGTTGGGAGTGGCTAGAAGCTGAGATTATGGAAATGCGCTTACTTAGGTATTCGATGAGTGCTTGGAAATAGGCTTGTGTTTCTAGCATATTTTCGGGCAAGTTCTTTTGATGTTTCTTGTGGTATTGTGATATGCAGAGTGATTGGAGAATTGTTTTGATGTAATTTTATTTTTGTTTTTTAGGGGGTGTTCCATCCTCTGCGTTTTGTTTTTTAGGAGGATGCCTTGCCCCCTCTCCCCTCCTTTTGTTTTCTCCTATCTTTTCTATAAATATTCTTATTCCATATGAAAAAAAAAGTGTGGCCTAGTCAAAATAGGCATGTGGCAAGAGAAGCTTGGGAGTAAGTTCTTTTTTCTGTTGATTCTCTAAGGGAAATACCCATGTGAGTGTCCTTTGAAACCTTAGATGCTTTCTGAGAATGACTTTCCTTAGCTTGTCTTATAGCTAAAGAACATCAGCAAACAGTACATGCATACTCCTTGTCCCACATCATTTCTCTCTTATGTAATTCCAAAAATGGGATTTTTCTCTAACCCACCTTCCTAGGCATGTGGAGTTGGGGGAACCCTTTTTAGGAACTTGATCAGTGGTGGATTCATCTCTACTTTCTTTAAACTATTTGCCCTTTCACCCTTTTGTCCGTGGTAGTGGGACTTATACCAAGACTAAGAGTAAAGAAGATAGCAAAGTTGATGTCAACACCATGAAGAGTAGGAATCCTCCTCTTGGTAGAGAAGCATTCATTGTTTTATTTGCAAATATGTACTCTCTGCTGTATTAATTTCTTCTATGAGAATTTATAGTGGATGAATTTTCTTTAAATTGTTTAATAGTTTTTATTTGATTTAGTTGACTATATGGAACACATGTTTGTGATTATATAATGATGAGGACAACTACTGACCGAAAAAACCATTTGTTAAATTTTCATTAGCATACACATAAATTGAACAAAAAGATTATCTTCACAACTTAATGCTGGCTTTTTTTCTTTGGTGGGTGGTGGCAAGGTCTTAAATTTCGATTTCGACTCAAATTTCGAAGCTCCAAAATAATGGAAATTTCGACGGAAATTTCGATTTCGATTTGAAAAAATAACGGAAACTAGTAGTAAAGCATGAAATTATTTGTGAAACTATAGAAATGATTAACAAACATAATAATATAAGTTTTAAGACTAATATATTACAAATTAAATACATCTATGTTTTGTATGAAGTGGAAAAGTCGTAAAATAGTATGTGTATCAAACATGCTTGTAAGATAATGTACATTAAACATATTCAGTTAATGCAAATGAAATTCATAAATCATTTAAAAATTATTTATTGTACAAATATTGATAATTTAGACATGAATGGTTAAATAAAATATTACTATAAGTTAATTTTTTCATATAATTTTAAAGGCACTTGTGATAACCTTTTGTTTCAATAAAATAAATTAAAAGAGAAATTTCACTTCACTCTTGAATCTCTCATTTGAATTTCGACAAAATTTCATTGCATAGTTAAAATTTCGACAAATTTCGCTAAAATTTTGAGGTTTCGATAAATTTCGGATGATTCGTTGAGATTTCGACGGAAATTATGCAAGACGGAAATCGACTGCCACTTCGATTTCGAGGGTGACGGAAATCGGAAATTTCGACAATTTCGTGGAAATTTAAGACCATGGGTGGTGGAGGGTGTTGAAAAAGAAATTTATTGAAGAGAGGAGGAAAAAAAGGATAATGCATCAACTGATATGCCAAAAAATACAAAACAAAACTAAAACTAAAGTAACACAACGAAAATATGGCATCAGTATCACTACAAAACAGCCATCCTATCACATTGAGAATCAGTGAAGTACACTGCCTTGAAAACTCCAAAAGCATTCATCCACTAGGAAGCAAGAAAAACAATCCTCTACCCGAGTAATTATAAATGCAAACACTTATCCTTTAAAATCTAAGCATTTTTCTCCAACCACGGGCGCCAAATCATAGAAAAAAATTGGTGTTGGCTTTATAAATCCATTCTTATGAATTCTACAAAATGCAAATAGAATTTGGTAGGCAAGGAAAAGAGGATTCCTTTCTTCAGTTAAAACCAGTTTGTCATGGATTTTCTTTTACCATGCAACTTAGTCTTGTTGGCCCCCACTTTTCCTTGTATACCTTCTATTCAGAACTCAATCACTCTTTTCCAATGGCATAATCTGATCTTTTCAACATTTGCCAAATCATTGTTGCCAAATTTCTGTCTTATTATCCGAAGTTGGCTTTAACAATTTATTATTGTCTCCTGACACTTATTATATTTTATGTATTATTCGTGCCTATCTACCAATTGATATGATGTTTCTCTTGAGATTCAAATGTGATTTCTTTATTGCAAAAACAATAAGATAAAAATTCTGTCATCTTTCGATGTTGTGTGGTTAAAATTTGCAGTGATACAATTTACTATTATCCCCCTCTTTTGATTGTATAATCTTCTCTAATGTTGGGTCAATGAAGATGCCATTTCTGGTTTGATTCCTGTTTTTTTGTGTTCCATTATTCTGCACAATGTGTTTTCCATGAATTTAGCACTATTTTTTGCAATACAGCTTGTCATCAAGCAGCCAATTGGACTGGTGCAGTATCCTGGTGTCGCAAAAGGGTTATTTGTTGCTTCTCCTTCAGGTTTCTAGAAATTACCATCACATGTTGTTTCATCCTTTTCGAAATTTTATCTTATTTCCACACGGTAGTGTCAATTGGATGTATAGTTCTTCAGTCATGTTTGCATGTTATGTTGATCTAATCCGCTGAGTTGCAAGATTTCGTTTTCATCCATAGCTCCCATTATGGTCCTTAACTTTTTCGTCATACTACTGCTCTGGATGTATTTTTCACTTTGTATATTTGCCCGTTTTAACCAGGCAAACCAGCTTTGAGCAGAGTTGATGTTCTTGAGAGAGATGTACAAAAGAACAGCACATTGGTCCAGGTACTCCAGTGTAGAGTGGTATTATGAGTATTTCAGTATTTGTTTCAAATTGCTTTATTTTCTTTGGCCCCTGGTCTACATTTTGTATGCATTACCATTTTCTGATACTGTATTTAGAGAACATGATAATATTCTCTTCATTGTCATGTTCTACGTTATCATTTTCTGATTGGAGATACATGTATGTGTAATTTCATGATTAAATTTTTGTATCGAAGAATATAGGGACTTCTCAGATTCATTTTTGGAAAGACCCATGGCTCGGGAATGACTCTTTTTCCACTTCTTTTCCTTATGTTTTTAGATTGTGCTCTGAGCCAAAGAGAGTTATTTCTTTCTTTGTGGATAATGGGAGTGGCTTGTTGGTCTCTTGGAATCTTCATTTCAGGAGACCTTTGAATGATAGAGAGAGGGTGGAGCTGTCTTCCTTCTTGTCAGTATTGAACAATTGCAAATTATCCTTGGGAAAGGATGTTTGTTCTTGGTGTCAGGATCATTCGGGAGTGTTTTCTTCTAAATCATTCTTTGAGTTTTTTACCTATTCAAACTATCCCTTTCCTCTTTATCCTGTTATTGGAAGGTCAAAGTTCGCTAAAAAATTAAAGCATATATTTGGTTGATTGTGCTTAACAAAATTAATACCAATAGCTTTCTGTAGATTAGGAGACCTTTGAAGGCTCTCTCTCCAGATGTTTGCATGGTCTGTTATAGGAATTTCGAAACGAACTCTCATCCCTTTTTGCATTATGATTTTGCATGGAAGATTGGGAATAAATTGTTCGGTTTTATGGAAGAGAGTTGGGTATGCCCCTGTTCAGTGGAAGATTTGTTAATCACTTCTTTTGCAAGCTTTAGAAGAAGGAAAGATAGGGCAGCTCTTTGGATGTGTGGCAAGTATGCATTTTTATGGGGTCTATGGTTGGAACATAATGCGGTGATTTTTTCTGGGAAGAAGTTGAATTCATATTAAGTGTGGGAAAAGATTCAGTTCTTGACTTCTTTATGGTCTGTCAGGTTTGGAATTTTCAGGGAAGCTAGCTTTCAGGATTCAAATATGTATTGGAAGAACTGTTTGGATTGATTTCTATTTTTTGTTCTTTTAGCTTTTCTCTGGTTTGTTCCAGATTTTTTTGTGAGATGTCTTATTCTCCCCCTTTGTGAATTTTTTTCCTATTAATGAATTCTTTTGCTATCAAAAAAAGGAGGGGAGGGGGTGGACTTCCATCAGAACAACTGTTAAAATTTTGATATACATTGTTGGCCCGCACCTAATAGCTTAAAATTTTAGGTAAAGTGGTAATTTAACATGGTATTAGAGCTGTTTACCAAGAAGTCCTGGGTTCTAGTCTTGTTGCCTGCGGTTATCGTGTGGTGTTCAAATTTAATTTTCTGTCAATAAATACTGTCTACACATTATTGTATTGATATTTTGTTCCTCTGTTATTATATATCTTGCTTCTTGTACTGTTACTCTGTTTCTGCCACGTTTATTGTCATCCTGTTGTTTGTTCATAATTATACATCCTTCTTGTAATAACCTTTAGTTTTGATGTGAAAAAAAACAAGAAGATAAATTAACGTAGAAATTTCAGTTTGGGTTTTCAATGTCATTTTTGAATTTCGAAGAAATTTCATTCTATAGTTAAAAATTTCTACAAATTTCACTGAAATTTCAAGATTTCAATAAAAATTGGGTGATTTGTGGTAATTTCAATGGAAATATTGTAAAATGGAAATTCATTGTGGCTTTGATTTCAAGGTTGGTGGAAAACAGAAATTCAACAGAAATTTTGACAGTTTTGGGGCAATTTAAGACTATGATCACTAGTACTTGAAACTGTATGTAAATTATGAAAGGAGAACTTGAGAAAATCTACAACGTCTGTACAATTGGAACTAAGTCTTTCCTCCCTCACAAAAATAGAGATTGAAAACTCCTCTAGATGAAATTTGGAAAGAAAGCTCCGCCCCTTTCAAAAACTTAGGGCCCATTCAATTGTGATTAATATTTTCCATTTTTCATTTCTTAGTTTTCCAAAGAACAATAAAAATTTTAGCTTATTTTTTAGTTTCTTAAGATTCATATTAAAAAGGTAGAAAATAAAGAATTTGTTTAAATTTGTAATTTTTTTTAATTTCTAGATTTCAAAATAATTAGAAAAGACAACTTGTTTTTCTATTTTCCTAAAAGTATATAAGGTAATTCTTGGGATCATGGATTTTGGGGGGCTTAAGTTTGGATTTGTGTGGATTTAAGAGAAACTCTATATATAACCACACAAATTGAAGTCCAAGATCTGAATTTTACACTCCCATATGCAAAGTAGGAGTTAGAAATCTAGAAAATAATGAGAAAGATGTTTTCCAGCTTTTTTATATAAATTTGGAAATTTGGAAAACAAGGTAGCATTTTTGTAATTATTTGAAAAATGAAAAAATGAAAAATAAAACTATTTCACGAGCAAAAAGTACCAAAACTGTTTATGGTTGTTCAAACAAATATTTGAAAAATTAACTAATTTTTTTTTTAAGTTTTTGGAAACTAAAATTAAAATTAAAATTAAAATTGTTTTCAACAACTGAACAGGCCCTTAATAATATCCATAAAATCCAAAAAAAAAAAAAAAAATAATTGAAAGAAAGAAAAGCAAGCAGTATTAAGTAGCATGTCTTCTCCTTTGCTTTTTCTCCCTAAGAGTTCTTGCCAAGCAAAGAGCTCAATGTTGACAGTCTATAGTACTCCCAACAAATACCCATTAAATCAATTACCCTAGATCCCCTGCAAGTGAATAATGAAGGTAATGCAAATATGCAATTGACCAACTCCCAATTGTTTTTGCAATAAATAAATAAAATAAAATAAAAATCTGTGATTCATCAATATATTTTCCCTCCTTAGCAAGTTGTTGAAGGTCAAAATATGTTCCCAAGAAGAAAGCTACCTTGGTAGCGGCTTCAATCTTCTAAACACTTTCCAAATGAAATTATCATTGCACCATACAGTGCACCCTGTCTAGTGAACAACATATCTTAAAAATGGCTGAAAATGTCTTTTTTTTTGTCAAACTCCATCTGATTTTGTCAGTTTCTCCTTTGGAAAATTAGAAGTGATATCTTCCCCCTCCCAATGGCATCTCTTATGAAAGCTGGTTTTCAAGAAATTGGGTCCTTGTCCATGTGAACTAGACCTCTTTGTTGGCCCAAAGTTGAGTGAGGAAATTGGACAGCAACACTTGTGTCCCTGCACTGCACATGCCAAGAGAGTAAAGAGTACTGGTTCCAACCATAAAGGAGAGCTTGTTTGAACCAAGAAAGCGCCTAAATTCCCAACCCTCACTTAAAGACAGTTCGTTTGATGTCATCCGCTTTTAATCTCTTGCCTCTAGTAATCAAGATCAAGCATGAATGATGGTTGTGACCTACTAGAAATGCAACAAATGGGAAATTGTAATGGCAACAACACAATTCCTATTCAGCTATTTCATTGTAGTCAGAGAATTCTCTTTATTGCTTCACTAGTTGCTTATAGTGTTCACTGGTGATGCAGGTGATCAACAGTAGAAATTTAAATAATTATTTACTTGTAAGGTGGTGCTCTCGGCTTTCTTTGGTAGGTTTCTAGGTCATCTGCAACTCTAAACATGATGACTTAACATGGCATAACAACAAACTTGATGACTTGGTATAGGATAACTGTAGACTTTGATATTTTAAATAACCTTGGACTTAACATTTTGTTTCTTTGATGTATTTGTGCTCTGTTACAAGAACTCCAAGACAGCTTCCATCTTCTTTTGCAATGTGAATTTGCTTGGAGGATTTGGAATGTGCTTTTTGGTATTATAGGAGAGAGCTGGGTATGTCCTTCAGTGGAAGACTTGTTAGCCATCTCATTTGTAGCCTTTGGCAGAAGGAAGGAAAGGACAGCTTTATGGAAGTGTGGTTTTTTTTCTATTTTATGGGGACTTGGGGAGTATGGATGGAATGTAATACACAGACATCAATTGAAAATCTGGATGCTTGTTTGGGGAAAAATTCTGTTCTTGGCATCACTGTGGTGTGTAGGTTATGGATTTTTTGAGAAGGGTAAGCTTCCAAGAGTTTGAAAGAGATTGGAGGAATGCGCTGACTTGACGATCTCTTCCCTCTTTGTTGTTTTTATTTGTTTATTTCTGGATTGTCTTAGTTTTTCTTGGGATTGTGTCATTCTCCCTCTTGTAAATTCTTTATCTATTAATGAAATCTTCCTTTGTTATAAAAAAAGAAAAAAAAATTGTTGAAGAAGTTGAAAGAATGGAATAGGGAGGTGTTTGGTGATATTAGGTTTAGAAAATTCAGCATTTTAGGTGTGTTTGATTCATTAGATAGGAAGGAAGAGGATGCTAATCTCTTGGAAAGTGAGGAAGTGAAAAGGGTCTCTTTGAAGAATGAGTTGGAAGATGATGTGGTTTTTAAGGAAATGAGAAGCTAAAGACAAAAGAGCAAGTTTTAATGGGTCAAAGATGGAGATTGCAATTCTAGTTTCTTCCATAGTTTAGCAAATGGGAAAATGAGAAAGAATTTGATTAGGGAGTTTAATGTGGGAAGGGGAGGGATTATTTTTTACCCATGTTAGATTATGTTTGAGATCACTGACTTCTCTGACTTCTGTCCTAACCTGTACTCTAAGGAGGATGTTTGTAAACTGGTGGTTAGTGGAGTCCCATTTCTGGAGATCAAATGTCTTGGCTAGAGAGACCTTTTGAGGAGGAAGTGAAAGGTGCTGTATTTGGCATGCAGAGGGATAAGGATCCGAGGCCGGATGGCTTTAAACTAGCTTTTTTCAATATTTTTGGGATGTAATTAGGGGAGATTTGTTTATGCTGCACTTGGGATTATGAATTTCAGCCCTTGGATTTGAATTTGGAAGGATTTTGACAAAATTCAATACAATTTTGTATCACATTTTGTTCAAAACTACACCAATCAAAATCCAAGGCCTCTCTCAAAGATAGGGTTGAGGATTTTATTGAGTTTTATGGAAATGGGATTTTGAGCAAGAGTATTAACTCCATTTTCATTGCTTTGATGCTTAAGAAGAGTAGATCTATCAAGATAGGAGACTTTTGACCTATTAGTCTAGTTTCTCGTATGTATAAGATTATCACTAAAGCATTAGCCAATTGGTTGAATATAGTGCTTGATAAGACCATTTCTAGTTCTCAGAGTGCGTATGCGGAGGGGGGGGGGGGGTAGACAAATAGTGGATGCCATTTTGGTGGCTAATGAGGTGGTTGAGGATATTCAAAGGATAAAGAAGAGGGGCTTCATTTTTAAATTGGATTTTGAGAAAGCTTTGACAGAGTTAGTTGGAGCTTCTTGGATAAAATATTCATGAGGAAGGGATTTGGTAAGACATGGCATTGGTGGATGAGGGGTTGTATGTCTAATGTGTTTTTTCAATCACAGTGAATGGTGAACCTAAGTCTTGGTTTAGTGCCTTAAAGGGCATTAGACAAGGTGATTCCCTTTTTGTTTGTCTTAGTGTTGATGTTTTGGGTATAATGGTGGATAGGGTAGTGGAAAAAGGGTTTGGTAAAAAGATTGGCAATGGAGAGAGAGGGAGTGGTGGTTTGACTGGTTTCACATCTTCAATTTTCTGAAGACACCATTTATTTTAGATGAATACAATCCTTCTTTCAGGAGTATTTTGGGTGTTCTTCTTGTTCTTGAGAGAGTGTATGGGCTTAAGATTGACATGGGGAAAAGCGGCTTAGCTACCATTAATGTGCCTGATGAGCATGCTAGGGAGTGGTCCTCTAATGTGGGGTATGGTTTGTTGGACTGACTTTTGACATATCTAAGGGTTCTTTGTGGTTTATCCCAGATTTTTGAATTTTTGGAATCCAATAGTGGAAATGGTGGTGAAATATTTAGATGGTTGGAAGGGGGCTCTTTTCTATCTTGGGGGGTAGAATCACTCTTATTTTGGATTGTTTGTCAAGTATCCCATTGTATTTCTTGTCAATTTTTAAGATTCCTGTGGAGGTTGCTAATAAGATTGAGAAAATTATGAAATATTTCTTTTGGTCCGGAGTCGGGACTCATAGACTCATAGGGATTATTTGGTGAGTTGGGATGTGGTATGCAAGTCAAAATTGGAGGTGGGTTAGGTCTTGGAAAGTTGGTGTCCAAAAATAGTCTCTTAGGTCTTAGCTAAATGGCTTTGGCATTTTCCCCTAGAGGATTCTTCCTTTTGGCATACAGTCATTAGAAGCAAGTTCGGGTTGAGTGAGAATAGGTGGGATACGAATGTTAGTTTTAGATATTCCTCGGGAGGTCCGTGGAGATCTATATCTCATATTTATCCCTTGTTCATTCCTTGCACTAAATTTGTGGTGGGAAGGAGTTCTTAGATTCATCTTTGGAAAGACCTTTGGTTGGGGAATGTTGCTTTATCCACCTCTTTTCCTCATCTCTTCCGTTTTAGCTCAAGGCAGAATGGCTTTATTTCCTTCTCTGTGGTTGATTCAGGTAGTCCTTTGGCTTCTTGTGATTTTTATTTTAGGAAACTCTTAATGATAGGGAGTTGGTTGAGCTATCCCCCTTGTTGATTTTATTAAATAATCGGCATCTTTCTTTGGGAATGGATGTTCGCTCTTGGCCTTTGTATCATTTGGGAGTATATTCTTGTAAATCATTTTTTGAGTTTTTGCCCATTCTAATTCTTATTTTCCTCTTTATTCTATTTTTTGGGAAGGCCAAAGGTCCCCAAAAAATTAAGGCATTTATCTGGTTGGTCTTGCATAATAGAATCAATGCAGATAATTTGTTGCAGATTAGGAGACCACTGAAGTTACTTCTCCTGATGTTTGTGTGTTTTGCTATAATAATTCAGAGACAGCATCTCATCTCTTTCTTCATTGTGATTTTGCTTTGAGAGTATCAAACAAGTTATTTGGTGTTTTGGGAGAAAGCTGGGTTTGTTCAGAATCAATGGAGGAATTTTTGGCTATTTCATTTGTGGGTTTTGGAAGGAGAAAGGACAGGGCTGCGTTATGGAAATGTGGTTTCTTTGCAGCATTGTTGGCGTTATGGTTGGAACGTAATGCACATATCTTTTTGGACAAGAAGTAGAATTAGTTGCTAGTTTGGGAAAAGATTCACTACATGGCATTGTTGTGGTGTGTTGGTTATGGGTATTTCAATCGAGTGAGCTTTTTGGATGTTCAGCGAGATTGGAGTAGTCTGATGGTTTGATTTTAGGAGTTGTGGTTTTGTTTACTTTTTCTTTCCGGTTTGTCCAGATTTTTATGGGGAGATGTCTTATTCTATTTTTTGTAAATTCTTAATCTATTAATGAAATCTCTTCTTTTGCTATCCCAAAAAAAACAAAGAAAAATTGTTTCTTTGACTGCCCCTTACATTTTTTTTGTGCCCATAAAGGGCTAGTTATTTTTGGGAAAATTGAGAAAAAATGGAAAAATCAAATGGTGTATTATAGGTAAAGGTTACCTACTCTATGAATTAAAAGTGAAAATTACTGTCATTCTTAAACCTAGGAGTGTGCATTTGGTTGGTTTGGTTAATTCGGTCAAGATTTTAACTAAATAAAATTATCTAAATATTCAACAGTTCATGAACCTAACTGAAATATTATATATAATAATGCGTAAGTTTGGTTCGGTCAATTTATTTAGTCAAAGAATTTTTTTGCCTCTAAATATTTGTTATTACTTATTTTAGATAATTACCAAGGTTCTTGTTGACAGCTTGAGTGGTTCTTTGGGTGATATTATTTCTCTCACTTGAGTGCTTTTGTTGGGGTTGGTTAGATTTTTCATGCTATCTTAGTGGGTGGTAATGAGGTTGTGGTGGACTCCAAGAGGAGAAAGAGGTATGTGGTGGTTCAAATTGGATTTTGGGAAACCTTATCATTAAGTGTGTTGGAGTTTTCTTGATGTGATTCTTGGGAGAACAAATTTTGATCATTGTTTGGAGTAGATGGATTAAGGATTGCTTATCTTCAGCTCCTTTTTCAATCATTGCCAATGGTGGAAGTAAGATTTGATGCCCAACTTCTAGAGGGGTGTGCCAAGGTGATCCCTTGTCACATTTTCTGCCTTGGGTACGATGGTTAACGAAGCAGTTGAGAATGGGTTTTTGTAGGTCAAGGATGTTGGTTTTGATGATGTTACTGTTCCCCATTTATAGTTTGCTGATATTCTTCTTTTTCTTTTTTAAGATAGCTAGGGTTTTATTTTGCTAATGTCATTTATTTGTTGCAAATTTTTGAGACAACATCAAGTCTGAGGATTAATTTGTCTTAAAGTGGTCTGGTTGCTATAAATTTGAGTTCTAGTGAGTTATTTGATTTGGCCCTATTACTTATTTAGGAGTTCCTTCAAGTGATAATCCTGTGTTTCGAGTTCTTTCTAGGATCCCATTGTTGCTAAGGTTTGTGTTAGAGGTTATTTATGTCTTTTAGTATTATTATTATTATTATTATAAGTGTGTTAGTGTGTTAATTAGAGTTACTAAGGATATTATTGTCTTTAGAATGTATTTGATTTGTGTTATAAATAGAGGGAGAAACCTAACTTCAAGTTAGGTCGTTCATTTCATCAAAATCTCAACATGGTATCAGAGCATGATCCAACCTAAACCCTATCATACTCGGCCATCACTAGAAAACACATTCCCATCGCTGCCCATCTCAGATCCACCTCCATCCTTCATTATTTCACAAAACCAACCATATAGCCAAAAACAGAACCCTCTGAAGCCTACCCCCCCAAAACCCCATTGCTGGAAACAGCCCCACTCGCCGCCATATGCCAGCCAACTGCCAGCAGTGCTGATCCCACATGCCGGTGCGTGAGAGAGTTTCCAGCCACCTTTTTTTTCTCTCTACCATGTTCTGATTCCTTCTCTAGACTATAGTATCAAGCTGTTGGGCATGTTTTTTTGCCCAAAGATCCAACCTTTTTCAACCATGCACTCGTGGTAATCCGTTAGTTTTTGTTCGGTGTTTGTAAAGGCTTCATTGTGAGTTTCTTGGAGCAGTGGCAGTATTCGTAAGTTAAGATTGTGAGCTGTGGCAGTGCTATCTTGGTTGGTAAGTCATTCACCTCGTCTGTGGTCGTGTTGGTGCTTCACATAGTTTGTGATTGCCCCAATTAGTTTTGATTGTTCTTCTTGTTTGACATTGGTGTAGCTGCAACTTTGTGAGTGTTGGGATGGAGTCTATGAATCCCAAAAATATGTTTCCTTCATCGCTGCCACAAATAGCGACTCAAAAGTTGGATGAAAAGAATTATGTTCAGCGGTCTAAAACTGTTCGGGTTTATTTGGCAAGATTAGGAAAATTTGACCACTTGCTCCAATTTGATCCTTCTGATGAGAAGAGAAAAGAAGTGTGGATTCAAGAAGATGCATTGATTGTTTCCCTCCTGTGGAATTCGACGGAGCCACAAATTGCATAGATGTGTATGCATCTAGACACTTGCAAGGAGATTTGGGATTATGCCAAGCTTCTATACTTTAGTAATATGACATGTATGTATGATTTATCCCAGGAGTACTTTTAGTTACAACAAGGAGATAGGACAATTGCAGATTATTTTGGAGAGATGAAGCGTATTCATGAGGAGCTTAATGTCGTGCAACCTGTAACCACCGACATTCATGAGATGCAGAAGTTGAGGGAGCATATGACAATTATTCAGGTTTTAGCAGGCTTGAGACCCGAGTTTGAGGCAGTCCGGTCCCAAATACTTAGTAGTGCAGAGTTTCTGTCATTTGTCGATGTTTATTCTCATGCCCTTCATGCTTCCTTTAGCACACTTTCTCCTGCTCTTGCATTTGGCTCTGAGGGTGATTATAGTTCTATACCAAACAATTGCAGAAGTTGTCGAGGTGATTCAAGTTGTCGTGGTGTTAAAGATGGATGAGGTAAAGGCACTCCTCGCAATTGCACTCATTGTGGATGAAGTAATCAGACTATTGAGCAGTGTTGGGATCTCCGC
Source organism: Malania oleifera (assembly GCF_029873635.1). Taxonomy (NCBI): domain Eukaryota; kingdom Viridiplantae; phylum Streptophyta; class Magnoliopsida; order Santalales; family Ximeniaceae; genus Malania; species Malania oleifera. The sequence continues at coordinate 13,680,180 of NC_080426.1, forward strand.
AATAGACCTTCATGTGTTGCCAATGCAACCACCGCCGAATTTACACCCTTGGGGGTAGCCAATGCAACCACCACTGACTCCACACCTTTGGGGCCAAGTGCGGGGCAACATATTGTATCCATGTTAGAGAAAGAGTATTTCAAGTTCCAATAGTATCAAGCATCACAACAAGCTTCTCTTCCCAGTGCATCTCTTGCCCAAACAGGTAATCCTACAGTATGTCTGTCATCTAGTACTTCTTGTTCTAGTCCTTGGGTCACTGACTCCGATGCCATTGATCATATCATAGGTATACCTAATTTCCTCTCCACTATTCAATATCCTGCAAATTTACCTTGTGTTACTTTTACTGATAGATCCACCACTGCAGTCAAGGAAATTGGGACTATCAATCCCACTTCTTCTATTTCTCTTCCTTCGATTTTGTATATTCCCAAGTTTCCTTTCAATCTCATGTCCGTTAGCAAGATTACTAAATCCATGAATTGTTTAGTAACATTCTTCCCTGATTCTGTGATTATTCAGGATTTGAAGACGAGGAAGACAATTGGTGGAGGGAGTGAAGCTGGTGGACTTTATCACTTTGAGCTGTTATCTCCTTTTACTGCCTGCTTTGCTGCTACCACACCTCTCCAAATTCATTATCGTCTTGGTCATCCTTCACTAGAAAAGTTGAAACTTCTTGTTCCTAATTTGAGTTCTATGTCTAGTCTTGATAGTTGGAAAAGCACCAACGTGTCCCTTTCGATTCCCAAGTCTATAATTGGATTGCAAGCCCTTTCATGCTAGTCCATTCTAATGTTTCGAGTTCTAGCAGAGTTGCGTCTAAGTTGGGTTTCTGATACTTTGTAACTTTTTTGGATGATTATTCAAGAATGGCTTGGCTATATTTAATAAAAGATCGTTCAAAGTTATTTCATATATTTTGTGCCTTTTATTCTAAAATAAAGACTCAATTTGGTTTGCCAATTCAAATACTTCAAAGTGATAATGCTAAAGAGTATTGTAGTTCACAGTTCACTACTTATATGACACAGTTTGGTATTGTCCATCAATCATCCTGTGTCCACGCTCGTCAACAAAATGTTTTTGCAAAGAGGAAAAATAGACATCCTTGAAATCACTTGGACCTTACTTTATCAAATGCATGTACCTAGAGTGTTTTTTAGCGATGCTATGTTTACTACTTGCTATCTGATCAACATGATGGCATCCTCTATTCTTAGTGGTAAAATTCCCTACTCCATTCTCTTTCCCTCCTTGTATGTTCGGGTGTCTGTCCTCTGTTCATCAACTAACTCTTGGGGTGGATAAGTTGGATCCTCGTGCTATAAAATGTGTCTTTCTGGGCTCCTCATATACTCAAAAGGGATATCGTTGTTATAGTCGTGTGTTGCATCGCTTCTTTGTTTTTGCAGATGTTACTTTCTTTAAGTCTACACCTTACTACACCTAATCCTTGAATACTTTTGAGCTCAATGAGTCTCTTCCTCTGCCTAATCTTCCAGATTCTACTTTGTTATCTTTGCCTAACCAACCATCTTAGTCTCCATGTAGTTTGAATCCTTCTCATCGTTTTGATCATCCTAATTTGCAGGTGTATTCATGATGGTGGCTCCAAGGAAGAGAGTCTATAACACCCCAACCCTCTACGTGGGCCCGGAGGGCTACTAATCCATTCATTTACCTAATAATCCACACTCTAATATCATGTACACAGCAGAAAACATAAATATAATCTCCCAAAAAATATAATACCAGAGTTTTCTAAATCTATCTACCAACCATAATAAATTAATCATTCACTTGTATTCAAATATATACATATCTCTAGAAACATAACCTACACTTCCAGTATTCACAAACACCAATATGTTTCACGACCATCCATTTCTCAAAAGACTTAAAACATAAAACATAAAATATTTACATCCCAAAATATTATCAAAATTATACCCTTTTCCTCAAAAGTGCTATAACAGCTCGAGCCCTATAAGCTCGATCTCGTGGAGGTCCTGAAAAAGATATATTCATATTCGGGCGAGACACATCTCAGTAAGGGAAGAAACTATATATTAAAACAGTGTGTGGCCAACATTAGTTTTGTATATAACAACATAATATTTAACATTTGAAAATCGTTAACATAATTTCTGAAATCATTTTCTGATCCTATTCAAACACATGCAAATTATTTTACCCACGAGATTGCTGAAGGATAGGGGTGATTACCCGCCCATAAAAGTAGCACCCCTCCGCTTTGATACATTAGGCAACCCAAAGGTCACAGTTAAAGCATATCAGGGCACTCACCTTACTCAGTAAGTCTTCAAGTGATAAATTAATCTCGTACTCACACAGTTCATACAAAAGTTTACTTGCGAAGACTCCCAAGAATAGGGAAATCTACCCACCCATACAAGTAGTTTCTCTCTGCCCTAGCACGTAATGCAGCCTACTGCTACATCTGATATAGTTAGGGCACTTGACTTTCTCAGCAAGCTCTCGGGCGAAGAGTTTGCCTCGCCCAGACGTAACATGTTCTACTAGCATAAATACTGATAATACCATAATACATTATTTTGTTTGCCATTATTCTGCATTTCTCAACTGTTCATGTTTCCATCTTTTACTTTTCATTTCATTTCACTTTACGTGGCTCTTTCTCATTTTACATTGTTCACATTTCACATTTCATTTCCGTTTCATTCATTTCCATTTTCATTTCATTTAATTTTATACCCAGCATCTTTCAGTTGTTTTACCCAGCATCTCTCAGCTGTTATACATTTACCTAACATCTCTCAGCTGTTTTATCCAGTATTTTTCAGCTGTTATACATTTATCCAACATCTTTCAGCTGTTTTACCCAGCATTTTTCAGCTGCTTTATATGGTTGCATTAACACTCACATACAACATATTTCATATAATATTTTCATACTCAGTTCATTTCCGAAATATCCTGCTTCTCATACATATAACATATTTCCACACAACACTCCTACTTACTCATGCCACACTATTTAGCAGTAAATTCATATATATTTCCTATAAAATAAGCCAACCCACATTTAACATCACATACTAGAAAAATACCTTTAATTTCTTACATAATTATTCTGAAAAATATTTCACTTTCATCAGTTCAATTTCACATATAAGTATTAATAAAACAATCCTAGGCTCAGAAAGCATAATTTAAAGGGTTGGCATTTTAAACCCAAACTGAAACAATAGCCGTATATATAACACAATTCATTTTCCACTAAATTCATAAAAATTATGGTTTAATATATATTTTTCTCCTTACCTGATTTCTTGTACTATATTTTTCTCCTTACCTGATTTCTTGCACTTCGCTAACAGGGACCCCGAAAAGATGCCTACGGCGCTCATCCGGACCCTGAAATTAAAGTTCTAGTTACATTAAATCAATCCTAAATAAAATATTATTTTAAATTTCCTAAGCCCATGAATTCTAAATCAATAGTTATACCCTCAAATATAGTCAATTTACTTATTTTCCCAAATCCCACTCTCGCTTTGTAGTGGGGCTTAGAAAACCCTAATTGAAAATTTACTCCAGGTAAAACGACGATGATCGCGACTAGGACACCGTGATAGTGCTTGATCGTCGATTTAACGGCAGATTTAAAGCGAAATTGAGAAATTAAGAAAAAATTGCCTTACCCCAGGAATAGTGTCTAAACCGCTTCCACAACAAATCCACTCTAATAAATATGTCGGATGCGGAACTAGAAATCCAACAGCACCTTCCGTTTCCCGATCCGTTGCAAATCCGTTGAGAAATTGAGAGAGAGAGAGACGGAGATGGAGAGAAGCGTTGGCGCAGGAAGAACTCCCAGGGGGGCGTGAAACTGTTGAAACCAAATGGATAGGATCTTTACCTAATTATATATTATAATAATATATTATATTATATTAATATATATTAATATGTTTTATTATATAATTTAATTAATGATTTTCATTATTTAATTAATTATTTAATTTAATTTAATTTAATTTTAAATTTTATTTATTTATTTATTTATCTATTTATTTGTTTATTTATTTTTTTGGCTCACTACATTCTCCCTTTCTTAAGAAATTTCGTTCTCGAAATTTTACTAACTAATCATTTTTTCACATCACTAAAATTTATCAACTCATGCAGTTTAGTATATATCACCAAATAAACTTCTGTATCATCTAAAATTAAATACGATTATCACTATCTTAAACATAAATTCATACTTGCCCCCCTGGCATTCTCTAGCTTAGGCTGGATCAACGAGTAAACTCGTGTTGGACCACCTCTGCCAAGTGGTATTGACTATTTTCCTCGATCCTGATTCTGTGCAGGCACTACAGGCAACTGTTCTCGATAATTCTTCTTAACATGCCCTGGTTTACCGCACCTGAAATAGGTAGGAGTCTGAAACCAGCATTCACCCCTATGCCTCATGTTACATGTCTGGCATACGGGGTAAGACTGATTACCCTAATAACCGGGACCCACTGCATCTTTTCCTTTCTTCCATGACCCCTGACTGACGTCAACCTGGAAACTAGGTGGTGCAGGCCTCTTCTTCTGCTCTATAGGCTCTGTACTGCCCTAGATGCTCTTTTCCAGCACCGAAGCCTTATCAACTAGTTCTGAAAAACTCTGGACCTGAAATTCGACCACCAGCTCGTAGATTCTGTGCCTCAGGCCTTTCTCAAATTTCCTGGCCTTCCTTACTTCATTCAGGTTCAGAAACAGAGCAAAACGCGACAATTCAACAAACTTGGCCGCATATTCACCGACCATCATATTCCCCTGTGTCTGATTAGTAAATTATTTGATCTTTTCCTCTTTGACAAATGAAGGAAAATACTTATCAAAGAATAACTCTTTGAATCTCTCCCACGTTAGAGCTATCTTTACCAACCTCTGTTCCTCTAGTAGCTTCACAGAAAGCCACCAGCGTTTTGCATCTCCGGTCATCTTAAAGACAGCATAACGGACCTTCTGCTTGTCCGTGCAATCGAGTACCTCCAATATCTCTTCTATTTGCTGAATCCAGTTCTCTACAATCACCGGATCAGGTCCCCCCCTCAAAAGTAGGAGGGTTCAACCTCATAAATTCCTTGATGCTACTGCCCTTATCTGCAGTTGGGCAGTTCTGTTCTCTGGAATTTTTCCTCATTTCTGCCCTAACTTGTCGGGCTATACCTCTCAACATCACAGAGGTATCAATTTCCTTTTCACTAGAGGTCTCCGAATCATCCCTTTCTTCTGCCTCTACGTCCTCATCTCTAGGATCCATCCTGAAAATAGGACAAGAAAGAGATAAGAACCTCATATCATAATCCCAATAACACAATTATATAATTTAAACCCAACATATATCCAAGTTCCCCATATAAGGACCAGTCTCACAGTTCAAAAACGAAATCATCTAAGGTTTACCATGGCTTTTTTGAGGCCGTCGACTGCTTCAGAAAAATTACAAGAAATCGTCGACGTATTTCTGCCTCTAAATTACAAAACAAAATCTTATACTTCCCTACACCAAACCTACTTTTCAATACCTAACCTAACCTATCCATCTGGCATCCTTATCCTAACTGTTTCCTATACTCTGGTATAAATCATCTTTAATATAATACTCAAATATTTCCATATTCAAGCGATGTGAAATTAATCACACTTCCGGCTGGACATTACTCTGATACCATTTGTAACACCTCGACCCTCTACGTGGGCCCGGAGGGCTACTAATCCATTCATTTACCTGATAATCCACACTCTAATATCATGTACGCAGCAGAAAACATAAATATAATCTCCCAAAAAATATAATACCAGAGTTTTCTAAATCTATCTACCAACCATAATAAATTAATCATCCACCTGTATTCAAATATATACATATCTCCAGAAACATAACCTACACTTCCAGTATTCACAAACACCAGTATGTTTCACAACCATCTATTTCTCAAAAGACTTAAAACATAAAACATAAAATATAAAATATTTACATCCCAAAATATTATCAAAATTATACCCTTTTCCTCAAAAGTTCTATAATAACTCGAGCTCTCTAAGCTCGATCTCGTGGAGGTCCTGAAAAAGATATATTCAAATCCAGGTGAGACATATTTCAGTAAGGGAAGAAACTATATATTAAAACAGTGTGTGACCAACATGAGGTTTGTATATAACAACATAATATTTAACATTTGAAAATCGTTAACATAATTTCTGAAATCATTTTTTGATCCTATTCAAACACATGCAAGGTTTTTTACCCACGAGATTACCTAAGGATAGGGGTGATTACCCGCCCATACAAGTAGCACTCCTCTGCCCTGATACATTAGGCAACCCAAAGGTCACAGTTAAAGCATATCAAGGCACTCACCTTACTCAGTAAGCCCTCAAGTGATAAATTAATCTCGTACTCACACAGTTCATATAAAAGTTTACCAGCGAAGGCTCCCAAAAATAGGGAAATCTACCCGTCCATACAAGTAGTTTCCCTTTGTCCTAGCACGTTATGCAGCCTACTGCTACATTTGATACAACTAGGGCACTCGACTTTCTTAGCAAGCCCTTGGGCAAAGAGTTTGCCTCGCCCATACTTAACATGTTCTACTAGCATAAATACTGATAATACCATAATACATTATTTTGTTTGTCATTATTTTGCATTTCTCAACTGTTCATGTTTCCATCTTTTACTTTTCATTTCATTTCACTTTATGTGGTTTTTTCTTATTTTACATTATTCACATTTTACATTTCATTTCCGTTTCATTCATTTTCATTTTCATTTCATTTCATACTCAGCATCTATCAGTTGTTTTACCCAGCATCTTTCAGCTGTTTTACTCAGCATTTTTCAGCTGTCATTCATTTACTCAACATCTCTCAATTGTTTTACCCAGCATTTTTCGGCTGTTATACATTTACCTAACATCTTTCAGCTGTTTTACCCAACATTTATTAGCTGCTCTACATGGTTGCATTAACACTCACATGCAGCATATTTCATATAATATTTTCATACTCAGTTCATTTCCGGAATATCCTGCTTCTCATACATATAACATATTTCCACACAACACTCCTACTTACTCATGCCACACTATTTAGCGGTAAAATTCATATATATTTCCTATAAAATAAGTCAACCCACATTTAACATTCACATACTAGAAAAATACCTTTAATTTCTTACATAATTATTCTGAAAAATATTTCACTTTCATTAGTTCAATTTCACATATAAGTATCTAATAAAACAACCCTAGACTCAGAAAGCATAAATTAAAGGGTTGGCATTTTAAATCCAAACTAAAACATATACACGTATATATAACACAATTCATTTTCCATTAAATTCATTTTCCATTAAAATTCATAAAAATTCTGGTTTAATATATATTTTTTCCCTTACTTGATTTCTTGCACTACGCTAGCAGGGACCCTGAAAAGATGCCTGCGGTGCTCACCCGGACCCTGAAATTAAAAATTCTAGTTCCATTAAATTAACCATAAATAAAATATTATTTTAATATTTCCTAGGCCCATGAATTCCAAATCAATAATTATACCCTCAAATATAGTCAATTTACTTATTTTTCAAAATCTCACTCTCACTTTGGAGTGGGGTCTAGAAAACCCCAATTGAAAATTTTACCCGAGGCAAAATGACGACGATCGCGACTAGGACACCGTGGTGGTGCCCGATCGTCGATTTAACTGCAGATTTAAAGCGAAATTAAGAAATTAAGAAAAAATTGTCTTACCCAAGGAATAGTGTCTAAGCCTCTTCCATGACAAATCCACTCCAATAGATTTGTCGGCAGTGGAACTAGAAATCCAACGGCACCTTCCGTTTCCCGATCCGTCACAAATCCGTTGAGAAATTGAGAGAGAGAGAGAGAGAGATGGAGACGGAGAGAAGCGTTGGCCGCAGGAAGAACTCTCGGGGGGGGGGGGGGCGTGAAACGGTTGAAACCAAATGTTCCAGCTTCAGGATCTTTACCTAAGTATATATTATAATAGTATATTATATTATATTATATTAATATATATTAATATGTTTTATTTTATAATTTAATTAATGATTTTCATTATTTAATTTAGTTAATTATTTAATTTAATTTAATTTAAATTTAAATTTAAATTTTATTTTGTTTATTTTTTATTTTTTATTTTTTGGCTCACTACAGAGTCCCCTATATCTTCTGCTACCACACCTTTGGTTTCCTCGTCTATTGATCATATTTCCCATGATATTGATCTTCCTATGGTTGTTCAGAAAGGTAAACACACATGTACCCAACATCCCATTTCCAACTATGTTTGTTATGACTTCTTATCATCCTCCTATTATTGTTTTGTTTCTGCTCCATCATCTACCGCCCTTCCTAAATCTGTTTCGGAAGCCTTAGGCCACTCTGGGTGGAGGAATACTATGGTTGAAGAGATGAATGCTTTACAGGACAATGACACTTGGGACTTGGCATCTCTTCTTCCTAACAAGTCTATGATTGGTTGTCATTGGGCATACACTATGAAAGTAACATTTGATGGTTCTATGGCTCATTTAAAGGCCCGTCTTGTTGCTAAGGGGTATACTCAGGTGTATGGTTTGGATTATTTTGACGCCTTTTCTTCGGCTGCCAAACTTACATCAATACGTCTATTGGCTACTACTTGTCACTAGCCTCTATATCAATTAGATGAGAAGAATGCCGTCTTGCATGGTGATCTTGAGGAGCAAGTCTATATGGAGCAACTACCTAGGTTTTTTGCTCAGGGGGAGTCGGGCTTAGTGTATCAGCTTACGAAGGCACTATATGGTTTAAAACAGTCTCTTAGAGCATGGTTTGGTCATTTCAGTGTTGTAGTACTTGAGTTATTCTATGTTTTTTCATCGTGCTTCATCGGGTAGGATCCATCTTTTTGTTTATGTGAATGATATTGTTATTACAGGTGATGATGATAAAGGTATTTAGTGTCTCAAACTTTTTTTATAAACTAGTTTCAAACCAAAAATTTAGGACCGTTGAAATAATTCTTGGGTATAGAAGTATTTAGATCTCATATGGGAATTGTTTTGTCACAGAGGAAGAATGTTATTGATCTGTTAGATAAAACTAGATTATTGGGATCCAAATTGGTTGATACATCCATGGATCCTAGTAGCAAGTTAGTGCTGGATATGGGTGATTTCCTACTTAAGCTTGGACAATACCGGAGACTTGTTGGAAAGTTGAATTATCTCATAGCCACTTGGCCAGATATATCTTTTGCAATAGTTGTTGTGAGTCAATTTCTATATTCTAGAGGCACAAGTAATTGGGGCGCAATAATTCACATCTTGAGATATCTCAAAGGTGCAACTAGGAGAGGTATTTTATATCGTGATCAGGGTCACGCTTATATTCACGGATATAAAGATGCAGATTGGGTTGGGTGGCCTTCTAACCGTAGATCTACAACCAGGTACAGTATCGTGGTTGGTGGTAATTTGGTTTCTTGGAAGAGATAGAAACAAATTGTGGTGGTCAAGTTTAGTGCTGAATAAGAATATAGAGTTATGACTCGCACTACTTGTGAACTTGTCTAGTTGAAGAACATGTTGGAAGAATTGGGTTTTTCACATTCTTAGCCTATGAAGTTGATGTGTGATAATCAAGTTGCTCTTCATATTGCCTCCAACCCAGTCTTTCATGAGCAGACGAAACACATTGAAGTTGATTGCCACTTTGTTCGGGAGAAATTTGTATAGAAGCTCATTACTACCGCTTATGTTAAGTCTGATATGTAGCTTGTTGATTTGTTTACCAAAGCTTTGAGGGGGTGCTCGTGTTAAATTTATTTGTAACAAGCTAGGTGCATATGACATTTATGCTCCAACTTGAGGGGGGGTGTTAGAGGTTGTTTATGTCTTTTAGTATTATTTTTATTAAGTGTGTTAGTATTTTAATTAGTGAGAGTTAGTAAAGGTATTATTGTCATTAGAATGTATTTGATTTGTATTATAAATAGAGGGAGAGACCTTTATTCAAGTTTGGTCATTCATTTAATCAAAATCTCAACATTTTCTAAGAGATTGGATAGTTTGAAGGTGTTTTTTTTCCCCTCTCATTGGGTGATTGTAATGCTCTAATTAAGGTGTCACTCTCTTCCATTCCTCTTTATTTCTTATTTTGTTTTGGAATCTTGCGGGTGTTGCAGTGAGGTTGATGAAGGTGACAAAGATTTCCTTTGCTTAGGGTAAGTGAGATTGAGAAGAGGGACTGTTTGCTCAGTTAGGAGGTAGTTTGTATGCCCAATGCTGAATGGGTTTGGATCTTGATGAGTTGGTGTCTGCAAACATTGCTTTGGTAGGAAAATTATTATGATATTTCCCTTTATATTGTTAATTCCCTTAGGCACGAAGTGATAAAGATTAAGTTTTCTGTTCAGGTGAATAGTTGGGATGTTAAATTAGGGAATAGTGTCACCCGTAAGGGCCCGTGGAAATTCATTTTTCAGACTTCTAATTTGTTCTTTCCTCGAGTCGTGTATAAAGTGAGGAATGGGTCTCAGCACCATTTTTGGGAGGATATTTGTAGAGGCTATGTTCCTTTTTCTGTAGTGTTTGCTCGCCTGTATTGCCTCTGTAGTTTTCATGATTCTCCAACCGCTAGTTTTCTGGTTGTTCGAGGAAAGGGTTCTTTCATGGGACTTCCACTTCTCCATGGATTTGATAATTGAGGGGCTGATGAGCTCATTTTGCTTTTTACCGCATTGCTTTCTTTTTATTCTTCATCTAGTGGTGATTGCAGGATTTGATTTGGATAGTTCTAGAGTCTATTTCTGCAAATAATTTTATTTTCATATTATTCAGTCTCCTGCCTCTTTTTTCCTTAGTGAATTATATTTGGAAAGCTAAGGGTCCGTCCAAGGCGAGGGCATTTGTTTGATCAGCAGTTCTTAATGAAGATAACACCAACAATCTGTTGCAAGTTAGAAGGCATTATCTCCTGATGCTTGTTTGATGTGCCAAAACAGTGGAGAATCTCGTTCACCTTTTTTTAGCCATACTCTACTGCTTGGACCAAGTGGAATAGACATTACTGTTTGTTTTTTTTTTTTTTGGGGGGGGGGGGGGGGGCGCGGGCAATGGGCATGTCCCGATTTTTTCTGATGGTTTTATACTTCATTATTCTAAGGGTTTTGGTAGAAATGAGGAGGGTAGGATTTTGTCAAGCTGTGCAGCATTTGCTATGATTTGGTGTCTTTGGTTGGAGAGCAATGCTTGGGTATTCAAGGGATTTTGCAGGGGATGTCAACATTTGCCTTTGAGTGTCTTGGGATAAAATAGTTTTTCTTGCTTCTTTGTGGGCTTCAGCTGGCAGGGACTTTAAAGTTTCCTTAGCTAATTGATATTTAATATGATTGGAAAGCTTTGCTGTGCTGAGTTTTTCTTTTTTTTTTCCCATAGTTTTCTGGAGATTAGAGGTTGTCTTATCCTCCTTTTCTTGGACAGTTTAGGTTTTTTCTCTCTGATTAAGTTTCTATTTTATTAAAACATGCAATTGAAACTCTGCTTATATGGATTCAGTGTCTGCACTTCCATTTCTCATTTGGATAAATAAGGTAACTGGAAAATGAGTTGGATGGAAATCTTCTAGTAGGAAGACCTTTTTTTTCAAAATTTTTTGAAATTTGAAATTTGATCTAAATTTTTATTTTTTATTTTTTTTAGAAAAAAAACTTTGGAAATCATCATAAAACAGTTAATCAGCATATCAAAACTGTTTAGACAAACATTCTTTTAGATGAATGTGGGTAAACATTCAGGGAATGGGAAAAAAAGTAATAGAAGTTTGTAATAGATAAAAATTGAGTTGTCTTTTGCATCTTCCAGTATTTATATTTTGTCTTTCTATGCTTTTTATAAATATATTTTTTTTACAGGTTGAGATCCAGTCAGGACGTCCACATCAAATTCGCATTCATCTTTCTTTCATAGGGCATCCACTCTTAGGTAACTGTGTTTGTAGTGCTGACATATTAATGGTGCCTTAAATAAAGATGAAGTTCGAAATTTAAATTCTAGTTAGGTTCAATCTTGCTGAAAATTTTCCCCTTTTTGAGAAAACATAGATTGTGTTTCAGGAAATGAACTGTTATATTTATCTAAGCAATTATTAAGCAATGAACATATTCACGACAAGTTAGGTGTAACTCTTGTAGAGGATACGATAAGGGAGGGGTGGCTTAGATGATTTGGGCATGTGCAACATAGGCTATATAGTGCACCAATGAGGAGAGAGTAGGGGTGAACTTGGTTTTGTTTGGTTTGGTCATGGGGAGAGTCAAAAATTGCGGTTTGAAAATGAGAGGAATCGAAATCAAAACCAGAATTACGGTCCAAGCGAGCTAGTTGTTGTGAGGGGCTATAGAAGGATAGGGGTAGACCTAAAATAACTTGGAATGAGATAGCAGGGATTTAATAGCCCTGAATTTGTCATAGGAAGTTACCCATGATCATATAAATTGGTGGAAAAATATTCATGTAGATGATCCCACCTAGTGGGAGTTAGGGCTTGGTTTATTGTTTGTTGTAATGCAATTATTAATTTTTTTTGGTCAATATCTTTTTACAAGAAACTAAAAATTGTCTTTTGGCAAATGTGAGGGAACAGAAGAACAAGATTTTTTAGGTTTTTTTGGTGACCTAAAATTCTTATCCTGTGTCAATATATATATATATATATTTGGAAGAGCCAGCCTAGTGCACAAGATTCCCTCATATATCAGCAAAAAATGTAGGTGTGGAGTGTGGGCAGTGTTATTCTTGTTACAAGAGGGGCTGATTCCGTGGATTCAAGCAGCAGCCTTGTGTTGGGCGGTTGAGCACTTGCCATTGCACCAAGTGCAACCTTCCTTTGTTAGTGAAAACTACCATTAGTGCGTTCCCTCGAAATCCTTTCCCTTTTAAGTAGGTTCTTTGCAATCTTTTGGCCTTATAAAATATCCAAAACGTTCTAAAAAAACTATCATTAATAATTTATCACAAAATCTCCTCCCTATTTAGTATATCCTCGCTTCTGTTACACGATCATGTTGTAAGCTAAAGTTACCTTCGAGGTTAAGGCTTTTTGGACACTTGAATTTCCTTGGTTGTCTTCCTGATTCCTCGCCTCAAATTCCCTTCCCTGTGAAGTAGGCTCTTGTTGTGATCTTTTGACCTTATAAAATAACCAAGACATTCCGAAATCTGTCACTAATAAATTCTCATGAAATCTCCTCCCTATTTATTAGATCCTCTGCTAATAACGTTTCGTCCTGGTTGTCCTCCCAATCCTTGCCTCCGCTAAATGATTATGGAGCGGGAACAATATTACAAAAGAGTTGTGCCTATGTTGTGTTTGTATCAAACACCAATACTTATTGGAGAGTCATCACTTATGTATCTAGCATTTCTCATGCATGTCCTGGTTGTCCTCTCAATTCCTTGCCTTTGCTACATGATTATGGAGTGTGAACATTATTACAAAGGAGTTGTGCCTATGTTGTGTCTGTATCAAACACCAATACTTATTGGACAGTCATGTATCTAACACTCTTTATGCACGTCCGCAATGTTAAAACTATTTTTTTTAGCTTGGAATTCAGACACAGAGCTCCTTTGACATTTCCTTGACTGTTCCTTTAACCCTCTTTCGATGCAATAATGACATTATGGTTAGAGTTTTATTTTGTGTACGAAAGACTATAGATTTAACAAGGAACAGAATAATGGATCTAAAACTTCAAATAAAATTTATTATTTTTATAGTAAAAGTATTGCATTGAGAATATCTATGGAAAGGAGGAAAAGGAAGAATCATATGCATGTGTGTTGGCTATTTGTAAAAATAGTGTTGTATAGATATTAAATGTTAAACCCTTAAAAAAGATATCGTTAAATGTTATATATGTACGCGCATGTGTGTGTTTGTATGCTTGTATGCGCATACATCCATGCCACTTATGTATGCACTTTCATGCCACAATCATTGTGTCCTAGTTTTTTCTAGGTTTTGCCATGTTCTGGTACCCATGCTGTTGTCATGTCCTTTATCCAATTTCATGCTTCAATTTTGATCAGTACTGGGGATGGAAAACTACAGCTTACATTTGGACTGCAGCAGTTCGTTTTACAATTAGTCAACGTATATATAGTTACACTTGATTTCTTTTTTCTATATGCATAAAAGATTCTTCAACCTTGTAGAGAATCAATCAAAACTTTCCATGTGAAAAAGAAGGTTATGTTTGGTTCATGGAATGTCTCTTCCTAGAAATAGAATGGTGAGAATATAGGGATTTGATAGCTTATAGAAGAATGTGTTGTCATCATAAAACAAATGACAGTGCAAAAGTTTTTATTATGTATAACATGAAAGAGACAAGGAATACCTATTCCCAGTCTTCACATGGGTATGTCTATACTATCCTATTCCATGTTGGATGGAATAACACAAGCTTTTTCATGAGTGATTTTTTTTCTAAATTATTACATCCTTATACAATTTTTATTACATTCATCATAATTCCATTCTATTCTTAGGACATTCCACAAATCTAACATAAGTTACATAACCTAAAAGTTGAATCATTTTTTTTAGAATTTGTGTTTGGACTTCTTAAGCAAAAAACCTACTATATCTAGAATGGTATAATTGTTTGATAAAAATTATTTTTAAACCAGACCTTTCACATTCTTCCTTAAACCTTGGAATTAATCTAAAAACACAAAAATAATCGAATCAATTCAATGAATATTATTTTAAGACAAAAAGATATAAAATAGTTTCTAAGTCGAGATTTGAGAGGCTGCTTCTTTGCTGTGCCTTTGCTTTTTGAAGATGCCAGTTTTTTTCATTGAGATTAATTTTATTGTGAATGCTTAAGTTGGTTATCGTTGTCTTTTTCTTACTTTATTATATGTTTTCAAGTTTCTTTATGTGAGAATGACTTTAGGAATGTGAGCAAGGGTTCGAAACTTAATCTGAGGTAGATGTCTACCTATTTTAGCTAAAGTGGATCTCATTCTTAAAGTGCGAGTCCTTGTTTTTATGTTGGAGGTTCTAGGTTTTAGCTTTTCTATGTTATTTTGGTGAAACCTAGTGAATTATTTCTATAATTCATAGGATCTTAGATCCAATCCTGAGGACTGACTCCTAAACAATCCTAGGTGGAATCGCCATTTTAACAACATTACTCATAAGAATATGGGTGAACCAAGATAAACCGAATGTGCTCCCACTTATTTTAATGCAGAATCCACATCTACATTTGTAGAAAATACTTTTAGCCAGACTACCTTTTCCACTAATGCTTCTCATTTCTTCATGTTAGACTATGGGCTCGAATCCTCATTTTTAAATTCAGCTTCTGATTCTTCTGAGAAATCCAAGATTGCTGTCATTGCCAAGAGTGTTTCATTGGATTTTTCTTAAGCCACACAGAATATTGATTCTATGTCTTCATCACATATTCACTATAGATGAAAAAATATATAATGAAACAGTTTTGGCAATGCAGAAGTCTATGTCTCAAAATAATCAGAACATGAACCTGGAGATGAGAACGCTGAAGATGCATTCATATTTCATGCTTTTTGACTAAACTAAATCGGGAATGGAAAGAACATGAAACCATTTATGGCAAGAAACTACTTTGCTGTATTCTGCTTGTTATTTCTTTGTGATATATTGTACTTGTAGCATGATCAAATATCAAGCATGATTAGCTGGATTTTTTTAAAAAAATAAGTAAAAAAAGAATTCACTAAAGGAGCTAAGGGTTGCCACACGTACAAAACAGTGTCAAAAAATAAATCACCCATAATACAAGGCATCAAAAAGATAACAGTATGGATGTCTATCATGTACAATCCATTATGCCAACTAGTAATAGTGCTAGTCCATCTGTCTTTGATTATATTCAGCAATGTGGCCAATCCTTCAAAGCCTCTTCTATTTCTTTCCTTCCACGCAATCCAAAAAATGATGAGGGCAATTTATTCAAAGCTGTCCTTCTCCTTTTACTTGACCGAATGCCTTTCCATCTAAGATTTCTTTCTCCACTGTCATAGCAGTGACCCTCCGCTGCCTGGTCAGTGCAGTGGCCAAATCCCAGCTGTCTGGTCAAGAAGATATGGTCAAATGCCTCAGCATCTTCCTTGCACAAATAGCATCTGTTGACAAAGGTCAGTCCCTATTTCTGCAGCTTGTTCATCATGAGGACCTTTTCAAAGATTGCCTCCCATGCAAGTAGAAAATCAATATTTGTGGGGGCTGGAGTCTTCCAAATAAGCTTCCAAGGGAGCTTTCTGCTGGTTACGGCTGGAGATATAAGTTTCTTGTTGTAGGAACTGACTGCAAAGCTGCCACTATTGTCCAGTATCCATTTTGGTTAATTGGGGATGCTTCAGAAACAAGCTTTACACAAGCTGCCAAAGAAATTTACTTAGCTTCCAATCCTCCGAAGAGTGCATTCCTCACAAGTGGAATGCCCTAGGTGATCCCATTGACCAAGAGTTGGTGGTGACTGCTAATAAGTGCATCTTGGTGACTGGCCAAGCTAAAAATAGTAGGAACCTTATGCTAAAAGGAGAGGCGCCACACCAGATGTCATGCCAAAAGAAAATATTACCCTCTTCCCCATATAAAATTTGTCAAGGAGGAAAAATCTTCCCAGTCTTTCTGCTTGTATCTCCAAATTGCTATGCCATAAGATTCTCAAACTTGTTTAGACATTCAACTGCTGTGATCAAGACCATACTTGAAACAATTGTCTTTGTCCAAAAATAATCCTGTTTGTTCATGAACCTCCAAATTCACTTTCCAATGAGGGCTTTGTTGAGCTCTGAGCCTACATTTTGTATGGATTACTTGGTGACCCCCTATTTACAAGATGGTAGTTGAACTCCTCTCCATCTTTTCCCAAAAAAACCTTTTCTAGATGTCCTTTTCAATCTTTTGGCTACTGAGCAAGGAATGGGGAAGGAGGACATGTAATAGATTAGTAGATTTGAGACCTAGGTAGGTTAGAGGGAAGGATCCTTGCTTGCAGCCCCAGATACTGCAAGGAAAGCCCCTTCCATGCTGTCTCCTATTGGAATAATTTCAACTTTCCCAAGCTGACTTTTAGCCCCAAGACTGCTTCAAAGCAGAGGAGGATACCCCTTAAATTGAGGATTTGCTGAGAATCCATCTCACAGAAGATAATGATGCCATCATCCAAGAGATGATGGGAGACTTCCATTCCTCTACCATTCCTCCCATTGCTGAAATTTGAAAAGACCTTCATTTATGGCTTTTTGCAGCAGGAGGCTTTCATTACCATGAAGAACAATAAGGGGCAGAGGGTAGCTTCTTGCCTCAAGTCTTAACCCACTGGAGGATTTGAAAACTTGGAGGGGCAGCCACTAATGAGCACTGAAAATGTTGGACTGGTAATATATTGATGAACCATTTGTACAAAAGGTCACCAAAGGCCACTATTGTGAGAATGTGAAGGAGAAAATCCCAACTTCCATATCAAGTTCACAAACCACCTTACATTTTCCTGTTAATCTTATTGAATAGCTTTCCCAAATTTATGTTTAATTCAGCTGCCTTTCCATAGCTTACGGCTATCATATCTCGATTGTTTTTTTTTTTCCTTTCCAGTTTTCTATTTTGTTGTTAACCTGATTGAAGAAGTGCAAATGTTAAGTTCTTTATTTGTTTCATGTGGTCAATAGAATGACTCTCATACCCCCATCAAGTATGGCGTCGGACAGCTAACCCAGTAGAGATTGGTCACTGATCTGTTGGGATTTGTCCTGCATCACCAAACCATGAGATAGTGAGTTTTATACATACATTCATACATGCAGACAGAAAGATATATACGTGTGTGTCTGTGTCTGTGTGTTCCAATTTCATCTCCGCAGGCATCATTTTTGCATAGAAATGGATGTCTTTCTTCCCTAAAATGCTACAATTTAACCAATATGACCCTTCCACATCCATAGTTACTTTGACGGGCAAAGGTTCACTTACTCAGATTTTGAAGTTCATTATGTTCAGTGAAATAAAAAAACCCCTGCTGATTTTCTATCCAGATCAAAGTCCATTCTTCACATCCTTCCAATTATCCGTACCCTTAGTCTTGCCTCATCATCGAGTGATAATAATCCTAAACACCTTCACAGTCTTCCTGTAGAAATTCAGGAAGCAATTATCAATTACTCTCTTTATAAAGGCTCCAAAAAATTAAGCAATTCTTGCAAACCTTCCTTGGAATATGGCCTTTCCAACATAACCAATCTACAATACCATCCAGACTACCACTATCTGACCGTGTGCGTAATGGGCGTGTCGGGGGGGCGGGGGGAGTATTGGTAAATATCATCTTAACCGTTTAGTTCAATTGTTGGGCATTTTCTAGACTCCCCAAACTTAAATCACTACACATGGTAGTAGAGCCCACATTGGTCGGAAGTGTGGGGCACTATCATGTTATACTATTATGGTTGGAGGAACACGTACTCCCCAAAGTGGATGTATGGGTATTCCACCCAAATGGTTCTAGTCCGAAAGGTGTGTGTAATCATTTATGCTGCCCCCATATCACTTGATAGAAGTGAGTGAGCTGGACACATTTAAAGTTTCAAGAGGATGCTAACTACCTAAGTTGGAGAGCGCCTGTCATGCCCCAGAAAAGTGGATAGTGTTAGGGATCAAACCATCAATTGAATATAGACCTGGGATCTAGCTGGACTTGCCCACATTTGCCCAAACTGTGAGAGGAGAGATAAACATACACAATACATGCGCACACGCACACAGATACATGAATGTACATATGTGTAACGACCCAAAAATTCCTGTTTATATATATATATATATACCATGGTTCGAAATCGCAGTCACGGGTAACATTGCGTAACGGTCGCGGGTGTCGCGAGTTGTGGGAGACGCGGGTGTTACGTAACGGGAAGCGGGCGTAACGGTCGTGAATTTTTTTCACACATGCACAACCATGCCAAAATCAAAAAATAAACATGAAATCCATTAATACATGATTTTTAATGAATTTTGAAGGCTTTCATTCAACCTACAAATGCTTTTTAATAGGCATTATGATTTTTATATTAATTTTAGTGCGCTGTTTAAAAAAAAAAAAACATATTTTTTTATAGTTTTCATTACTTTAATGAGTAAAAAGATGTAGAAATGTAAGAATCAATTAATTAAAGTCATAAAGTTACTAAAAATGAATCAATAGACTCAATACTCAATATACACATTACACATACATGAATTTAAAAAGTGATTAATATCAAATATCAATAAATAGTTGAAAATACATGAATACAATATTACAAATTTATAACATAACACGTCACCACCAAAAAGAATGACGTGGAGGGTCTTCATAATTTGCATCTGTATCTTGAGATTGGGATGGGAAATTATCTCCTCATCCTTATGGAAATACATAGTTGAATAAACCCAAGTTTGCGTCATTTCGTTGTTGCTCTTGAAAATGTACTGGTGATGAAAATCCTCCTGAATAATGTCCATAAGTTGGGGCAGGGGCTGGCTCTGGGTAGTGTGTAGAAGAAGACTCACTAGATCCTGAGATTCCTGATCCACTAGGATAAAAATGTGAGTCACGGGATGCATAATGTGGATATGCTGAATGAGATCCATATGACTGTGATGATGAACCATTTAAACCAAAGTCACCAAAACTACGAACCACACCATATGAATCTTTAGTAGAATCACTAGGGTTACCACGAGCATTCCTTCTCCTGGGTTGTGAAGATTGGTTCCCTGGAGGAATACCCAAGTCATAATTTTCAGGTATGTCATGTAGTCCATAAGGATCAGAAGGATATATATCCCTTGCAAATGATGTCCCTGTGTCATATCCATAATTATATTCTACACCCCCGCCTCCACCACCACCACTGCCACCCCGCCCCCAACTCCAGCTCCAGAACCACTATTACCATTATCATCACTTGGTGGACTCAAACCAAGATTGTCATCACTTTGTGTACGTTCAGGGCTTGAACTTGAATCATCATGCGCGTTTATTGGTGGTTGATCACCTTCTTCTATAGTACCACCAACTTCTTCATTTAACCAATTTGAATTGTCCTGACCGTCGAGTAGTGGTGTCTCTCTCTCCTCTAACCATTGACTTAAAGGATCATCTTCGAAAATGTAGTCCAAATTGATAGGATTGAAACCCTCTTCAATTTCTCGTTGGCTTCTTCTCATTGTACGTCTTAACTTTAACCTCATGTTGTAATGTACGAAAACAAGTTTTTGTAGTCTCATGTACTTTAATCTATTTCTTGTTTTCGTATAAATGAGGCTAAAGGTGCTCCAATTACGCTCACAGTTCGAAGCTGATGTGGTCTGGCTAAGAACTCTGATTTCTATTCGTTGGAGCACACAAGCCATAATGAATCCACCATTCTGCTGCATGAATAATTAAAAAAAGTTTTATGTTAGTATAGCGTATATTTCAAAAGTCAAATTTGAACATAAAGAGAGAAAATAAAGTCATTCATCCATTATTTAGCTATATAGCCATATTTACCAGGATATGTTTGTTTCACTGCCCTTTGAGCCAACGGGGTTCCAAAAGTCTCCTGCCTATCTCGATATAGTAACAACTAAAAAAGGATGATTGTGAAATATAATTAATTAATTAGATGTATTAATAATTATTCTTGAAAGTGTTACAAAATACTAGAACAATTCATTATTCAATTTAATGGAACCAATACTTACTTGATTAATAGCCCGAATTTGAGTACTTATATCAGGTACCAACTTGGTTATCACTTTTTTAACCCCATCCATGACTTCTTTAGCAACTTCAGGAGAGGGTGGGGCACCATAAAGAAATTGTGGGTTCAAAAAATATCTTACAATTAAATTTAGAAACATATTAATCAATAGTTCTGTAATAAAACTATGCATAATTTAAAAGTTAAAATAATAAGAAATTGAATTTGATTTACACTTACCAGCAGCATGCAAATCTTGGTGCAACTGAAAACTCCACCGGTTGTCAATAATTTTCCAATAGTCTTTGTAAAACCAGCAATCTTTTTGAATGGCCAACTTCGCCCTATCAATTGCCTCGTATATGAAGTCCATGGTTGGTTTTTCATCACCATCAACCAATTTAAGAACTTTCACTAAGGGTTCTTGCACTTTAATGATATCAGAGGCCTTTTGCCAAAACTCTTTGCCTAAGATAATTTTCTTTGAATCATATGCTGGGCCTGATTTTGCCATCCCAAACCTTGAGCTTTTCCAAGTATCAGATGTAAACATTTCCCTTAGTACTTGTTTATGCCTGATAATAGTCTCCAAAGCAATGAAATTTGTGGCAAATCAAGTGATGGCAGGGCGAAGTAACTCTATTATTTGTTAATTTCTTCATGAAATTCACTGTCCATGTGTGGTTGTAAAGAAATGAGGTTATTGTTCTTGCATCTTCTAACACCTTCTTCACGTTACTTTTCTTACCAATATCTTCAAGAATAAGGTCTATGCAATGAGCTGTACATGCTGTCCAATAGAGATTGGGCCTCTTCTGCATTAATAATTTTCTTCTTGGCCTTCATTACAGCTTCATTATCAGTCACTACTTGGACAACATTCTCCTCTCCAATTTTTTCAACCATCTCGTCCATTAATCTGAAAAGAAATTATAGATTTAATAATTACTACTATTTAATTAAAAACATGCAAGTTCATAGTACTATTTATATATACGATTAAAATTAAAAAATTACCTGAAATAATATTCAGCTGTTTTGCTTGACACATCAGAGGCATCAACTGATTTATGAAACACGGTGCCTCTATCGCAATAAACTAAAAAGTTTATAATGTGTTTTCTAGTTGGTCCTGAACAACCATCACACATAAGGGTTACACCTCTCTCCTTCCAAATTCCAGCAAAAGAAGCTATATAATTTTTCATTTCTTGATACTCTTGCTCCAAATAAATTTTAGATACCTCATAGGGTGATGGACCCTTCACCCCCTTTCCAACCTCTGCAGCAATATCAAGCATAGACTCTGCATAAATGGAGAGTCAGCTACATTCGCTGGAATCCAATTATAATTTAAGAATTTTCCAACTGCTTTTCCTAATTTACTTCTTAAACCTTTCAGTAACTTAGTGTTGATTTTTGGTTGTTTCGCACTCTTGCTTCTTTCTAAAATAGGATCCATTGCCTTTAGTCTAGCTTCAGGGGCATCAGAATTGATCCATTATCGTCCACTACCTCCAGCTTCTCGACCACTATAAGATCGAGCTCCTGCTCTATTGAAACCACTGGTAGCACCACTGCCAGAGCCACTTCCCTTTTCATAAATATTACACCCTCTAGTTGTTTTTGCTCGAAATCTTTGTCTCTCTTCCCATTGTTGTTGTAATCGTATGCTTTCTTGTCGAGCAAATCTCATACTTTCTTCTTCCAAGTCTTCTTCATCACTCAAATTCTCAAAATCCCCTCTAATTTGGGCTTCTGCTTCTTCTTGCCTTTTTTGTTTATTTCTTTTCTTCTCAGCATACTGTTGTAGATGTTTCATCATTTGTTCTCTTACTTGTGTGGTCACATTTGAGCATCCAGCTACTTGACCCTTTTTATGTGCCAAGTGTTGTTTCGAGCGTGTAATGCCCCCCTTTAATTATCTTCCCACATAACTTACACATAATAACATGTCTATTACCGTCCACCGCAGTACCAAAATGCCATCCAATATCCTCATTAGGCAAGTTCTCATTTCCTCTATCACGTGACATATTGATAGACTTAATTTGATGATCTCTACACATAACATAGAGAAAATACAAACTACAAAGTTACAACCTTTCTAAAAAAATGATAGGAATAATATTATAATTAGTAATTTAGTAAATATTAAATAATAAGTACTAAATAGTCCTTCTAATTTTAAATACTTATTACGTAAAAATAAAATATAATATTTGATTAAAAATAATAAGTAATGTTTAATTTATTTTTATATTTAAATAAACAAAATTATAAAATATTAAATATTTTATTACAAAAAAATATATTCCTTTATCTTTAAAAAGATATTTTCATTTATAACTATAAGAAATTAACATTGTAATTTTAAAGGTGGAAAAGACTTTTGCTCTACTTTCATATACATAATACATCACAGCATCACTAATAGAGATTCATACAGTACAAATTGGCTATTTAACTTTTTAAGCATTTTCTCAGTATATGGATTAAAATAAAATTTTTTCTACAAATTCAAGTAGTAATTAGTAAAAATCTGAAATTATTAATGTATTAACTATTAGGTTAAATTTTTTTTTATTAATTTATCAATTTTTACTTTATTTGATAACTAAAAACAAAAAATAGATCATGTAAAGATTTATTTTACCTAATTTTAAATTTAAGGTCAAAATGATGTTTTAAAACTTAAAAAATATTTATAAACAGGAAATATGTGATGGAACTATATTTTCCTAATTACCTTTCAAAAAATATAAGACAATTAAAATATTTATAAATTAAGAAAATTTTATTTTGTATAATTATTATTGTTTTCAAATTTTTTACTCTATTAAATTTCTCTTTTTTTTAATTCAATTTAACAAACATAATTTACAATAAATTATAATTAAAAAAAAAAACATAATAAGAAGTGATGTGGGTGTTGAGTGTTGACTACTTGATTGAAATTTTAAAGCTTACCTCATACGCTGAGATGAGCAGAGAGTCTGAGTGAGACCGAGAGAGGGGAGGGGAGTCGGAGGAGCCTCGAAGCTTCGTGCGACGACTAGTGGAGGGCTGGCTGGTGGCGGCGAGTGCGACAACTGGAGGAAGCTGTCGAAGGGCTATCGTTGACTCCAAGCTCCATGCGACGACTGGCAGAGGGCTAGCTGGTGGTGGCGAGTGCAACGAGCCGACGACTGGCGGAGGAAGCTGTCGAAGGCCACTCTCAGGCTTCGAAGAACTT
Source organism: Malania oleifera (assembly GCF_029873635.1). Lineage (NCBI taxonomy): Eukaryota > Viridiplantae > Streptophyta > Magnoliopsida > Santalales > Ximeniaceae > Malania > Malania oleifera. The sequence goes on from NC_080426.1 coordinate 13,704,266, forward strand.
AGTTAGGATTAGGAAGGCTAGACGAAGGCTGGGAAGATGAGTTTGCTCAAGCTTCGAAGAAGTGAAGCCTTTTTATTGCTTTGGCCAACCAAATTTCAAGGTATGATTTTTACTTTCCTGTTTACTCTTTGAATGTTAGATTTGGTTAGATTGAATGGTAGATGGGTGGTTGGGAGAGGGGGAAAGGAGCGCTGCAGTAGAAAGGCGATTCAGATTTCTGCAAGCTGTCAACATGTAACGGTCCGTAACGGACCGTTACGAAGTGTAATGTTGGGGTAACGGCCGTTACGGCTGTGAATTTTTCCCGAACCGCATTATCGGCCCATATCAGTTTCGGAGGCCTTGATTTACGTTACATATCGGCCGTTACGCTACGTAACGGCCGTTATTTAAAACCATGATATATACACACGCTGTGAAATTATAATGCTCTGATACCCCTGTAATATCTACTACAATGTCTCGGACCCGAGGTGGGCACCGAGGAATTCCTGTTCATAAGGTAATACACCTATGTAGCGAAAAACATAAAATCATATAACCATAATTATAATACCAGAATTCAGTATTTTCTCAAAACATATATATACACATCTCTCCAATAATCTCCACTAGATCATCCGGGATCTACACAAAAAAAACATCTTCCAGCATACACTCACCCTACAGACAGGGTATACAAGATCCCCTCTATCTCCAAGCTTGATCTGCTCGTCTAATTGGATCACTTGAAAAGTGTTAAAATACTGGGTTGAGACAACTCTCAGTAAGACGAAATATGCTATTATCAGTGTGTGACAACTGAGTTTACATGAGTAATGTACTTTTAATCAACTGAAGCTGCGATTACATATAAAATAAAGCACAATATAACTCACACCTATGTGGCTTAAAATACAATTGTTTCTGAACTTTCTATTTAATCATACTCTCAGTACCTATAGGTATAATTGTTGTTTTCTGTAAATCTATATATATATTATCTGTGAAAACTTTCGTGGATGGCTGTATGTCATGATTTAACCTCTCATGACAGGGTTGTGCGGCCCGTAGGCGGGACTTAACACTGGTTGGCCTATCAGGATAAGTAAACTGAAACCTCTGTTGTCAGATCGGCCGCCTCAACTCAGACTACTGGGGAGCCTGCAATCTCTCCCAAGGCACGATCGACTACTCATAAAATCCACACACTGGCTGAGATATGTGGTTGCACTCTGAACTAAAATAGTTACGATACCGTGCTTTGATATCTGATCTGTTTCATCAAGGTCTGATATTGTATAATACTATTCTATATATATATCTTACTATTTTACCATAATTCTGTTTCAACTGTCTTAACTATAACATTGTAATAACTGATCTAAATATACTGTAAAATCTGAATAAACTGTAAAATCTGAAAGTTATAGTTCTGTAATCTGTATATCATGGTATTTTGTACATGCTATAAATCATATTTTTGTGCATATACTGTAAGTCGTGATACCTTGAAAACCGTGTAAATTTTGTACTGTTCTGATATTTACTCATGCCACACAATTAAATAAATAAAAACCTCCGTATTGAAATCTTTATTTTCTGATAATAAAAATAATAATAATCTGTAGAATTTTCTTGAAAACACATAATTTCATACCATAAATCATCCAGAGTTCAATACCCAAAATACATATAGTTTATTGATAAAAATATTTCTAAAATTGTTAGCATAGCATATTTTCCTTACCTAACTGACTAGGAGGCCTGATCTCAACTTTATCCTCACACCCACAGTGTACTAAACCCAAAATCCAGTAATAAAAAACATTTTCTAATTCAATCAACCCAAACTCAGAATAACAACTATACTCGCCTTTTCCCCAGGCTCACATATATCTTTATCCATAAAATTCTAAACTACTAATTATTTACCAATGTTACCTGAATTCCTAAGGAAACACCTGCTAGAATCCTCAACCCAAACTTGTGATATTTGGAAACCCAAACCCTGAAATCACAACACTCTAATTTAATCAACTCAAACTTCAGTATATTTTTATGTAACACAAAATCTAGGCTCAGAAAAGCCTGATAACCATAAAAACTCTAAAATAATCTACTCACCTAATTTTGGGATGATGCCTAAACTTTTCAAACCAAAATTCTGCTATGGCTAAGTTGTAGAGAATCTCCCCGGGATCATCGTAGTAAATTCTGATCGTTGAAACGGGTAAAAATGGAGCCGGAATCTTAGAGAGAAGGTGAAGAATCCAAAATGTAGTGAGAGAAAGAGGAAAGCAGCTGAATTCTCGCCAAAAATCGATTTTTGCATATTTGTAGATGGCTGGCCACGTGGCCTCATCGACGAACTGAAGAAGGGAGTTCGTCGACGAACCAAAGGGGTTTGAATTTACCCTCTCGGTATCCCTTCGTCGACGAGACTCTGAAGCTCGTCCACGAACCATATGAGGGCGTTCGTCGACGAAACTAGGGAGTTTGTCGACGAACCCTGCTTTTATCCCTTTTTGAATTTCCTTTTCCTCCCATTTATCTCCATTACTCTTAATTATTTAATTATTATTATTTTTCAGGTCTCTACAATATGTGCATACATACATTCATGTCTGTGAGGGTGTTTGATGTTGTAAGACTATTAAGTTACTACGGGCTTAAGCCTTTAGCCTGGTTGTTGAATACTTCCAAGTACTTACCTGCCTATTTGGCTCCCCAAACTTTGATAGCTACAATGACTGCTATTTTTACCAATTTGCAGGTGATCCTTTATATGTTACCGGTGGGCAACCCAAGTGCTGTGATTCTGAATTTGTAGATGAAAGTTTTGCGCAAGACGGGTACAGTATGATTTCATTAACATAAGCATTTTTTTCACTTGTTTCATTATCTTTGGTTTAGGACTCATGTTAAAATTTATGGTGCTATGCAAACCTTTGTACAAGTTTAAACTAAATGTCACGTGGAAGCTGGAAGCAACATATATTACAACACTATCTTTAGGAAGTAAATATGCAACAAAACTAAGTTTTTTTGGCTTGCAAAAATTAGCAATTCAAAACTGCTGTTAACATGCAGCTACTGCCCTTTAACCATAAAATATCTGGAATTTGATGTTCTCTTATGTGTGTGTGTGTGTGTGTGTGTGTGTGTGTTGGTTTTGTTCTCAAACATTGACCACTGCTTCTTGTCTCTAATTTATTGGAATAGGCACTTGATCTTGTAAGCCCAAAATGATATCCTTAGATCATTGTATGTAGCTTAGCACAACCTGCTGGTTCTATTCTCTGCTTGTCTTTAAATTAATTATTTCAACTTGAAAGTCTTATATCTGTGTTAAGAGCTAATTTTCTATTGATTTTCTAATGATGATCATGTGTGCTGTTCCTTTTTTATGATCTGTATTTATCTTTGTCGATTCTCTGATAGCTTGTATAACCATTGGCTTTTTAACACAGGAGGGATTGGTAACAAGGTGGGGGGGAATAAAATGAAAATGAAAGAATTTAAAGGGAAAGTAAAATGGAATGTTGAATAAATGGCAACGCCTCAGTTGAGGTTCTTATTTCTCAACCGTGCAATTCCCAATTGCGCATAATGAAACCTTTATATAGGCTTTTCCCTAAAGTCTAAATAATGAAAGAAGTAAAGAGAAAATAACATTAAATCCATAAATAAATTAATTAAAAAATAAATCCTATAATCCATAAGGTTACAAAATTAATAATAAAATTAAAATAAATTCAAATTTTCTTTTTTTTATGCCACATCATTTATTCATTTTTTTTAGTTGGTATTATTGAAATTTTGTGCTGGAGCTTCTTTGATTTCTTATAGTAACAATACAACTGCCCTCTTTGTGCTTGTTTAATCTCTTGTCCAATCTTATTTTTATGCAAGTTCTTGTTTAAGTTGTTTGCTCTGTTTGTTTCAAAAACTTTATTAGAGGTTACCAGAGGCCTACAAAGCCGGTTCCTGGAGACTGCGGGTACTACTTGCATGCACATCAATTGATTATTTCCCATCCAACCACAAATAAGGTATGGAAAATCTAGTACTTCTGGGATATTGCTACAAAATAATTTTTAGCAAAATATTATTTAGATGGTTCATTATTTTTCAATAAAGGCATGAGCTGCTAAGGATATACGAGTGCACATTTGGGAGATAATTACTACTTTGGGATGACAAATCTAGTGAGGGATAGGAACCCTTCATTTCACAAATTGGGAAATCTTTTGTTGGGGTTATCCTTTGGAATTTCAGGTTTGTTATTTTAAATTGGTCCTACTTATTTGTTTTTTGAGCTGTTGACAAGAGAGAGAAAGGTGAAAGATTATAATTTATTATAGTTAGCTTCCTTTCACAATTTTTTCTTTTTAAAGAGAACTTCATTAACAAAAAAAAAAAAAAGAGGAAATTACAGAGAATGGAGGACAAGACATCCTCCTAGAGAAAAGAAGAGCAATTACAATAAAGACCCTCTCCAATCCCTCAAGATCAGACAAAGAAACTCTAAAGAATGAACCCAAAGGGAAGCAGTGTAAGGGAGTCGAATTGCCATTAAAAATTCTTCCATTCTTCTCAGTCATGGTCCATAAAGCCCAAGAAAGAGAGAAAACACCACATCCCCACAAAACCATCCCTTGCTTACTCCCAAAACCTCCATATCAAACCAGCAGAAAAGTGTTAAAACTGTCTATAGCAGCACCACTACCTTATTAAGAACTGAGAACAAATAAGTCCGAAGCTGCCTGCTACACAACAATGGAGAAACAAATGATCACTAGTTTCACTTGAGATATAAACTTCCAAGGGCTTGCACGAGAAGCATTGCTACTACTTCTAGTATCCCAACCATTCTAATGTAAACCATACTTGTTTCTATCAACCTTGTGCCATAAGGAGTCAATCTCCAAGGGGAGGTGTTTCAGACACCTCATTCCCAAGGGCCAAGACCCAAACCCCCTTAGATTAAGGTCTTGTAATCTTGTCACAAATAACAAGATGATCCTCTTCACCTCCCCTCCCCCCCCCCCCCCCCAACCCCTAAAAAGAAAAAAAGGAAAAAAAAAGAATTCTGGACCACAAGAAATATCTTGTAAGCCTCTCCAAGGTAGCAACTGCACTCGCAGGAATCCTAAACAGATAGAAAATAACGGGAATATTAAAAAATCTGCATGGATTAGAGTAACTTGACCCCATAAGGTTATATAAGCCTCTTACAACCCTCAAGCCTACTCCGCACTCTCTCCACCACTAGATTCAAAAAAATATAAGGAAATAGGATTGCCTCTGAGAAGAAAACCGAAATAAGGTAAAGGCCAATCTAAAATGGTTCAACCAGCATGAACAACGTAGCCTTCCAACTCACCTTCCCCACATTGATTTCCACCACCCTGCTCTTTGACACGTTGATCTTCGATCCGAAATTTTAAAAAATTTTAAAGTGATGGTAAAATCTTTCAGAATTTCACAACATTATCTTCAAGAAAGAGAAGGTTATCATCAAACTAAAGATGTGATACATTAACCACCTCCCTACCTTCCTTAAAGCCCCGACTCCCAAGTAAAATCAAGTCTTGAACATGGCAAATCATCCTACTCAAAATGTCAATTGCTAACGTGAATAAAAAAGGCGAGAGAGAATACCCTTGTCAGAACCACCTTGAGGCTTTAAACCAATTCCTAGGCTGACCATTTGCTATTACATAGTCACCATGGCCCATTGTAATCCATTGCCTCCAGACCGCTCCAAACCCCTTCTTATTAGTTGATTCAGAAAACCCTAACTCACCATATCGTAAGTGTAGACACCCCATTTTGTTTGGGGCTTATATAACATAATTTGGATAAATATCCATTAATGCAAAGCAAAAAATATAGAAAAAATGAAAAAAATATAATGAAAAATGAAAATTTTTACATTGGGAAAAAAAAGAAGGAAATAAACAGAAATTTAAAAAAAAAGATCCGGTGGCCATTTTCTCCATACTTGCACCTGCACACACAAGAATTTTAATTAGGAAATCATAATAAAATCTAATTGGTTTTTAAATTTGATTAAACAATTTAAAATTGATTCATCAATTTAATTAACAAATTAGTTTTAAGTTTGATTGATCAATTTAAAACCGATTGGTCAATCAAATTTAAATCAAGGTTTTTTCCCTCAGGCCTATAAATAGAGAGCTTCAGAGGGGACATGGGACACACAAAGACAGAAACACAAAACAGAAAAGGAAGAAAGGAATTGCTTCAATAAAAAATTAAGAAAGAGTTGTGAAAAGAAAAGCTAAGAGTCTGAGTGATTGAGATTAGGAAGTAAAGAGAAGCAAAAGAACAAAAGGTTTTGGATTGTAGAAGTTTTGCATAAAAGGATTCCAGAGGCTTGGGCAAAAGGGGGAGAAGATTGCAAAGTGGAGAATTTAGGAACAAAGATAGGTACTTGTTAATTTTGTGCTAAATTTTAATTCAATTTTTGGCAATGTTGAATTTTGATTCTATAATTAGAGTTTAAACTCAAACAGAATAGATATCAATAATTTTCTCAGAATATACCCAACAAGATTCTGGTATATGACCCAAATTTGGAATACCCAGGTCCGAGTGTTTACCCAGATCCAAACACCCATACCTGATTACCCTGGATCCAAATACCTATACCCGATCATCCTAGATCCGAACACCCATACTCGATTACCCTAGATCCGACCCAAAAGACTTGGGTCAACTTGACTCGGGTCCAGGTCCAATGATCCGAGTATGACCCAATCCAGTCAAGCCCAATCTCTAAAAGCCTAGTGTCTAATCTAAGCCTAGCTCTAACCTAAAAACTAAATACCCCTAAGGCCAGATTGAGGCAAACCAAAGGCCCAATTGGTAGTAATGAATACATGAAACACCAGAATGTCAAATTTATACCTGAGTGATGGTCTGATAGTGTACATGGGCCCACCTTGATTCTGCTGGTCTCCCAAACTGAAACTCCATGCAATATGACCAATGCTATCTCTGCCTTGAGTTTGTAGCTCCACCTACATCACACGCCCATTAATACCGTGATACTGTTGAATCGAGATAGAACTCTCCACATTTCTGTCCTAAGTCCTTAACTCCACCTAAATAACATGATTGTTGCTGCCACAATTTTCTGACAATGGTTTCTCTTTCTTTAGCTGAGTACGCTGCTCCATGGCTTCATCAACAAAATCCATGTCCTCAATCACCCCTTTGTTTGCCATAGGATCACCCAGCTTTAACCCACCTTTCTTATACCCGAGAAAAGTGTACTGTCCGAACATAATACCAAGCCTAGATCCTCCTTCACTTGAATATTGCACCAGTGGACATCCACTCACAACCGAGTAGTCTACCGCAAAACTTGCCCACAATTCACCTACAACTTTCTCATCTAGCGATATCTTTGGCGATTGGTCACACGAGAAACTCGTCATACTCACTAACTTCACCAAAAAGTACCCTACAAGCCCCACATATGATCTGCCCTACTCACAATACTCCTTGAACAAAACCAGCATACTCAACCCCAATGTTTGACTTGCGAGTCTCTCTCCTAGTCTGGTTCTCCACCTCAGCCACTGCATGAAGTACACCAAGACCTTTCGTGATAAACCCACGAAGTATATATATCTATCCCCCTGATCCTATCATCATCGGTTCCCAAACATTTGAATACATGTAGTCACCCATATGCTTTAACTGCAAATCCACCTACAACCGTAACATCCTGCAGGTCATAGATATTTCTCGCTACTTTTTCTCCTTTCATCACTATTGAGTCGCTTTCACACTTTTTCATTTCTCCACTTTCTAACTTGTAACAATATCCATTACAATCTAAAGTACCCAATGAAATATCATTCTTCCTTAGACCCGATTCATGTTTTACATCACATATGGTTCTTACAACATCATCATACATTCTGATTTTGACATTTCTAATAACAAATATTTTGCATGAAATATCATTTTCCATCAAAATACAACCAGTATAAACTGACTTATAGATGTCAAACCATTTTCTAAGATAAAAGCATATGGTATCTCAGATTCAAGAATCATCCATGAGGCACTCCGAACCAGATGAAACACATGGCATATCTCCATCACTACATTCTGAATCTTCCTCCACTACACTTGCAGATTTTTTATGAACCCTTTGGCATATATCGGCCATGGTTCGAAATCGCAGTCGTGGGTAATGTCGCGTAACGGTCGCGGGTGTCACGATACGCGGGAGACGTGCGTGTTACGTAACAGGAAGCTGGCGTAACGATCGTGAATTTTTTTCACGCATGCACAACCATGCCAAAATCAAAAAATAAGCTTGAAATCCATTAATACGTGATTTTTAATGAATTTTGAAGGCTTTCATTCAACCTACAAATGTTTTTTAATAGGCATTATGATTTTATATTTATTTTAGTGCACTAATTACAAAAGAAAAAAGCATATTTTTTTATAGTTTACATTACTTTAATGACTAAAAGGATGTAGAAATGTAATTAAAATGAAGAATCAATTAATTAAAGACATTAAAGACATAAAGTTACTAAAAATGAGTCAATAGACTCAATACTCAATATACACATTACACATACATGAATTTGAAAAGTGATTGGTATCAAATATCAATAAATAGTTGAAAATACATTAATACAATATTACAAATTTATAACATAACACGTCACCACCAAAAAGAATGACGTGGAGGATCTTCATAATTTGCATCTGTATCTTGAGATTAGTATTGGAAATTATCTCCCCATCCTTGTGAAAATACATAGCTGAATAAACCCAAGTTTGCGTCATTTTGTTGTTGCTTTTGAAAATGTACCGGTGGTGAAAATCCAACTGATATAGGAGATGCATAATCTCCTCTTTGACCATATCTTGAATAATGTCCATAAGACGGGGTTAGGGGCTAGTTCTGTGTAGTGTATAGAAGAAGACTCACTAGATCCTGAGATTCTTGATCCACTAGGATAAAAACGTGAGTCGCAAGATGCATAATGTGGATATGTTGGATGAGATTCATATGATTGTGATGATAAACCATCTAAACCGAAGTCGCCGAAACTATGAACCACACCATATGAATCTTTAGCATAATCACTAGGGTCACTACAAGCACTCCTTCTCTTGGGTTGTGAAGATTGGTTCCCTGGAGGAATACCCAAGTCATAATTTTCAGGTTTATCATGTAGTCCATAACGATTAGAAAGATATATATCCCTTACAAATGATGTCCCTATGTCATATCCATAATCATATTCTACACCGCCGCCACCACCACCACCACTACCACCCCCTCCCCCCCAACCTCAGCTCCAGCACCACTCATCATCATCACTTGGTGGGCTCAAACCAAGATTACCATCACTTTGTGTACGTTCAGGGCTTGAACTTGAATCATCATGCACGTTTATTGGTGGTTGATCACCTCCTTCTGCAGTACCACCAACTTCTTCATTTAACCAATTTGAATTGTCCTAACCGTCAAGTAATTGTGTCTCTCTCTCCTCTAACCATTGACTCAAAGGATCATCTTCTTCGAATATGTAGTCCAAATTGATAGGATTGAAACCATCTTCAATTTCCTATTGGCATATTCTCATTGTACCGCTTAACTTTAACCTCATGTTGTAATATACGAAAACAAGTTTTTGTAGTCTTATGTACTTTAATTTATTTTTTGTTTTCATATGGATACTAATGTGGTCTGGTTAAGAACTCTGATTGTTATTCTTTGGAGCTCGGGAGCACACAAGCCATAATGAATCCACCATTCTGCTGCATGAATAATTAAAGAGAGTTTTATGTCAGCATAGCGCATTTTTCAAAAGTCAAATTTGAACATAAAAAGAGAAAATATAGTCATTCATCCATTATTTAGCTATATTTACCAGGATTTGCTTGTTACACTGCCCTTTGAGCCAATGGTGTTCCAAACGTCTCCTGCCTATCTCGATATAGCAACAACTAAAAAAGGATGATTGTGAAATATAATTAATTAATTAGATGTATTAATAGTTATTCTAGAAAGTATTACAAAATACTAGAACAATTCATTATTCAATTTAATGGAACCAATACTTACTTGATTAATAGCCCGAATTTGAGTATCTATATCGGGTACTAACTTGGTTATCACTTTTTTAACCCCATTCACGACTTCTCTAACAACTTCAGGGGAGGGTGGGGCACCATAAAGAAATTGTGGGTTCAAAAAATATCCTAAAATTAAATTTAGAAACATATTAATCAATAGTTTTTTAATGCAACTATGCATAATTTAAAAGTTAAAATAATAATAAATTGTATTTGATTTACACTCACCAGTAGCATGCAAATCTTGGTGCAATTGAAAACTCCACCAGTTGTCAATAATTTTTCAATAGGCTTTGTAGAAATGACAATCTTTTTGAATGGCCAACTTCGCCCTATCAACTGCCTCTTATGTGAAACCCATGGTTGGTTTTTCATCACCATCAACCAATTTAAGAACTTCCACTTAGGGTTCCTGCACTTTAATTATATCGGAGGCCTTTTGCCAAAACTCTTTACCTAAGATAATCTTCTTCGAATCATATGTTGGGCCTGATTTTACCATCCCAAACCTTGAGTTTTTCCAAGCATCAGCTGTAAACCTTTCCCTTCATTCTTGTTTATGCCTAACAATAGTCTCCAAAGTAATGAAGTTGGTGGCAAATCGAGTGATGGCAAGGCGAAGTAACTCTTTATTATTTGTGAATTTCTTCATGAAATTCACTGTCCATGTGTGGTTGTAAATGAAGGAGGCTATTGTTCTTGCATCTTCTAAGACCACCTTTACGTTACTTTTCTTGTCAATATCTTCAAGAATAAGGTCTATGCAATGAACTGCACATGTTGTCCAATAGAGATTGAGTCTCTTCTGCATTAATAATTTTCCTCTTGCCTTCATTGCAGCTTCATTATCAATCACTACTTGGACAACATTCTCCTCTCCAATTTCTTCAACCATCTCGTCCATTAATCTGAAATGAAATTATAGATTCAATAATTACTACTACTTAATTAAAAACATACAAGTTCATAATAATATTTGCATATACAATTAAAATTAGAAAATTACCTGAAATAATATTCAGTTGTTATGCTTGGCACATCAGAGGCATCAACTGACTTGTGAAACACGGTGTCTCTATCGCACTAAACTAAAAAGTTTATAATATGTTTTCTAGTTGATCCTAACCAACCATCACACATAAGGATTATACCTCTCTCCTTCCAAATTCCTGCAAAAGAAGATAGATATATATATATATATATATATATATATATTTTACTAAAAGAGGGCTTCACCTCCTTTCTTTATTGGAAAACCCCTCACTTATGGCGGAGGAAAATCGTGGTTCCAGCAAAACAAGCTACTAACAGATAGAAACGAAACGAAACGAAACGATAACAAAACGAAGATAAAACAACACATTAGACTCTTAAATTAGGAATACCAATTTTGTCAAGTCGTATCATGCCTTTAACTATACGAGGTAGAGAATCAAACTCCAGATATCTCATAGTGGTGCCTTCCTCTCCTTGGCGTGCCAAGAAGTCCGCAGCCTTATTTCCTTCTGAATTGGTGAGCAATGGTGAAATTAATCATGGAAAGAAGATATATAATTTCTCATTTCTTGATACTCTTGTTCCAAATAAATTTCAAATACCTCATAGGTTGATGGACCCTTCACCCCCTTTTCAACCTTTGCATCAATATCAAGCATAGGCTGCATAAATGGAGAGTCAGTAACATTCGTTGGAATCCGATTATAAATTAGGAATTTTCAACTGCTTTTCCTGATTTACTTCTTAAACTTTTCAGTAACTTAGTATTGATTTTTGGTTGTTTTGCACTCTTGTTCCTTCTAAAATAGGATCCATTGCCTTTAGTCTAGCTTCAGGGGCATCGAGATTGATCCATTGTCGTCCACTACTTCCAGCTTCTCGACCACTATAAGATCAAGCTCCTACTCTACTAAAACCACTGGTAGCACCACTGCCAGAGCCACCTACCCCTTCATAAATATTACCCCCTCCAATTGTTCTTGCTCGAAATCTTTGTCTCTCTTCCCATTGTTGTTGTGATCATATGCTTTCTTGTCGAGCAAATCTCATACTTTCTTCTTTCTAGTCTTCTTCATCACTCAAATTCTAAAAATCTCCTCTAATTTGGGCTTCTGCTTCATCTTGCCTTTTTTGTGTCTCTTTTCTTCTCAGCATATTGTTGTAGATGTTTCATTATTTGTTCTCATGTGTGGTCACATTTGAGCGTCCAGCTATTTGACCATTTTTATGTGTCAAGTGTTGTTTCAAACGTGTAATGTCTCCTTTAATTATCTTCCCACACAACTTACACATAATAACATGTTTGTTACCGTCCACCGCAGTGCTAAAATGCCATCCAATGTCCCCATTAGGTAAGTTCTCATTTCCTTTCTCACGTGGCATCTTGATAGACTTGATTTGATGATTTCTACACAACACACAAAGAAAATACAAAGTTACAGGCTTATAGCCTTTATAAAAAAATGACTAGTATAATATAATTAGTAATTTAGTAAATATTAAATAGTAAGTACTAAATAGTTCTAATTTTAAATACTTATTACATAAAAATAAAATATAATATTTTATTAAAAATAATAAGTAATGTTTATTTAAAATATTTAAATAAATAAAATTATAAAATATTAGATATTTTATTTATTAGTAAAATAAGAGTGTTTATGCATATATTTAAGGGATGTGTTCTCTTGTTGAAAGGATTTCAATAAATACGTATCTTTAAAAAAAATATATTCATTTATCTTTAAAAAGATATTTTCATTATTGTTTATAACTTGATTTTATTTTCGTTTATAATAAGAAATTAACATTATAATTTTAAAGGTGAAAAAAGCTTTTGCTCTACTTTCATATACATCACTAATAGAGAACCATACAATACAAATTGATTATTTAACTTTTTAAGCATTTTCTCAGTATATGGATTAAAATAATTTTTTCCCAAAAATTCTTGTAGTAAAAATCAGAATTATTAATGTACTAAGTTAAAATTTTGTTTATTAAGTTATCAATTTTTACTTTATTTGATAACTAAAAACAAAAAATAGATCATGCAAAGATTTTTTTTTTACCTAATTTCAAATTTAAGGTCAAAATGATGTTTTAAAACTTAAAAAATATTAAGAAAAAAGAAATATGAGATGGAATTAGATTTTCATAATTACTTTTCAAAAAAAATAAGACAATTAAAATATTCATAAGTTAAGAAAAATTTATTTTACATATGATTATTATTGATTTCTAATTTTTTACTATATTAAATTACTATTATTTTATTCAATTTAACATACATGATACAAGTTACAATTAAAACAAAATATAATTTTTTTTAAAAGAAAAATATAATGAAAAGTTTAAGTGGCTAGTGAGTCTTGACTCTTAACCTTAAATCTCATACGTGCGCTGGAGAGTGGAGAATTGAGCTGAGATTGAGAGAGGAGCCTCGAAGGAGTCAAAGCATGAACAGCCAATGACTCCAAACTCTGAAGCCGAAATCGAAGGGCTGGCCGCTAGCGAGTGGCGACGACTGGCGTAGGGAGCTGCTGAAGGGCTATCGGCGACTCGCGGAGGCAGCGGAGCTGCTACAGGGCTATCGCCGATGACTCGCGAAGCTGCTGCAAGTCTGCAACTCCTGCAAGGCTACAAATGTGGCTAGATGAGTAGATCTTATCTCACTCTCAAGCTTCGAAGTGAAGCCTTCTTATTTAGCTTCGTCTAACAACAAATCAAAGTCCAACGTATGATTTTTATTTTTGAATGTTAGATTGATGGGTGGTTGGGACTTGGGAGAGGGGGAAAGCAGTGGCAAGCATTGATTTAGGGATTCAGGAATCGTCCTTCAACTGGCAAGCTGTCAGCCAGGGTAATGGTCCGTAACGGACTCTTACGAATTGTAACGTTGGGTAACAACCATTACGGACCATTACGGCGGTGAATTTTTTCCGCTCCGCAATATCGGCCTGTATCGGTTTCGAGGACTTCAATTTCCATTATGTAACAGTCATTATGCTACGTAACGGGCGTTACTTTAAACCATGATATCGGCATTCCAGTTTTCGCCAAACTAATGTCGGAGAATCCTCATCCATGACGTGATACAACACGTCATTAACCAAACAAAGTTGAATGATTGATACTTCCGTTGCTCTCAATTCATTCCAAGTCATTGCATTCATGCTGTCCGGTTGAATTTTGTATAAAACTTTCACCATACCTTGCTACACCAAGAGATCCTTCACCCTTCTCTGCCACAAACTGAAATTTCTGGTTCCATCAAATTTGGCAACATCAAATTTTGCAGAAGAAGATGCAGAAGCTATTACAACTTCGCTCTGATAGCAATTGTTGTGAAAAATGCCCCTCAAATAATGCACAGTAGAATATGTATATTGTGTAAAGGATCAAACAAAATCAAATGCAACAATATATAATAGTGATTATCGAGAATCATTCCACAACCACAACAAATAAACAAAGTAATAATAATAACAATGACACCAGAATTTACGTGGTTCGGCAAAGTCTACATTTATGGGAGCAATCAGCAAAGATTTCACTATGAAGATCACAAAATACACAATACAATGAGTTTCAATGATCTCTCCTTCTCTCATCAAAATATACCCAGAGTGGTATATTTAATAACCCCACAGAGGCTTCCCTTCAAATGTCCAACCGTCCTAACGTTCACATTCAAAATTTGAAATCATCCTCGCAACCCCGAGTCCATTCGTTGAAGAATAGGGCCCATTTGTCGACGATTAGTGTCCATTCGTCGACGAATCGAGCATATTCGTTGACGAAGTCTGAATGTCTGAATTTTATCTGCTCTCAATACCTCCATTCATCGACAAATGCCTGCTGCACAACACCAATGACTTCACACATATGTTTTTCTTCCTTTGTTTATGAACTCCACCAAGTATGAGAGCCACAAAATACACAACAATCTCCACCTTGGCGATTATATGCCCCTTAGGAGAACCTGAAAAACATATCTAATTGCTCCACCTTGACTTTAGAATGTTCGGTTGGGACCGTTTCCTTTCTAGCACTTGGAGACAAACACTAAGTCCAAACGATGTCGCTTGAACTTGCCGATGGTAGCTTCAGCTGCTATCATCAACCCTGATACTATTGTAGATGCAACACCCGAAGACTTCACCTTAGGCTTCCAATAAGACCATCCCACAACATTTAATACAAAAGCTGCTGCAAGCCTTATATCACCAAAGCCCCCTACATAGTCTTCAACAAAACTTACAACTGACGGTCCACTCTGTTGTCTGCCGAAACACCCCATTGCACAAATTATAGGGAACTTTTGACATATCTCGTACATCACTGCCCGTTCTTGGGTACCGAACGGTAGACATTCTAAATTGATTCTCCATTGAACCCCCTTGAGACAGCAAACAAAGTCTCCCTACGGCTCCATCCATAAAGCCACCCTGAGATAACACCAATCTCCCTGTAGTCATGTCCACAAAACCACCCTGAGATAAAATCAATCTCCTTGCAGTTTTGTCCATGCGAATCAGCAAACCAAGACCCATCTTGGTCGTACCCAACACATTCATGTCAAAAATTTTCAACAGAATTCCCAACTGATTAGCCTCAGTTAAAATTTTTCCAGCCAATAACATATCATTCACACACAACAGATACATTACTCTACTGCATCTTATCACCCTCTTCCACACTGGAAGTCTCATCAACTCACACACCTGGTACATATGCAATACATCGATTTTCTCTACCATAACACTTATCCTTCTATTTTTCCCTTTGCTATGCATTGCAACTTGAAAAATAGTAGATAGCTTGCTGCTGGTAGTAATGAATATATGAAACACCTGAATGTCAAATTTATACCTAAGTGGTGGTTTGATAATGTACATGGGCCCACCTTGATTTTGCTGGTCTCCCAAGTTGAAACTCCATGCAATATGACCAATGTCATCTCTGACCTGAGTTTGTAGCTCAACTTGTATCACATGCCCATTCATACCGTGATACTGTTGACCCGACATAGAACTCCCCGCATTTCTGCTCTGAGTCCTTAACTCCACCCTAATAACATGATTGCTGTTGCAGCAGTTTTTTAGCAATTATTTCTCTTTCTTTACCTGAGTACGTTGCTCCATGGCTTTATCAACAAAAGTCATGTCCTCGATCACCCCTTTGTTTGTCATAGGATCACAGCTTGAACCCACGTTTCTTATACCCCAGAAAAGTGTATTGTCCGAAGGTAACACCAAGCCTAGATCCTCGATCACTAGAATATTGCACCTGGACATCCACTCACAACCGAGTAATCTATCGCAAAATCGGCCTACAATTCACCTACAACTTTCCCATCTAGCGATATCTTTGACGATCGGTCACACGAGAAACGCGTCATACTCACTGACTTCACCAAGAAGTACCCTGCAAGCCCTGCATATGATCTGTCCTGCTCACAATACTCCTTGAACAAAAACAGCGTACTCAGCCCCAATGTTTGACTTGAGAGTCTCTCTTCCAGTCTGGTTCTCCACCTCAGCCACTGCATGAAGTACACCAAGATCCTTCGTGATAAACCCACTAAATACATATGTCTATTCCCTGATGTTATCATCACCGGTTCCCAAACATCTGGATACATGTAATCACTCACATGTTTTAACCGCATATGCCACAAAATATCTGACTCAGATTTAACAGTTGCAGATCCACTTACAACTGTAACATCTTGCAGTGCATAGATATTTCCCACTACTTTTTCTCCTTTCATCAATATAGAGTCGCCTTCACACATTTTCATTTCTCCACTTTTCGACTTGTAACAATATTCATTAAAATCTAAAGTACCCAATGAAATAACATTCTTCCTTAGACTTGATTCATGCTTTACATCACATATGGTTCTTACAACACCATCATACATTCTAATTTTGACATTTCCAATAAAAAATATTTTGCATGAAATATCATTTTCCATCAAAATACAACCAGCATAAACTAACCTCTAGATGTCAAACCATTTTCTAGGATAAAAGCATCCAGTATCTAAGATCCAAGAATCACCCGTGAGGCACTCCAAACCAGATGAAATACATAGCATATCTCCATCACTACATTCTGAATCTTCCTCCACTACACTTGCAAGTTTTTTGACGAACCCTTAGACATTTATCGGCATTCCAATTTTCGCCAAACTAATGCTGGAAAATCCTCATCCATGACGTGATACAACACGTCATTAGCTAAACAAAGTCAAATGGTTGATACTTCTATTGCTCCCAATTCATTCCAAGTCGTTGCATCTATGTTATCCGGTTGAATTCTGTATAAAACTTTCACCATACTTTGCTACACCAAGAGATCCTTCACCCTTCTCTGCCACAAACTGAAATTTTCGGTTCCATCAAATTTGACAACATCAAATATCACAGAAGAAGATGCAGAAGCCATTACAACTTCGCTCTGATACCAATTGTTGTGAAAAATGCCCCTCAAACAATGCACAGCGGAATATGTATATTGTGTAAAGGATCAAACAAAACCAAATGCAACAATATGAATGGTGATTATCCAGAATCATTCCACAACCACAGCAAATAAACAAAGTAGTATTAGAGCAATGACACCAGGAATTACGTGGTTCGGCAAAGCCTACATCCATGAGAGCAATCGGCATCACAAAATAAACAATACAATGAGTTTTAATGATCTTCTCTCCTCTCATCAAAATATACCCAAGATGGTATATTTAATAACCCCATGGAGGTCTCCCTCCAAATTTCCAACCATCCTAACATTCACATTCAAAATTTGAAATCATCCTCGCAGCCCTAAGTCCATTCGACGATGAATAGGGCCCATTCATTGACGATTAGTGTCCATTTGTCGACGAATTAGGCATATTCGTCGAAGACTTCTGAATTTCTGAATTTTATCTGCTCTCGATACCTCCATTCGTCGACGAATTAGGCCTATTCATCGATGAATGGCTGCTGCACAGCACCAATGACTTCACACATATGTTTTTCTTCCTTTGTTTATGAACTCCACCAAGTATAAGAGCCACAAAAAACACAACAGAGGTGTTTTGTTCAAGTGCAATCACTAAATATGGCTGCGCGTCAAGATTTCAAACATAAATTAGTTTAGCTGTCAAGAAACCCTTAGTTATTGCTACAAGAAAAAATACCACAATAGATGAATAGCGTAATTTGGCAGCAGCAATCTCTGAAAAGAGCAAAAGACAGATTACAAAATGGTCTAATTTATAGATGATTCCCTATAGGAATTTCATTTTAGAAAAGGTGCATGGCAGGAGGAAAGTTTTTTAAATTAGTAATTGACAATGACTGCTGTAAATATCCAGTTGCTGAAGTAATGATGGAAATTGAAGCTTGATATGGTGGAACATCTACAGCCTTATCAGGTTCTTTTGGTCCAATAAAGGGAAGGAAATCTGCATAATATCGAGGAGCGTAGTTAATTTTTCAATTGGAATCACTCGCAAAGGATCCAGTTTAGTTCTATGTAAAACTGATGGACACATGCCATATTAGACTTGGTCATCATTGGCAGAATGGTCTTTAGGTGTTGTCCATGATAACCACAGTTAAGAAAAAGATGATTTTGGATTGCATGAAGGATGTTGATGTCACAGGGAGAAGTAGAAATCATGAAATGTATACCGATCTTTTTTCATGAAACCAACCAATATGTGAGTGAAATTGAGAACTGTTTAATGGAATTAGTAGGTGCTTCATCAACACAAAATCAAGCTATAGGAGATGGGAGATGGGAGATGCTGCCACTGAAAGCTCTGCCTCTGGAATTGCTGGACCTTACTCAAATAGCAATGGAGATTGAAATGAAGAGGACATAGGGTGGTATGCTGCTGAAAATGATTCAGAAGCCCTGGCTGCATGAGAAAATAAATTGCATCATTACTGCATAAGAAATCCTTTCATAATAGAATAAAATCAGTTGAGATTCAATTTTAATAACACTGTTGAGAACTGATACTGCTCTTGAATATACAGGCGGTGATTTGTATCTGTTATGTTTTAACCAAGGTATCCTTCATCAAACAGCATGTGCACATACTCTCCAGAAAAATGGGGAATGGCTGAGAGAAACTACCAGCACCTCCTAGATATTGCCTATACAATCTTTTTGCCCTGATGCTATCCTTTTTCTTCCTACTTTATTGACCATGTCTCTAGCTATTTTAAGTTAAACTATACCTCCGAAGTTGTTATTTCCCAAACTAACATTATTTCATGTTCCCTATGCACGTTAGAGTGTGTTGCATTTGTTCAAATTTTCTTTTGAATTGCACAAACCATCTCCACAAGCTACCAAGTTCCTTTTTTTAGGATATTCCTGTACTTAAAAAAGGTATAAATGCTATAATCCTGTTAAGTGCAACTAGCTGATACATTCACCAAATGAACATTTGTCTCACATTTCTAGCAAGCTAGGCATGGGAAACATATGTGCACCAGCTTGAGGAGTGTTAGGTGGTTAATTTGGAGTGCTTTTAAAGGGGTTAAGTATTAATTAATGACAGTAAGAAGGTATTTGTTGAAGCATTGTTTATAAAAATCTTTTGTGAGCGTAATGAGTTAATGCCAAAAGGAGATCAGCTCTGTCAAAAGAGGTAGGATCACTTTGATCTTACTTCTCCTTGCATTAACCTAGTTCTGCTCTCTCTCTCTCTTTCTCTCATGAAACAGGAATGCCAATGCACGCTGTTTAAATACAGACTCATCCAATGCATGGATGAACTTATTTTCTTCGTTTCATTTCCTACTGCAATAAATTAGGGCCTTAAAAAAATGATTACTTAAGAATTTGAGCATTAAAGCCACTCGTCTGTTATGTATCTCATCGTTTCTCTACTTGTTGATCAGAGTTAAGTGTGGTAAATTGAGTTCTATTTTTAATCTGTGAGGTTAAATAATAAATTTATTTAATATTTAAACTGGGTATGAAACAGCCAATTCAGTGCTAATTTACTGTGGGCAGTTGGTTCTATTGAACTGAAGACAGAATCTGCATTCCTAAGTTGAACATGAATTTGAAATTTGTCCACGGTGTTAGGGATAAATTGATTTGAGCCATGTTTTAAGTATGGTCAGAATTTTTTGTGCACCGCGTACTTCATTATTTCCCCTCAGGTTGTAAAGGGAGGGACTTCAGTCTCCCTTGGTTGATCAGGTACATTTTTTGGTTTCCACTGTTGGGAGTTTATGGCACTTCTACTTTTCAAAGTAGAAAAAAACTGCTTCCAGGGTTTAACCAGTCTGGAAGTGTTCACAAATTTCTTCTACCATTGCAGGTAATTAAAGTGACTGCGCCTCTTCCATCTGTTCTCCGAACTCAGTATGAGACCGAATAAAACAACCTAGAATAGAAGCAGCACTACTTGGACACCGCGGACAGGTTACATTCAAGTTGCTGCAGAACAATACAAGTGCTTAAATGGCAAAAGCTTGCCTCCAAATTAATCCGTTGTATTAGTTGTTATGAAAAAGCATAGGGCCCCTTTGTTTTTCCACCTAGGATCCATCTATTTCATTATTGGAGACGAGATCATTTCAAGACTGAAACTCTTAAGTTATTTGGTAGAATAGAATAATTCTTTTTTCCTATAACAGTTGTCATAAAGCTAGGTTTTTGCTTGTTTTTAGAATTTTCTTGAATAAATGACTGGGGAACTGCTGCTTCTTCTTGAAGGATTTCTGTGAGAGAGAGTTATCAAAAGCAAGCAAAGCATCTGGGCAAAATGTCCAAGCTGGTTGTATGTAGCTACTCGTCCATAGCCTTCTTTTAAATAAAACTGTAATAAGCGGATGCACTTGGAGGGCGACAGCGTCTTCTGGAATGACAATGACTTTTTTGAGAATTTATTATTAGAAATTTGACGTTTATTTCATAAAAATATCCTTGTTCCCTTAAATTTCTCAAAAACATACACAAAAATGGCTGGCTACTATTAGTTCAACATTATAAATTTGTAAAACATTTTTAAAGAAATCATTTTAATGATATATATATATATATATATATATATATATATATATATATATAAAGAGAGAGATTGAGATCTATTTCAATATTATTATATACTAAAATTTTAGGCAACAAACGCTTCAGTAGCATGATGAAATCACATGCACTTTTTTGTTTTTATGTTGGCTTTACATGTTATCCCTGCGTCAGTAATTTCAGTGCATGGAACAGGGATCAAGATAGATTTTTTTTATATATAGTAAGAATGCTTGCACATGCGATGGCTCAAAAAAACGTAGAACCCACTTCTGGGAACGAGGATCAATGGTGAATTTGAAACCCGCGGAACTGTTTAACAATTGCCGACAAAGATAGGCTCAAACCATTTATCTTCCCTGCAGCTACAACACCAAAAAAGTATTAACAAAAAAAAAAAGCACAAAAATTGAAAATCAGTGTTGAATCAATTGGGTAACCAGAAACAGTTTCTCCCCTCGCCCCAATTTGCACAGATTATTTCTGTATTGCCCATCAAATACAACAAATACAAGAGTGCTGCTGCAAATATTACAAGCGCCTACATACAATTCCTTTCTGGGTCTTGTTTTGCTTTGTTAACCAACCAAAAAGACGGGTATGAGAAAACCGTCCACTGCCCTAAATCATTTTCATTTCATTGCAAAAGTTACAAAAACTATAATACACAATGGCGGCAAAAGAAAAGATACAACACTCTCACCGCTGAGGCTGAGGGCCCTTTCAAAGAATAAGGCCCTCTCTCAGACCCGCTATACCAACTACCTGCTGCCTATGTCCCCCACATTCTTCCCCCTCCACGATTCCTCCTCTCTCATCCCACTCCCAACCTGAACCTGCCCACTGTACTGGTCTGTCTTGTTGGCGTAGTGCATTTTAATGGCTGCCACCGGGTCTGAGACCGATACGCCAGTGCCGGCTCCCACAAGAATCCCCCCTCCCCTCCCTAAAACATTCATTCCAACCATTCCCCCCATCGTCTGTTGCTGCAAGCTTGACACTGCTTCAAACCCTTTTCGCCTTTGCACCTCCGGGTAGATTTCTTGCTTCTCCTTCAAATCTACTGCAAAAGGCGGTGGCACCTTAGTACCATCTCGGCTCCTGTACATCTGAAAATCCGCCACTCCATTGCTGCTACTCATTTCTCTTGTTGGAAAAACAGTCACACCATTCAAATTGTGTTCTGTACCCTTTACAAGGGCCTGCAACGGCTGTTGCTGCTGCTCCATTTTGGATACAGATGCTGGATAACTCCCAAATGCTGCAGGATATTTAGCCAGCAAGATTGAAGAATCAGGCAAAGCTGAAAACCCAGTTTGTATTCTATTCCCATCCCAGAATCCATAACTCATGGGAAGATTCTCAAGGCATAGATAATTGTTCCGGTCAATTCTTGAGGGAATGGAACTTCCCTCCACATTGTGATGACCATTGAACTTTAAGTTAAAAGGCTTGCTGATTGCCTTAGGCTGATGATGAACCACCTTATCATCAGTATCTTGGGTGCTAGCATTCGTTTTCTGCAAAGATGATGGGTGACTGAGAATCTGGCCAAACAGTTTTACATCACCATTCCGGCTTGGTTTCTCTGCATCAGACGAACTCTGTGCATGTGCC
The DNA here is from genome assembly GCF_029873635.1 of Malania oleifera. Classification (NCBI taxonomy): domain Eukaryota; kingdom Viridiplantae; phylum Streptophyta; class Magnoliopsida; order Santalales; family Ximeniaceae; genus Malania; species Malania oleifera. Next base: position 13,727,060 of record NC_080426.1, read on the forward strand.
CTTGAATGGTCACCACTATGTTCTAAGTTTTGGGACAGCAGCTGCAGCTCAGCAGCTGAACTCTGATCTTTCACACTGCTACACCTATGAAGATAACCACAATCCTGTCCCAAATAACCAGATTGAAAATTCCCATCAACCTTCAGTGAGCCTTGAAATGCAGAAGACCTTGTGGCACCAAGGTCCTCCGTCACCTCTTTCTTCATTGGCAAAGGGAATGGATAACCCCCAAGAATATGGGAAGATTCAACATGGCTCACTGAAGGATGTTCTGATGTATGATGCTGATGGCCGTCTACAGCAAATGACATTTTACACAGCTTTTCCCCCATCTCCTCAAAATCAAATGTTGATGATGATGATGATAAATCTTGGTTAATTCTCTCATAGTGAACGGTCACAGGATCATGTGACACTGAATTTTCAGTTAAAAGAGATGTGCCCCGCTGCAATGAGACAACAGGAGGCTTGTGGGTATGATCCAACTCTGAAGAAACTATCAGCTGGCACTCTGGGTCAAAATTGAACCCACTAGAGCTTGATTTCACAGCCAGGTGAGAAGTATCTTCAGCTGCATCTAAATTTTGCGAGGGGCTATATAGGCCAGTTTGGCCACTTGTGTCAGCATCACATTTTTTATTTTCATCTTGTCCATCATCCACACTATTTTTCAGCAACAAAAATTTCTCACCCTCGGATTCATTTCCAAGTCCCTTAACAGACACATCAGCAACTAAAGATTCAGTCTCCAACACAGCATTTAATCCAGATGGGGTAGAGCCAACTGCCTCTTCAGCCAATGGTGATTCTACCCCAGAATCACATTGTCCGATCACTTCATTTCTTCTAGCTTCAACATCATCTGACAGAATTGCATTCTGCTGGACAAGCAATGGCACAGATTCACTAACACCTCCATTTTCTATATTACCATCAAGTATCTGATTGGGCTCGTCCTCTGCCTGACATTCATCAGGAACAAACTTCTCTATAGCCACGGCATCTTGAAGATTCACTTTCTCAGGGCAACTCTTTTCCACAGAACTGTTCAGGTCAGTTTGCAAGTCCATTCTCCCTCCAGGAACAGATTCTTCGTGGTTTATGCACAAAACATAACGGGGCAAATCCACATCCAATTTACTACTGCAGATAGCGGAACCTGTTTCCACAACACAAGCATCGTCGGTATCACTCCCACCTCCACTGCCATCATTACTCGACGGTGTTCCTCCATTGCCACCAACAGGATGGGCCAAATCCAGTCCAAGGCACTTGCGTGCCTTACTAAAGAAGACCTTGCACTGGTCCCTGGACTTTGTTCTGACACATTGTGAAATCATTGCAAAATCCTTCCCATAAGATGACATGGCTTGTATAAATATAGACTTCTCGTCATCTGTCCAATCAGAAGAATCCATCTCCCCACAGCTCTCATCTGAACAAGTCTCGTCATCAACACATGTAACCTCAGGTGTCAATGGCCGTTTGGTTACTGCACCCACTTTTTGGCACTTCCACTCCTGGTAACTCTCTCCAGGGTCAACAGAACTTGTAATACAAGAACTCATTGCCTCTGACGATAACGAACCACATATACCCGCCAAAACATCAGCAGCCACAGTTTCCCTATCATTCACAATAGTATCAAAATTGCTACACTTTTCTGAACTGTCATCATCACCACGTGACATTTTATAATCACTGAACCTACCAGCCACTAACCTTTCTGAACAACTTTGCCGGTAATCTGTGTTCTCATCAGCATGAGCTGCAAAAACCGAGGCAGCCCCCAACACATCAAGAGAAGCAGCATTTGATTCCCGATTCCATTTTTTCCCTGATGTCACTAGATAGGTATTAGTAGGCAAAGACTTCCTCTGTTTTCTACACTCCAGCTTCTTCCTTGTTTTCTCAAAAAAATCAGATTTGTGGTTTTTGTAGTAGAACTCTATGCAATCTGCAGTTGTCTTGTGGTCAAGAAAAGAAGCAATTTTCCTGAAATCTTTCCCGAAAGTAGCCAGCTTATCCATGAAAATTTCCTTCTCCTCTGGAGTCCAAGGGTTGATCATAACTCTTTCCTTCTCAACAGCACAGGGATCTTCCACTAATCCATTACTGGAAATAAACCTAGACACCATCTTCTCCTTCTTGTCCAAGATCAAGGCCGGCATCTTCAAAGTGTTTCTGTGAAGCTTAACCTGGGAATCTGCAAGCAACTTACTTGCAAAATTAATTATCTCCGTGGTAGGGACAAGGCTAAAATTCCCTGCAGTAAAAATCACATTTAGGGGGAAAAGCAAAATGAGTCAACAATGAGAAGTCTGCATATTTCGCATCATTTCCCAAAATTAGAAAAGGTGCAAGCCAATTGTTTAAACTTAGAAACCTTAAAAATTATATAAGGGGTAAAAAAAAAAAAGAAGAGGGTAATAATAAACCAACATCCACTTACAAAAAGGGAAAAAGGCTGCAAAATCAACACAAATGTTTAAAATGTGGAAGAAGCAACCAGTCCAATATTCCTCATTATAAAAATAGAAGTGCCTCATTGAAGCATAAACAATTTCAAACCAAGGAAATTTTTTGAACTACCAGTGACAATTGATACTTCTCCACTCTGCATCTTCCAACAAACATAAAAGAAATCGTATGAACATGTTTTTATGAGATCCGCCATTTAACTTTCATGGTATAAGATATGATTAATCAATCCAATAATGAGAGTAACACCAAGCTACACTTAAAACCACCATTGAATCCAGTGATCCAGTGTCAAAAGAAAAAAAATTATCAGAACAAAAATATCAATTTAACATATTCCCACACCCAAATACTAGTTTGCATGCAATGCCTTAAGACTGCTTCATTTCCTTAATAGTCACATAAATCCTCTACAAATTAACAGATTCACCACTAAACATATCAAAGTTACAAATCTTCCACAATGCAAATTTGGATACCTTTCTCAAGGAAAAAAAACCGTCCCATAAAAATTAGAGCATAAGACACTGCCCTCTCCTCAGGTTTGATAAAAAGACAGAAACCTCCCCTAGAAGGTCTCAAAAATTCCATATACCTCCCTTGACATTAATTTTTGGGACACTTACATCATTTTTGTGTCTTTTTAACAAACCTTAAGGGAGATTTGTGGAATTCTTGAAACCTCATGAGAGGTCCTTGGAATTCTTGAAGCCAAAGAGGAGATCAGTATCTTTTTGCCAAACCTGCAGGTAAATTAGTGTCTTTTGCCCTAAAAATTATATTTTTTGTGTTGAATTTTGCTTAAATGATTTCCTTGTATCAAACAAGTTGCCCAGCATTGTCACCATCCATGCATCAGCTACATCACAAAGCGCTTAGCAGAACAGGGCCATGCTCTACACTATAAACACTTGACATGCGATACCATTAGAGAGAGCGAGTTTGGCACGATCGAGTTTTGCAAGATTAGAAACTAGACTGAATGGAATATACTGACCTATGTTCCATCTACCCTTCAAAGAGGATAGGGTATTGCTACTCTATGCTATATATTGTGGGGCAAAATAGATAGGATTAGCCCAACAATGAATGAAAAAATGAATGCCAAAAGTAGGAGCTCAATTTTTTTAGAACTGCATCAACAAACTACTCCCCTTTTGAGTTTTGACCCTTCAGCTAATTCCATAACCCACAGAGCCCAGTACAATTCAAAAGGAAAGAATAAAAAATAGCTGCTGCCAGTAACATTAAAAATAAATAAAACCCCTGAAAAAATTCAGAAAACAGATTTTTGGAAAGGTGCATGGCAGAAGACTGCGTAGGGAAAGAATAAATTAAACTAACTGTTGCTGCACCACAGAAGACTAGTATTGCCTGAAAGAAAGCAATGCAATCCAAACCATTCCTTGCCAGAGATCAAAGCCCATCTGAGCCCTTGATGGACCACCATATTCAACATAGACATTTTAAGCATAGGTTCATGAAAATAGGATGTATCTAAAAACTTTCTTTGCTTGTATTTTTTTCAATCATTATAGGCTATGTGTGATTACGTATTTAACTATTGCAAGTGTGCACAGGCGTCTGCATGTGTGAGGAAGTTATCTTGTGGAAGTGTGGGACAGTTAGTTGGCATTTGAATCTAATTATAGTTTCAGAATATGAAGCGCAGATAAAGAAGCAGTTAATTCAAAATCAAGGTTGCCTTCTGGGGTTTCAATTTCCTTTGTCTTGCTTATCCCTCACCAACGTCCAGCACTTCTCCCTTCTTCCTATTCTTTCATCTTCCCAATCTCTTTCTTCCTGTCTCCTCTCCTTTCTCCTTGCTGTCCAGTGCCAGCTCTTCCTATGCGCACACGCACTGGGGTGTGACAGATCGAGCTGGAGAAGACAATCAAAGGTGACATCGAAGAAGAACAGATCTTACTAAAGACAAAGATCTCTTTCAAAAGAGGGGGGGAGGACAAAGGGTGCTGGATTTTTTTTTTTTTCTTTTTCCTTTTCCCCCCTTCTGTTAGCTGGCAGACATTAGCCATTCGTTAACACCCCCCACCCTTCCCCAAAAAAAAAAAACCAGCCAGCTCTATATCAAGACAACTGTTTAAGGACCCTCCCTTATCCTATCCTGTTCCTCTGCAATGAATTTGTTTCAGTCGCTAAGTTTCACAGGACAGGACTCAACACACAATGATAGCTATCCTGCCCCATGCTTGGATTGCAATCTATAAAGGACAGGCTAATTATTCAAACGATCAAAATAACCTCAATGAAAAGCACAATATTACACAGAAAAGAGATAACAAAGGCCAGTGCATTTTTTAATTGCTTGGCCACTCCTAGCCTATGGGAAGGGACCAGCCAGCCTTAAAACATGTGAATGGGCTAAGCCAGTCCCTCTTGGCTAATCCTACCCCACATTTTTGTTGCACCAAAGGTAGGCTATCGAAGCCACCCAAAAATCAATAAATAAATAAATGCACCCTTGGCACACCAAAGACCAAACATGGGCTAATGAAAATAAGGCCTATCCTATCTTGGGCTGCAAAACATATGCACCGTTAGGATATTGTCCAAAATAAAGGATTAGTTGCAAGCCAAGAACTTCTCCAAGGAACTTGTCACTAATGAATGTGAAACATTCTATTTTAAATTTGAATAAACAAGTAATTAGATGGTACGACCCCACTAAGATCCAGGGGTAGAGACTCAACAACGAAGATGCATCCCCCCCCTTGCATGTGTCCTAAAGTACTTTTTTTTAGAAATGAAACCTTTTAAAAAATGAGGAAAGGCAAATAAAAAACATGGCCACCCTATTTATAATTCAACTTTTCTAGAAGCATTACGTGTGAAAAGTGAAGAAAGATTGTCTTTTTAGTATATAGAAAGAGCACCAATTTTTTACTTCTGTAGTCATTAATACATACAGAACACAGCAAAATTTAGGGAAGAACTGAAACATAGATAAAAGGGCATATAAACCAGGTTCCCTCACATTCTGATAACCATGCCAACAGACATCAAAAACATTTTTTTTCTGGTATGAAATCGAATGAAATGCAGAACAGAAATACAGCAAGGGCGAACACTCAGGCATTCCAATAACGAATGCAACATAGTTGAAATTTTACGATCGATAGAAATAAAAACCACAGCAATATATTAAAAGGTGCGAATAAAAACCTTACCAGGTGAATAAAACCGAGAACGAATAGAGGAGCGATACTTCTGATACCCACTCTGTGACGTCCGTGAGCTCAACTCAAACTTTTTCTGAGACTTTGCACGATATTTTCTTATAGACAGCAACCGCATATCTTCCTTCCACAGGTGCAAAAAGGCTCGGAATTTAAGGGTAATAACCCTCTCCTTGAATCTTAAGAACCGCTTCCTCATTGCAAACTTCTCTTTAATCAATGATTCATTTTGTGCGTTGGAAGCTTCAGAAATATTGAACTGGCTGTGATCTTTGGGGAATAGCTTATTAAATATTTCAGATGAACTAGTTGCAATATTTTTATTATATGTCAATATATCACATAAAGCATCTTCTCCATCTGTACATATACCGACATCACAGGAATTAGGAGCAGCACTGATGCTGTCTGTGAACTTATTAGCATCCTCACAAACAGATATATCGATTCTTTGATCCATGCAATGAGAAACTGTGCATTTCACTTCTGCTTCTAGTCCAGTTACACCCAACCCCCTAGAACATTCTGTGTTGTTCACTGTGTCATATGGAGAGGTTGCATTCTTCAAAGGTAACTGTTCAACAAATTTAGAAGTAGCAGTACCAGGACTATCCACATCATCATCCTTAATCTCAGCATGAGCTTCTTCCAAAGCACCATTACAATCATCAATTTTTTCAACACCTATATCCCCAGAAGAAATTAGCAAGGGAGTAGGTGTAGAGATCATATTGGAGGTAGCAACTCTTTCATCACATGATTTCGTGCTGCCCTCAGCTGGCAAATAGCTGGATGCTTCTGGACAAGGGCAAATGGTTCTAGATTCAGATTTCAATGACTTGAGTTCATTTTCAAGTTGATCAATTTCAGATTCAGTCACCTCCAAGGCCTTCAAAATACCCCCTTTCCATATCAGCAGCTTATTCATTGCAGTTGATCTCACAAAACTAGAATCAACTGAACTCTGATCATCAGGTTGTAACATTTCAATAAGTGAAGAACTCAAATTAGCAATTGTATTAAGCTCCAAATTCTCCAAATTAATAGGGAAATGCTCTGGACGAGGCTGCGAGACAGGATCTGGTGAACCACTTAAATTACTAGTATCATTACCAACACTCACTCCTTTGACAAATAATTTGTCTTCCAAGCCTGTTACAAAAAACATCCGTTTTCAAAGGCAAGAAAAAAAACTTTTAAAAGTCAAATCATCAAAAAGGGAAAACAATTAAATCTCTAAAGGAAAAAAGTTGTAATTTTGGAACGCATAATTTTTCTTTATTTAAAGGGATCTCAAATGCTATCACTTCACCATAATAGCGTATAAAGTCAAAAACAAACCTAGCAAAACAAGTAACCCTACAACCAAGACACTGAAGATTGATACAAAAAAACAAACACACAAAACAAATGAAGTGACAAGCCAAAATGCAACAATAATAGTACTAAAGGAACCTCTGAAAGTTAAAGTCTCAAGTTAAAAAGGCTTGGTGCAGCAGCAAATCATGACATGGACCCAGACTTCACTTTTTACTGATCATGAGGAGAAATAAATAAAACATTACACTAAAAAGGAGAAGTCTGAAATTTTGTATGTTTTTCATTTCTTTGTAAAACTCCTAAACATATACTGTTCAGAAAAAATCTTGCTCGCATGAATAAGTGATTCCACAGCACCATTAGGAACAGTAAACAAAGAGCACAAAAGCTAGATATACAGGTTATAAATTTTCAAGCAATTTAAACCAACCCATCCCCCACCAAGAGAGAGGGAGAGTGAGAGACATTTTACACATGTTTTTTTTAGTAAAGTGATCAACATTTTACACAAATATGCGCTTTCAATCATTGGATGAAGAAGCTAAGAGTATATCTCTATTACACTAGCCTTGGGCATGCTCCATGGCTTTCTATTTCTAAAAATTTATTTTAAATTATAAAGAAAATAACCAAGGGTTAAAGAATACAATGTATTTTGGGATAAGTGTAGTTTCAGGGGTATTTTGGGATAATTATGAGTAATTGTAGGAATAAATTTGACATAATAATGACATTTTTGGGAAAGCTATGGGTGGTTACAAAGGTATCTTGGGATAATTATGGGTAGTTATAGATAAATTTGACATTTTTGATAGAAGACACCAAAGGGGGGATCCCCTCTATAGCATTAGAGTAGATAAAAGGAAACAAGAACAAGTTTCAATATGTGGTTTTCCCATATTACTCCAAAAAATAATCCTTCTTTCACAGATTCATAGTTAAAAAATAAAATTTTCAAAATAATAAGTAAATTAGTAAGTTGATAAATTTATAAATAATTATACGAGTACATATTTCTCCTATTTTTCCCACATTCCTCCTGCACATGAGCAGTGGAACACATTTATGATGTGTGCATGAAGCTAGTTTGAACAAAACGAAAAAGCAATTTTTTCTTATTCATGAAGTGCACTGAAATCGACAGAATCAAAAAGCAGAATCAGAATAATGTGGCATAAACATGTTTCCCATGCCAAAGGCCCAAATAAATGCAACTTGAACTTACTGTGGAAGAAAAAATTTAACTATATGAGTCAGAATGACATACTAACATCAATAACCAACACAGATGCCAGGTACCAAACAATGTAACCTCAACCAGTGTAAAACCAGAACAGTCATGATGCACAATATGTATACCAAAAAGGATATCTTTCTAGCACTGATGTGTTCTTGTTACACACATGGTACAAGCTAGTAGCATTAAATATTGGTACAACGAGCCAGCAACTGACAACATGGTAATGGAAAGCTGTTTAAATGGAACAGAAATTATCTTGGAAGAACTTTTTGGAATAATGAAAAATAGCCAAATTACATCACAACCAATGTTTTAAAAGGCGAAGGCACAAGGCAATGCGTTTTAACCCTTAAGAGGCAAGGCAGAAGCCTTAAGCATTGGAGCGTATGCATTTTGAGAATTTGTCTTTAAGATAAAAATATGTAAATAAATTATATATATTTAAAAATTAAAAAAAATTAAGGGGTCATTTGGTATCACAGTCAAAAATTAGAGAAACAAAAAATCAGAAACGGAAACTAAAAACTAGAAACCAAAAACTTGTTTGGTTAACATTTACAAACTAATACAAATTAAAAACTTAATTAAAAATGCTCATTTTCATCTTTAAATCAAATAATATTATAAAAATATGATTAAAATAATAAAATTACAAATAATACACATTAAAAAATTAATATAATAAAAATATAATTTATTATAATTATTTTACTTAATTGTTTTACTACCAAAATTTACTTTACAATAAAAATTTTATTGGACATGACAATTGGAAAATAGTAAAAGAATTTTGTAATTGGCTTTATTATTATTTTTTGAAATTTATGTATATTTTTATTTTAATTATATTTAAAATCATATGATCATTTAATTTTAATTTTAATTTAAAATTTTATAAAATGAATAGTTTAATCCAAAAATACTATTTCTCGATATTAAAATTTTTGGCAACAAGTTACCAACACAACTGAAAACCATAAAATCTAGTTTTCTAATTTTTTGCAAACAGCTAAGAACCAGCAACAAAAAGAGAAAACAGACAATATAAAAAATAAAAAATAAAAAACACGTTTTTACAATATGTTTCTTCACTGTGGAGAACCAAAAACAAAAAACAAAAAATAGCAACAATACGAAACAGACCCCAAGTAAACCACGAAGATAATGTAAAAAAATAAAAATTATATATACTTTGGAAACTACTTGTTGGCCATTCAAAAATTGCTAACTTGAATACATGAAATAAATCATGACAAGATATAGCTAGACTATTACAAAGTTCAAGCTATTTCCATGATCTGGGATACAACTCTTAAGTTATTTTAAAAAGGTTGAGGTTCGAGAGTTTTAGAAATCAAAGCATATTATGATATTCCTTTTATACAAACCTATAGTTAAAATTTTCTAACCAATTCTAACTTGAGAATCACACATAAAATGCATAAGCCTCGACTAAAAAGATGCAAAAGACATGCATTTTGTTAAAACACGCAAGTCTCAACATGTAATGTGTTGACTTTTTTGGAATTTGGTATTTTAGATTGAGCCTCAACGCATTTTAGGCATGCCTAACCTTGAGGCAAGCCTCGATTGAGTCTTTTAAAACACTGATCGCAACCATACATGTCTACTTCCTGGAAACCATTCCTATTATCATTCCCATAGTGAACAGCCAACATATGAAGAATACATTGCCTCCTTGACCTCATTCACCATGGTGGTTCATGAAGAATAGAACTTCAATAACCATTAGATTATTCTTACCAAATAAATTTGATCATCACATCAACAGTTAACAATATATTAAAGAATATGGAAAAAAATCCCAAACAAACCCTGAGAGTAACATATAGATGAGTTAAGTATTAATCCTCATTAATTTGAGTGTAAGATAGATAATGGCTTATTGCCAAATTACTTTTCAGTCTAAAAGTAGCCTAAAATGAAGAGGGGAAAAAATGCATCTAAACTCAAAAGCCCCTAATCTTAAAAATTATCAGACTGCATGCACTCTTTTAACTATTTTGTAAGATAATCTCCAATATTGTTACAATATGTGTGATTCAACCTCGAAATACTGTATTAAACCATGAACTAACACTACTCTCTCTATGCTACTCATACACAGACGAAGTCTCAGATACAAATAATATCAAGCCTCAGGCCTTGCTCATCTCCTGGTCTTCTATCATCCAATAGAAGTTCCCAAGTTCCCAACTTAGGGGGTGTCATAGTCCCATCCAGAAAAAGGAGACCTGATTTGCCACTTGGCAACACTATATTTTTCAAACAAAACCCTATTTTTTTTTATAATCCCCTAATTAATATTGCTATAGATTGTGCAAGATAGAAAAAAATCATGCAAACAACTCACACTAAGGCTTTGCAAGCCATTGTTGAAGAAGCCTAATAATATGAATTTTATGTTATCATGGAAAATAATTGAAGTTCAACATTGAGAATTATGTAATTATACTAACTGTACAATCATTCTCAAAATATTTAACCACGAGATAAAGACACAAAATCATAAAAAAATACAACTAAAAACTTCCTTGTTTACCTGGCGAGGAACTACAAGCAACAGATGATGGGGTGGCAGGTGATGCACAGTCCGAGAATCCAGTAACTCGAGGGCTTTTTTCAGCAAAACTTGAACCTAGAGAATGTAAGGATTCTGCATTTTTGTTTGCACTTTCATCAAGGCCTTCGACTTTCTTCTTCTCATACTTTGCCAGCCCCTCACCCCATCCAAGGCGCTGCTTCTTCCTTGAGGATGCCTCTTCCAAGGGTGCAACACATGTTGCACATGGAAGAGCATCCCCGGAAGGAGACTGAACTGGAGTCACACTCCTGGGCTGCATGTCCACTTTTGCCTCTTGGGAATCTACCCCAATGCTCTTTGAACTGCTGGAGTGGCTGAAGCCAGAACCACGGGATGACAAGCTTCCAGAACGAATCCATTTAAGAGGCCTCCAATTTGAGCCCAGCGAATTCTCTCGGTCATATCTCTGGCCTGTGCCCAAGCCATTGATTGCACCTGTCTTATCATGCTGATCTTTGAAGTGAAGTTGATCCCATGTGTTTCCAAAGTCAGAATGAGGATGAGAGGTATACCCTAGCATATCATCAACTGACCTCTGATCATTTACATCGAGCTGCCTGCCTGCTGCATTAGGTGATGTAACTGTGGTTTCCCAAGAGTGCCCTTTCCACTCATTCTGGCTTAACAGACCACCTCTATTTTCCCTGCTATTCCTGCTGTACTTTCCATCTCCACGGGACATGGACGATCGAAAGCTTTCCTCTTCAAGCATTTTATCACCTGATCGAGACTGCATATACCCATGACCAGATTCCTCAGAAAACAGGTGCCAACCACCCTGCTTACTATGACCTTCAGCAAGAAATATTTAAACAAAAACAAAAAACAAAATCCCAATAATCAAAACAAGCAAAGCAAAATATATAGATAAATTTGGAATAAAAGGGGGACAAGTGTTCAAGGAAAATCTACATTGTCGAACCCACTTAATTGCCTAGAACTAATGGAAAAGGAAAAGAAAGGAAAACTAAGAATCTTACAAGTTACAACTGCCACGGCAACCCTAACAAGCTTTGTAAACTACCAAGATTTTCACATCTTTTCTTTTCCCGTATTTTATTGGCAATTGAATGTGGAATACATAATCAAACACATACAGGAAATCTCAGATCTAAACAATAACCACGCAAAAAGTAGCAACAAAATGCAAATGATAGCAATAACAATATAAATAATAAATTACAGAGAGTAACAAATCAGATCCGTGCCCCAAAAAAAAAAAAAAAAGAGTAGAGAAGGGAAACCAGACTGAAGCGTCGAGGCAAAAAAAGGCTTAGAAATCAAACCCCTCAGAATCCAAAAGCACTAGCTGGTGGTTTTCTATACACACACACACACACACATACACATACACACACATATATATAGAGAGAGAAAGAGAGAGGAAAGGTGGCGGAGGGAGGGAGAAGGAGCCAGTAACCATAACCCTAGAATCATCATCGCTAAAGAAACCCTAGATTTTGGAACCTCTACAGACAGTCGTTCGGACACAAAAGAAACCACAGAAAAAATAAAAAAGAATGAGACTAAGAAGGAGGCAAATAAAAAAACTACTCACCGTAAGGCCTGCGGAAATCGACGGATCCCCAGCGAACGAAGTCGCGGGGCCCGTGATGCAGCGGCGGCTCCCTCCACCTCGCCACCGAGCCTAGAGAAGCGGACTCCGACCTCTCCTGCTTCCTCTCCTTGTACAACTCCTTCCGATCCCAAGGCAGTGGCTCCGGCGGCATGAAAATCGACGGCCAATAGCATGGGCAGACAAACCACACACAGAGGCACAAAGAGAGACGCAGCCGCGTCAACAATCCAAACTAGGGTTTGAGTATCACGGAGATGAATCAAGATTTCTAGGGTTTCCAGAAAACCAATCGACACATGGATTTTCCTGTGCCCTAAATCCTCCACATGTGATGACAAGCCGTCGTAGATAAGGATTGATTTCTCATCTCCAGCCTCCTCTTGTTATCTTCTTCGTCTTCTCCGCAAATATTCTGTTCCCCTCTGGGAGTTGCCTCTTTCAGGGCAATGGAAAATCTGCCTGCCAACGGAGCGAGAAAGAGAAAGCCAGAACGTGAGGCGATAAGGAACAAAGGAAGCCTACACTACTTTGAGAGAGAGAAGGATGGTATCTCAACGGCGCCATTAAATCCGAATTAAATTCTCTCTCGCGTCCGCAAAAAATTTTATAATTAATTTTTTTAATAAAATAATTTTGTAGAGCTTTACTCCTCCCCCCACTTTTTTTTTTTTTTTCTTTTCTCCACTATTCGCGACTTTTTCTTTTTTCCTGCTGCCCCTTATGTCCTCGTCGTTATTCCGACAATGCCCTTTACTCTGTTCAGCATTTACGGAAGTGGTTGGCATTCGCTCACGCGCTTGAGGCCATCGTTTGAAATGACAGATTTGGCCTCAAAATTTTCTATAATGACTGCTGTGTCGAGTAATTATTTCTAGGGAAGCATCAAAAGTATAAGTAAGAATCTCTCGTGTTTAACATTTAGATTTAACCATACTTACAATTTCAATCAATTAATTATCTCATAAATATAATTAACCATTTAAACTTATATTTGTGTTACAAATTAAATTAGTTTTAAATCTGAATAATTGATTGCAAAAGAATAAGAATTAAGGGAATTAAATTTTAAAATGCACAAAAAGGTGAAACAATTCACATCACTCTATAATTTAATTTGTTTCTCTCTCTTTTCTTTTTTTATCATATGATAATTTAATTAATTTGTCAAATCATTAAAAAAAATATGGTAAAAATATAGTGTGAGGTTAGTCAAAATAAAAAACAATAATACAATATGCTTCTTGTTATAAAATATGCAGAAAAATAAATAGAGACAAGACACAAATTTTACATGGCTCGGCTATGCCTACTCCATAGGCATATAAGATAAAAAACTCCACTATCTTGGGAGGAATTACAAGATGATCTGAAACCGGCATTATACAAAATATCTATCTTTCTTTCTTTCTCTCATCTTATCTCATCATTTCTATTCGTCTACTCACTTCAAGTTTTTTGTGTGTATGTCAAAATGAGGGAGATGGAGCCTTTTTATAATGCAATAAGAATAGCATATAATTTATGGTGGTGGAAAACGAAGGGATGATAACCATTAATTTTTATACTTTTCATAACACTCCTCCTTAGATGTCACACATATATTAACTTTTTTCTATTAAAATATTTAAGATGTCTAATTCCGATGAGATGAACTAATTTCTTGAATGTTGTAGTAGGCAAAACTTTGGTGAACATATCTGCTAGATCATCACTTGATCAGATCTCTTGAACATCGATATCGCCATTCTTCTAGAGTTCATGTGTACAGAAAAAATTTGGAAATATATGTTTCGTTTTGTCGCCTTTTATGTATTCTCCTCTTAGTTGAGTTATACATACAACGTTGTCTTTATATAAAACTGTGCATATCACAATTTGCTTGGATTTGAGGAATCATTTATCTGAGTCACACGCATTCTCTACTAGTTTCATGGATAGCTAATATTTTAGAATGATTGAAAAATATTGTTGTAACCGTCTACTTCGTTGATTTCCAAGATATAGCAATTTTTCCGTAAAAAAATACATATCTAATTTGAGAATTAGCATTGTGAGGATCAAATAGATATCCAACATCTGCATATCCTACTAGTTGAGACTTTGAATCAAATGAGTACAATAGACTCAAATCATATGTATCTCTCAAATAGCGTAGAATGTGCTTAATTCCATTCCAATGTTGCCGAGTAGGAGAGTAGAGTTATATCTTGCTAGTAGATTTACAGCAAATGTAATGCTGGGTCTTTTACAATTGTCTAGATACATCAAAGAACCGATAGCACTTAAATATGGTACTTCAAGACTAAATAATTTCTTCCCCTCATTATGAGGTCGAAATTGATCCTTCTTAATATCAAGTGATAGCACTAACATTGGAGATCCCAAAGGATGAACTTTATCCATATAGAATTGTCTTGATATTTTTGGTATATTTAGATTGATGAACAAGAATTCCGCCATTTACATGTTTAATCTATAGGCCAAGACAATATTTTGTGTTAGCTTTGGTGCAATCCCAAAAGGAGGAGAATTGGTATTAAAAAATTTTATCTCCTAGGTCAATCCACCAACAACAGTATTACACAAGCCTAAGGTCAATCTAGTACATGTAAACTAAATCAATGTAAATATACAACAGAATTTAAATTGCAATAGAAACTTAACCAAGCATGCACAATAAAGCAGTAAAGGAGACGACACCCGGAAATGTTATAAAGGTTCGGCAAACTACCTACGTCCCCGCTTTGGCTAACAAGCATAAGGATTACCACTATAAGCTCACTTAACGGGAGGAGCAACACATATACAATCGGGTCAATTAGTACAGGGCTGACCTCAACCTTTACAACCAGGTCAATTAACATAGGGCTGACCTCAACCTACACAATCCTTCCGGGATGGATTACCGCCCCTCAGGTTACGCCTGGAATACAACAGATTTCTCAATAAAATTTGTGTATAATAAATGTGCTTCTCAACTAAGCAGATATGTACTACAATACACATAGTATAATCAATGCACTACCAAAAGATAGGATTTGATAAGTTTAGTGTAGTCTAAGTGTCTACTCTTAAATATTTATGCAAATATTGCAATCAGTGCGTAAAAGTGTAAATGATACGATCTTTGTATCAAATAATGATTTCAATCACAATGCAAAAACAAAAATCACAAGCACACTTCAAATATCTCAACAAATAACTTTTCTCAATATAAACCACAAGAGATATTCAAAAATGGTTTGTAAAAATTTATTTGATCTTTATATCAAGATGATAATATCAATCAAAAGGTATAGCAACAAATATCTTCAGCATGCTAACAAATATCTCAAAATATTTTTCTCAAGATAAATCACAAGAGATATTTGAAATTGGTTTGTAAAATAGTATTTATCTTCAAGCACACTTCAAATACCTTCAACAAATATTTTTCTCAAAATAAACCACCAAAGATATATGAAATCGATTTGTAAAATATTATTTCGCAACCAAAATATAATATGAACTTTTGAGTATTGCAATGAAAATGCAAAACTCATAAGCTCTAAGAAGTTTTCCTGCGGAAAGCTTATTTACAAAGTCCCCTATAAAAACTAGAAGCTTACTCTCAAACAAAAATTAATCTCAATCAAAACGAACAAGTGAGAGTTTAAGTTTGGTGAGATGAATACAAGAGCACTCTTATTAAGTGGTATTTGCAATATGGATGAGTAAGAATGAGAGTATATAAATTGAATATGAAAAATAGGCTTTTTGAGATTTAGAGGATATTTGCTAATTATTTTGCTAATCTCGTACTAATTTTTGCAAATGAAGGGTGTATATAGAGTTCCCAAAAATATAACCGTTCAGGACATGTAGGGTATTATTAGGATTGTTAAAAAACATTTTAACATAATTAATCTTGTTTAAAAATTTAATCGCGGTAAAAAATAATATCCAACCCGAGAGCACCGGTCAATCGGACGCGAGGTTTGGTTGACCAAGTGACCAAGTTCGGTCGACTGAGCAAAATTTGAACTGAAAGTTCGGTCGACTAAACTAGGGTTCCCAAAGGCAATTTTTCATTTTTGCGCGGTTCAGTCGACCGAGACACTTTGAACTATGAAATTCGGTCGACTAAGGCATTGGATTCTCCCATGTGTGGGTTCAGTCGACCAGGGCATTGCCCATTTAAATTTGGTTAGTCGACCGAGGAGTCAAAGATTGACTTTGGTGGGAGTTCGATCGACCGGGTAAAATGAACTGAGCCGTGTTCGTTCGACTGGGCAGTGGTCAAACAGTTGACCCAGTGACCGGTTCGGTCGGCCGACATAAATGTACTTCTGAAGTATGGTCGACCAAACATGCATTTTAAGTGCATTTCGGTTCTATTTCCTTATGTGATCACCCTATTCATATGATATTTATTTTTAATGTAATATGGGACTTTTTCATGCAAATTTGTGGGTCCTAAGCTCGATTTAAGGCATTTGAGAACTAACCCCAAAAAATCTTGCGTCGGTCGACCTTCCCTAAGGTCCATCTATGGTCTTGAACTTATCCATCCTACCATGCAGGTAAGGCATTAATTATTACAGACTATGTTCTTATGTTACTATTACAGACCCAAATAAAGGATTAAATTACAATATAGCATGAAATAATTTTTAGGGTCTTCAGGTTTTCACTTCATGTACCATGTGCGTGCACCATATGATACTTTCGATTGGTCTTGCACACAAACTCATCAACCATTAAATACCAGAGTATTTGTCATACTTAAAACGGGATATAACCAATAAAGCCAACATTTTGTCTTTCCTAAATCTTTCATCTCAAATTATTGTCATTAAATAATTAACAACTTTAGTGAGCTCTTCAGGAGTCCCAACTAAATTTAAATCATCAACATAAATAACAATTATAGCGAATCCAAATTCTGATCTTTTAATAAAAACGCATGGACAAATTAAATCATTTATGAATCTTTTTTCCACAAGGTACTCACTTAATCGATTGTACCACATGCTTCCAGATTGCTTTAATCCATATAAAGAACATTGGAGTTTAATTGAATATAAATTTATGGGTTTTGCTTTAGGCAATTTAAATCCTTTAAAGATTTTCATATAAAGTTCACTATCCAATGATCCACATAAGTATGTTGTTACTACGTCCTTAAGATACATGCCCAGTTGTTCAGTGACTGTTAGCCCAATTAATAATTTGAAATTGATTCCATCCATTAAGGGAGAATATGTAACGACCCGAATTTAAAATGGTCTTTAAATAATAAAAGAAAGGGAAATGGGAGCCGAAAACAGAAGGAAGCAGTCGACGACATTGAACTTTGGGAGGAAAAACAAAAAAAGGGAGATCAGCAGGACTTTGTCGACGAATACAGGGGATTCATCGACGAAGGCTTAAGAGAATTCGTCGACGAACACAAGGGACTCGTCGACGAGAAAATACCGAGAGGGGTTTTTGAGCCGACTAAATTTCGTCGACGAGGAGTGGATTTCATCAATGAAATTTGTAAAGGACTCGTCGACGAAGGACGGGCTCGTCGACGAAATCCTCTGTCTATAAATATGAAAAATCCGAATTTTTAAGCTTCTTTAAGAAGCTAACTCTCCCCTCTCTCTCCTCTTCGGTTCTCTCTCTTTCTTTTGTCGATTTCGGGCCAAATTTACGCCGAATCGACAATCCGAAGTCACCACGACGCTCCTAGGAAAGTTCTCTCCAAATCTTTTTAAGCGGATTGTTGGTGAAAGCTAGTTGAAAATCATCTCAGAGTTGAGGTAAGGCTTTTTAAGCCATATTTGGTCTTGCGCTAGTTATAAGAAATGTTATGCGCATGAAAATACAGAAGTTTAATACTGGGGGTTTTCAGTTTCAGGGTATTAGTCAAGGAATCCCTCAGGTGTTAGACTTAAATACTTTTGGGTAAAACCTTTCTACTCAATATTTGAGTTTTTGACAGTTGAGGAAAGTATTATATGCTTAGAAATACTGAATTTTAATACTGAGAATTTTCATTTTCAGGGTGTTGAGTTGGGAACCTTGCGGGTGTGGGGAAGATTTTCTTGGGGGCTTTGCAGGAATCAGGTAAGGGGATAAACTAAGCTAGTTTTGTTTTAAGAAAATGTATGTATATATATATATATATATATATATATATATATATATATATATATGTTTAGCATCTGATTTGCAGAAAATGTATATATATTTATATATATATTTTATATTTACAAAATATTGTGAAAATGATCGTATGATTGAATATGTGAAAATCCGTTTGTGTGGCATGAGTGTAAAATGTATCGAAAACTGTTTTCTGGGAATGAGATTATAACACGGGCTTTCATGATGGGAAAACCGGCGTACGGGCCGTGCTATGTGGATGAGATTTGCTAGCGTATGGGCTGAACTATGTGATTTGCCGACGTACGGGCCAAGCTATGTGATTTGCTAGCATACGGGCTGTGCTATGTGATTTGCCAGCATACGGGCTGAGCTATGATAAAATGTGCAATACCGGCGTGCGGTCCGATGATTTTCATGATAAATGTATATGAGCAAAATGATATGATTAATGTGAAAATAAATGATATGAGATATCCATGTATCACGATTTTAGTATATGTATATGATATTAGAACCTGGTTGGCTTGGTTTAGGCTAGCACTTGCACGGTACCGTTGCTATGTGTCCATGGTCTTTGTGATCATGATATCTGTGTTAACGCCACTATACGGAGTGGTGTGAGATTGGATGGTCGATGTGGTTATTTTCAAGAAGTGTGCTATTATCGCCCCTGGTGTATGGACCAGGTCTGGCAGACCCATCGGACCTACATACTAGACTATTGACTTACCAATGGTCGGCCAACCATTATCAGGTCCCGCCTTTGGGCCACACAACCCAGTCATATGGGGGTAATACATGACAACAGTCAACTAACCTATTAGGATTGTTTTATGTTATTATTATTATGATATGAGATGAGATATGCTTATGAAAATGCAGTATGTTCTTCCATGTTTTAATATATATATATATATATATATATATGTTTTCCCAGATTTTGATAAACAGTATGGAATATGTTATGTATGGTATATGTAGAGTACAGAATACTCATGTTGTCACACACTGGTATTAGTTTATTTCCCTTACTGAGAGGTGTCTCACCCTTAAACTTTACAAATTTTTCAAGAGTCCCAGATAGGAGAGCGGGAAAAGCCCCGCTGACATAGTGTGGTTTATCTGCCCTTTTTGAACGGTAAGTTTTTGGTAGGGATAGTATGGTTTTGTGGGAATTGTTCCTAAATTTCATTTTTGGGATGTATATATGGAAATACAGTGATTGTAGTAACTCTAGTACATTGTGATGTATGATATGATGGTATGTAAATGATTGTACATTTTCTGCTGCGTAGGCTTCTGCTGTATGTTCTGATGTATCCCTGGTACCCACGGGTCTAGGTGGATTGCGACCTACTAAGTTGGAATGTGAGATGTGTGGTATTGATTTTATGATGATATTATTATAAAAAAAAATTTATGTGGAAAATGAGCAGGTTGTGACAGAATATGTCTCCTCATAATCAATTTCAGATTTCTACGAGAAACCTTATGCCACATGCATTGCTTTATATCGAGTAATTTCATTATTTTCATTTCACTTGTGCACAAATAACCATCTGTATCTAACAAGTTAGACATCTTTGGGTGTCTGAACTACAGGTCCAAAAAATTATCCTTTTAATATAGAGTTTAATTCTGTTGTGATAGTCTTTTTCCATTGTGGCCAATCACTTCTATATCGACATTCATTAACAAATTTAGGTTCAAGATCCTCATTACTTCTAATAATGTCAGTAACTACTACATATGCAAATATATCGTTGACAACAACTTTATTTCTATCCCAAATTTAGCATATGTAATGAATTGAGACCTTATTATTATTTCCAGGTACCTGTCCATTTTCAATAGATGTCTCTACAGGAGACTCCTTTTCAAGAGGTTCCATAAGAGGGATTTCATTTTTAGGAGAAACATGTTTGTGAATGTCGAATGGATTATCCACCTCTGTAACCTCTTTTGGAGAGTTTACAGATTTCATTTTTCTCCTTTCAGGAGTTTTATCTTTATACCAACAAGCTTTCCACGCTTAACTTTCGGTTTAGGTTTATTAGTCGGTTGTTGTCCTTCAAGGACATCAATACGTGCTGGAATGTTTGCAGCATGTATATGAAATTTTAGTATGACCTTGGTATCTACAAAATATCTGGTAACTGATTTGCAACCCCTTTCAAATGTATAATCTTATGAATTTCAAGTTCACTTTGATTTGTGTGATAATCTAAATGAGACAAACTCATAGCTTTCTATGTGATTTCATGTTGTGCTTCAGGCATTGATTTTGTTTCCCCTAATGTAGGGAATACTGCTTCATCAAAATGACAATCTTGAAACCATGATTTAAACAAATCACCTAGTAAAGGTTCAAGATATCTAACAATAGAAGGGGAATCAAAACCAACATAGATATCTAGCTTACGTTGAGGACCCATTTTAGTTATTTGAGGAGGGGCAATAGGAACATATATTGCACAACCAAAAGTTCTTAAATAAGAGATATCAGGTTGTTGCCCATAAACTAATTACATAGATGAAAGTTTATTGTAAGCAGTTAACCTTATACGAACTAAACATGCAGCATGAAGAATAGCATGTCCCCAAATAGATAAAGGCAATTTTGTTCTCATAATCATAGGTATATCAATGAGTTGAAGTCTCTTAATAAAAGATTCAACTAAACCATTTTGTGTATACGTATGAACAGTGTAACGACTCGGAAAAATTTGAACTATTTAAAATAATAAAGGAAAAAGGGAAATAGAATAAAGGGAAACGAAATTTTAAAAGGGTAACAAGCAAGCACTCATCGATGAACTGGATTTTCTCATCGACGAGCAATCTTCTGAGCCTCGTCGTCGAGTATGCATGTCTCATCGATGAGGGTTTACCGAGAGAGGTTTTCGTATTTCTAAATTTCGTTAACGAGCTCCCGGTTTCGTCCACAAGCGGTGTTCTTGGGCCCATCGACGAGTCCAGATGTCTCACCGACGAGGTCACGTGGCAAGTTGCCTATACATTGACAAAAATCATAATTTCAACGAAGGAATTCATTTTTCCTTCTATTTCTCTCTCTAAAAACGGCCCCTCTGCATTCTCTCTTCAAATCCGGCCCGGATTTAGCCCGGTTCAATGATCAGAAGCTACCATGAGACTCCTGTGAAGATTCTCTGCAACATAGGTGGAGTAGAATTTCGATTTGAGAAGTTTGGGAAACATCCCAAAACTAGGGTAAGTGAGATATTTTAGGGTTTTATTATTATTTTTAAATATATGGAACCTAGGAAGTATTAAATAGGTGTTTTTTCTTAAATTTGAGTAAGTTGGGATTTTTGGAATATAGGGTCTTGTGTTTGTTTGATTTTAGGCAGAATCCCGAGGAGCAGGTAAGGGGAAATACTTTATAACAGATTTTTATTAATTTTAAACTGGTTAATTTTTGGGTATAAAATTCTATATATTTAAGTATAATTTTATGAACAGTGCAGGTACTTAAAATATTGTTTTTGATTATATATTATATTGGGAAAAATCGTGTGGCATGAAAACAACTTTGACAATCAAATGGTTGTGAATAATGCATAATTATGATTTATGGTGTGATTGTGAATACTATTTAGGCTACGAATTCTATTTGGATGAAAATACTGTCTGGTTATGTATACTGTGGTAGATGCGTAGATGTGTTTGAGTGGTTGGTTTGATATTAATTTGTGTTGTGGTTCATGTAAATTGCGATATAACATTGGCAGTGGTATGAGGAAGTCGTTATATCGTACCTGATATAACCATCATATAACGTTGCCAGTGGTATGAGGAGGTCATTATATGGGCATTTATATTAGGGGGTAAACATTGGCAGTGGTATGAGGAGTTTGTTTTACCTATTTACTGTGAACATGGTGGTTTGTGTTGTAATCTGTGTGATGATTAGTCCAGTGTGGACCATGTAATGTGTGGTTGATAGTCTTGTGTGGACATGTATATTGTATGTATGATAGTCCTGTGTGAACCAGTCCTGTGTGGACATGTATTTTATATGGATTAGAGTTATGAGTGGATGTTGTATTCTGTGTGAATATGGACCCTGTGTGTGTGAGAATATGGAATGTGTAAATCCTGTGTGGATTGATTGTGATATGTGTGTACATGTGGAACTTTGTGAAATGGTTATTATTGGTTGTGTGTGACTTTAATTACTTAAGTATTTATGGTAAAGTAGAATACTCCACTTGAGGGCATGCTGAGGAAGGTGAGTACTCTGGTAATTATTTGTGGATACTATAGTAGAGAAAAGCCACTTGTATGGGCGGGTGACCTTCCCTATTCTCGAAAACTTTACTTGGATACATAACCCGAGGGCTTACGGAGAAAGGTGAGTGCCCTGGTGTTAGCACTAGAGTAGAGGGAATCTACTTGTATGGGCGAGTAGACTTCCCTATTGTCGGGAATTATCAGTAAAAGAATAATTATGTATGTGTGTATGTGATTAGGTGACAGAAAAGTTGACAATGATGTGATTAAAGGTGCATTTTCTCTCAACTGCTTTCGATAGTGAAATACGATTGTATGGGTATTTTGTAATTATATTAAACACTTCAGCCACGCACTGTTGTAACTTATTTCTTCCTTACAGAGAGGTGTCTCACCTCGATGATTATTTAATCTTTTCAAGTCTTCTAGGTGATTGAGCTTAAAAAGCTAGGCAGGGTTTAGTTAGCGTGTGTGGATAAAAGAACAGGTTTATGTAATATTTTGTCACCACCCAAACCCAATAATGGGACCCGAGGGTGAATAAGTAACCTAATCCTATCCCTGTATCATACAAATCACCAATGACATAGTATAATGAATGAGGGTCCATCCCCGTGGGGTTCCCAGGCACCCTATACACATTCACATATAGCACGGAAATACAGTGAAAGATAAGTCTTTCTATACATGTACAATACCATACCAGAGTCTATACAAAGGAGTCTAACTCCACAAAAAACAACACAAATTCGAGTGGTAGTCAAAACCCCCAAAAGACCACCTAGCATAAGCTTAGGACTTACCCAGGTACTTCCCGAAGTACACCAACACTACGCTCCTACACCAGGTAGCTAGCTTCGGTTACCTGAAGAACCTGAAAAATATGTATGTACAGCAGGGGTGAGACACTTCTTAGTAAGGCAGATACAGGTTATATCGGTATGTGGCATTTGAGTATTATCATGACAGGAAAACATACACAGTTAAATGCAATTCTAGTACTTTCACAAAACAGTTTCAAAACAGTACATACACACGCACACACTTGCCAACGTGGCAAGCGATAAACACACGCCCTCGGATATAGAGCCGAACACCCTTTCAGTACTTGGAATAACTTGGAACCTAGTTCTTATTGCATTTCATCAAAACACAACCATGCATGTTCATATAAACAAACAAACCACGCCCATTTGGTAATCTATAAATCATTATTTTCCAAGCGTATACAGTTTAATAAAGTCAAGGCACGACCATCCCTAACATAGTATACCAAAGGTTTTCCAACAAAACCAAGGATTTCAGCACAGTACTCCTTTTTTTTCCCAAAAACTGTTACATGAAAAACCCATAATTTTACCTGTTAGATTTCTCCAAATGAGTAACCAAAACACACATAAAACCGTGAACTACAATTCTATTGAGTCTGATTTCAAAAATAACCGACATAAACTGAAACCCCCCATACCTTTTCCCAAATGACAAATCCCGAACTCAAAAGCCCTTAAACCGCGAGCCAAATTCCAAAACCTACAACCCACAGTACAAAACTCGCTCACAACTCTATTACCTACAAGACTACTGAATCAGAACTGAAAATCGAGTCTTACCTCTGTTTTGGGCCAAAACCCAAGAATGCCCGAAATGAAAATCCAATATGTAGAACTTGTAGAAAATCCTTCCCTGATCCTCGTGGTAACGTCGAATCTACGATTCCCGCTACATACGGTGAAGAAATCTAGAGAAATAGAGAGTAGGTTGAGTTTCTAGAGAGATAAAGGGAGAATTTGAGTTTTCTTAGCTAAGAAGTAATGAAAATATCTATTTATAACCCTTTGACCCAGCAACTCCTTGTCGACGAGACTCAGCACTTCGCCGCTGAGAACTACAAAGACTTCGTCGACAAACTCTGGCTTCATCGACGAAGCTTGCTTAATTACCAATTTACCCCTCTCTTAATTAATTAATTCCCTATATCACAGTTCGGGTTCTTACATATTTTGTGTTAAATTATTCTGGTTATGTAATATGGAGGATTCGGTTGTACCTTTTATGGATTTGCGTATGTATATATATAGAACTCTGGTATTTCGATTGAGGTTATTTAATTAATTCGTCTACGTGAATGGTATCAGAGACGCATGATTGGTCTCATAACACCCCGGGCCCCACGTGGCGGGCCCGGGGCGTTACGGGTTATATCAGAGTATAACGGTCTTATGGAATTTAGGAGGATTAATACCAGAGTATAGGTTTGAGTTGAATAAGGGTATGAATGGGTATATTAAGGTATTGACGAGAGTTTGAGTTTATTTCGTAGCCTGGAGGCAGAAATCTCTTGACAGACTTCTGTGATTTTCTGAATCAGTTGACGATTTCAGAAAACCACGGTAAATCCATTGACAGTGATGTTTCCAAGCATAGAAATTGAAATTTGGAATTTGAATTTGAAGGTTAAGATGATTGCGGATAATTGGATGTTGGATATTCAATTGAGGATTTGGATATTAAATTGGTTTTATATTTTATGATTATGTCAGACATATTAAGATGTAGATATTCTAAATTTGCCTCTGTTATATGTATATTTAGGGATGGATCCTAGAGGCAAAGGCGTGGATGAAGAAGGAAGAAGCGAGTTGGGAGCTTCCAGCGGGAAGGAGATTCACACTTCTCATTTGTTGCAAGGAATAGATCTATAGGTTAGGGAAAAGATGAGATGAGACTTCGTGGGATCAAGCTACCCACCAGTGCATCAGGGCTGTACAATTGATCAATTCACTCATCTGACATCTTTTGAGGGTGGCACTGACCCGATTAAGGCTGAGACTTAGATACAAGAGATGGAAAAGATACTCGCAGTGTTGAACTGCACTAACGAGCAGAAGGTTCTTTTCGCCCCCTCTAAACTGGCATGATAAGTTGAACGGCGGTGGCGTGCGAATGAAGCTGTTGGAGGAAGAGTGAGCGGTACCTATAGTGATGACCTGGGGTCATTTCAAGTAGGTCTTCTATGACCGATACTTTCCTGCCACCACCAGGAATGCGAAAGCGGAGGAATTTTTTAACTTGACTAAGGGGCGTCTCACTATTCAGCAGTATGCTATTAAATTTATGGAAATTTCTCACTTTGCACTTTCCATGGTTCCAGATGAATACCAAAAGGTGAGATGGTTTGAAAGGGGTCTGAATCAGAGGATTCACGAGCATATGGCATGTTTGCAGATTCGGGATTTCGTATAACTGGTGGAGAAAGCTACTGTTGCGAAGTTGAGTCTACAGAGAGGTGCAGAGACATCATAATGAAGGAAAAGACCTGTCTCTCCTCGCTCCCAAACAAATGTCAAACATGGGTTGTGGAGAGGAGACAGAGATGTTGCAAGTCAGTGGTCGAAAAAGAATGATTGGGGACAACAAGGTGATTCGTCACACCCCCACTGCCCTAGATGTAACTAGCGGCATTGGGGAGAATACCGGAGTAGGGGTGTTGTGTGCTATAGATGTGACAAATATGGTTATATAGCTCAGGAATGTCGAGAACCGTCAAACAATGCACCTGCTTCAAATTAGAATCAGAGGAACAACCCGGTGCCTCGCGGCGGCGGTGCACGAGCATGTGTTTATATATTGGGTACACCTAAGAAGGACAACACTAAAGGTGCAAGTAACATGTCTACGTTACCATAAGTATTAATTTTTTTTTTTTACTTTGCATGATTTGATGTTGCATATTTTTGAATTGATTGTAATATGTGAATATTATTAATTAGCTTTTTAGATGTGAAAATAGGTGATTAATGAATTTCGAGGACGAAATTCTTTTAAGGAGGGGAGGATGTAACGACCTGGAAAAATTTTAAATATGTAAAATAATAAGAAAAGAGGAAATAAAAGAAAGGGAAAAGAAATTTTAAAAGGGTAACAAGCAGGCACTCGTTGACAAACTGGATTTTCTCGTCGATGAGCAATCTTCTAAGCCTCATCGCCGAGTATGCATGTCTCGTCGATGAGGGTTTACCGAGAGAGGTTTTCACATTTCTAAATTTCATCAACGAGCTCCCGGTTTCGTCCACGAGCGGTGTTCTTGGGCTCGTCGACGAGTCCAGATATCTCTTTGACGAGGCCACATGGCAAGTTGCCTATAAATAGGCAAAAATTAGAATTTCAACGAATGAATTCATTTTTCCTTTTGTTTCTCTCTCTAAAAACAGCCCCTCTGCCTTCTCTCTTCAAATCTAGCCCAGATTTAGCCCAGTTCGACGATCGGAAGCTACCACGAGACTCCTAGGAAGATTCTCTACAACATAGGCGGAGGAGAATTTCAATTTGAGAAGTTTAGGAAACATCCCAAAACCAGGTAAGTGAGATATTTTAGGGTTTTATTATTATTTTGAAATATATGGAACCTAGGAAGTATTAAATGGGTGTTTTTCTAAGATTTGAGTAAGTGGGGATTTTAGGAATACATGATCTCGTGTTTATTCGATTTTAGGCAGAATCCCGAGGAGCGTGTAAGGGGAAATACTTTATAACATATTTTTATTAATTTTAAACTGTTTATTTTTGGGTATAAATTCTATATATTTAGGTATAATTTTCTAAACATTGTAGGTACTGAAATATTGTTTTTGATTATATATTATATTGGGAAAAACCATGTGGCATGAAAACAACTTTGACAATCAAATGGTTGTGAATACTGCAGAATTATGATTTATGGTGTGATTGTGAATACTGTTTGGGCTACGATTTCTGTTTGGATGAAAATACTGGTTCGTTGTGGATACTATCTGGTTGTGTTTACTATAGTGGATGCATGGATGTGTTTGAGTGGTTGGTTTGATATTGATTTGTATTGTAGTTCATGTAAATTGCGATATAGCGTTGGCAGTGGTATGAGGAGGTCGTTATATCGTACCTGATATAACCGTCATATAACGTTGGCAGTGGTATGAGGAGGTTGTTATATGTGCATTTATATTGGGGGGGGTAAACATTGGCAGCGGTATGAGGAGTTTGTTTTACCTATTTACCATGAATAGTGTAGTTTGTGTTGTAATCTGTGTAATGATTAGTCCTGTGTGGACCGTGTAACTTGTGTTGATAGTCCTATGTGGACCAATCATGTGTGGACATGTATGTTGTATGTATGATAGTCCTGTGTGGATCAGTCTTGTGTTGACATGTATTTTAGATGGATTAGAGTCTTGTGTGGACGTTATATTATGTGTGAATATGGACTTTGTGTGGGTGAGAATGTGGAATGTGTAAATCCTGTGTGGATTGATTGTGATATGTGTGTACATGTGAAACTTTGTGAAATGGTTATTATTGGTTGCGCGTGACTTTAATTACTTAAGTATTTATGGTAAAGTAGAACACTCCACCCGAGGGATTGCCGAGGAAGGCGAGTACTTTAATAATTATTTGTGGATACCAGAGTAGAAGAAAGTCACTTGTATAGGCGGGTGACCTTCCCTATTCTTGGAGACTTTACTTGGATACATAACCTAAGGGCTTACTGAGAAAGGTGAGTGCCTTGGTGTTAGCACTAGAGTAGAGGGAATCTACTTTTATAGGCAGGTAGACTTCCCTATTCTCGAGAATTATTAGTTAAAAAATAATTATGTATGTGTGTATGTGATTAGGTAACCGAGAAGTTGACAATGGTGTGATTAAGGGTGCATTTTCTCTTAGCTACTTTCGATAGTGAAATACGATTGTATGGGTATTTTGTAATTATATTAAATACTTCAGTCACACACTATTGTAACTTATTTCTTCCTTACCGAAAGGTGTCTTGCCCTGACGATTATTTAATCTTTTCAGGTCTTCTAGGTGATCGAGCTTAGAAAGCTCTAGGATGGGTTTAGTTGGTGTGTGTGGATAAAAGAACAAGTTTATGTAATATTTTGTGTTAAATTATTCTTGTTATGTAATATGGAGGATTCGGTTGTACCTTTTATGGATTTGCGTATGTATATATATTGAACTCTGGTATTTGGATTGAGGTCATTTAATTAATTCTTATGCGTGGATGGTATCAAAGACATATGATTGGTCTCATAACACCCTGGGCCCCACGTGGCGGGTCCAGGGTGTTACAAACAGGATGTTCAACATATATTCTAAGTAGCATGCTATAGTTATCAAAAGTTTGTGATGTAAATTCACCAGCATAATCCAAGCAAATTGTTTTAATTGGATAATCGAGAAAATGAGCTCGTAATCTAATAAGTTAAGAAATAAGTCTAGCAAATGCAATATTGCAAATAGAAAGTAAAGAAACATGTGACCATCTAGCAAATGCATCAATTAAGACCATGAAATATCTAAATAGTCTAGATGATGGATGTATTAGTCAGTATATATCACCATGAATTCTTTGTAAGAAACTAGGAGATTCAAGACTTACCTTTGAAATAGATGATTTGATAATTAATTTCCCTTAAAAGCAAGCAGTACACATGAAATCACTTGATGAAAGAATCTTTTAGTTCTTTAGTGGATGACCATGTGAATTCTCAATGATTTTCCCCATCATTACATCTCCAGGATGTCAAAGATGATCATGCCAAAGTGTAAATAACTTTGGGTCATTGTACTTGTGGTGCAAGACATTATATGATTCAACTTCTTTAATCTTTGTATAATACAATCCAGAAAATAAAGTTTGCAGTTTTTCTAAAATTTATTTCTACCCAGAAACAATAGAAGTAATATAAATGAATTTTTAACTACCTTCATTTGTAGTGTCAATGTGATATCCATTAAGGCATAAATATTTAAAGCTTAACAGATTTCTTTCGGATCTGCTAGAACATAAAGTTTCATCAATTTTCAATAAAGTACCATTAGATAACTTTATATTAGTTCTTTCAGAGCCTTCAATCAAATTTGTAGAACCAAATATTGTATTAACATTTGTTGAAGATATACTCAGTAATAGAAATATTTCCTACCTCGAAGAATTGTGTGTGTTGTAGCACTGTCAACTAAACAAACTTATTCCATAAACATCTTAGAATTGATCAAAACTTTAGGATAATCCACGTTTATACCTTAAAATATTACATCATTATTTTATTTTTTTTAATTTACAAGAAAACCAACAATGTGACGACCTGCTTAATTTCCACATATTTTTTTTTAATAGATCAATATCACAAATCCCAGATCAGCAGATCATAATCCGTCTGGACCCGTGGGTACCAGGGATACATCAGAACATATAGCAGAAGTCTAAGCAGCAGAAAACATACAATCATATACATTTTATCATACCATGCATCACATTACTATAAATACCAGAGTCACTATATCCACTATATTTCAACATATACATCCCAAAAACAAAATCTAGGGACATTTTCCACAAAATCCAACTGTCCCTACTAAAACTTACCCTTCAAAAAGGGCAAACAACAGCTCTAGATCAGTGGGGCTTTTTCCGCTCTCCTATCTGGGGTTCCTGAAATATTTATAAAATTCAGGGTGAGACACCTCTTAGTAAGGGAAATAAACTAATACTAGTGTGTGGCAACATGAGTATTTCGTGTTATACATATACCATACAGAACATATTCAGTAACTGTTTTGTCAAAAATGGGAAAACATATATATATCAAATCATGGCAGAACATACTACATTTTCATAAACATATCTCATCTCATATAATAATAATAACACAAAAACATTCCTGGTAGGTTAGTTGGCTGTTGTCATGTATTACCCCCACATAACTGGGTTGTGTGGCCCGAAGGCGGGACCTGACAATGGTTGGCCGACCACTGCCAAATCAAAAGTACAGTTTGTAAGTCTGATGGGTCTACCAGACTTGGTCCGTACACCAGGGGCGCTCACACACTTCCTAAAAACCACATCGACCATCCAATCTCACACCACTCTGTACAACGGCGTTAACACAAATATCATGATCACGAAGACCATGGACACATAGCAACGGTACCGTGCAAGTGCTAGCCTAGACCAAGCCAACCAGGTTCTGATATCATATAACATATACTGAAACCGTGATACATGGATATTTCATATCATTAATTATCAAATCAATAATATCATTTTGCATACATACATATATCATGAAAATCATCGGCCCGTACGCCGATAAATCATAGAACAGTCCGTACGTTGGCAAATTACATCCATAGCTCGGCCCGTACGCCGACAAATCATATCATAGCATAGTCCGTACGCTGGAAAATCACATCCATAGCAAGGCCCATACGCTGGCAAAATATATCCATAACTCAACCCGTACGCTGCCAAATCATACACATAACACGGCCCGTACGTCAGCAAAATATATAAAAATCTCGGCCCATACGCCAGTTTTTCATTATAAAAATCGATATATTAACACATTCCTAGAAAACAGTATTTCGTAATAATTTCTACTCATGCCACACTAACAGGTTTTTCATATATTTAACATATCATCACTTTCAACAGCATTTTCCCAAATATAAATCATATATAAATATATTTATTTTCCTAAAATTGAATGCTATAACAATTTACATATTTTTCATAAAATACTAGCTTAGTTTATCCCCTTACCTGGCTACTAAGAAAGCCCCCAAAATATTCTAGTCTAACACCCGTAGGATTATCTGACCAATACCCTAAAACTGAAAACTCCCAGTATTAAACTTCAGTATTTCTACGTGTATATCATTTCTTATAACTATCGCAAGACCAAATTTGGCTTAAAAAGTCTTACCTCAACTCAGGGATGATTTCCAACTTACTTTCACCAACGATCCGCTCTGGCGGATTTGGAGAGAACTTCCCCAGGAGGGTCGTGGTGGCTTCGGATTGTTGATTTGGCGTAAATTTAGCCCGAAATCGATGAAAGAGAGAGAGAAAACCGAAGGGGAGAGAGAGAGAGGAGATAGATTTCTTAATTTGGAAGTAAAAATCTAAATTTTTGATATTTATAGAGCTGGATTCATCAACAAGCCACGTCATTCGTCGACGAGTTCTTTAATAATTTCGTCGACGAAATCCACTCCTCGTCGAAAAAATTCAGTCTGCTAAACAACCTTTCTCAGTATTTCCTAGTCGACGAATCCTGTCTTCGTCGACAAATCCTCTTATACCTTCGTCGACGAATCCCCAGTATTCGTCAACGAAATCGACTTCCTCATTCTATTACTGTTTCCATTTCCCTTCCTCTTTATTATTTAAATCCCATTATTATTCGGGTTGTTACATTCTCCCCTCCTTATAAAATTTCATCCTCGAAATTTACTGTTCACGTAGCTCGTCATCCCTTAACAAGAAAAGGGTCTACTCATTTTATTACTTACACTCACTTATGGAGGATGAATACCGTGGTTACATTCCGAGTCCTATAAGATTACATATACAAAAGAAAACTTCTCCCAAAACTAAAATGCTACACTAATTAAACCATTACATGTACTTGCAAAAGAAATACTACCTAACTACTTACATTTTATCCAATCAAACTTCTTGGAATAAATGCGGATACTTTTGTCTCATTAGCTCCTCGGATTCCCAAGAAGCCTCTTCAATTGCGTGATTCCTCCACAAAACTTTTACCTAATAAATCTTCTTGTTACGTAATTCCTGTACTTTCCTGTCCAAAATCTCTACTGGTACCTCCTCATACACCAGTGAATCACTAAACTCCAATCATCATAACTGATGATATGAAAAGGATTTAGGACGTATTTCCTTAACATAGCAATATGGAATACATCGTGGATCGTGGATAACACAGGTGGTAAAGTTAGCCTGTAGGCTACCGGCCTCACTTTAACTAGAATCTCAAATGGACCGATAAAGTTAGGACTAAGTTTACCTTTCTTCCCAAATCGCATAACCCCTTTCATCGGAGCTATCTTCAAAAACACATGATTACCCACATCAAGTTCCAGATTCTTGCGGCAATTATCAGCATAACTTTTTTGTCGGCTCTAAGCTGCACTGATTTTGTCTCTGATAAGCCGAACCTTATCATGCGCTTGCTGCACAAGCTCCGGCCCCACTACTCGCCGCTCACCCACTTCATCCCAAAACAAAGGAGATCGACATCTCCTACCATATAGAGCCTCAAATGGTGTCATGCCAATGCTGGATTGATAACTATTATTATATACGAACTCTACTAGCGGCATCAACTGAGTCCAACTACTCCCAAAGTCCAATATAAATGCACGGAGCATATCCTCTAATGTCTGTATCATCCTCTTAGTCTGCCCATCTAACTGAGGATGGAATGTCATGTTGAAAGATAGTTGAGACCCTAAAGCTTCCTGTAAGCTTCTCCAGAACCGTGACATGAATCGCGGGTCTCGATCTGACACAATAGATATAGGCACCGCATGAGAACAAACTATTTGCTAGATGTAAATCTCTGCTAAACGACTGAGGGAATAGCTGATCTTGATAGGTATAAAGTGGGCGGTCTTAGTCAAACGGTCAACAATCACCCAGATGGCATTCTGGCCATGTAATGCGGTCGGCAGTCCTGACAAGAAGTTCATAGATATATGATCCCACTTCCACTCTAGGATAAATAATGACTGCAACTGCCCTGCCAGCCTCTGGTGCTCAACCTTTACCTGCTGGCACGTCAAACACTGGGCTACATACTCGGCGATCTCTCTCTTCATACCACTCCACCAGTACGACTCTCGCAGATCTCTATACATCTTTGTACTACCGAGATGGACTGTATACAAAGATCTGTGAGTCTCCTCTAAAATAGTCTTCCTAATCTCAGTATCGGCAGGAACACATAATCTAGAACGGAACCGCAAAGTTCCGTCATCTGCAATACTGAATTCCTCCTCCTGACCACTCTGTACTCTATCCATCACTTCTACTAATTCTGGGTCTTTCTTCTGAGCGGTTTTAATTCTTTCTTACAGAGTAGGCTGTACTACTAGGCTGGCAATACACACTGGAAGATCACTCTTTACCAACTCGATGCCGAGTCTCTCCAGATCCATCATAATCGGATACTGGATCTCCATAGCCGCCAACACTGGTTCCCTAGATTTCCTGCTCAACGCATCAGCTACCACGTTTGCTTTCCCTGGGTGATAATTGATGGTACAATCAAAATCCTTAATCAGCTCCAACCACCTTCTCTACCTCATATACAGTTCCTTCTGCATGAAGAAATACTTTAAGCTCTTGTGGTCAGAGAAAATCTCACACTGTTCACCGTACAGGTAATGCCTCCAAATTTTCACGTGTACCACTGCAGCCAATTCAATATCATGTGTAGGGTAGTTCTTTTCATATTCTTTCAACTGCCTGGACGCATACGCCACTACCCTACCATGCTGCATCAATACATAGCCAAGTCCCTTCAAATACGCATCACTGTAAATGACATACCCCTCACCCCCTGATAGGATAACCAATACTGGTGTTGTGACTAATCTTTGCTTCAATTCTTGAAAACTCTGCTCACAGTTGTCGTCCCACTCAAATCTAACATTATTCCTCATCAGTAGTGTCAAAGGTCCTGACAAAGCTGAGAATCCCTCAACGAAACTGCAATAATAGCCAGCTAGCCCCAAGAAACTCTTGATCTCCTAGACATTTCTCGGTCTAGCCCAATTCACTACCGCCCCAATCTTGCTAAGATCCACAGAAATACCGTCTCCAGATACAACATGCCCCAAAAACACGACCTTCTTAAGCCAGAATTCACATTTACTGAACTTGGCGTACAACTTCTTTTCCCAAAGTGTCTGCAAAACCTATCTCAGGTGCGTCTCTTGCTCCTCATAGCTCCTCGAATAGACTAGTACATCATCAATAAATACAACAACAAACTGGTCTAGGTATTGGTGGAAGACTCTGTTCATCAAGTCCATAAATACCGCAGGAGCATTCATCAAACCAAACGACATAACAAGAAACTCGTAATGCCCGTACCTGGTTCTGAAGGTCGTCTTTGAGACGTCTTCTACTTTCACTTTTACCTGATGGTAGCCGGATCTGAGGTCAATCTTCCAATACACCCGTGTACCCTAGAGCTAGTCAAACAGATCATCAATACGGGGTAGAGGATACTTGTTCTTGATTGTCACTTTATTAATCTCCCTATAGTTTATACACATCCTCATAGTCCCGTATTTCTTCTCACAAATAAAACTGGAGCTCCCCACGGAGATACATTGGGTCGTATGAAGCCCTTATCAAGCAAATTTTGCAACTGATTCTTCAATTCTACCAACTCTGCGGGAGCCATCCGGTACGGTACTTTAGAAATCGGTGCTGTACCGAAAGGTATATCAATAGAAAAATCTACCTCACGATCGGGTGGTAAGCCTAGTAACTCGTTTGGGAAAACATCTGTAAACTCCTTTACTACAGGCGTGCTAGCAAGTTTTAATTCATTCTCTGACATCTCCTTCACAAAAGTCATAAACCCCTGATACCCACTCAACAGTAGTCTTCTAGCCTGAATAGCTGAAACTAGCTGAGGAAGGGATTGCACTCGCGACCCTACGAACTTGAATTCTGCTTCCCCCGGAGATCTAAATATCACTTCTCGTGCTCGACAATCTATGCTGGCAAAATTAGCTGCTAGCCAATCCATGCCAAATATAACATCAAACCCGTGCATGTCTAGCACTATCAGATCAGCAGACGAAGTCTTTCCTTGAATATCAACTGGACAACCTCAGAGCACCCTACTACACCTCACTGCTGACCCAGTCGGTGTAGATACCAACAATTCAACATCTAATGATTGTGTTTCAGTCTCACATAATTTAACACACCCTGAAGACACGAACGAGTGTGTAGCTCCTGAATCAAACAATGCAATAACTTTAAAAGAAAGCATAATAACCATACCTGTCACCACATCACTGGCCGTCTCAGCCTCAGTCAGCGTCAAAGTAAACACCCTGGCTGGAGCCGCATTCCTCTGCTGGCCCCCACGTGGCGCCTGATAACCTCCCCGGTATGGTCTGAGAGCTGGAACTGCATCTGGTGGGGTAGGACAGTCTCGCACCATATGCCTCGAACTACCGCAGCGATAGCACACCGCACCACCAGCTCGACACTCTCCCGAGTGTCTCCTACCACGAGTCTGACAGACTGGAGGACCTTGCCTTGTCTGCACCTCGCGTCCTCCCGTCTCCTGCCTCCGCCCTCTTCCATGATTTCCTCTCCTCCACTGACCCGGTCTATGACCCTGCTGGTAGCCGGTAGATGCAGATCTCTTCCTCTATCTCTGCTCCTCTGCATCAAGACGCTCACCAATCTCTGCCAAGGCTGCCCTGTCGACTAATTCAGCAAAGTCCTGGATCCGCAGCACCACCACCTGCTTGAATATGCTTCGTTTCAAGCCTCTCTCAAACTGCCTCACCTTCTTCACTTCATCAAGAACAATATATGGGGAGAAACGAGAGAGCTCGATAAAACGCTACGCATACTGCTGGACGGATAATTATCCCTACTTCAGACTCAGGAACTCTTATACCTTAGCCTTCCTGATAGTAGCTGGAAAATACCTATCAAAGAACAATTCCTTAAATCGGTCCCATGTCATGGCTATCGGAGTCATCCTTTGCTGCTCCAATAGTCTCATCGCAGTTCACCACCTCTCGGCCTCTCCCGTCAATCTATAGGTGGCGAAGAGGACCCTCTGTTCTTTAGTACACCACAACACAGCCAAGACTTTCTCGGTCTCTTGCATCCAGTTCTCAGCGGTTACAGGATCAACTCCACCCAAGAATGCCAGAGGATTCATCTTCGTAAACTTTTCTATAGTGCACCCATGGCCTGCAGATGGACCACTCTGCTCCCTCGAGCTATACATCCCAAAAACAAAATCTAGGGACATTTCCCACAAAATCCAACTGTCCCCACTAAAACTTACCCTTCAAAAAGGGCAAACAACAACTCTAGATCAGCGGGGCTTTTCCCGCTCTCCTATTTGGGGTTCCTGAAATATTTATAAAATTCGGGGTGAGACACCTCTCAATAAGGGAAATAAACTAATACTAGTGTGTGGCAACATGAGTATTCCATGTTATACATATACCATACAGAACATATTCAGTAACTATTTTGTCAAATCTGGGAAAACATATATATATCAAATCATGGCAGAACATACTACATTTTCATAAACATATCTCATCTCATATAATAATAATAACACAAAAACATTCCTGGCAGGTTAGCTGGCTGTTGTCATGTATTACCCCCACATAATTGGGTTGTGTGGGCCGAAGGCCGGACCTGTCAAAAGTACAATTTGTAAATCTGATGGGTCTACTAGACTTGGTCCGTACACCAGGGGCGCTCACACACTTTTTAAAAACCACATCGACCATCCAATCTCACACCACTCCGTACAACGGCATTAACACAAATATCATGATCATGAAGACCATGGACACATAGCAACGGTACCGTGCAAGTGCTAGCCTAGACCAAGCCAACCAGGTTCTGATATCATATAACATATACTGAAACCGTGATACATGGATATTTCATATCATTAATTATCAGATCAATCATATCATTTTGCAT
Organism: Malania oleifera; assembly: GCF_029873635.1. Lineage (NCBI taxonomy): Eukaryota > Viridiplantae > Streptophyta > Magnoliopsida > Santalales > Ximeniaceae > Malania > Malania oleifera. The sequence continues at coordinate 13,764,431 of NC_080426.1, forward strand.
ATATATGTATATCATGAAAATCATTGGCCCGTACTCTGGTATTACACATTTTACCATAGTTCGGCCCGTACGCCGACAAATCATAGCACAACTCGTACACTAGCAAATCACATCCATAGCTCGGCCTGTATGCCAAAAAATCATATCATAGCACAGCCCATACGTTGGCAAATCATACACATAGCATGGCTCATACGCCAGTAAAATATATAAAAATCTCGGCCTGTATGCCGGTTTTCCATTATAAAAATTCGTATCATTAACACATTCCCAGAAAATAGTATTTCGTAACAATTTCTACTCATGCCACATTAACAGGTTTTTCATATATTTAACATATCATCACTTTCAACAGCATTTTCCCAAATATAAATCATATATAAATATATTTATTTTCCTGAAATCGAATGCTATAACAATTTACATATTTTTCATAAAATACTAACTTAGTTTATCCCCTTACCTGACTATTGAGAAAGCTCCCAAAATATTCTAGTCTAACACCCGTAGGATTTCCTGACCAATACCCTAAAAATGAAAACTCTCAGTATTAAACTTCAATATTTCCACGTGTATATCATTTCCTATAACTATCGCAAGACCAAATTTGACTTAAAAAGCCTTACATCAACTCAGGGATGATTTCCAACTTGCTTTCACCAACGATCCACTTTGGCAGATTTGAAGAAAACTTCCCTAGGAGCGTCATGGTGGCTTCGGATTGTCGATCCAGCGTAAATTTAGCCCGAAATTGACGAAAAATAGAGAGAGAACCGAAGGGGAGAGAAAGAGGAGAGAGATTTCTTAATTGGGAAGTAAAAAAATCCAGATTTTTTATATTTATATAGCTGGATTCGTCGACGAGTCACGTCATTCGTCAACGAGTCCTTTAATAATTTTGTCGACGAAATCCACTCCTCATCGACGAAATTTAGTCTTCTAAAAAACCTCTCTCGATATTTCCTCGTCAACGAATCCTATCTTCATCGACGAATCCTTTTATACCTTTGTCGATGAATCCCCTGTATTCGTCGACGAAGCCCTAATGATTTCCCCCGGTTATTCCTTCCAAAGTACAATGTCGTCGACAAACGCGAATTTTGACTTCTGTTACTGTCTCCATTTCGCTTCCTCTTTATTATTTAAATCCCATTATTATTCAGGTCGTTACAAACAACATCAAAATAAATAGAGTTGGATGGGCCAGCATCAAGGTATATTGAACAACATTATCATCAAAATTTATTTCAACTCCTTTACTCTTTTCATTTTATTTTATAGAGGCATGGTATAAATCTACCAAGTGTTTGGCATACGACAGGTATGTGACTTGTTAGCCTTGGTAGGCTACATGTATGTTTTGATGATATTAACCTATTTGTGGTTGCTAGTGTTTCCTATCTTTGCAGATCAAAGGCAAAGATTAGACCGAGTATACGTCAAGCAGAAAAGATCAAAAGGACACTCACTTGGTAAAGGACTCAAGCACATTCATGGAAGCATAATGTAAAAACTATATGTAATAGGGATTGTGGTTGAGGTAGTAATTTCTGTAACTTTTGCGTTTTGTTTCATTCACGATTTCTGAGCAAGTGTTGAGAAAATGCATGCATACTAGGACACTTGAGTTTATGTGGATTTAACCTAAAGTCACAAACTCATCTTTCATGGTTTTCAAAGTAAATTCAAAGAGTTTGTCAAAACATTCATAAACTCAATTCTGTTTTCCAAAGGGACAAATTTTCAACATCTTGGTTTCATAATCATTTTCATACTTGGTTCCGGTCTTATCAAAGCATGGTTAATGTCTTAAAGCTTCAAAGAATACAAATACTTTTTGTAAAGGATATTCTAAGTGTATGATATATCAAATGATCTTTCAAAGATGTTTTCATAAATCAAGATATCTTATATTTAAGTGGAAACTCATTTAGACAAGTATTAAACTTTATTAGAATTAATATCCTTAATATAATTTTGTCAAAGTGATTAAAAGGCTTTTTGGTTGGGTTTAAACCCTCAATCATGCACCTATCAAATTTTCTGAACACCTTTCGATATTTGAGGCATAAATTTATCTAGAAAAAGTCCAAAAAAGCACAATCTTGGTGTCTATGGAAAGCTAAGAAAAAATCTCATAACTTTTATGTTGATGACTTTTTCTGATTTAGGGGTCTGGTTGACCAGAGTAGGGGACTAGTCGACCAGTGATAGCCAGTAGCTAAAAAATATCTTTTTGCTAGTGACTAGTCGACCAGTGGGGGTGACTAGTCGACCAATGCAGGGGACTAGTTGACCAGTGGCCTCGAGCCCAGCCCCCAACGACTAGAAAATGACCATTTAGTGAGCAAAATGCTTGGGACTTGCTCCCAACGGCTAGTTAACTACTCATTTGGCTATTGGACTATAAATACAAGCTATTAGGCTTGTATTAACATGGTTTTGAAGATTTTTTATCATCTTAGTTAATCATATCTTTGGATTACAAAACCTAGCACTTTGCACTTTGCATATTAGTCTTTCATTCACAAAGTGCTCATTCTCTCTTACTCTTTGATTCATTACTTGAGAAATAGTGTGAGGTTTGTGTTGTAAGTGATATCAGCTCATTATGAGTTCTTTATATATCCAACTTCTTGTAAGATTTTTTGTGAACTGTTTGGTGAAAGTTCTTTGTGAGCCGAAGTAAAGGCTCTTGGTGAGTGCGGTAGGGATTTGTTCCCGAGTGTAGGGATTTGTTCCCGAGTTGTAAGGCTTCTCCGCCGGTGAAGAAGTATCCTCAGTGGATTGTGGAATCCTTGGTTTGGTGCTAAGGCGTAAATATAGGCTTAGTGTCGAACTACATTAAATACCAGTGTTAAGCTTCTCTCTCCCTACTCTCTATTATTTGTATTGTGCATAATTTACATTCCATATACTGTGATATAATTGTCTGAATCTTGTCAAAAATTTTGTTTTGTAGAGAAAATTTTAAATATGTGAAAAGAGTACATTCACCCCCCCTCTGATTCTATATACTCTCGGGCTGGGACGCTTAACACAACCAATGACCTTTTCCTCCGCATCTGTAGCATTTATTTTCATGATGTCTGGATCATTGATCATGATCATTATCCTGATTCTGAGGGTCATCCCTCTTCTGGGGGATTGTAGTCTCACATTGATATCAATGATTATTTTGACCACAGCCACGACCATCCTACAACCTTATCCTCGACCACGAGATGTATTCATATGCTCTTTAGGGAGTGGGGTTAAACTAATTGGACGAGTTGGGTGATTTTTCATCAAAAGTTCGTTATTTTGCTTAACAACAAGAAAACATGATAAAAGTTCAAAAAAATATAGTAAATTTCCTCTCCCTATATTGCTGCTGCAGGAGCACATTAGTGGAATGGAAAGTAGTAAATGTATTTTCAAGCATTTCTTCATTAGTAATATTTTCACCACATAATTTTAACTTTGAACTAATCTTATGCTGAGCTGAGTTATATTCACTGACTGTTTTAAAATCTTACAACCTCAAGTGCTGTAATAACAAAAAAAAAAAGTGTAGAATAATAATAATGGTCATTTAGTTAGTATCAAAACGAAAGTATTTCTCTGTTAGGATCCTTGATTTTATGTTTGATGTCTAAGAAAAAACTTGTCTAAGTGAGTGCTCAGAAACCATGTGACTCAGTCGCTCCCTAGAGGTCGGTTTGGTCAAAATGCAATTTCATAAGATAAAACAGGGTAGACACTATTTGTATACGTAAATAAGTACATAAAATAATGTTTTGACTGACATAATTTGTAAAAATATATGATAAAATAATAATAATAATATAAATATTCTATGTGGGGCCCATAAGACTGTGTGGGGCCTACATGAGTCCTAAAACTGTGTGGGGGTTCATATGAGTCTCAGAACTGTGTAGGGCTCATAAAATCGTATGAAAACTATGAGAGTTACGTAGGACCCACATGGGTCTCGAAGTTGTGTGGGGCCCACATAAGTTTTTGAAATTCGAATTTAATTCTTAAAAAAAAAAAACTAAAACATGACTTAAAAATAATAACAATGATAATGATAATAATAATAATAATAATGATTTTTAAAAAAATAAATAATAAATAATAAATAATAAATAAATAATTAAAAATTAATTAAATGGGAGTGGTGGCAAACACTCCCACACGACCTCCATCCCTATCCCATACTCAACTTATACTTAGCCCATCTCTTACCGATTCTTTAATTTTAAAAAAATTATAATTTCACCCCTCCCCACACTTTTATAAATTACATTTCTTCCCCAAAATTTTTCTATAAATACGAAACTCTCAACCTTTTTTTTTTCAAAAAAATTTTCAAAGGAAGAGAAGGATTAGTGAGTAAAAGAATTAGTGGTGGAGAAAGAATTTCTGAGTAAGTTCTCACTCACCCACTTTTTTTGATCTTATTTCTTATAGATATTCATAGTGTTCGTAGCACAAGGTAAAAGAAGAGGTAAGTAAAATTTGATTATATTAATTTTTTATTTATTTAAAATTCATACCCAAGTTTATTTTGTAAGTAAATTTCAATTATATTAGTTCCATAAAATTTCTATAAGTTTATTTTTTTATGCATATTTAATTATACTAATTTTATCTTTAATATACTTGCATTTATTTTTGGGTTACGAAATGTTCTAATCCACTCGAGTAATTTTTCAGCATTTCTTTCTAAAAAAAAAATTATATATATATATATATATATATTTAACACAAAAATTGTGTAGCATGAGTTTATTTTTACTTTGCATGTTTCATGAAAATATGAGTAAAGATGAGATTTTCACGATTATATTTTAAATTGCATAAATTAAAATAAGATAATTTTAAAATCCCTTATGGTAAAGGAAGTTCAAAGTTACAAATGCTCGGTACCGCAACTTAAAGTTTAAATGGATCAGAGTGCACCCACATTGTTTACAGAGTGGTTATTTATGTTAGTGGATTTCTCCTGAGTGCACACCTGGTTTCGGATCAGGACTTAATAAGGAAAATCTCACTTAATGTTTACATACGTTGATTCAGTTTAGTCGGCCAGCCAGTTAAGTCCAGTTTTCAAACTGCACAACCCAGTCATGAGGGTAAACATGACTTACGGCTAACAAGTCTAAGGGTGATTTTTTTTTTTTTTTACAATATATATTTATACATATTTAATTACGTGTACAAAGTTATTGATGATTTGAAGAAAAAGTGTAAGTTTATATGAACATGGCCATTATTATGCCTAAAAGGAAACGTATAAGGAAATATATATATATATATATATATATATATGTAAATATGTAATTATAATTTTTAAAGTTAAAAGTTTAATTTAATAGTTATAGTATATGATCATAAAATTTTACTATTGTAGTTGATGGCAAAAATTTTTATGCAGAAATTTTTAAATTTACATTTATTTTAAAAATACTTTTGAAGTTATAGTATTAAATATTGTTTTACAAAATTTTTAAAAAACTCATTTTGACCACACACTAATAATAATCTTATTTACTTACTGAGCGTCGTCTCACCCCAATCATATTTTTATTTCAAATAACTCTGAAGGGCATGTTGGAAATCAGGCTTAGCAAGCATGCGGCTGGGGATAGAAAAATAAAGATTGATTAGAAATATTAGTATGATGTCAGATATTTATGCTTGTGTAATTTTTCTTCTTTTGAAACAAATGATTGTAATATGGAAGGTTTAATAATAATTGAGTTTATTTACTTCCGCTGTAAATCAATAGTAAAAAGTAAATATCCCAGACCCTTCGGGGTTGGAGTATTACATTTGGTATCAGAGCAATAGGTTATAGGTCCCTTAGACTTTAAGAAATAATTTTACCAGAGCATAGGCATAACCATGATGTGGGTAAAATTGGGTAAATTAGGACGTTTTTCTTTTGCGTATAACTTTGATTAAACTTTAAAGATAAGGTTATGATTTTAAAATAACTTTAGTCCTTTCCCTCATAATGGACTTGAAGAACAACAACGTAAGTGTTGAAGGAAACGAGAATTATGTGGGGACTTGCAATGGAGAAGAAATCAATGCTATTATGGTGTTGCGTGATATGGCACAAGTCATGGCGGAACTTCTGCGAAATTCCAAGGAACGGAATGGTCCACCAACCCATGAAGGACCAAATCCAACAATCCTTGCATGAGAGCATTTTAAGGAAGTCTTCTTTGAATGATTTTTCTCCAAAACCACTAGAGATGCTAAGGCCAAGGAATTTTTTGAGTTGAAACAGGAAATATGAACGTACAGCAATATACAGCAAAATTCATTGAATTATCCCGTTTTGCATCATATTTGGTTCCGGACGAATCAAAGAAAGCTCAAAAATTTGAAGAAGGCTTGAACTCAAGGATTTATGAAATGGTAACAGTATTCGAGCTCGAAGACTTCTCCAATTTGGTAAACAAAGCAACGAAGGCAGAAGAAAGTCTACAAAGAAGTGCGGAAATATCCGACCAGAGAAAGAGGTCCATGCCACAAGGGTTTCACTCTGGTAGCAATCAAGGACCTTAGAAAAGGAGCAATAACAACAACAGCAACAATAATGTGGGACAAGGGCAAACAACGAGAAATCCAAATAATGCACAAAGAACCCCTTATCCAAAAATGCAACAAAATACATGGGGGTGAGTGTCGGGCTGGATTAGGGATTTGTTATCAGTGCGGTAAACCTGGTCACATGCAACGAGAATGCCCACAAAACAACTACAACCCAAATCAACAAAGAGGAGGCAACCAGGCACCTCGAAACAACAATCAACAAAACACCACTCAGGCGCGTGTCTATGCCCTCACTCCAGGAGATGTAGAAAATACTAATAATGTGGTGACAGGTATTATTCCCATATTCTAAGAAAGCAGTAGTATTATTTGATTCTGAAGCCACACACTCCTTTATATTTACAACTTATGTTAAAATATGTGGGGTAGAGACTCAGCCATTAGAAACTGAGTTATCTGTAGATTACACCAACGGGAACCTCGGTAGTATGGAGAAAAATACTTAAAGGTTACCCAATTTGTGTTGAGGAAATAATACTACCAGCTAACTTGGTAGTATCTAGTATGCACGGGTTTGACGTAATTCTTGGGATAGACTAGTTAGCTTCTAGCTATGCTAGTATAAATTGCTATAATAAGGAGGTGGTGTTTAGACCTCCTAGAGAGCAAAAATATAAGTTCAATGGAACTTGTGTATGCCCTTCACCATAAATATTGTCAGCTATCCAGGAAAAGAGATTACTCTTGAATGGATGTCAGGGGTACCTGGCATGTGTGGTGGAGGCACCAAAGGAAGAATTGAACTCGAGGATATCCTAATAGTAAGGGAATTTTCGGATGTATTCCCTAAGGATTTACCTGGGCTACCTCTTAACCACGAAATCAAGTTTGTTATTGACCTACTACTAGGGACGACACCGATATCTAAAGCTCCATACAGAATGACACTGGTAGAATTGAAAGAACTGAAGGAACAATTACAAGAGTTGCTGGACAAATGATGCATCAGACCCAACGTGTCACCATGGGGAGCACCAGTACTATTCGTTAAAAATAAAGATGGATCGATGAGAATATGTATTGATTATCGGGAAATAAATAAAGTGACCATCAAGAACAAGTACCCAATACCTCGCATATATGACTTGTTTAATCAACTCCAAGGAACACAAGTCTTCTCTACAATTGTCCTCCGATCAGGGTACCATCAAGTGAAAATAAAATCAAAAGATGTTCCAAAGACTGCATTCCGAACGAGATATGGTCACTATGAATTCTTAGTCATGCCATTTGGACTAACCAATGCTCTTGCTGCCTTTATGGACCTTATGAATAGAGTTTTTCGTGAACATCTAGATCAATTTGTGGTGGTCTTCATTGATGATATTTTGATTTATTCAAAAAGCCCCCAGGAACATGAGAACCATTTAAGGCTAGTACTCAAAGTACTAAGAGAAAATAAACTCTATGTCAAACTTACGAAATGTGAGTTCTGGCTAGAAAAAGTTGCATTCTTAGGGCATGTAATATCTAAGGATGGTATTTCTGTGGACCCAAGTAAAATAGAGGCAATAGTGGATTGGGCGAGACTGAAGAATATTCATGAGATCAGAAATTTCTTAGGTTTGGCAGGATATTATCGTCGATTTGTGGAAAGGTTTTCTAAAATATCTAGTCCTATGACGAGATTGACAAGAAAGAATGTGAAGTATGAGTGGACTGATGAATGCGAGCAAAGCTTTCAAGAATTAAAGCAACGACTCATCACTACCCCGGTGCTGACAATTCCATCAGGAGAAGATGATTTTGTGATCTACAATGACGCATCTCAGAAAAGGCTCGAGTGTGTATTAATGCAACAGGGGAAGGTCATTACATATGCTTCTCGACAACTCAAGGAGTACGAGAAGAATTATCCAACACACGATTTGGAACTAGCAGCTGTGATATTCACACTAAAGATCTGGAGACACTATCTTTATGGTGAAAGGTGTGAGATTTTCATAGACCATAAAAGTCTCACATACTTTTTCACGCAAAAGGAATTAAACATAAGACAGAGAAGATGGTTAGAATTAATCAAAGATTATGATTGCACCATCAACTATCACCCGGGAAAAGCCAACGTGGTAGCAGATGCATTAAGTTGAAAGTCAATGAAAGCGTCAGTCTCGACAATGGTGACCCAACATCAAATTATGATGGACCTGGAAAGATTTGGCGTGGAAATAGTGGAAGGAAATCATCAAGCTCCCATTTCTAATATGGTAATCCAACAGACTTTACCAGAAAAAATTAAGGCTGCACAGATGGAAGATGCAGAGCTAGTGAAGATTATGGGTAAGGTACAGAGTGGACTGAAGGGAGACTTTAACATCTCTGACGATGGAGTTTTGAGATTCCAAACTAAATTGTGTGTGCCCAATGACAAAGATATAAAAAGAACAATCTTGGAAGAAGCTCATTGATCTCTTTATACAGTGCATCGGGGAAGCACGAAGATGTATCGGGACTTGAGAGAGTTTTTTTAGTGGAATAACACGAAGAGGGAGATTGCACAATTTGTGGAACAGTGTCTTACTTGTTAGCAAGTAAAGGCTGAGTATCAGAGACCAGTAGGACCATTGCAACCACTCCACATTCCCGAGTGGAAATGGGAGCACATCTCCATGGATTTTGTAATTAGACTACCTCTAGCACTCCATGGACAGAACGCCATCTGGGTGGTTGTTGATTGTACAACAAAGACCGCTCACTTTATTCCAATCAAAGTTAACTACTCTATAACCAAGCTTGCTGAGTTATATGTTCAAGAGATAGTTAGACTACATGGCGTGCCGTGTCTATCGTATCAGATCGAGATCCACGATTTACATCACAATTCTGGAAGAGTTTGCAAAGAGCTTTGGGATCACGACTTACTTTCACCATGACATTTCATCCTCAAACTGATGGACAATCGGAGAGAACCATTCAAATATTGGAGAATATGTTGAGAGCTTGTGTACTGGATTTCAAAAAAAGTTGGATTCAGTATCTGCCGTTAGTTGAGTTCGCCTATAACAACAGTTATCAGTCCAGCATAGAGATGGCACCGTATGAAGCGTTATATGGTTGAAAGTGCCGATCCCCATTATATTGGGATGAGGTTGGCGCACGACGAATTTTAGGTCCCGAGATTATACAAAGGACCTCTAAAAAAATTAAGCTCATTCTGGACAAAATAAAAACCGCTCAAAGTCGGCAAAGGAGCTATGCGAACACCCGTCAGCGTGAGTTGGAGTTTGAAGTGGGGGATAATATATTTTTAAAAGTTGCTCCAATGAAAAGAATCATGAGGTTTAGGAAGAAGGGCAAACTAAACCCTAGGTATATTGGACCATTTGAGGTATTGGAGAAGATTGGTCCAGTCGCTCACAGAATTGCCCTACCTCCTGCACTATCGAGAATTCATGATGTATTTCATGTCTCAATGTTAAATAAGTACGTTCCAGACCCTTCTCATGTGATAAGTTATGAGTTGTTAGAAGTTAGTGACACTCTATCATATGAAGAAGTACCAATCCAAATTTTAGACAAGAAGGATCAGGAGTTGCGCACAAAGAAGATTTCATTAGTAAAAGTGCTCTAGTACAACCATGACATTGAGGAAGCATCATGGGAACTAGAAGCAGAAATACGTCAGAAATACCCACATATTTTCGACGATAGTAAGATCGGATAAAAGCACAACATTATACAAGGTACTTATTTTAATTTTTGTAAATTTTGAGGACGAAATTTTTATAAGGAGAGGAGGATGTAACAAAAAAAAAAAGAAGTGTAGAATAATAATAATGGTCATTTAGTTAGTATCAAAACGAAAGTGTTTCTCTATTAGGATTCTTGATTCCAAGTTTGATGTCTAAGAAAGACCTTGTCTAAGCGAGTGCTCAGAAACCATTGCGGCTCAGTCGCTCCCTGAAGGTCGATATGGTTAAAATGGAATTTCATAAGATAAAACAGGGTAGACATTGTTTGTATACATAAATAAGTACATAAAATAATGTTTTGACTAATATAATTTGTATAAATATATGATAAAATAATAATAATATAGGTATTATATGCGGGACCCACACGACCATGTGGGCCCCACATGAGTCCTGAAGCCATGTGGGGGTCCACATGAGTCTCGGAACTGTCTAGGGCTCATAAAATTGTATGAACACTATGAGAGTTACGTAGGACTCACTTAGGTCTCGAAGTTGTGTGGGGCTCACAAGACCATGTAGGGTCTACGTGAGTTTTCGAAATTCGAATTTAATTCTTAAAAAAAAAAACTAAAACATGGTTTAAAAATAATAACAATGATAATAATAATAATAATAATAATAATAATAATAATAATAATAATTTTTAAAAAAATAAAAAAATAAAAAATAATTAATTAAAAATTAATTAAATGGGAGTGGTGGCAAACACTCCCACATGACCTCCATCCCTATCCCATACTCAACCTATACCTAACCCATCCCTTGCCAATTCTTTAATTTAAAAAAAAATTATAATTTCACCTATCTCCCCACACTTTTACAAATTTCATTTCATTTCCAAAATTTTTCTATAAATAGGAAACTCTCAACCTTCATTTTTTACAAAAAATTTAAAAGGAAGTGAAAGATTAGTGAGTAAAAGAATTAGTGGTGGAGAGAGAATTTTGGAGTAAGTTCTCACTCACCCACTCTTTCCGATATCATATCTTAGAGATATTCATTGTGTTCGTAGCACAAGATAAAAGAAGAGGTAAGTAAAATTTGATTATGTTAGTTTTTTTTATTTAAAATTCATACCCGAATTTATTTTGTAAGTAAATTTCAATTATATTAGTTAGTTCCATAAAATTTTCATGAGTTTATTTTTTTACGCATATTTAATTATACTAGTTCTATCTTTAATATACTTGCATTTATTTTTGGGTTAAGAAATGTTCTAATCTACTCGGGTAATTTTTCAGCATTTCTTTCTAAAAAAAAAATTATATATATATATATATATATATATTTTAACACTAAAATTGTGTGGCATGAATTTATTTTTACGTTGCATGTTTCATGAAAATATGAGTAAAGATGAGATTTTCACGATATTATTTTAAATTACATAAATTATAATAAGATAATTTTGAAACCCCTTATGACAAAGGAAGTTCAAAGTTACAGATGCTCAATACCACAGCTTAAAGTTTAAACGGATCAAAGTGCACCCACACTATTTACAAAGTGGTTATTTATGTTAGTGAATTTATCCGGAGTGCACACCTGGTTCCGGACCAGGACTTAATAAAGAAAATCTCATTTAATGTTTACATACGTTGATTTAGTTTGGTCGGTCAGCCAACTAAGTTCAGTCTTCGGACCGCATAACCTAATTATGGGGGTAAACATGACTTACGACTAACAGGCCTAAGGGTAGTTTTTTTTTACAATATATGTTTATGCACATTTAATTACGTATACAAAGTTATTGATGATTTGAAGGAAAAATATAAGTTTATATGAACATGACCACGATTGTGTTTAAATGATGATCTAAAGGAAACATATAAGGAAAAATATATATATGTAATTACAGTTTTTAAAGTTAAAAGTTTAATTTAATAGTTATAGTATATGATCATAAAATTTTACTGATGTAGTTGATGACAAAAATTTTAATGTAGAAAATTTTAAATTTACATTTATTTTAAAAATACTTTTGAAGTTATAGTATTAAATATTGTTTTACGAAATTTTTTAAAAAACCCATTTTGGCCATACACTAATAATAATCTTATTTACTTACTGAGCGTTGTCTCACCCCAATCATATTTTTATTTCAGATAACTCTGAAGGGCATGTTGGAAATCAGACTTAACAAACATGCGGGTGGAGATAGAAAAATAAAGATTGATTAGAAATATTAGTATGATGCCAGATATTTATGCTTGTGTAATTTTTCTTCCTTTGAAATAAATGATTGTAATATGGATAATTAGCGCTCTTGTTTAATAATAATTGAGTTTATTTACTTCCACTATAAATTAATAGTAAAAAGTAAATATCCCAGACCCTTCGAGGTTGGGGTATTACAGATGCAATCATTCATGTCGAACATTTGATAAAATCATAGTCTTTTGATGGTCAAATCTATCATTTAAATTTTTCCATAAGGTAATTGGGTCTTTGATAGTGAGGTATTTAGTATTTAATTTTTCATCTAAATGATAATGGAGGAAAATCATAGCCTTTGTGCAATCCTGCAGGGATGCGGTATTTTCATCTAAAATAGTGTTTCCTAAGTTCATTACATTTAGATGGATATCAACATTGAAAATCCATAATAAATAATTGCTGCCTTTGATATTAAGGGGAACAAATTCAACTTTGTTTAGGTTCGACATATGAATAATTAACAATAATAAGTCAATTTAGAAAAACAAAAAGTAAAAACTGAAATAAAATTGAGATAATAATATCTATAATATTACTTCCACCTTTCCAAGGGTGCCTAAATATGTTTCTTTAAGAATATTTTTTTTTTCTCAATTTGTACTTTTCAGAAGTATGATTTCAATTACAATATGAAAATAGATAAATAATTTACCACCTATTTAGGAGGTTAAATGTACTGCCTCAACTGAAGGATAAACATCTCACATTTTCAGGAGGTTGATTTTAACGTATCTTTGGGAGGTTAAAAATATACCATCTTTTGGAGAAAAATATTTATCATCTCTTCTGAAAACTAAATACATAGCCTCTTCAAGAGGTCTATCTTTTTGGAAAATTAAATGCATAGGCGGGAGATTTAAGTATATAACCTCTTTAAGAGGACTATCTTATCATCTCTTCTAGAGATTGATACTTTTTAAACTTTCAAAGACATATTCTCTTATGTTATATATTATACTCTTGTGTAGTAAAACATACAAAAAATAAATTAAATAGAATTTAAAGAAATATCTTAGATAGTTAAAATCTCGTACTGATAACGTATTATAAAAGATGCAGAAAAAATAAATAGAGATGAGATAAAAATTTTACGTGGTTCGCCTATGTCTACTCTATGGATGGATGAGATAAAAATACTTTACTATTTTAGGAGAAATTACAAAATGATTTGGAACTGGTCTTATACAAAATATCTCTCTCTTTCCATCTCTCCTCTCCTCTTATCATTATAATTCGTCTACACACTTCTAGCTTTTTGTGTGTATGTCAAAATAAGGGAGAGAAGACCATTTTATAGGACAATAAGGATAACACATAATTTATGGTGGTGGAAAAGAAAGGGGTGACAACTATTAATTTTACAGTTTTCATAACACTTCTCTCATATTTAACAATAATACTTATTCATTATATCTAAATATAATGTTGCTTACAATAGTTGACAATTTTTATAAAAATAAAATCAGTTGATACGTCAAAATTTTGACATCTATATTATAGAAGAATTTAAGTGAAAAAACACAATCTTAAATACTCAATTAATATTTTGAAATTTATACATCATACTTTCTACAAGTTCAATCTTGTCAAGTGAACAATGTAATACTAAATGTTAGTATCATTGTTCTCACTCAATTTTTTTTTTTCTAAAATTATGATTTTCTTCACATACCAAGGTTAAATTTGTTATCAAGACAACTACATCATGTGATATTTGGAGAGGACAACAAGACAAGACTAAAAAAAAAAAAAAGTGTATACATGTCATTACATTTAAATATAAAAAAAAAAATTGGGGCCCACTTAATTATGGAAAATATTCCTCATTTTCTAATTTTTAATTCTCCAAATAATTATAAAAATTTTATCTTTTTTTTCAATATTTGTATCAATAGAGTTATAAAATAAAGAGTTCGTTTAAATATAGTCAAAGTAATTTTTTTTTCATTTTTTATTTCTAGAATTAAAAATAATCATAAAAATAAAAAATTTGTTTTTCAATTTTCTAAAATTTATATAAGATAATATTTGATATCATGGATTTTGGTTTTTGAGTTTGGATTTGTGTGGAGTTTGAAGAAAATCTATACATAATCCATACAAATTGTTTAACGTCTAAATTTCATGCTCCTCCACAGAAAATAAGAGTTAGAAATCTAGAAAAATAATGAAAAATTGAAACAAAATTTCTATAAAAATTTGAAAAATTGGAAATTGATATGACATTTTTGTAATAACTTGAAAATTAGAAATGAAAAATAAAACTATTTCCAAAAGTGAATATTGCTAAAACTATTTATTATTGTTCATTTATTTCATATAAATGTTGTAAAAATAAAAAATTAGAAAACCTGTTTGTATGTTTTTTCGAAAACTAAAATGGAAAATGACAATTGTTTTTCACAATTAAACAAATCATTTGTATCTTTTGACACACTAGAGAAGGTTTGCATTTTTTTTTAGCAAACACAAGATGTCAACATAATTTGCTAACAAAGTTCGACAAATTTTCAATTAAAATGTTAAATTTATAAAATCGCAATTGCAAAACGGAAAGATAGAATATAATGCTAAAACCACGTAGGCTCGTACGCCATATGATTATTCATGATATGCTCTACTCAGTGACAAAATGATGAATCCCTAACTCCTTCTTATTTTACCATACTTTTTTCTTTTTTGTTTTAAGAAAAAAAATTATGATGAAACTCAATTTTGTGCTACATCGTATAATAACCTAAGTGGGATGTTAACAATAATTTTTAGATATAAATCAAGCCTAACATACTACTTTATTACTTATATTTTATTAATAGAGATACATGTGTATAAATCTTTTATTTCTCATTTCTTAGCTCACTTGATAAAAATGAATACATAATTTAATAAATCAATCAAGGTTTAGATGTGTGCAAAATGTCATGGTTAGGAATTAGGAGCATGTATCGTCGTCCTTTTCCAATAACCTTCGTTTTTAAAAAAAAATCTAACGATTAAAAAACAAATAATAAATAAAAGCAAGCTAGCTTGAGATCTTACAAGATAAAATATATTTTGTATGCGTGTACACCATGTGGCTTTGGGAGAGTATAAATTATGATGAAGCACATTAAATAGACATCAAATATATTGGTATATTTTGTTTAAAATTATTTTAGTCAAACATACTATATATGCTTATCTCATAAAAAAGCTTATTATAACTTAGCAAACAATAAATTAAGAAGAAGATTTTATGATATTGAGCTACAGAATAAAATTATTTTGACATGGTAAATGGTTATATATGGCAAGTAAGAATTAAGTGGTTATCGTACACTTGTTGAAAACTTTAAGTTCAAGTTATATTTTATTACAAAAT
This sequence comes from Malania oleifera, assembly GCF_029873635.1. Taxonomy (NCBI): domain Eukaryota; kingdom Viridiplantae; phylum Streptophyta; class Magnoliopsida; order Santalales; family Ximeniaceae; genus Malania; species Malania oleifera. The sequence continues at coordinate 13,780,316 of NC_080426.1, forward strand.
TATTTTTCCCGCTAAAGGGTTCTTAAATTACATTATATTGGGCCGATACAAAGGAATTTAGTAGGAAAAAAACTATTATATACAAAATCAATGACAAAGGATCAAGATCGTCCAAATATGGAAGCTAGACCTAAATTTATAATGATCATAACTATTGTATCATTATTACTTGTTAACATAAAATAAAGGGAGTAGTTGCTCCCATTCATTGAGTGTGGCTATGCAACTTTTGCCAACTATGCTCCCAATATGTCCATAGAGATGTTCGCTAAATTTCAGCGTATACAATAGATTAATATAGTTCCAAATAACATTATTACGAGGCAAGTTCTCACACAACTTTGCTTGTAATTTGTAATAGTAAAATACTAATTGTTAAGTAAAATATCAGTAACATTTCGCGATTCAGAAAACTTCAATATTGGAGACTATATGAAACAAATCTACAAGTTTCTAGACCAGTTTTCATTGTTAATTTAGTAGATTATTTCTTTAAAGAAATCAATTCACCTACTTGGTTCTTAGAAGGAATCAATTAAAGAGAGAAAGTAACACTTCCTTGCCTCGTTGTGTTATAATTTTTAGCTTTGTTTGTGCCTATATTTTCAAATTGATTGTGGTCATGCTCATATACATATGTAAAGCATAGTTTCATAAGCTTGCATATCATTTTCATAATCATATATGTATACTTTTATTTCTCATTTCTTATTCGTATACTTTCACATCTCATGTCATATACATACTCTTTCTTTATCATATCATATACGTTCTTATTCATTCTCATGCTATTTACGTACTTTCTCATTCCTCATAATCATATTCATATTTATATTCCTTCATTTCCCATATTCATTTTCACATTTCCTAGCTTATGGGTGTCCACCAGCATATAGCATATCATGCGTGTAACCCACAACAGTACATTTCTCATATTAATTCACATTCTTTCATTTCTCATATTCATATTCACAATTTCTAGCTCATGGGTGTCCACCAGCATATACCACGTCATGTTTGTAACTCATGGCTGTTCATTCCACTTTTCACTTTCATAACATTCCCTAGCTCATGAGCATCCACCAATATATTTTACACGTCATGTTTGTAGCTCGTGACTACCCTGAGGATATTCATATCGTCATGTATTCACCTCACATGACTGGATTGTGCAGTCCGAAGGTTGGATCTAATCGCGGTTCGCCTACCCGGTTAGATAAAAATAGTGAACATATCTGTAGTACGATTGGCCTGCGCACACCTGGTCCAGACTCCCAGGGACAACACAACCCTTCACACTGGCCCAATCGACTTCCACACCACATGCTATACAAGTCGTGTGGTTGCACTAACATAATGCTAGCAACTGTACCGTGCTCTCATAATTACTCTGGTCCATCAGGTTTTTCATTTCCACATTTCAGTATTCACAATCCATTATATCAATATATCTCAACATGTCAGTATAATTCACATCATTTCTATATCATTCTATCATTCTTGTATAATTTTCATCATTTCTACACAATTCTCATCTCATACTAGTATATTTCATTTCGCATATTTGTATAACACATTTCTCATCATTTCATTTAAACATATATATCCCATTTTATCGTTTCTCAATGAAAACATATCTATATAATACATTTATCATTACCCAGTAAAATATACCTTTATTTCACAATTCATCATTTCTTAGAAAATACTCAGCAGTATATCACTTTCATCATTTCTCAGTAAAATACACATGTGTGTGTGTGCATATATATATATAACAATACTGGATTTCTCATATTTTCACATCTGAGTAAAACATTTCCATACTATAACATCGTATCATTTCTTAGTACAAATCACATTTATCAATTTCTAACACTTTCCCAGTATAACTTTATTTCAAAATTCCTCATGCCACACAATTTTTCACCTGATATTTATATTATAATTATTACAATGAATATATCATAATCTCATTTTCACATATTTACTCAACCAGTAGTTTTCAAAAAATAACTGTTATAATTTATTCCCCTTACCTAACTTACTGAGAGACCAACTAAAATTCCTAATTCCACACCCACGGTGTTCGGAGCTCAAAATCCTGATATCACATTTCCCCAGTTCAATCAACTCAACACCAAAATTATAATTATTTTAACATTTTCTAGACCCACACACTCCCAATACTAATTAAACTTTAAAAATAATTAATGGATATAATTCCACTATCCTTACCCTAGCCTTGGAGTGGTGCTTAGGAAACCCAAATTAAAAATCTACTCCGATTAAAATGACGAGGATCGGAGTTAGGACCCCGTGGTGGTGTCTGATTGTCGATTTGACTAAAGATTTAAGAAAAAATTGAGGAGAGAGAGAGAGAGAGAGAGAGAATACCTTAGGAGTGGAGCCTACGACGCTCCTATGACAAATCCACTCTTCTTAAAATGTCGGTGGCGAAGAATGGAACCCAGGAGCATTTTTCGTTCTCCGATCGGTGCACATTTGGCCGAGAAAATCAAGAAGAGAGAGTGAGGAGAGAGAGAGAACACAGAGAACGTGAATGGGGGGGGGTCTCTGTTTCTTTAAAATCAAAATTTCCTTCCAATTTCAACAAGAAGCTTCTTTAACCTTCCTGTTACTAACCCCCCCTTTTCTTTATTATAATGTCATTATATTATATTCTTTTATATACATATATATATATATATATATATATATAACCATCATATTTCTTGATTTAATTAATTCAATTTAATAATGTTTAATTATTTATTTAATTAATTATTAATCTCAATTAATTTTAATAATTCTTTTTTTTTGGGTTACTACTCTCTCTCTCTCTCTCTCTCTCTCTCTCTCTCTCTCTCTCTCTCTCTCTCTCTCTCTGTGCAATTGAATCTCTTCCTGTAGGAGCTCGAACCAAGAAAATAAAAGAAAAAATAAAAAAGAAAAGAGAAAGGGAAGGAAAAGAGGGAATCAGTTTGGCACAGGACCAAACCGTTGACGGTTTCAAGGAGTCTAAAAAAAATCATTGGCGGTTTCAACTATCGAGAGGTTTCTGAGGAAGATTTTGGTTTGGTAAATGGTCAAACCGTCGACAGTTTTAGGAAAACCGTCGACGGTTTCGTGCAAGCCAGCTTGCCTATAAATAGAAGTGAGCTCATTTTATTCAAAAAATTTATTTTTTTTTTCTCTCTCTCTTCTAGGGTTTTGAGGTTTTCTCTCTCTAAGGCTCTCCCGGGCTTTCTTGTGCTCTCCAATCTTCTCTCCCTCCACCCAGCATGTTGGTCATCGATCCTCAGCAGATTTAAACAACTAGGGTTTCGACTTCTAAAGGTTTTAGGCACATTTTTCAAGAACAGGTAAAGGGAATAGATTATGTCAGCTCTTTTTGAAATGTAAACCGATTAAATTGATGCATATGTAGAGACCCGAACTCGTAAATAAGGAAAATAGATAAGATCAAGGGGTATTGCAACAAGGTTCGTCGACGAAGGTAGAAGGTTCATCGACAAAGTTCCTTCAGTACCTCGTCGACGAAACTCAGAGCGTCGTTGACGAGGGAATACCGAGCTAGCCAAAGAAAATATCCAAGCGGACTCATCGACGAAGGTATGGCTTCGTCGATGAGTTTGACTCGGTCAAGGGCCCTATAAATATCCTATTTGGTTGCTCAAGGGCTAAGACAACCCAAAAGCTTGCTCTCTCTCTCTCTCTCTCTAGAACCAGCAAGTTCTCTCTCTCTCTCTCTCTCTCTCTCTCTACGATCCTTCGCCGTTCATCTTCTGTTTCAACAATCGAAGGTTCCTGCGTAGATAAGAGGAGGAAACTCCACAAATATAGCAAATCAGATCGTCATTTTGAAGATTTTTGGGTTTTCCCAAAAATCGAGGTAAGGTTCTAATTTCGTTTTCATTTAGGTAGTTATATAGTAGTCGAGATTCTAGTAAAGTAAAGTTCTGTGGTTTGTAGGTTTCGGGGATCCAGAGTCGTTGTTTTGGATTGTTCTGTACATGTTTCTATTTTCGGGTTTAAGGTAAGGGGAATTTGTTTACGACAGTCTTTTTGTAAAACTAAATCGCTAAAAAGTTAGTTTATGTTTATATGTATGATTTGACTGCTTATTTGCTAAATTTCATGCGATAAAAATGTCATTTTTACGATTTTTGGTAAAAATGAGGATTTTAACGTATGATCTCCAAACTTTACAAAACTTCTTTATTTGCACTAATATTATTGTAGGAGATGCTTGAATCCCTTATTTCTCATTCAAATGATGTTTATTGAATTTTTTACCATATAGCGGACTTTTAACTAAACTAGTGTGACATATGGATTGAAATGGAATGTGAGATTCTTTTATAATATTTGTATGATTTATGAGAACTGAAGTTCCATTTTTCTATACTGAAAATGTGGAAAACAGGTGCCGGTTATACATCGTGCTATATACGTAAAAAGGATAAACCGAGAGGATGTGTGTCGGTTGATACCCGATGTGATTGTATGAGTTTGTGAAAATACTGGAATTGCACAGGTTATTATGTTTGTTGTAAATTGTATATATGATAAATGGAACCATAACTTGCTATCAAAGGAGTTGAAAGATACTTCAGTTTAAAGGAGTTGAAACATACTTCAGTATAAAGGGGTGAAAGATATTCCCAAGGGTTCAGTTCCGTAGCTAGTAAAGTACAGTGCAACCACACATGTGAATCAGTGTGGGTACAGAGATAGTCGGCTTGCAGGAGTAATGAAACCACTGGTGAAATAATGGACTAAGTGGGGGCAGTCGGACTGTATAATAGATACTTGGCAGTGCCTGCACGAATAAGGCATTGTTAGAGTTATCAATGCACAACCCGTACCACAGGGTAAATAGGCATAATATGTCATACTGTTGACCTGATAGGTCACAGCCGATTTTGATAATGACAAATACTTGTTGTATTTGATAACTTGCAAGTTTGTGTGCAGGTTCATATTAACTTAATTATTTGATGGCACGTGAAAATTTAAAGACTGAAGACCCAGAAGATCTATTTTATATTGTAATTCATGTTATATTTTGGGTCTGTAATAATTTCATTTCAAAGGTCTTCAATAATCTCTACATGTCATGCATGTAGGATTTGTAAACTCAAAATGACCATAGAATGACCATAGGGGCTGAATGACTTTAGGACATCCTTTGGTCGACCGACGCCGGATTTTTCCGGTAGGATAGAAAGACCTTAGGTTCCTACACAAATGCACAAAATAGTCCCTATATCACATATATTATCAAGGGAAATAATTGAATTAAAAATTAGACTTAATAGGCAAATATGTGAGAGGTCGGGCGACTGAACTGCTGAAAAGTTAGCAGTTTGACCTTGGTTTGGGCTACCGAACCAGAATGAAGGCATCGCCCTCAGGTGCCCGAACCCTTTGAAAAAAACATTTCACCGACTCGGGCTGCCGCGCATTTTAGTTCAAATAGGCCCTAGGTGACCGAACCCATGCGTTCGGGCTGCCGAACCTAGAACTAGGCACCTGAACTTACGAACAAATGTTTCTGACTTTTGTTCGAGCTACTGAACCTACACTTGGGTTGCCGAACCATTTTAAGGACTTTTTAGAATGTGTCTGTTTGGGTGACCGAACCTCGGTTCAGCCACCCGAATCTTGTCGGGTTAAAATTATTTTAACCGAGGTAAAATTGAGTTAATTTGGGTTAACCGTGCTTAAGCATTTTGGAACTTTTTTAATAATACCCAATAGGTCCTAAACAGTTATAATTTTATCATAACTTATAAATATGAGTTCATTTGTGTGGATTAGCAACAATTAGCAAAAATCATTAGTGCAAAATCCTCTCTGTTTCAAAAAGCCATATTGTCCAAATACTCTCAAATTTCTATTCCCTTGATACATTTTAGTATTGTGAGAGTATATTGGTTGTGCCAGTATATATTAGGTAATGCTAATATTCCCAGTGTTCTTGTTTGATTGATTTATTTATTTTTGGGGAGTTAGCAAAGTTTATCTCACAGATTTAAATATAATAAATCTTGTGTTGAGATAAACTTAGTAGATTAAGGATCTTTGTATTGTCATTGCAAGATTCCTATGACTTTTTTTTTGTTGTGCAAATATTTTTACAAGCTATAATATTTTTCAAACTACTCTTGTGCTCATTACATTGAAGGAAAATATTTTGAGATAGTTTGAATATTTGATTAGCATCTTTGAAACCTGATTCGATTTTAAGATTTGATACAACTTGTTTCAAAGATATAGCTTGATTAGAACACTCTTGAACATTTTAGTGATCATATCTTGTTGAGTGTTGTTTGCACAAATATACACATAATTGAGCTTACATTTCCTATATTGTTGATGTGTGGTTGATTGAATATACTGTGCGTATTGGGTACATATCTACTTTACTTGAGAAGCATAATCACTGTACCGGTTACTTTGTGAAAAATACTGTTGTATTTCCAGGCGTGGCCTAAGGGGTTTGATCTAACCCGAAAGGATCAGGTTGGGGTCAACTCTGTGAATTTGACCTAGGGCCTTATCCGCTCCGCAAAGAGAGTTTGCAAAGGTTGAGGTCAGCCCTGTGTTAATTGACCTGGTTGTATTAGGTGCCGCTTCACCCGTTAAGTGAGCCATTAGTGGAATCCTTGGGATTGCGAGCTAGAGGCGGAGACGTGGGCACAATTGGTCAAACCCCGATAACATATCATGTGTCTGTTTATATTTCCGCACTTTATATTTACCGCACGTGTATATTGATGCACATGATTTAAATTCTGCATATTATACTTATCTGCGCATTTGGGTAGATAGATCTAGGTTGTGAATGTACTGTTGCTAAACAAGTTTAACCTAGGAGAAAAAGTTTTAAATTCCAATTCACCCCCCTTCTTGGGAATACACAAATTTTAACACATACCAAGCTGGTCGTTGTTCTAATATTCATATACATGATTTAAAAGCTTTTATGGAGAAAATTTATAGTATTTGTGTCGATATACCTGTTGCATTACAGTATTGAAAATGTTAGTTGTACGTATCAGTTTTAAATTGAAATAAGCATATGTGGTCACACACTGATTGTAATATCTTCCGCCTTATTGAGAAGTGTCTCACCCCATTATCCAACCTTTGTCTTCAGGTCCATCAAGACGTCGGTCCTAGTTGCCAAAGGGACTTGGGAGGTTGTTTTTGGGTTAAGCTTACGTAAGTGTTCTTTTTGTATATTAAACTTAATTGAAGTACCTCTTTGGAGGTTGTAATAACAAGTTATGTTCTAAGTATGGATAAATGTATTTGAGGATACAATAGTAAGCTCTGGTAAACATCTAATAGAATCCCTATGGATGTTTATGTTTTTCTGCAACATTTAAATTACAATTATGTGTATGATACACCCATATGTCCCTGTAGGGCAGGTGGTTTTTGTATGTTATCAGGTAAAGGTTTTTTAGTAGGCATGGTAGTAATCGGGGTCTATTTAAAGGACCGAGTTGTTACAATATATGATTTTATAAACGGTATATGTGATTTTTTAAACGAATCAGACTTATGAAAATGATAGTTTTGATTATTATACATATCTAGGGAAAACTAAATTAAATGGGTTGATAATCTCCTTTTTCCTATAAAACGTATAACTTGAGTTAAATTAAACCCTATAGATGATCATACCCTTGTTTTCAGTAATGTTATATTCCTCGGGCATTTTATTATATTATGATTTATTAGTATAAATTGTGTGGCATGAGAACGAGTATTATGATATGATTAAATATGATAGTTTAATCAGATGATTTTACCAGTATATGTTGTAACAGATTTATACATATATGATATACTGAAATGGCGGCTATATGTCGGATATAATATACTGAAATGGCGGCTATATGCCGGTTATGATATAGTGAAATGACGGCTATATGCCGGATATGATATACTAAAATGGCGGCTATATGCCAGATATGACATACTGAAATGGCGACTATATGCCGAATATGATATACTGAAATAACGGCTGTATGACGAATAGGATATATTGAAATGGCGGCAATATGCTAATTATGATATACTAAAATGACAGTTATATGTCGGGTTATGAAATAGCAGCTCAATGTCGGGATATAATATAACATGTTTTATACTGATATATGGAAATGAGATTTTATTACAACTTTTATTACGTAAATTGCAATATGTGATTTAAGAACCCCGAAGGATATATGTTATGTGAGCACGATATCGTAACTATAATCAGGAGGGAGTGCAACCACACTGGTATGAAAGTGTGGTAGGGAAAAGTCGATTTGGTCTGGGTACAGTACTACTCCTGTAGGCTATACCGGGAGACCCCTCCTGAAGGACATTCCGAGGGACCCTACCGAGGTACATTCCGGGACAGGGTAGGCAAATCGTACTTATAGATCAAATCAATTGACTTAGCATTGGTCGACCAGCCATATGCTAAGTCCAGCATTTGGGCAGCACAACCCGTCATGGGACAAAAGCACGTCGTTAGTTCAGTGGCCCTAGAGGTTGGTTCTTATATGCATATATTGGTGAATTTACGAGAAATAGGCTATATAGAGCCGAATTATGTTATACAAGAAAATATACGCATTTTCAGTTATACCGGTGAGTACAGTTTTCAATGGATATCTCCTATTCAATTATATAAATGGAAATATTATGTTCACACTAAAACTTATGTTAGCCACACACTAATGATAATCTGATTCTCCTTATTGAGAAGTGTCTCACCCCAATATCCATTTAATATTTCAAGTCCTACAGGGAACTGAGCCTAGCATACTTCGGATTGGGATTAGACTATCAGTAGTAGTTGTCATAGTTGGTGAGACACCAGGTGTTGTGTTTTGTTATTTTGGGGTCGTAATATAATGACAAGGAACTTTGTAATTGTGTTGGGGACAATTAGAACTCTGGTAATGTGTTTTGAGGTGGTTTGTCTTCCGTTGCATATTTATGTTTTCAATTACCGACAAGAACACCTGGGACCCTAGTTTGGGGCGAGTTGTGTATTATGGTATCAGAAGTTAAAACAGGGATTATGCAAGTTTTCCTATGTGGCATCCCGGGGCCCACGTGGCGAGTTCGGGGCATCACACTTCCTTTTTTTTTTCTTTCACTCTATTGTATTGGATCATGAATGTTATCATGGTATCAGAGCACCCGGTCTTCTTCAGGAGAAACGAATTGTGAATATCTGCTGCTAGGTATTCAAGGACGGCACTGAGATAGACCGAATATACAGTTATTTCAGAGATATGATTTACAATTATTATACAGAATCATGGTTATTTTAGTTATACAGAATCATGATAAAACAATAATATACAGACATAGTATTATATAGTATCAGATCCCTGATGGACTAGAACAGATTACAGAGTACGGTACCATAACTAATACAATATAGATAGTGCAACCAAACATCTCAGATAGAGTGTGGAATGACTGTCGATTGTGTCCAGAGGATAGACAAAGAGCTCCTTGGCAGTCAGGACCAGGTTGAGGGGGCCAATCGTACTACAAAAATTTACAGTTTGACTTAACTTGGAAGGCCAGCCAAAGTTAAGTCTAGCCCACTAGCCGCATAACCCGAGCATGTGGGATTAATTTACACATGTAGTTATCAATCTAGGGAAACTTTCATAGTTATATAGATAAATGTATATAGTTTTACAGAGAGCAGGAACTATCTATTATAGGTAAAAGTATGTTCAAATGGAAAGCTTATTTTAAAAAGGCATACGTGTGAGTTACGATATGTTTTACATTGAAATATTATCATAGTTATAGTTGAATTAATAATTACGTTAGTCAAGTAAAACTCATTTGCCACACACTGGTTGTAATTTATTCCATCTTACTGAGAGGTGTCTTACCCTCGCATTCCAAACATTTCAAGTGACGGAGCGAACTCCGGGATAGAGGGGACTTTAGTTCTGCCCTCGTTGAAAGGTAAGTGCTGTTTTAGGAGATGTATTTTTGAGTAGTCCTTAGGAGTTTTTGTGGATTTTCTGGGAGATGTATATATATGTTTTGGGAAATACTAAAACTCAGGTATTGTAACTAAGCTTAATATATTTTTATGTTTTCTGCTACATAGGTAATATGTTTTATGAACAGGTATTCTCGATACCACTTGAGGTCCGAGATGTTATGGTGGGTATTATTATAGGTTTTAAAGTAATATTATATTGTTGCAGTTGCAGGATATATATAAAAAAAAAAACGAAATAATTTTGAGGTCGGGTGAGTTTGTGTTTATGACTTTAGTGCAATCCTATAAATTCATGGATTTTAAAAACGTTATAGTGTGTATATTCTAATGATAGACCAATATCGATAATGACATGGACTCCCTCATTAATTTAAGAAAGTTACCTAATTTCAATTGAAATGGTTTAGGATAATTAACAATAGAGTTGCTATCTTTTAATTAAAAAATGAAAACTAAGAAAAATATCTCATAAAAATGTGAAATTAGAATAATTGATTTTTTTTTTGCATAAATAAATTATTGTATCGGTTTGTTTCATTGCTCTATTAGTTAGACTAATTGACAATGCACAAAATAAAATTTGTAAGGACTCAAACCAATAAACAAAAAACGTAAAGGTATATCTGCCCATCTCTTATATTTCGCCATAGTTTCAATAGAAATAAATATACGTAATTCAAAGGAAATAAAAAAGTTCCACTACAATTCCAATTTTTGCAATGATAAAGCGATGCATTCTAAGTTTTCTATATAAATGCAAAAATAAAAAATATATATTTTTTAATTATTAAAAAAATAAAAATAAAAATTTAGGCAGAGTCAAGTGCTATTCCTAATTAGAGGTGTATCCAATTTAATGTAATTTGATTTTGACTAAAACCACACATCTCATAGATTTTGAAATTTTAAAATCAATTCAAATTCAATTACCTTCCATCTTTTAAAAATTAATCAGTTATTTAGATTAATTTTTTTTCTTATTTTTTAATTTAAGGTCAAATAAAACTTTTACTAATATTCAAATCACTCAAAAAAATTTCAAACCATTGAAACGCAAACACTAAAAAAAAAAAAAAACACACTGAAGGACTCATTAAAAAATGGGTGACAGCATAAAAAGACTTAATTCATTATAAAAGAGGAGAGGATGTGGCGCATTCTCAGGCACTTTGCTGCATCCATCCATGCTTACAAGTAAAAAGGTCAAATCCAAATGTAAAAAGCTTTAAAAAGTTTTAAAAAATTAAAACTATATGCTGCAGCCAGCGCCAATTGAGAGAAACTTTAATGACGGATTGCCCGTTGAATTCTCGTGAGAAGATGGATACAAGTTTTAGCCAATAAAGAGGAGCCATCTGTCAACTTATATTGACTATTGAAGGCGATGACGTCATTTACACAAAAAAAAAATGGGGGGGCTTTTATGGAAACCAAAAAATTTTCCCTTCTTCCTCGCGGGCTTCGGCTCGCAATCAGACAGAAGATAAACCCCGTGGCACGTGCGGCAGATGGGTACACGTCGGCTTCGGTGATGACGTTTCGACCGACAAGCGCGTGTCGAGAAATTAGGGCTAGCGTGGCGAAGCTATTCGGCATATATTATTATCTCGGGCTCAACTACGTGCGACTCTTTTAGTATTTGATGCGGAAGGGGGTGTGCGTAGATTTGCGTGGGATTGAGTTAAGACTTGAAACTTAACCAATCTAAATATCTAATCTTGTGAATGAGAAAGATGTCAATCCCAAGTTAAATCATTTAAAGTATGATTTACATCGATTTGATTATCAAATAGATTGGCTCTAATTGACGTCCAACTTATCTTAAAGTGAAGTAAATATATATATAATGTGCGAGAATTTTTTCAAACGCAATAAAATATGTTTCATTTAAAACAACACTTAAAATTAGTATTCCAAGTTAAATATATTAAATTAATAGATTTCTTATAAAAAAAATATAATAATAATATCCATATAACAATATGAGTAATATATTATGTACTTTTTAATGTTAATAATACAATATAAAGAAGGTTTTAGAATTAATAAAAAATCTATTATGTCTATTTCGTAACAACATATCATTAACAACATAAAATTAAAACATAAAAATATATCAATTTTGTAACATGCGTACCATTAATAATCAAAATGACTAAGCATCATATTCATAAATATTACTATAATAGAAATAAAATTAAAAACATAAAAAATTAAAACATTTTAAAATGTATGTGTCAGTCACATAGTTCATCTTGTGTGTGTGTGTGTGTTTTTTAATAAGTTTTAAGTAATTATAGGCATATATATACACAGAATTGATTCTAATTACGGCAGATGGATTAGACGTTAAACTTACATATTAATCTATACGATTTGTTTATTATACAAAATAGAAAACTATCAACCAACCCATAAATCATTTGAGATCGATTTTTTTTTTTTTATGTTGATTTGATCCGAGTTGGTTGAGCTGCCGAACACCTTTTTTTTGCACATATTTCACCTATTTGATTCCTAGAATTATAATGGAATTAAAATTTTGACCTAAATTCTCATTTTCATGTATGCTTTACATAAATACATAATTACGTTTATACAAAAATATTTTAATTTTTTCATTTTGTAAAATGATGATTCTTCTTTGAGTTGTCATTTCATTTATGATTTTTTAAAATATAATTATAATTTTTATTAAATAAGAGATTTTAAAAATCACAATTGACCATCTTGGGTTATGCTCCAACCATGTTAACAATGATTATTATAAATAATAGTAATGACAAAAATAATAAAAATAACAGCAGTTTTTAAGACGACAATTATTGTTATAACAAAAAAAAAACAGTAACAATCAAATAATAATAATATAAAAGCAACACATAAGAACCTTAAAAGAATTAGTTTAAATTAAAAAAACAAAACGAGAATATTTATTATTATTAAAAATGTAAAATATTGATATGATAAAAAATATGCAAAAAAAGTAATGAAAAAAAATGTTAAATTGAAGTCATATATTTGAAAATTTACAAAATTAAATTATTTTACTAGGAATATTTTTGAAAAATAACAATTTTCTCATTTTATTATATTCTCCATTAAATAAAGTAAAAGTTATATAAGAGACCTATCCATCCTTCCAAAAAATATCTAAAAAGTAAATACACATACAACATGAATATGCACACACCTATATAGATTCTTGTTAAATAACAAACATTGAAAAGAAATTAAAATTGCAAATCTTGTAGCCATTTCATGTTATTAATTAATAGTAGTGCTTGCATTATAAAATCAATTATGCTTTGATTCCATTTTCAGTTCAATTTCATCATGTGAAATTGTAAGTATAGTGAATGATATATGAAAATACGTGTGTTTAATTTATTAGTTTTTCATTCTATTATCAAATTTCAATTGATTTTGAAAGTATTGAAAACTAAATTTTGTGATATTTAGTTATTTTAACAACTTATTCTCATAATATTTTAATATTCAAAATTAATTACTATAGATTAAATCATGCATTTTATGCAAAATTTATAATTAAGTTTAAAATAAAATGACCATGTAAAAATAAATATAATAACAATAAATATATTCAAATATTTTTTTAAAAATGTTTTAAACACAAAAATATCATTTTTAAAAAATATTTTATTATTTTTCAATTTTCTTGTACAATTGTAAGTAGAATTTTGAAATATAACTAAGTAAAATAATTACAATAATTTTTATTTTTATTATAATACTTAAAATTATATTATTTATGCATATTTGTTATTTTAATCATATTTTTTTATTTCTTCTTTGATTAAATGAACATTTGTTCAACCCAAATTAATTTGATTGTCTTGCAAATATAAACCAAATAAACTTTTGGTTTTTGATTTTTACAAGTTGTTTATTTGTGTATGTTCTTATTTTAATACTTAATGATACCAAACAACCACTAAACTATTTTATGCATTTAATAATCTATCTCTTTTGTTTTTTTTTTCTGTCATTACCGTAGTAATTTTATATTATTATTAAGTACATTATACTACTACCCTAAAATGTATTGTAATTACTTATGTTTCAAAAGTTATATTTATAATATTTTAGGTCAACTCTATTTAATAAGAACCCTCATCAACAAAATAGTTCTATATCTTTTTAAGTAAAAATGTTAAAAATAATAATAAATAACATTATTTTATTTGTTTAACAAAATTAATAACAACTTGAGTCATATTTTATCACTGTTCAAACCTTAATAAAATGATTTTTTTAACAACATTAAAGGGTGCTCCTATACAAATACCCAACAAAGTGCGATTCAAAGAACTTGGCCAAAGTTTTGGTTTAACAGAACACGAGTTTCGATTTTGAATTTGGGTTTAAATAAATTTTAATATAATTTTATATTTTATCTAAATCTAATACAATTTCAAATCAAATACCTCTTCAAACATTCAATAAGTAAATTATATTATGACTACAGTTACAAAGTGCATTAATACACAATTATATTTCAAAAGTTACATTTACACTTGGGTCAATGAAAAAGCTCCTATATTTTAGAATGAAATTGTAAATAATTAATTAATAAAAAAATGTTATCTTATTTGTTCAATGAATAAATATCAAATCATCCAAATCCAATAGAGAGAAATAATCCATCATCTAAATAGATTAGTCATCTTAAATAGAGATTCCACACTATTGTATTCAATAAATACATATTGTGTGTGTGTGTGGGGTGTTTTTATCATGCATGAGTAAAAGGTTCGCGCTATGAAATGTGACAAATTAAAATTTTATTAAAATATTTTGAAGTAAGCATATAAATAGGCTATTAATAAATAATAAAGATAAAAATATTAATTTATTATACACATACAAGGATACATTAATCCAAATATAGCATGATATGCCATAACTTTAATAATTATAAATACTTTGTTACAATCCAATTAACAATAATCCTCAATGTCACCAAAACATATGGTTTAATAAAAACAATACTTCAAGAAATCAATCCATTTAATTAGTTTATAATCATGGTAAACCAATGATCATTTTTTTTTTTTTTTGGGCCAACTCCATAATGTACAATACTCTGGCAAATCATATACCTGCAAGAAAATAAATTATAACATGCTAGCCTTGGGAAAAAATTAAAATAAAGGTATACAATGTAAAAGTCTAGATATTACTGAAATATGATATTTATTCCATCAAAGGACTTATTCACATTGATTTGATCTTCTTATGTTTTCTTACAACAACAATTATAACTATTTAAGTTAACATAAAATGTCATTTAGAAATGCATGTTTAATAAGTCATGCTTGCCATTATATCAAACTTAGTTTGGTATTAAGATTTTTTTTTTTTTTTAAAAGTCAAAAGATCAAGTATGAAATAAAAATCCAACTCTTCATATTATAAGAATAGTATAATATTTTTAGAAAGCTAAATTTTTTTGTTAGGTCTGATTTCATATGATTAATAAGGCAACCCATATAAATATTATTTTTTGATATTATATAGTATATAGTAGTATGAAATAAAAATACAAATCCTCATATAGCCGACTTCACCTAGTAAGACTAAGACTTGATTTTGTTGTTGTATAGAAAGATTGACGAAAAAGACGATTTTTATAGTTTAATGGAAGTCAATAACTAATAAATAAAATAAAACAAATTAAAAATAATTAATTCAAGCACTTGAATTATTAAAAGAATAACTCTTAAAAAACAATCCTTGGCCTATCACACTCTTCTATCATGATTTAAAACATGATTTCAAACGTAGATATAATAGACACGTACAAAAGTTGCAGTTCCAATTGACTCTAATCCTTCTTATATGCTAAATATGTACTAAAAAAAAAATACTTTTAGCCACCTAATGTCTGCAAAAGGGACAAAAAAGTTGTTGATAATTATTAATTAATAACATGTGATCTTAATCAACTTAATTAACAAATTATACTAATTTTATTATTATTCAAGGTAGTCTATCACCACACCCACTTTCGATAGTAGGGAATTCTTCTTCAAATTCATTTCTAACATCTAACCTTTATACTTTAAAAGGGCTAAAAATAGTGATGAATCCTCACCAATTGGGAATAATGGTGTGGCTCTGCATCATGTGGCTTCATCCACAATCCCTTATGGTGAATCATTAAGCTCATCAAACACGACATCATAGCACAACCATTGGTCATGTCATTTGAAAACACATATTTGAGAGAAATGAGAAATAAAATAAAATAAAAGGAGTTAGTGAGGCTAACTTATAATACTCCACAAAACAGAAGAAAATCATCAAGTCTAAAATAGTCTATATGATTACCCATCATGTTTACATGCCAGGCTAACTTATTAAATTAGTTTTAAATTTTACAGCGCACAAAAAGAAATCACATTAGACTATATAATAATAATAATAAAAAGGGGAAAGCAAGCATGCCTCACAAAGAAAATGACAAGAATCTTCATGCTTTACTAGGTGGTCCAGGTTCAAGTTTTGTTGCCCACATTTATTAGTGGTCGTTAAAAAAATGATTTTATTCCCTGTAATGGGTGTTATCTACCATGTGTTTATCCCTCTGTCGTTGGGTTGCATGTGTGGGGAAGTGTTTAGGCTTGATATGCATTGTTGGCTCATAACCTAATGACTTAAACTTTTAGGTAAATTGGTACTTTAACAATATATAGGGAGTCAAGGGTGAACAAAAAAGAAATTTTGGTTGGCGGAAAAATACAGAGAAGGCATATAAGTGGGTCCAATTGCTCCTTCTTCCTCCCAAAACAAAGACCATATCTTCAATGCCTAACACCCCAAAATTAGCCCCAACAGAATAGTTTGCACATCATGAATGGTAACATTTAACCAAAGTGCTCAATTGTATGTTTTCAAAACTATTTTATTTTATGACAAAACAGACTGAGCAAGTTTTACATGATCAACCATGTTATTCTAGGTGACAATTTTTTTTTTTTTTTTTACATTTAGCATGTGATAAAAATTGCAAAGTTCATTATGCATTATTATACTGTCATAGTTTTAGTTTAGTTTTTCTAAAATGTGTCATAGCGTGCCCCATACAAAAAATGAAATATATTATCTCAATTAATGAATCACCATGGTCTCAAATTTAACATGAGAGAGAAAAGATACGGCGAAGTCCAAAAAACATACTTAAAGAACATGAGCACAATAGAACATAGATGCAAGATTTCATTTGTTAAAAAAAGGATTTATAACAATAAGATTTCTTGAGTGTTATGCCACACAACAATATATGAAATTTCAAAGATATTAGCACAAACCCACACTAATTGTTCATTTTTCATCCTTAAAATTTAGGTAACATCAATTCGAGTAGTAAATTTTCATCAGTTAAAATATAAATTGCAAAACAAAGAGAAAGGAAACTCTACATTCTAAAACAACAAATTCCTGTGGTAAAAATGAGCAAACAAACAAAAAGAAAGGTATTTTAAAAGCTGAACCCAAACCTTGTTCTCAAAAACATAAGTAAACATCATATACATAGCAGCACATAAATGTCAAATTTCGATAAAAGAGAGGTCTATGATAGTTAAAGCAGACAAAAGACAAAATATATAGAATTGGCCTAGTTAAAGGCTTGATATACATTGTTAGTCCACAACATAACAGTTTAAGTTTTTAGGCAAAGTGGTATTCTAACAGGGCTTAACTTGAACAAATATTTAAAAATAGAATATACAATTCCTTATTTCAAAAATGTTTGAACAATTTATCAATTCTATCGACATATATATATTTTTAAATAAAAACTAGCTTTATATTTTTTTTTCATGCAAAATTATATTGAAAGTTCAGGCTCAAAGGGAGTGAGAGAGAAATCTTGGGCGGTGAAACAGCAAGCATAACGAAGGGCCAACAACTGTATAAGTAGTGGCAAAATAAACATGAAATAAAAACAAAGTCAACCAAATGGATTACGTGTGAAAGAAAAAATCATGTATGAAAGATGCACAAAGTCAAAAATATGAAGTAAGAAAGTAAAAGATAAAGTCAAAAGAAGAATCATACCTAACTTATTTTTTTGTGAAGAGTTGGATACATTGTGATATTTGTTCAAAATCAAAACATAAGCATAGTAATATCTACACTTGTAATATTTCAATAAGTCGATAGTCCTAGCCCTCTGCCCTCCTTTTGTATTAATAGTAATAGAAAATGAAGTATAAAAAATACCCCCACTTAAAACACCTAAATTAGTCTCTTCTAACACTATGCCTCAAGCTGGAGGTGAATAATATCAGCTAACCCCAACGTGTTACAACAATTAGCCAAGGCAGGTTTAAATAGAGCTCTTATAAGAACATTTCTAATTAACACAGATTTCACAAATGGAGTTAATGGACAAAAGTTTGATTTTACCCATCAACTTGTGATTTATCTTAATTTTAATCATATTTGTATGCCTTTTTGTGTTCATATCTGTGAATTTATCAGGTTAATTTGTCATAAACATACCCGGCCAGCTCACAGATTATTCTCTTTGGAAAAAAAAACCTAAATGCATGTACACAAAGACATGAATCCTCCAACACAACAAATAATAATTAAAGGGAAAAAGGAAAACAAATACCAATTGGTTAAGTAACAACTTGAAGTGAAATTTCATTTAACTACTTCAACAAACACAACAAGAGAACAGAATAACAATTCAAGGAGAAAAACAAAAACAGAATAATGAAAAAAACAATAAGAGATTAATGAAAACCATAATGAGAAATTAGAGCAAATAAGGAACTGCAGCTCATCCACACCACATCACAAAGAAGAATAACATATTGAAACGAGGGTATAAACTAACATCTCTCTTGTGTTAATGAAGACCAATGAAATGGCACTGTGATGACTGGCATATATTACAATAAATTATCACTTCTTAACTTCAAACTTTGGTATAATTTTTGCCGATTTTAGGCTTCACTGCGGTCATTTAATTTTATCTCAGATTTGAAGAAAAAAAAGACCCAAAGCCGTGCGTTGTGGCCGTGTTAAGTGCATCCGGCTTGACATGAAATGTAACCGTGTTTGAAGCTGAGCCTAGGCTCGTGAGGCATGCTTATGGAGTTGTGTTGAAGCAATTTTGGACATTTAAATAAAAATCAAAAAGAAAAAAAAAAAAAAAAAAATATATATATATGTATATGTATGTATGTTCTAATTTTGAAAAGTTAAAATTAGTGCCTCGAGTGTTTATTCTCTTTTGCTGTGGGGTTATTTTAGAGGAACAATAAAAGGAGGCCGCATGTGCATGCATAGGCAGCTGACTGGAACCCGTGTGTGGAGGGCCTTGGGTAAGGTAAATGGGCTTCTTGTGCATGATCTGGGCTTGATTTGACCCAGCCATGCACAAGCAAAGGAGGCGCTAGAGGGTTCTTGAGTGTAGGGTTTTAATCAAATAAAAAAAAGGGGGTTTTCTAGAGGTTTTTGGGAGGCGGTGCAGAAGAAGAAAAAACACGCACAGCAGCGTGGGGGAGTGGCTGGCTATACAGAAGAAAGAAAATAATCCTTGGGGGAACAAGAAGGCTGCACACGACGGTTGGGGCTGTGTGTGATTTTTCTTCTATTCTCTGGAGAAAAGAAAAGATAGTGAATTCGTTTATGTGGAATTTAATTTTCAGCATGAACCAATTTTCTTTATTTTAGGGAAACAACGTAATCTAGTTTTAAACTATGCTTGCTTTTCTATGCTAATATGAAGTAATTTTCTTCTATGTTTGTCTGATTTATTCTGAGCTTATTGCTTTTAATTAACTACGCATTAATTTTATGATTTTAATCTTGTGATTTACTACCGAAAGGGGAAATTATAGGATAGATATTGGATATTTCTGCATAGGTAAATATAAAGATCGAAAAACTTGTATGAACCTATATAGTATTAAAATCATGGGTCTTATAGCATTCTTGCTTTATTAATTTGCATACTCTTATATTAAATAATGAACAAGAATAGTTTTCAATTGACTATCGAAAGAGGCTTTTGGGAAGAATTGGAGATTTGCTAACAAAAAGAGAAAATGAAATCTTATTAGTTAAATTAGTAAAGCATAGTGATAAACTAGGTGAAAATCGATTTCCTAGAAGTTTTCTTTCTCATTAGTTTGATACTTGGCAAATAGTTTTATTTTCCTTTGAATAGTTTCTTTAAAGTGATTTTATTTTAATTTGCACTTACAAAACTCTTAGTTTCTTTCTAAATAAAGTCAAAATTAGTATAATTTCGATACTTGTCAAAATTAAGTTACCAATCCCTGAGGATGATACTCTTCTCATCATTTTATTATAAAATTACGATACTGTGCACTTGCAGTTTTACACCAATCAAGTTTTTGATACCGTTACTAGGGATTGATTTCTTCTTATTTTTGCCAATATTGATACAAAGTAATCTTGGTTTTAATTTAATATTTTATTTTATTTTAATTTATTTAATTTTTATTTTTATTTCAGGTGTGCTTTTGATGTTGGATGCACCGTGCTAGAACTCGTGACATTACTCCTTTTGATTCGGAGATTAAAAGAACTCTCAGAGCTACTCTAAGAAAGAAGAAGGTACTAGCCATGGAAAACGGACAAGAGACTGTGCAGCCACGCGCCTTGAAGAATTATGTACGGCCAGTTGTGAATGACAACTGCTCGGGTATTAGATGTCAAATCATAATGGCAACAACTTTGAGCTCAAACCGGCCTTGATCAACATGATGCAACAAGCCCAAGTTAGCGGATCGCCACTTGATGATCCCAATATTCATTTGGCGATGTTTTTAGAGATTTGCGACACTGTAAAGATCAATGGTGTTACTGAAGACACCATTAAAATGAGATTGTTTCTTTTTTCTTTGAGGGACAAGGCAAGAGGTTAGCTACAATCTCTACAGACAGGAAGTATCACTAGTTGGCAGGACATGGTGGAAAAGTTTCTAGCTAAGTTCTTTCCACTTGCAAAAACAGCCCAACTCAAAAGTGAAATTGGTCAATTCAAGCAAAATGATTTTAAATCACTCTATGAAGTATGGAAAAGGCATAAAAATTTGATTTGACGCTGCCCACAACATGGATTGCCGGATTGGTTGCAAATTCAAATGTTCTATAATGGGTTAAATGGGCAAACTTGAACTTTAATTGATGCTGTGTCTGGGGAAACTTTGATGTCAAAGATAGCTGAGGGTGTTACTTCTCTTTTGGAAGAAATGACCTCAAATAACTATCAATGACCAACCAAAAGAACTATGGCTAAGAAAGTTACTGGGATTCATGACTTGGAGTCGTTTGTTGCCCTTTCAGCTCAAGTTGCTTCTCTATCCCATCAGATTTTAGCTTTGACCACCCAAAGGATACCACAAAGTGCACAATATGTGGCAGCTACCAGCAAACAGATCCGAACAATGAAGCGAGTCAAGAACAGGTTCAATACATCAACAATCGAAACTACAACTATCGTGGTAATCCTATGCCACAATATTACCATCCAGGGCTTCGAAATCATGAGAATTTGTCTTATGGAAATACAAAGAAAGTGCTACAACCTCCTCTAGGACTTGATAGTCAACAAAGCGAGAAGAAGATGTCACTTGAAGATGCCATGATATCATTTGTTAAGGAGACAAAAGCAAGATTTAAAAAGACTGATTCACAGTTGGATAACATTAAGACTCATTGTAGCAATATGGAAGCCACTATGAAGAATCTTAAAATGCAAATTGGGCAACTAGCCACCAACATAAATGTCCAACAAAGAGGAACTTTTCCTAGCACTACAGAAGTGAATCCAAAGGAACAATGCAAGGCCATCACACTTAGGAGTGGAAGAAAAATTGAGTGATCACCATCAAAGGAAACCATGTCCACACCTATAGCTAAAAATAATGGTCAAAGCAAGAATAAAGTGGAAGAAGAGGAGATTGTGGAGATACACCAAGAGAGACAGACACGCCCCCAACAATTTCATTCCCTGACAATTCTCATATTCTCTCTACTCAACTTCTTTATCCTCAACGTTTTCAAAAACAAAAATTAGATAAGTGATTTTCTAAGTTTTTTGATATTTTTAAGAAAATTCACATAAACATTCCTTTTGCAGATGCGTTGGAACAAATGTCAAACTATGTCAAATTCCTAGAGGACATCATTTCCAAGAAAATAAGGTTGGAGGAGTTTGAAACAGTGAAGCTTACTGAAGAATGCAGTGCTATTCTTCAAAAGAAATTACCTCAAAAATTAAAAGATCCACAGAGTTTCACTTTGCCTTGCACTATTGGAAATTCATTTTTTTATAATATATTATGTGATCTTGGAGCTAGCATTAATTTTATGCCACTTTCTGTTTGCAGAAAATTAGGACTTGGAGAGATGAAACAAACAACCATTTCTTTACAACTAGCAGACCGATCCATCAAGTATCCACATGGAATCATATAAGACGTATTGGTAAAGAAGGACAATTTCATTTTTCCTGCTGATTTTGTGGTGTTAGATATGGAGGAAGACCAAGAAGTCCCACTAATTCTTGGCCACTGGAAGGGCTTTAATTGATGTTCAAAAGGGTGAGCTAACAATGAGAGTAAACAAGGAAGAGGTCATGTTCAACATCTAACAAGCCATGATTCCCAAAAGATCCAAGCACTTGCTTCCGGGTAGATGCCCAAAAACTTGATCGGGGAAAAACTGCAAGTGCACAGTATCGTAGTTTTATAGTAAAAAGATGAGAAGAGTATCGTCCTCAGGTATTGGTAACTTACTTTTGACAAGAATTGAAATTATACTAATCTTGACTTTATTTAAAAAGAAATTAAGAGTTTTGTAAGTGCAAATTGAAATAAAATCACTTTAAAGAAATTGTTCAAAGGAAAATAAAATTGTTTGCTAGTATCAAATTAATGAGAAAGAAAACTTCTAGCAAATCGATTTTCACCTAGTTTATCACTACACTTTACTAATCTAACTAATAAGATTTCATTTTCTCTGTTTATTAGCAAATCTCCAAGTCTTCCCAAAAGCCTATTTTGATAGTTAATTGGAAACTATTTTTGTTTAGTATTTAACATAAGAGTATGCAAATTAATAAAACAAGAATGTCATAAGACCCACGATTTTAATACTACATAGGTTCATACAAGTCTTTCGATCTCTATATTTACCTATGCAGAAATATCCAATATCTATCCTATAATTTCCCCTTTCAGTAGCAAATCACAAGATTAAAATCATAAAATTAATGCGTAGTTAATTAAAAGCAATAAGCTCAGAATAAATCAAACAAACATAGAAGAAAATTACTTCATATTAGCATAGAAAAGCAAGCATAGTTTAAAACTAGATTACGTCGTTTCCCTGAAATAAAGAAAATTGGTTCATGCTGAAAATTAAATTCCACATAAACGAATTCACCATCTTTTCTTTTCTCCGGAGAATAGAAGAAAAATCACACATAGCCCCAACCGTCGTGTGCAGCTTTCCTGTTCCCCCAAGGATTATTTTCTTTCTTCTGTATAGCCAGCCACTCCCCCACGCTGCTGTGCGTGTTTTTTCTTCTTCCGCACCACCTCCCAAAGGCCTCTAGAAAACCCCCTTTTTTTTATCTGATTAAAACCCTACACTCAAGAACCCTCTAGCGCCTCCTTTGCTTGTGCATGGTTGGGTCAAATCAAGCCCAGCTCATGCACAAGAAGCCCATTTACCTTACCCGAGGCCCTTCACGCACGGGTTCCAGCCAGCTACCTATGCATGCACATGCGGCCTCCTTTTATTGTTCCTCTAAAATAACCCCACAACAAAAGAGAATAAACACCCCAGACACTAATTTTGACTTTTCAAAATTAGAACACACACACATACATATATATATATATATATATTCTTTTTTATTTTTCTTTAAATGTCCAAAATTGCTTTAACACAACTCCATAAGCATGCCTCACGAGCCCAAGCTCAGCTTCAAACACAGTTACGTTTCACGTCAAGCCGGATGCACTTAACACGGCCACAACGAACGGCTTTGGGTCTTTCTTTTCTTCAAAAATTTGAGATAAAATTAAATAACCGCAGTGAAGCCTAAAATCGACAAAAATAAATAAAACTATACCAAAGTTTAAAGTTAAGAAGTGATAATTTATTCTAATATATGTCAATCATTAAACACCCCCAAACCTAAAACTTTGTTTGTCCTCAAACAAAAGAAAACAAAAAAAAAAGACCACTATAGACAATATTAGACAATATCAACTAAACCCCATAGAGAAGTATCATCACTCACCAAGCCATAATCTGAATTTAGATTTCATCATTAATATCTTACTCTTTTAACATCAAAGATGGCAGGAAAATCAATCAAAAATTTAGCAATTTGTCAAGCAAGAGTTAGGTGTTTACTTCAATCTAAGGCTAAGACCTCGAGTGTATGTGTGTTATAGTCAACTTAACTCCAAACCACCAACAAATTCAGATAACAGTAGAACAACTAAAACTAGAAGAATTCTCTCAAAACTTAACTCCATAAATCCAATTTTCAGAAATCCTCTTCACTAATATAGTCAAAAGCCAAAATCAGAGATCAAAAAGGTCTTTAATCAAGGTTGTAATGACAGACCATTGGGTAAGGGCTACAAAATAAATGTATAAGGAAAATTAAAGCAAACTGGGAAAAAGACTTGGTGGAAAGAACGATCAAAGAGAAATCCTCAGGATTCAAACCATAACTCTCTATCGACAATATGCTCATACTGATGACAATATTGTTGTTTTTACCAATGAAGTAGTATCAAGTACACCTTTAACAAAATCTGAAGTGATCCATACTCCACTTAGTGAGTCTTCTCTCTTTCTTTCTTTCTTTTCTTTTCTTCCCCCCCCCCCCCTTTTTTGTTTTTTTAGAAGAAAATTTCTCTTTAATTGTAAATTTCCACCAAAGTATTTTCTCAAAATGCAAAGGTAAATTCATGATATTTCAGACTTAGACGGGAATGGTTTATGTAGTTAAAAAAACAAATAAAGACTTATGTAACATGAGGCTCAAGGGAGTTGACTATGGAAATACACTGCAGTGATGGCATGGTAATCAGGTCACCTAGGAAAGTTTTTTTTTGGTTATGACAAAAAAATTTGCCTAGATCATTTCTCTAATATTTGGAATCAACTAGGATTTTGCCCCAAGGATCCATCAACGTATTCTAGAGTAAAGCAAGATTGAACTCCTCTGACCCAATCAATTCTACTCATTCTCTTTATAAGCAAAATGGAATAGAGAAAAAAAAAACAAAAAAAAACAAATGTGTACGCAATTATGTTCAAGGACTAAGTTTTAAATCAAAGTACCCACAAAACTTCGCTTGACATAAAGAAATTTTTGAAAATTTTTCTCAATCCCATCGTCGGTCACAAATTTCAGAGTCATGGAAAATTCAATCATACTCAAATACATGCTTGGTAAGAGAATCCAACAACTCAAGACTTATAAAATCACAAGTAAAGAAAAAAAATCATAAGAAAAATAAACATAACCCACAATACACTGCTAACCCGATGAACACCTATAATGAAGACCTTGATTTATTAATAGAAATCGTCAGCACAGAGAAGAAGAACATATTGAAACAAAGGTTTATACTAACCTTTTCTCTTCTGTTGATGAAGACCAACGAAAAATCAATTCAGAGATCAGAAACCATGACGAAATCAAAGCCCTAAGTAGGAAAGAAGATGAAATCGAGAATAAAAGAGATGGCCAGACATACCTGTTGCGAGGGAGGACAATCGGCAAGGCAAAATCGCAAGAAATCAAAGCCGTAGGTAGCAAAAAAGACGAAATCCAGCATTTAGAAAGAGGATAGCAAAGCGAGAAGAGAAGAATAAAAGAGACAACCACACATGCCTGTTGCGAGGGAGGAACAATCGGCAAGGCGAAATCGCGAGGAAGAACAAATAGGGAAGAAACCAAAAATGAGAAATCAGAAATCGCACCTCTTCAAGCCATTCCTCCCACTATGGTAGGGTGCTGATGTGCATCGTCCACTACCTCCTACCGAAGATTGGAACATTCTGCCGCGATTGGTGAGTTAGAGCGGAAATCTTTGTAACAGAGCAAAGGAGAGAGAGAGAGAGAGAGAGAGAGGGTGGGTGTTGGATATGAAAATTTGCTTACAGAGGGACCATCCCAAGAGCCAACCAGGCTAACCTAGAGA
The DNA here is from genome assembly GCF_029873635.1 of Malania oleifera. Lineage (NCBI taxonomy): Eukaryota > Viridiplantae > Streptophyta > Magnoliopsida > Santalales > Ximeniaceae > Malania > Malania oleifera. The sequence goes on from NC_080426.1 coordinate 13,806,620, forward strand.
GAGGGTGTGGACGTGGTGCGTTCTAGAAGGAGGGTGGGGGGTTTGTAGCGAAGAGAAGGAGAGAAAATTGAAAGGAAGAAAATGAAAAGACAAAAGAAAAAGAACTGAAAAAACACAAAACCAGGTATAATTAATATTTTAATGAATTATATTTACATATTTTCTTTAATATTTCAATGTATTTAAATAGAATCATGAAGAAATATTATGATTCGAACTCATCAACTTTCTACCAAAATATTTTTTAAATTTAAATATTAAAAAAATAAAATCTTTAAAAAATTATATTGTTGCTCTTTAAAAAAAAAAATTAGCCAAAACTTATGTAACTAATTATTTCATCGGATTAGCTTGGATTAACTCAATGTTATACGCATCTTTATTATATAAACTTTCAATCATTGGGAGTTGATCTATTTTTCCCATCCCAAATTTCTCATATGTCGATGGTAAGATATTTTTGCTTGAAAATAGTAATTGGATGGGAAAATAGAGTCCAAATCAATTCAATGCTAGTTGTTTGGGATTTTTTTTTTTTTATTACATAAGAACTTCAGCCACCAACAAGCCCTTTGGACCCCCTAGTGCGACACCAAACCTATGGATCAGCATCCTCCCCCTAGGTCTCATTGATCAGGTAAAGTTCGAAATGCAGACACGGCTTCCGTGCATCAGTTAGACGTTTGGTTAACCCGACTCCCGAGACACATCTCCAATATCATTCACGGTTTCCGCTGACTCACAAAGAACTCTCACCATTCACGGTCCCCGCTGGCTCACAGAGCGAACTCTCACCATCCACGGTCCCCGCTGGCTTACAGAGTAACTTTTCACCATCCATAGGTACCACCCGCTCCGTGAATGTAATTACCTGGAATTGAACCCCCGATACTCCTTCTTACGTGCTGATGCCTTTCCACCGCTCCATGCCCGTGGGATTTTTTTTCCCCTTAATAAGGGCTATGCTAGTTTGTAACTTTCTATTAATTCCAACTTCCAATTCATCATTTATTAAATTTCCAAAATTATATTTACATTATAGTTTAAAAAAATAAGGATTTATGATATTTACTTTTTATTTCTTTAATAATCAATTTTTAATAATAAAGTGCCAATTAATATTTAATTTTCAAAAAATGAAGTTGTGCTAAAAATGTTTTAAAGACATTAGGTGGATCAGCTAGAAAAATAGCAAATAATCCTCTTATTTGTATGAAATCATTCATATAGATTTTTTTTTTCTAAATTCACACAAATCTATATTCAATTTGTGAAATTCATGATTCTCGATACTATTTTATATAAAATTCTAAAAATTTAAAAATAAGTTGTCTTTTTAGTGATTGTTTTAAAATTTAAAGATAAAAAATAAAAAATTGTTTTGTATATTTGAACACACTTTAATTTCTACATTTTTAATATGATTTTTAAAAAAATTAAAAATAAGTTAAAAGTTTTATAATTTCTTTTGAAACAAAAAAAGTTAGAAAACAAAAAATGCATTCCGCAACATGGGCCCTTAGTTTTTCTGTAAGACCGAGTTGGTGAAAGCAACACTTATGAGGGTTACTAAGCCATATTCAAGTTTAGTTTTGGAAAATGACTCTTTTAGCCTTAAAATAAAGTTGAAGAATGGAGCAAAGGGCAAAAGTGTAATTGCATTGACTTATTTTTTTTTAATCAAAATTAGAGGCTGTGATATGTTGTTAACAACACTTTCATTTTTCTTGTGTTCTTGTTGACTTCATGTTTCAACATAAGTTAATATAATGGTATGTTTTTCTTACAACGATGAAATTATTTTCCTATTACCATTAAATTATGTCATATAGAGGCTTGTTACACTCGCAGAATTAGCTTGTTAAGAAGTTCTTGTCAATAAAATTTAGTTTTTACGATTCATCTCACAAAAAAAGAATCTATCTTATTTTTAAATTCATTTTCAATTTATATATTATCTTCTATTATGTAATTTTTAGAAGTAAAAGCAAAAGGACCAAAAAAAAATTGCAATGAAAACATGAATATTGAAAGTAATGCAAGCAATTTTCAATTAGTGGACAGAGAAAATCTAAAAGGTAAATTGTAGAGAAAATTTTATACTTGTACTTATAATTGCTTATGCTAATGCCTATAATTTTATCAATAGTTTTGATGAATTAAATTTACATTCATTGAAATCACCTTCCATGGATGTCTAGCTAATGGGGTCTTGGTTGTTTTTAAAAGGTAAATATTTATATTTATTATATTTCAAGTTAACAATCAAAAGAATATGTCATCCACACAAATAATACGTTGTCATTATATTATTTTAAAGAAAAATTAGGTTAGAGGCTGCACATTATCATAGCTCAACATCTAAAAAATGCCTTCTCATTAAATTGTTTTAAAAAATAAAAAAACTAAAAGAGAAAATGTTTGCCTTTACAACCATTATATTTTGTACATGGCTAAATCGACAATACTCAAGACCCTTCTCGAAACATTCAATAATTATAATTATATATTAGAATTGAGGCTAAGAGGGTTGGAATTCTCCACAAAACCATAGGGGGGGGGGAAATGAAATTGGCATGGGCTATCATTTGAGAAGTGGGAGAAAAGAAAACAGAGCATAAAAGGATGAAAAAAAAAAAAATCAGAGGATAAAAGGAAAAAACAGAGTAAAGTACAGACAGATTTGTCTATGATGGAATATTCAACATTGGGCAGCCGACATGATGAAGAGAAGCTTGACCCGGCAAAGCATGCAACTCTGTGTATATCTTAATATCAATAAAAGAGAAGAGTGTAGAGGATTTGAATTAAGGTCCCAGGAGCATGTGGGTCGGCCCGGTGGGCTCAGCCTCAGCGGATCACTTCCCCTTTGCCCTGTTTTCCCTCATTAGCATTCTTATCTTGATATGATGTTAAATGTGGAGAGGTGGTTTTAATTAAAAAAGCGATAAAATATATCATCGTTATTATATTATTATAATTTTAATTATTGACTACCCAATTATAAATGATACATCTGTTTTAAAGAAAAAGTTAGGCACTAGAAAAAAATTATGGAATTAATGGTCTCGCTCAATTCATAATGAGATTATTTTTATTTTTTAATTCTCTATATTATTTCTCATTACGTGCATAAGAGAGGAGTCGTATGAAATAAAAATATTATGTACAATTCTGAAACGGGTATTTTGGAATTGAACAACGGGGTCAACAAATTTTAGAATAGTCCAAAAGAAATTATGTATTTGCTTATCCAATGCTTTTTAGGACTTTATTTAGAAATTTATTAGTCATACTTAACGCCCAATTCTATTCACTGGGTAAGCTTAAGTGTCTAAATGTCTAATATAACTACCTGGTTAATATTTTATTAAATTTCTATTTCATGTGCTTTGGTTGATTACTAGGGTTAGAGGCTAAGATTTCCTTTTCTTTCTTTCTTTTTTCTTTTTTAGTTAAACTCAATCATTTTCTTAGTAATTATTAAATTATGGATTTATGCGTAAAGAAAACATGTGTGGTACATTTTAGGTCACTTTATGATATTATATTCGGATGTACCAAGATGCATTGCACGCACAAGCATGACATCAATATGAATGACGAAAATAATAATTCTTTCTAGATAGAACTAATTTAGGTAGACAATTATCCAATTATAGAGAAAGAGGTATAAATTAGTATAATACGTTTTTTTTTTCTCACCTCTAGCGCTAAAAGCTATCATAGGTATAAATGTGGGTAATTTTTATTGACATACTGTATTATTCATACTTAAATTGACTTGAAAATTCAAACTTTGAAATTCTCCCAATTTCAATCGATTTTATAATAACTTGATCAAACTTGTAAGCAATTTTGTAGAATTGGAATTTAGGTTCTTAACACTTTTTAGTGACTTCCACTCAAATAAAGTTGACTTCATTTATAGTTGCTAGCCAACTTGACTTTTTTAAAAACTTTATTGATATGCCTTGTTTGACTTGCTTGCACAGTTATTATACTAGGAAATAATCATCATCTCTAAAAGTTTAAGTCAATTTACCTCTTCTTTTGTTATTCTCCTTTCACTCACTTTTCAATCTTTGCAATCATTAAAACTTTATTAAATATTAGCATGCTTACTTATGAAACATTATCAGGAGAATTATAATACACAATTTTTGGCTCTAAAAACAAAATAATTGACCCATTTTTTCTAATAACTTGAGTGAGTAAATCATTTTACGATATTATCACATTTCGTATAGACATTCCTCATGTTGCATTTTGTAAAAATTATAGGAGTTGGAAGGAAAAAAATGGAAAAGAAAAATGAGTAAAAGTGTTTCTTTTGCTCAAAGATTTAGATTCTACTTGAAATTTGGAAAACGAAAAACAAAAGAATATATAAAATAATCTATTTTTAAATATTTAATTATCGAGAAAAAGTGAGGAAAAAAATATATGACAAACAATGAACACGTTTTGATCTTACACATCATTAATGCTTGATGTAAAGAACATGAAATAAAAATTAAATTTCTTTTTTTTTTTCGTCATTTCTATAAATAAAATTTTTAATCGAGATGTAGCCTTAGGCCATCTTTGAACTTGAAAAGCATAAAAAAAATAAAAATGAAAATGAGAGAATCTATTAATTCATATTTGGCCATCAAGAAAAGTGAAAAAATAAATACATACGTGACAAATCAAGAAACAAAAAATTTGATTTTACATGACATCAACATTTAATTTAAATTTTTTTTAATCATGCCAAAATAAATATTTATTTTTGATAATTATTGATATAGAGGAAAAATATAATAGAAAGTAAATATTTATTTTTGATAATTTACTTTTTATTTTTAATTATTTTTTAAATAAAAGTCTTAATCCAAAATGAAGTGTTAAGAAAAAAGAGTAGAAGGTAATGATTTTTTTTTTGGTTCCCCAAAAATGAGTTTCCTAAAAAATGTGAGGAAAATAAATTACACCTGTCAATCAAGTTGACAGGACAATCATTTTCTTTGTTCTCCATTTTGTGTCCCTACTTTTTCCTCTACGCAATTTGCTTTTCCCCTCCTTTAATTCCTTCTTTCTACCAAATACAACATTAAAGACACATAAATTGAATGGATTGTTGTAATAACCTTATCCCAAAAAATAAAAATAAAATAATAATAAATAAATAAAATAAAAATAAATAAATAGGTATTTTAAAGAAGATATTTTGAGATAGTTTTTAGATATGCATGTGGATTTTTCATAATATTACCTACATGAAAATGAAAGCAATAAAACACGACGCGTATTTGGCTTGAAACAGATGAGATAAAAGACAAAAACCTGGAGAGAGCCTTGTCCTAATAAATAATACAACAACAACAAACCCAAGCCTTAGTCCCACTAAGTGAGGTCGGCTATATGAATCCTTTTTCCCCAATTTATGCGATCATGGACCATTTCTTTTAATAAATTCAAAGATATTAAATCCTTACTCATTATCTCCTCCTAAGTTATTTTAGGTCTACCCCTACCCCTTCTACTGCCCCCCACAGTAACTAAGTCACTCTTCCTCACAGGTGCACTATAAGGCCTACGTTGCAAGTGTCCATACCATCTGAGTCGTCATTCCCTTATCTTATCTTCTATAGGAGTTACACCTAACTTACCACGAATATGTTCATTCCTTAATTTATCTTTCAATGTTATACCACTCATCCATCTAAGCATCCTCATCTCGGCAACTTTTACTTTTTGGATATTATGTTTCTTCGTTGCCCAACATTCTAATTTATATAGCATAGCTGGTCTTATAGCTGTCCTATAAAACTTCCCTTTCAATTTTAAGGGTATTCTACGATCACATAGAACACTTGAAGAACTTCTCCATTTTACCCAACCTGCTTTAACTCTATGCATTACATCATCTTCAATTTCTCCTTCAGCTTGCATAATAAATCCAAGGTATTGAAATCTATAAGTGCTATTTATTTCTTCATCATCAAGTTTAACTTTGTTTCCAATATTCCTCCTATCATTACTAAAATTACATTTCATATATTCTGTTTTATTTCTACTTATCTTAAAGCCTCTAGATTCCAAAGCTTCTCTCCATAATTCTAACTCAGCCTCTACTCCATCCCTAGTTTCGTCAATTAATACAATATCATCTGCAAACAACATACACCATGGAACCTCCTTTTGAATACTCTTAGTCAATTGGTCCATCACTAAAGCAAAAAGATAAGGACTCAAAGCAGATCCTTGATGTACACCTATGGTAATTGGAAATTCTGTAGTTTCTCCATCTATAGTCTTTACACTAGTCATTACTCCATCGCACATATCCTTAATGACATCGGTATACCTACAACATACACCCTTTTTTTCTAAAACCCACTATAGAACTTCCCTAGGTATCCTATCATATGCTTTCTCAAGGTTAATAAATATCATATGCAAGTCCCTCTTCTTTTCTCTAAACTTTTCCATTAATCTTCTTAAAAGATAAATAGCTTCTGTGGTAGATCTCCCAAGCATAAAACCAAATTGATTTTCTGAGATCTTCGTTTCTAACCTTAATCTTTGTTCAACTACTCTTTCCCATAGTTTCATCGTATGACTCATAAGTTTAATTCCACGATAGTTATTACAATTTTGAATATCTCCTTTATTTTTGTATATAGGTATTAAAGTACTTTTCCTCCATTCATCTGACATTTTCTTAGTTTTTACAATTGTATTAAATAAATTAGTTAACCATATAATTCCGTTATCACCCAAGCATTTCCAAACTTCAATTGGGATGTTATCTGATCCCATAGCTTTCCCATTTTTCATCTTTTTTAGTGCAAACTTAACTTCGTTAACTCTAATTTTTCGAATAAATCTTATATTTTTAGTCTTTTCTTCATTTGACAATTCTAAATTTAAGTCTTCTATTTGGTTTTCGTTAAACAACTTACTAAAGTAACTTCGCCATCTTGTCCTAATAAATAATAAAAAAATAAAAAAAATAAAAGGATATTTTAAAAGAGATTTTTTAGAGAAGATATTTTGGAATAGTTTTTAGATATGCATGTGGATTTTTCATAATGTTATCTGCATGAAAATGAATAAAACAAGACGGGTACTTGGCTTGAAACAGATGAGATAAAAGACAAAAACCTGGAGAGAGCCTTGTCCATTCATGGAAGGCCTCATCTGGGAAAATAATTCCATGTGCTTATTTTAATGCTTTATCAGGCGTTCCTATCTTTGGTGAGATTTAACTTAAGTTCCCCAGGCTTTAGAGCCTATTAAGATTCAATTTGAAGTCTCGAGCTCTCCTCGGAAGTGGAAACCCAGAAATATTTTGGGGTCTGGGTTTCTGGGTATCGTCATTTTTTTGTTGTTCCTTCATTGATTGATATATGGGTCCTTCGCTGTTCTATGTTCTTGGCTGCTTGTCATTTCTTCTCCTGGGTACATGTTACAGCGCTTCTTTCCAAGGAGAAAAGATCAATAAATTGCCAGGGCAGCCGGAAAATGTGGGATTCGCTCAGTACTCGGGCTATGTGACCGTGAATCGGATAGCGGGAAGGGCATTGTTCTATTGGTTGATTGAGTCGCCGGCTAGTCGGAGCCCTGAGTCGAGACCGTTGTTGTTGTGGCTCACTGGAGGTCCCGGCTGTTCTTCCGTTGCTTATGGAGCTGCTGAAGAGATCGGACCATTCCGAATTCGACCGGATGGAAAGACCCTCTTCTTAAATCCATACTCTTGGAACAATTGTATGTGAAAATTTCAAATTTACGAGTCACATGACATCTCTTCTTTCCTTTTGTCATTTGGAATTATCTTTTTAAATTATCAGGGAATCATTTTAATTTTAGTATAATATATGAAAATTTTGCAGTGGCAAATTTGCTTTTCCTCGAATCTCCAGCTGGTGTTGGTTTCTCATACTCAAATACTTCGTCTGATTTGTATACTGCTGGTGACCAGAGAACAGGTACTTCGTTTGCTTCATGCTGTTTTACACTCAATTGCTTTGTGACAGCTCTCGTTGAAGTCTGAAATGGGTTTGGAAAATTTAGGTGTTTTATTCTTAAATTTCGTTTATTTTGACATCTTTAGATGTTATTGGGATGTGGGTGTTGTGACCTTGTAGCTGAAGATGCATATACATTTCTTGTGAATTGGTTTGAAAGGTTTCCGCAGTACAAGCACAGAGCGTTTTACATTGCCGGAGATAGTTATGCAGGTGCTCCAAATAATTCCCATCTTCTTCTTCTTCTTCTAATCATGTTGCTTTGCTGGGACTGCCCAATCCAATGATGAACTTTATGTCATTGCAGGTCACTACGTTCCGCAGTTATCTAAAATCGTCTATGAAAAAAACAAGGGGATTAAAAATCCAATTATCAACTTCAAGGGCTTCTTGGTACGATTGAGGATAATTTTCAATTATATGCTTTTGATCTCTTCTGCTTTGTTGGTGTTAACCTTTTGATTTTCCTTTTTCTATTGATCTTTACCATCTTTAAAGGTGGGAAATGCTGTGACTGATGATTACCATGATCTTTTTGGCACCTTTGAGTACTGGTGGACCCATGGGTTGATCTCTGATTCCACCTATCGAATGCTACAAGTTGCTTGTGACTTAGGATCCTCTCAACATCCATCAATTGAATGCATGAAGGCTCTTAGTGAGGCAGAGGCGGAGCAGGGGGACATTGATCTATACAGCATCTACACGCGTCCCTGCAATAATACCTCATCAACAAGGCGGACCATACGGGGTCATTATGTAAGTTCTTGTCAATATTTTTATTTATTTTTTCCTGTTTAAAGGATAGCAATTTTCATATGATGGTCAAGTGACTAGCAATAAAAAGAAGGCTAAGTTTAAACCCCATCCCTTCTAAATTTAATTTCCAGCAGTTGTTATTTTCTCTGCAGTCCCACATGATTTTATCTGATTTAGTTGTATAATGACATTATACATCAATGTTGTTGAATTCAGAATCTGGGAAATGCTATTGGTACAGTATATTTCTGTGTGGAGGAATTAATTGGGAAGTTATGAAAGAAATATTTGAAAACCAGTGATTTTGTTAAAGATTGTCAGTTAGTCTGGTTATAATGGAAAGGAAAGTAATGCATGTTAAAGACAAGAATAATATGCAGACTCTATTGCAATATAATTTGGGAATACTGCCAGAGGTTGGTTAATTACTTTGGGCATTCGGTCAAACTTGGCCAGTCATTGATTATATCTAAGCAAATTATAGTTCATGCATTTGATGAGGAAATCACATAATTTTGAACTCGTCTAGATATATTTAAAAGGTAGCAGTGATGTTTTCTTGAATGCATCTTCTGTCAAATTTTCTTATGCCTTTTGGCTTGTCCCAGTCTAGAGCATGCCGACTGATTTCTTAATGGATCCTGGATATAACTATGGGCAGTCCCGTCTTGGGTTTGTAATATAAAGCATTGAACATAAAGCAGCAACCAAAGCTGCGTGAGTGCCTTTTTGTGCTATTCTGTTCTAGGGAATAGATAGTCCTCAAACCAAACGTCACCTTAGCATTTACACTTGTGCCATTCTACTACTTCTTCCCCTTCTACTTTTCCAGCAGCATGCCTATGACCCATCATTCCTTGTAGAAATTAGAATGAAATGATCATCATGCATCATTCAATTGATTAAAGCTACAACCAAGAGTTGCAGACCACAGGCCAACTTCATAAAGCTGTGGCAGTGAATTAGGCCGATGCTGGTCCTGGAAGGGTGGTATAAAGGACTGAATGTGTGTAATCTACCTACATCATAGTGAGGGAACTCTTTTGAAAGATGTTTTTTCTTAGTCATATAGTGACTGAAGAGTGCTTAAATTAGAAAGCCGAGGTGGTTACTGTGTGGTCATGTTTGAAAATGATTTGACCCTTATGATTAGTATTAATATCCGTCTAGTCCCACATCGTCTCTGTGAGCAGTTCTAAAGTCAGTATAAGATTCTCTTAACTCTCTCTCCTTAACACTTAGATTTTGAGGATGAGTTCTCTAACATGGTATCAGAATTGGGCTTTGGGCTGGTTAGCTCCTCCGTGGGCTGGACTTCTCCTCACCTCATTTCCTCCCATGAGCTCTTGTCGCCTCATTTCCCCCATGGGCTCGAGGGAGAGTATTAATGTCCGTCCAGTCCCACATCATCTCTCTGAGCAGTTCCAAAACTAATATAAGATCTTCTTGACTCTCTCTCCTTAACACCTAAATTTTGAGGATGAGTTCTCTAACAATTAGAGACGAACCTCAAAAGAAAAAAGCAATTTCAAGCTTGTATAGTCAATGGACCATCACAGAATTGAGTCGCTGAGCCCATATTTTTTGTAACGCATTTATCATATGTAACATTCTCATCATTACACCATATTTACTTCTAATGCGCTTTGTTTCACTCTCTCAATTTTGTTCTTGTATTTTTCCTGATCATTACCCCTGGTTACTTCGTCACTATATGATTGTGTTAATTCTCTGATTCAGAATAACACCAAATATTTGCAAAATCTGCATTTTTTTTTTCACTATATATATACAGGCGACTCAGTATTGCTTTTTATTTTGCACTGCATTTCCACTTCCATTATCAGCCCTTCCCAACCATGCCAACAACTAAGCCTTCATGTCAACTATTTGTAATTATGTGATTTATTAGTTATGATTCATGAAATCTTCAGCAGGTTTGCATTAGCTGCTCACACCATTGTTTTTAATTACAGCCATGGATGTCCAGGGCATATGATCCCTGTACTGAGAGATACTCGAATTTGTACTTCAACCTTCCAGAAGTTCAGCAGGCACTCCATGCAAATGTCACCGGCATTTCATATCCATGGAAAACATGCAGGTACGCTAACAGGTGCATGGTTTTAAGATGTTTTTACTCGGCAGTTAGTGGCAGAACTTCTTATTGAATTTCCCGACTTTGCAGTGATATTGTTGGGAACTACTGGGCTGATTCTCCACTATCCATGCTTCCTATCTATAAAGAACTAATCGCCGCTGGTCTCAGGATATGGGTATACAGGTAGGGTTCTCTTACCTTAAGATTTTCCTTCTGTCTACTGATTAAAAGACTCTTTTTTTTGGATAGTTATGCCAGTTGAGTGTGTTAAAACCTAGGATAACATGCCTGCCTGTCTGCCCCCATCTACTTAAATCTTGCAGGAGTAATGAAGTACTACGACTTTAAAGTCTGTGTGTCCACAATCTATTGTTTCTTACAGCTGAAAATACTTTGGAATAAGATCATTGAGGATTTAACTGAGAGGGGTGTGGTGTCTTAAATATTTTGGTGTGGCCTGTTATCCATCTAGATCATGGTTTTAATTAATACTCTTTGTCCAGTGGAGACACTGATGCTGTTGTTCCTGTTACTGCAACTCGGTACTCCATTAATGCTCTGAAGCTTCCAACTGTTGTTAACTGGTACCCATGGAATGACGATGGAAAGGTTAGTGCCGAGGGATGAATAATATTTACTTTTACAATGTACTCTTGGGAGGCAATGACAATGATATAGACTATAGTCTTCTTAACACGGTTTCTCACCCTTTCTATGAAATAGGTCGGTGGGTGGAGTCAAGTATACCAAGGGCTGACATTAGTGACAATAACCGGAGCAGGACATGAGGTTCCAGTTCTTCGCCCTCGAGAAGCCTTTATTCTTCTCAGATCATTCTTGGAGAACAAGCCCATGCCAAAGTGAATCTGTGTGGTTTAATTTTATGCATTTTACGGTGAATAAACCGTCCTTGATAAATTGTCAATATTATAGGGGTTGAAAAACATTAGAATAAGAGATGCATTCCTCAGTCATGCCTGTCCATTCTTGCTGCCCTGTGCAGCTTTCTTTTTTCCTCCTTCCCCCTTGTTTGTTTAGAGATTGTCCACAAAAGCTAATTGCAGAGAATATGGACGTTTGAATTGAAATGAACTAAAAATCATTGTAGATTATTGATATGAAATTTACTTCTCGTAAGAAATTGATTATTGGAAATGCTCATTATTAATGATGTAGATCTTTATGTCCATTGACATACCCTAAATATATATCAGGGTCAAAATAGTCCGTTTGTCATAAATGAGCATTAAGGTGCAGTAGCAATCAGGACCATTATCGCTCAAGGATAGCTGGTCTGGAGGGCTCAACCCCATGCAGGTCAGAGCGATCCACATCCATGCCACCGACAGCTGTTATCGGCTCCTTAGAGGCCAGAGCGATTCACGCCCGCGTCATAATTGACCAATAATTGGCTATACACCCTCGGGTCAACTTTGACCACTATAAGTAGGGACTCGGGTAAGAGGTCAAGTTAAATCATTCTTAATCCAATTTACTGTTGCATTTAATCTCTTTGAAGCATTCCCTTAGTTAGGCATCAGAGTGATCTCTCAGAGTACACCCTGGGTTCTCCAAACCTATTTTGTTTTCACCCTTTTTCAGGTCATCAAAAGTCGGAGAGCATCGTCATAGGTCCCAACCATTTTTATCCCATAAATACGATGGACTTGCCCCACCTGGTCCTGGATTGCCAGGGAAACATCACCATTCTACACTGAAGTCACATCAATTGCCATCTTCCACACTACTGGTCGTGTGGTAGCATTATCATAATTCTAAACATATAGCTATGGTACCGTGCTCCTGAAAACTGAACTATACCATACCATTCGGGTTTTGATAACATATAATATGTTTCATATACTGAACATAACTGTTTCATGTTTCATAATAATATCTGACATGATAATATTTCATGAATTCTATAATATCATACATGAATATAACATCTGCACTAACATGAATCACAACATCTGCGCCGGTATAACATAGCATATAATCTTGGCATTTGCGTTGGCATATCGTAATATACTGAACATGAATTTCTTGCACTATTTTACGTAATATTCATAAATTTATGTTCATGTACTGTTTAATAATTTTCCTAAAAACTGAAAATACATGATAATTTTGGGAAAACGTAATATTCCATTAACATAATTTTCATGATAAATAATACTCATGCCACACAGAAATGGGTAATATCCGGAACATAAAACCTGTTCCAAAATCATATTCTCTGGTAACCCATTAAAATCATATCTCTGTTCAATTGCGGTCTTTTTCAAATATAATTATACATTATACATATTTGCCTGAAATTAAGTGCTATAAAATAATGTTTAATTTTATGGAAAAAAAAAAATATTGAATTAGTTTATCCTCTTACCTGACTTACTAAGATGCTCACACAGTTCAATCCTAAGCTCGTGGCATTTTCAGCATAAAATCTACAATTTTCATTTTCCCAAAACATTCAACAGAATTTCAACATAATTTTCATAAAATATTTTCTAGGCTCCCAATAACCTAAATAAATTGTTAAACTTCAAAATAATCAAATTACCTTGGTTTTCCTGAACTATGCCCTCAGGGTCCCGAAATTACACCTGCGGTGCTTATCCAAACCCTAAATTTAATGACCATAATTCAACATCAGAATGTCCAATATTTAACATTTCTAAATCTACAATAATTAAATAATAATTAGCTCCTTAATAACCCCCTTAGCCTAATTTTGGGATTATGTGTACGACGACTCACGAGAAATCTGTTCTACTAAACTTGTAGAGAATCATCTCTCGATTCTCGAGGTGGTGTTCGATCGTCAATTGTACTTAAGATTTATGAGAAATTAAGGTAAAAGTGGGAATTGAACTTACCTCAGGAGATATGCTTACGCCGCTCCTATGACAAATCCACTCTAATAGAAATGTCGGTAGCGAAAAATGGAGTCCAGCAGTATTTTCTGATTTTCGATCAGGCGAAAATCAATCAAGAAATTGTCGGAAGTGGGAGAGAGATGAAGGTGAGCTAGAGAGAAATACCAGAAGGGGCGTCTCTATCTGCGTGAAATTGGAAAAGAAGGGGGAGGGAGAGAATTCTATTACAACCTTCAGGATTGTTTAAGTATATATACTATATAATAATATAATAATATAATAATATATTATTATATTATATTATAATATTAAATTAATAATTATTATTGAATTAATTAATATTTATTTATTATTATTATTATTATTAATTTTTTTTTTTTTGGCATTACAACAATAGCTTGACTGACCCGATCAATTATCGGACACCTTCAAGGTGTTGATAAAATTGTAGGGCGCACCTAACGTCATCATGTGTTGGGCATTTGCAGCCACCCTTAAAGGTAGTGTCAGAGATTGGTATTGAATCCTACGGCCTGCATCGATCGACTCCTTCTCTGAAATGAAGCAGCAGTTTATCAGTCATTTCATTAGTAGCCGGAGAATTGTCAAAACTTCGGCTCATCTGATGAGCTTGGTTCAAGGAGAATGGGAGACATTAAAAAAGTTCATGCACCGCTTCCTCATCGCAACCCTGGAGATCCGCAACCTGGACATGAGAGTGGCGCTAGTAGCCTTAATCACGACCCTTCAGTCGGGAAATTTTCTGTACTCATTGGGGAAGAAGCCCCCAGCAGACATGGGAGAGCTGATGGCCAGGACACAGAAATATGTCAACCTGGAAGAGATTATGGATACAAGAGGAAATCAGATCAAGTTGAAAAGGAAGGGTAATAGAGAAATTGACGAACCTTCCAGACCTGGGAAGAGATAGGAGAACAACACGTTGCAGGCCAACTCTTGGGCTATGGGGCACACCAGTAAGTTTCAAACTTATACCCCCTTAAACGCACCGCAAACCGATGTATTGATGCACATAAGAAATAAGGAGTATGTTTCGTGGCCTGAACCTATGCGAACACCCTCATATAAATGGAACGTGTCAAAGTTAAGTTAGTTCCATAGGGATCACGAGCACGATATCAAGGAGTGTATTCAACTGAAAAATGAAATTGAGACCTTGATAAAAAAAAAAAGGGTCATCTGTCAAGGTTCGTTAAGAAATAAGATCGTCAAGGGGAAGCTCGTGAGCAGAAAAGGCCAAACGGGAATGAGAAAGAAGAACAAATCATTGGAGAAATCGCTGTGATCTTGGGCGACTCTACTAGTAGCGGTGACAGTGGAGGCGCTCGAAAGAGGTATGCCAAGTAGGTGCTCTTGACGGAGAAAAGGGAATCAAAAGGCAAAAGACCGAAATAGGAAGACACTATCACCTTCAGTAGTGAAGATGAAGAAGGAGTACAACAACCGATGACGATGCTTTGGTAGTATCCCTTCTGGTGGCCAACTACAAAGTGAGGCACGTGTAGATAGACAATGGGAACTTGGCCAATATAATGTTTTGGTTAGTGCTTAAAGGAATGAAGATCGATAGGGAACGCCTCAAACCCGTTGGTCAGGTTTGGTGGAGATGTAGTACATCCCGTGGGAACAATTGTGTAACAACCTGCTATTTATTTACCGATTTTTTTTTGTTTTTTTTTAATATTGTATTTATAATGCTCTCATACCTACTAGATCAACCCAATCCACCAACCTAAGTAGAAAGAAGTGGAATTCATATAAACACAATCAAGAAAATATACAATATCAGAGTATTAAGATATGTCCCCAAAATATACATATAGGACTGTTTCCCAAAATACTCTCAACTGGGCTAGGGCTATACACATATACTCTCAAAATACTCACTCTACTGACAGGGCAGTACTGAAGTCCCTCTATCTGTGAGCCTGATTTGCTCGCCTACTTGGATCACATGAAAAATGTTAAAGTAATGGGATGAGCCAACGCTCAGTAAGACGAAATATGCTATTGCTAGTGTGTGGCAAATGAGTTACAATACTGAGAAGATCTATTTCTATATAAACACATATAACTGAATCTGAAAATATAGTACAAATAATATAACAACCACCATCCCATGTAGCTTAACATAATTGTATTTTTAGGTTTCTATACATAATACTTCTACTATACATAAGTACGCCCTCTGTTACTGTAAAACTGTATATACATATAATAGCTGAAAATTTCCCTGGATGACCGTATGTCATGATTTAACCCCTCATGACAGGGTTGTGTGGTCCGAAGGTGAGATCTACCCTTGCTGGCCAACTAGGATAAACCATTATATTCCATCAGTCTGATCAGCCCTCCTCAACCCATATCTGATTGGGAGCCTGTCCGCTCCTGGGCATTTTATCAACCTACTTACCACGTATTATTTAAATAGGTGGTTGTACTCTATACTGAATATCTATATATAGCAATGGTATCGTGCTCTGCTGTCTGATTTATTAGGGTCTGATACTAAATAATATATTACTATATACAATCTATCCGTTTTACCATGATTCTGTAATATCTGTATTAACCATGATGCTGTGATAAACTGTATCTGTATCAACTGTATTTCTGAAATGAACTGTAAAACTGTATAATCATGGTGTTCTGAAAATACTATAAAACATATTTCCCACCTGTATAATCTATAAAACATAATCCTGAAAATACTGTAAAAATATGTTTTTGTACTATATCGATATTCTCATGCCACACAGTAATTTAAAACATTTTAAATGTATTTGATAAACTATATAATTTCCTGCTATGAAATAATAATATGATAAAAACATAGAATTCATACTAAAATCATACTAGTATTACCTAACATAGCATATTTCCCTTACCTGATTTCTGTTAAAATCTTCCTACTATGATGGGTCCTACACCCGCAGGGTTCTCCACTCAACACCCTGAAAATCATATATCCCAGAACAAAATATTATTATTTCTACGTCTACATCATTTCCTACAATTGCCGAAAAGCCCAATTTCGAATAAAAGACCTTACTCTAAATCTGGGATGAAATCCAATTTCATCCCACTGACTATCTGCTCCGGCAGACTTAGGGAGAACTTCCTTAGGAGCGTCGTGGTTGCCTCAGATCGTCGATTCGGCGAACGACGGGGCTGAAATCGAAGAGAGATGGAGGTGGAGCCATAGGAGAGAGAGAGAGGGAGTGAATTTTTGAGAATTTTCTGCGTAAAAATCCAACTTTCAGCTATTTATATAGCCAAATTCGTCGACAAGACACGTCACCTCGTCGACGAGTCCTGTAGAAAGTTCGTCGACAAACTTGCACCCTCGTCAACGAATTTCAGACTTCCAAAAATCCTTTCTTGGTATCTTCTTGTCGAAGAAACTTGTCTTCATCGATGAGGCCTTCTTGTACCCTTGTCGACGAATCTCCTGTGTTCGTTGACGAGGCCATGAGAAAATTCCTTGGGTTATTATATCCAAAATGCAATGTCGTTGACGAAGTCCACTGCCTCCTTCTGTTACTGTTTCTATTTCTATTTCTATCCCTCTTTATTATTTAAATACCCTTATTCTTCGGGTCGTTACAAATTGCACTAGTGTTGACCATGGGGACGACTCCATAGAAAATCACCTCATTGACGAATTTCCTGGTCGTTGATTGACTAGCAGTATACAACATCATACTGGGCCACCCATCGCTCAATATGGCTCGAGCCATAACATTCACTTACCACCTAAAGATGAAATTCCGTACCCCACATGAGACATGAATGATTAAGGGAGATCAAACAGCAACTTGAAATTGCTACGTGATGGTCTTAAAAGGCAAAACTGAAGTAAGGGGAACCTTAACCGTTGAAGACCTAGAGGAGAGGGGAGAGTACCCACGAATTAGCACGCTGGATGATGATGTTACACGCATACCAATAAACAGTGATTAGGAGAAATGTGTGCAGATCAGAAGTTGCTTGTTCGACCCTTTGAAAACGGAACTGAATAAACTGCTGAACGAGTTTGCGGATGTGTTCGCCTGGTCGACCGATGATATGCTGGGGATTGACCCTACAATCATGGAACACAGGTTGCAGGTAGACCCCAACCATAAGCCTGTAAAGCAAAATAAGAGGAGCTTCCGTTGGAGCGAATCAAGGTGATAGATGAGGAAGTAACGAAACTGGTGCAGGCCAAATTCGTCAAGGAGGTCAACTATATGGAGTGGCTACGCAATGTGGTTTTGGTAAAGAAACTGAATGGAAAGTGGCGGATGTGTATCGATTTCACGAACTTGAACAAGGAGTGTCCAAAAGATAGCTTCCCCCTTCCTCGAATCGATCAGTTGGTAGACTCGACATCTGGGCATGAGCTCTTAAGCTTTATGAATGCATATTCGGGATATAACCAAATCCCAATGTACCAAGAGGATGAGGAGAAAACATCGTTCATCACATAAAAGGACTCTATTGCTACCAAGTGATGCCCTTCAGACTGAAGAATGTGGGGGCAACCTATCAGAGGCTGGTGAACAAGATATTCAAAAACTAGCTTAAAAAAACGGTGGAGGCGCATATATATATATATATATATATATGTGACTTGACATGTGACTTCGTCGATGAGCCACGTGTACTCATCGATGAGACGAAGAAGGTAGTTTGTCAACGAAGGTAAGGATCTCATCGACGAACTATGGGTCCAAAACACCCTCTCTTGGTATCTCTTCGTTGATGAAACACTAAACTTTGTCAACTAATCGTATAAGGGAGTTCATCGACAAAGCCAGGGCATTCATCGACGAACCCTGCTTTACCTCCTTTAAAATTTTCTTTTCCTCTCTATTTTATTACTATTATTTTTTGGGTCTTTACACTGATCCCCACTAAACATATGTGGGTACCTCTGTCGGATCTCCCATGAGGCCTCCTCCACCGCATGATTCTTCCATAGTACTTTTACTAGTGGAATACTCTTAGTACGCAACTCCTGTTCTTTTCTATCTAGAATCTGCACTAGTGTTTCCTCATATGTCAAAGCATCCTTGAGCTCTATCTCCTCGTAGCTAATCACGTGGGAGGGGTCTGAGATATATTTCCTCAATATGGAAACATGGAATACGTCATGTATCCTGGATAGAGCTGGTGGTAAAGCTAACTTGTAGGCGATTGAACCCACTTTCTCAAGTATCTCAAATGGACAATAAACTTAGGGTTCAGCTTACCCTTCTTCCTAAACCTCATAACTCCTCTCAGCGGTACTATTTTAAAAAATATATGATCTCCTGCATCAAATTCTAACTTCTGACGGCGAGTATTTGCATAGCTTATTTGCCAACTCTAAGCTGCACTAATTTTGTCTTTAATAAGTCGAATTTTATCATACGCTTACTACACCAACTCTGGTCCCAAAACTCGTCTCTCACCCATTTCGTCCTAGTATAGTGGAGAATGACACCTTCTACCGTATAATGCCTCGTATGGTGCCATCTCGATACTCTCCTGGTAGCTATTATTATATGCCAACTCTACCAACAACAAATACTAGGTCCAACTACCCCCGAAATTCAGCACATATGCTCGCAGCATATCCTCAAGTATCTGGATTGTCCTCTCAATCTGCCCATCATTCTGAGGATGAAATGTCATGCTGAATGCTAACTGAGACCCCAAAGCTTCCTACAAACTCCTCTAAAATCGCGATGTAAATCGTGGGTCTCGGTATGAAACTATGGATATCGGCACACCATGGGATCGAACTAACTTTTTTAATTATAACTCTGCCAGTGTGTTCATAAAGTAATTGACTTTAATAGGGAGAAAGTGAGCGGTCTTTATCAATCAATCAACAATCACCCAAATAGTATTCTGTCCATGCAACGCTGGTGGTAATCCTGTAATAAAATCCATGGATATATGATCCCACTTCCACTCAGGGATGTGGAGTGGTTGTAACTGTCTCGCCGGTCTCTAGTACTCAGCCTTTACCTGTTGGCACATCAAATATTGCTCCACAAATTCAGCTATTTCCTTCTTCATGCTGCTCCACCAAAAAGATTCTTGTAGGTCCCATTCATCTTAGTACTTCCTAGATGCATCGTGTAAAGGGATCTGTGTGCCTCCTCTAGAATAGCCCTCCTAATCTCAGTACCTGCAGGTACACACAACATGGTACGAAACCTCAGAACTCCATCATCTGAAATACTGAATTCCTCCCCCCGTCCGTCCTGCACTTTATCTATCAATCTACCAATTATGCGTCATTCCTCTGAGTAGCTTTGATCCTCTCCTGCAACATAAGTTGTAACACTAGGTTGGTAATAAATGCCTGATGATCATCCTCTACTACCTCCACACTGAGCCTCTCCAAGTCAGTTTGAATCAGATGCTAAATCTCCACTGTTGACAATGCTGCACCCACTGATTTCTGGTTTAGAGCGTCAACCACCACGTTTGCTTTCTCTAAGTGGTAGTTAATAGTACAATCATAGTATTTAATGAGCTCTAGCCATCTTCTTTGCCTCATATTCAATTCTTTTTGGGTGAAAAAATACTTCAAACTTTTATGGTCAGTGAAGATCTTACATCTCCCACCATAAAGATTGTGTCTCGAGATATTTAGAGTATATACCACTACAACTAATTCTAAATCATATATCGCGTAGTTCTTTTCATACTCTTTAAGCTGCCGAGAAGTGTAAGCAATAACCTTCCCATGCTGCATTAACACACACCCGAGTCCCTTCTAGGACGCGTCATTGTATATAACAAATCCACACTCTCTGATGGAATAGATAATACCGGTGCAGTGACCAGCCACTACTTCAATTCCTGGAAGCTCTGCTCACACTCCTCAGTCCATTCAAATCTCATATTTTTTCTCGTGAGTCGTGTTAGTGGACCTGACAATCTAGAGAAGCCATCCACAACGCCTGTAGTATCTTGCCAGACCTAGGAAACTTCTGACCTCCTGAACGTTCTCCGGTCTTACCCAACTCACCACTGCTTCTATTTTATTCGGATCTACTGATATGCTATCCCCAGAAATCACATGCCCGAGAAAAGTGACCTGTCTTAACCAGAATTCACATTTTTTGAATTTAGAGTATAACTTCTTTTCCCTTAACACTGACAATATTAGCCTCAGATGATTCTCATGCTCCTCAAAACTCTTTGAGTAAACCAGTATATCATCAATAAATATCACAACAAATTGGTCTAAGTACTAATAGAACACTCGATTCATTAAGTCTATTTACATTACGGGTGCATTAGTCAATCCAAACGACATTATCAAGAACTCGTAGTACCCATACTTGGTTCGGAAAGTTGTCTTCGGAACATCCTCTGCTTTAACTTTCACCTGGTGATATCTTGACCTGTAGTAACCGGGAAAAAAAATAAAATTTTAAAAAAAAATAATAATAAAATAATAAAATAAAATTAATTAATTAAATTAACAAGTAAAATGAATAGGAACAAATATATATATACATAAATATTAAAGCATGTATATATATATATATATGTGTGTGTGTGTGTGTGTGTGTATATATATAAAGTATGAAAGCTTCTTCAAGAAGTTATACTTTAATTAAGGTTTACTATTATATATATAAAATAACACAAGCTTCTTCAAGAAGCTTGCTTGTATTTTTTTTGGAAGTGCTCTCTCTCTCTCTCTCTCCCCTACGACTCTCTCTCTTCGATTCCGGGCTAGTTTTACGCCGGATCGACAAACCGAAACCACCACGACGCTCCTGGCGAAGTTCTCTACAAGTCTGCCGGAACGGATCGTCAGGAAAACGAAGTTGGATTTCATCCCAAATCCAAGGTAAGACTTTATATTCAATATTTGGATTTTTGACAGTTGAAGAAAGTGATATACGCATAAAAATACTGAACTTTAATACTGGAAATTTTCAGTTCTAGGGTGTTGATTGGGAACGTTGGGAATCATCCCTAAGTTGAGGTAAGACTTTTTAAGTCGAATTTGACTTAGTGGTAGTTATAGAAAATGTTGTACGTACGAAAATACTAAACTTTAATTCTACGAGTTTTCATTTTCAGGGTGTTGAGTTGAGAACCTTGTGGGTACGAGGAAGATTTTCTTAGGGGCTTTTCAGGAATCAGGTAAGGGGATAAACTAAGCTAGTTTTGTTTTGAGAAAATGTATGTATATATATCTATAGCATCTGGTTTCAGGAAAAATAAATATATTTATATATGTGATTTATATTTGGAAAATACTGTTTAAATGATTATATGTTGAATACGTAGAAAATTGTTTAGTGTGGCATGAGTATAAAAATGTTGTGAAATACTGTTTTTTTTGGGAATGGGGACGATATGGATTTCTATGATAGAAAATCGGCATACGGGCCGAGATATTTATATATATATATATGTGATTTGCCGGCGTATGGGCCGTGCTATGTGGATGAGATTTGCCGGCGTATGGACCGTGCTATGTGATTTGCTAGCGTACGGGCTGTGCTATGTGATTTGCCGGCGTACGGGCCGTGCTATGTGGTTTGCCAGCGTACGGGCTGTGCTATGTGATTTGCCGGCGTACGGGCCGTGCTATGTTAAAATGTGTAATACCGGCGTACGGGCCGATGATTTTCATGATACACGTATATATGTAAAATGATATGATTGATGTGAAAATAAATTATATGAGATATTTATGTATCACGGTTTTAGTATATGTATATGATATCAGAACTTGGTTGGCTTGGTCTAGGCTAGCACTTGCACGGTACCGTTGCTATGTGTCCATGGTCTTCGTGATCATGATATCTGTGTTAACGCCGCTGTACGGAGTGGTGTGAGATTGGATGGTCGATGTGGTTATTTTCAAGAAGTGTGCTGTTATCGCCCCTGGTGTACGGACCGGTCTGGGTAGACCCATCGGACCTACAGACTACTGTTTGACTTGGCAGTGGTCGGCCAACCATTGTCAGGTCCCGCCTTCGGGCCACACAACCCAGTCATGTGGGGGTAATACATGACAACAGCCAGCTAACCTACCAGGATTGTTTTATGTTATTATTAGTGTATGAGATGAGATATGTTTATGAAAATGCAGTATATTCTGCTATGTGTTGATATGCATATATTTTTCCATATTTGATAAACAGTATTGAATATGTTATGTATGGTATATGTAGAACACAAAATACTCATGTTGCCACACACTGGTATTAGTTTATTTCCCTTACTGAGAGGTGTCTCACCCCTAAATCTTATACATTTTTCAGGAGCCCCTGATAGGAGAGCGGGAAAAGCCCCGCTGATCTAGATCAGTTGTTTGCCCTCTTTGGAAGGGTAAGTTTTTGGTAGGGACAGTTAGGTTTTGTGGGGGATTGTTCCTAGATTTCATTTTTGAGATGTATATACTGTGAGATAGTAATTGTAGTGACTCTGGTATGTGTTATGCACATTATGATGAGATGTATATGATTTTATACTTTCTGCTGCGTAGGCTTCTGCTGTATGCTTTGTTATATCCCTAGTGCCCACGGGCCCAGGTGGATTGTGACCTGCTGAGCTGGGATGTATGATATGATGATAATTTATTTATATATAAAAAAAAAATATGTGAAAAAAAAGAGCAGGTCGTTACACGACCGAAGATCAATCTTGGAGTAAACTTGGGTCCCCTAAAGCTGATCAAATAAATCATCAATTTTGGGAAGAGGATATTTATTCTTGACTGTCACTTTATTTATCTCTCTATAATCAATGTACATCCTTATAGTCCCGTCTTTTTTCTTCACAAACATGACTGGTGCTCCCCACGGAGACACGCTAGGCTTGATAAACCCTTTATCCAATAATTTCTGTAATTGGTCTTTCAATTATTTCAATTCAGCTGGAGCCATCCTGTAGGGTGCTTTAGATATCGATACTGACTCTGGTAGCAAGTCCATAGCAAATTCAATCTTTCGATCTGGTGGTAAACTAGGTACTTCCTCTGAAAAAATATCTGGAAATTCCCTGACTACTGGAATATAAGCCTGTTTCAATTCTTCCTTTGGCTTCTCTTTTACATAAGCAACATACCTATGACAATCATCCTGAAGCAGCCTCCTCACCTAAATAGCTGACACTAACTGGGGCGAGGGCGCACTTGTGATCCCACGAACCTGAATTCCTGCTCACCTAGGGGTCTGAAGATCACTTTTTTTTTTTTTTTTTATGACAATCAATGCTGGTATAATTAGCTGCTAGCCAGTCCATACCCAATATCACATTGAATCCCTATATGTTTAACACCACGAGATCGGCTGGTAATACTTTCTGTTGAATACCCATTGGATAATTTTTAAGCACCCTCCTATATCTCATCACTGACCTAGTCGGCGTGGCTACTGACAACTTTACATCTAACAACTGTGTCTCAACCCCAGATAATCTAATATATCTCGACGACACAAAGGAATGGGTGACACCTGAATCAAATAAAACAACAACTTTGTGAGGTAAAGCATTAAGAATACCTGTAACAACGTCTCCAGCAGCCTCAGCATCTCTCGGCGCCAACGCATAAACCCTTGTCGGACTTGTATTCCTCTGCTGGCCTCCACGGGGTGCCTGACAACCTCCCCGAAATGGTCTAGAAGCTGGTACGTGGATCGGCTGTCCCTGACATGATCGAGCCATATGACCGAATCTCCCATACCGATAGCAGACATTCTCTCCCATCTGGTATTCACCCAAATGTCTCCGGCCACATCTAGGGCATATGGGATAAGTCTACCCACCCTGAGAACCATGGTGTCCCGTCATCTGCATTTGACCTCCATCATACTTGTAACGACCCGAAGAATAATGGTATTTAAATAATAAAAAGAAATGAAAATGGAAACCGAAAACCGAAAACAGAAGGAGGCAGTTGACTTTGTAGTGACCCGAAGAATAATAGTATTTTAATAATAAAGAGGGAGGAAAATGGAAACAGGAACAGAAGGAGGCGGTAGACTTCATCGACGAATACAGAGGATTCATCGATGAGGGTACAATAGGATCTCGTTGACGAGAAAATACCGAGAGGAGTTTTTGACAGACTGAAATTTGTCGATGAAAGAGGAAGTTCGTCGATGAAATTAGTGAAGGACTCGTCGACGAGGTGACGTGACTCGTTGACAAATTTCGCAGTATAAATAACCCTAAACTGATTTTTAATTGCAGAAATTTTCCATAAACCCTCTCTTTCTCTCTACCCCTACGGCTCCTCCCTCTTCTCTCTTCGATTTCGGCCCCGTCAGTTGCCGGATCGACCATCTGAAGCCACCACGATGCTCCTGGTAAACTTCTCTGCAAGTCTGCAGGAGCGGATCGTTGGTGAAACGAAGTTGGAATTCATCCCAAATCTAGGGTAATATCTTTTATTCATAATTTGACTTTCCAGCAGTTGTAAGAAATGATACAGGCAAAGAAATATTGATATTTTGTTTTAAGATTTATGATTTTCAGGGTATTGAGTGGAGAACCCTGTGGGTGTTGGACCCGTTATAGTAGGGAATTTTTAACAGGAAACAGGTAAGGGAAATATGGTATGCTAGGCAATTTCACCATGTTTCAGTATAAATTATACGTTTTTATCAAATGATTATTCACGATAGAAATTTATACATTTTATTATTTATGTATAATATGTTTAAAACTTTTGTGTGGGTTGAGGATATGAGTATAGTAAAGAAACATGTTTTATAGTATTTTCAGGATATGATTTATAGAATATATAACCAGTGGTTATTATACAGTTTACAATACCATGATTATACAGTTTACAGTACCATGATTATAGAGTTTACGATATCATGATTATACAGTTTTCAGTATCATGACTTATAGATTACAGTTCAGTTCAGAAATACAGATGATACAGTTATAGTTCATTTCATTGTCATGGTTAATACAATTATTTCAGAATCATGGTAAATCAGATAGTTGTATAAATGTATTATATAGTATCAGACCCTGTTAGACCATACAGTTACAGAGCATGGTATTGTAGCTACATACAGTTTACAGAGTGCAACCACCTATTCAGATAATATGTGGTAGTAGGTCGATCGTATAGTGCCCTAGACGTGGACCGGCTCCCCATCAGATATGGGCTGAGGAGGGCAGATCAGACTGAGGGAGTATAGTGGTTTACCCTGGTCGGCCAGCCAGTGTAGATCTCACCTACGGGCCGCACAACCCTATCATTAGGGGTTAAATCATGACATATAGTTATCCACAGGGAAGATTTCAGTTATTATTATTATTATTATGTATATACAGATTTACAGAGATAAAAAGTATACTTATTTATATTAGAAGTATTTTGAGTAGAAACCTAAATTCCAGATATGTTAAGCAACATGGAAATGGGGATGGTTTACTTGTACTGCATTTACAGATTTAGTTATACATGATTTTATAGAAACAAATTTTTATAGTATTGTAACTCAATTGCCACACACTAGTAATAGCATATTTCGTCTTACTGAGCGTTGGCTCATCCCAATTACTTTAACACTTTTTAGGTGATCCGGATAGGCGAACAGATCAGGCTCGCAGGTAGAGGGACCTTGGTATTGCCCTGACAGTTGTGTGAGTATTTTTGGAAATATTTTTGTATAGCCCTAGCCAGTTGAGGGTATTCTGGAAAACAGGCATATGTGTATATTTTGGGAAACCCTTTAGCACTCTAGTATTGTATATAATTACATATGATTATGTTTATATGATTTCTGCTTCTCGCTACTTAGGTTAATGATTGGGTTTAATCCAGTATAGTATCAGAGCATGTTAAACGTCATAGTATAAAAATAAAAAAAAAACCCAGTTAAAAAGTAGGTCGTTACACACTTCGTTGACGACATTGTATTTTGGAAAAGATAAATCCTGAGGAATTTTTTAGCCCCTCGTCGACAAATACAGGGGACTCGTCGACGAGGGTATAACGGGAGCTTGTCGATGAGGATGAGATTTGTCGACGAAAATATAATTGGGCTTGTCGACGAGGAAATACTAAGAGGATGATTTTGGGGTTTCTAAATTTCGTCGACGAAGGGGAGAGTTCATCGACGAATTTTGTATTAACCTCCTCGACGAGGTGACGTGGCTTGTCGACAAAGGCCACAGTTTAAATAGGCCTAAAGTTCATTTTCAGCTGAAATTTTCTGCGCATATCTTTTCTCTCACCTACCCTTCGATCCCTCCTCTTTCTCTCTTCGATTTTGGGCCGGATTTCCCGTCGATTCGACAATCTAAAGCCACCACGACGCTCCTGGGAAAGTTTCTCTGCAAATCTGCCGAAGCGGATCGTCGGTGGGGCTGAAGTGGAAACCATCCCAAATCTAGGGTAAGACTTTCTACTCAATATTTGGTTTTTTGGTAGTTGTAGAAAGTGTTATACGCTTAGAAATATTAAACTTTAGTTCTGGGGAATGTTGTTCTAGTGTGTTGAGTTGGGAACCCTGCAGGTGCGAAACAAATTTTTTTAGGGGCTTTTCAGGAATCAGGTAAGAGGATAAACTAAGCTAGTATTTTATGAAAAACATGTATATTGTTATAGCATTTGATTTCAGGAAATAAATATATATATATGATTTATATTTGGAAAAATACTGTTAAAAATGATGGTATGTTGAATATGCGAAAAACCTGTTAGTGTGGCATGAGTAAAAATTGTTATGAAATACTGTTTTATGGGAATGTGTAAATGATACAAATTTTTATAATGAAAAATAAGCGTACGGACCGAGATTTTTATATGTTTTGTCGGCGTATGGGCCGTGCTATGTGTATGATTTGCCAGCATACGGGCTGAGCTATGTATATGATTTACCGATGTACAGGCTGAGCTATGGATGTGATTTGCCAGCGTACGGGCTGTGCTATGATTTGTTGGCGTACGAGCCGAGTTATGATAAAATGTGAACTACCGGCGTATGGGTCGATGATTTTCATGATATACGTATATATGCAAAATGATATGATTGATTTGATAACTAATGATATTAAATATCCATGTATCACAGTTTCAGTATATGTTATATGATATCAGAACCTGGTTGGTCTGATCTAGGCTAGCACTTGCATGGTATCATTGCTATGTGTTCATGGTCATCATGATCATGATATTTGTGTTAACGCCGCTGTACAAAGTAGTGCGAGATTGGATGGTCGATGTGATTTTTAAGAAGTGTGTGAGCGCCCCTGGTGTACGGACCAGGTCTAGCAGACCCATCAAACTTACAGACTGTACTTTTGACTTAGCATTGGTCGGCCAACCATTGTCAGGTCCCGCCTTCGGGCCACACAACCCAGTCATGTGGGAATTATACATGACAAATAGTTAGCTAACCTACCAGGAATGTTTTTGTGTTATTATTATTATGATATGAGATGAAATATGTTTATGAAAATGCAGTATGTTCTGCCATGTTTTGATGATATATATGTCTTCCCAGATTTGACAAACAGTTACTGAATATGTTCTGTATGATATATGTATAACACGGAATACTCATGTTGCCACACACTGGTATTAGTTTATTTTCCTTACTGAGAGGTGTCTCACCCCAAAATTTTATAAACTTTTAAGGAGCCCAGATAGGAGAGCAAGTAAAGCCCCGTTGATCTAGTATGGTTGGTCCGCCCTTCTAGAAGTGTAAGTGTTTTGATAGGGTCGGATGTATTATGTGGGATGACCCTAGATATTTTTTGGGTTGTGTATTGTGTACATATTTATATAGTGATCGTAGTAACTATGGTATTGTGATGTATGGTATAATGAGATGTATATATTGCTTGTTTTTCGTTATGTGTTCTGATGTATCCCTGGTACCCACGGGTTCAGTGGATTATGATCTGCTGAGCTGAGATCGGTGATATTTATTTTATTATATTTTGGAAAAAAATGTGGAAAATAAGCAGGTTGTGACAATACTGGTCTCCTCTCCACGAGCCTTGGCTGGAACCCGCTTGGAAACCCGAAGGCGTGGGCCTCTTTCTCTGGATTGGTGCTCCCATATCTCTTTGTTCACTCTCCTCTACCACTGTGGTCTTGTCAACTAGTTCAGAGAAGTCCCGCATCTTTAGAACTGTCACCTGTTTATATATTTCTTGTCTTAAGCCCCTTTCAAACATCTTTGCCTTTTTAACCTCATCCGGAACGACCTAGGGGGCAAAGTGTGACAGGTCAACAAATTTCCCTGCATACTACTGAATTGTGAGATTTTCCTGAGACAAATTTAGAAATTCCACTACCTTAGCCTTTCTAACGGTAGCAGGAAAAAATCTGTCGAAAAATATCTCCCTGAATCTGCTCCAGGTCATAGCCACTGGTATGGGTCTCTACTCCTCCAATAATTTCGTAGCCATCCACCATCTCTCGACCTTGCCTGTCAACTTGTATGTAGCACAGAGGACCCTCTACTCATCGGTGCAGTGGAGCACCATTAGCACTTTCTCAATCTTCTGCATCTAGTTCTCAGCAACTGTAGGATCAGCTTCTTCTGAAAACGTAGGAGGAGTTATCTTTGTAAACTTCTCTATCATACACCCCTGGGCTGTAGATGGACCTCCATGCTCCTTGGAGTTTCGTGCAATCTCAGCCATAACTTGCCAAGCCACGCTGCGCAAAACAGTATCTAAATCCCCGCCGCCCATGCTAGATGGCCCTGCACTATCATCGCTGCTAG
The DNA here is from genome assembly GCF_029873635.1 of Malania oleifera. Taxonomy (NCBI): domain Eukaryota; kingdom Viridiplantae; phylum Streptophyta; class Magnoliopsida; order Santalales; family Ximeniaceae; genus Malania; species Malania oleifera. Next base: position 13,836,117 of record NC_080426.1, read on the forward strand.
CGTGAGCACTACTACCTCCAGGGTCCATCCTACAACAATACCAATTTATTCTGAGAATCTAAACCTTATAATGCTATTTTTACATTAATATAACTAAGATATCCACACACCACCTATTACTAATTTAAGGTCTAGTCCTACCATATGGAAATAGAAACTAACAATAGTTTACTATGATTTTTCTGAAATCGTCACCCTAGGAAAAGCACAAAAATCACCCCGAAGTTCCCACTTCCATATTGCAGAACAGAACCCTAGATTCTCATCCTAATTTCCTAACATTAACTTATTGAAATTCTGTTCTATCCCAATTCTTATCTTTCCCAAAATTTCATCCTATGTTCTGGTATTATTTTCCGCTGTACTCTAGAGTCTATAGAATCTAGCAACTTAGGCTCTTATACCAAATTGTAACGACCTGAAAATTTATGCTATTTTTTTAATACTGTAAAACCATATTACTTTGATACCCCCGATAAAAATCTACTATAACATACCTATACAGCGGAAAACATAAAATCATAAAACCATAATTACAATACCAGAATCCAGTATTTTCCTAAACTATATATACATATACATATTTCTAAAATTTCTCCATCAAACTTCCTAGATGTTACTAATAAAAACACTCCCCCAAACACTTACCCTTCTATCAGGATAGTATAAAGAACCTCTCTATCTCTGAGCCTGATCAGCTCGTCTAATTGGATCATCTGAAAAGTGTTAAATTTCTGGGATGAGACAATGTTCAGTAAGATGAAATATGCTATTATTAGTGTGTGACAACTGAGTTTACATGAATAATATACTATTAAACAACTGAAACTGAAATGACATGTAAAATAATATACAATAAAACTCACACCTAGGTGGCTTAAAACATAATTGTTTCTTAACTTTCTATTTAAACATACTGCTAATAATTACAAATATATATGCTGTTTTTTTGGAAATCTATATAAATATACATAACTGTGAAAACTTCCCTAGATAGCTGTATGTCATGATTTAACCCCCTCATGATAGGGTTGTGCAGCCTATAGGCAGGACTTAACACTAGTTGGCCTATCAGGATAAGTCAACTGAATCTCCTTAGTCAAATAGGTCGCCTCAACCCGGACTATCGGGGAGTCTGCAATACCTCCCAAGGCACAATTGACTGCTAATAAATCCACACACTATTTGAGATATGTGGTTATACTCTAATCTGAAATAGTTATGGTACCGTGCTCTGAAATAACTTATCTGAATAGTTGAAATATCTGAACAACTAAAATATTTGAATGTTATGGTTTTGAAATCTGTATTTCATGGTATTCTGTAAATGCTAAAAAATATATTTTTGTGTGTTTACGGTAAATCATGATATTCTGAAAGTTGTATAAATTCTGTGCTGATATGATATTAACTTATGCCACACAATTAAATGAATACGAAATCCATATACTGTAATCTATATTTTCCTGATAATAAAAGTAATTTATAATCTATAAAATTTTCCCTGAAAACACATAATTTCACACTGAGTTTATATTCCAAAATACATACATTTTACTAATAAAATTCCTAAAATTACTAACATAACATATTTCCCTTATCTGACTAACTGGAAGACCTAATTCCAACGTTATCCTTACGCCCACAGTGTACCACACAAAATCCTGAAATAATAAACATTTCATAATTCAATCAACCAAATCTCAGAATAATAGCTATATTTGTCTTTTCCCTAAGCTCACATTTATCTTTTATTCATAAAATTCTAAACTACTAATTATTTATCAAAATCACCTAAAACACCTGATGGAATCTTCAACCCATGTTTGTGGTGTTTAGAAACCCAAATCTTGAATTTACAACACCCTAGTTTAATTAACTCAAGCACCAGTATATTTCTATCTTATACAAAATCTAAGTTCAGAAAAGCCTGATAACTACAAAAAATCCTAAAATAATCTACTTACCCTGATTTTGGGATAGTGCCTAAATTTCTCAATCCAAAATTCTGCTCCGGCTAAGTTGTAGAGAATATCCTCGGGATCATCGTGGTAACTTCTTATCGTTGAACCGAAGCCAAAATCTTAGAGAGAATTGAGAGAAACTGTAGGTAGAGAGAGAAAGTAAAGAGAGGAGTGATTTCCTCACTGAAAATGTGATTTTTGCACTTATATAGACAAATGGTCACGTGACTTCGTCGACGAACCAAAGAAGATAGTTTGTCGACGAAGGTGATGGGCTCGTTGATGAACCAAAGGGTCTGAATTTCTCCCCTCTTGGGGAATCAGGGCGTTCGTTGATGAACCATACAAGGGAGTTCATTGAGAAAACCAGAGCGTTCGTCGACGAACCCTGCTTTGTCGCTTTCGAATTTTCCTTTCTCTCTATTATTTAATTGTTATAATTTCTGAGTCTCTACACACGTACTTCCAATAACTAACTAAACTTTAAAAATAACTTCCTTACCCTAGTTTTGGAGTGGTGTTCAAAATGCCCGATTCATGAAACTACTCCAGTTAAACTGCGGAGATTCGCCGCAAGGATCTTGAAATCACGTTTATCAGTTGATTCGGGCTAAAATTAGACGAGAAATCGAGGTGAGAGAGAGAGAGAGAGCTGGCCACAACCCTTGGTGAGAGAGATTTTATTATTTTCCTTTAATAAAATGAGCTGCAGGACCTTATATATAAGCTATTGTCAGACGAAACCATCAACGGTTTGACTTTTAACCCTCCTTTTTTTCACTGTTTTGACGTTAATGGGCCGCGGTTATACAAAATCGTCGATGATTTTCTGCACCCCCACCAAACCGTCGACTGTTTAGTCTACACCAAACCATTTTCCCTCTTTCCCATAATTATTTTATTAATATTATTTTCCAGGTCTCCACACACGGACATGAAACAACTCCAAATTAACTCTAGTGCAATGAACGCACTATATTGTGCCTTAGACACAAATGAATTCAATAGAGTTATGGGTTGTAAATCAACTAAGGAAATGTAGGACAAGTTAGAGGTTACCTATAAGGGAACAGTAGATGTTAGGGATAGTAGGATTGACATGCTCACTAGCGAGTATGAGGCCTTTAAGATGAACCCAAAAGAATCTATCACTAGTATGTACACTAGGTTCACCCATATAATAAATTCCCTTAATGCACTAGGTAAGAACTACTCTACCTATGAGATGATTAGGAAAGTTCTTAGAGGACTTCCTCCTGTTTGGGAACCTAAGGCCACTGCCACAACTGAAGGCAGAAATCTAAAAAATACTTCCTTAGGTGAGTTAATAGATTTGTTTCTCACGTATGATATGCCGATTAATGAAAGAACTGCTGAGGGTAGTAAACAAAAGAAGACAATAGCCCTAAAAGTCTCAAAGGAGAGTTCTAGTGAAGAAGAGGACAATGAGGCAGGTGATGATGATCTAGTCTTATTCACTAGACGTTTAAGAAAATTCTTTAGTAAGAATAAAAGATTTGCTAGAAAATTTGAAAGGTCGAAAACAGATAAAGGCGAGACAAGTAAGAGAGAAACAAAGAATGAACCTCCTACCTGTTATAATTGTAAGAAAGTAGGACATATAAAACCTGATTGTCCATAGCTTAGGAAAGATGCCAAGAAGAAGAAAAAGAAAGCAATATTGAAAGTAACTTGGGATCACTCAAGCTCAAGTGACTCAGAAAGTGAATTAAGTAATAATGAGATTGCTAACCTATGCTTCACAGCAAGAGACAACGAGGTAAATTCCTAATCAATCTCATCTTATGAAACTAGTGATGAATCTTGTAGTGAATCATGTGAAAGTATGCGTTCATATAGAGAAATCCAAGCTGAATTATTTTCTTTACATAATAGATTCATAAAGGTGTCCAAGAGAAACATAGCACTAAGAGAACAAAATGAAACACTTGTGAACCAACTAGAGTCATCAAAATTAGCTGAAAAAGAAAATGACTCAACTACTGATGAACTCATGAGTAAAATCAACCAGATGTCTCAAGAATTAGTTAAGTTACAAGTAAATGGTAAAAGTGCAAAAGACTCAGAAATTTGTAGTCTTAAAGGTAAAATTGAGGATCAAACTAAAATCATCTATAACTTCACTAGAGGAAAAGAGAACTTTGATAAACTTGTTGGAGCTCAAAGAATGTCCTTGGATAAAGAAGGAATATGTTTCAATGGAGTTAAGAACACGAAGAAAAAGAACCTCTACATGGGGTGGTACTTTGTAAAAACCTCTAACAATTATGCTAATACATCTTCAGTTAATACATATGAACACACTACTTGTTTCTTATGTAAGGAGAAGGGGCACATAAAATTTGAATATCCATACAAAAGAAAGAATGTTAAAATCAATAAAGTATAAAGAGTAAAACTGAAAATAAATCAAATTCAAAAAGACCTAAGAAGGTTAGGGTACCAAAAGTAACACCTTGAATCCCTTCTTGTAGGTATGCTTTAGGTCCACACCAACAAAAGACAAATGATACTTGGATAGTGGGTGTTCGAGGCATATGACTGGAGATAAGTCCAAGTTCACCTTGTTGACACTAAAGGATGATGGTGGATATGTAACCTTTGGAGACAATGCTAAAGGCAAAATTATCGGCATTGGTAAAGTCGATAAGAAACCCTCCTTGAAGATTGGTGATGTTTTATTGGTTGAAGGGTTAAAATATAACCTACTTAGCATTAGTCAACTAAGTGACAAAGGTTTTGAAGAAACTTTCAAACAAGACAAATGCATAGTTGAAAACAGTGAAAAGCATAAAACCTTGTTTATTGCTAATCGGGTTGACAACGTTTATTGCATTAACTTTGAAAACTTGATATCTCAAGAAGTTCATGCTTCACAACCTTAAATGAAGCTAGTTGGCTGTGACATAGGAGATTAGGACATGCTAGTATGGATCTGTTGTCCAAATTAGCAAAAAGAAACTTAGTCAAGGGTTTACCTATTTGGCCCCACCAGAACTCAAAGCCTAGGAGGAAAGTAATACGCCTTCGTCATAGTTGATGACTACTCTAGGTTTACTTGGGTGCTCTTCCCATCCTCCAAGGATGAAGCGTGTAATATGTTGATTAACTTATGCAAGAAGCTTCAAAATGAAAAAGGGTATGACATTCAAAATATTAGGATTGACCGAGGTAGAGAGTTCAAAAATAAAGATGTTGAGAACTATTGTACTGAACATGGAATATCTCACAACTTCTCAGCACCTCGTACACTTAAACAAAATGGAGTTGTTGAATGGAAAAATAGGTCACTTAAGGAGATGGTTAGGACCATGTTGAACGAGCATAATCTGCCTAAATATTTTATGCTGAAGCGGTAAACATTGCATGTTATGTGATGAACAAAGTCTCACTTAAGACTAGCCTAGAAATGACCCCATATGAACTTTGGAAAGGAAGAAAACCGAATATATCTTATTTCCATGTTTTTGGATGCAAGTGCTTTGTCTTAAATGACAAAGAGGACCTAGGAAAGTTTGATGCCAAATCACATGAAAGAATCTTTCTTGGATATGCTGCGAACAACAAAGCCTTTAGAGTTTACAACAAAAGGACTCTTTCAGTTGTAGAATCAATCCATGTAGCATTTGAAGAGGCTAATCCATTCTCTTCTAAACCTATTGAAGTTGATGAAATAGAAGTAAGAAAAATTTTAGAAGACCTAGTAGTTCAGGAAGTAAAAGATGAGAGTAATGAAATAAGCACACCTATAAATGATAACTCTCAAAGTTAGTTTGAATTGCCTAAGGAGTGGAAGTTCGTAAGGAATCACCCCAAAGATCAAATTATAGGTGAACCTTCACGAGGAGTGTCCACTAGATCTTCATTAAAGAATCTATGTGATCATTGTGCATTCCTATCTCAAGAGGGACCCAAGAACATAAATGAGGCAATTAATGATGAATCATGGATGGTAGCCATGCAAAAGGAGTTAAATCAATTTGAGAGGAATAAGGTTTGGAAGTTAGTTCCTAGACCTATTGATCACTATGTAATCGACACTAAATGGGTTTTTAGGAACAAGAATGATGAAAATGGAATTGTAGTCCGTGACAAGGTTAGATTGGTAGCTCAAGGTTACAATTAGGAAGAAGGAAAAGATTATGATGAAACCTTTGCTCCAGTAGCTAGAATTGAAGCAATTAGAATGCTACTAGCCTATGCATCCCACAAGGACTTCAAATTTTACCAAATGGATGTGAAAAGTGCATTTCTAAATGACTTCATAAATAAAGAAGTGTATGTTGCACAACCCCCAAGATTTGATGACTTTCATTTTCCTAATCATGTATTTAGACTAACAAAAGCCTTATATGGATTGAAACAAGCTCCTAGAGTTTGGTACGAATAATTAAATGGCTTCAAGTTAGAAAACAAATTTTCTAGAGGGAATATGGATAGCAACCTATTTATAAAGTCTAAAGATAATGATATGCTTATCATACAAATATATGTTGATGACATTATCTTTGATGCTACAAATAAGGACTTATGTAAAGACTTCCCCAAATGCATGAAGGATGAGTTTGAAATGAGTATGATGGGCGAATTGACATATTTCCTTAGTCTTCAGATCAAGCAAGCTAAGAATGACACCTTCATAAATCGATCGAAGTATATAAAAGACTTGCTTAAGAAGTTTGATATAGAAGGTGACAAGCCATTGGGAACTCCAATGAGCCTATTAGTCTTGATAGAGATGAGTAAGGAAAGCCAGTAGATGTAAAGTATTACCGTGGCATGATTGGTAGCCTACTCTATTTGATTGCTAGTAGACCTGACATTATGTTCAGTGTTTGCATGTGCACTCGCTTTCAAGCGGCTCCAAAATAATCTCACCAAATAGCTGTCAAAAGGATATTGAGATATTTGATAGGTACTATTGACTTAGGCATTTGGTATCCTAAAGATACATCATTTGAAATGATTATCTATTCGGATGCAGATTATTCCGGATGTAAGATAGACAGAAAAAGTACTAGTGGTACTTGCCACTTTTTAGGACGATCTTTAGTATCTTGGTTTTCCAAGAAACAGAATTATGTGCCATTATCTACTGCCGAGGCTGAATACTAAGCAGTAAGTAGTTGTTGTGCACAAACTTTATATATGAAACAACAACTCAAGGATTTCAATTTGGAATATTAGGCTGTACCGATAAAATGTGATAATACAAGTGCTATAAATATTTCAAAGAATCCTATTTCTCACTCTAGGACTAAGCACATTGACATTAAACATCATTTTCTTAGAGATCATGTGCAAAAGGAAGGTATAATTCTTGAATTTACAAATACAGATGAACAATGGGCTGACATTTTTACTAAACCTCTTTTAGATGATATGTTCATCTCAATATGAAGAGAATTAGACTTATTACATAGTGAAGAGGTGATTTGAGAGGAAACTTTAATGTGAATGAATGGTTGAACTAAGAGTATATGTAGGTCAAAAATGTTGAAGGTCATGCGACTGACCCATTCATCATTAGTTGACTGCAGCTATACTGGTCAGGCGTCTGACTCTTCGAGCACAGTCAATTGACCAGCGGCGGTATATAAATTTATTGTTCGTAAAAACCCTAACTTTTCATACTCTATCAACTGACCATATATCTCCACTCTCCCAAAGTCTCTTTCTTTTGTCTTCAAGTCATATTTCACGAAGATTCAACCAATTAAACCTCAAAATATCCTTCAATCTTTCATTCCTACTTCATTTTAAAGGATCTCACCGGTTAGTTTCTTCAAAAACATGCCTAGAACCAAGCTTATGGTGACTCGAGGTTCCTCCTCTGGAAAAGACGATACAAACGACATCGAGAAATGGTTGATGACGCCTCACGCAAAGAAAATCTATAGGAAGCATCTTCGATCTACTGAACCTATATTTGGTAAGGTTTTAGACGTTGAATTTTTTAGAGAAGAGTTTCCAACTATTTTACCATTGTTTAATGCTTTGGGTTGGGAACGATTCATAACCTATCAGGCTAGAAGCATGTATCCAAATCTTGTTAAGTTTTTCTATGCAAACATGATAAAAGGAGAAACGGCGACATCCATTGAGGTCATGAATATATGTGTTGCTCTCACTCCACAAACTTTAGCTACCAGATTTAGAATCCAAAACTGAGAATTTGAATGTCCACTAATTGGTTTGACTTGGATAATGATGTTGAATCAGGTGTAATCCCAAGAGGGAGGGGGGGTGAATTGGGTATTTAAAAATTCTTTGGCACTAATTTACCGCTTAAACTCTTCTTATATATTTACCAAAAAAAAATTCTTGTTACTCAATTACTTTTGTGCAAGACTATCCAACCTATGCATGCAATATACACACTTTAAATGCAATGCTGAAAATAAATAGTAAAGGGAAGAGAGAAGACAAACACAGTTTTATGAGTTCAGCCGACTTTGCTTACGTCCTCACCTTGAGCAACCACTCAAGGATTCACTAAAACCCTGCTCTTTAAAGTGGGACGGAGCTTCCCTTATAATCCGCTGCTTACAAGAGGTACAACTTCCTCCTACTCCACTGCTTACAAGAGATGCAACTCTCTCTTCACACATCGGTTCACACACCGAACCGTGTATACAATAAGATCTGAAAATTAACACTCAAAGTAATGCTTCTAACAAAAGCTGGTGAGTACAATTCAAAATCCTAATACATTAACATATGATATAACTTGAAGCTCATGAATGTATGAAAACGATACAATCGTTTTATGTAAGATATGCTTCAACACATGACTCCCTATTTAACCAAAACTCTTAAGTAAAGATATATTTAAAATGTTTTGGAGTCAACTAGGAATCTTGGTTCACTTTACAAAAATGCACAAGTATGTTTGACGTGAACTAGTTAACAAAAAAAAAAAAACTTTGTCTAGAATACAAACTCAATCAAAATCACAAAGTTTTATTTCATGTATTCAATCACAAACTGAGTATATTAATTTTCAGAAAATATTCCTCAATTAAATGTATAGTTATAAGTACCAAAGATATTTAATCAAGCTTTAATATATCTAAAATATAAATCCTTTAGAAAACACACACTTAAATCAAACCTTTCAATCAATCACACAATCTAAATTAAGTAATGATCTTGTTTAGAATAACTATGTATATGTATAGGTATTTTCAAGATCAACCTTTTAATCAAACTAGGTTTTTCAATAATAAGCTCTATGAAAAATATATGTAGATTTATATACTCTTGAATCAAAAATCAATCAACCAAGTTAAATAAACTTTCTCAAGTAATGATCTCTTCAAAAATCGATTTTTATACGAATATGCACACTCAAGATCAAAACTTTTCTAATGATAGTCAAGAGCACGTAATGAGATGAGATGAAATGAGATGAGATGTTCTTAAGAATAATAACTTGAAAGATCAAACTTCAATATTAGATTGAAGTACAGTTGAGTAAACAAGTTCCCTTTGAGAATCTGAGTTGATTTGCCCAAGCTTGAAGATTAGAGATTGAAGTGTAGGCAATCGTTTAGCACTAGGAGCATATTTTCAACGTTCTTTCAACAATGTGTGTTCTTCTCTTTCTTGTGTGGTAACATCTATTCTAGGGTTTAGATATTCAGAATATATAGTATATTACCCTTAGGATTGATCTCAGCCGTTGGATCAATAAAATAGCTCATGAGTCCTTTTAATAAAAATTTGATTTTTAGACTTTCCCGTGATTTCAAGCAACCAAAGTGGGGTTCAGGCTCCTAAAGTAGCAACTTCAGGCGCCTGAGGTTCCAAGGTCAGGCGATCGAAGTACCTTTGCGAGATTATGTTTTCCCATTTAATTTTTCAAGCTACCGAACTTAATCTTCAGGCAACGGAAGAAATTCTTCAGGCGACTAAGGTTGAATTCAGGCTACCGAAGTCCCCTTTTTCTCACATATTCATTTCTAGTTTAAAATTCTGCTTTGCTTCTTTGCTTGGGTCTTTTATAAAACAGTTTTCCATGATTTTAAAAACCTTTCTAAACCCATGTAAGTTCCCTAATGATGTACATGAAATGCATGAATCCTAAAATCATTTTAAGTTATGTTGAGCCTCAATTTAAATTATACGAAAATGTAAGTACATGAGTTCTAAATACCCATTCCTAAGATATTCTTGAACTTTACCGCTTGCATCTTGATTCTCATACTCTTTGAGTTCTATGGTGCTTTCCAAAATTTGTAAGCTTTATTTGAAAGCTTCCATGACTCGTTATCTTTTCGTGCATGCTTAATGTAAGTCATGTTCACAAACTCAATGCACAGATCAAATACCAAGTGATTTGTCATTATCAAAACAGGATTGGACTCGTAGAATCAACAAATGACACAGGATTTTACCCCTAAGAAATTTTTACCATTAATTATGATAAAAGCTTCCATATATTTTGGTAATCCTCCATTATACCATCAACTTAACCTTCAAGCCCAAATTTTACAGAAACTCATCACGTATAATATTTTGCCTAGGATAGGATCACAAGATCATGTCTCCTACCTTGATTGTTTTGTGATTTGGTGTCTGTTAAAAAGAAAGAAACTTGATTTACCTAACCTAATATTAAAATGGATGATCACGCGAGAAGAGGCTAGAAGAGTCGTTCTACCTTATGGAATAGTGTTGAACCTAATTTTTGATCATTTAAATATTACCACTTCATTCACCTTGTTCATAAATTGTAACTGCTATGATATTTTTTATTTACAACAATTAAGCAGATAGGTATAAACAACGTCCATAAGATTGATTTCTAAAAGGTAGATGTAGACAGCTCCTGAGCCCTAGCAAGATGTACCACCCGCGGATGATACATCCTCTTGGTTTATAGCTTATCAGCAGCAGATAGATTTGTCTATGATGGAATGAATATTCAATATTGGGTAGCCGACATGATGAATGCCTGGAAAAAGAGAAGCTTGACCCGGCAAAGCATGCAACTCTGTGTGTACAAGAGAAGAGTGCAGTGGATTTGAATTAAGGGCCCAGGGCCATGGTCAGCCCGCTCGGCTCAGCGGATCAATTCCCCTGTTTCCCCTGTTTTCTAATCTAAAAAAGAAATTTAAAATCATGTCATCATGTCATATCATCAAGTGCATTTACATGTGGAGAGGTGGTTTTTGTTAAAAAACATATAAAATATATCGGGGATAAAATATGTCATCGTTATTATATTATTATAATTTTTATTATTGACTACATAATTATAAATGATATATATGTGTTAAAGAAAAAGTTAGGCACCAGAAATTTTTTTTGGAATTAATGGCCCCGCTCAATTCATAATGAGATTATTTTAATTTTTTTAAATTTTTTGTATTATTTCTCATTATATTGTTCTTTATTATGTACATAGAGAAAGAGTTATATGAAATGAAAATCTTACATACAATTCTGAAACGGATATTTTGGAATTGAACAACGGCTGCAACGGATGTTAGGACAGTCTAAAAGAAATTATGATGGTGCTCATTTAATGCATTTTAGGTGTTTATTTAGAAATTTATTAATTATACTCAACGCCCCAATTCTATTAATTGGGTAAGCTTAAGTAGGCTAATGGTTAATACAACTATACCCTAGTTAATTTTTTATTAAATTTATACTTCATGTGTTTTGGTTGATTACTGTGGTTAGAGGCTAAGATTTCACTTTTTATTTCTTTCTTTTTTTATTTTTAAGTTAAACTCGATCATTTTCTTAGTAATTATTAAGTTATGGGTTTATGTGTTGAGAAAAATGATCGACGAACAGCAATCGCACAAGCAAAAATCACGCAATACAAATGTGAGACCAGATTTACGTGATTCGGTCCACTATGACCTACGTCCACGGGAGAGCACAAATTCACTAAAATCACTAGGAAAATTACACAAGGATGAGGAGGAGGTCTACTGCCCTCAACTCCTCTCTCACTCTCTCTTCACTTTGCCTCACAACACAACACCACACTCTCTGCGACACAGCTCTCTGAACTCTCACAATGCAGCTCTCTGCATGCACGCACACACACACACACACACACACTGCAACTTTGCTGCACTCAGCTGCAACTCACCCCACACTGCTGCAATTCACCGCACATTCCACACACACATACATTACATATATATACACATGGGAGGGGGAATAAGTCAAACAAAGGCTGCTGCAAAGTCAAGTAGTAGGCAAATTGTTGGAGGCCGTCTATCTCTAGTTTCAACATTTTCAGCTGGGTGCGACTGCCGACACATACGAGCCACACATCTCCTAACATTATGTGTAGAGAAAAACTGTGTGGTACATTTCAGGTCACTTTATGATATTATATTGGGATGTACGATGATGCAACACCTATGTGAATGACGTAAATAATAATTCAAACTAATTTTGATTGGCAATTTTACAATTATAGAGAAGGAAATATAAATCAATATAATATGTAAATCTTTTTGCACCTTTAGCGCTTAAAGTTATCGTAGGTATAATTATGGTTAATTTTAATTGACATATTGTAATATTCATGCTCAAATTGACTTAAAAATTTCAACTTTAAATCCTCCCAAATTCAATTGATTTTATAACAACTTGGTCAAACTTATGAGCATCATTGTAGAATTGGAATTTAGGCTCTTAAATCATTCTAGTGATTCCCACTCGAATAAAGTTGACTTCATTCGTAATTGCGTGCTAACTTGACTTGTTTGCGTAATTATTACTCTAGGAAAGAATCATCATCTCTAATAGTTCAAGTCAATTTACCTCTTATTTCATTGTTCTCCTTTTACTCACTTTTCGATCTTTGCAAACATTAAAACTTTATTAAATATTGATATGCTTACTTACAAAACATTGTTAGAAGAAATCTAGTACACAATTTTTGACTCTAAAGACAAACAAATGACCCATTTTTTTCTAATAAGTTGAGTGAGCAAATCATTTTATGATATTACCACATTTCGTATAGGCATTCCTCACGTTGTATTTTGTAGAAATTAAAGGAGTTGGAAGAAGAAAAAAAAAAGGGAAAAGAAAAATGAGTAAAAGTGTTTCCTTTGCTCAAAGATCTAGATGCCGCTTGAAATTTGGAAAACAAAAAACAAAAGAATATATAAAAGAATTTATTTTTTATTATTTAATTATCGAGAAAAGTGATAAAAAAAAATATACAACAAACAATAAACAAAATTTGATCTTGCACATCATTAATGCTTGATGTAAAGAACATGAAACAAAAATTTAATTTCATTCTTATTTTCTTTTTTTGTCATTTCTATAAATAAAATCTTTAATTGAGATGGAGGCTTAGGCCATCTTTGAACCAGAAAAGCATAAAAAAATAAAAATAAAAATGAAAGAATCTACCTTTTTATATTTGGTCATAAGAAAAGTGAGAAAATAAATACATACGTGACAAATCAAGAAACAAAAAATATGATTTTACATGGCATCAACATTTGATTTAAAATTTTTTTAATTATGCCAAAATAAATATTTAATTTTGATAATATTTGATATGGAGGAAAAAATATAATAGAAAGCAAATTTACTTTCTTTTTTCTATTTTTTTGCTTTTATATTTTTCAAACAAAAGTCTGAATCCAAACGCAGTGTTAAGAAAAAAGAGTAGAAGGTAATGGTTTTTTTTTTTTTCGGTTCTCTTAAAATGAGTTTTCCAAAAAATGTGAGGAGAATAAATTAAACTTGTCAATCAAGTTGAAACGACAATCATTTTCTTTCTTCTCTATTTTCGTCATCCCACCACACTACGCAAGGGAAATTAAAATGCCCTTTTTGTCCCTACTTTTTCCTTTACGCAATTTGCTTTTCCCCTCCTTCAATCCCTTTCTCTACCAAATACAACACTAAAGACACACAATAAATTGAATGAATAGTAGTTTTTAGATATGCATGTGGATTTTTCATAATGTCATCTGCATGAAAATGAAAGCAATAAAACACAAAGGGTACTTGGCTTGGAACACATGAGATAAAAAGACAAAAACCTGGAGAGAGCCTTGTCCATTCAAGGAAGGCCTCGTCTGGGAAAATAATTCCATGGGGTACAGTTGTATGAGGCAGGTCTAAGGTTAGGAATAACAGCTCATGTATATTATTATTAAGGATGCTTCGTGATTGTTTGTTTATCCAGAAAGTAAGCCAGGTTTGTGCTTATTTTAATGTTTTATTAGGCGTTCCCATCTTTGGTGAGATTTACGAACTTGAGTTCCCCAGGCTTTAGAGCCTATTAAAATTCAGTTCGCAGTCTTGAGCTCTTTATTTTTATTTATTTTTGGCTTTTTCAGTTGTTGCAGTCAACTGGGTTTAATCTAAAGACCAGAAACTGCAAACCAACCCCACGTGCTTGCCTTCTGCCCGTTTGGGCAATGGGCCGAAAGAAGCGAACACTTATAGTCAATGCTAAATATGATGAAAAAAAAAAAAAAAAACTGCTACATTAGCTCTGAAATTCACTCACGAATACGCATGAAACGAGAAATGTAAAGAAAATTAGCTCAAATGATTCAACCCATTCACGCCTCAGCACAGCTAATCGTAATCATAGTAATAAATTTGCTCAACAAATCTATGTGGATCTGAGCATCTCTCTCTCTCTCTCTCTCTCTCTCTCTCTCTCTCGAATATATAAGAGTCTGTAGATAAATTCCCCTCAGAAGTGGAAACCCAGAAATATTTTGGGGTCTGGGTTTTTGGGTATTATCATTTTTTTGTTGTTCCTTCATTGATTGATATATGGGTCCTTCGCTGTTCCATGCTCTTGGTTGCCTGTCATTTCTTCTCCTGGGTACATGTTACAGCGCTTCTTTCCAAGGAGAAAAGATCAATAAATTGCCAGGGCAGCCGGAAAATGTGGGATTCGCTCAGTACTCGGGCTATGTGACCGTGAATCAGAAAGCGGGAAGGGCATTGTTCTACTGGTTGATTGAGTCGCCGGCCAGTCGGAGCCCTGAATCGAGACCATTGTTGTTGTGGCTCAATGGAGGTCCCGGCTGTTCTTCCGTTGCTTATGGAGCTGCTGAAGAGATCGGACCATTCCGAATTCGACCGGATGGAAAGACCCTCTTCTTAAATCCATACTCTTGGAACAATTGTATGTGAAAATTTCAAATTCGCGAGTCACATGACATCTCTTCTTTCCTTTGTAATTTGGAATTATCATTTTAAATTTTTTATGATGCGCTTTTATCAGGGATTCTTTTTAATTTTAGTATAACATATGAATATTTTGCAGTGGCAAATTTGCTTTTCCTCGAATCTCCAGCTGGTGTTGGTTTCTCATACTCAAATACTTCGTCTGATTTGTATACTGCTGGTGACCAGAGAACAGGTACTTCGTTTGCTTCATGCTGTTTTACACTCTTTTTTTTTTTGCCCGGTCAACACCAAAAACTATAATTTGTTACTCACCTACTTCTACACAACAATTGGATCATGCTGTTTCACACTCAATTGCTTTGTGACAGCTCTCGTTAAAGTCTGAAATTGGTTTGGAAAATTTGGGTGTTTTATTCTTAAATCTCGTTAATTTTGACATTTTAGATGTTTTTGGGATGTGGGTGTTGTGAACTTGTAGCTGAAGATGCATACACATTTCTTGTGAATTGGTTTGAAAGGTTTCCACAGTACAAGCACAGAGCGTTTTACATTGCCGGAGAGAGTTATGCAGGTGCTCCAAATTATTTCCATTTTCTTCTTCTTCTTCTTCTTCTTCTAATCATGTTGCTTTGCTGGGACTGCCCAATCCAATGATGAACTTAATGTCATTGCAGGTCACTACGTTCCGCAGTTATCTAAAATCGTCTATGAAAAAAACAAGGGGATTGAAAATCCAATTATCAACTTCAAGGGCTTCTTGGTACGATTGAGGATAATTTTCAATTATATGCTTTTGCTCTCTCCTGCTTTGTTGGTGTTAACCTTTCGATTTTCCTTTTTCTTTTGATCCTGACCCTCTTTAAAGGTGGGAAATGCTGTGACTGATGACTACCATGATTTTGTTGGCACCTTTGAGTACTGGTGGACCCATGGGTTGATCTCTGATTCCACCTATCGAATGCTACGAGTTGCTTGTGACTTAGGATCCTCTCAACATCCATCAATTGAATGCATGAAGGCTCTTAGTGATGCAGAGGCTGAGCGGGGAAACATTGATCCATATAGCATCTTCACGCGTCCCTGCAATAATACCTTATCAACAAGGCGGATCATAAGGGGTCATTATGTAAGTTCTTGCCAATATTATACTCTTTTTTTTGGGTTAAAAGTATAGCAATTTTCATATGATGGTCAAGTGACTAGCAATAAAAAGAAGGCTGAGTTTAGACCCCTCCCTTCTAAATTTAATTTTCAACAGTTGTTATTTTCTCTGCAGTCCCACATGATTTTATCTGATTTAGTTGTATAATGACATTATACATCAATGTTGCTGAATTCAGAATCTGGGAAATGCTATTGGTAAAGTGTATTTCTGAGTCGAGGAATTAATTGGGAAGTTATGAAAGAAATATTTGAAAACCAGTGATTTTGCTAAAGATTGTTGAGAGTCTGGTTATAATGGAAAGGAAAGTAATGCATGTTAAAAACAAGAATAATATGCAGACTCTATTGCAATATAATTTGGGAATACTGCCAGAGTTTGGTTAATTACTTTGGGCATTCGGTCTAACTTGGTCAGTCATTGATTATGTCTAAGCAAATTATAGTTCATGCATTTGATGAGGAAATCACATAATTTTGAACTCGTCTAGATATATTTAAAAGGTAGCAGTGATGTTTTCTTGAATGCATCTTCTGTCAAATTTTCTTATGCCTTTTGGTTTGTCCCAGTCTAGAGCATGCCGACTGATTTCTTAATGGATCCTGCATATAACTATGGGAAGTCCCGTCTTGGGTTTGTAATATAAAGCATTGAACATAAAGCAGCAACCAAAGCTGCGTGAGTGCCTTTTTGTGCTATTCTATTCTAGGGAATAGATAGTCCTCAAACCAAACGTCACCTTAGCATTTACACTTGTGCCATTCTACTACTTCTTCCCCTTCTACTTTTCCATCAGCATGCCTGTGACCCATCATTCCTTGTAGAAATTAGAATGAAATGATCATCATGCATCATTCAATTGATTAAAGCTACAACCAAGAGTTGCAGACCACAGGCCAACTTCATAAAGCTGTGGCAGTGAATTAGGCCGATGCTGGTCCTGGAAGGGTGGTATAAAGGACTGAATGTGTGCAATCTACCTACATCATAGTGAGGGAACTCTTTTGGAAGATGTTTTTTCTTGGTCATTTAGTGAATGAAGAGTGCTTAAATTAGAAAGGCGAGGTGGTTACAGTGTGGTCATTTCTGAAAATGATTTGAACTTTATGATTAGAAACGAACGTCAAAAGAAAAAAGCAATTTCAAGCTTGTATAGTCAATGGACTATCACTGAATTGAGTCGCTGAGCGCATATTTTTTGTTAACATATTTATCATATGTAACATTCTCATCTTTACACCATATTTACATCTAATGTGCTTTGTTTCAGTCTCTCAATTTTGTTCTTGTATTTTTTCTGATCATTACCCCTGGTTCCTTCGTCACTATATTATCATGTTAATTCTCTGATTCAGAATAACACCAAATATTTGCAAAATCTGCATTTTTTTTTTCACTATATATATACAGGCGACTCAGTATTGCTTTTTATTTTGCACTGCATTTCCACTTCCATTATCAGCCCTTCCCAACCATGCCAACAACTAAGCCTTCATGTCAACTATTTGTAATTATGTGATTTATTAGTTATGATTCATGAAATCTTCAGCAGGTTTGCATTAGCTGCTCACACCATTGTTTTTAATTACAGCCATGGATGTCCAGGGCATATGATCCCTGTACTGAGAGATACTCGAATTTGTACTTCAACCTTCCAGAAGTTCAGCAGGCACTCCATGCAAATGTCACCGGCATTTCATATCCATGGAAAACATGCAGGTACGCTAACAGGTGCATGGTTTTAAGATGTTTTTACTCGGCAGTTAGTGGCAGAACTTCTTATTGAATTTCCCGACTTTGCAGTGATATTGTTGGGAACTACTGGGCTGATTCTCCACTATCCATGCTTCCTATCTATAAAGAACTAATCGCCGCTGGTCTCAGGATATGGGTATACAGGTAGGGTTCTCTTACCTTAAGATTTTCCTTCTGTCTACTGATTAAAGGACTTTTTTATTTTTTTTTGGATAGTTATGCCAGTTGAGTGTGTAAAAACCTAGGATAACATGCCTGCCTGTCTGCCCCTATCTACTTAAATCTTGCAGGGGTAATGAAGTACTATGACTTTAAAGTGTGTGTCCACAATCTATTGTTTCTTACAGCTGAAAATACTTTGGAATAAGATCATTGAGGATTTAATTGAGAGGGGTGTGGTGTCTTAAATATTTTGATGTGGCCTGTTATTCATCTAGATCATGGTTTTAATTAATACTCTTTGTCCAGTGGAGACACTGATGCTGTTGTTCCTGTTACTGCAACTCGATACTCCATTGATGCTCTGAAGCTTCCAACTGTTGTTAACTGGTACCCATGGAATGACAATGGAAAGGTTGGTGCTGAGAGATGAATAATATTTACTTTTACAATGTACTCTTGGGAGGCAATGGCAATGATATAGATCATAGTCTTCTTAACACGGTTTCTCACCCTTTCTATGAAATAGGTCGGTGGGTGGAGTCAAGTATACCAAGGGCTAACATTAGTGACAATAACCGGAGCAGGACATGAGGTTCCACTTCTTCGCCCTCGAGAAGCCTTTATTCTTCTCAGATCATTCTTGGAGAACAAGCCCATGCCAAAGTGAATCTGTGTAGTTTAATTTTATGCATTTTACGGTGAATAAACCGTCCTTGATAAATTGTCAAGATTACAGGGGCTGAAAAAGATTGGAATAAGAGAAGCATTCCTCAGTCATGCCTGTCCATTCTTGCTGCCCTGTGCAGCATTTTTTTTTCTTCCTTCCCTCTTGTTTGTTTAGAGATTGTCCACAAAAGCTAATTGCAGAGTATATGGACGTTCGAATTGAAATGAACTACAATTCATTGTAGATTATTGATATGAAATTTACTTCACGTAAGAATTTGATTATTGGAAATGCTCATTATTAATGATTTAGATCTTTATGTTCATGTTTCTAGTTTCGTTTATTTTCCAGCTCTTGGGGTTGCATGTTGATTCTTGCTCCCATGTATTGTATGTTTTGGTCTTCCCAGTTTTGGCTTCCAGTTTGGATTTACATTATCCCTGCGTTTGAATTGAAACTAACTATACAAATCATTGTAGATTATTTATATGAAATTTACTTATAAGAATTTAGTTATTGAAAATGCCCATGATTTATGATTTACATTTTTACATCCAGTCTTATTTATTTGCTTGCCAGCTCTTCTGATTTGCAATTGGAGGTCCCATTTATTGTGTGTTTTGGAGTTTTGAGTTTTGGCTTTCAATTTAGATTTACACTTTTAAGTATGGATTTTGGGCATTATATTTGGACTTGTGTGAATTTATTTAAACAAAACTTAATAGACTTTATATTACTTATTGTCTAAATTAATTAACCTACACTTTTAAGAGAAAAATTTAGTAGCCACAGTGACAAATTGAATTTTCAAAATTACCCTTCATGTGATACTGATATAAAATTAGAATGACATATATGCCCCAAAAGCAAGAAGTGAATGTGCATGTTGTTTGGTGATTAATCTCTTAGGCTGCTCCTTCGGCGTTCGCCTTCCATTTGTGCAGATTGTCTCTTCGCCGTAGCTGCACTGTCGGAATCCCAATCGCATGCTCGTTGTTCCCAACTGCCATTGGTTGATCATTCTTCCAATATATATATATCCCTACAAATCCCCTTCGTTGAACTGAAATTCCTCACAATTTTTGCAGCTTGGGCTGCCTTCTTGCAGAACTTAGACGATTCCTCCCTCAAATCCTTGGATTTTTCCTCCTAACCTCTACTCGCTTACTTGCCCATGGTGTCATTATGTTTAAGGGTTTTTATAGATATTTGTGATGTTAATGCATTTTGATTGAGCCTTTTTGAGGTCTTATTATAGTTTAGTCGGCCTCATGGTGTTCGAGATTGTGTAAGCAATGGTAGCGTGGATGATAAAATATATCCATAGTTGTAATTTCAGCTGAGTTTTGTTAAAATCAACAGAGGTCAGGAAAATTCTCATATTCTTGCAAGAACTATGGGCACGCGTAGCTGTGATCTATATACTTTGTTTACCATCGAAGTTGGCGATGACATTTTGAAGCCAAACAACCCTTACTCCACAAAGCAGTTCATTTCTCAAACATCAGGCCTAGGGCTTAATTATTTGCAGTCCAATCCAGCTAATATGGAACATGGATTAATACTAAAACTTTAATCCCGAAATATGAATGCGGACTGTATCATCATTCTGTCTGTCAATTAATGTTAACATGAATTTTTTTAAGTGAAGAGTATTTTAATAAAGTTAAGAGGTGCCGTCTTCTTTTTAATATATATATGAATTTTTTAATGAAAAACCGAGGAGAGCTGGAAGAGAGGCCAAATGCCCTCAGCTGTTAAATTCTTTATAACAATGTGTTCTCAAAAATAGCTGGCAATTTAAGAGTTACCTTTATTTGGTTTGTGAAATAAAATTAAAGTAGGAAAGGAATTGAAAGAGGAATGGAACAAAGACATGAATGAAATTGCTTTTAGAATGCAATTGCTGCATTTGGTTAGTAACATGGAATGGAAAATAGTCCTTTTCTATTTTTCCAACATTTGATATTCTTCAATTGATTTTATAATGGGATGAAAAATAATCATTTTTTAATTAAAAATCCCTAATACATATATTTAATTTTGTATTATTTTTTTTATTTTATAATAGTGATTTTTATTTGTTTTAATATTATTTTTGATGTTTTTATTATTATTTTGATAGAAATAAATATTATTATTAGTTATTATTATTGTTTTTTTTTTTTTTGATACGCCGGCCTATGCTTACTCACTAGACTAATCTCACACTTACGCCAGTCATGCCCATAACCAACATGTAGGAGGTAAATTCAGATGTGCGGTGCATGTAGAAACCTGAATCAAGAAAATAAAAAGAAAAGAAAAAGATAAAGAAAAAGAAAAGAAGGAAAACGGTTTGAGATAGGACCAAACCGTCTACAGTTTGAGGAACCTCAGGAAAAACAGTCAACAGTTTTAGCACGGCAACAATTTATTAAGACCAAACCGTCAACGATTTCAGAAATCTCAGGGAAACCATCAACAATTTCAACAACCGAGAGTTTTTATATAAGAACATGGGAAAATTGGCCTGGTAAGTAGCCAAACTGTTGATAGGTTCCGGTGGGCCAGCATGCCTATAAGTAGAAACTCTTATATTTTATTTCATTTTAATTCACTCTCTCTCTCTCCTAAGGTTTTGCTCTCTCACTGTTTCCCCTAAACTGAGTCTCTCTCTCCCTCTCTTTAGCCTAAAGGCACTCCACACATGCTCTCTGGTCCTCTCTCTCTCTCCTCTCAGCTTGCCAGTCCTCGTCCTCGGCCACTTCAGAAGTTAGGGTTTCATTCTCCAAAGTTGTAATAGTTTTTCAGGAACAGCTAAAAGGAATAGATTATGTCAGTTATTTTGAAATATGAACCAGTTGAGTTGGTGTATATGTATACAAAAATGTTATATACGATTTTCTGAATGAATCAGACATATGAAAGGAATGTTTTGGTTATTATACGTATTTGGAGAAAACTAAAGTGAGTGGGGTGATCATCTCCTTTTCCTGAAAAACATATGTACTAAGTTAAACTAAACCCTAGAGATGATCATACCTTTATTTTTAGCAAAGTATATTTTCCCAAGGCAATTTGTTATATTATGATATATCTCTTAAATCGTGTGGCATGAGAATGTTTATTATTTTTGCATAACTAAACCAGATGGTTATTATGGTATCATATAGTGAAAGATGTAGGGACTCGAATCCGGAAAATAAATAAAGAAAAGAGAAGGGAAATAAAAAAGGATAAAACAACAGAGCTTATCGACGAGACTCCATTTCTCATTAACGAAGTCTTTTCTGTTGCTCGGTGAAAAAACGCAAAGACCCGTCAACGAGGAGATAACGAGAGATTTTTAGAGATTCTGAAATCTCAGGCTCGTCGACAAGGTCACTTACTCGGCCACGAGCGACCTTCTTCGGCTCATCGACGAGAACTCTGACTCATCGACAAGGCTTGCTGGGTCAACCTTGTTTATAAATATCATTTAGTTGCTTAATGAGGAAGAAACTCAATTCTCTCTCTCTCTCTCTCTCTCTCTCTCTCTCTCTCTCTCTCTCTCACCAACCCTCTCGCTCTTTAGGATTCCATGTCGTCTGTTGCCAAAATCAACAATCTGACATTACTACGTGGATTAGGAGGAGAATCTCTACAGTTATAGCGGATTAGATTTTCGATCTGAGGATTTTCAGGTTTTTTCCTAAAATCGAGGTAAAGATCTGATTTGGTTTCTGATTTTATAGTTATGTAGTGGTTGAGATTATAGTAAAATATTGTTCTTTGGTTTTTAGGTTTCGGGGATCCCGAGTCGTTGTTTTGGATCAATCCGTTTGTATATCTGTTTTCGGGATTAAGGTAAGGGGATTTGTTTATATCAGTATTTTTAAAAAACTGAACTCCTAGAAAGATGGCTTATGCCTTTATGTACATTTTGACTGCTTATCCGCAAAATTTTACTGGGTATAAATGTTGTTTCTTACGATTTTACGGTTTTACAATTTTTGGCAAAAATAGGAGCTTTGGCATATGAACTCCAAATTTTCCCTAACTGTTTTAAAACTAAAGTAGGAACTTCTTGATACCCATGTTTGCAGTTCAAATAGTATTTTTTTTCGAGTTATACACCGTTTATAGCAGATTTTGATGAAATGAACGTGACATATGATATGAAATGGAACATATTGAATTATATACTGGTAAGTGAACTGTAAAAACTAAAATTCCATTTTGTTACCTGAAAATGTGGAAAACAGGTGCCGGTTAATCACTGAGCTTAATTTGTAAAAAAGGTTGAATCGAAAACGTTTGTGCCGGTTAACGCCACTGACTGACAAAAAGAATGAATGCATGAAAGATTGCATGATTGTGAAAATACTGGAACTGTACAAGTTATTATGTTTTATTGTAAATTATATATATGATTGATTGGGACCACAACTTGTTACTAAAGGAGTTGAAAGAAACTCCAGGTTATCTGAGGCTTTAAATAGCTAGAGGCGCTGTTTCATTGCTAACTGAGGTACAATGCAACCACGCATATGAATCAGTGTGGGTATCGAGATAGTCAACTTGTAGGAGTGTATAGGGTCACTGGTGAAATGATAGACCAGGTGGGGCAGCTGGACTATATCTGTGATGCTTGACAGTGCCTGCACAAACAGGGCTTTATTAGAGTTATTAGTGCACCACCTGTACCACGGGATAATAAGGCATATTACTGAAAGTTCCAAAGCTGGTCATTGTCCTAAATTTTCATATACATGATTTAAAAACTGAAATGAGCAAAGTCACAGGTGTAACGACCCGAATTTAAAATAATATTTAAATAATAAAAGAAAAGGGAAGGGGAACCGGAAGCAAAAGGAGGCAGTCGACTTCGTCGACGAACGCGCATTGCATTTTGGAAGGAATAAAGGAAAAGGGGATCAGTAGGGCTTCGTCGACGAAGGCTTAAGAGAATTCGTCGACGAAGGCTTAAGAGAATTCGTCGACGAATACAGGGGACTCGTCGATGAAGAAATATCGAGAGGGGTTTTTGAGCCGACTGAATTTCGTCGACGAAATGAATGAGAATTCATCGACAAAGGATGTGGCTTGTCGACGATGGCTTGTTGACGAATCCTATTCTATAAATACAAGAAATCCAAATTTGTAAGCTTCTCTAAGAAGCTAACTCTCTCACTCTCTCTCCCCTTCGGTTCTCTCCCTTTCTTTCATCAATTTCAGACTAGATCTTCACTAGATCGACAATCCGAAGTCACCACGACGCTCTTGGGGAAGTTCTCTCCAAATCTGTCAGAGCAGATTGTCGGTGAAAGTAAGGTGGAAACCATCCCAAATCCAAGGTAAGACTTTCTACTCAATATTTGGATTTGTGATAGTTGAGAAAAGTGTTATACGCTTAGAAATACTGAACTTTAATACTGGAAATTTTTATTTTCAGGGGTGTTGAATTGGGAATGTTGGAAATCATCCTTAAGTTGAGGTAAGACTTTTTAAGCCAAATTTGACTTAGTGTAGAAAATGTTGTACATACAAAAATACTGAACTTTAATACTGAGAGTTTTCATTTTCAGGGGTGTTGAGTTGGGAACCCTGCGGGTGCGGGGAAGATTTTCTTAGGGGCTTTTCAGGATTCCGGTAAGGAGATAAACTAAACTAGTTTCATTTTGAGAAAATGTATATATAGTAGCATTTGATTTCAGAAATATATATATATAAATTTTATGTGATTTATATTTGGGAAAAATACTGTTGAAAATATTGGTACGTTGAATATGTGAAAAATCTGTTGTGTGGCATGAGTATAAAATGTATGAAATACTATTTTTGGAAATGCGTTTATGGTATGGATTTTTATGATGGAAAACCGGCGTACGGGCTGAGATTTTTATATGTGATTGCCGGCGTACGGGTCGTGCTATGTGGATGTGATTTGCTAGCGTACGGGTTGTGCTATGGTTTTCCGACGTACGGGCCGTGCTATGAGATTGTGATTTGCCAACGTACGGGCTGGGCTATGATTTGCCGGTGTACGGGCCGCGCTATGTGACTGTGATTTGTCGGCGTACGGGATGAGCTATGATAAAATGTGTAATACCGGCGTACGGGCTGATGATTTTTATGACACGCATATATACATGTAAAATGATATGATTGATGTGGAAATTAATAATATGAGATATTCATGTATCACGGTTTCAGTATATATTATATGATATCAGAACTTGGTTGGCTTGGTCTAGGCTAGCACTTGCACATACCGTTGCTATGTGTCTATGGTCTTTGTGATCATGATATTTGTGTTAACACCGCTGTACAGAGTGGTGTGAGATTGGATGGTCAATGTGGTTTATAAGAAGTGTGCTGATCGCCCCTGGTGTACGGACTAGGTGTAGCAGACCCATCGGACCTACAGACTACTATTTGACTTGACAGTGGTTGGCCAACCATTATCAAGTTCCGCCTTTGGGCCACATAATTCAGTCATGTGGGGTAATACATGACAATAGCCATCTAACCTACTATGATAGTTTTTATGTTATTATTACTATATGAGATGAGATATGTTTATGAAAATGCAATATGTTTTGTTATGATTTGATATATACATGTTTTTCTAGATTTGATAAAACAGTATTGAATATGTTATGTATGGTATATGTAAAACACAAAATACTCATGTTGCCACACACTGGTATTAGTTTATTTCCCTTACTGAGAGGTGTCTCACCCCTGAATTTCATAAACTTTTCAGGAGCCCTTGATATGAGAGTGGGAAAAGCTCTGTTGACCTAGTGCTGATTATCTGCCCTTTTTTAAGAATAAGTTTTTGGTAGGGACAGTTAGATTTTGTAGGGTATGTCCCTAGATTTTATTTTTGAGATATATATATGGAAATACAGTGGGTATAGTAACTCTGGTATATTGTGATATATGGTATTTAAATGCACATGATTGTATGTTTTTTGTTGTTTAGGCTTCTGCTGTATGTTTTGATGTATCCTTAGTACCCACGGATCCAAGTGGATTGTGACCTGCTGAGTTGGGATATGAGATCTGTGGTATTGGTTATAATATTTAAAAAAAAAATGTGGAAAAATGAGCAGGTCGTGACAACAGGGTTGAGTACCGTGTGGAGGGAATCGTACAGTGTATGAGCCTGTACCCTACCCTAACCTTGGGGACTCTCACTTGTGATGGTGTTGTATTATGTTTATATATCTTGCAAATTACTATACTGTGTATGTAATACTGTGCAACTGTTTTTAACTGAAATAAACTCATGTAGTCACGTGTTGATGTAATATCTTCCAACTTACTGAGAAATGTCTCACCCTAATCTTACAACCTTTGTTTCAGGTCCTACAGGATGTCGGTCTTAGTTCTTCTAAAGGGACTTTGGCGCGTATAGTCTTGTTATTCGATGAATATCACTACAAACTGATCCAGATATTCATGGAAAACCCTGTTCATTAGGTCCATAAATACTGTTGAGGCATTAGTCAACTCGAAAGGCATGACCGGAAACTCATAGTGACCGTATCTGGTTTGGAAAGCAGTCTTCGCAACATCCTCAGTCCTAACTCTCACCTGATGATACCCTGACCGTAGATCGATCTTCGAAAAAACCTTCATTCCCTGCAACTAGTCAAATAGATCATCTATACGAGGCAGTGGGTATTGATTTTTCACTGTTACCTTGTTGATTTCACGGTAATTATTGCACATTCGCATAAACTCGTCCTTCTTCTTCATGAACAATACTAGAACTCCCCAAGGCGAAACACTAGGCCTAATAAAGCCCTTGTCCAGTAGTTCCTGCAACAGCTCCTTCAACTCTCTAAGTTTAGTTGGAGCCATCCGATATGAAGCTTTAGAAATCAGTGCCTTGCCTAGTAGTAACTCAATAGCAAACTCCACCTCACGATCGGGAGGTAAACTAGGTAAGTCTTCCAGGAATATATTCAGAAATTCGTTAACTACTCGGATATATTCAAGTTTCAAATCATCCCGAGGTGGTTCCTTCATGCAAGCTAAGCACCCCTGACAACCCTCCAAGAGTAACCTTCTCGCCTGTATAGCTGACAGAACCTGTGGCGTCGAACGCACACACGATCCCACGAACTCATACTCCTACTCCTCAAGAGGTCTGGACATTACTACCTTCCTATGACAATCAATCACCACATAACTAAAGAATAGCCAATCCATCCCCAGTATGACGTCAAATCCACACATGTCGTACACTACTAGGTTCTCCGGTAGCAATCTTCCCTAAATAACCACTGGACAGTTCCTTAACATCTTACTAAAGATTGTTATACTCCTAGTCGGTGTAGCCATAGACAAACATTCATCCATTACTTGGGTTTCAACCCCACACAGTTTCACAAAACTAGAAGATATAAATGAATGGGTTGATCCCGAATCAAATAAAACAAAAGCTCTACTCGAAAGCAATAACATGGTACCTGTCACCACGTTCCCAGTGTCCTCTGCATCTGTTGGAGTAAGGGAGTACACCATTTCCAGAGCCATGTTTGCCTGATAGTTTCCTCAAGGCATCTGATTACTTTCATGATTTTGGCTCTGTATAGGTATATCGCTCCTCGATGCCTTATAGTTTTGGGATATGTGGCCAGATTTGCGACAATTGTAGCAATTACACCAGAACGGCTGGCATTTACCATCATGCCATTTACGACACTTGGCACATGGTGCGGAGGATGGATCCCCCTGAGAATTTTGCTGTTCGATATTCTAACGATAACTTGAACGATAATTCTTCTTCTTCTTTCATTGTCCCTGTAACAACCTCCTTATAAAATTAAATTCTCTACTATTTTAAATTAAAACAATTTCCTACACAGCAGAAAGCAAATAACATGAAACACAACTTTATATATATATATATATATATATATACACACACACAATACCAGAGTGTCTAAATATTCCACAAATATTACATATTTCACTATACTCTCAAGAACTACCCTTACTAATACTAGGGCTAACAAAATTGTACCCCAAAACACTCACCCTCAAAAAGGACAAACTAACAGCTCCTCTATCTGTGAGCCTGCTCCGCTCGCCTAACTGGCTCGCTTGAAAAATAATTCAACATTAGAATTAGTCAAAGCTCATTAAGACGAAACATACTATCACTAGTGTGTGGCTACTGAGATGTGGATTTGTAAAAATTAATCCGAGTTAAGAGTAGTACAAATAACTAAAACTGAAAATGCTGATACTACATAACATATTATAAAACCTTTAACTACATAATTTAACATGTCAAACTGTATGAAATTACTTTTCATAATAATACTACTATTTCAAAAAATATGATAATACCATAATATTTGAGAATATTTCCCTAGATGGCTGTATGTCATGATTTAACCCCTCATGACAGGATTGTGTGGCCCGAAGGCTGGATCTATCTTGGTTGGCCTACCAGGGTAAACCACTTTACTCCTCGGTCAAATCGGCCCTCCTCAACCCATATTTTATGGGGAGCCTATCCACAACTAGGCACGATCGACCTCATACCACTTACTATCTGAGTTAAGTGGTTGCACTCTGAACTGGATATCTGTATATCTGTAGCTACAGTACCGTGCTCTACTGTCTGATCCATCAGGGTCTGATACTATATAATACGTTTCTATATACAACTAACTATTTTACCATGATTCTGTAATAACTGTATAAACCATGCTACTGTAATAATTTTGACTATATCAATTGTATTTTTCTGATATAACTATAATCTATCTGTTATGGTGCTGTAAAATTGTAAAATCATGATATTCTGAAAGATACTGTAAACGCATTTCACTTTCTGTATATTCTGTAAAAATATTCCTGAAAATATTGTATAAACATGTTTCTATATTGTATTCATACTCTCATGCCACATAATAATTTAAAACACTTTAACCTCAATAATAAATTGCATAAATTTCTATATGAATAATAATTTGGTAAAAACATAAACTTCATACTGATATCATACTAGGTTTTCCTAGCATAGCATGT
The DNA here is from genome assembly GCF_029873635.1 of Malania oleifera. Classification (NCBI taxonomy): domain Eukaryota; kingdom Viridiplantae; phylum Streptophyta; class Magnoliopsida; order Santalales; family Ximeniaceae; genus Malania; species Malania oleifera. Next base: position 13,865,020 of record NC_080426.1, read on the forward strand.
TTCCTTTACCAAACTATCGAAAAAATCCTATCGTATACTGATCCTACACCTGTAGGGCTTCCTATTCCATACCCTGAAAACCACATTTTCTAGAACAAAATATCAATATTTCTTGGTCTACATTATTTCCTACAACTGTCATAAGGTCAAAAACTGAATAAAATGCCTTGCCCTGATTTTGGGGAGAAATTCGACTCAATCCCACCAACGATCTGCTCTAACAGACTTGAAGAGAACTCCGCCATGAGCATCGTGGTGGCCTCAGATCGTCGATTCGACTACTGACGGGGCCAAAATCGAAGAAAGTTGGAAGGAGAACCATAGAAGAGAGAAAGAAGGAAATGCGGCGCTGAATTTCTCTGTTTAACCGAGGTTTTGCACTATTTATACTGCGGGATTTGTTGACGAGCCACGTTACTTCGTCGACGAGTCTTGTAGAAAGTTCGTCGATGAACCTACCCCCTCGTTGACAAATTTTAGACTTCCCAATAATCCTCTCTCGGTATCTTCTCATAGACGATACGGAACCTCATCGACGAGATCCTGAAGAACCCTCATCGATGAGATCGTGAAGAACCCTCGTCGATGAAACCCCTCCCTCTTTATTATTTAAATAACATTATTCTTCAGGTCGTTACAGTCCCTGTCGAGATTCAGTCTGAGAACCAGAAGATACTAGCCTCTTTCTTTGTTCCTGTACCACCTCATCCCTCTAGAGGTCAATCTTGACTATGGTGGCTTTATCCACCAAAACAGAAAACTCTCGAATTTGTAGCATACCCACAAGCTTGCGGATATCCTTCCTCAGACCCTTCTCGAACCTCCGAGCCTTCTCATACTCATTTGAGATCAAGTATGGTGCAAAATGAGATAGCTCGATATATCTGGTGGCATATCTCTGCACCGTCAAGGTTCCCTGTGTCAGAATCGAGAACTCATCAGCCTTCGCGTCACGAGTGAAAGCCGAGAAGTATCTCTCGAAAAATACCTCCTTGAAACGGCTTCAAGCCATATCAGATGGACTAGCTCTCTGCTTCTCAAGTAGACTCACAGCTATCCACCATATTTTCGCTTCTCTTACCAACTGAAAGGTAGAATAGAGAACCTTCTTGTAATGACCTACTCATTTTTCACATATTTATTTTTTATTTTTTATATCAGTCAACATCAAACCAAATCCACACATCACACATACCAGCTCAGCAGGTCATAATCCACCTGGACTCGTGGGTACCAGGGATATAATAAAACATACAGCAGAAGCCTACGCAGCAGAAAATATAAAATCATATACGTTTCATCATAATGTGCATAACACATACCAGAGTTACTACTATCACTATCTCACAGTATATACATCTCAAAAATAAATCTAGGGACAGTTCCCACAAAAATCCTAATTGTCCCTACCAAAAACTTACCCTTCCAAAGAGGGCAAACACTGCTCTAGATCAGCGGGGCTTTTCCCACTCTCCTATCAGGGGCTCCTGAAAAATGTATAAGATTTAGGGGTGAAACTCCTCTCAGTAAGGGAAATAAACTAATACTAGTGTGTGGCAACATGAGTAATTTGTGTTCAACATATATCATATATATATAACACATTTAGTACTGTTTCATCAAATCTGGGAAAGCATATATATATATATGTAAATCAGCATGGCAGAACATACTGCATTTTCATAACATAATATCTCATCTCATATCGTAATAATAATATCATAAAACAATCTTGGTAGGTTAGCTGGCTGTTGTCATGTATTACCTCTACATGATTGGCTTGTGTGACCCGAAGGCGGGACCTGACAATGGTTGGCCGACCACTGTCAAGTCGATAGTCTAGTCTGTAGGTCCGATGGGTCTACCCAGATTGGTCCGTACACCAGGGGCGATAACAGCACACTCCTCAAACATAACCACATCGACCATCCAATCTCACACCACTCCATACAACAGCATTAACACAGATATCATGATCACGAGGATCATGGACACATAGCAACGGTACCATGCAAGTGCTAGCCTAAACCAAGCCAACTAGGTTCTGATATCATATACATATAATGAAATCATTATACATAAATACGTCATTTCATTTATTTTCACATCAATCGTATCATTTCACATATATACATGTATCATAAAAATCATCGGCCCGTACGCCGGTATTTCACATTTTAACATAGCACGGCCCGTACGCCGGCAAATCACATAGCATAGCCCGTACATTGGCAAACCACATGGCACGGCCCGTACGCCGGCAAATCACATAGCACGGCCCGTACGCCGGCAAACATATCCACACATATATATATGTACAAAAACATCTCGGCCCGTACGCCGGTTTTCCCTCATAAAAATCCACATCATCCACATTCCCAGAAAACAGCATTACATAATATTTTTACTCATGCCACATAGTAGATTTTCCACATACTCAATATACGATCATTTTCATAGTATTTTGCAAATATAAAACATACGTATATAAACATATATATTTTCCATAAATCAAATGATAACTATATATATTTATAAGCATTTTCCAAAACAGTACTAGTTTAGTTTATCCCCTTACCTAAATCCTGGAAAGCTCCTAATAAAACTACCCCGCACCCGCAGGGTTCCTAACTCAACACTTTGAAAATGAAAAATCCCAGAATTAAAGTTTAGTATTTCGAAGCATACAATATTTTCCTCAGCTACCAAAAACTCAAATATTGGGTAGAAAGTTTTCACCCAAAAGTATTCAAGTTTAACACCTGAGGGGTTTCCTGACCAATACTCTGAAACTAAAAACCCCCAATATTAAACTTCAGTATTTTCATGCGCACAACATTTCTTATAACTAGTGTAAGACCAAATATGGCTTAAAAAGTCTTACCTCAACTCTGGGATGATTTCCAACTAGCTTTCTCCCACGATCCGCTCCAGCAGATTTGGAGAGAACTCCACCAGGAGCGTTGTGGTGACTACGGATCGTTGATCTGACGATTGGTGGGGCCGAAAACATAGAGAGAAGGGAGAGAGAGTCGTAGAGAGAGAGAGAGAGAGAGAGAGAGAGAGAGAGAGAGAGGAGAGAGAGAGGTTTTGAAAAAAAATGATATTTCTCCCAGATTTTTCCTTCTTATAAAATAGGATTTCGTCGATGAGCCCGACCTTCATCGACGAGTCCTTCACAAATTTCGTCAACGAGACCCTGTGCTCGTCGACGAAATTCAGGCTGCCTCAGAACCTCTCTTGGTATTTTCTCGTCGATGAAGCCTTGTGTTCATCGACGAAATCTTCAAAGCCTTCATCGATGAATCCCCTGTATTCGTCGACGAAGCCCTGCTGACCCCCTTTCTTTCATTATTTAATTACCATTTTATTCGGGTCATTACACTTTTGCTGATCAGTGCAGTGCAGAACTTCTAATATCTTCTTGGTCTTCTGCACCTAGTTTTCTACAACTATCGGATCGGGTCCTCCCGTAAACATCGGAGGGTGCATGTGGGTAAACCTCTCTATGGTACAACCCGTGGTAGTAGGAGTGTAACGTCCCTCAACTTCTTAACATAAAAAAAATATCACATAATAAATAAAATGGTCAACCCGAACCCATGGGTAGCGGGGACACCTGTCAAACACAGCGGAAAACCTAGCAACAGTAAACATAAAATCTCAAACATCCAATCATAAAACATAATACCAGAGCTTTCTATAACATTATGATACTGTACTACTATACATCCTCATATACATCAAAATATCTCTAGGGTCAAACACAAAATAATTCTAACCCTAGTATAAAATCTTACCCTCCTCACGGGGTAATCTCACTAATCTTAACGGCGGCCTTGACCCGCCGGTCTCTCAGGGACTCCTGAAAAATGTAATAATATTGGGGGTGAGACACTTCTCAGTAAGGGAAAATAAACTAAATACAGCTGTGTGGCAACATAAATATTTAATGCATTTATACGTATATAGTACATTTCATAATTCCATAAACATCATCATATCGTACTGGGTAAACATATATTTTCACATCTGTTAATAATTCATATCATACATAAAATCATTTGTTATAACTGTAGTACTAAAAATAAACACAGGATGAATAGCTAGCTAGTGTCATGTATTACCCCCCATGACGGGTTGTGCAGCCCGAAGGCGGGACCCGACAATAGCTGGCCGACCACTGCCGAATCAAATATGTCTGTAAGTACGATGAGCCCGCCACACCTTGGTCCGGACTGCCAGGTGGACGTCCACATTCTACTGAAAGCCACATCGACTATCCATCTCCCATCCCCTCGTGGGACGGTAGCACTAATAAGGCCTCGTGCCAAAATGAACCCATAGCTACGGTACCGAGCTCCTGGTCTGAACTAAACTAACATCCTGGTTATGAAAACATATAATACATGATCATACATAACATCATTACGGCCTCGTGCCGAAAACATAGATACGGCCTCGCGCCGAAATCATACATATGGCCTCGCGCCAAAATCATAGTAAATATGGCCTCGCGCCAATAATATAAATACGGCCTCGTGCCGATAGCATAGATTCGGCCTCGTGCCGATAACATAAATACATGGCCTCACGCCAATAACATAAATACGGCCTCGTGCCGATAACATAAATATATGGCCTCGCGCCAAAATTGTTTCAGGTATATATATACTGAAAATATATCATTTATCACAACATAACTCGTTTTTCCATAACTGCTTGGTTCGTAAAATCTTTCACATCATAATACATTTCACATAAAATAATATTCATGCCACACATATGCTATTAAAAGTCATTCTTCATATTCTAAAATCGTGAATTCCTTACATCTCATACATACATATACATTTTAATCATCACAGCAGTATTTTCCCAATCGTACATTTCATTCGAAATACACAATATAACATATGTTTTTCTGAAAATAAATTTACTCATAATCAATAATAATTTGTATGGAAAATTACTGCTTTAGTTTATTCCCTTACCTGGCTATTGAGAAATTCCTTAGGACCCAAATCCTATGCCCTTAACGCCCGAAATTTAATTCCTGCAATTTACATTTTTCCCTAATTAATTAATCTATTTATCCAAAATAATACTCATCTAGCCTTCCTTAGGCTCCAAATACCTCAAATTAATATTTAAACTATTATTTAATATCCCTACTTAATTTTCCAAATTTTGCCTGCGGGTCCCAAAATTATACCCGCGGCGCTCACCCGAGCCCTAAATTTCAGAAATCCTATTTCAGTCTCAGATGCTTAATATTTTAGCATTTTTAAATTAATGCTAATTAATTAAAAATAAGTCCCTTAATAATCGCCGCACCCCAAATTTGGAGTTTTGGCCCGACACCCCCACGAGAATTCCGTCCCACTAGACTTGTAGAGAATCATCCCTAGATTCTTGTGGTGGTGTCCGTTCCTCAATTGGACTTATATTTTGCAAGAAATTAAAGAAAAAGGGGGAAATGGCTTACCCCAGGGAATATGCCTACGCCGCTCCTATCACTGATCCGCTTCGGTAGAAATGACGGCAGCAGTGAATGGAGTCCAGTGGTATCTTCGGATTTTCGATCGGGCAAAAATCCGTCACGAAATCGAGGAGAGAGGGAGAGAGAATGAGAGGAGAGAGAGAGAGCTCAGAGAGTTACAGAGAAAGAAAAGAAAAGAAAAGAAAAGAAAAGAATGGAGAAGAAGAAAGGTGGGGGGGGGGGGGGCGTGAATCATATTTGAGAAGTCACCTGAAGCTTCTTTGAAGCTTCAGGTGATTATAATAATAATAATAATAATATATTTAATTAATATTAATAATAATATATTTTATTAATAAAATAAAAATAAATTTTAATTAATTATTTTTTTCTTTTTCTTTTAATGATTAATTAATTAATTAATTAATAAATTTTTTAATTTTTTTTATTTTTTTTTTAATTTTTTTTTAATTTTTTTTAATTTTTTTGGAAATCAATCCGCCAATCTTTTATATATATATATAAATATATATATATATATATATATATTTTTTTTTTTTGGATTTTTACATTCTCCCCTCCTTATAAAAATTTCGTCCTCGAAATTTGCCAATCCTCTGTTTCCCTTTCTTAGCGAAAACACTTCTTATTTTTATTAATTACCCTCACTTATGGCGGAGGAATACCGTAGTTACAACGAGGGCTCTGAGAGATTACAACTATTCAAAATTCTCTCAAAACCATTCACGTTTCAAAACTAAAAACTCTATCTATCTCACGTTACACTATACAAATAAAAAAAAACAACACTATTCCATTCACTTGACTGGCTCAGATCTACATTCCACCGAATAAGTGCGAATATCTCTGTCGCATTTGATTCTCTAATTCCCAAGAAGCCTCCTCAATGGCATGGTTGCGCCATAGAACTTTTACCAATGGAATCTTCTTTGTGCATAGTTCCTGTTCCTTCCAGTCAAGAATCTGCACTGGCACTTCCTCATAAGCTAAAGTATCACCCAACTCCAGTGCTTCATATCTAATCACATGGGAGGGGTCTGGGACGTATTTCCTCAGCATAGAAACGTGGAATACGTCATGGATCCTAGATAGGACCGGTGGTAATGCCAAACGATAGGCAACTGGACCCACTCTCTCAAGAATCTCGAATGGTCCAATATACCTAGGGCTCAGCTTACCCTTCCTCCCGAAGCTCATAACACCCTTCAGCGGTGCCACCTTCAGGAACACGTGATCTCCTGTGTCAAACTCCAATTCTCGCCGACGAGTATCAGCATAACTCTTCTGTCGGCTCGCTCTGTCCTTATCCTGTTCTCTAATGGAAAGGGGGCGAGGGAGGTAAGGGAGAAGGTACAGGAGGAGGGGGGGGCAGGAGTAGGGGAAGATGGAGAAAGAAGAGGAGAGGGGGGAGAGGGGGGGCAGACAAGGGTAGAAGGGGCAGTAGAGAACGGAGAGAGGAGGAGAAACTGGGGGAAGGGAAAGTAAAAGACGGAGAGAGGAAGGGGGGAGGATTAAAGGGGATTCCACGGGCGGGAGGGACGGGGAAGGGAGGTGACGACGAAGAAAGGGGGCGGATTAGGAAAGGGGGGGTGGGAAGAGACGGGGAGAGGAGGAGAAAGAGAATATGGGGGCTGGAAGGAGGGGGGGGGGGAAAGGGGAGAAAAGGGGAATTGAAAAGGTGAGAAGGGGAAAAATAGGGGAGCGGACCGAAAGGGAAGGGAGTGGGGGCGGGAAAAGAAGTGTAGGGGGAGGCGTGAGGGTAGAGGAAAAACAGAAAGGGAAAGAGGGAAGGGAAGCGAAAGGGTAGGAAAAGATAACGCAACAGCAAGAGAGGGAGAGCTGGAGTACAAAACAAAAACCACAAGGCAGCAGGGGAGAGAAAAGGGGCGAGATTAAAATCTCTTCTTCCTTATCTTGATCTTCTGTAATCAAGCTCTGGCCCCCAATTCGTCTCTCTCCAACCTCATCCCATACACACGGGGATTCGGCAAAACCTCCTGCCATACAGTTCCCTCATACGGTGCCATCCCATGCTTGAGCGCTTGTAGCTGTTTTACGCAAACTCAACCAGTGGGCAAATACTGCAAGTCCAACGACCTCCAAAGTCCAGGCACCCTGCTCGACGCATATCCTCCTTCCTCCAAAATCTGAGTCGTCCTCCTCTGTCTTGTCATCTGTCTGAGGGATTAAGCTATGCTGAACTACAACCTGAGAACCCATGGCCCCTTGCAGACTCTTTCTAAAACGCTATGTAAACAAACGTGGGGTCTCTATCCTGAAACTAGGACACTGTGACGCCGTGGAGTCTAACTATCTCCTGGTGTAATAACTCTCACTATAACTCCAGGCCAAGTCCTGTCCATCGGTTAGCTAACTCTATCGGCAAATAAGTGGGCAAGTCTCGTCAATCGATCCACCACTCACTAAAACCTACCGCAAATAAGCGTCCTGTGCCATATAGCAATGCTGCGGTAATCCTAGAGAAAGATCCATCGCTATATGCTCCCAACTCCACTCAGAATGTGGGAGTGGTCTGCAACGATCCGCCAGGTCTTTTTGATGCTCAGCCTTCACTTGCTGCACGGTCAAACATTGCCCAGTCAAAACTGTGTCTAAGATCTCCCTCTTCATTTTGCTCCAACCAGAAGGACTCTTGGAGTCCCTGTACATTTTCGTGTCTAAACCTACCACCAACCCGGATGTACATATATATGGGATCGATGTGCTTCCTCCAGAATGACTTTCTTGATCTCAGGATCGGCAGGAACACATAACCTGGTATGGAACCTCAGGGCTCCATCATCTGAAATGCTTAACTTTGATTCCTGACCATCCTATACTTTTCCTATAAGCTCTACTAGTTCTGCATCATTCCTCTGAGCTGCTTTAATCCTCTTCTGTAGAGTCGGCTGCAAAACCAAGTCAGCAATGAATTCCTGGTGATCACCCTTTACCAGCTCCACACCGAGCCTCTCTAGATCCATCTGAATCGGATGCTGAATCTCCACTGCAGATACAGATGATTCCACTGATTTTCGACTCAAAGCATCAGCAACCACATTAGCCTTTCCCGGGTGGTAGCTAATAGTGCAGTCGTAATCCTTTATTAGCTCCAACCATCTCCTCTACCTCATATTCAATTTCTTCTGCGTGAAGAAATACTTTAAACTTTTATGGTCAGTAAATATCTCACACCTACCCCCATATAGATAGTGCCGTCAATCTTCAAGCGCGTAAACAACCGCCGCAACTCCAGATCGTGGGTAGGGTAGTTCTTCTCATATTCTTTCAACTGTCGTGAGGCATAGGCTATCACTCTCCCCTGCTGCATCAACACGCATCCGAGCCCCTTATGGGACGCATCGCTGTAAGTTACGAACCCCTCTTCTCCTGAAGGAATCGTCAACACAGGCGCAGTGATGAGTCGCTGCTTCAACTCTTGGAAGCTCTGCTCACACTCATCAGACCACTCAAACTTTGCTCCTTTCCTGGTCAATCTGGTCAATGGGCCCGACAATCGAGAAAAGCCCTCAACAAACCTGCGGTAGTACCCAGCCAATCCTAGGAAACTCCTGATCTCATGCACGTTCTTTGGTTGTACCCAATCAACCACCGCCTTAATTTTACTTGGATCAACAGAAATACCACCCTTGGATATAACATGTCCAAGGAAGGTAACCTGTTCCAGCCAAAACTCACACTTCTTGAGCTTCGCATATAGCTTCTTCTCCCGCAATACCTGCAACACTATACTTAGATGCTCCTCATGCTCCTCTGGACTCTTCGAATACACCAATATATCATCAATAAATACTACCATAAACCGATCCAAGTACTAGTGAAAAACCCTGTTCATAAGATCCATAAACACCGCAGGAGCATTCGTCAACCCAAACGGCATAACTAGAAATTCATAGTGACCATACCGTGTTCTAAATGCCGTCTTCAGAACATCTTTGGCCCTAACTTTCACCTGATGATACTCGGAACGTAAATCTATCTTCGAAAAGATCTGTGTCCCCTGTAACTGGTCAAACAAATCATCAATACGCGGGAGCGGGTATTTATTCTTGATAGTTACTTTATTGATTTCTCGATAGTCGATGCATAATCTCATCGAGCCATCCTTCTTCCTCACAAACAAAACTGGTGCTCCCCAGGGTGACACACTGGGACGAATGAACCCCTTATCTAACAGCTCCTGCAACTGCTCTTTCAATTCTTTCAGCTCTGCCGGTGCCATTCTATACGGCGCCTTTGAAATCGGTGCTGTCCCCGGAACCAGATCAATAACGAACTCTACCTCACGATCAGGAGGTAGTCCCGGCAAATCCTCTGGAAATACATCAGGAAAATCTCTCACCACTGGGATATCCTCCACCCTCAGTTCCCTTTCTGATACAGCCTTCACATAGGCTAAATATCCCTGACAACCTTCTGATAGCAATCTACACGCCTGAATAGCAGATAATAACTGAGGTGGGGTGCGCACACGTGATCCCACAAATCTGTACTCGTGTCCCTATGGAGGTCTAAACACTACCACTCTCTGATGGCAATCAATGCTAGCATAGTGGGCAGCTAGCCAATCCATGCCCAAGATTACCTCAAACCCATGCATGTCTAAAATCACCAGATTAGCTAACAAATACCTTCTTAGAATATCCACTGGACAGTCCCTGAGTACCTTCCTACATACCCCTACGGTCCCAGTTGGCGTAGCAACAGACAAACTAATTTCTAACTGCTGAGGCTCGAACCCACACAATTTAACATTCCCAGGCGATAATGAATGCGGTTCGCGCTTCCATGCCAGAATCAAACAAACAGATAGTTTTTAAATGACAAGTATTGAACAGTACCTGTCACCACACAAACTCGTCCTTGCTCAGACCGCACACTCTCTTCTGGCCAGGAGAGTCAGCATCACCCTTTTGTCCAAAGCAAAAACTTCTTGGGCTGGGGGGGCCTTATTCTCTGCTGGACTCTTCGTCGTGGTGCCTGGAACCTCCCCACCTCCTCGGGTGCATGTCTAGTGACACAGTACCAATTTTGTGTCGGACACTCCCTCATCATATGTCCTGGCTCCCCCCGCACCTGTAGCAATCACCGCAGCTCACCCAGCACGGACCCTCTTCCCTAGGCTCTCTTCCCGCAGATGGCAAGCGGAGAGGCTGGGCAACCGCGGAAACCACGTTCCTTGTCCTCTGTCTTCCGATCCCCCCTATGAATAGGCACCTTCTTCCAGCTCGGCACGTTCGACCTCTTGTTCCTGCTATAAATCAGAAGGTATGGATCTCTTTCTCTCTTCTTCTTCCCTCTGCTCCTCATCCTGTCCAATCGCTATCTTGCACCATCTCTCTATCTCGCTTAGTGGCCTCGGTCGGACCACTCGGTGGAAGTCCTTGCAAACTTCATAATCGATACTGCTTGTAATTTCTCTCCTCAAGCCTCTTTCAAACTGTCGTACCTTCTTCGTCTCATCTGGAATAATGTACGGGGCAAAGCGAGATAGCTCGATGAACCTCGCCGCGTACTGTTGTACTGACAGCTGTCCTTGCTTCAGATTCAGGAACTCCGTAATCTTAGCCTCCCTGGAAGAGGTTGGAAAATACCTGTTGAAGAATATCTCTCTAAATCGCTCCCAAGTCATCTCTACAGGTATAGTCCTCTGCTGCTCTAATACTCTCATCGCTGACCACCACCTCTTGGCCTCTCCAGTCAGTCTGTAGGTGGCAAACAACACCTTCTGCTCCTCTGAACACTGCAGTACTGCACATATTTTCTCCATCTCCTACACCCAATTCTCAGCAACTGCGGGGTCCGTTCCTCCTGAGAAAGCTGGAGGATTTATCTTTATGAACTTCTCAATCGTACAACCGTGGCTTACAGACGGACCACCCTGTTCTCTCGAACTCCTGGCAATTTCTGCCATAACCTACTGTGCTACGCTGGGTAAAACTGCATCTGAATCACTACCCGCAGCGCCTGAGGGTCCAGCACCCTCACTCCCACTAGCGTGGGCACTATTTCCACCGTGGTCCATCTTGAAAGAAGAAATTACTTAACTCAAAACCTCTTTTCCTACGTGTATCCCCCAACTCATATAGTATATTCTCCTAATTAACTTCTCACTCCTAATCTCAATTCAAGGTTCAATCCTGCAACCTAGATACCCAACCCGACGATAGTTTACAATGAATTTCCTGAAATCGTCACCCCAGGAAAATCATACAAACCACCACGGAAGTCCTGCATCTAGACTACAAAACCAAACCTCAAATCTTCTTATCCTATACTCTGGTATTATTACTGCTGTACTCTAAAGTCTATAGAACCTAGTATCCTAGGCTCTGATACCAAATGTAACGTCCCTCAATTTCTTAACATAAAAAAAATATCACATAATAAATAAAATGGTCAACCCGAACCCATGGGTAGCGGGGACACCTGTCAAACACAGCGGAAAACCTAGCAACAGTAAACATAAAATCTCAAACATCCAATCATAAAACATAATACCAGAGCTTTCTATAACATTATGATACTGTACTACTATACATCCTCATATACATCAAAATATCTCTAGGGTCAAACACAAAATAATTCTAACCCTAGTACAAAATCTTACCCTCCTCACGGGGTAATCTCACTAATCTTAACGGCGGCCTTGACCCGCCGGTCTCTCAGGAACTCCTGAAAAATGTAATAATATTGGGGGTGAGACACTTCTCAGTAAGGGAAAATAAACTAAATACAGCTGTGTGGCAACATGAATATTTAATGCATTTATACGTATATAGTACATTTCATAATTCCATAAACATCATCATATCGTACTGGGTAAACATATATTTTTACATCTGTTAATAATTCATATCATACATAAAATCATTTGTTATAACTGTAGTACTAAAAATAAACACAGGATGAATAGCTAGCTAGTGTCATGTATTACCCCCCATGACGGGTTATGCAGCCCGAAGGCGGGACCCGACAATAGCTGGCCGACCACTGCCGAATCAAATATGTCTGTAAGTACGATGAGCCCGCCACACCCTGGTCCGGACTGCCAGGTGGACGTCCACATTCTACTGAAAGCCACATCGACTATCCATCTCCCATCCCCTCGTGGGACGGTAGCACTAATAAGGCCTCGTGCCAAAATGAACCCATAGCTACGGTACCGAGCTCCTGGTCTGAACTAAACTAACATCCTGGTTATGAAAACATATAATACATGATCATACATAACATCATTACGGCCTCGTGCCGAAAACATAGATACGGCCTCGCGCCGAAATCATACATATGGCCTCGCGCCAAAATCATAGTAAATATGGCCTCGCGCCAATAATATAAATACGGCCTCGTGCCGATAGCATAGATTCGGCCTCGTGCCGATAACATAAATACATGGCCTCGCGCCAATAACATAAATACGGCCTCGTGCCGATAACATAAATTTATGGCCTCGCGCCAAAATTGTTTCAGGTATATATATACTGAAAATATATCATTTATCACAACATAACTCGTTTTTCCATAACTGCTTGGTTCGTAAAATCTTTCACATCATAATACATTTCACATAAAATAATATTCATGCCACACATATGCTATTAAAAGTCATTCTTCATATTCTAAAATCGTGAATTCCTTACATCTCATACATACATATACATTTTAATCATCACAGCAGTATTTTCCCAATCGTACATTTCATTCGAAATACACAATATAACATATGTTTTTCTGAAAATAAATTTACTCATAATCAATAATAATTTGTATGGAAAATTACTGCTTTAGTTTATTCCCTTACCTGGCTATTGAGAAATTCCTTAGGACCCAAATCCTATGCCCTTAGCGCCCGAAATTTAATTCCTACAATTTACATTTTTTCCTAATTAATTAATCTATTTATCCAAAATAATACTCATCTAGCCTTCCTTAGGCTCCAAATACCTCAAATTAATATTTAAACTATTATTTAATATCCCTACTTAATTTTCCAAATTTTACCTGCGGGTCCCAAAATTATACCCGCGGCGCTCACCCGAGCCCTAAATTTCAGAAATCCTATTTCAGTCTCAGATGCTTAATATTTTAGCATTTCTAAATTAATGCTAATTAATTAAAAATAAGCCCCTTAATAATCGCCGCACCCCAAATTTGGAGTTTTGGCCCGACACCCCCACGAGAATTCCGTCCCACTAGACTTGTAGAGAATCATCCCTAGATTCTCGTGGTGGTGTCCGTTCCTCAATTGGGCTTATATTTTGCAAGAAATTAAAGAAAAATGGGGAAATGGCTTACCCCAGGGAATATGCCTACGCCGCTCCTATCACTGATCCGCTTCGGTAGAAATGACGGCAGCAGCGAATGGAGTCCAGTGGTATCTTCGGATTTTCGATCGCGCAAAAATCCGTCACGAAATCGAGGAGAGAGGGAGAGAGAATGAGAGGAGAGAGAGAGAGCTCAGAGAGTTACAGAGAAAGAAAAGAAAAGAAAAGAAAAGAAAAGAATGGAGAAGAAGAAAGGTGGGGGGGGGGGGCGTGAATCATATTTGAGAAGTCACCTGAAGCTTCTTTGAAGCTTCAGGTGATTATAATAATAATAATAATAATAATAATAATAATAATAATAATAATATATTTAATTAATATTAATAATAATATATTTTATTAATAAAATAAAAATAAATTTTAATTAATTATTTTTTTTTCTTTTTCTTTTAAAATATGATTAATTAATTAATTAATTAATTAATAATTTTTTTAATTTTTTTTAAATTTTTTTTAAATTTTTTTTAAATTTTTTTTATTAAATTTTTTTTTTTTTGGAAATCAATCCGCCAATCTTTTATATATATATATATATATATATATTTTTTTTTTTTTTTTATTTTTTTTTTTGGGATTTTTACAAGGAGAGTGCTCACGTCTCCTAACACTACGCTCGATCTCCAACATAACTTGCCTCGTCAAACCCCAAGGCACAAAAGGAGACTCGTTACTCGCAGTCCCCTTGGAACCACTATCCAAGTTGTTATCTTTGGGCTCCATTCTGAAAGTAAGATAAGAATCAGTTAGATTCCTATACCGTACACAGTTAACACAATCATTGAAAACTAATCATGTTAACTACAACTCTCACAAGTCCAGGTCTGTCCTACCACACCGACACGAAACCATCAATGGTTTGTCGTGCTTTTACTAAAATCGTCATTTCAGGAAAAACACTAAATACCATCAACGAATCCCTATCTAGCAACAAAACAACTCTCAACCTACTCTACCCAATTCCTACATCCTATACTCTCGTATGTATACATAACTATGCCTAACCAAGTCTACAATACCTAGCAACCTGGTTAGCTCTAATACCAATTTGTCACACCCCAAACTGGCAAGTGGGCCCCAGGTGTGAATTTAGTAACCTAACCTATCCTTATATCATTTAAAACATACATGCTACTATACTAAATGAGGGTCTGACCTTGTGGGGTACACGTACACCCTATACATATTCACATACATATCCATACTCATCAAATACGTACAGAAATATTTTTTCTATACATACATCATACCATAAAACGTACCATACCAAAGTCTATACATAACTAGGATGTACATTTCAAAATACGATACATACCCTAGGTGTCTACAAAACCCAACGATGACAACCCGGTTACAACATTCGTACTTACATAGGCACACTACGTAGCTAACCGACACCCATGCTTCCGGGTGCTAGGATGCTAGTTTCGGCTGAAGGACCTGAAAAACATTTGTATATTCAGGGTAAGACACCTCTTAGTAAGGAAGAAAGCAGGTTATATCAGTGTGTGTGTGTGTGTGTAATCACCAGAGGAATAATGGTATTTAAATAATAAAGAGAGAGGAAAATGGAAATAGTAAAGGGGGCAGCAGACTTCGTCGACGAGGGTGCGTCTCGTTGACGAGAAGATACCGAGAGGTTGTTTTTCCAAGTTTTGAATTTCGTTGACGAGGAGAAGACATTCGTTCACAAACCTTCTTCTTGACCTTGTCGACGAAGTGACGTGGCTCGTTGACGAAGGCCAGATTATAAATAGTACAAATCTCAGATTTTTACGCAGAAATTTCAACAAGAATTCCCTCTCTCTCTCTCTCTCCTTTACAGTTTCCCTTTCCCGTCTCTTTGATTTCAGCTCCGTTAGTCACCGGATCAAAGATCTGAGGTTACCATGACGCTCCTAGGAAAGTTTTCTCCAAGTCTGCCAGAGCAGATCGTTGGTGGGACTGAGTTGAATTTCATCCCAGATTTAGGGTAAGGTCTTTTATTCAAAATTAGGGTTTCCAGCACTTGTAAGAAATGTAGTAGACGCAGAAATAATTATATTTTGTTCAAAGATATATTGTTTTCAGGGTGTTGAATGGGGAACCCTGCAGGAGTAGGACCTGGGTCAGTAAGGGATTTTAGTAGGAATCAGGTAAGGGAAATATGCTATGCTTAACAATTTTATTATGATTCAGTACAAATCATATGTTTTTAGAAAATTATTATTCAGACCATATATACAGTTTTCAGAGCCTAATAATATTGATATCTAGTTGTGTGACATGAGTTTAATATTAAATCAGTACAGGGTTTATATAATTTTCAAAATACTATGATTTACAGTATGCGTACAGAAACTTGTATTTTACAGTATTTTCATATCACTATGATATACAAACCTCAGAACCATAACATTTAGTTGCTACAGTTAATCAAATATTTCAGTTATTGAGTTATGCCGATATCTCGGATATTCAGTTATTACAGTTTATTCAGATCAGTTTATATAATGTTATGGTTATTTCAATTGTTACAAATCATGGTAAAAGCAGTATTTTAGAAATATCAGTTATATATGTTAGCCTAACAAGGCTTACAATTCTTATTTTGATGATAATAAATCATGATATGTTTAATATGGTTTGTTTCAAGTGAAAGTCTTTCAGAAAGAAGACAAAGCTTAAAGATAGTTCAAAGCTCAAAAGGATGATAAAGCTTATGATGAAAGTACTATTCAAAAAGATTAAGAAAGAAAGATGATCAGAAGCTTAAAGATGATAGAAGAACAAAGAGTTACTTGAAGATCAAAAGAATATAGTTTCAAGGATGTTTGTATGTAAGTACTTCAAGTAAACTTCAAATATAAATTGAATTGAAGCTCTAATAAATCAAAAGAAACTTAGAAATGTATTTTTAGAAAAACCCTATAGTATGTTTTTCAAATTAAAGAAAATAAGGGTTTAAAAGAAGAAAAAAATTTTGAAATAGAAGGGCCAGGCGACTGCCTCCATGTGGCAGACGATTGCCCAAATGAGAAAAGGTTTTTTAAAAGAGAGAGTAGGGTGCTAGGCAACTGCTTGAGGACAGCTAGGCGCCTGGGTGGTCAAGCCAGGAGACTGCCTGGGTTCTGGCAGGTGATTGCCAGTATTCTGAGTTTTGAGTTTCTTCTTTGGCAGGCGACTGCCAGGTCGTGTATAACGACCTCAAAATTCTTATCACTTTTTTTTTAAATATATACAATAAACATTCCTACGCAGCGGAAACACAAATCATAAAATCATTTATACATAAACTGTACAATACCAGAATCCAGAATATACAGACCATACAAAAATATCCCTCCAGTGTCATCTACTAAAAAAAAAAAAATATACAGCTCTGACAAAAACTCACCCTATAACCAGGGTGTTCTAACTACTTTCTATCCGCGAGCCTGATCTGCTCACCTAGCTAGCTCACCTAAAAAATGGTAAAATAATGGGGTGAGTCGACGCTCAGTAAGTGGAAATATGCTATTGCTAGTGTGTGGCAACTAAGTTAAGAATACTTAAAAATAGCAACTGAAATGTAATGCAATAAATAATCTGTAAAACATATATTTCAAACATTTCTTTCTTTCTCAATTAAAATATATTGTATCATATGTTTCCTACTTTTTATACTGATAATATATCATACTATTCTCATCATACTGTAAAACTGTTTTCATACATATAACTAATATGTATCCCTAGAACTCTGTATGTCATGATTTGACCCCTCATGACAGGGTTGTGCGGCCCGTAGGCAGGACTCTATCTGGTTGGCCCTCCAGATAAGTCATCATACTCTACACTACCTCAGTTCGGCCAAACTACATCCTCTCCTAAGCTCCGGACTGGCTACTACCTCGTCAAATCGGCCCCCTCAACCTAGTGTACTGAGGAGTTGCATACTCTCCGAGCACGGCTGACGGTACCCACATACTATCTGAGATATGTGGTTGCACTCTATTTGTATCTAGCAATGGTACCGTGCTCTGTAATCTGTATCTGTCTGTGTATCTTTCCTCAGGGATCCGATACTATATACATATATACATATATACTCTTTTACTGTTTTCATCATGTTTCCAAAATTATCGTAACTCCTTCTTTCTGTACTATAAATGCTATAATCTCTGTATATAAAACATTCTGTATAAAACTGTGATACACATACTGATCTGAATAAATATGCATACATGTATATGTATATATGTAAATATCTGTTCATGAAACTGCTCGTATAAAAATTGTATATGCATGTAAATTTCTCTGTATATGTATATCCTTATCTGTATAATCTCTCACTGAGAATGAGGCATTACGTATCGCCGTCCCTCAATTCAGTATAGTATGATATATTATAATAACTGTATAAATTCTTAATCTTATAAAAATCTACTCAGGCCACACAAGCATTTAAACTCATATTCTAAAACAAATACTGTTTCAAACTCATATTCTGAAAATTCTGTATAGTTAAATGGTGTAGTTATGCATATATAAAATCTCTAATATCATTACAAAAACCCCTAGCATATTATATTTCCCTTACCTCAACTTTGAAAAGCCCCTATAAAAATCTGGCTATATACCAGCAGGATTCTTAACTCAACATCCGGAAAACACAATGTCCCAGAACAAAACATCAGTATTTCTTAGTTTACATCATTTCTTATAACTGCCAGAAAGTCAAAACTCAATAAAAGACCTTACCCTGAATTTGGGATGAAATTCAACTTCGTTTTCTCGACGATCCGCTCCGGTAAACTTATAGAGAATTCCATCAGGAGCGTCGTGGTAGCTTTAGATCGTTGATTCGGCGACTGGTGGAGCCGAAAAAGAAGAGAGAAGGGAGAGAGAGTCGTAGGAAAGAGAGAGCGGCGAGAAAAATGATAAAAATCCTGGTTTTCCCATTTTTATACTGCCGGATTCGTCAACGAATCCTTCATTAAATTCATCGACGAAGCCCTATATTCGTCGATAAAATTCAGGCTGCCTCAGAACCCCTCTTGGTACTTTCTCGTCGACGAAATCCTTAAAGCCTTCGTCGACAAAACCCTGTGTTCATCGATGAAGCTTGGCAATTTCCTGCAACTATGATTATTTAATATTATCTCCAAAATGCAATGTCGTCGATGAAATCTACGGCCTCCTTCTATTTCTGTATCTATTTTCTCTCCCTCTTATTATTAAAATGTTATTATTCTTCGGGTCACTACATCGTGGCAGGCGACTGCCACTCGAACAGAATTTTAAAATTTCCATCGGGAAGATTTTTTAAATGGATTTCTTGGGCACTACTCTAGTGAAAAATTTGGGGATTACTCTAAGTAAACTTGGGGGGCAAGGAATTACTTTTAAACATCTATAAATAGCCCCAAACTTCAAAGATTTCAACACCAAGAAATTTTCCAGCAATCAAAGTTTTCTAAAAGCTCTCAAACTCTCTTGTGTTCATCCTACTTCAACTACTGAGTTACTACTGATACAAATTCCGAAGTAGAGCCTTCAAAGTCAAAATCTTTCAAATCTTGGAAGATATATTTGGTGATCTAAATTCAGTTTGAGCTTCAATCTTTTTATATTTGATTTACTTTGAAGTATACTTATGCTGAATCTTGTACTAATCAACTCTACTGTGAGAGTATCTCTTGTACACAAATCTTTCTTTATCTTGTTTCTTGTTTATAGACGATTCAAGGTTGTAGAATCGTTGGACCGAACGAGGGAATATCGTTTGGGGCAGCGGGCTCTAGCCTAAAGGAAGGAGTGGTTGTAATCGGTATTGTTCCATTCATCAATGGAACTGAACTAGTGAATCCTTTGGTGGTTTGCTAAAGGCGAGGACGTAGGCTGGGTATAAGCTGAACCTCGTAAAACCTTGTGTCTCTCTCTTCTTCCTTACTTTTTATTTTTCAGCAAAATTTACAACTTGCGTGTATGCTTTAAATTGTTAAATTCTGAGTGTATGGTTGTTAAATAGACCGGAAGATAATTCGTTTTGGTTTGATCAACATTGATTGCGAAATCGAAAGGGACTACATTGGTTGATCATCCTAAACTTATTAAACTGAAAGTTTGTTTAATAGCTAAACACTAGGAAGAAGTGTGATTGTGAAATAACACAGGGCTTATATAAATTCAGCGTGCTTTACACTTTGATATAGGGCTATTGATATAAAGATCAAGATATTGATTACTTTGTTGATTGGTGTGGTTGAATTGATTTAATTTTGTGATTAATTGTTGTGCTTGTTAATATAAAACAAAATATTAAAAAGGGAATAATTTTAAAACCCAATTCACCCCCCTCTTGGGAAGTTATCCTAATTTCAATATATGTATAGTATCAGACCCTGATGGACCATATTTAGCCAGCAGAGTACGGTACCGTAGCTATATTCAGTTCAGAGTGCAACCAATACTTTGATAGTATGTGGTATTCAGAAGTTGATTGTGCCTATGTTGTGGACAGGCTCCCCATTAGATATGGGTTGAGGGGGCCGATCTGACTCTCAGAGTTCAGTTGACTTACCCTAGTCGGCATGTAACGCCCCAACTTGGGTCTGCCAGGGAGTATTGCGTCTCTTCTCCTCTACCTGGACCAAACAATAGGGGGCGGGCCTTATCGGACTAATGACTGATCCCACAAATGAATACGTGTCCTTTTTAGTGTGTTTTGTCCTCACTCATACACTTCCTAAGAAAACTTCGCAGGTGGTCACCCATCCCAAGATTGCTCCAAGCCAAGCACACTTAACTATGAAGTTCTTTATGGGAAAACTCCCGAAAAGAAAGGTGCACCTTGTTGATATGAGTAGTAACATCTAATCTTTTAAGTCTTTCATTCATGGAGTATCACATTCTCCCCTACTTATAGAACGCAATGTCCTCGTTGCGAACCCACATTTCCAAACCCAGGCGATGTGAATCTCATCACACTTCTAGCTGGGTATTGGCTCTGATACCATTTGTAACGCCCCAACTTGGGTCTGTCAGGGAGCACTGTGTCTCTCCTCCTCCACTTGGACCAAACAATAGGGGGCAGGCCTTATCAGACTAATGACTGACCCCACAAACCAACACGTGTCATTTTCAGTGTGTTTTGTCCTCACTCACACACTTCCTGAAAAAACATCCCAGGTGGTCACCCATCCCAAGATTGCTCCAAGCTAAGCATGCCTAACTATGAAGTTCTTTATGAGAAAGCTCCCAAAAAGAAAGGTGCACCTTGTTGATATAGGTAGTAACATCTAATCTTTTAAGTCTTTCATCCATGGGGTATCACACGACCAGTCAGGTTAGGTCCCGCCTTCGGGCCGCACAACCCTGTCATGAGGGGTAAAATCATGACTTTCAGTTATCCATCCTGAGAATCTTTTCAATTATTATATATGTGTATGATCAGATTTTCAGAAAATAGTCATACCTATAGATATTAGCAGTATTATGAATAAATATTCAGGAAAATCATTTCATGTTAAGCAACATAGGTATGATTTATATTGCAACAAGTTTACAGGTTTGATTCAGCTTTGTTATTTATGGTATTTTCTAAGTCAGATTGTATTAGCATGTAGCTCACTTGCCACATACTAGCGATAACATATTTCGTCTTACTAAGCGTCGTGTCATCCCATTAAATTAATATTTTTCAGGTGATCCAGTTAGGTGAGCATATCAGGCTCGCAGTGTAACGACCTGCTTAATTAATTAGGTATATATAAATTTTTTATATATACTATAATATTCTACATGCTTTGATACCATACTGGGAGTAAACCCAATCAATAACCTAAGCAGCGAGACGCATAAATCACATAGACATAACCATATGAAAATATATATACAATACAAAAAAAAAACCTATACCACACAATACCAGAGTACTACATGTTTCCCAAAATATACACATATCACTGAATCCCCAATTTACCCTCAGCTAACTAAGGCAAATACAAAAAATCCTCCACTGTACTCACTTTGCTGTCAGGGCACTACAGACGCCCCTCTACCTGTGAGCCTGATCTGTTCGCTTACCTGGATCACCTGAAAAATGTTTCAACACTGGAATGAGTCAACGCTCAGTAAGAAGAAATATGCTATTACTAGTGTGTGGAAAATGAGCTACTATATATATCATGAAATCTGCTTTCATATAAACATGAATAACTAAATACAAAAGTATAGTACAAATAATAAAATACACCACCCTTGTTTAACATAGCAGTATTATAAGTTATAATTCAAAGTACTTCTAGTATACATAAGTATGGTCCCTGTTTCTATAAATTCGTATGTATGTAATAATAACCGAAACTATTCCCTGTGGCTATCTGTGTGTCATGACTTGCCCCCTCATGATAGGGTTGTGCGGCGCGTAGGCTGGATTTATCCTGGTTGGCCAACCAAGAATAAATCACTGTACTCCGTCAGTCGATCTACCCACCTCAACCCATATCTGGATGGGGAGCCTAACCTCTTCAAGGGCCTAGGTGATCGATCTTACCACGTATTATTTGAATAGGTGGTTGCACTTATAAAGTAATATAATATCTGTAGCAACGGTACCATGCTCTGTAGCTGCAAGTCCAATAGGGTCTGATATCATATATTTCTATACATATCTATATGATTTATCATGATTCTGAAGTAATCGTAATAACCATGATGCTGCATAAACTGTACTTTAAATCTGAGAACTATATAATCATAATACTAATATTCATGAAATCATGGTGCTGAGATTCATAAAATCATGATACGGAAATATCGTATAATCGAGATACTGAAATATCGTAAAACATATTTCCGTACTAAATCATATTCACAAGCCACACGATAATGTAATACATAATTTTCATGATTAAATAGACTATATAATATTTCAAAAGTTTCTAGCATAGCATATTTCCCTTACCTTAACTTTAAAAAGCCCCTATGAGATACTAGCCTAACATCCACAGGGCCTCCTACAAAACACACTAAAACCAACATATGCCATAACATAATATTAGTATTTTTCCGCCTATATCATTTTCTATAGCTGTCATAAAGCCAAAAAGAGACTAAAAGACCTTACCCTGAATTTGGGATGAAATCCAACTCTGTTTTCCTGACGATCTGCTCTGGCAGATTTGCAGAGAACTCCGCCAGGAGTGTCGTGCTAGTTTTGGATCGTTGATCCGGCGACTGGTGGGGCCAGAATCGAAGAGAGAAGGGAGAGAGAGACGTAGAGAGAGAGAGAGAGAGAGGAGAGAGAGAGCTTGGTAAAAAATGAATAAAAATACGGTTTTTATCTATTTATAGGGTCAAGTTCGTTGACGAGACGCGTCACTTCGTCAACGAATCCTTCAGTAAATTCATCGATGAAATTCAGAGAAGCCCGAACCGTCTCTCGGTATCTTCTCATCGACGAAGCCCTGTATTCGTCGACGAAATTCTTTAAACCTTTGTCAACAAAACCCTGTGTTCGTCGATGAAGCCCTGGAAATTTTCTGAAATTTTTATTCCCCTCAAAATGCGATGTCGTCGATGAACACTCTGCGTTCGTCAATGAAGTCTACGGCTTCCGTTTGTTTCTGTATCTATTTTCTCTCCCTCTTATTATTTAAAATGCTATTATTCTTTAGGTCACTACACGCAGATAGAGGAGGCTACATTGCTGCCCTGTCAATAGGGTGAGTGTTTTGGGAAAATGAGTATTTTTGTGTAGCCTTAGTTCAGCTGTATATGTGTATTTTGGGGTTATTCTGGCACTCTGGTATTGTATATATATTTATGGTTGTGGAAATATGAATTCAGCTTCTCGTTGCTTAGGTTAATAGTTAGATTTTTATTGGAAAATATTAGAGTAGTGTAAATTTCAGTTTATATGAATATAAAAAAAAAAAAAAATTTAGCACATCGTTACAGTGTGGCATACAAGTGTTATTTCAACATAAAACATAACACCATATAGTTTTAGTATTTTCACAATTCAATTCCAGTACATATGATACCAAATATATGGTTAGTGTCGTCACACACAAGCACACGATACCTTACAACAACCGAAGCCTCATAGTGTAATGACCTGAAGAATAATGATATTTATATAATAATGAGGGAAGGAAATGAAAAAAGAAATAGAAGGAGGCAATAGACTTCGTCGACAAACGTGGGGATTCATCGACGAGGATAACATAGGGTCTCATCGACGAGGGTATGTTTCGTTGATGAGAAGATACCGAGAGAATATTTAGGGTGACTCTAAATTTCATCGACGAAGAAGAGAGCTCGTCGACGAATTTCCTATTGGCCTCGTTGACGAGGGGACGTGGCTCGTCGACGAAGCTACTAGTATAAATTGTGTAAAATCGGGTTTAAAAGCAGAAAATTGGGAAAAATCATTCTCTTTCTCTCCTCTATGGTTTCTCTCTCTTCTCTCCTTGATTTCGGCTCCATCGTTCACCGAATCGACGATCTGAGGTCACCACGACGCTTCTGGGGAAGTTCTCTCCAAATTTGCTGGAGTGGGTCGTTGGTGGAAGTAAGTTGGAATTCATCGCTGAGTTGAGGTAAGACTTTTTATTTGAAATTTTGTCTTTCCACAGTTGAAGAAAATGATGCACTCGAATATATACTGAAGTTTAGTTCTGCAAATTATCATTTTCAGGGTATTGCTCAGGGTTTCCTACGGGTGTAAAACCAGTATATTATAGAGGCACTTTTCAGTTGTCAGGTAAGGGGATAAATTAAAACAATTATTTTTCATTAAAATTACTATTATTTAATAGTAGAATAATTTTCAGAAAGCATGTGATTATGTATGAGTATAATTGAGAAAATGTAAGTTTGCGAAAATGCTGCAATTATACAAGAAATGTGATTTCAGAACAAAATATATGGTTTCATTCAATTCGTGTGGCATGAACATTGTTTTATATATATATATATATATATATATATATATATATATATATATATATATTATATACCATGTTAAGTTAGATTTACAAAATAAAGCATGTTTACAAATATTTTCAAGAATAACATGATTTGATTTCAAAATATATGATATGTTCGACGCAACATTTATTCATGTTTTCGGTGCGAGGCCGTAATTATCATGTTAATGTAGGATCCAGAAAATGCTATTATTTGATTTACGATAAACAATATATGTTTATGTATTATATGTTATCAGAACTCGGATATTAGTTTAGTTTAGTTTCAGGAGCACGATACCGTAGCTTATAGATTACACATCTATGATCAGATTTGTGCTAACCACCCCATGAGGGGGTGGGAGATGGATAGTCGATGTGACTTTCAGTGTAGAGTTGTAGACGACCACGTTACAATTCGGACCAGGGTGTGGCGGGCCCATCGTACTTACAGACATTTTTGATTCGGTAGTGATCGGCCAGCCATTGTTGGGTTCCGCCTTCGGGCTGCACAACCCGTCAAGGGGGGTAATACATGACATCGGCTAGCTATTCATCCTGAGTAGTTTTCAGTGTTATAAATTATATTAGATAATACAAGATTTGTATGATTACTTGGAAGTATGGAATTATATGTTTATCTAATCATATTATGATTTATGTTTTATGGTGTGTGAAATGTACGGTATATGTATTACAACATTAAATATTCATATTGCCACACAGATGATTTTAATTTATCTACCCTTACTGAGAGGTGTCTCACCCTAAGTTTAAATTTTTTTACGAAACCCGGAGAGACCAGCGGGTCAGGGCCGCCGCTGAGTGTGTTGAGCTTCCCTACTAGAAGGGTAAGTTCTAATCTAGGATCATGAGATTTTTGTTGTAAGATCCTAGGTTTATTTTGATGTTTTGGAGATTATATATAAATACAGTATCTTTGGAAATATAGTAGACTCTGGTATTATGTAACTTATGGTTGATGAATGTGATTTACATCTATTGTTGCCTAGGTTCTGTTGTGTATGACAGGTGTCCCCGCTACCCATGGGTTCGGGTTGACTATTTTATTTATTATGTTTTATTTTATATTAAGATAAGCAGGTTGTTATACACAGTGATATCGTTGCCAGTACGGTGTCCACTCACACCTATCGGTGACCAGCCGGAACAAACATGCGATATTTCACACCCTCGGATATAGAGTCGGACACTCTTACTCCTGGTAATTAGCTGAGACATGGCAGCAGCATACGGTAATTAGCCGCCCCTAGCTGCTTTACAAAACCTAGAATAATTTTGGAACTCATGTTCCTATACTCATCAGCGTACGATAATTAGCCGTCCCTAACTATTTTACAAAACCTTGAAACATTTTACATACAACATTTCATTCCACACTTATTTGAAAATACACAAATCATATTGTTTTCAGTTCGAGAAATACAATTTAATACAAATACAAGTACGATCATCCCATTACTACCATTTTATACAACATATGATTTTCCAACCGAAATAGAGATGATACCCAAAACCCCAAATTTTTCCAAAACCGTAACCCGAAAATCCCACATTTTCAACCGAAATAGATTTTCCCAATTAAGTAACCAAAACATACATACAATCGTAAACCACATGTTTACCGATTCTAATTTCAAAAATAACCGATATAAACAAAATCCCCTTACCTTTCCCCGAATACCAAAACCCCAACTCTACGGCTCAAAAACTACGAACCGAGTTGCTAAAACCTAAACAACGAAGAACAATACTTCCTTACAATATTATTCTCTACAGATTTACCAAAACAAAAATGAAATCGGACCCTTACCTCATTTTTGGGTCAAAACTCGAAAATCATCAAAATGAATTTTCAATCCGCTAAAAACGTAGAGCTTCCCTTCCTGATCCATGTGGTAACGTCGGATCGTTGATTCTGACAACTGACAGCCTGAAATCTTAGAGAGAGAGAGAGAGAGAGAGAGAGGGAGGGAGGATTCGAGTTCTAGAGAGAGAGAGATTTTGAGGTTTCTTAGCAATGAAGCAACAAAATATCCTATTTATAGACCCTTGACCTAGTTAGCCTTATCGACGAGACGATGTCCTCATTGACGAGCCGCAAAAGGAATTTCATCGACGTCAAGGTGGCCTCATCGACGAGCCTGAGATTTCAGGATTTCTCAAAATCTTTCGGCATCTCCTCGTCGACGAACTACTAAATCTCATCGCTAAGCTAAACAAGAGGCTTCGTCAACGAGCAAAGAAGCCTCATCAACGAACCTTGCAGATTTTTACCCTTTAAAATTTTCCTTCTCTTTTGTCATTTATTTAATACACTTATCTCAGGTCGGGTTCTTACGCTACACTTCTATGGCAGAATCGACTATGCCACCAACACCCTATCAAAGAAGTGTGGCTGCATTGGCAACCATGGGGCTACGGTACCATGCCTAGCTATGGTCCATCAGGGTTCTTGAACCATATAATGTGATTTTCAAAATAATAACATAACATGATTTCATATACGCTTTTTTGCATAAAACTATCATACTATAAAACAATATTTCAAATCACTATAATGTTGTAACTCTGCATAAAATACTATACTATAGTTCCATAAGGAATGTTGTATCTCTATATAAAATATATGTGTTGTAGTTCCACTTAGGGAACACTATAATTCCATAAGGATTGTTGTAGTTCCATAAGGATTGTTGTAGTTCCACTTAGGGAACACTATAGTTCCATAAGGAACGTTGTAGTTCCACTTAGGGAACGATGTCTCTCTATATAAATATTTGTACTGTAGCTCCTTAAGGAATGCTATAGTTCTATATAAAATACCATATTACTGTATAAAATATCTATATAAAACTATGTACTGTAGTTCTATATATAACACTACATCTTTGTATAAAATCTGTATAAAATTCTGTATAATCTCGGTAACACTGTAGCTATATATATAAAAAAAAACAATCATACTATGGTACTGTATAAAAATCATATCTATGTCTATATATATATATATATATATATACTTTTCCATAAACTGTTAGAACTATTTGTACATAATACTCAACTCATGCCACACATTTTCTCTGATAATCTGTGCTTTAATATATTGCTAAAAATATTAATATAACTATCTTTAGGGTTTTACTCAACCCAACTCCACTTACACAAAGTGTATATCATTTTAAAACTCCCATCTCATATGTCTGTGTACTTAGGAAAACTCAGATATCATTTCTGAAATCACATACTATAATTTTAGCAGTTAACTTTGTAAAAACGCCTAACATAATCTATTCTCTGTACCCGTTTCTTGAAGAAATGCTTGCAGAGATCCTATAACAGTGTCTGCGATGTTCGCACAAAACTCTGTATTCATAAATCCTAATTTAATCAATTCAACCTCAGAATAATAATTATTTTAACATGTTTTAGGCCCACGCACTCCAATTAACCGGTTAGATTCTGAAATAACAATCAACCTGATAACCATATACCCATATTTTCCAATTTAATCGATTAATTTTTAAAACAACGGACATAATTTTGTATTTCTCACCTTAATCTTGGAGTGGTGCCTATGATCTCCAAATAAAAAATTTGCTCCGATTAAAATGACGAGAATTGAAGTTGGGATCTCGTGGTAGTGTCTGATCGTTGATTCGACTGAAAATTGGAAAGAAATTGAAGAGAGAGATAATTGAATAACTTCCCATTTTTCACTTTTCATTGTGGGCCTGTACAGTAGGGCCGGGCTCTTTAAGGCCCAACGCAACAAAAACCTAGATCCAACCAACGCTATGCTGAGTTCGTGGAACAAAAAAAAAAAAGAAAAAAGAAAACCAATCGGATGGTCATGATCCTTAAATTGTGGCTTGTGGGTGTTTTCTCACTCTCATCAATGACCAAGTCCGCAAATCTGATCTGACGGGTATAATGCGTTGACAAACGAACAACCCAATGAGGTTGACCACTGGTATGCGGGCCGGATCTACTCTTGGACTCCAAGCTAGAATGGCAGAGTCCAGATCCACCAGTCCTGGATCTTCTAAGTGCACCACATGCAGCCCGCCCACGTGGTCCATTACTTACTGGAGTGCATTTGCAGTTAAAAATCACCATAATTAATCAGCCAGTATCTTCTTCATCCAGCTCAGATTGATCAACCAGTGACTTAATTATATTAGACTGCCTACAAGAAGAGTCCATCCTCTTGAAAAAAATAATATTTTAAAATCAATTAATTGATATAATTTTGTTTATTTTACCCAAATTCAACAAATAAATTCGTTGCAATAATTCAACTTTTGCTACAATAAAAAAGTGTCACAAATATGCATTTTACTTCACAAATAAGTGTTCGTACATAAATATGTGTTCATGCATATATTAAATTTCTTGTTTTGGGATTGGTGACACTAGCACATAAAATGTAGTGAAAGACTCTGCTTGCACTGCGTGGTGCATCTTGGGCCGTATCCTAGTTAACTATGGGAGAGCCATGCAAGTACTCTCCTCCTCCTTTGGTCCTTATTTTGGGCTGCTGTGTGGTGGTGTTGCTCTCTCTGGCCACCGCAGCCGCTGGCAATGATGGCTGGAAAGAGCAAGAGAGCGACCAGATTACCGCCCTGCCGGGGCAGCCGCCGAATGTGGGCTTTTCTCAGTACTCGGGCTATATAACGGTGGATGAGCGGGCGGGCCGGGCTCTGTTTTACTGGCTGATTGAGTCCCCAATAAGCCGGAGGCCCAAATCAAGGCCTCTGCTCTTATGGCTCAATGGTGGGCCTGGTTGCTCTGCGGTGGCTTTTGGGGCCTTTGAGGAAATTGGACCCTTCCGGGTGAGTCCAGACGGGAACACTCTCAACTTGAGCCCATATAGTTGGAAT
Organism: Malania oleifera; assembly: GCF_029873635.1. Taxonomy (NCBI): domain Eukaryota; kingdom Viridiplantae; phylum Streptophyta; class Magnoliopsida; order Santalales; family Ximeniaceae; genus Malania; species Malania oleifera. The sequence goes on from NC_080426.1 coordinate 13,894,709, forward strand.
CAGGGTATATATATATTAGCGTAGACTCTGGTTAGTGGTTTTATTTCATACAACAATGTTTTTAAAAGTAACATTTGAATGTATTCACTCGCAGAGGCAAACTTGCTTTTCATCGATTTGCCAACTACCGTAGGTTTCTCGTACACAAATAGTTCATCTGACATAAAAAGATTCGGAGACAAGAGAACAGGTCCATTGATCCAGCTCTTGCATTGATGCATGCATCGAGGCATTTGGTTTAATTTAGAGTACTCTTTTAGAACATGTATAGGTTATTAGCAGTATGTATTTCTGTGTAGCTAAACATCTGCAGCGTGTGTGGAAGCACTGCAGCTAGAGATGCCTATACATTTCTCATCAGATGGCTTGAGAGGTTCCCCCAATACAAATACAGGCCTTTCTACATTGCTGGAGAAAGCTACGCAGGTAAAATTAATGTCACATCATCAAAAAGAAGAAAACACATTTTTAGCACTCTCACAATCCCGAAGTACATTTTTCTCATATAAATCCCGCTATGCCGTATGTCAATTAATGTTGTTTTCAGGCCATTACATTCCGGAGCTAGCTCAATTTATAGCCAGAAGAAACAAGAGAGTGGCGAAGAATCCTGTTCTTAATCTGAAAGGGTTTCTAGTAAGTCAACCCTGTGTTTTTTTTTTTTTTTTTTTAATTGGTTCTTTCGTTGGTTTTGTTTGTTCGTGATTAATTAATGGGATGTGGCATGCAGTTGGGGAATGCGCTGATCGACGATTACAATGATTACAAGGGGACGCACCTGCACTGGTGGACGCATGGGTTGATCTCGGATTCAACCTACAGGGGACTAAGGCGGTGGTGTGCGAATGACTCCTTTCTAATGCCAAAGGATGAATGCTACCAGGCTCTTCTTCGGGCTTACCATGACTTTGGAGACATCAATGCTGCCAATCCCTACAGACCTCCCTGCCCCGCTGCGGGCACCTTCCGCCGCGCCAACTCCATCACCTTTGATCCCCTGGTAATTCATCAGCTTTAAAAGTCGATCCTCTAAATTTTCGCAACGCTTCTGCTAGCTGTCTCATTTTAATTGTTCTGATGTGGGGGGTATGGTACTTCATTAATTTTACTGGCAATTAATGAATTTGGGTTGGGCGATCATGATGTATGATGAAAAATGGGTTTTCTCAATTATTTAATTAGCTTCTAATTGATGTTTGTGAATTTAATTTGGTAATGGGGAACATGCATTAATTGTGGATGGATGCATCATGCATGGGTCAAATTCAGGCGCGGAGATTAGTGGGAGGAGGGGATGACAAGTGCTTTGCAGCAAACACGAAGACGTACATGAATAGGGCAGATGTGCAGTGGGCTCTCCTCCACGCCAATGTGACCGGGATCCCTCGCCCTTGGCACACTTGCAGGTTCCATTCATTCACTTCATATTTTGGATTTACGTAAAATTTAATGCTGCTAAAACATCATTTTTAGCAGTGTACTATATTAATTTTTGTACGTAATTAAATAATTTGCATGAAAACGATGCAGCTGGGGTGTGAGGGGCAACTGGACCGACTGTCCCAGATCCATGCTTCCCATCCTTAAAGAACTCATAGCTGCTGGTTTTCGCATCTGGCTATTCAGGTAGTACCATTCTGTACGTTCTGTATAATATTTCATTCTCTCTACTTAATTTCCCCAACAATTAATTAATCAAACTCCTTAATTTTCTTTTTTAATCCCCTCATTCTAATTGTTCTTGAGGCTCGAGTTGGATTTAGAATTTTAATTAAAAAGGATAAGGGATGTGGTATGAGTTACACAAAAAAAATATGTATATATAAATATATATTAATAAAAATAAAAACTCATTTTAGTTAAAAATTAAGAAATTAAAAAATCTTATGACACAACAATTAAAATTTTCTTTATTAGTTTGTTATATATATTTTATTTTTATTTTTTACTTTTTCTTGATGGCATGAAAAAAGTAGATTCTTCAAATATTTTACTTTTTTTTTTCTACAATATTTTCAAATTTTCAAATATGGAGTTAAATGTTTTTGGTATGGTCTACTTCGAGTTGTATAACTTCGAACTATGCGTCATGAACAGCGGAGATGTGGATGCACTTTTGCCATTGACTGCGACACGATTCTCCATCAATGCAATGAAGTTGAAGACCGTCACCAACTGGTATGCCTGGTATGACCAGGATCATCAGGTGATCATCGACCGTCGATCCCAATATTTTTATAAACCAAAAAATCCAAATCATTTAATTTCATTATGAGTTTCTAAATGAGTTAATTTGTGTGCGTGTGTGTGTAGGTTGGGGGATGGAGTGAAGTGTACAAGGGACTGACGTATGTGACAGTGAAGGGAGCAGGGCATGAGGTTCCGTTGGATCAACCTCGGCTTGCCATGATGCTTCTTAGGCATTTCCTAAGTGACCAACCCATGCCTGCCGCACCCTAGCTTACTAGCTACTCCTCTTAATTACTTAATAAGTACCCACTCATCTAGTGCATACATAGTAATCTTGAATTTTATTACTTTATTTTCAAGTATATATATATATATATATATATATATATATATATATATATATATATACATATGATACGTATGTACACGTGGAATAAAATTTGTGCATCAGTGTCGAAATACATGTGAAATAAAATAATTTCAATGATTTTGTATATCCTTAAAAATTATGGTTAAGGTTTTAATTAATTTTATCTTATGCATTTCTCACTCCTTGCAATTGGTGCTATTACTTAAGCATAAAGAGTGAATGAATGAATGAGGTTGTGTTTCCTCTTAATCTCAAAGGGCTCTATTTATTTATGTAAGTTGGATCACATATGGATCATAGAATCCTACCATACGTCACACACGTGGAAGGTAAATCAATGTGAGTTCCATACGAAAAAATTATAAAATGTTTATGCCTTTTCATGTTGTCCATGTGCCTATTACATTTATGTCGGACAAGTAGCGAGTAAGTCTCGCTCATAATAAGCATGATGTTAAAAGAAGTGGAATCTACTCACTATGTGTCTGACATTAATAAAACGTCAAACACATGGATGCGTGAAGGGATAGACACATTAATTCTATAATTTCTCGTTCCACGTTATTTTATTCCATATGATGCTACCACGTGGGGTCATGATGACATGGATCTATAATTTTCAGCATTTTAATGGAACGTACGAGCTAATTACATATAAGGTAGATTTTATAAGGATGTATCACATGGGCTCATTTGTATATGATATGTAAATGTATGTATTTGACTAACTGGCACGATATGATAACAGGCGGAAACATTTATCAAAACAAATGAATGTGATAGGAGTTTTGATTTTCAAGTAAGAATTTATTTAGTTAGCAACCATGTACACTCTTATAATTATGTCTTGATAAATTTATTTTTTTTTCAAATTTTAATTCTTTTCAAAGGCCAACTTAATGACACACGTGCTTTACCCACTAGCTTTTTATACTATGAAAAAAAAAAGAAGACAAAAAAAAAAAAGCAAATAAGAAATATATAAAAAGAAAAATTATTCAACCATAGCTTCTTTTGGTTAATTGGAAACTAGTGTTGGACTAAGGCCATATATATATATATATATATATATATATGAAACTAGTGGAGGTAGCTGCACGTAAGCAAATTAAGGATGAGTATTAAACAATTCCATAAAGAAGATAAGAAAGAAAAAAGAAGGAGGAGAAGAAGAAGAAGATGAAGCATCAAACATATCTTATCTATCAATCTACGTGGATGTGTATATATTCCATCTCCACCCAAATCCGAAGATGTATTTCTTAAAATTCTGGTTCTCATGGTGCTTCAAAAAGAAGCCATAAGCTCCATGCCCCAAAAGGCAAAAGCAAATCCCTGAAGTCCATTAATTGCCAATTTACCGAAAACCCCATGCCCTTATTAATATGAGTAGCTACTCTTATTTATTTATTTATTTTCTGGGGAAGGTGGGGGCCCTTTTTTATCCTTTGCTTGCCTTGGGGCAGTGTCTCCTGAACTGATACCTCTAATGCTTCTCTTCTTTCCTTGCCTTTGGCACCGTCCCAATATTCTATAGATTATTAATTGATTATAATAAGTCCAATTCAATTATGGGTTGGGTTGGGTTGCTTTAAGACTTTATAAATTTAAATTTTTCTGAATTAGCTAGAAGATAATTTTATTTCATTATTTAAAATTTAAGATTTAAAATTTCATATTTCATATTTCGTATCATGATTAGTTAGATAAACATGGTATGTAGATAAGTTAAAATTCACTAGATTTAAACGGGACATTTTGATTCATTGATTTCTATGAAATTCAAGATAAGAAGTTCTAAAAATGATTATTAAATTTATTTAAAATTTTGTTATTGTTAGTTTTGTGTATTTCGACTATCAACTAAAAGTAAAAAAATAAAAAAACTCCATAAAATTTTGAATCTACATTTTTTTGGTCACTGTATTTCATAATAGAAACCATTCAATATTTATTTCTTGACATTCAACATTATATATTTTTACTCCTTAACATTCACAATTAACTAGTTTAAAAAAGAATAATAGATATTTTTTTATAAAAAATTTTAAGACTAAAAATAATATATAGCATTCTACACCATTGGTGTAGAAATTAACTATTCAAAAACAAGGCAACACTGTCCTGGACCATTACTTACCTTCAAGAAGAAATAGTTTGGTAGTTTCAAGTAAGTGCATGATAAAAATTAGATGAATATTAATAAGAAATTAAAATGGAGCACTAACCTCAAGTAGTGTCCCTTCTAAGTTCTAATTGAAGGTCATTATGTTGCCATATAATTGAAAATTTATTTTACTTTCAAGAGGATAAATTAACAACAGTGTAGTAAATAACAAAAATGTTCATTTTACTCAAATAAATAAATAAATCCTGTAAATATGTTCTTGCCTTTTAAATATTTAATACTTAATTTTAAGAGGAATGGTATTAATTAAGAATTTGGAAGGGCAATTCAGTCCATCTGCACATTGCAAATAAAGTTCCCGAGCAGCCCACTACAGCGAAAGGCAATAACCAGCAAAGTGCAGACACGGATTTTTGAATTCTTGAAGCTCCGTCGCTTTGAGCGAGGAATTAAGAACAATAAAGAAAAGCATGCACGTCGCCCCTCTAAAAGTTAAAGAAAGCCGAAGACAAACAAAGCGTACCAACACCAATCCAAGACCAAGAGAGAAAGAAACATAGAGAGGGAGAGAGAGTCAGAAACACGTACACAATAAATAAAGAGAGAAAAACTGATAGAGGGGATATCGACCAGACCGATCCAGCTAGCGAGATATCATGTACAGGTTCAGTAATACAGTGATAGGGTTCTTGAACCTATTCACGCTATTGGCATCGATCCCCATAATCGGGGCGGGGCTGTGGATGGCGAGGAGCAGCACCAGCTGCGAGAGCTTCCTGCAGACGCCGCTGCTGGTGGTGGGGTTCGTGGTGATGGTGGTGTCGCTGGCGGGGTTCATCGGCGCCTGCTTCAACGTGGCCTGGGCCCTGTGGGTGTACTTGGTGGTCATGCTCCTCCTCATCGGCACCCTTCTCGGTCTCACCATCTTCGGCTTCGCCGTCACCGCCCGCGGAGGCGGCGTGGAGGTTCCCAGCCGCAACTACAGGGAGTACAGGCTGGAGGACTACTCGCCGTGGCTGCGGAGCAGGGTGAAGAACCCCCGGTACTGGGACACCGTCAGGCGGTGCATTTTGGGGTCCAACACTTGTTCCGCAATTGCTCTTTGGACGCCCCTTGACTATCTCCAGAGAGACATGTCTCCCATTCAGGCGAGAAATTATTACATTAGAGAATTTAACTTTATTTTACGTGTATATATTTAATTAAATTAATTAATTTTTTATACACATGATGAGATTATGTTGAATTTGATATATACTTGGTGTGTATTTAATATTTTCATCACCAAGTCTCCTAGGGTATAATTGTAAAAATGATTTTTGGATACAGTCAGGGTGCTGCAAGCCGCCGACGGCGTGCAGCTATGGGGCGGCGGCAATGATGGGTCAGGACCCGGATTGCTACCGGTGGAGCAACTCGCCAGAGATGCTGTGCTACGAGTGCGACTCATGCAAGGCGGGGGTGCTAGAAGACATGAGAAGCAAGTGGCACAAGGTGTCCGTCCTCATCATCGTCATGCTCGTCTTCCTTATTGGCATTTACTCCATTGGGTGCTGTGCGTTCAGGAACACCAGAAGATCCGAAACCGATTACCCGTATGGAGAGAACCGCATGACCAAGGTCCGACCCAGATGGGATTACTATTGGTAAGTGACCCACATTAATCTTTCTTTTATTTAATGACTCCTGCTAACCTAATTAACCGACCTCCTTTGTTGCACTGTGGGCAAGCCTTGGTTTTGTAGGCCTGGTTACATCTTTGGGCTGGGCCAGGCCTCTTTGTCTTTGTTGTGTCATGGAGGAGATTTTTTTTTAATCTTTTCCGAAAAGATGCTACTTAGCATTCAACTAATTCACGAAATTAAGAGAACTATTTTCCTATTATTTTTAATTTAAATATAAAATATTATTTTAAATAAAAAATTGAAAATCGTCAAAATGTAAACATTGACATTTTAATTAAGAAAATTTAAAAATAACGGTCCAAGTCACCCTTATCTTATGTATGGAAAAACTTTTAAATTTGAATTTGTATAGATTTGAATAAAATATAATATAAAATTGTATTGAGTTTTGTTTAAATATTTCAAATCTAAATTCAAAAGCTAAAATTCATGCTCTCAAATGTTACGCTAAGGAGTTTCAATAGAGGAGAATTACTTCTAAGATGGTTTGGTTTAGGGGATATCGCTGAAAAAAAAAGGAGAGTTATCATTTTCGAAAACCTATCTTAAGAGGAATGAAGTTTCACGTGTTTTGATTGAGTGTGAAACATTTTCTAAGTTTGTCTCTTTCTAAAACGCACTCGAGATACAAGCAACAATTAACAACAAATTTTTATATTAAAAGCCTTAAATTTTAGTCTTAGTAAGGAACAAAAGACAGAGGAGATGCTAGTTGACCACTTATACATTGACAAGTCCGCGTGCTTGAATAAGAAAAAAATTTAAACCATTCAAATTTTAATATTAACATTGGCAGTATGTTAGAAAATAGAACCACTTATTGATTAGATTAATCAACATTTACTGTATTTTCAAGTAAAAAATAAGCCGTTTAATTATTGAAAGTTGTCAATGTGACAACATGAAAATAGTGCCCGACTTTATATAAAAGGGCTAATAAGTATTTTCCCACTTGATACGAGTTTTCTTTTTTGAGGAGTAACACGTTAAAGGCAAGGAACCATATTCTTCTTCTTGTTGGGTATTTTTCATTCTTTATTAAATATTTGGGCTTTAAAATTTAAAGTATAATCACTTGAAAATTTCATGCAATTGTACAATAATGTAGATGGTTATAATTATTCTTGAGGGGGAAGACTTCAAAATTAAATTCTCTCTCTCTCTCTCTCTCCCTCTCTCTCTCTCTCTCTCTATCTCTCTCTCTCTCTCTCTCTCACACACACACACACACACATATGCTCATGGTTTGCTTTCTGTATGCAGTTGGAGATGGTTGTATGACAGAAAAGAATGGCTTTATTAACTCATGGAGCGTTTTGGTGTTTCAATTCTCAGTTTGTAACATCTTTTGTACCCCAAAGATGGAACAATTCTATTGTTTTTCAGAGTATGGTCATTGAGGCTTTTAAGGCCTTCTTTATTTGTTGCAGAGAAGTGTTGCTTTTGTACACAAAAAAAAGAAAGAAAAAAATTTACTTTATCTCAAGGGCATATAATATACGTGGTATTTCTTACTTCAGTTTACAACCTCAGAGACATTGGCGGTCTTCATACTTGATACAAGGAGGGGGAAGGACTATCCCAGCCAACTTAGACTCAATTTTTGATGCATGAATATAAGATTTTACTTTTAATTAAAAGATTCAATTGACAACTGAGAAAAGGGAATTTTAGGTATTGTTAAAAAAGATTTTTTGCATTGCTGCTTTTATTAAGATGTGAATTGATTTTTTTGCCTGTTTAAATTAGCACTAAGTACAATAATTAATTACTATAAAAAACTCTGAAATAATAAGGGATATTCAATAGACACAAATCAGTCATATTAATATAAAGAAGACATCAAAAAAATTTATACAAATGAATTCTTCCAAGTGAATGGAAAAATCATAAAACCAAAGGCTGCTTCTGAATGTCCTATATATCTTAATAGTAGGTTACAAGAGGCTTTTTCTTATTAAAGTTAGAGACATACATTAATTACAATCATCAAGATTAACAATTTTTTTTTTTTCATTCAATGCAATCTATGTCATCACTTATAAGGTTGAAACAATTTTTTTTTTTTATTTTGGATGATGTGGGAACTTTAGCCACCGATGAGCCACATTGGACCCCCTGATGCGGCACCAAACCCATGGGATGCTGAAATGCACCACAACCAACAATTTAAGGTTATAATAAGGTTATATTGTTTCAATCTATTATTTCAATAGATTTATTAAATTTATTTTTATTTGTTTATATAATTTGTCAATTTATAGTTAGTGTTAATTTTGAAATTTAATTATGTCAATGAGAAAATATGAATCGGGATATGAAAAACGAAGAAAAAAAAAAATAGAAGAATTAGTGTCATCTCAAAAGGGAGCTCTTGATAAATTTATTTTTAATTCTAAACAAAATATAAATGAGCAAGATGAAAATCCTCTAAGAAACGAGCAATCAATTTCAGAGATAGAATTAGAATCTAATAATAATAATAATAATAAAGAAAACATTGATTAGTGATTTTGCATATCAAAAAGTTAGAAAAATTAATTTTAAATAAAAATAAAAATTAAACAAAATATTAAGGGTCATTGATTAAATCATTCGTCTAATGCTCCATTTGTGAAGAGCCGATCCTAAAGACTATTTATCTTCCTAAGTAATAGATGAAACACCCTACTGCATGACAAGTGGGCTATCAATGAATATAAATATGTTCTCCTTCTTTCCTATAAGTTATTTGGCATTGACCAAGACCTCCAAGTGTATCACTCCATGCAATATGGGTCATCCTCCACAAAGCGGAAATCCCAATCGTTTTTGAAAATGAAAACAATAAATTGTATGGTGAATTTTTTATATTAAGTATGCGTTTGTTTAGCTACTTTCAAAATTGTTACTAAATATAAAAATTGAAAAAATAAATTTGATTCGCTTTAATCAATTTTATTACATAACAATATTATTACTAAAAGGAGGGTTATTCTCGGTGTCCATTGTTTTCATTGTATTTGGAAAACAATATCTAAAAGTACAAACAAAAAATCTTAATACCATTTTGTGAAAATTTAACTTTTTAAGATTGTATTTAAATAAACACAATATGATTTTATATATATATATATATATATATATATATATATATTATTGTGACTAAGTTCACAATTCTAGAAGAAAAAAAAATCTGTTTTTTCTTCATAGATGTGTTTTGGGCCTGAGGCACTGAGGCATCTCTGGGTCAGGACCATCTAATCTCAAGGGCATGGATAACAAACAGATGGATTCATGGTCTAGAAAAATATTCAAGTGGGTCGAACAGGCCCGTTGCTTGGGAGGCCCATATTGCCTTTTATGGGAACTGGTTTGCTATTAAAAATGGATTATACATCCATTAGCAGGGGTCCAAAATGGATTATTATTTGTTAAGTAGTGCGTAACATCTTTGTTAAGAAATGATTTTTTTGGATTTGTAATCCTGTTTTAGTTGGTTGTTGATGTTATTTTTGGGAGGCTTTCAATTTTTTATGTGTAATCTCTCAATGCTTATCTTGTAATCACGGTATTTCCCACCAAAAGTAAAGGTATATTAATAAATAATTAGGAGATGTCGCCCTCCTTTAATTTAAAAAAAAAAAAGTCTTTGTTGAGAAATGATGTTTGATTTAAAATCAGTTTGAAGAATGTTTTAAAATAGTTAAATTTCAATTTAAAATGATTTTAGAAAGGATATTAATTTCCAAATTTAAAAATAATATTTTAATTTATGAATAATTTTACACTAAAATCATGATTTTTTTTCCAAATACACAGTATTGCATAAATTACTATATATAGAAACTAGAAAGATTGAGAATCCTTTCATATAAAAGGGACAACGGTAGGCTTGTTAGTGTCACAATATTATTCAAAATCTTTAGTCACCTATTTAATTGTAGAAATATTTTTTATTTTCTGAAAAAATAGAAGAATTCTAACTTAATTTTTTGAGTTTTTCAAGATTTGTATTAAAAATATAAAAATAAAGAGTTTGTTTGAGCTGTGCAAAATAGTTTCCTATTTTTATTTTTAGAATTCAAAAGAAGTAGAAAAAAAAAAAAAATAGAACTTGTTTCAACTTTTTAAAAATTATATAAGGTAATATTTGTGATATGAATTTTGGTACTTGGATTCCATACTCCTCTATTTTATAGTTTGTCATATTCCACTTAAATTAAAAGTTAAGATCTTAATTCCATGTTCTCAAATGTAAAATAAGAAATGCTTTTTTTTGCTTTTTTTTTTTAAGTATAAATCTAGAAAATTTAAAAAAAAAAATTGTGACTTTTAATAATTATTTAAAATTATAAGTAAAAATAAATTTAAATAAATATAAAAGTTGTGAGGCTTTCATGTTGGAGGCATTGGAAGTATCTTGTATGGAGTGTTTCAAGTATACCAATGGGCCAAAATTTATTTTATTTAAAAAAAAAAAAAATAGAGGCGCATTGGGGAGGGGACAATGTGGGAAAAGAAAATTTTTTGACACTTATTAATGGATCTTAGGAGCTGTTTAGTTTAGGAAAATATCTTGTTATTGTTTGGCAAATTTTTTATGTAAATGTTAGGACATTAGAAAACAAAATATGGGAATAGTCATTCTTTTTTCTTTTTCTTTTTTCTTATTAAGTACTTATAAAAAAGTTTCACAATATTATTTGAATTGTAGTATCAATATAATTTTTTTTATAACTAATTGTAACTTATTTATTCCTAAGAATGAACACTTACGAATTAAATATAAGGTAACTCTTGAAATCCAACAACATAATGATAATTTATTCAAAGTAGAAAAAAACCATGAAAATTAGAAGCAAATTCTTATGTTAAAAGTCCTAGAACCTTACTTCAAAATGCCCTCAAAAGTAAAATAAAAAAATTTAATTTCTTAAAAAAAAATAGAGAAGTTCATTAGTGTCATTATTGGTAAGGTTGTAATTGTCCTTATAAGCAATAAGAGAAAGAAGAGGATATTTAACAAAATTTTTGGGTCCAGCCAAAGCACAATTTTTCACGAAGTGGGCAAGAGAATTATAATTCCATTTTATAACCAAAATTGGAAGTTTGAAAGTTGTTATTCTACTGACAAATATCTTTCAAAGCCTTGTGAGACTTTCAAAAAGAGCATTGCTTGCAGTTGATATTGTGTGTTGTTGAATTGTAAAATTATTTTTAACATTCAAAGTTCAATATAGGGATTGTACTATTTATATGATGGTTGTACTATTTATATGGTGATTGCACTATTTATTTAGTGGCTACACAAGTTTACAAAAGTGGCTTCATAAGTCTATAAAGGTGGCTGCCTAAATTTACAAATATGTGCTGCAGAAAAGAGAATTCAACAAAGGTGGACAATACTCTTTACTATAAATAGAGATGCCTACTAGGAGTAGTAGGTGGTAGATCAGATTTTCTATTCTTTTGGTTTTCTGAATTAGTTTTGAAAGTTGATTCAAAATTGTATTTCTATTCCATGATTTTCTGTTATGATGCATGACACTTACAGAGGTCTTTTCAAATCAAAAAGGGGCTTGAGGCAAGGGGATCCATTGTTGCCGTATATTTTCATAATCATAAAAGAAGTTTTTTCTAAATTAATCCAAAAAAAAATTTTGATTGAGAAACGGATTTTACCGTTTATACGTTCGAGTGTACAACTATTATATCGCATTTAATGTACACGAATGATGTTATATTTACTAATGCTGGAAAAAATCTATTAAATAAGTTAATGGAGGTGATTAAGTTGTATGAAAACTGAACTGGTCAAAGGGTGAATAAAGATAAATCAGTTATTTTTTTATCAAAGAAGTTGGGTGCTCAGAGAAAGGGAAAAATTTTTCAAGAGACTAGTTTTATTGAAGGTAAATTTCCTTTTACGTATTTGGGTGTGCCGATAGTAGATGGTAAATTGAAGGGCTGTCATTTTGACCCTTTAATTCAAAAATTAGTAAGAGAGTTGAGGGCTGAAAAAGTAGACTGTTGTTTCAAGGAGGTCGTCTAGTTTTGTTGAGAAATGTGCTTTCGAGCATGTCATTGCATCTGTTAGCTGTTCTAAATGTATCGAAACTGGTGATAAAAAAAATACAAGGTATGCTTGCTTCTTTTTTTTGGGGATTTAAGGATGGAAAAAAAACAAATGAAATGGAGGGCTTGGAAGAAATTGTGTGTTCCTGTGGAGGAATGGGGCATAGGAGTAAGGAACATTTCGAAAGTGCAACAGTCTTTATTCATGAAGTTTGATTGGCAGTTATTAACACAAAATTCTTTATGGGCAAGATTTTTTAAAGCTAAATATGTTAAAGGAGAACATATTGCTCTTTGCATACCACATGGATCGTATTCTTCTTTTTGAAGGAAAATTCTGCAAGGTATGTCTGAACTATTAAGTAAATTTAAGTGGAAGGTTAGAGAAGGAGATGTAAAATTGTAGTATGATAAATTTCTGGATTTAGGACCTTTGTTTTCAGAATGTCCAGATGGTGCACATTCACATATCAGATTAAAAGATTTGGTTATCAATAATACATGAGATGTGGCAAATGTTGGGCTTTTGTGGAGCCTAGTTGTGTCTTAATTTGGATAACGACCCGACCTCTGTTTAATTAGAGATTTCTATCCTAAGGCTTAGTCCATGGAGCGAAGGCTTGGGCCGTGAGGCAACGCCCCCGGGGAAAATTTTTGGAGCCCATTCGGAACGGAACCCTAGGTGCAACATATAAAAAGGGTGCTTTCGGGTGATTAGGTTTTGTGTGGTTGTATCCGCGAGAGAGAGCGAGAGCGAGAGAATTATATCGCCGCACTCTCTGTGCTTTCTTCCTGATAATATTGAAATCCCTGCAACTCCGTGGACGTAGGCAAAATTACCGAACCACGTAAAAGCGCAAGAATGTGGATAGAGAAATCTCTTTAATTACTCCTAATTCTTACTCCTTTTGGTGATTATTCTTGTACTTATCATCTCCGGATCTCATTTTTTTTTCTTTGTCTGCTCCAGGGTAGGCAGTGGGGAAAAATAGCGAGGGAACGAAAGAAAAAAACAGAGAAACGAGGAGAGGCAACAAATGAACGCTAAAGTGGCTACAAGAAAAGAGGCGCTTGTTTAATCAAGAAAAGAGGCCAAAAAGCAATTTCTTGGAGTTCTGTCCTTAGAAGCATCTAATAGCCTCCATCCACCATTTTCTCACAGAAGGACGGAGAAAACAAAAACTAAAAGGTGAGGGAGACAAAGAAAAAGTGCAGTACAAGGGAGAAAACCAAAAACAAAAAGAAAACAGATGAAAGAGGCAAAAAAAGAACATGTAAAAAAGGAGGTGGGGCAAAAGGAAACATACGAAAGGGGTCCTACGGACTTTTTCCAGTTGATCATATCACGCGGGAGAAATTGTAACGGAGATACTTCCTGACCGAACTGTATTACACGTACAGTTCCTTCTATAGGGACGAACCGTTTGGGGCGAAGGGGGTTGAATACAAATAAAAATCGACTAAACAACAAAGAAGGATCATTTGCTTATTCCTCAGCCAAGGAACAGAACCCTGTACTTTCACTGGAACATTCTACTGCTTCTAGGAGAAAAACCTGCTACTATGAAGGATGAGGAATGGACTCTCCTTGACAGCCAGGTACTGGGAGTTATAAGATTAACTCTGTCCAGGTCTGTTGCACACAACGTCGTGAAGGAGAAAACTACAGCAGATTTGATGAAGGCTCTATCTAGTATGTATGAAAACCCATCAGCAAATAACAAGGTACATCTGATGAAGAAATTATTTAATTTAAAGATGACAGAAAACGCATTTGTAGCACAACATCTGAATGAGTTCAATACTATCACAAATCAATAATCATTGGTAGAAATTGATTTTGATGATGAGATTCGTGCATTGATTGTTTTGGCTTCGTTGCCAAACAGTTGGGAGGCAATGAGGATGGTAGTAAGCAATTCTACTAGAAAGGAAAAACTGAAGTATAATGATATACGAGATTTAATTTTGGCTGAGGAGATTCGCAGAAGAGATGCAGGCGAAACCTCAGGATTCGGCTCTGCCCTAAATCTTAAGACCAGAGGCAGAGGTAATGACCAAAATTCAGATCGGGGTAGATCAAAATCCAGAAACTATAATCGAAACAGAAGTAAGTCCAGACCTGGCCAAAAGGGACAATGCTGGAACTGCGGGAAAACAGGTCACTTTAGGAGACAATGCAAAAGTCTTAAGAAGAAGAGTGAGGATGATTCCGCTAATGCTGTAACAGAAGAGGTACAGGATGCACTACTTCTTGCAGTAGACAGTCCACTTGATGATTGGGTTTTGGACTCAGGAGCTTCATTTCATACTACTTCACACCATGAAATCATACAGAATTATGTAGCAGGAGATTTTGGTAAGGTATATTTGGCTGATGGTACAGCCTTGGATGTTGTGGGTATGGGAAACGTCCGGATGTCACTGCCAAATGGGTCTGTTTGGTTACTAGAGAAGGTACGACATATTCCTGACCTGAGAAGGAATTTGATTTCTGTCGGACAGCTTGATGATGAAGGGCATGCGATGTTGTTTGCTGGTGGCACTTGGAAGGTTACAATGGGAGCCAGAGTATTGGCTCGTGGAAAGAAATTTGATACTTTATACATGACGTCAAGTCCAAGAGATACAATTGCAGTTGCTGAAGCAAATACTGATACAAGCTTATGGCACCGCAGACTTGGTCACATGAGTGAGAAGGGGATGAAGATGCTGCTGTCAAGAGGGAAACTGCCGGAATTGAAGTCTGTTGATTTTGAATTGTGTGAAAGCTGCATCTTAGGAAAGCATAAAAGGGTGAGTTTCTTGAAAAGTGGCAGAACACCGAAGGCTGAAAAATTAGAGTTAGTGCACACAGATTTATGGGGTCCTTCTCCTGTTGCATCCCTTGGGGGTTCAAGGTACTACGTTACTTTCATTGATGACTCAACCAGAAAGGTATGGGTTTATTTTCTGAGAAATAAATATGATGTATTTGAAACTTTTAAGAAGTGGAAGGCTATGGTTGAGACTGAGACAGGTTTGAAAGTAAAGTGTTTGAGGTCGGACAACGGAGGAGAGTACATAGATGGAGGGTTCAGAGAGTATTGTGCTGCGCATGGAATCAAAATGGAAAAGACCATTCCTGGGACACCACAGTAGAATGGTGTGGCTGAGCGCATGAACAGAACTCTCAACGAGCGTGCCAGGAGTATGAGGCTACATGCTGGATTACCAAAAATTTTTTGGGCTGATGCTGTCAGTACTGCAGCTTATCTGATAAACCGAGGACCTTCAGTTCCCATGGAATTTAGACTTCTTGAAGAGGTTTGGAGCGATAAAGAGGTAAATTTTTCTTACTTAAAAGTTTTTGGTTGTGTTTCTTATGTTTATGTTGATTCTGATGCTCGTAGTAAACTTGATGCAAAGTCCAAAATATGTTATTTCATTGGCTATGGTGATGAGAAATTTGGCTATCAGTTTTGGGATGAACAAAATAGGAAAATCATCAGAAGTAGAAATGTGATATTTAACGAATAGGTTATGTACAAGGACAGGTCAACTGTAGTGTCAAATGTCACAGCGATAGATCAGAAAAATTCTGAGTTTATTAACTTAGATGAGTTGACTGAAAATACTGTCTAGGAAAGGGGTGAAGATAATAGGGAGAATGTAGAATCGCAGGAAATTCAAATTACACCTGTAGCTGCGGTTCGTAGATCTTCCAGGGCCACTAGACCTCCACAACGTTATTCACCTGCTTTAAATTATCTTCTGCTAACTGATGGTGGTGAGCCAGAGTGTTATGATGAAGCCTTGCAGGACAAGAGTTCAAGCAAGTGGGAGTTAGCCATGAAGGATGAGATGGACTCCTTGTTGGGGAATCAGACATGGGAACTAACTGAATTTCCAATAGGGAAGAAGGCTCTACACAACAAGTGGGTATACAGAATAAAGAACGAACATGATGGTAGCAAGCGCTACAAAGTCAGATTAGTTGTCAAAGGGTTTCAGCAAAAGGAAGGCATTGACTTTACAGAAATATTTTCTCCAGTTGTGAAGATATCAACAATTAGACTGGTACTGGGAATGGTGGCTGCAGAAAATCTACATCTTGAGTAGTTAGATGTGAAAACGGCATTCCTTCACGGTGACTTGGAGGAAGACATCTACATGATTCAGCCAGAAGGGTTCATTGTCCAGGGACAAGAGAATTTAGTCTGCAAACTGAAAAAGAGCTTGTATGGTCTAAAACAAGCTCCAAGACAGTGGTATAAGAAGTTTGATAGCTTTATGCATAAAATTGAGTTCAAGAGATGTGAAGCTGATCACTGTTGTTATGTTAAGTTCTTTGACAATTCTTATATCATTTTACTGCTATATGTAGATGATATGCTTATTGCAGGGTCTAGCATTGAGGAGATTAATAATCTGAAGAAGCAATTGTCAGAACAGTTTGCAATGAAGTATTTGGGAGCTGCAAAGCAAATCCTTGGAATGAGAATTATTAGAGACAAGGCTACTGGTACATTGAAGCTTTCACAGTCAGAGTATGTGAAGAAAATTCTCAGTAGATTCAACATGAATGAATCTAAACCAGTGAACACACCCTTGGGGAGTCATTTCAAACTAAGCAAGGAACAGTCACCGAAGACAGAAGAAGAAAGGGATCATATGAGCAAGGTGCCCTATGCTTCAGCTATTGGCAGCTTGATGTATGCTATGGTGTGTACAAGGCCAGACATTGCACATGCAGTGGGAGTCGTGAGCAGATTCATGAGTAGGCCAGGAAAGCAGCATTGGGAGGCAGTAAAGTGGATTCTGAGATATTTGAGGAGTTCATCAGATACATGTCTTTGCTTCACTGGTGCAAGTTTGAAACTGCAGGGTTATGTAGACGCTGATTTTGCTGGTGATAATGATAGTAGAAAGAGTACTACTGGATTTGTATTTACTTTGGGTGGTACAGCTATATCTTGGGCTTCTAATTTGCAAAAGATTGTTACTTTGTCTACTACAGAAGTTGAGTATGTTGCAGCAACTGAAGCTGGAAAGGAGATGATTTGGCTACATGGTTTCTTAGAGGAACTGGGTAAGAAGCAGAAGATGGGCATTCTACACAGTGACAGTTAGAGTGCAATTTTTCTTGCCAAAAATTCGGCTTTTCATTCAAAGTCGAAACATATACAAACAAAATACCACTTTATCTGTTACCTTGTTGAAGATAAGCTGGTAATACTTGAAAAGATATGTGGATCTAAGAACCCAGCAGACATGTTGACTAAGGGTGTTACTATTGAGAAACTGAAGCTATGTGCAGCTTCAGTTGGTCTTCTAGCTTAAGGAGAGGAGGTTGAATTGCAAGGATGAGGGATTGTTTTTCAGGAGGATTGCAGTTGATATTGGTGATTGAACTAGTCTCCAAGTGGGAGATTTGTTGGGCTTTTGTGGAGCCTAGTTGTGTCTTAATTTGGATGACGACCTGACCTCGGTTTAATTAGAGATTTCTATCCTAAGGCTTAGTCCATTGAGCGAAGGCTTGGGTTGTACTCGTGGGGGTCCGGGGGCTATGCTCCCGGGGAAAATTTTTGGAGCCCATTCGGAACGGAATCCTAGGCGCAACATATAAAAAGGGTGCTTTCGGGTGATTAGGTTTTGTGTGGTTGTATCCGCGAGAGAGAGCGAGAGCGAGAGAATTGTATCGCCGCACTCTCTATGCTTTCTTTCTGATAATATTGAAATCCCTGCAACTCCGTGGACGTAGGCAAAATTGGCGAACCACGTAAATATTGTCTTGTGCATATGATTGAATTTTTCTTTGACGTTATTCTTTCTCTATTTGTTTCTCACAGGTTTGGGGAATTTGTTCGTATATTCCTAACAGCAAATTTGCAAAGGATTTTGAGATTTAATAAAGCAGAAAAAGTGATGGAAAAAGTTGGAAAACTTAGAAACTCTTCGGACCTACTGCTATGGCTCCCGGAAAAGGATAGTTGCTTTAATACAAAATCCGCATGGGATGTTATTAGAGTTAGAGCTCCAAAATTTGATTGGGTAAAGTGGGTTTGGAATAAATGGTTACCGAAAAAAAATGTTATCTGTATGTGGAAGACTGCTTTTGAATGCTTAAGCATTGATGAAAAGGTGAGAATGGTGGAGGTATCACTTGCTTCGTCATGTAATTGTTGTGAGATGAGGCAACTAAAAGATATGGAGCATGTGTTAAATAAGGGAGATCTTGCAGTTGATGTATGGAGGAAGGTTTCTGTAACGACCCGGCCCTTTACACGGACTCAGGTGTCACTCACATACATCAAATACCTATACATGTTCAAGATATAGAAACAACCCGCCCTAAATAGGGACATATGGGTATAAATCATACATAATCATGATGTAAATGTCGCAGAAAAACATAAACATCCATTGAGATTACTACTAGCCTTATACCAAAGTTCACTAATACATCTATAATTTACATACATTCGGACTTAGAGTAATCGTCATATTACAACCCTCCAAAAAGGACTTTCATCCAGTTTAGTACAAAATTTAGATGCTTATGTAAGCTAACCAAAATAACATCCCCAGTCCCTTTATCTACTAGGACTGACGCACTGATGGACCTGAAAACAAAGGTTGTAAGATAGGGTAAGACACCTCTCAATAAGGAAGAAGGAGTTACAATAGTGTATGATTGCATACATGCATATTTTCATTCAACATCTGGAATATAAATTAAATATTTTCAATATAGTAATGCATCAGTTATATCATTATTCATATTACAAAATTCCCACATTTGTCTTTCGACCATTTAATGATTTATCAGATGACCAACAGCAAAATATCCCTATAGCCAGTTTTACCCCGTCGCTCGGGTTGTGCACTGATACTCGTCCAATGCCCTGTTCGTGCAGACACTGCCGAGTACCTACATACGATCCGACTGCCTCCATTGGCCTAATATCAGCCAATGGTTTCACCCTACTAGCCGACCATCTTAGTACCCACATCGTTTAATACGGGTGGTTGCACGTGTACATCTAACTACGATATCATGCCATATCATATAATAGTGGTTTTATTTCACCCTGCAAAGAAAGTATTTTTCAACCCTCCCAGGACTCTCAAGCTATGGTTCCGTGTATCATAAATTCAATTTATATAAATATGATTTTATCTCCCATAATCTATATCAATAGTATAGAAATAATCCCATCGGGTTCAAACCGGCATCTTTCCACTCAGTTTACCCCTCTTTGTTTACTGATGCGGCTCGATGTATCACCAGCTTCTATTTATCACATTGTCAGTATAACAAATTGGAATTTCATTCCCATATTCTATTTCAGTAGTATAGAAAATACATTCATTTCCATTTCAATATATATCACACAAGTTTAATACAAAAACCCGCTAAATGATAGAAATTCAATATACATAGTTTAACTAAATAAATAAAGGAATCAAGCCTCTCCTACTATAGTATAAACACAAATAACAATGTTTGTAAAATTTGGAGATCATACGTCGAAATCCTTGTTTTTACCAAAAATCGTAAAATCGTCAAACCAGCATTTCTACTTGGTAAAATTTCACAAATAAGCAGTTAAATCATACATAATAACATAAATTAGCTTTTTAGCGGTTTAGTTTTCCAAAATAACTGTTGTAATCAAGTTCCCCTTACCTTATACTCGAAATGAAATTTCGTACGAAAACGGTCCAAAACGACAACCCGAGATCCCGAAAACCTAAAACCATAGAAAATAACCTTACTATGTTTTTTGCTGCTATCCAAATATCCAATCAAAATTAGGATCAGATTCCTACCTCGATTCTTGGGAAAACCCGAAAATCTCCGAAACGACGATCCGATTCGTTAAACTTGTAGAGTTTTCTCTTCTGGTCCACGCAATAACCTCCGTTTTTGGAAACGGACGACGAACGGCGAAGGATCTTAGAGAGAGAGAGAGAGAGAGAGAGAGAGAGAGAGAGAGAGAGAGAGAGAGAGAGAGAATAAGAGAATTTAAAGAATAAAACCTAACTTAACCCTTAAGTAATCTAAATAAATATCTCCTCCAAGATATTTATATATAAATATCTCAAAATATCTTCTCCAAAATATTTATTTATTTATTTATTTATTTTATGTTTATTTATTATTATTTATTATTATTATTATTTATTTTAATTTTATTTATTTATTTATTTATTTATTTTTCTTGGGGTCGGGTTACTACAGTTTCAGTGGAGGTAGGTGTGACTTTTCTTAGACAACAAAATTGAAAAGAAAGAGTCCAAATGTGGTTTAATAGGGCTTCCAGACATTCTCAATTGGGAACATTGATGAGTTTGATTCCTTGTTTCGTAGTTTGAAGGTTGTGGAGAAGAAGATGTGTGACTAAAATGGAGGGAAAATTGGAGAGTAGTACAAATGTGTGACTGTCCATTAAGTATTGGGTGGGAGTTTTGAGTAAGAACATGACAGGAATGGCTCAGTTAAAGGATGCCGATGTTCGGATATTGTAGAATCTGGAAGTGCAAATTGTGAATAAAAGAAATAAAAATATGCAAAGTGTGAGATGGCTAAAACTGAGATAAAGGAGGTTGAAACTATATTTGGATGGAAGCAGCTTGGGGAACCCAGTGCCGGTGGGTGGTGATGGCATCCTTAGAGACTATACATGTTCTTTTATTTTTGGTTTTTCAAAATATTTTGATTCTTGTTAATGAAGTTAAATTGAGAGCTGTGATTGAAAGATTAAAGATTTGCAAATATTTGGGCATAGCATTATTGACATTAAATGTGATTCGAATATTGTAATAAATTGGATAAGATCCAGTAAGTGTTCTTTGTGGTATTTGAGATTTTTGGGAGCAGTTTATTGGTTTATTAGAGGGAGTAAACTTTTCGATAAATCATTTGTATAGAGAAGGGAATAAAGTGACAGATACTTTAACTCGACAATGTACTATGGGGAGGAATAGTTTGTTTATAAATAGTAGTTAATTTCCCAAACTTATCAATGATTTGTATTAATTGGAAAAGATGGGTACAACTTTTATGAGGTATATTTAGTTGGTTTCCTTTTGGTATTGGTATATATTTATTTTATTTTATTTCTTTTATTGATTTGATACGTGAGATAGTTTATTGGTTAATAGGTCCTTGTTTAGATTTGTTTGGACTTGTAGTCCTGTTTTGGTTAGATGTTGATATTGTTTTTGGGAGGTCTTTAAATTTTTTTTTCTATATGTAATTTCTCATTACTTGTCTTGTAACCATGGTATTCTTCTGTTAAAAGTGAGGATATATCAATAAATAAATAGAGGTGACGCCCTTCTTTAAAAAAAAAAAAAAAAAGACTTATATAACTAAATCCTTAATCTCAATTTTTATTGAAATGAATACGTCAAGATCACGCAAAAATTAAGAAATGATAATGGCTACTTATGATAGCGCCGTGCTAAGGCGGATAAGTGAAAGGAAGTGGCTAAGAATAGAAGTATGACTTGCCTGGATGAGGTGTTTGTCAAAATGGGCCATATGGAATAGCCATTAATACATCTTAGTTTTCAATGAGAAAACGACTAAAATTTTTATATTCGTAGCTTGCAGACATATTACGGCTCTTATCGAAGCTAGCTCAATTAATTAATTAGTTCCAATTGCATAAATTTTAATAAAAATCAACATTATTTATTGATTTTAAATTTTAATAAATATTTTCAAGAGAAACACTTCATATATATATATATATATATAATTAAGTGATTAAGGATTAAATTAACAATTCTAACAATTTTTTTATACATTTTATGTTTTATACTAGATAATGTTTGATTTATGAAATATCGTTTGAGTAAAGGAGATATGTAATGGGACGATTTAGTTGTTTCAAAAACATGATATATTGTTATCATAAAACGAATGTAATATCAAATCTTATTAAATTTGTGACTCATATTAATGTATACGGAAAGCATGGTGAGGAAAAAAAAAAAAGGAAACTGGGTTTTAGCAAGGAACTGTCGACAGTTTGGTTGACGGTTATATCACTAGTTTAGCCTCGGAAAGAAACCGTCAGCGCACGGTTACATTGACGGTTTAGCCTCCGAAAGAAACTATCGATGATTTTCAGCCTTTTAATTAGTTATTAGTTATCAGTATGTTAGTTAGTTATTAGTTATGTTAGTTTATTATCAATACATATATATAAATAGATGAATGATTCATGTAAAATTTACGCAAAAAATGCAATACAAAGTTTTTTTTTTTTATCATTTTTCATCTATAAGACTATGTTTTTCTCTTTATTTTTCTTGCAATCCATTTTCTTTCTTTTATTCGCATAAATCTTTACGAATCATAACATAAAATAAATAAAGACATTTTATTTTTGAATTTCATAATAAAAATACTTGTTCTTATCTGAGCCGTCCATCTTGGATGATGCATGATTTGATTTTTTTAAATGATTATTTTCATGTGTAATTTTTATTACAATTTCATCTCTTTTTTTATTTTTCGAATTTCTGAATCCAATTATACAATGTGAGGATGAGATGCAGTCCATGCTTTATTTCATTATCTTTTCATATCTCTCATAATATTTGAATATGAGATCTTTAATATAAAAATTCTAAACTTTTGGACCGTTTTGAGCTTAAGAAAATATCAAAATTTAATAATATATATAAATTAAATGCAAAAAAATCATTTTTTGTGTTTAAGTATCAAGAAAAGTAGGAAGGAAAGTAAAATATATAATATGTCAGTGAAACAAATTTAATTATAGGTTTCATTAATATTTTATTTTCTTAATTTTCAATAATATTAGAATAGATATTTCTTTTTCATTCTATTCGATAAAGAATAAAACCAAAAAATAATCTTTCTTGGTTTAATTTCAAGATTGGCATTGATATACATTTTCGGGGAAAGTTACCAAACTGTACGGATGGGTAAGAAAAATAAAAAATTGATTCGAATCGGACTGAAAAATCAGTTCACCATTTTTTCAATTCAGTTTAGGTTCGGGAATTTTATTTTTTCAATTATTAGTTCGGTTTCAGATTGGTCCATTCAATAATCACAATTAATCAAATCGATGCAATATACTATAATATATTTAGAAAATAAATATTATTTATAATATATATAAAATTTAAATAATTTAAATTTAAAAAAAATTATATTGATCTAACATTCATGCCCAAATTTTTTATTTTGAATATTTTAAATTTATATATTGATTTTTATGAAAGAAAATATCACTTATGGTGACCTTAAAATTTTAAATTATGTTTAATGGTTTAATTTAGTTAATCAATAGATATTAATTTTAAAACTAGTTAACCAAATTTCAATTAATCATTTTAAATAATTTAATTGTAGTTCATCTTTTTTAGAGAGTCGAAACTTCAGTTCAATTAAAGATTCGACGCGGAACCATACGCACCCAAACCAAGCTAAAGTAATAAAAAATTCAGCCAAGCCGGGACCAGTGTGGTCCATCCATCCATAGCCACACGGACAAAATTTTAATAATGGGCCACTTACATATATGCTTATGGTGACAAACAGAAACCCCTAGCCGGTAGAGACCCGCTTATAATTATTGTATTACTATTTCCTCCGACCTTTCTTAGTATATACCAGCTAGCATAAACAGAGACCCCGTCGTATATATATGCTTATGGTGACAAAACCGAGATCCCGTCGGAAGCTAGCCGGTGGAGACCCGCTTCACAATTATTGAATTACTAATCCCTCTGACCTTTCTTACGTCCCACTGAGTTTCTGACCTTTCTTACGTTTCTGCAGTCAAGTTGGGCAGGCCTTTAAACCAACCTTCCAATTAATAAAAAATCCAAGACTACTACTCCGCCTTCCAAACGCACTCTGAAATTCTCACCATGCTTGCATGCTCTGTTTCTGCTCTGTTTTGACTTTTAAGCTGCCCTTGCTCGTATGAATTCATGATCAACAATTCTTTTGGGCGCGTTGGCTTGACCCATCGCCCAGGTTATTATTATTATTGTTATTATTATTATTATTATTATAAATTTTTTAAAATTTGAAAGTTAATTGTGTTGAAAAAAGAATATAAAGATAAGTTGTGAAAAATTAAATTTTAAAAAAATTTCAGTCGAGACATACATAGTACTGTTGTTTTGAAAAATTAATACAAAAGATTTGTTGGGATATACTCTTTGAATAAAACAACCCTTCCCATCAATATACACTCACCAATTACCCCCAGGGTGTGGTTCAGGTGGTAGTGCCGACTGCAAGAGTGCATTTCACGATGTCAGGTGTTCAAACCCTCTCGGATTCTTTTTCGCTCCTGGATTCCTGAATTTACCTTCCCTTTGAAGTTGTGGGATCAACTTCAAGGGGCGCAAGATTAGTCACGTGAACCGTAAAACGGACACGTGGATACCCAGTGCGTAATCCAAAAAAAAATATACACTCACCAATTGAGATATACTTATATATAAAATGACCAATCGAGATATAATTATAAAATTAATTATTATAAAACAGCTACAAAATGATCATAAAATGAGCAGAAAACCGCACAAAAATGTCAAAACTGTTTTATAATAATTAATAAAATTAAGTAAGATGTTTAATTAATTATTAGGAGGGCCAGAGTAAAGGTCTTTGAAATGTCTCCATACAAAAATGAGCATTAACTAGCTATAGTCTATACACGCAACCGATGGTTCATCAGAGGTGTGTATGCATATGATGAACAGAAGCGTGTGGGGTCATAAATAGTTGAATATGACTTTCCCATGGACCACAATGCTTGGCCATTAGGTGGGGACACGGCCTTGTGCCCTACAAGTGAGCATATTAGTTGATCAAGCTTGTTACGTTTTTCAATTAATATAGAGGTTGGGTTTGGTTTAGTTATAAATTTGAATAATTTCGAATATTTAATTTTCTGTTCGGGTATGGAGAATTTTCAATCGATTAACTGAATAACCAAAATTACTAATTAATTTAAATATAAATATAAATTAAAAATATTAAATATAACTAATATATTATATATCATATAGTTATTTAATTTTTTAAATTTATTTATTAAATTAATGTCATTTTCCTAATTCACCTCTTATAATTAAAAGAAAGATAAGTATTAATTTTATAATTAATTTTAAAATTTACAATCA
Organism: Malania oleifera; assembly: GCF_029873635.1. Lineage (NCBI taxonomy): Eukaryota > Viridiplantae > Streptophyta > Magnoliopsida > Santalales > Ximeniaceae > Malania > Malania oleifera. Next base: position 13,920,312 of record NC_080426.1, read on the forward strand.
TATTTTATTTTTATAATTAATTTTAAATTTTTTAATTATGTGAAGAGTTGGTTCATTCTGATAGATTTGATTACATCACCTAATTCGATTTGGATCCATTAAAAATTATTATTAATAAAAAAATTTGATTATTTAACAGAATTTGGTCAGATTGGTTGTTTACACACTCCTTAGGCCCATGGGCTTTTTCCCTGCACTCGGTGGATGATTGATTGTATATAGGGTCAATCAATATGGCGGCGACCCATGATGTATGCATCCGTCAACCTCCTCAGCACCCACGAAACTTTCCGGGATGTAGTCGCCGGCCTGCCGCCCGGTACCGTTTCAGTCTCTAGAAAAGGATGCTTTCAGATAGTCAAAATTAACGTTAGTTGAACGATCCTTCCAATATATGTGTGTGACTTTTGTCATTTCATATAATTTTGTTCTTGATATTAATATATAACACCCTAGTTATGGACCATTTTCTTGTCGTGAAAGGAACTGTGGGTATTAATTTTTGTTTTCCAAGAACCAATCCATTTCTTTTGGAGAGGAAAAATGGAATAGGTGCAATGCATACGGGAACGACGCAGATAATTAAAATCATTTACTCGTGGAACAAAACACCCTACTTGTCAAGTCAATTTACCTACCCAACCTTCTATCTTAGCTTTATCTGCCACACAAGAATTGCAAGTCACGAGGAATAGAACAAATGATATCTCAATTAATTTGTGTAATTAAATATATAAGATCAATTAATCCTAAATTAATTTGTTGGTAGAATCATAGGGATGTACCATATATGATATGAAATTGAATGGTCACGATTCACGAGCCCCTTCTCCAGCTCTCTCTCTCTCTCTCTATGACAAAGTCAAAGTCTCTTCTTTCTGCCTGACATTGGTTTTGGCCATCAAGCTAGACCTCTCAAACTCTTGAGTGGCAGCATAAATATGAGGAGTGACGTCTTTGCTGCTTAACTTAATTTAACTGCATCTCTCTCTCTCTCTCTCTCTCTCTCTCTCTCTCTCTCATAGCATATCATATCATATCTGGGTGGAGTTTTCCGAAGGAATAAATTAAGAAAAGAGAACATGGCAGGGGAGGAGGATAAATTAGGGCGGTCGTTGGAAGAGACGCCGACGTGGGCGGTGGCGGCAGTCTTCGTCGTGTTGATTGCTGTTTCCATTGTCATTGAGTATGTCATTCACCTCATCGGACATGTAAGTATGCTCACATACCATACATATCTTTAATTTCTTTAATTAAAGAAATTATATTTCGCCTCCTCCTGGACTGACATTCTTATATATACATATTTGCAGTGGTTTAAAAAGAAGCACAAAATCGCCCTCTACGAAGCACTCGAAAAGGTCAAAGCAGGTAATTAATTAAAAAATTGTAGTTATATAATTAACTCGAATTTAATTACGCATAATATATGGGTTGGTTTAATTCATCATGATGAGGATCATCAGAAGAATAATATTAACGAGTGTATGCTTCGATTTATGGGTGATATTCCTAGAGCTGATGCTGTTGGGATTCATATCGTTGCTGCTGACGGTATTGCAAGGAGAAATTTCAAAAATCTGCATTCCGAAGAGTGCAGGGGACACCTGGCATCCCTGCGACAAGAAGGCCGCCGAAGAATCAGATAATTCCGGTCAGGAGGACCGCCGCCGCAAGCTTCTCGGCCTGTTCCAATATTCCGGCGGCCCCACAAGCACTCGCCGCATCTTAGCCGGTGGATATACTGACAAATGCTTGGACAAGGTGCGCGCCCACACACCCATTAAAGAAGTATCAAAAAAATGCAAATTGGATTTAGAAAAAGATAAAAGTGCGCTCGGTTTAAACAAAGTGGAATATTGATGAGTTGAACGTTTAAATTTCCTTTCATAGAATGAACTCTTTACAAGTTTAATAATAAAATTAACTTCGTCACTAAATTTGTTTAATTATGTTGCCTCTCATTTTATTTCATTCCTTACACAAACACTGCACATGACCTTGAAGTTTAGGATTTTTAAATTAAATTTTTTATTTTTGTGCAGGGCAAAGTTGCATTGGTGTCTAAGGACGGGATTCACCAACTCCACATTTTCATTTTTGTGCTAGCAGTCGTTCACGTGCTGTACTGTATTACCACTTTGGCTTTAGGCAGAGCCAAGGTACTCTCTCTCTCTCTCTCTCTCTCTCTCTCTCTCTATGCGCCTGTACATGATCTCAACCAATTGGTACTGTTTGGATACATGAATATAAATGCAGATGAGAAAATGGAAGTCCTGGGAAAATGAGACAAAGACAATTGAATACCAGTACTCGAATGGTGAGTTTCATTACGTGTATATATATATATATATATATATATATATATCTCAAAACTCTGATTAATGGATTAAAACGATTTAGTAGCTTATAATTTTATGCATGTGTCGCAGATCCTGAGAGGTTTAGGTTCGCAAGGAACACAACATTTGGGCGCAGGCATTTAAAATTTTGGAGTCAATCAACTGTTCTCCTTTGGATGGTAAGGACCACCATCCACCATTTTGCAATCAATTACAACTTAATTGTGCACTTATATTTCTATCTATTTTTTGAACCCAAAATTAGATGTGCTTCTTCAGACAATTCTTCAGATCAGTTACTAAGATCGATTACTGGACACTAAGGCATGGATTTATTGCGGTAAGAAAGTGCTATATATGTTTATTTAATTTAATTTATTTTTGTTCATCAATTGCACATTATATATAATGGATCTCACATTTACATTAATCAAAAACAGCTACACAATCTAATACTATATGTAATGCTATTCAATTATTTTTATTATAGGCACATTTGGCGCCGGGGAGCGAAGCAAAATTTGATTTTCGAAAGTACATAAGTAGGTCACTTGATGAGGATTTCAAAGTCGTGGTGGGGATCAGGTATTTATTTTGTGTTCCTGCTGTCATTTTCTTTTAGTTATTGGTGATAATTTCAAACTCACGAACTTTGTATTTTTCTTAATTATGCAGTCCCATAATATGGTTTTTTGCAATGTTGTTCCTACTTTCCAATGTGCATGGTAAGCTAGATTTTGTTTATAATGTGGGGGTCATATGTAATTAGCACAATTCTAATTAATTAATTAATAAGTTTAATCATTAATCCTAATATCGACTTTGGCCATCGAATTGATTAAAATGAATTATGTAAGGCTTGTAATTGTAAGTCATGGATGATCATCACAAAGCATTAATTAATCCTTTTCATTATTGAACATGCAGGATGGTATTCCTACCTGTGGCTACCGTTTATCCCACTAATTGTAAGCAAATTAACTAAGTGCCGTTCAATATTTCTTTTAAAAATTTTTATTATAGTTTTTGAGTGGGATTGGGAGTTGATTCATTTGGATTTGAATTAAAGAAGATGAAACGGCGGAGAATTAATGGACTGGATGACTAATGCAGATCATCCTGGTGGTGGGAGCAAAACTACAGGTGAGCATAACCAAGATGGGGCTGAGGATTCAAGAGAGAGGTGACATTGTGAAGGGCGCCCCAGTGGTCCAGCCAGATGATAATTTCTTTTGGTTCGGTAGCCCTCGCTTCATTCTCTTTTTGATTCACTTTGTTCTCTTTCAGGTACTTCAATATTTTTAGTAATTTCTGCTTGAAATTTTATTTTTTGACAAATTATTAATGATATAAGGGCGATAATACTTTTTTTTTTTTTTTGTCATTTTTCATTCTTGAGTTATGTTGGTACAAAAAATTTAGATCAATACCTAAGAAATTGATGCGGCATATATTGTAGATAATTAAAGAGAATTATTTTGGTTCATGTCATTCTGTCTCTACTGCCCTCTTCAAAATATTTTTAACCATTCTTTCTCTTATTTTATCTTCTATAAAGACTATATATGAATTAAATGTGTTTATCTCTTAAACTTATATATATACTCATCATAATAACATTCTCATTTATATATACCTTACTGTTTAAATTACTCAACATTTTTATCAACCTTATAGTTGTGCTGTGTATCTTTTGAACCTTCCTTTCAAATTATATATGCTGCCCTTGATGCATCTTTTCCCTCTTTGCAGAATGCATTTCAGCTGGCTTTCTTTGTATGGAGCACGGTATGTAATTTGCCCTAGAGCTCAAAAATTATTTAGATTGTGTTTGGGATGTTAGATTGATTTTGGGTCTTAAATATTTTAAGTTTGTGTGAGTTTAATAAAATTTAATATCATTTATATCATTTTTTTATTAAATCTACATTAAAAAACTGAAATCCCAAACTTCCAAACACAATGTTAGAATTTTATATAACACATGCACATTATATGCTATAGTTGGATTGAAATGTTATTATAGAGAGTGAAGAATTTTCTTCAATTTTCTATTCTAATTTACTGTTTTTTTTTCACTTACATTATATTTTTTTTTTCAGTATGAATTTGGATGGAGATCTTGCTTTCACGAACGCCTTGAAGACATAATCATTAGAATATCTATGGGGTGAGTTTCATGACAAATTAAAGAGATAGTATTACTTTGTCAAATATTATGAAAAATGTTTGAAATTTTCTAACATAATGCGATACTAACGGAGATTTTTCTCAGGGTTATCATACAATTTATATGCAGTTATGTCACTCTTCCACTATATGCTTTGGTAACACAGGTGAGTAATAAAATTGAAAAGCAAATTTGTTATTACTACGCATATTCCTTCTGTTTTTGGAGGTCTTAATGTCAAACCTTTGGCATATTCTCATCTGGGCCTTCATATAAATTGGAAAAAAGGTAATCATATACATAATATAATTTGTTTTATTGTAAAGTAAAATATGAAAGTATAAGTAAAATATGAAAATATAACAATTAAGTAAAATAATCAAAATAATTTTTATTTTTATTATAGTATTTTTTTGAATGTAGATTATTTGTAATTTTATTATTTTAATTATATTTTTACAATATTATTTGATTTAAAAATAAAAATGAGCATTTTTAATTAAAATTTAAAATTTAAATCAATTTTATAAATATTTATTAAATAAGTTGTTGATTTCTAAATTTTTTTTTTATTTCAAATTTTCGATTATCATGTTAATTTTTCGTTTTTTTTTTACATTTTTTATATTAATACCAAAAATTTTTTTAACTTTCCATAGAATTAGCTCAATAAAGCCAAAACAACCCATCAAGAAATATAAAAGCCCACAGTAGGGGAAAAAAAAAAATATGCAAGTAATTGTTTGTGCTTTGGATTTGCAGATGGGTTCAACGATGCGACCCACCATTTTCACCGACCGCGTCGCGACGGGACTCCAGAGCTGGTACCACTCGGCCAAGAAGCAAGCCAAGCACGGTCATTCCGGCACATCGTACTCTGCCAGGCCGTCGACTTCGACGGACCGCATGTCCCCCGTTCACCTTCTCCACAATTTCCCCCAAACGCTCGACAGCAATCAAACGTCTCCCCGCGTCTCCAATTGTCACAATATTAATGATCGATGTTTGGACGCCGATGGCTCACCTTCACCTCCTCTTTGCGAAGGCGGCGGCGACGAGCACTGGGTCGAGCTTAGCTCCGCCGTGTCATCGCGCCAGGCGACAAATCGCACCGCGCCGACTAATCAGCGTGAAATTGACATTAAGGATTTCTCGTTTGAAAAGAGAGGAATTAATTTATAGGTTTGAGGAATACTGCTTCACATTTGCTTATACATGATTATGTCACTTTGTAACCCACTATTTATAATATTTTGGTTCATTTTTGTGTAGATTATATTAATTTTGTAAAAGTAATTTTAAAGTACTTTATATTTATAAATATATTTAAAAAAACAGTTTTTTTTTAAAATTAAACAACTTTCAACTTCTATTGTAAAAATTCTTGCCTTCCATCTACTTAGATAACATATCATTCCAACCATCAAAAAAATTTTATTTATTGCGATTTTCATGTTATAATCCCAAATCAACATAAGAATCTATTTAATAAACTTTATTTTTAATTTTTCTAAAAACATTGCTATAAAAGATAGCAAAATTTATATATTATAACAGGTTGATAACCTATTTTGATTGGACTCTCTCTCTTCCTATGTGAGTGAGTAATTGTATAATTTTTAATTTATATATCTTTCTAATCTGAAAATTAACTGAAATTATTAAAAATGATTTTGAAAGCGGTGAGCAACATTTCTTTTAAATTTTTCAAGAGTAAATTATTTTCATTAAAATTCATATAATTTGACAAACACTATAAATCAAGGATGTAGACTCCTCAATTTTAACCGAACCTTAAATAAAACAAGATTTTTATTAATATCTATAACAAATACAGGGAAATACAGCATAATACAGGGAAATACACCATAATGCAAGGAAATAAAGAGAAATGTAGGGGAAATACAAAAATACACAGAAATATAAGGAGGCAAACAAAAATATAGGGAGTTGCAAGGGATATTAGAGAGTCCAGTCATCAATTAATTAAAAATTATTCCAAATTTGAATTTAACAAGTCTTTTAATTACTCAATGATTTTTTGTGAATATTGTTTTAAATATTTGACTTCAAACATATAAAAAAAAAAAAAAAATTAAGGATCCACGAACTTAAGACCCACTTTGAGGAATCGCAGACCTAAGACCCAAATCTAATTTGGATTTGGGTCCATTAGCATTTAAGGCCAAGTGGGCTCGGGCCTGAACCCAAGCTTGTTTTTTTAATTTAAAAAAAAAAAAAAACCTTTTTAAAGGCTTTCAGTGGATCTGAGCCGACAAAGGACAAATAAAAAATAATAAGATAGAAAGTTTATACCATCTAAAGTGAGGAAATAATTTATCATTATCATAATTAGCCTTATATATTAAATTTTTTAGCCTCGAGATTCAATTTAGCATTAACACGTGACACTGAATTTTTGTTTTTTGTTTGCTACTATACCTTAGACAACGGAAAGGGTCCCATGTGGGCTCCAATATTTAAAAAAAACACCTCTATGGCATACACAGGCCCACGCAGCTCCTACATTTTTTTTTAACCCTATGTTATGAAATATATGTGTGTCATCCCATCTTCCACCCCTTAAATATTCACCCTAATAAATGCTTAACTATTCATATTGGACACCCGCCTCTTCTCATTTGGGTCACACACATTTTATGCTTTCATGTAAGTAGACATATAGTAAGAATAACAGAAGAGTAGAGATAGAGTGAAGAAAGATATTTTGTGTAATGACCCGAATAATAATGATATTTAAATAGAGAGGGAGGGAAATGGAAACAGTAACAGAAGGAGGCAGCCAACTTCGTCTACGACGTTGCACTTTGGGATGCAATGACCCAAAAAAATTTATCAGGTCCTCGTCGACGAACACAGGAGATTCGTCAACGAGAGTACAAGAGGGCCTCGTCGACGAATACAAGTTTCGTTGACAAGAAGATACCAAGAGAGAATTTTTGGCAATTCTGAATTTCATCGACGAATGGTGAAGGTTCGTCGATGAAACTCTTTAGGGACTCGTCGACGAGGTGACGTGTCTCGTCGACGAATTCGACTCTATAAATAGCCTAAAACTTGAATTTAAACGCAGCAAAATCTGAAAATCACTTCCTCTCTCTCTCTCTCTCCCTACGGTTTCTCTCTCCTCTCTCTTCGATTTCGGCTCCATCGTTCGCCGGATCGACGATCTGAGGCCATCATGACGCTCCTGGGGAAGTTCTCTCTAAATCAGCCGAAGTGGATCGTTGGTGGAAGCAAGTTAGAGTTCATCCCCGAGTTGAAGTAAGGCTTTTTATGTCAAATTTGATCTTTTCGCAGTTATAGGAAATGATACGCATGTGAAAATACTAAACTTTAGTTCTAGGAGTTATTGTTTTTCGGGAGTTGAATAAGGAACCCTGCGAGTGCAGGACCAAAATTTTTAAGGGGTTTCTCTCTAGTGTCAAGTAAGGGAATAAATTAAAACAGTTAATTTTTCATGTAAATTAGTATTATTTATCAACAAATTAATTTTTAGGAAAGCATGTAATATATTTGAATATTGTTGATAAAATGCATATTTGGGAAAACATTGTTGTTATATAGGAAATGAAATTTTAGAATGAAATGTATGATTTTACTGAACATTGTGTGGCATGAACATTATTTTACATGATAAGTATTATACTATAGCAATTTTACGAGTAAAGCATCTTTTCAGGAATTATAAAATAATAAAGTACATTATGATTTTGAAAATACATGATAATTGATTTATTTATTCAAAATGGTATTTATGAAATGATCGGTGCAAGGCCGTATTTATGAAATGTTCGGTGCGAGACCGGATTTATGAAATGTTTGGTGCGAGACCGTATTTATGAAATGTTCGGCCCGAGACCGTATTTATGAAATTATAGAAAAAACTATCAATTCCTTTATGTTAAACGCTATATTATCATGTATTATATGTTATCATAACTCGGATGTTAATTTAGTTTAGTTCCAAGAGCACGGTACCGTAGTTATATAGATTAGATATCTATATTTAGATTGGTGCTAACCACCCCACGAGGGGGTGGAAGATGGATAGTCGATGTGGCTTTCAGTGTAGAGTTGTAGACGTCCACCTGATAGTCCGGATCAGGGTGTGGCGGGCCCATCGTAATTACAGACATTTTTAACTCTGCAGTGGTCAGCCAGCCATTGTCGGGTCCCGCCTTCGAGCTGCACAACCCGTCATGGGGGGTAATACATGACATAAGGTAGCTATTCATCTTTGGTATGTTTTCAGTATTATTAGCTATAACAGACATTTTATGAACGAAATGATTTATTAGAAAATACGAAAGTATATGATTATTAAGTATGTTATGACGAATGTTTACAGCTATATGAAATTTACTGTATATGTATATTTGCATTAAATGTTCATATTACCACACAACTGTATTTAGTTTATTTTTTCTTACTGAGAAGTGTCTCACCCCCGACCCTAAATAATTTTCAGGAAACCCAGGAGGACCGGCGGATCGAGGCCGTCGTTGAGATAGTGTAGTTCTACCTTGTTAGGAGGGTAAGTTTTTGATCTAGGAGCCATAGATTGGTGTGGTGGGTTCCTAGATATGAATATATTTTGTATTTTTGGAGATTGTATATATAAACACAAATATTTGGGAATGTAGTTAACTCTAGTATTTGGATTTTATGGTTACGAAAATGTGATTTAAATTGACTGTTACTTAGGTTTCCGCTGTGTATGATAGGTGTCCCCGATACCCACAGGTTCGGGTTGACTTTGTTATTAATTATGTTTTATTATATGAATATTTAAGCAGGTCGTTATATTTTGTATAAGGGATTAAGAGAGAAATGATAATTTGTACAAGGTCGGTTTCAAGTCATCTTATAATTCCACCCAAGATAGTGAAATTTTTTATCCCATCCGCTCGTAGAGTAGGTATATCCAAACCACGTAAAATTTCTATCTCGTCTCTATTTATTTTCTACATCTTTTATAACACGTTATCAGCATGAGACTCTAACCAACTGAGTTATTTCTTTAATTCTTATTTAATTTATTCATTTCATGTAGTTAAGTTTTACTCCACAAGAATATTGTTAGTCGTCCCAGCCTTGACAGTGTACACTAGAGTCCAAGAGGGGGGGAATGAACTCTTTTTGCGTATTTGAATTTTATCTACAAAATAAAATACTTCGTAAGAATGCAAAAATTATATCATAATATATAAAGTAAATTCAAGCACAAGACATAAATAAAAAAGTGAAGGGAAAGAAAGCTTAACACCGGAGATTTAACATGGTTCGGCCCCAAGCCTACGTCCATGCCTTAGCACCATGTCAAGGATTTCACAATCCACTATAAAACTCCTTCAACGATGGAGCAAGCCTTATAACTTAGGTACCAAACCCTACATTCAGGAACAAACCCCTACCACGCTCACCAAGAGCCTTCACCAAGTGGTTCACCAAAAACCTTCACAATGGTTCACAAAAAACCTTTACAAGAAGAAAATGATTATAATGAAAATGCTCCTTGATTGAGCAAATATCAAATACAAAGCAAACCTCACACTTAATCTCTCAAGGAATGAATCATCCAAGATAAGTGAGCAAGAGAGATGAGCACTTGGGAATATGATCTAAATGCAAAGTGTTGGGTTTTGGATTCAAAGATATTTTTTTTTCACTAAATGCTTGTAATAATAATAATGAAAAACCATCCAAGATAAGTGAGCAAGAGAGATGAGCACTTGGGAATATGATCTAAATGCAAAGTGTTGGGTTTTGGATTCAAAGATATTTTTTTTTCACTAAATGCTTGTAATAATAATAATGAAAAACCATCCAAAACCATGTCTAAACAAGTCTAATAGCTTGTATTTATAGTTAAAGAGCCAATATGAACGTTAACTAGCTGTTGGGAGCAAATCTCATTTTGTTGGCTTGAGTTCTAGCCGTTGGAGCATTGGGCTCGAGGCCTTTGGTCGACTAGTCACCCCACTGGTCAACCAGTCCCCTGCATTGGTCTACTAGTCACTGGCAGAAAGATGTATTTTAGTTACTGGAATAGTCTGGTCGACCAATCCCCTAGTTTGGTCAACTAGTGCCCTGAATTAGAAAAGTCATCAACATAAAAGTTGTGGAATTTTTTCTTAACTTTCCATAGACACCAAGATCGTCTTTTTTGGAATTTTCTAGCAAAAATTATGCCCTAAATACTGAAGGGTGTTCACGACTTAAGGTGTACTACGTTAGTCGATGATTACTCTATTTTTGTCAAAAAGCCTTTTAATAACTTAAAACATTTGATTACGTGTCAAAGTTGCGTAATTAAGTATTTAAATGCATTAATTAAATGTCACTATTTTAATTAAATACTTAATTATGTCTCATATTTTAATCAGTGAGCTCATTTGATAATTTTTTTATAATTATCTTATTTTTGTTGAAAATTTATGAGCATTTGTGTTTTATTATTGTAGGATAATTTTATAGAATTAAAACCGAAATTAAAATGTGTGTGGGTCGTGCATTAGAGAAACCGAGCCATGCATGCATGAGCTTGAGCCCATGAAGAGGTCATACACTTCTCATGGAGCTGATGCAAATCCTTGGGGAAAACATCAAGAAAATCTATCACTATCGGGATATCCTCTAACCTCAGCTCCCCTTCTGATATCTTCTTCACATAGGTCACATATCCCTGACAACCCTCTAACAACAACTGCCTCGCCTAAATGGCGGATAATAGCTGTGATGGGGTGTGCACACAAGACCCCACGAATCTGTACTCCTGTCCTCCTGGAGGTCTGAACACTATCTCTCTCTAATTGCAATCAATACTGGCATAGTGGGTAGTTAGTCAGTCCATCCCCAATATCACCCCCAAACCCATGCATATCTAAGACCACCAGATTAGCTAACAAAAACTTCCCCTGAATGTAGACTGGACAATTCCTAAGTATCTTTTTACATATCCCTACAGCCCCTGTCGGCATAGCCACAAACAAACTGACACCCAACTGTTGTGTTTCTATCCCACAAAATTTATCAAACTCTCGGGTGATAAAAGAATTAGTCGCCCTCGAATAAAAAAAAAGCAGCAGTTATAAATGATAGAATTGAAACAGCACCAGTCACGACATCTCCTGCTGCCTCAGCATCCCCCGGTGTCAATGTATAGACTCGTGTTGGGGCAACATTCCTTTACTATCCGCCTCGGGGTGCCTGGTGACCTCCTCGGTATGGTATATAAGCATGCGCAACAATTGGCAGTGCTCGGTAATCCCTCGCCATATGCCTAGGCTGATGACATAGATAGCACACAACCTCTTTGATTCGGCACTCTCCCGAGGGTCTCCTGTAGCATATAGGACAAGAAGGGGGCATCTGTCTGCCCTATACTACTTGATCTCCCAATCCTTATCTCTGCCCTCCTCTATTATCCTGCCTCCTTCAAGGCCTTCATCTGGACCCTACCTGAACATTTGGAGGCACGAGCCTCTTTCCTAGGCTCTGCGTTGCGGCGCCTCTTTGAAGACCACTCTCAATCACTGTAGTTCTATCCACTATCTCTGCAAATGTCTGGGCCCGAAAGCCTATAACTTGCTCAAACAAACTCTGTCTCAAGTCCTCCTCGAACTTCCTCACCATCCTTCCCTCATCTGGTATCAAATATGGAGCAAACTGAGACAGCTCAATAAATCTAACTGCATACTGTTGTACTGTCATTGTTCTCTGCATCAAGTGCAAAAACTCCGCTACCTTTGCACTTATGACAGTAGCGGGAAAATATTTCTCAAAAAAATCTCCCTGAAGCGGTTCCACGTCACTACTATAGTGTAACACCCCAAACCCGCCAAGTGGGGCCCAGGGTGTTATGAGAACAATCACACGTCTCTGATACTATTCACGCAGCAGAACTATTTAAACAACCTCAAATTTAATACCAGAGTTCTATATACATATATACAAACCCATAAAAGAGTATAACCAAATTCTTCATATTACATATCCAGTAAAGAAAAGAAATTAAACCTAAAAGTTTACTTATATCTGTTCTTTTAACCACTCACAAAAACTAAACCCCGTCTCGGAGCTTTCTAAGTTCGATCACCTAAAGGACCTGAAAAGAATAATGAATCATCGGGACAAGACACCTCTCAGTAAAGAAGAATAAGCTATAACAATGTGTGGAAGAGAGTTTAATACATACAAAAATATACTCATATGTTATTCAATATCAATAGAAGCTGAGAAGACACATCATTAATAATATCACTGACATCTGATATCATACACATATACATAATTATTTTTAGTGATAATTCCTGAGAATAGGGAAGATTACTCGCTTATACAAGTAGCTTTTCTCTGCTTTAGTACTAATATCAGGGCACTCACCTTACTCAGTAAGCCCCTGAGTTATGTATCCAGGCAAAGTCTTCAAGAATAGGAAAGATTACCCGCCCATACAAGTAGCTTCCCTCTGCTTTGGTACCAATAGAAAATTACCAGGGCACTCACCCTTCTCAAGAAGCCCTCGGCGGAGAATTTTCACTTTGCCATAAATACTTCTGTAATTAAATTTACACGCATCCAATGCTAATCATTTCACAGAGATCCACGTATACATGCATATCACAACCCATTCACACAAAATACACACATTCTTCATTCACACCCACAAAAGATCCATACCCACACAAGTAATACAATCCACACAGGACTCACATCCACATAGGAATATCATCCCCACAGGACTCACAACCATATAGGTTACTACACAAGCTTCCCAACCACATAGGTTACAAATCCACACACACAACCTCGTTCATAGTAAATCAGTAAAACAAACTCCTCATTCCACTGCCAATGTTTTACCGCCTTAATATAAATGCCTATGTAATGATCCTCATACCACTGCCAACGTTATATGGCGATTTATATAAGGTACGATATAACAACCTCCTCATACCACTGCCAACGCTATATCGCAATTTACATGAACCATAGAACAATACACATCCATGATGTAACGCACCAAACCCCTCGCGGGCTCGGGGTGCTACTTTAGTGACGTTTGTGTACCTGATACCATCTCATAATATAAAACATGCAGTGGAATAAGTAAAACATTATCCATAGTCCATTACTAGAGTCTAACCATCAACATACAACAAAGTCTTCCCATTCTCATATTACATCTCAAACTAAAAAGTCAACTAACTCGGTCCACACGACCATAATACAAGCCCTAAGGCATACAACATAAACATCTCACATATGAGTTCTTGCAGACACTCACAAAAAGAAACTATACTAGTCTCCACTCCCCTGGTTTTGCTAAACTCGATCTCTATGATTCCCTAAAAAGATATGTTGTATACGGGGTGAGACACCTCTCAGTAAGGAAGATTAACTTAATTATAGTGTGTGGTCAGCATGTGTTTCAATTTATACAAAATCATACATCTCTCTTTTACTGAAAATAGTATGTATACTCACTTCTCATTTTTCATAGTATAAAACAGTACTGAAAACAATTACATCATTTACCTAAATATACTGATATGCATAAAAGACTCCCATAGAACTATACGCCATATATAAACCCTCGTGGTTAGGGTTGTGCTGTCCGAAGGCTAGACTAAAATCTAGGGGATCAACCCAGGCCAAGTCGCTCCTTGCTAACTACGTCTGTAGGCTTTCGGAACTCTCTTGTGGTTCTGATCACCTTACCACTTCCTGGTACGTACTTCTAGGGAAGGTAACACCTCTACCTGGGTCAATCGACTAAGACCATCCAACATCACTCTCAGTGTGGGCGCACATGGTCAAATGGTGAAATAATGTCTAGCTATGGTACCATGCTCATAACAAACGGGTCCTCAAGGTTCTTAGATCATATCATGCAATTTAAGTAATTAAAATTGTACTTTAAACTCATTTCACATAAAATCTATCATTTTATAGACCCCGACCTCGCGCCGTTTACTACAAACTCGGGCCTTGGCCCTATGTTACAACACGACTCTCAGCCACTGAATAAAACTCTGGCCCTTGGCCATCTGGTAAAACTCTGGCCCTCACGACCATCGTATAAATCCCTGCATTAATCAAACATTTTCAGTATGTTTCATAAACAGTTCAATATTACACAAACACTCCCAATTCTGATATTTCCATATCTCTCAACATAGTATTCACTTGCCACACAATTTTCCATATTTAAAACATAACCCGTAGGCAAGCAATAAGAACACCGTATAAAATGGTTTGTAGGATCAAACCAAACTTTCTGCTGTTCATTTCTACTCAAGATATCATATCATATATCCTAGGTTTGAAAACGGAACTTTTGAATGGTTGGTTTTAGAAACCTCAACTGAAAACATAAATATAACTACTCCATAAACATTTCCATCGGTTCAAAATCATAAAAACGATGCATTAACATAATCCCCTTACCTGTTTCTGAAACAGAAATCGAAACGGACCGAAAACTCAAAACCCTAGCTTTTCAAACCAGTAAAACTATGAGATCCTATGGGACGGAAGGTTAGGGAGTGATCCAGGAGCACGTGGGAGCCCGCAGGAGCCTTTTGACTAAGAAATCACGAAGCCCTAGTAGAGCTCCAAAAGAGAGAATTTTAGAATTCCTTGAAAAAATGAGCTCACTTCTATTTATAGGTAGGCAACGATTTTCCCTTGGCCATCTGGTAAAACTCGGCCCTCATGACCATCGTATAAATCCCTGCATTAATCAAACATTTCCAATATGTTTCGTAAACAGTTCAGTATTGCACAAACACTCCCAATTTTGATATTTCCTTATCTCTCAACATAGTATTCGCTTGCCACACAATTTTCCATATTTAAAACATAACGCCTAGGCAAGCAATAAGAACACCGTATAAAATGGTTTGTAGGATCAAACCAAACTTTCCACCATTCATTTCTACTCAAAATATCATATCATATATCCTAGGTTTGAAAACGAAACTTTTGAATGGTTGGTTTTAGAAACCTCAAATGAAAACATAAATATAACTACTCCATAAACATTTCCATCGGTTCAAGATTATAAAAACGATGACATAATCCCCTTACCTGTTTCCGAAATAGAAACTGAAATGGATCGAAAACTCAAAACCCTAGGCTTTCAAACCGGTAAAACTATGAGATCCTATGGGACAGAAGGTTAGGGAGTGATCCAGGAGCACATGGGAGTTCGTAGGAGCCTTTTGACTAAGAAATCACGAAGCCCTAGTAGATCTCCAAAAGAGAGAATTTTAGAATTCCTTGAAAAAATGAACTCACTTCTATTTATAGGTGGGCAGCTCAGGAGAAAATTGGCAACGGTTTTCTTTGTATCCACAAAAGCATCGCCGGTTTTGTGGTTGACTTACCCTATTGACTCAAAAGCGGTGACGGTTTGCTCCTGATCTAAAAAATCATCCATGGTTTTGGTCCTGCTAGGTTAGTTCTTTCCTTTTTCTTTTATTTTTCTTTATTTCTCTCTGTTATATTTATTTTCTTTTATTATTCGGGTTTGGGTTTCTACACATGTATCTTATGGTTTGGTGAATGAAATTTATATTTACTGCTACTTAGGTTTTTGCTGTATATGACAGATGTGTCCCCGTTACCCACGGGTTAAGGTTAACTTTATCATATGATTAGTTAGTGGTATCAGGGTGTCTAATGTGATTAATTATGTGGTAAGTTAAGCAGGTCGTTACAAATCCAGTATATTCAACTAGGCAAGAATTACAACCAAACAATATTCACAGTCTCAATGATTCACCATTCCATAATGCTCACAGTCATTTAATTAACAAGAATGGTTTCAACCACACAATTTTTACCAATATATATATATAATCAGTATTTTCAATACGAGTATGTTTTAGAAAAATTATACCTGAATATGTAGAAATTATACCCCAAAATTAGTCGTTTAAAATTATTAAAAACTATTATAAAATATTTCCCCTTACCTGCTCCTCGAGATTCTTGCTCAAAATCCAAACAAAACGAGGCCCTGTATTCCAAAAATCCCAAATTCCTCAAATCTTAGTAAAGCGCCCATATAATATTTTTTAGGCTCCAAATACCTCAAAATAATAAATTATTTTACTTACCCTGGTTTTGGGATGTTTCCCAAACTTCTCAAATCGAAAATCTGCTCTATCTATATTGCAAAGAATCTTTCCAGGAGTCTCGTGGTAGCTTTCGATCCACAAACCGGGATAAATTTGGCCCAAAATCGAAGAGAGAAGGTAGAGGAGTCGTGGGTAGAGAGAGAAACAAGAGAAGAAATGAAATTCTCTACTGAAAATCTGATTTTTGCCTATTTATAGGCAACTTGCCACGTGACCTCGTTGACGAGATGTCAGGACTCGTCGACGAGCCCAAGTACACCACTCATGGACGAGACTGAGATCTCGTCGACATAATTCAGGTATTCAAACCCTCTCTTGGTAAACCCTCATCAATAAAACAAGCATGCTTGACGATGAGGCTCTACAAGTTGCTCATCGACGAGAAAGTCCAACTCGTAAACAAGCGCCAATTTATTTTCCTTCAATATTTATTTTCCATTTTCTCCTAATTTCCTTTTTTCCTTTTATTATCTTTCTTATTATTTTAAATAGTCAAAATTTTTTGTGTTGTTACAACCATCCCCTGATGGAATGGTCAATACTGCAGCAGAGACTAAACGTTGCTCTAACTCCTGGAAACTCTGGTCACACTCTCCAGTGCACTAAAACCTACTATTCTTTTTCATACACTGTGTCAGAGGATCTGATAGTTTAGAAAAGCCCTTGACAAACCAGCGATAGTGCCCGGCCAGACCTAAGAAACTTCAAACCTCATGCATGTTTCACGGTCTTGCCTAGTCAACTATCGCCTCTACCTTGCTTGTGCCCACTGATATTACCTCCCTAGACACTACATTCCCTAAAAATGCAATCTGTTCTAACTAGAACTCGCATTTCTTGAATTTAGCGAATACGCTCGGTCTAATGAACCCCTTATCAAGAAGTCCCTGCAATTGCTCTTTCAGCTCCTTTAGTTCTGCTGGAGCCATTCTGTATAGTGCCTTAGAGATTGGTGTCGTCCCTGGTGCTAACTCAATAGCAAACTCCACTTCACGATCTGGAGGCAATCCTGGTAAGTTATCGGGAAACACATCCGGGAACTCCTGTATCACTGGAATATCCTTTAGCTTTAGTCCCTCCTTTGGTACCTCTTTCACACATGCTAAGTACCCCTGGTAGTCGTCCAGGAGTAACCTTCTTGCATGTATCGTTGAGAGGATTTGTGGTGCAGAGCGCAAACACGACCTAACGAATTTAAACTCCTGCTCCCCCAGAGGTCTAAGCATTACCTCTTTCTTTCGGCAATCTATGCTCACATAGCTTGATGATAACCAATCCATCCCCAAAATAATGTCAAATTCATGCGTCTCTAGAATAATTAGACTAGCAGGCAATTCTTCTCCTGAATCTCCACTGGGTGGTCTCTAACCATCTTATTGCATACAATAACCGACTCTATCGGCGTGACCACACCTAACTCAATCCCTAATAACTGAGTTTCAAATTCATATACACTAGAAAATCCCTAGGATACAAACGACTGGGTCGCACCCGAGTCAAATAACACAATAGCATTATATGAGAAAACTAAAATCGTACCAGTCACCACATTGTCAGCGTTCTCTGCATTGCCCGACGTCAATGAGTACACCCGCGCCTACGCGGTGCCCCCTGGTGACCACCTTTGGGTGCCTGACTACTTCCACCATACTGCTGCTGTGAAGGCGCGTAGTTTAATATTGCGCGACAATCCCTCACTTAATGTCCCGCACCACCGCACTAGTAGCAGCTCGTAAAACCAGTCTTGCACCCACCCGCATGCTTTTTATGGCATTTGGGATAGGTAAAGTGCTAAGAATTCCCTTGAGGGATTGAAGGTCCCGTCACCTGTCGCTGGTTTGATAAACTACTAGGTTGCTTCCATGAACTCTGGTTGGTATTGGACTGAAAGCTCTGAGATAAAGGCCTCTTCTTCTGATTTGCCTCTCTCTCCCCTTCCTGAATACTGGCCTCCGCCGCCATGGCTCTGTCCACCAGATTAGTAAAGCTTTGGACCAATAATGCCACCACCTGCGCATGTATTACCTGTCTCAGCCCTCTTTCAAACATCCGAGCCTTTTTTGACTCATCCGGGACCATATGTGGAGCGAATCGGGATAGCTCCACAAATCGGATTGCATATTGCTGTACAATCATGGATCCCTGAGTCAAACGCAAGAACTCCTTAGCCTTTACCTCCCAAGTGGAAATAGGGAAGTATCTGCTAAATAAGATCTCTCTAAAACAGCTCAAGGTGATAGATTCATCCCCTGGACGCTGCTCCTCCACTAACATGGCCGATCTCCACCACTTCTTTGCCTCCCCCACGAGTTTGAAGGAGGAAAACTGAACCTTCTACTCCTTGGTGCATTTCAGCACCCCCAGTGCTTCCTCCATCTCTTGAACCTAGTCCTCCGCTGCAATCGGGTTCTGGCCTCTAAAAACGCCGATGGATTCGTCTAGGTGAACTTTTGGAACGTGTAGCCCCTGTCAGCCACTGGCTGATTCTACTATCTAGAATCCCTCCGGGTTTCCTTCCTAGCCTGCTGCGCTATACTGTGCAGCACCGTCGAAGCATCAACATCGTCCTCTTTGGATGTGTCCACATGGCTATCTTGTAATAACCCAAGAAAAAAAAATGAATAATAATAATAATAATAGTTAGTATTAAAAAAGAAAGTGTTTCTCTGTTAGGATCCTTGATTCCATATTTGATGCCTAAGAAAGACCTTGTCTAAGCGAGTGCTTAGAGACCATTGCGGCTCAGTCGCTCCCTGGAGGTCGGGCTGGTCAAAATGGAATTTCATAGGATAAAACAGGGTAGACACTGTTTATATACGTAAATAAGTACATAAAATAATGTTTTGACTGATATAATTTATAGAAATATATGATAAAATAATAATATAGGTATCCTATGCGGGGCCCACAAGACTGTGTAGGGTCCACATGAGTCCCGAAGCCGTATGGAGGTTTACACGAGTCTCAAAGCTATTTAGGATGCATAAAATCGTATAAGAATTATTTGAGTTACGTAGGATCCATTCGGGTCTCGAAGTTGTGTGGGGCCCACAAGACTGTGTGGGGCCCACATGAGTTTTCAAAATTCAAATTTAATTCTTATTCAAAAATAAATAATAAAATAAATAAATACTAAAAATGGTTCAAAATTAATAACAATGATAATAATGATTAAGAAAAATAATAAAATAATAAAATAATTAATTAACTAATTGATTAATTAATTAGGTAAGTGATTAATTAAAATTTTATTTAATGGGAATGGTGGCAAGCACTCCCACATGGCCTCCATCCCCATCCCATACTCAACCCATACCTTGCCCATTCTTTAATTTTTAAAAATTATAATTTCACCCATCTCCCCACACTTTTATAAATTTCATTTCTTCCCCAAAATTTTCCTATAAATAGGGAGCTCTCAACCTTCATTTTTCACAACAATTTTCCAAGGAAGAGAAGGATTAGTGAGTGAAAGAATTTGTGGTGGAGAGAGATTTTGAGTAAGTTCTCACTCACCCACTCTGTCCGATCTCATTGCTTAAAGATAGTTTTTGTGTTCGTAGCACACGGTAAAAGAAGAAGGTAAGTAAATTTTGATTATGTTAGTTTTTTTTTATTTAAAATTTATACCCGAGTTTATTTTATTAGTAAATTTCAATTATGTTAATTAGTTTCACAAAATTTTCATGAATTTATTTTTACGCGTATTTAATTATACCAGTTCTATCTTTAATATACTTGCATCTATTTTTGGGTTAAGAAATGTTCTAATCCCCTCGGGTAAATTTTCAGCATTTCTTTCTATTCAAAAATAAAATTATATATATTTTTAACACAAAAATTGTGTGGCATGAGTTTATTTCTACATTACAATTTTATGTAAATATGAGAAAAGATGAGATTTTTACGATATTATTTTAAATTGCATAAATTATAATAAGATGATTTTAAAACCCCTTATGGCAACGAAAGTTCAAAGTTACAGATGCTCGGTACCGCAGCTTAAAGTTTATACGGATCAGAGTGCACCCACACTGTTTACAGAGTGGTTATTTATGTTAGTGGATTTCTCCTGAGTGCACACCTGGTTCCGGACCAGGACTTAATAAGGAAAATCTCACTTAAAGTTTACGTACGCTGATTTAGTTTGGTTGGCCAGTCAGCTAAGTCCAGTCTTCGGACCGCACAATCCAGTCATGGGGGTAAACATGACTTACGGCAAACAGGCCTAAGGGTGATTTTTTTTATAATATATGTTTATACATATTTAATTATGTGTACAAAGTTACTGATGATTTGAAGGAAAAGTATAAGTTTACGTGAAAAGGATCATTCTGGTGCTTAAATGACGATCTAAGGAAAAGTATATGTATGTTTATCATAAAACATTTTTACAGTTTTAAAGTTAAAAGTTTAATTTAACAGTTATAGTATATGATTATAAAAAATTTACTGTTGAAATTGATGACAAAAGTTTTATGCATAAATTTTTAAATTTATATTTATTCTAAAAGCAGTATTGAAGTTATAGTATTAAATATTGTTTTACGAAATTCTTTAAAAACTCATTTTGGCCACACACTAATAATAATCTTATTTACTTACTGAGCGTCGTCTCACTCCAATCGTATTTTATTTCAGATAACTCTGAAGGACATGTCGGAAATCAAGCTTAGCAAGCATGCGGGTGGGGATTAGAAAAATAAAGATTGATTAGAAATATTAATATGGTTTTAGATATTTATGTTTGTGTAATTTTTCTTCTTTTGAAATAAATGATTTTAATATGGATAATTAGCGCTCTAGTTTAATAAAAATTGAGTTTATTTTGCTTCCGTTGTAAATTAGCAGTAAAAAGTTAATATCCCAGACCCCTCGGGGTCGGGGTGTTACATATCTCCTATGAGATCCACGTCTTTTCCCTTGGAGTCCATCCTGTAAAAGGAATAGAAACCAACTCAATATTCCATTCTTGTCATGTGGAACACAATTATTAGATGAAGAAATACCATGACATGTAAATTCTCAAATTAAAAGAACATGTCAAGCAACCCTGACACAAAACCGTTGACGGTTTTGTATTCCTCTCAGAAAACCATCGACGGTTTGCCATTCTCAAACCATCTCTCTTTCTAATACATGTACACACTTAGTTGTATAAGAATATAGGATTCAAATCCCTACTCTGGGACAATTACATACTCACTTAACCTAACATTTCAACTTGGATTCCGAGTTCTAGCCTCTTAACCTCGAAAAGAAACCATTGATGGATTTACCATGGTTTTCTTGAAATCGTCATTCCAGAAAAAGTACGGAAGACTGTCAAAGGAAATCCGCCTCCAAGCCTCCAAACTAAAAACTCGCCTAACTTAATGACCCTTATCCTCAACTCATCTCAACCTATACTCTGGTAATCCTTAGCCGTCAAAGTTTGCAGAACCTAGCAAACCTAAGCTTTGATACCGCTTGTAACGCACTGAACCCATCGCGGGCCCGGGGTGCTACTTTAGTAATGTCTGTGTACCTGATACCATCTCATAATATAAAACATGAAGCGGAATAAGTAAAACATTCTCCATAGTCCATTACCAGAGTTTAACCATCAACATCCAACAAAGTTTTCCCATTCCTATATTACATCTCAAACTAAAAAAGTCAACTAACTTGGTCCATATGACTATAATACAAGCCCTGAGGCGTACAACATAAACATCTCACAGATGAGTTCTTGCAGACAAAAAGAAACTATACTAGTCTCTGTTGACCCTATGGGTCATACCCTATTTTGATTATGACAAACACTCAGGTATTTAATGGCTGCCGAGTTAATGTGTAGGTTTATCTTAGCGGTATCATATGATGGCACTTGGAGATCCGGAGGAAAATGAAGACCCTGAAGAACCTAGTTATAATTTAATTGTTGTAATTTCCATTCGAGTCTTTAATATTTAATTAATAAAAGGTTTGTAATAATCTGCATATCATGCATGTAGAACTACAAAGCTCAAAGTCCATAGAATGACACTAGGTCCCTACACATGTCTTGAAAATCAAATAACCATAGAAAGACCTTAGGGAACACCCTTCAGTCGACTGACATAGAATTTTTTTGGTGCCTTCCAAAGGACCTATAAATGACCCTAGGACACTTACTTATGCACGTATATAAATGATCACTTGAATAGGGTGATTGTAGAATGAAACAGGATCGAAATGCACAAAATGTGCACCTTCGGTCGACCGATCTGTGCAGTTCATTCTTCCCCCCGGTCAACCAAACCGATCTGAGTCAATCGGTTGACCACAACCCGATTGATCGAGATATGACAGTTCAATTGACCCCGATCGACCAAACTCCTAGGAAGTCAACATTTTGACCTCTTTGTCGACCGAGAAGAATTTGTATAGCACCAACTTGGTTGACCGAGTTCCCACGTGTGGGAACCCAATGGTCTGGTCGACCGACAGGCCTAGTTCATTTTCACCCTAGTCGACCGAACCTCAGACATACCAAAAAATCGCCTCAGACATACATGTCCGGTCGACCGAGAGGATAGTTCATTTTTAGCCTGGTTGGCCGAACCCCAAGAACTTGGGTCAACCAAAACTGTTTCTGGTCGACCGGTGCCTTCGGGTTGGACCTATTTTTTACAGCGATTTAATTTTTAAAATAGGGTTATAATGTTTTAAAACGAATATAATAATACCCTACATGTCCTAATGGCTATAATTTTTCCTATCTCTATATATAGGGTTTCATTTGCAATAATTAGTAAGAAATTAGCCAAAATAATTAGTAAAAATCCTCTCAATCTCAAAAACCTATTTTAGCCTATTCCACTCCTAATACTCACATATACTCATTCCCTTGATAAATCTTAGCATTGTGAGTATATTTTGTGTGCTAGTACTTATTAGGTATTGCTAATACTCCCATTGCCTTGCTTGAATATTTGATATTGATTTTGGGGAGTTTGACATAGTTTATCTTACGGATTTAACTTGATAAATCTTGTGTGGGGATAAACTAAGTAAGCTTACGATATTTGCACTTTGTTGCAAGTGTCCAATAGCTTGGTTTTTGTTTGTGCAAATATTTTTTCAAACAAGCAAATATTTTCAAACTAGTATTGTGCATATTACATTGAAGAAAACCCTTTTGAACTAGTTTGATTATCTAATTCGTATCTTTGGAATATTGATTTGCTATTGAAGTACTTTGCTTAGATTCCAAGCTATTGCTTGTATTGAACACTCTTGAGCATTATACTGATTATATTATATTGAGTGTAGATTGCACATATACACCACTAAGCTTATAGTTCATACATGTTTGGTGCGAAATGATTATTACTTGCGCATATTGGGTACATATCTGCTTTACGTGAAAGCACAATCACTGTACCATTTAATTGAGTGAATATTGTTGTATTTCCAGGCGTGGCCTAAGGGGGCGGTAATCTAGCCCGATAAGGATTGTGTAGGTTGAGGTCAGCACTGTGTTAATTGACCTGATTGTAAAGGTTGAGGTCAGCCCTGTGCTAATTGACCTGATTGTTTAGGTGCTACTCTACCCGTTAAGTGAGCCTATAGTGGTCATCCTTGTGCTTGTTAGGCAAGGCGGGGACGTAGGCAATTTCGCCGAACCTCGATAACATTTCTAGGTGTCATCATTTTTACTGTTTTATTGTGCATGCTTGATTAAATCTCTATTGCAGTTTAAATTCCATTGTATATTTGCATTGATTTATTTTACATGCACTAGATTGACCTTAGGCTTGTGTAATAATGTTGATTAGTGGATTGACCTAGGCAATAAATTTTAAATACCCAATTCACCCCCCCTATTGGGGTTGCACCAAAGCTAACAATTTCCACTCCCTTGGTTCTACTAAAATCGATCTCTGTGAATCCCTGAAAAGATATGTTGTATAAGGGGTTAGACACCTCTCAGTAAGGAAGATTAAGTTAATGACGTTGTGTGGTCAGCATGTATTTCAGTGTATACGAAATCATAGATCTCTCTTTTATTGAAAATAGTATGTATGCTCACTTCTCATTTCTCATAGTATAAAATAGTACTGAAAACAATTACATCGTTTACATATATGCTTAAAAGACTCCCCCTAGAACTATACGCCATGTATAAACCCTCGCGACCAGGCTTGTGCTGCTCGAAGGTTGGACTAAAACCTGGATGATCAACCGAGGCCAAGTCACTCCCTGCTAACTATGTCTGCAAGCTTCCACAACGCGCTTGTGGGTCTGATCGCCTTACCACTTCCTGTACCTACTTCCAAGGAAGGTAACACCTCTACCTGGGTCAATCGGCTAGGACCACCCAACACCACTCTCGTAGTACAGTGTGGGCACACACGATCAAATGGTGAAACACTCTTTAGCTACGGTATTGTGCTCATAACAACTGGGTCCTCAGAGTTCCTAGAGCATATCACGCAATTTAAGTAATTAAATAGTGAAACACTCTTTAGCTACGGTACCGTGCTCATAACAACTGGGTCCTCAGGGTTCCTAGAGCATATCATGGGCAATTCTTCGTTTTCTAAGATGTCCAACTACGTGCTTATCGCATTAATGGTGTCCCTAAATTCATTATTATGATCGACTTGAGTTTGCATGAACCGCTAGAGCATGTTCGCCATCTGTGTTATGCTAGCCTCCAAAAATTCTGACGGCATACAGCTCTGAGGGATCTGTTGTGGTTGGTAATAAGGCGGAGGAATATCTAGGTAGTTTGGCGGTTCATATGCATCACCACCACTAATTGTGCTGATAGGGTGTACAGTCATGGGTGCCTGAGTGTATCGTGTGTTGCACTGTGGGACATTGTTAGCTAAGTAATCAAAGAATGATAATACTTGATCTGGATCCTCGCTGACGGGTTCTCCATTGCACATGGTATGGACAAAATACTTGCAATCAGGGGTAAGAGCAGTATAAAAATAATCAGCTAACCTCCATGAGTCAAACCCATGATGTAGGCAAGTACTTAGCAGATCCTTGAATCGTTTCCAGCAAGCCCGAAATGTCTCGTCATCTTGCTGCATAAAATTGAGAATTTGTTCCTACAAAAATTGGGTTTTCTGTGAGGGACAAAATGCATGTAGGAATTCACGCTCCATATCAACCCAATTAGTGATAGAGTGAGGTCTTAAGGAATGAAACCAGATTAGTGCCCTATCCTGCAAAGTAACAAGAAATAAATTCAGTCTAATAGATTTGTTAGTTCTAGCATGAGAGAAAAACATTTTGCAGGTTAACTCAAACTCTGCTAGGTGCTGATAGGGGCACTCAGATTCTATCCCGTAGAATTCGGGTAGTAATGACGTCCTCCCGCGCTGCATCATGAAATTAAGCTCGTCATAAAGCAAAACAGTGGAAGAGGATGCAGTGGCATATTCAAACTGCAAAAAGTCCACTATCGTGCGCGGTGCAGGTGTAGCCATTTTTCAAAACTCAATTTTTTTTTTCTATTCTTTTTCTATTTTTTTTCATAAAACTAATAAAAATGACGGGAAAAATGCAAATTTGAGACTAAGACCGACATTCCCCGGTAACGGCGCCAAAAACTTGACTCACTCGAAAAATGAGCAGCTTGGAAGCTATCCCAAGTATAGGAGTTACGTCGTGTAATATTCAGCCAAAGGGCTATATTGTCTCCTTAGGGAATGCATTTAATCTCAGATTTTATGTTTTTCCAATCGAAAACAAAAGGTTACTGAACTCAATTCGGATTCAGGATTTTCAAAATTATGGAAACTCAAATTAAATACACATGCAAATTAAAGTCCTAAAATTAGCACGCACGGAATTAAATAACAATAATGGAAACCCTAGTCTACTTAAGGAAACACCAGAGCACAGTAACTAAAAATGAAAACTTTAAACATGGAATTAAAATACGCAATGGAAACTTAATCGGATTTAACACACACACACTAAAAATTGGATCTTTAACCAAAACAATAACTTATACCACAATCACAATTTAAACACGAAACAAACAAAAATTTAACACATAAACGATAACAAAAAAATAATAATAAAAACATGAGAAATCAAACCAGACTTAATTAAAAAGACTAAATTAAAACTCCCCCTAACAATGTCCAACTTAAAAAGAAATTTCAAATAACATTAAAAAACTAAACTTTATTTAGTATTTAAAGACTAAACAAAAATAAATAAAAGAGTGAGAGAGGGAGAGAGAGAGAGAGAGAGAGAGAGAGAGAGAGAGAGAGGAGAGATAAAGAGAGAGAATGCAAAGAGCCATGTATGCTACTATTGGTGTTGCCGTAGAGTTCCTGGTGTTGTTGTGGAGGCTCGGGTTGCTGCTAGAGGTCTACTGGTCTGGAAGAACTGTGGTGGAGTGGCCGTTGGGAGAGTTGTAGAGGATGGCTGTAGGTGGTTGGTGCTCTAATCTGTTGTGGAGGCCGAGAGGTAGAGGTGGCCAAGAGCTGTGCTGTGTGTTTCTACAAAGGAGTTCCAGCTGCTGGCATGTAACACCCCGACCCCGAGGGGCCTGGGATATTAACTTTTTACTACTGATTTACAGCGGAAGCAAATAAACTCAAATTTTATTCAAACCAGAGCGCTAATTATTCATGTTACAATCACTTATTTCAAAAGAAGAAAATTACACAAACGTAAATATCTGAAATCATACTATATTTCTAATTAATCTTTATTTTTCTAATCCCCACCCGCATGCTTGCTAAGCCTGATTTCCGACATGTCCTTCAGAGTTATCTGAAATAAAATATGATTGGGGTGAGACGACGCTCAGTAAGTAAATAAGATTATTATTAGTGTGTGGCCAAAATGAGCTTTTAAAGAATTTCGTAAAACAATATTTAATACAACTTCAAGACTGCTTTTAGAATAAATATAAATTTAAAAATTTCTGCATAAAACTTTTGTCATAAATTTCAATAATAAATTTTTACAATCATATACTATAACTGTTAAATTAAACTTTTAACTTTAAAACTGTAAAAATACTTAATGATAAACATACATATACTTTTCCTTGTACGTTTTCCTTAGATCGTCATTTAAGCACCAAAATGATCCTTTTCACGTAAACTTACACTTTTCCTTCAAATCATCAGTAACTTTGTACACGTAATTAAATATGTATAAACATATATTGTAAAAACCACCCTTAGGCCTGTTTGCCGTAAGTCATGTTTACCCCCATGACTGGGTTGTGCGGTCCGAAGACTGGACTTAGCTGGCTGGCCTACCAAACTAAATCAACGTACGTAAACTTTAAGTGAGATTTTCCTTATTAAGTCCTGGACTTAAACCAGGTGTGCACTCAGGAGAAATCCACTAACATAAATAACCACTCTGTAAACAGTGTGGGTGCACTCTGATCCGTATAAACTTTAAGCTGCGGTACCGAGCATCTGTAACTTTGAACTTTCGTTGCCATAAGGGGTTTGAAAATCATCTTATTATCATTTATGCAATTTAAAATAATATCGTGAAAATCTCATCTTTACTCATATTTACATAAAAAAAATGTAACGTAGAAATAAACTCATGCCACACAATTTTTGTGTTAAAAATATATATATATAATTTTATTTTTGAATAGAAAGAAATGCTGAAAATTTACCCGAGGGGATTGGAACATTTCTTAACCCAAAAATAGATGCAAGTATATTAAAGATAGAACTGGTATAATTAAATATGCGTGAAAATAAATTCATGAAAATTTTGTGGAACTAATTGACATAATTAAAATTTACGTACAAAATAAACTCGGGTATGAATTTAAAATAAAAAGAAACTAACATAATCAAAATTTACTTACCTTCTTCTTTTACCGTGTGCTACGAACACAATAATTATCTTTAAGAAATGAGATCAGAAAAAGTGGGTGATTAAGAATTTATTCAAAAATTCTCTCTCCACCACAAATTCTTTCACTCACTAATCCTTCTCTTCCTTGGAAAATTGTTGTGAAAAATGAAGGTTGAGAGCTCCCTATTTATAGGAAAATTTTGGGGAAGAAATAGAATTTATAAAAGTGTGGGGAGATTGGTGAAATCATAATTTTAAAAATTAAAGAATGGGCAAGGTATGGGTTGAGTGGAGGCTATTTGGGAGTGCTTGCCACCATTCCCACTAAATAAATTTTTAATTAATTACTTACCTAATTAATTAATCCATTACCTAACTAATTATTTTATTATTTTATTATTTTTCTTAATCATTATTATCATTATTATTATCATTGTTATTAATTTTAAACTTGAGTGGAGGCCATTTGGGAGTGCTTGCCACTATTCTCACTAAATAAATTTTTAATTAATTACTTACCTTATTAATTAATCCATTACCTAACTAATTATTTTATTATTTTATTATTTTTCTTAATCATTATTATTATCATTGTTATTAATTTTAAACTATATTTAGTATTTATTTTATTTTATTTTATTTTTGAACAAGAATTAAATTTAAATTTTAAAAAACTCATGTGGGCCCCACATGGTCTTGTGGGCCCCATGTAGTCTTGTGGGCCCCACACAATTTCGAGACCCAAATGGATCGTACGTAATTCCAATAACTCATATACGATTTTATGCATCCTGCATAGTTTTTGAGACTTGTGAAAACCTTCATACGGTTTCGGGACTCATGTGGGCCCCACACAGTCTTGTGGGCCCCGCATAGGATACCTATATTATTATTATTTTATCATATATTTCTTCAAATTATATCAGTTAAAACATTATTTTATGTACTCATTTACGTATATAAACAGTGTCTTGTGGCTCCGGGACTCATGTGGACCCCACATAGTCTTGTGGGCCCCACATATGATACCTATATTATTATCATCTTATTATGTATTTCTACAAATTATGTTTGTCAAAACACTATTTTATGTATATATACTTATTTACGTATACAAACAGTATCTATCCTGTTTATCCTATGAAATTCCATTTTGACCAGGCCGACCTCCAGGGAGCGACTGAGCCGCAATGGTCTCTGAGCACTCGCTAAGACAAGGTCTTTCTTAGGCATCAAACATGGAATCAAGGATCCTACAGAAAAACACTTCTGTATTGATATTAACTTAATGACTATTTTTATTATTTTATTATTATTGTACTTTAATCATATATATATATTTTTGGGTCATCACATGGCAGTTCTCGGGTGATGGCTGCCGGGTGTGTAGCAGGGAAGAGGAGAGGTTGGGAGTTGAGAGAATAAAAGAGTAAGAGAGAAAGGAAGAGCAGGGGAAGAAGGAAAAGGTGAGAATAGAGACAGAAGAAAAACAGAGAGAGTCAAAGGAGAGAAGCTAAGGGAAAGAGAGATAGCAAAAAGAAGAAGAAGAAGAAGGAGAAGAGGAAGAGAAGGAGAGAATGGGGAGCCCTCGGCTGGGGGCAACGCCTAACAGGGGAAAAGATGGAGAATAGGAAATTTAAATAAAGGAGAGGGGAGGCTTGCCCTAGACCTGGAGACCCAGCAAAGGCAACCCGACCCGGCTTGCATGGCTGGGTCACATCAACAATTGGTATATGTTTTTTTTTTTTTTCTTTTTTTCATTTTTCCATTCTCTGTTCATTGCCAAATTTGACCCTTCTGGAGCCTGTTTATCACAAAACTCGACACACAAAAGTTGTATATTATCCTTTTATATTTCTCCATAAATTTGAATTGTCTCGATCGGAGCTTGTACGGAAAAGTTATGTACGAAATACGAACAGGAGTCAGTTTTGATTCCCGAGAATTTTCCTGCGATAAAATATTACAAAAAATTCATAAATTGTGCAATCAAACTCAAGAATGATAAATTTGGCACTTTATTAAAATATTGGACAAGTTTGGGCATTCAATTAAAAATATAAGCCGTAAAGACCGGATTAAAGTGCCAAATTACATAGTTTTGACGCGTAATCAATCACGCAATTTAAGTAATTAAAACTGTACTTTAAAGTCATTTCACATAAAATTTGCAATTTTATAAACCTCGACCTCGTGTCGTTTACTACAAACTTGGACCTCGGGCCTTTGTTACAACTCGGCTCTTAACCATTGAATAAAAATCCGACCCATGGACGTCTGGTAAAACTAGGCCCTCGCGACCATCATATAAATCCCTATATTAATCAAACAGTTCCAGTATGTTTTGCAAAAAGTTCATTATTATACAAACACTCCCATTTTTGGTATTTCCACATCTCTCAAAATAGTATTCACCTGCCACACAATTTTCCATATTTAAAACATAACCCGTAAGCAAGCAATAAGAACATCGTATAAATGGTTTGTAGGATCAAACCAAACTTTCCACCGTTCATTTCTACTCAAAATATCATATTATATATCCTAGGTTTGAAAATGGGACTTTTGAACGGTTGATTTGAAACCTTAGCTGAAAACATAAATATAACTACTCCATAAACATTTTCGTCGGTTCAAAATTGTAAAAACGCTGCATTAACATGATCCCCTTAGCTGTTTCTGAAACGAAAATCGAAACAGACCAAAAACTCAAAACCCTAGCTTTTCGAACTGATGAAACTACGAGATCCTATGGGCCGAAAGGTGAGAGAGTGATCCGGGAGCACATGGGAGCCCGTAGGAGCCTTTTGACGAAAGCAGAGCTTCAAAAGAGAGAATTTTAGAATTTCTTGAAAAAATGAGCTCACTTCTATTTATAGGTGGGCAGCCCAGCTCAAAAATCGTCCACGATTTTGGTCCTGCTAGTTTAGTTCTTTCCTTTTTCTTTTATTTTCCTTTATTTCTCTCTTTTATATTTATTTTCTTTTATTATTGGGGTTCAGGTTTCTACACATGACATAACCAATCATCTAGACACATCAACACATTCACCACAGTATACACAATCAGATAGTATTCTCAGCCAAACAATATTCACAACCAAGCAGAATTTACTACCCAAACAGTAACCACAAGCAAACAATAATCATAATCACGCAGTACTTGCAACCATTTAATTACGAAAGTTATTTTCATACCACATGATTTTTCCAAGATACGATATATAATAAAAATCATTTTTTGATCCAAAAGTCTAACCATTTAGAAAATTATACATAAATATATATATATATATATAATTATATACTCAAATTTAGCTGGTTTAAAATTAATTAAAAAAAAACTGCTATAACGTTTTCCCCTTACCTACTCCTTGAGATTCAGCCTAAACTGAACGGAAAACGAAACCCTGTATTCCAAAAATTCTAACTTAATTAGTTTAACCCCAGGATATTTATCATTTATCATCTCTTAGGCCCAAACACTCCCAATACTTAATTTAATATTGAAAATACCCTACTTACCTTGGTTTTGGAGTGGTGCCCAAGTACTCCAAACTAAAAATCTGCTTTGCCTATGTTGCAGAGAATCTTCCTAGGGATCTCATTGTGGTTTTCAATCGTCGAATCGGGCTAAATCTGGTCTGTATTCGAAGAAAATAGGTGGTAGGGCCGAACCCTAGAAAGAGAAAATGAGAGGAAAGAGAATTTTCGCGGAAGAAATGATCAAGGGTCACTTTATACCCTAGCCTTCGTTGACGAGCTTAAAAGGTTAGTCAACGAAGCCACGAAAAACATTCATTGACGAGGTCATCATGTTCATTGACAAAGTGTTTAACAACCTGAATTTTCCTTGCTCTTGGTAATTCCTCGTCGATGAGACACGTGTACTCATCGACGAAACCTAGAAGGATGTTCGTCGACGAGGAGAACAAATTCGTTGACGAGTCCCTGCTTGATACCCTTTTTAAAATTCTCTTCCCTTTCTTTTATTTTTCATTTTTTTATTCTTTTATTTATTTTCTTTTATTTTTCAGGTTCGGGTTACTACATTCTCCCTCCTAATAAAATTTTGTCCTCGAAATTCGTTAATCTATCATTTTCACGACTTAAAAGCTTATTAACCACTTTCACATAATTTAATCAATTTCAATTATGTAAACAATCGCATCACCCAAAGTTAAATAAAACTTATTACTTATCTCAACATAAACACGTTACCTACGCCTCTAGTAGTGTCCTCCTCAGTCGTGCTAAGCATATACACACGCATTGGGCTGCCGCCACCATAAGGTATGGGGTTGTTCCTCCGATTATGATATGGAGCGGGTGTGTTGTTCGGCAGTCCTCAACACTCTTGGACTATATGGCCATATCTGCCGCACCTGTAGCACACAATACCCCTACTCCGACATTCACCCCAATGCCTTTGATTGCATTTAGAACAATGGGGGCGTGACAAATCGCCCTATTGTCCTTGATCATTCCTTTATGACCTCTGACTCGCAGTATCTCTATCTCCCCTCCAGGACCCCTGTCTGACATTTGCATGGAGGCTGGGAGAAATGAGTCTCTTCCTCCGTTTTGACATCTCTACACCTCTCTACAGACTTGACTCTGCAATGGTGGCTATATCCACTAGTTTTGTGAAGTCCTGTAACTGCAAACATGTCATATGCTCATGAATCCTCTGATTTGGGCCCCTTTCAAGCCATCTCACCTTTTGATATTCATCCAGAACCATAAAAGGTGCAAAACGGGAAAGTTCCAGGAACCTAGCATCATACTGCCAAACTGTGAGGCGC
Organism: Malania oleifera; assembly: GCF_029873635.1. NCBI lineage: Eukaryota > Viridiplantae > Streptophyta > Magnoliopsida > Santalales > Ximeniaceae > Malania > Malania oleifera. Next base: position 13,953,636 of record NC_080426.1, read on the forward strand.
CCCTGAGTTAAGTTGAATAATTCCTCCGTCTTTGTATTCCTTGTGGTGGAGGGAAAATATTAATTGTAGAAGACCTGCTTGAAACGATCCCAAGTCATCGCTATCAATACTGCTCGCTGCTCTTCCAACAACTTCACTGCTTGCCACCACCATTCAACTTCTCCGGTCAACTTGAAGGTGGCGAAAATAATTTTCTGCTCTTCAGTGCAATTCAACACTGCTAATATTTTCTCCATCTCTTGCATCCAAGTCTTGGCCATGATTGGCTCAGTGCCACCCTCAAAAGATAAGGATTTCAAGCGAGTGAATTGATCAATCGTACAGCCCTAGTTCATTGGTGGGTAGCTCGATTCCCCCAAATCTCATCTCATCTCATCTCATCTCTAACCTGACGAGCTATACCTTGCAACAGTCGGGAGGTTTCAATCTCATCTCCACTGTAAGCCCCCAACTCGTTTCCTCCTCTATTGTCTACGCCTTTACCTCTAGGATTCATCCTGAATATATAACAGAGGCAAATTTAAAATTTCTACATCTTAACATAACTAACATATTCATAAAACAGGAAACCAAACTAATATTCAAATCCTCAATTAAACATCCAACACCCATCTATCCACGATCATTTTAACCTTCAAATTCTAATTCCAAGTTTCAATCTCTCTTCTTGGAAAGATCACCGTCGATGGATTTACTGTGATTTTCAAAAACTGTCGACTGATTCAGAAAATCACAGAAGTCCGTCAAGGAATTTCTACCTCCATGCTACAAATTAAACTCAAATTCCTATCAATACCTTAATCTACCCGTTCCTATCCTCATCCAACTCAAACCTGTACTGTGGTTTTAATCCTTCTAAAGTCTGCAGAATCTATAACCTAAAGCTCTGATACCACTTGTAACGCCCCGAATCCGCCAAGTGGGGTCCAAGGTGTTATGAGACCAATCACGTGTCTCTAATACCATTTACGCAGCAGAACTATTTAAACAACCTCAAATTTAATACCAGAGTTCTATATACATATATACAAACCCATAAAAGAGTATAACTAAATTGTAATGCCTCGGCCCTTTATACGGCCCCAGAGTGCTACTATACATACATAATCTGTACAAATCCTGATAACATACATATCTACCTGCCCTAAATAGGGACATACGAGTATTTCATAATGATCTGTACTCTCATATATTGCGGAAAACATAAATATTCATATGGATTCTAATAGACATACCAAAGTACCTAACTATCCTTTACATACATTCACACATACGTAAAACATAAACTATATTACATTCCCAAAAGTCACTCTGAGCTAAAATCCAATACATAAACAAAACACTTACGTAACTAACAACAATACTTCGCTCCAAAGGCCCACTACCAACTAAAGTTATCGCCCTGCAGGACCTGAAACAAAGGTTGTATATTCGGGGTGAGACACTTCTTAGTAAGGAGGAAGATATTACATCAGTGTGTGACTGTACAGTTATATTCTTGTTGGAAAACAGTTACATAGGTTGCACATTCTCAATACTAATATATAGTACATATGTAAATTCTTGATAGGTTGCATAGGTTGCAGATAACTTAGCATCATTACAAGTGAGAGTTCCCGAGGTTAGGGTAGGGTACAGGCCCATACACTATACAAGCCCTCCACCCGGTACTCAAACCTGTGACTTTGCCCATTAAAACTTTTAAATCATGTATATGCATATTTAGAACACCATTCAACTTGAAACTATCATAACTATGCTAGTAACTCCCCGTGGCAAGGGTTGTGCGATAAGAAACCACTGATCGAGCCCTGTTCGTGCAGGAATTGTCAGGAATCATAACATACTACAGCCCGACTTGGAGACATGTGTACTCGTTGACGAAACCCAAAAGGATGTTCGTTGACAAGGAGAACAAATTCGTCGACGAGTCCTTGGTTGATACCCTTTTTAAATTTCTGTTCCCTTTCTTTTATTTTTCCTTTTTTCCTTTTTTAATTTATTTTATTTTATTTTCTAGGTTCGGGTTACTACATACAGGGTCAGGTCTCTGCTCCTCCAACAGTCTCGCCGATCTCCACTAGCGCTTTACCTCCCTTGTCAGCTTAAATGTCGCAAACAATACTTTCTACTCATCTGTATACGGGAGAACTTCCAACATATCCTCTATATCCTGGACCTAGTTCTCAGCCACAAGTGGGTTAGCTCCTCCAGAGAATGATGGGAGTCTCACACGCGTGAATTGCTCAATCATGCAGCGTTTCTCCCTTGAACCTCTAGCCATCTCTGCCATCACCTGCTGGGTGATGCTACGTAGTACAGCATCAGGATCTCCGCCGCCTATACTGGAAGGCCCTGCAACATTCCCTTCAGCCTGAGCACTACTACTCCCTAGATCCATCCTGAAAATGGTATAAAACTGTCTTAGAACTCTATCATCATAACTCACTAACACACCCAGCATACTAAAACCCATAAGATATTCCGCTACAAACATTTCTCTTAACATTCTCAATCCCCATTTAAGATTCAATCCTACCACTTAGAATCAAGAACCAGCACCAGTATCCATGATTTTTCAGAAGTCGTCACTCCAAGAAAAACACAAAAACAACCATGGAACTCCTACCTCCAAGTCACAAGATGAAACCCTAAATTCCAATCTCATCCTCTAACAATATTGACTCATATCCCAGTTTACCCATCTCTTATTCTCCTCAAAATCCATTCTTATACTCTGGTGTTGTATTCCGTTGTTTACTAAAGTCTACAAAACTTAGCAACCTAGGCTCTGATACCAAACTATCATGCCTCGATATTTTATACCATTTTTTTTAATAAATAACCAATCTTTAAACCACATATCGACCACGTCAACACCTTTGATACCATTAATACATAACCTGACTCGAAGTGGGTACCGGGTACACAACCATTCTTATATACACAAACTTAACAGCGGAAGTCATTACATATACATACCACAGCGAATACACATACCAAAGTGTTAATTCATTCATATATACATGTCTAACACATTCCCAAAAAGAAACACAAAATACTCTAGGGGAATCCTTCATCCCTAACTCAGAATACTCACCTTGTCTACTCAGGGTATCAGCTCCCCTCTATCTCGGAGCTCTATCACCTGGTCTATCTCGGTTTTCTAAAATATTTAAATGATTGTGTAACGACCTAGAAAATATTGATATTAAATATTAAAGAGAGAGGAAAATGGAAACAAAAACAGAAGGAGGCAGTAGGCTTCGTCGACGACATCGCATTTTGAAGATAATAATAAATTCAAGAGATTGCCAGAACTTGTCAACGAATACAGGGCTTCGTCGATGAGTGCATAAGGAAACTCGTCGACGAATACCGGGCATCGTCAACGAGATAATTCCGAGAGGGGGTATGGAGCAGCCTGAATTTCGTCGACGAATACAGGGACTCGTCGACGAATTTAATGAAAGACTCATCGACAAGGTGACGTGTCTCGTCGACGAATCTGGCAGTATAAATGGAGGGAAACCAGGAAATTTCATCATTTTCAGCACCCCTCTCTCTCTCTCTCTCTCTCTCTACGACTCTCTCTCACTTCTCTCTTCGTTTTCGGGTCCGTTTCTCGCCGGATCGAAGATCTGAAGCTACCACGACGCTCTTGGCGAAATTCTCTACAAGTCTGCCGAACGAATCATCGGGAAAACGAAGTTGGATTTCATCCCAAATTCAGGGTAAGGTCTTTTATTATGTTTTTGACTTCCTAACAGTTATAGGAAATAATATAAGCTAAGAAATACTGATGTTTTGTTCTGGGGGATTGTGTTTTAAGGATGTTTAGTTAGGAACCCTATAGGTATAGAGCCAAAATTTTGTAGGGGCTTTTCAGAGTTAAGGTAAGGGAAATATGCTATGCTAGGAGTTTTCATAATGCTATTAGAGATTTCATCGACACATGTTTATACCAGTTTATTATATAGTATTTACAGATTATGAGTTTAAATACTTGTGTGGCCTAAGTAGACTTTTATGTGACAATGCAATTTATAGAGCTTTTATAATATATATATATATATCATACTATACTGAATGCATGAAGTTATATAGAATGTATATAAAATTTACATAGTTTTTCCTAGTGTATGGAGTTATACAGAACATGCAGATACAGATATATATTCACAGAAAATTATACTGAGAATTGTACATGCATACACAACTTTTATGCGAATAGTTTCATGAAATATATATATATATATATATATATACATATACATGTATACAATGTTATTCAGATCAGTATTTATATCACAGTTTTGTACATAACAGTATATATAGAGTTTAGTATGCCATGTTTCCTATTACCATAACATACAGAGTATACAAACAGAGAATATAGACAGTGATACAAACAGATATATATATAGAGGTAGCATCAAGATGCTACAGATACAGTACACAAAGTTTATAGTATTTATAGCACAGAAAGATAGCATGATGGTAATTTTGGAAACATGGCGAAAATAGTAAATGAGTATATATGTATATATGTATATAGTATCAAATCCCTATGGAAAGATTACAGACAGATACAGTACAGATATAGATTACAAAGCATGGTACCATTGCTATATACAGATAGAGTGCAACCACATATCTTAGATAGTGTGTGGGTACCGTCTAACCGTACTCGGAGAGGATGCAACTCCCCAGTACGCTGGGTAGAGGGGGCCGGTTAGATGAGGTAGCAGCCCAGTTCTGTGCCTAAAAGAGGATGCAGTTTGGCCGGCCTGAGGTAGTGTAGAGTATATTGACTTATCTTGAGGGCCGACCAGATAGAGTCCCACCTACGGGCCGCACAACCTTGTCATGAGGGGTCAAATCATGATGTATAGAGTTCCAGGGAATAAGTACAGTTATATCTGTATATAGTTTTACAGTATATGATGAGTATAGTATGATATTATCAGTATGAAAAGTATAAAATACAGACGATACAATATATTTTAAATTGAGAAAGAAAGATATGCTTTACAGATTATTTATTGCATTACAATTTAGTTGCTATTTTTAAGTATTCTTAACTTAGTTGCCACACACTAGTAATAGCATATTTCCACTTACTGATCGTCGACTCACCCCATTACTCTAACATTTTTTAGGTGAGCCAGTTAGGCGAGTAGATCAGGCTCGCGGATAGAGAGAGTGTGTGATCACCCTGGTTTAGGGTGAGTTTTTGACAGAGTTCGGTATATTATGAGTAGATGATGATAGAAGGGCATTTTTGTATGGCTATGGTTTGTAGACATTAGATTCTGGTTTTGTTTTGTATATATGTAAATGATTGTATGATTTGTGTTTCCATTGCTTAAGTATGAATGTTGATACACAGATATATATATGTTAAATAAAAAAAAATGATATGAATTTTGAGGTCATTACAGATTAGGTGAGGCACATCTCAGTAAGATGGAATAAATTGTCACGACCTGCCTAATTAAATGGTTTTTATTTTTATTTTTTATACACTAATATTTTACATGCTCTGATACCATGCTGAGATAAATCCATCCATAAACCTAAGCAGTGAAAAGCATAAATTGAATGAACATATCTATATCATACAATATCAATACCAGAGTGCTACCATGTTTTTCTCAAAATATACACATATATCTGCTTTCCCAAAATACCCTCAACTAGTTAGGGTAATACAAAAATGCTCCCAAAAATGATACTCACTCTCTGTCAGGGCACTACTGAAGCCCTTCTATTTGCGAGCCTGGTCTGCTCCCCTACCTGCATCACCTGAAAAATATATCAATACTAGGATGAGCCAACGTTCAGTAAGGAGAAGTATGCTATTACTAGTGTGTGGCAAATGAGCTACTATATATATATATATATATATATATATATATATATATATATATATCATGAAATCTGTGTTTATATAAACATGAATAGCTGAATACAAAGTACAATATAAAAATGAAATACACCACCCCTTTTCCCTATTGCTCAACATACAGTATTATGGTTATAATTCAAAATACTTCTAGTGTAAATAAGTAGAATCCCTGTTTCTATAAATCCGTACGTATGTAATAGTAACTGAAATTGTTCCCTGTGGCTATCTGTGTCATGACATGTCCCCTCATGACAAGGTTGTGCAGCCTGTAGGCTGGATTTACCCTGGCTGGCCAACCAGGAATAAATCACTGAACTCCGTCAGTCAACTTGCCCACCTCAACCCATATTTGGATGGGGAGCCTAACCTCTTCAAGGGCCTAGGTGGTCGACTTTATCACGTATTATCTGAATAGGTGGTTGCACACATAAAGTAACATAGTATCTGTAGCAACGGTACCGTGCTCTGTAGCTGCAAGTCCAATAGGGTCTGATATCATATAATATATTTCTATATGTATATATATATATATATATATATATATATCTGATTTGTCATGATTCTGAAGTACTTAAATAATCATGATGCTGCATAAACTGTAACTATAATTCATACGTAATACTGAGAACTGAATAATCATAATACTGAAGTTGCATGATCATAATACTGAAATTCGTGTAATCATGGTATTGAGATCTGTATAATCATGATACTAAAATCCATAAAATCATGGTACTGAAATTCGCATAATCATAATACTGAAATTCATAAAATCATGAAACTAAGTTCGTAAAACATATTCCCGTACCATATACATATTCACAAGCCGCACCATACTAAATACATAATTTTCTTAATTAAATAAACTGTATCATATTTTAAGAAATGCCTAGCATAGCATATTTCCCTTACCTGACTACTAGAAAGCCCCTAGGAAATACAAGCCTAACAACCGCAGGGCCTCCAGAAAGCCAAAAACTAACTAAAAAATCTTACCCTGAATTTGGGATGAAATCCAACTCTGTTTTCCCGACGATCCACTCCGGCAGATGTGCAGAGAACTCTACCAAGAGTGTCGTGGTAGTTTCGGATCGTCGATTGGGCGACTAGTGGGACTGGAATCGAAGATAGAAGGGAGAGGGAGACGTAGAGAGAGAAAGGAGAGAGAGAGCTCGGTGAAAAATGTGATAAAATCCAGTTTTCCTTACTTAAATAGGACTAGATTCGTCGACGAGACACGTCACCTCATCGATGAGTCTTTCAATAAATTCATAGACGAAGCCCTGTATTCGTCGAAGAAATTCAGAGGCCCAAAATCCGTCTCTCGGTATTTTCTCGTCGACGAAGCCCTGTATTCGTCGACGAAATCCTTAAGGCCTTCGTTGACGAAACCCTGTATTCGTCAATAAAGCTTGGCAATTTTCTGAGATTATGATTATTTAATATTATCTCCAAAATGTAATGTCATCAATGAAGTCTACGGTCTCCTTCATTTCTATATCTATTTTCTCTCCCTCTTATTATTAAAATGCTATTATTCTTCGGGTCACTACATAAATTATCTACAGTGTGTGGCAGTATGAATTTCATTATATCATATCATATATTCATTTTAGTGATAATATCTTCTGAGAATAATACACCAATTCCACATTCATAATCATATAGATATAAAATACAAGCTTTCATAAGCTTTTAATTTCATTTCCAAATCCATTCATACGCAACCCATATTTACTAGTGAAGTTCCTGAGAATAGGGGAGATTACACTCCTATACATGTAGATCCCCTCTACTCTAATATCGTTTGTATCCTTGCCCGATTAACTTGGGTTTGGCTATAACTAATACTTATCAGGGCACTCACCTCACTCAGTAAGCCCTTAGGTGGAGTGTTTTACTTCGCTTTAATTATTTATATTATTAACTCACGCAATTTCATTTCTCATTTCCATTTCCATTTCCATTTAAATTCCATTTCATTTCCATTTTTTTCACATCTAGCTCATGAGTGTCCTTGGTAACCAATACATCCGCAACTCATGGCTACCCTGAGGATATTTTCCATGCTATGCTTCACCCCATGGTTGAGGTCACACTCTATACTCTACGCCATGTTTCCCTCCATGGTCAAGGTTGTGCGGTCCGAAGGCTGGACCTACCCGCTGTCACGACCCACTCATTTTTCACATATTTTTTTTTTTATAATAATATCAACATCAAACATCAAAACTCAGCTGGTCACCATCCACCTGGACCCGTGGGTACCAGGGATATAACAAAACATACAGCAGAAGCTTACGCAGCAGAAAGTATAAAATCATATACATCTCATCATAATGTGCATAATATACCAGAGTACTACAAACACTATCTCTCAGTATATACATCCCAAAAATAAGTCTCGGGACATTTCCCACAAAAATCCTATCCCTACCAAAAGCTTACCCTTCAAAAAGAGCAGATAATCCACACTATGTTAGCGGGGCTTTTCCCGCTCTCCTATCCGAGGCTCCTGAAAAGTTAATGAAGTTTAGGGGTGAGACACCTCTCAGTAAGGGAAATAAACTAATACTAGTATGTGGCAACATGAGTAATTCGTGTTCAACATATATCATATATAACACATTTAGTACTGTTTCATCAAATCTGGGAAAACATATATAGATATATATACATATATTAACATGGCAGAACAGACTACATTTTCATAGCATATCTCAACTCATGTCATAATAATAATAACATAAAAATCATCCTGGTGGGTTAGCTGACTGTTGTCATGTATTACCCCCACATGACTGGGTTGTGTGGCCCGAAGGCAGGACCTGAGAATGGTTGGCCGACCACTGCCAAGTCGATAGTCTAGTCTGTAGGTTCGATGGGTCTACCCAGACTGGTCCGTACACCAGGGGCGATAACAGCACACTCCTCGAACATAACCCATCGACCATCCAATCTCACACCACTCCGTACAGCGGCGTTAACACAGATATCACGATCACGAGGACCATGGACACATAGCAACGGTACCGTACAAGTGCTAGCCTAAAGCAAGCCAACCTGGTTCTGATATCATATACATATACCGAAACCGTGATACATAAATATCTCATATAATTTATTTTCACATCAATCATATCATTTCACATAAATACGTGTATGATAAAAATCATTGGCCCGTACGCCGGTATTACACATTTTAACATAGCTGGGCCCGTACGCCAGCTACACATAGCACAGCCCGTACGCTGGCAAACAGTAATCACATAGCACGGCCCGTACACCGGCAATCACAGTCACATAGCACGGCCTGTACGCCGGTAAATCACATAGCATGACCCATACGCCGGCAAATCACATCCATATATATAGATATCTAAAAACATCTCGGCCCGTACGCGATTTTTCCATCATAAAAACCCATCTCATCCACATTCCCAGAAAACAGCATTTCACAACATTTTTACTCATGCCACACAATAGATTTTCCACATATTCAACATACGATCATTTTCACAGTATTTTTGCAAATATAAGACATATATATATATATATATAATCATATACATTTTCCATAAATCAAATGATAACTATATATATATATATATAAACCTTTTCCAAAACAATACTAACTTAGTTTATACCCTTACCTGATTCCTAGAAAGCCCCTAATAAAATTGCCCCACACCCACAGGGTTCCTAACTCAACACCCTGAAAATGAAAAATCCCAGAATTAAAGTTCAGTATTTCGAACATATAATATTTTCCTCAACTGCTAAAAACTCAAATATTGGGTAGAAAGTTTTCACCCAAAAGCATTCAAGTTTAACACTTGAGGGGTTTCCTGATCAATACTCCGAAACTGAAAACCCCTAGTATTAAATTTCAGTATTTTTATGCGTATGACACTTCTTCTAACTAGCGCAAGACCAAATATGGCTTAAAAAGCCTTACTTCAACTTTGGGATGATTTCCAACTAGCTTCCTCCCACGATCCGTTCCAGCAGATTTGGAGAGAACTCCGCCAGGAGCGTCATGGTGACTTCGGATCGTCGATCTAACGACTGGTGGGGCCGATAACGTAGAGAGAAGGGAGAGAGAACCATAGAGAGAGAGAGAGAGAGAGAGAGAGAGAGAGAGAGGAGAGAGAGAGAGCTTGAAGGTAAATGATAAAAAATCTCAGATTTCAACTGTTTATAGAATAGGGGATTAGTCGACGAGTCCTTCATAAATTTCGTCGACGAGGCCCTGTATTCGTCGACGAAATTTAGGCTGCCTCAGAACCTGTAGTATCCGGAAAAAAAAATAATAATAATAAAATTTAATTTAAAAAATATATATATTTATATATAATAATAATAAAATAATAAAATAAAATTAATTAATTAAATTAAATAGTAAAATGAATAGTATGATAAGGAAAATATATATATATATATATATTGAAGCATGTATATATATATGTGTGTGTGTGTGTGTGTGTGTGTGTGTGTGTGTATATATATATATATATATATATATAAGTAAGTTATTATGATATGTATTTAACATAAAGGTTAAAGGTGTATATATATATATATATATATATATATATATATATATATATATATATATAAAGTGTGAAGATTCTTCAAGAAGCTAAATTGGATATTTGTGGAAGTGCTCTCTCTCTCTCTCTCTCTCTCTCTCTCTCTCTCTCTCTCTCCTACGACTCTCTCTCTCTTCGATTCCGGGCTAGTTTTACGCCGGATCGACAAACCGAAGCCACCACGACGCTCTTGGCAAAGTTCTCTACAAGTTTGCCGGAACGGATCGTCAGGGAAACGAAGTTGGATTTCATCAAATCCAAGGTAAGGCTTTATATTCAATATTTGGATTTTTGACAGTTGAAGAAAGTGATATACGCATAAAAATATTGAACTTTAATACTGGAAATTTTCAGTTCCAGGGTATTAATTGGGAACGTTGGGAATTATCCCTAAGTTGAGGTAAGACTTTTTAAGTCGAATTTGACTTAGTGGTAGTTATAGAAAATGTTGTACGTACGAAAATATTAAACTTTAATTCTGCGAATTTTCATTTTCAGGGTGTTGAGTTGAGAACCTTGTGGGTACAGGGAAGATTTTCTTAGGGGTTTTTCAATTATCAGGTAAGGGGATAAACTAAGTTAGTTTTGTTTTAAGAAAATGTATGCATATATATATATAGCATCTGGTTTCAGGAAAAATAAATATATTTATATATATGATTTATATTTGGAAAATACTGTTTAAATGATGATATGTTGAATACGTAGAAAATTTGTTTAGTGTGGCATGAGTATAAAAATGTTGTGAAATACTGTTTTTTTTTTGGAATGGGGACGATATGGATTTCTATGATGGAAAACCGGCGTACGGGCTGAGATATTTTTATATGTATATGTGATTTGCCGGCGTATGGGCCGTGCTATGTGGATGAGATTTGCTGGCGTATGGGCCATGCTATGTGATTTGCTAGCATACGGGCTGTGCTATGTGATTTGCTGGCGTACGGGCCGTGCTATGTGGTTTGCCAGCGTACAGGCTGTGCTATGTGATTTGCCAGCGTACGGGCCGTGCTATGTTAAAATGTGTAATACCGGCGTACGGGCCGATGATTTTCATGATACACGTATATATGTGAAATGATATGATTGATGTGAAAATAAATGATATGAGATATTTATGTATCACGGTTTTAGTATATGTATATGATATCAGAACCTGGTTGGCTTGGTCTAGGCTAACACTTGCACGGTACCGTTGCTATGTGTCCATGGTCCTCGTGATCATGATATCTGTGTTAACACCGCTGTACGGAGTGGTGTGAGATTGGATGGTCGATGTGGTTATTTTCAAGAAGTGTGCTGTTATCGCCCCTAGTGTACGGACTAGTCTGGGTAGACCCATCGGACCTACAGACTACTGTTTGACTTGGCAGTGGTCAGCCAACCATTGTCAGGTCCCGCCTTCGGGCCACACAACCCAGTCATATGGGGGTAATACATGACAACAGCTAGCTAACCTACCAGGATTGTTTTATGTTATTATTAGTGTATGAGATGAGACATGTATGTTTTCCTAGATTTGATAAACAGTATTGAATATGTTATGTATGGTATATGTAGAACACATAATACTCATGTTGCCACACACTGGTATTAGTTTATTTCCCTTACTGAGAGGTGTCTCACCCCTAAATCTTATACATTTTTCAGGAGCCCCTGATAGGAGAGCGGGAAAAGCCCCGTTGATCTAGATCAGTTGTTTGCCCTCTTTGGAAGGGTAAGTTTTTGGTAGGGACAGTTAGGTCTTGTGGGGATTGTCCCTAGATTTCATTTTTGAGATGTATATACTGTGAGATAGTAATTGTAGTGACTCTGGTATGTTTTATGCACTTTATGATGAGATGTATATGATTTTATACTTTCTGCTGCGTAGGCTTCTGCTGTATGTATTGTTATATCCCTGGTGCCCACAGGCCCAGGTGGATTGTGACCTGCTGAACTGGGATGTATGATGTGATGATAATTTATATATATATAAAAAAAAAAATATGTGAAAAAGGAGCAGGTCGTTACAGAACCCCTCTCGGTATTTTCTCGTCGACGAAGTTTACGGCTTCCTTCTGTTTCCGGTTTCCATTTCCCTTTCCTTATTATTTAAATTTCATTTTTAAATTCGGGTCATTACACCCGCAGTTGGCTTACCCAGTTAGATCAAAATAAACATACCATATGCTCGTCTGTAGTACGAATGACCTTCCATATACCCTGGTCCGGACCTAGGGGGCAAAACTACCTTTCACACTAGCTTATTCGAACTGTCATGCCACATTCTCCACGAGTCCGTGTGGTTGCACTTAATAGCAACGGTATCGTGCTCAATTCAATAATACATCCATCCCTCAGAGTTTCATTTCCACATTTCAATATATCACAATTGCAGTATTCACAATGCAATTTTTCACATTTCTAGTATTCTCATTTCACATTCATATTGCAATATTCACGTTACAATATTCACATTTCTCATATTCACATTTTCATATTCACATACCAGTATTCACATTTCATCATTCTCATTGCAACACTAACATTGCAATGTTCATATTTTCAGTAATCTCATCTCAAGATTTACATTGTAGATTTCACATTTCAATATTTTCATTTCCTGCATTCACAACTCATTTCATTATTTCAATGATATTTCATCAATTCAATACTCATTTGATCTCATAATAACATATACATATCTCATTTCACGTTATTCAACATTTCTCAATAAAACATTTCCATATTTCATATTTCATCATTTCTCAAAAGGTACTTTTCATTACGTATCACTTTTTATCATCTTTTACTTTTCAAATCTCATATTTCAGTATACATTTCATAGACTCATTATTCTCAATGTAAACATTTAACTCAATTTCAAATACATTTCAGTATAAATCATATGCCCCACAATTTTCATATGATATTCATATCATAATAAATTTCAAGTAAAATATCATATTTCTATTTCTCATATTTCTCAACCAATAATTTTCAAAAAAGACTATTATAATTTATTACCCTTACTTGACTTAATGAGAGGCTTGCAACACCCCATTCCTACGCCCACGGCATCCGAAACTCAAAACCCTAAAAATTACATTTTTTCCAAGTTAAACAACTCATTTCCCAAAAAAAACTTTCGTTTAATACATCTTAGGTTTCAAATACTCCAAACAACCCATTAAACTCAAAAATATCTTACTTACCCTGATTTTGGGATGATGCCTTGGAACTCCAAATTGAAAGTCTGCTTCGGTAAAGTTGTAGAGAACTCGTGGCGGTTCCTGATTATCAATACGAGCTATAACGAAGTCGGAATCGAAGAGAGAGAAAGAGAGAACCCTGGGTTTAGAGAGAGAGAGAGAGAGAGAGAGAGAGAGAGAGAGAGAGAGTGAGAGGAGAGAGAATCACGCGTTGAAAATGAGGGTTTCAATATTTATAACCCGGTATTTGTCGACGAGTTCAAGTGATTCATCGACAAACCCATGAAGACACTTCGTCGACAAGGAGGCAAGCTCGTCGATGAACATGAAATTTTACTGAAATCCACAAACTCTCGGTATCCTCTTGGTACGAGACACGTGTACTTCAACGAAATCTATGGGACATTCGTCGACGAAGACCTTGGGTTCGTTGACGAATCCCTACTAATCTCTCTTTTAAATTTCCTTCATTTTTCTTATTCCTTTCCTCTCTCTTTCTTATATTACTTTAATTAATTTAATTTTCTGAGTCTCTACATGTATGTCACCCTCATCTTCCACCCTTTAGATTTTCACCCCAAAAAATGCTTAACTATCCGTATTGCCTTATAAAAAGGACATCCTCCTCTTCTCATTTGGGACACACGCCTTTGATGCTTCCATGTAAGTAGACATAAAGTGAGGACAAGATAAGAGGAAAGATAAGGTGAAGAAAGATATTTTGTACAAAAGATAAAGAGATAAGTGATATTTTGTATAAGGTCAGTTCCAAATCATTTTGTAATTCCACTCGAGATAATGAAATTTTTTATCCCATCCACCCCTGGAGCAGGTATATCTGAAACACGTAAAATTTCTGTCTCGTCTCTATTTATTTTCAATTTATTTTCTGTATCTTTTATAACACCTTATGTTTTTTCCCCCTCCTCTCTCTTTGCATAGGTAGAGAGGCCCATGTAGGCTCCACTAGGGCCCCACTAATTTTTTAAAATAATTTTTTAAATGTATTTTTTAAACTCTTTCCTTTCTCTTTGGTACCATGCCAATCCCACTAAATTCCTCTCTTTTCACATTGATTCCATTAATTATTTAAAAAAAAAAATTTAATTTTTTCTTTTTTTTATTCAATAAAAATATACAATTTCCAACATTAATGAATTTTTGTAAATAATTTTTTAAAAAATAATCTCAACTCAACAATTTTCCATCACTTTCTTTATCAATACTTTTATATTATAAAATTAATTCAAATTATTAGTTTGTACTTTCTCTATTATTTATTTATATTTACATCTACTAAAAGCATAGAATTAATTTTAAATTATATTATTAAAAAAAATATAATATATATACACCATATTACATTTCTGTTTATATACATTATATACATTAAAATTAGCATAAATGTTTGAAAACATTCTTAAAATATTTAATATAATATATACATTATAATACAATTTTTCTCCTCTAAAATTTTATAATTAATTTTAATTATATTATTCAAAAATATAAAAATATATGTACTGTGTTACATATACTATATACATTAAAATTAGAATAAGTGGTTGTTTTCTCACTTACCTTCCACAATTTAATATTAATTTTAATTAATATTACTCAAAAATATATGTACTGTGTTACATATACTATATACATTAAAATTATAGAATAAGTAATGTTCTAATATTAAAACATTACACACACACACACACACACACACACACACACATATATATATATATATATATATATATATAAATACATAAATGTATATAATTTATAAGTATTCAACTTTCCATTTTTTACAAAATTAAAAATTTAAATTTTACTCAAATTTTACATTTTAAATCCTCATTCTATGTCATTATGATTATATCTGTATTTCATTTTTCTCAATTAATTTTACATTTAAATTGATCTGTCACAAATAAATTTATATCACATGTATATGTTCATAATATTTTTAAATTCTTATGTACTATATGCAATTTTTATAAATATTATATTATTCTTTTGAATTTATCAATATTTTTTAATTATGTTAAACAAATTATATAAAATAAAGTGTTAAATTATGATATTACTATCAAAAAAAAAAAATATCGAAATACATACATACATATATATATATATATATATATGACAATTAACTCACTAAAAACACACAAAAAAGTTATACCTAAATATTATTTGCATTATGTGTTTTGAAGATAATGTTTAATGAAATAGTATATTTCGTATGCACATCTACTAATTATAAAGTTGTATTTACATTCAAGTTCCATACTATAATGATATATCATTGTAATTTTATATTGTTAGGATTGATCTTAATATTTGGGTTTGTTAAGAACCTGGGTACAATGAAGGAAATAGAAATGGCAAATTGGAAGTATGCTGAATGTGATTAATGAATAATCTTGATTTACATCAGTCTCAATATCTATTTATAATACAACAAAACAAAATTAACTAATCAAGATTATGCTAACTAATTCGTTTCTTCCTTCTTTCTTTCTGTTTTAATTCTTTCTTCTTTTCTTTTTAATTCCATACTCTCAATATGAGATGGAATACTCCAACACCCCCCCTCAAGATGGACATGGATGTTAAGAATGTTCATCTTGCGAAGATAATGATGAAAAGATAGAGATCCGAGAGACTTTGTAAATATGTCTGCTAGCTGTAACCGTGATGGAATATGAAAAAGTTTAATGACATATTGCTGCAATTTTTCTCTAATGAGATGGCAATCAATCTGGATATACTTCGTTCTCTCATGGTGAACAGGATTTGTAGCTATAGACATTGCTGATTTACTGTCAGTATATAATAAAACGGACTGAGAATGATTGATATGCAGATCTTGTAAGGCATACAAAAGCCATTGGACTTCACATGTTGTAGTAGCAAGAGCTCGGTACTCTGCCTCTGCAGACGAACGACTGATAGTAACTTGTTTCTTTGATTTCCATGAAACAAATGAGTTGCCAAGAAAAATTGCATAACCAGTAACACTCTTTCGAGAATCTACACAGCCTGCCCAATCAATATCTAAAAAACCTTTTAATTGAAAATCTAAAGAAGATGGAAAGAAAAGACCTTGCCCCGGAGTAGCCTTAAGATACCTCAATACCCGAATGGCTGCTTGATAGTGGCTGACAGCAGGTTTAGCTAAAAACTGACTGAGCACTTGCACAGAGAAAGCTAAGTCAAGCCTGGTAAGGGTTAAGTAGAGTAAGCGACCAATAAGTCTTCGATAGCCTAATGGATCTTCATATAAATTGGTATCATTTGCAGATAACTTTAGACTAGACTCCATAGGGAAGGTAGCAGGTTTTGAACCAGTTAAACCAGTGTCAACAAGTAAATCAAGTATGTACTTTCGTTGGCATAAAGATATACCAGTTTTAGACCTTGCAACCTCTAAGCCAAGAAAATATTTCAGCTGGCCTAAGTCTTTAATGGTGAATTTTGCATCTAAAAAAGACTTCAACTTTTCAATTTCTTGAATACTATTACTTGCCAAGGGGACATCATCCACATAAACTAATAAGGCTGTAAAGGAAGTGGCAGATTTCTTAATAAACAGAGAACAATCAGAATTTCCTTGAACAAAACCATAAGAAATGAGAGCATTAGATAGCTTGGCAAACCATTGCCTCGAAGCCTGCTTTAAGCCATAAAGACTCTTTAAAAGACGACAAACTTTCTGTTCTCCATAGACAATCAAACTAGGAGGCAAGTCCATGTATACCTCTTCATGTAAATCACCATGTAAAAATGCATTATTGACATCTAGTTGATGGAGATGCCATTGTTTGGCTGCAACTACAGCAAGGAATAATCGAATGGAAGTAATTTTAGCCACAGGAGAGAAGGTATCAAAAAAATCTAGACCTTCTTGCTGAGTATATCCTTTGGCGACCAATCTAGCTTTATATCTTTCTATAGATCCATCAGCTTTATATTTTACTTTGAATATCGATTTACAACCAATAGGCCTTTTATTGTTAGGAAGAGTAACAAGCTCCCAAGTTTTATTTAACTCCAAAGCATTAAGTTCATTTTTCATGGCAGCTTGCCATTCAGGAAGTTTAGAAGCTTGGTTATAAGTTTTGGGTTTTGGAGAGTTATTGATAGAAGTTAAAAAAGCTTTATATGATGTGGATAATCTACAAGTAGAAAGAAAAGGATGAAGAGAGTAAAAATTACTAGTGAAATCAGTTGAAGTAGATGCCTGAGATGCACATAGAGATGAAGAAATATTACCACAATAATTGTCCTGTAGATAAGAAGGTTTCTGTTTAATTCTGGTTGATTTTTTGGGCTGAAGGACTTCTTGAGCAGGTGAAGCAGATATTGGAGTCATATGAGAAGGAGATGGTAAAGTAGATGAATCTGGAACCATATGTGTATGAGGTGCAAAAAAGGAGAATTATTATGTGATGATGCAGATTCTATATTCTGATATGAATTGAAAAAGGAGCTGTTAGAAGAGAAGTCTGAAATAGGTTGTGAAATCGGAAACATAAAAGAATTATGGTCAGGATTTGATGGTAACGTTTGGAAAGGAAAGATTGTTTCATGAAATATAACATTTCGAGAAACAATTATTTTATTGGTGCTTAGATCCATGAGTTTATAACTTTTAATATCAGAAGGATAGCCAAGAAATATGCATTTTAGAGCTCTTGAATCAAATTTCTGTCTGTGACTTTGTAGAGTTGATGCAAGATAAAGGCAGCCAAAAACTCTTAAATGAAAAAGATTAGGTGTTTTGTTAAAAAGTCTTTCAAAAGGAGATTTATTTTGAAGTAAAGGAGTGGGAATTCTATTAATTATGTGTGCTGCAGTAAGGACACAGTCACTCCAAAAAATTAATGGTAGGTTCGCTTGAAACATTAAAGTTCATGCAGTGTTTAGAAGATGTTGATGTTTTCTTTCCATAATACCCTTTTGTTGTGGAGTTTCTACACAGCTTTTCTGATGTAAAATGCCATATTTATGATAAAATTTTGTAAGTAAAAATTTTGGACCATTGTCAGACCGTATAGCCTTGACAGAAGAAGAAAACTGATTTGGTATCATTTTACAGAAAGCTTTGATTAAAGATGGCACTTCTGATTTGGCTTTAAATATATATATACCCAAGTACACCTTGTAAAGTCATCAACTATGGTTAAAAAAATATCGAAAACCAGAGTAAGAAGTGGTGCCAAAAGGACCCCATATATCACAATGAATCAAATCAAAACTTTTATTAGAATTACTCTATGATACAGGAAAAGAAAGCCGCCTTTGTTTTGCTAAAGGGCATATGTCACAAACATTTGTACAACTAAAAGTGATAGAAGAATCAATTTGTTTGAGAGAGTGTAATCTTGAACTAGATACATGTCCTAGTTTATAATGTCATATATCTAAGGGCTTGTGAATAGAAGATAAAGCAAAAGGTGTAGAATTAAACTGAAAAGAATATCTATTATCAAAATTCAAAACTCAAGTTCTTTATTATCCTTAAGCAATTTTTGTTCTCCTGAAGATAAACTTAATTATTTTAATGTGACCTACGTATAATTCAAACTTCTAATTTTTTTTTTAAAACTTATCTCATATGTATTTGAGTATCTTTTTTTTTTAAGTACATAAGAACTCTAGTCACCAACGAGTCCTTTGGGCCCCCTGGTGCAGCACCAAACCTACGGATCAGCATCTTATGCCCCCAGGTCTCGCTGATCAGGGTAAAGTCCGGATGCGAACACAACTTCTATGCATCAGTTGGATGTTCGATCAACCCAACTCTCGGGACACATCTCCATTACCATCTATGGTCCCCGCTGGCTCACAGAGAACTCTCACCATCCATGGTCTCCACTGGCTTATAGAGCGAACTCTCACCATCCATGGTCCCTGCTGGCTCACAGAGTAAACTCTCACCATTCACAGGTATCGCTCATTCCGTGAGTATATCTACCTAGAATTGAACCTCTAATACTCATTCTTACTTGTTGATACCTTTCAATCGCGTCATGCCGTGAGGACACATATTTGAGTACTTTTCTTTTTAAATATCTACCTAAAATTGAACCTCTAATACTCATTCTTACTTGTTGATGCCTTTCAATCGCACCATGCCGTGAGGACACATATTTGAGTACTTTCTTTTTATCGTATTATCTTACTGCCAAGTATGGATAGTTTTTATTAGTAATATACTCGTATTGATGAGGGGAAAATCTGTTTTTCATATGTGCAATATAATACATTTTTAATCAAATAATTATGATTATTACACTTTATTATGCACATAAATTTATTATTTATTATTTATATATTTTATTTTAAATTAACATACGCACATAATAATAATAATAATAATAATAATAATAATAATAATAATAATAATCACCATCATCATCATTTTACATGTACAAACAAATTAGAAGTGGAGGGGAAGGATTTGGGTCAGTAGAGATTTAGACCTTTTGCATCTTTAATTCACTCCACATATTGGTGGAAGACAAACACCACTTTATTAGTTGAAACTACACTCCATTATCTAAAATTAAAAATAATTATATAATATCTGATTTGACATTTATTCCCTCTAAGTGTGGCTCTCATTTGTTATCCCCATCTTATCTCAATTGGACTGCATTATCCCAATTTCACCAAAAAAAAAAAAAAAACTTCTCGTGAGTTTAAATATTAATGTTATGTTTAATAATTAGTGGTTCCAAATCCCATGTAAATAATTGTTCTATATGTATATATATAAAATAGATTTATTATATATCTAGTTATTTATGAAATCTATACTTCAAAATATACGGTTCTATGTGTGTGGAGAAATTATTAAATATATTGAATATATATATTGAATTTAATATAATTTTGTCATGCGTATATTATTTAATTTAATTAAATTATTTTTTTGTACATGACAAAATCACCTTAAGAGCTAGTTTATGGTGATTCATTTTTTTTTTCTTCTAAATTTTTGAGAAATCTATCTAATAGACAATAAATTTTTATTATATAAAAATTACGCAATTGAAATGCACATAATTTGGTGAAAATTTTGTTTATAAATTATATGAATAGAAAATAGCATGTACCATATAGGGCTAACTCAGCGAGATTGGAAAGAGGATAATAAAGCTCTCAGATAGAAAATTGAGATAAACTTTAAAAAGAAATAGGGTTTGATTCAATTTTTTCAATATACTTAATAAATCATTACAAAAAACTTTCGATAATAAAAATTTGCAATCACATGTCACTTCTTACGAGTAGAACCAAGATCCTAACTTATTGAAGGTTAAATTTTTTTTCAATCAAACCCTATCATCTATCTATTGACTATAAAATTGGATCATATTACTTAGATCATATAAGTAAATGTTTGAATTATAAAAATAATTTCTTTAGGTCGTAATATCCAGTTGCATAAGATTATTCCTTATCTAAGTAATTCTTTATCAGGTGAAGTCATAATATAAGTAAAGTTGAATGCAATTCCCATGAAATTTCTCCCCTAGCAAGTTTGTAATTAAATCTATTTTAAAATTTATTTTCTTTTTTGGGTTATGTTAAGTGCTTATATTTATATATTTATATTTATATTGATCTTAAAACAAGCACTTAGATTATAAATGAAAAAAAAATTGATCATCTATATAAAAAATATAATCTTTCAAAATTTTAATTTGTAGTGAGCTTTTTTTTACCGAATTTGAAATTTAAACTTTTAATTTAAATATAAATAAAATATAATATAAAAACAGAAATATATATAAAACTATTTTTCATTGGGTGAACTTCATTCCAAGAATCCCATAAATAATTAATAGGAAATTACTTAATCTCCAAAAAAAGGAATATATATTAATTTAAAAAATATTAATTTTTTATTGGTGGTGATTGGGTAAGCCCAATGACGTGTCTTTTACTCTTTCATTTTGGTATTTTTTTTTTTTTTTTTCCGGTTCTGCGTTGAACAAAATAGAACGTCGTGGCCACTTACCTACATAGTCGTTAAAGAGCGACTTTGTATTCCAATTTTCAATTCCCGGTGACAAGAAGAAAGAACGAAGAGAAAAAGCGGAAGAGGAAGAACCACCCCAGCCAACGCCGCCCCCGCCGTCGCTGATTTCATCGCCACGACCTTTAATCCGTTACTTAGAGGACAATCGAAGCGCAATTTACTTCTTCCACCAACTGGCGGTTAATAGATCGATCAATTATATCGCTTTCCCTTTGTTTGATTAAATTGATTGGCTGATTGACTAAGAATCGCCAATTTTCGCTGATGGAAGTTGGCCGCGATCGGGCGACGGACAGCTCCTCAGTGCGTCAGCAGCCGCATCGGCATCAAACGCCGTCGAAGCAGCCTAATGTTTTCCCAAACCCTGTCGACACTGCTTCTGTCTCTCGGAGGTTCCCTTCTTTTCTTTCATTCCTTTTCTTTTCTGAATATTCTCCTGTAGATTCTCGTTTGGTTGCTGAGAGAATTTTGGAAACCAAAAGAAAATGTTATCGGTTTTTAGCCTTTCCACTTATTATAGGGAACTAGCAGAACACGACCTTTACTCAATTGAATCTCTTCTTTGATTTTAATTTTTCATTTAATACAAAATTAAAAACTTTATTTCATTTTCTTGTCCTCCCTTTTTCTTCTATGGCTGGGTTTCCTTGGAGTTTCCTCTTTCCTCTCTCTGCAACCGGCACGAAAAGAACAGATAGGGGCCTTTCCCCTCTCTTATATGTTACTGTGTTGAATGGTCTTTTGTAGTTTCATATACTCTTTCCATTGGCTCTTATTTATCCTTTGTTTAAATCCATTTTTCCAGGCTTCAGAAGGAACTGATGTCTCTAATGGTATGTTTACCTTTGTCTTTGTCTCTTGTCTTATTTTTTTTTTTTTGAAAAATTGAATTAAGTTTGTTCATTTTTACCTATGATATACCTGAATTCTTATATATTGTTCTATTTCTAGTTGTTCTTGGATTGAGGCCGGCGCTTGGATTTATCTTGATTATATACTCTGAACCTTCTTCAAAATCTCTCTAAGCACACTGCGCAAAACTAAATAAAAAATAATTTTTTTGAAAAGTATTCTTATTAATTTTCATTAAAAAATATGTTCTGTCCAACTATACAGAGTAAAAAAAATATTATATTGAAGCATTTTGTCTCAGAAATTCAATTTTTGACTTTTCTTTTAGCTATAACTTTTATATGAACGAATTAAAGAGTTGCATTTTTTCCTATAAGCTCTTATTATCTCAACAAATTAATGAATTAATTAATAACATTCTTAGGCTTTCTATGAATTGTTCTTCTTTGTGGGGATTGCTTTAATGTTTTTGTTAGTTTAGTCAATGTTCATTTTGTATTTTTTGTAAGTATTATAAAAAATTGTAGGAGGCATTTTACTGTTATATATTTTCTTGCGTCATCTTATCGACTAATTGCCTGTACAACTAATATACACACAATTGATGTATATCATAAGGTTGTTAATAAATAATAAATGGATGGGATTTCTAAAAATGTGTTATCATTCAGGCATGGGCAGGTCTAGTATATACCATTTTCTTTAAAACAGTTGCAGGAAAACATTAATGCATGGGTATATTGTTAGCTTAAGCTGATTGGGTGTGGGCCAGCAATGTATATCAAGCCGTAACACTCCCCAATGCATGCAGCCTAATTGCATTTGGAGAGATAAACACAGTAAAGATAATTTTTAGCAACACAATAGACATATGCAACAAGAATAGGACCCAAGACATCCTCATAACCATGGCTATGATTTTCTTTAAATTTCCCTTTCTCCTTTTCCAAATTCAAAAGGGGTACTTGTTGCATTTATTGGTGGTTTTTTTTTTTACATCACAAATTGATTTATACTGTCAGGAATTTGTTCATGGGGGTAACAAGGTGTGGTCATCAAATTGTTGTTTATTATGGTTTTGTCATATTGTTCATGCTATCACTCCATGAGGTTCCATTTCCCAGTGACTAGGATTTGGTTTTGCTGCCAATTTGACTCGTAGCTGTTGAGGAAGTGTTTGTCAATGCTGTAATTTACTTGTCATGTGTTTATGCTATAATTTTCCAGTGGATTTGCACTTGGTCGTGTAGTGTATTCAAGGACATGCCTATATAAACATTGAGGGTTCATATGTGGAGAGGATTACATCTACTTCTGAATTTTGCCATTGTTGCATTGACCTCCGTAATGTTGTTGAGTAACATTGGCCTCTTCTAAGTTACTGTTAGTGGACCATCAAGTGCAGTGACATGAAGTGTCAATGCCATAAATATAATGTTTCAATCCAAAATGACAGTTTCAAAGTATATGACTTATTGACTAATAAAATGACAATGTTATCCTTACTTCCTGCTCCTGGTCCGCACAGCCCAAGGGGGAAAGAGTCCCTATAAACCTGTTATGGCAGTTGAGGCAAAGGAGAGGTTTATTAATTCTTTCAAACCTCAGAGGGATTATCAACATTATTTTAGTGATGTCCCTAACATTCTTTGAAAAAGTCATATAAGTTAGGTGTAATTTTCATTCATTCTTTTTATTATTTTTCATTCTAACACAGATATTTCAAATAGGTTATATAAGCAGAGTCCAAAATCTAATTAGTCAATTCAAAAAACTTTCCTGCTTTGTTGGAAAGTGAAGCATTACAAATCTGATATGGAAATTGTATGTTGAAGAGGTAATCTGCAGTGATTTGTACGTGAACGTATAAAGAAACACTCTTTTTTATGTGAAGCACTAGTCTGATGCAATCTTTTGCTTCTCGTTCAAATTAATTTGAAGTTTTGTTCATTTCATTTATCTTGAAATTGTGATTTTATTGTTGAAATGCATATAACAATATCTTCCAAATTAAGGGGCAATATGGTTGTCTATTTGAGTTTTTGCTAGCATTTACCTTCCATATAATTTCTGATTGTAAAGATACTGTGCTACTTCAAGCTAGCATATACCTTCTGTAAGAATACTTGCATCTTCTACTGAACCTTTATTTTTTCATCAATTGTTTAATCAAATCTCATATCATTTGTTTCTAAAGATGAGTGGGGAAGACCTTGGGGTGTCCGCTTTTCCCGAGGGAGAGAACATTTTTACCTGGATTGGCACAATTGAAGGTGGAAAAGGAACTATGTATGAGGGTTTGTCGTACAAACTCTCTCTGCGTTTCCCCCTGGACTACCCTTTCAAGCCACCGCAAGTTAAGTTTGAGACAATGTGCTTCCATCCAAATGTTGATCAGTTTGGCAATATTTGTCTTGACATCCTTCAGGTATCAATTGAGATGTAAAAATGTTTTTGGGGATGGCACATCATATAATATTATGACGTGTAAATAAGAATAATTATTCACTTAGTGGCATTGAATTCTATGAAGCTGACACAATTGTTTCTTATTTTGCAATAGGACAAGTGGTCTTCCGCTTATGATTGCAGAACTATTCTTTTGTCCATTCAAAGTCTATTGGGAGGTTTGCTTGCTCTTACCATCTCACACACAAGTGAGTTCTCTCATTTTGCATTGTTGTTTATGTTTCTCTGACCATTTTAAGTCTATAACATGCAGAACCCAACACAGAGAGCCCTCTCAACAGTTACGCTGCAGGATTGTGGAACAACAAAGAAGGTTGTTTTGTCTGATTTAAGGCAATTAAAGATTTTAGAACCTTGACCTTACCGCATAAATGCTCTTGCTCGTTTCAAATGCTCCATTTGCATCCTTTGATTTACTGGATATGTATATATCTTGGTTTTTTCCCTTTCAGATTACAGGAAAATGGTCCACAAGCAGCATCTTGACGGAGGAGCATTTGGGATCTGATTCAGGGAGTCTACTTTACAAAGATGGAATGCATGGTCAATACGATTTGGTCAACTTTTCTGTGAAGGTTGTGGGGGAAAATGTTTTTGAAATAGTTGGAACACATGATGTATCAAAGTGCACCTCGATTTCTATTCATCTGAAATGTACCAATTTATCAATCTGCTCAACGATATAAATATATGTCCCAAAGATGTAAAATCTGTTTAAATACTCATGTTCATAAACATTGCTCGTCTTGTGTGAAGTCTCTACCTCGCGGTAAATGTCCACTTGTTCAAGATCCCTATGTTACTGCCCACCAAGCCATGGCATCTAACACTGTTTAGTTAATGTTTTAAATCCAATTATTGACCACTGAGTTGATTGATCATGAGAATGCCCCATTGTGAAAAAACAAAAAACTAAGCATGTGGTTATAAATCATATCTTAGTAGTTGTATGTACATGACATGAAAATTTTAATTTCTTGGTGCTTCTTCAAGTTTAATTTTGTACAAGGTCATGTATAGTCCATCCCTAACTTGATGAATATATATATAGATGATGTTGGTTTTTTGGTACTGGATGTCAATAAAATACAATGGTGGGTACAAAATTAACATTTGATTTGGTGTTTTGACAGTCCTAAGAGCTTGCAAAATGATCTAGCCTGCAATATTATGATTATGGAGTACTTCATACGTGTGGTTTTCCAGTTCCACACTGCTAGGACTGCAATTCTTCATTGATCAGGTAAGCAAATCTAATAATTTTCATCATGGTATTGAGCTTTATGAGTTGCACTGTAGAATTAGGATATATACATATACAACAACATTCAGCAGACATTTAATTATAATTTTTGGTTGCTATAGGTTAACTAAGGGTTTTTTTATTAGGTATCAGGAACGAGTTTTGGAGCTACGAATTTTCAATTAGGAATCCAGTCAATTAATCAAAGGCCCAAAGAGGCTCGAACACCATTGCATTTATATATATATATATATATATATATATATATATATAATATGATTGTAACTGCCTAAAAGTGCTAATGAAAGATATCTGAAACTCATATTTGTAATTTGTGAGAGCTTCTGGCTAGACACTAGGGCCTGGTTTTGAACTTGAAAAACATTGGGAAAAGGAAAAGAAAATACAAATGAATATATTTTTTATTTTTGATAATCAAAGAAAGTAAAAAGAAAATAAAAAGGCATACTGAATCAATAAACAAAAATTTGATTCCACATATTATTAATATTTTATTTTCTTAATTTTTAATTATATTAAAATAAAATTTCATTTTTATTAATATTTGATATAGAGTTCAAATGTAATGGAAAATAATTTTTTTTTCTTACCTTTACTTTCCGAACAAAATATATGATCCGGACAAACCGCAGGGGTTTGCAGCAATTTAGAGAAGCTGTTACACTGATTGATCCGTTGAAAATAGGTGAGTTTTAATAATATATTCAGATGCTAACTATTTTATTTAAAATATTAAGTTGGCTGTCTAAAATTGATTTGACAACAAAAATGCCATTTTATTATACCAAAATATTAGTTGGCTACCTCTATTTAAAAATAAAATCTTTATACTATTATTTAATGTTTTTATTTAACTTTTCATTATAATAATAGCAATCATCAACGTCATCCTTGTCATTAAATTCTCTTTGTAAACACATACAAACACATACATTTGGGTAAGGAAAATAAAAAAACAGAACTAAATTGTAGATTTGAACTAAATCAAATCCAAAAATTGATTAACTAATTTTTTTTAATTTCATTTGATGTTTGGCTTTCATTCTTCATTTGCCCAAAATCACATGCTCTGTTTGATGGTTGAGTTGACATGTTTGGGAAAAGTAAAGCATATAATTTGGGACTTGCTGTCTTCTATCAACTCTGAAACGAGTTGTTCGGTGAAAATAAAGCATATTGCTGATGAAGATGAAGCTAGGGCATATTTTTCTATGCATATGGGTATTGAAGAAAAAAGTAGAAATCATTTACTTGGTCATAAGGCTTGGTGTTAAGGTCTTGGAATTTTGCCACCCTAATACATTATTTTCATACTTGATTAATTTATTTGGAGGTAATGGTTGGTTAACTTAGACGTTATTGTGTAGTTGTTATGGAAATAGTTTCAGTATGTTTCTGTGATATTTGTGGTTAGTTTGGATAGTTCTAACTATGATATTCTGGAATCTAAGATATATGGACATTAGATTCCTAGTAATTTCTTGTATGTAACCGGAAATACTTTGGAGAATAATTCTTGGGAGAACACCAAGTGTGCACCCTACCTCCCTTGATATCCCGATGTACTAACTACTAAGTGAACAACCCTAAGGAGTGTTTAGAGGTGGGCCTTTGATATCCTTGATGAGTGTCTTGAGCTTTCGTGTGAGATTAGGAGTTCCAGAGACAATCCATTTGGGGAATGAGATTGCACAGATCTCTCCGACCCAAAGATTTGTGTGTAAGTTCTCCTTAGTTGTCGGCTTTACAGTTGGACAATATCATCTAAAATCCTTGATTGCGCTAAAACGACAAGAGTTACCTTCAAAACTAGTGAATATGAGCTATTTCCCTTCATTCAAATCTTGGTTCCTTAGTAATAACATTAGTTGGTTCAAAGGCGATTGACTTGACCACTAGATTGGACACTTTGAGCATTTTAATCAATAAGAATGAGTGCAGTTAGGTTGGACTCCATGCACACACGATTCCTTGACACTTCGGGAGGATTTTGGTGAGAATGATTCCATTTGGTCATTGAAACTGAACTGCGAACAACGTGTTCATTGACCTTTGAAATAATCTTTATATTGTTCATCATGAATGTATGAGCTCTTTCTTAGAATTGGAAATCCAAATGTAACTTTTTCATTTTAAACTATGGAAAGCTACTTGCTACAAGATTAGAATAATTTCTTCTCTCTAAAGTGTAAGAGAGAGAGAAGTTCGACCTTTTATCTCCTACGAACTAGATTTGGACTTTCAAACTTAAATTAAACTCCCCTCTCTTTCTCTTCAGATTAATTACTTCCAGAATTAACCACTTCGCGGTTGAATCCGCACATCCAACTCACTTACTCTCTCTCTCTCTCCAATTCAACATGGAGCCAGCTCACCCCAGACTGACGATAGCAGCTGTCGCTTTCATGAACTTGGTGAAAATTGTGATGGAGGATGTGGTCATTATGGGGGAGAGAGGATGGGAGCTTCCGTTCTCTGTCTAATTTTCCACGATGGTTAATTGATTTTCATCTTATTTCACCATTGTTCCAACCATTGATTTTCTTCTCCACTTTCAACGCCTACGTCTGGGTGTCACCAACACTACTATAGTCTATGGAGCCTTGCCATCACAATGTACTCTACAGCATTTATGCATAATGCATGCACATGCCAATCCATCCGTACCAAATTTTCTTTTACCAAATTAAAACAAGAATCATATGTACACATGCAATGAAAAATAAGAAGGCATGTGCAAACGCCTCAAGATTATATATATGCTGAAAATCAACCTTGCTTAAAATGAGCCTAGCTAGCTAGCCCCTCCAACCGCTTAGGGCAAATCAGGAAATCTAGGTAGGGTGAATTGGTCTGCTAGCTGTGGAGTTTTTTTTTTTTTTTTTTTACGTTTTATCTTTTTTTTTTTTTAAATATATTAAATAAGAAAAATAATTTCTGACATAATCTTCCTACTGCTCCGAGATTTAAATAAATCTCGCTGGATAGAATAGCCAGCGAGATTTGCATGAATTAGAAGGATAAGACATAGGGTACTTCTTGAGCACCGGTGCCTGCAGCACCAGCCAACCCGACCACGATAGGCAATGCCCAATCAGGTATATGCACCCCAGTGTCCAGTTCTTACTCTTCGCATCTCCCAGTGCCAGGAAAAGCGGCGTCGTTTGGTGCAGCGGCGGCGCCGGACTCTCTATCGTCGGCCCCTTGTATAGCGTAATCACCGTCGCCCCCGCCACGCACAGCACCGTCCCCGCCACTTTCGCCACCCTGTTTTTCCTGTTCAACCGCACCTGCTCTATTCTGCAAAATTCAAAAAACGCATACACATGTTAAAAAATATATATCTAGATTTGTTTTCCGGCGAAAGTACAGGCGGTGCCTGATCGTATTGAGGGTCTTACCGGAGGATGGCTGCCATGAGGAAGGTGATTGCTGGGGCAGAGTTCTGTATGGCGGATGCGAAAGTTGGAGAAGTGTTGTCCAGGGCCAGCAAGTAGAACCCTTGGTTTGTCGTTATTCTGTGAATTATGTATATATATTGACCAAAAAGAATATATGGTTACTTTCTTCGTACAAAAATTTTGTATTCACACGTTATATAAATTAATGTACATCTTTGGAATATGTACCCAACAAGGGCGAGGAGAAAGATCCGAAGAAGAAAAGAAAGAGTGATGGCGGGCCTCTCCTTCCTGATAATTCACCAAAAGAAAAAAAAAAATGAAGATGGATCATTAGTTACAAGAATGGTTGAATTTTGAAGTTAGGAGAAATTAATATTTAAATTAGTAAATATGTGGAATTACTTTTCGAGGAAATAAGCGAAGGGGAGGAGGAGAAGGAAGGCGATGATGTTGCGGTACACGAGGAAGATGAGTTTGTTCATGCCCATGTTGAGGGCGGCTCGGGAGACGATGTGGAAGCCAACGTAGCCGAACTGTAGGGCCAGTGTCGCCATGTGCAGCTGCACCCTCTCCGACACCGAGCACCGTCTCTTCCCTCCGCCGCCGCCTGCTAAGGATGCCGCCGACCCACTAGTAGTGTCCGCCATTAACAAGCCTAGCAAACACTAGATAGTTAGCTGATTAGTAGAGAGGAAGAGGGGTAATTAAAAAAAAAAGAAAAAAGAGCTGAGGCTAATTTTCTGTGGAGCATCGGCGATGAAGACACCTGCTTCCTGATCTGCACTCCCTATGAGGCAGACGACGATGATCCCATCCCCAACAACTCTGCCTAGTTTCAGAACAAAGAAGAAGAAGCACACACACTATAACAACCAGCTATTTAACTTGGTGTTTTTTTTTACTATGACATTTAATATGCTCTGATACCATACTGGTTAAACCCAATTATCAACCTAAGCAGTGAGAAGCAGAAATCACATAAACATAACCATATGCAAATATATATAATGTCAGAGTGCTAAATTATTTTCCAAAAATACACATGTGCGACTATTCTCCAAAATACTATCAACTGGGCTGGGACATACAAAAATATTCCAAAAACATACTCACCATCTACTGACAGGGGTACTGAAGCCCCTCTACCTGCGAGCCTGATCTGCTCGCTTACTGAGATCACCTGTAAATGTTAAAGTAATTGGGATGAGTCAACGCTCAATAAAAAGAAATATACTATTACTAGTGTGTGACAAATGAGTACAATACCATGAAAATCTGTTTCTATATAATCATGTATAACTGAATATGTAAATATAGTATAAATAATAAAATCCACGACCCTTTCCATGTTGTTTAACATAACAATATTGTAGATTACTATTCAAAATACTTCTAATGTACATAAGTATATTCCCTATTTCTGTAAATTTGTTTATACGTAATAGTAACTGAAAACTTTCCCTGTGCATAACTGTATGTCATTATTTAACCTTTCATGACTGGGTTGTGTGGCCCATAGGTGGGATCTACCCTGGTTAGCCGATTAGAGCCCCCTCGGTCTGATCTGCCCTCCTCAACCCATATCTGATGGGGAGCCTGTCCACGTCTAGGGCACTATACGATCGACCTACTACCACGTATTATCTAAATAGGTGGTTGCACTCATAACTAAAATATCTGAAGCTACGGTACCGTGCTCTGTAACTGTATGGTCCAACAGGGTCTGATACTATATAATACATATATATATAACTATCTGATTTACCATGATTCTTAAATAGCTTTATTAATCATGACAATGAAATAAATTGTAATGAACTGTAATTGTATCATCTGTATCTCTGAACTGAACTGTAATTTGTACGTCAAGGTACTGAGAACTGTATAATCATAATACTGAAAATTATATAATCATGGTACTGAAATTCGTATAATCATGGTACTCAAAACTGTAAAACATACTTTCGTATAATTTTCATATTCTCAAGCCACACAATACTTTAATACATAATATTCATAATTTAATAAATTGTATAATATTTTAAAATTACCTAGCATAGCATATTTCCCTTACCTGACTACTGAAAAGCCCCGATGGTATATATACTGGTCTAACACCCGTAGGGTTTCCTACACAACACCCTAGAAACAACATTTTCCAGAACATAATATCGGTATTTATTTTTCTACATCATTTCCTATAACTGTCAGAAAGCCAAAAAATGAATAAAAGACCTTACCCTGGATTTGGGATGAATTCCAATTTCGTTTCACCAACAATCCGCTTCGGCAGACTCAAAGAGAACTCTGTCAGGAACGTCGTGGTGGCTTCAGATCATCGATTCGGCGACTAACGGGGCCAAAATCGAAGAGAGAAGGGAGAGAGACAGAGGCGAACAAAAGGGGGGAGGAAAAGGGAAACAAAAAAAAGGGGGGGAAGGTTGGAAACAGGAAAGAAAGGAGAAAGAAATGGGGGGGGAAGGGGGAGGGGAGAGGCAAAGAAGGAAGAAAAGAGAAGGAAGGGTAAGAAGGGGGGGGGGGAAAAAGAGGAAAGGAAAAGTGAAGAAGAGGCAATGGGAGGGGAGGGGGGGAAGGAGGAAAGAGAAAAAGGGGGAGGATGGGTGGGGAGGGGAAGAAAACACGGAGGAAAAAAGGAAGAAAAAAAACGAGAACGAAAGAAACGGAAAAAGAGGAGGGAGGGGGGAGAGAGAAAAGGGAAAAAGTAGAGGGATGAAAGAAGGAGAACAAGAAAGAGAGCAGGAAGAAACGTAGGGAAAGGCTAAAAGGGGGAGATAAAAGAAGGGAGGAAGAAGGGGAAGGGGAAGGGGGAGGGGGGGGACAGGAAGGGTGGAGGGCAGGGGGAGGAGGGAGGGAAAAAAAGGAGAAAAGGTGGGGAGAGAGAGAGAGAGGCGCTGAAATTGGATAAAAAATCGAGTTTTCACTATTTATAGGGCCGGATTCATCAACGAGACCCGTCTCCTCGTCGACGAATCCTTAAGTAATTTCGTCGACGAACCTTGCCTCCTCGTCGACGAAATTCAGACAGCCCAACACCCCTTTCGGTATTTTCTCGTTGACGAAATCTTGCCTTCGTCGACGAGGTCCTCTTATGCCTTCATCGACAAATCCCCTATGTTCGTTGACGAGGCCTCTGAAAAATTCTTTTCCTCTTTATTATTCAAATAATATTATTATTCAGGTCGTTACATTCTCCCATCTTTATAAAATTTCGTTCTCGAAATTTTCTGTTCACGTAACTCATGATCCCTTAAAAGAAAATAGTCTACTTATTTTATTACCTACCCTTACTTATAGCGGAGGAATACCGTAGTTACATAGGTAGTTCTGGGAGATTACAATCATAAAAGAAAATTCTCGCAAAACCAAAATACTACCTATCCTATACTCTACATTATAATTACATTGGACTCAAAAAAAAAAAAAATTACCACCTTAGCATATACATCAATATTATAATTCATCAAACAAATGAGAATATTTCCGCCTGATTTCATCTTCAAGCTCCCATGAGACTTCTTTAATTGCGTGGTTTCTCCATAAAACTTTTACTAGTGGTATCTTCCTACTACGCAATTCCTGATCTTTTTTGTCTAAGATCTGAATTAGAGCTTCCTCATATGCTAGATCACCCCTAAGTTCCAAGTCTGCATAGTTGATGATATGGGAAGGATTGGAGACGTATTTCCTTAACATAGAAACATGAAACACGTCATGAATCCTGTATAGAGATGGTGGTAAAGCTAGCCGATAAGCTACTGACCTAATCTTCTCGAATATCTCAAATGGACCAATGAACCTAGGGCTTAACATATCCTTCTTCCAAAACCTCATGATCCCCTTCAATTGTGCTATTTTAAGGAAAACATGATCACCTACTCCAAATTCCAGTTCCCGACGGCGAGTATCTGCATAGCTTTTCTGTCGACTCTATGCTGCAGTAATCTTATCTCGAATAAGTCGGACTTTATCACACGCTTGCTGAATTATCTCTAGTCCCAAAACTCGCCTTTCACCTACTTCATCCCAAAAAAAAGGAGATCGACATCTCCTACCATATAATGCCTCGTAGGGTGTCATGCTGATGCTAGTCTGATAACTGTTGTTATAAGCAAATTCAACAAGCGGCAAAAATTGAATCCAGCTACCTCCAAAGTCTAGCACATAGGCACAAAACATATCTTCTAATACTTGGATTATTCTCTCAGTCTGACCATTGGTCTGAGGGTGGAAAGCAATACTAAATGCTAGCTGAGTCTCCAATGCCTCCTGCAAACTCCTCCAAAATCGTGATGTAAAATGTGGATCACGGTTCGAGACTATGGATACCAGCACTCTATGGGGTCGAACAATCTCCTGTATATATATCTCTACTAACCGGTTCATAGGGTAGCTAATCTTAATAGACAGAAAGTGTGCTGTTTTCGTCAACCTATCAACTATTACCCAAATGACATTCTGACCATACATCGCCGGCGGCAGCCTAGTAACAAAATCCATGGATACATGGTCCCACTTTCACTCGCGAATGAATAATGGCTGCAATTGACCAACTAGTCTTTGGTGCTCAACCTTAACCTGCTGGCATGTCAAACACTGCTGCACAAATTCTGTTATCTCATTTTTCATGCCACTCCACCAGAAATACTCTCGTAGATCCCTATACATTTTCGTACTGTCAGGATGAATAGTGTATAGAGATCTGTGTGCCTCCTCTAAAATCGTCCTCCTCATGCTGTCATCTGCTGGCACACACAATCTGGTGCGAAATCTCAAAGCCCCATCATCAGAAATACTGAATTCTTCCCCCTGACCATCCTGTACTCTAGCTATCACTTCTGCCCATTCGAGATCATCCCTCTAAGAAGCTTTAATTCTCTCATAAAGTGTAGGTTGTACAATCAAATTGGCAATAAATGCCTGAGGATCGTCCTCCACTAATTCCACACTGAGTCTCTCTAAGTCCATCTGAATCGGGTGCTGAACTACTGCTGCTAGCTGTGCTGTGTCTCCTGATTTACGTCTCAAAGCATCAGCTACCACATTTGCTTTACCTGGATGGTGACTGATGGTAGAGTTATAATCCTCAATAAGTTCCAACCACCTCCTCTGTTGCATATTCAACTCTTTCTGTATAAAGAAGTACTTTAGGCTCTTGTGATTCGAAAATATCTCACACCTCTCACCATAAAGGTAATGCCTCTAGATCTTCAGTGCGTGTACAACCGCAGCCAATTCCAAATCGTGAGTAGGATAGTTCTTTTCATATTCCTTCAACTGCCTAGACACATACGCCACCACCCTACCATGCTACATCAACACACAACCGAGCCCTTTCAAAGACGCGTCACTGTGGATAACATAATTATCACCTCCCGATGGAATCGTCAGTACTGGGGCAGTGACGAGCCGCTGTTTTAATTCCTGGAAGCTATGCTTGCATTCTTCATCCCACACGAATCTGGCGTTTTTCTTAGTCAACCGCGTGAGAGGTCTTGACAAAGCTGAAAATTCCTCTACAAAACGACGGTAATAACCTTCCAGTCCTAAGAAACTCCTAACTTCCTGCACATTCCTCGGTCTAGACCAACTTACCATCGCATCGGTCTTGTTGGGATCCACTGAAATACTGTCTCTGAAATCACATGGCCTAAAAATGCTACCTTCTCAAGCCAAAACTCACACTTGCTGAACTTGGCATAGAGCTTCTCCTTTCTGAGAGTCTGCAACACTTGCCTCAAATGCACCTCATGCTCCTCAAAACTCCTCGAGTACACCAATATATCATCAATGAAAACTATTACAAACTGATCTAGATACTGGTGGAAAACTCTGTTCATCAAGTCCATGAACACGGTTAGGGCATTCGTCAGACCAAACGGCATAACGAGGAACTCGTAATGCCTACACCTGGTCCTGAAGGCTATCTTTGCGACGTCCTTTACTTTTACTCTCACTTGATGATACCCGGATTTGAGGTCAATCTTGGAATATACTCGTGTACCCTGGAGCTGATCAAACAAATCATCTATATGGGGTAGAGGATATTTATTCTTAATAGCAACCTTGTTGATTTCTTTGTAATTAATACACATCTTCATGGACCCATCTTTCTTCTTTACGAATAACACTAGAGCTCCCCATGGCGATACACTAGGTCGTATAAACCCTTTATTCAACAAATCCTGCAACTGCTCCTTCAATTCTCTCAATTCAGTTGGAGTCATACGATAGGGAACCTTAGAGATTGGCGCAGTCCTTTGAGGTAAATCTATAGGAAAATCTACCTTACGCATAGGAGGCAATCCTGGTAGCTCATCTGGAAAAACATTTAGAAATTCTCGTACTACTGAGGTGATGTCAATCTTCAATTCATTTTCAGATGCTTCTTTCACAAATACTATAAATCCCTGACCTCCATCCAAGAGTAATCTGCTCGCCTATATGGCAGATACCAACTGCGTTGGAGCACGTACCCGTGGACCAACAAATCTGAATTCCTGCTCTCCAGGAGATCTAAAAATTACTTCTTTCTTACGACAATCAATGCGAGCGTGATTGGCAGCCAACCAATTCATACCCAGTATTATATCGAACCCACACATATCAAACACAATCAGATCTGTTGGTAGTACTTTCCCCTGAATTTCATTCGGATAGCCCCTAAGTACCCTCTGACATTTGATCACTAACCCTAATGGTGTAGCTATTGATAGCACTATATCTAATGACTGGGTCTCACTCTTAGATAATTTAACATAAGATGTAGAAATGAAAGAATGAGTAGCACTTGAGTAAAAAAGAACAATAACTAGATATGATAAAACAGTAAATGTACCTGTCACCACATCCGTAACAGCCTCTGCATCACTTGCGTCAGAGCGTATACTCGCGCTGGGACCACATTCCTCTACTGGCCACCACGAGGCTCCTAGTATCCTCCCTGAGCTGCCTAATGTCCTCCCTGATAGGGCCTGGGAGCTGGGACCTAATCTGGCTGACCTGGCCATTCACGTACCACGTGACCGGGTTTTCCACAATGATAACATACACCTCTGCCTACGCGGCACTCCCCCAAATAATGTCTCCCGCACGTCTGACACACCGGGTAAGTTGGTGCACACTGGTTCCCATGAGGTCTTGCCATTTGCCTCTGGTCTCCCTTATCGGGACCTCCTTTCCATGGACCCCTACTGATGCCAGCCTCAAAACCTTGAGGCGCATGCCTCTTCCTTTGACTTTGAGCTGCTAAAACCCTCTAAATACCACTCTCAATGATCGCAGCTCTATCTACAACCTCTGTTAATGTCTGAGCCCTGAAACCAATCACCTGCTCAAACAAATTCTGCCTCAATCCCTCTTCAAACTTCATTGCCTTTTTCTCTTCATCAAGTGCTAGATGCGAAGCAAAACGCGACAACTCGATAAACCAAGTTGTGTATTGGGATACGGTCATCTGCCCCTGTACCAGATGCATAAACTCTGCTACTTTTGCGCTCCAAACGACAGAAGGAAAATATCGCTCGAAGAACAAATCCTTGAATCGGTCCCACGTCACTGGAACTGGAACCGGCCTCTGCTCCTCTATCAGACGCGCTGATCTCCACCATAGCTTCACCTCCCCTCCCAATTTAAATGTTGCAAATGCTACCTTTTGCTCATCCGTACATGGAAGCACCACCAATGTCTTTTTGATATCCTGGACCCAATTCTTAGCTACAATCGGGTCATCTCCTATAGCAAAGGATGAGGGCTTCATCTGTGTAAATTACTCGATCGAGCAACTACGCTCCCAGTACTCATGGCCATCTCAGCCATCACCTGCTGGGTGACACTGCGTAGAATGACATTCGTATCTCCTCCACCTATGCTGGAAGGTCTTGGCCTATCCTCCCCAACATTCGTTCCACCACTTCCTGGATCTATCCTGAAAAGAAGACACACACTTAAGCACTTTATCTCCTATACGGGCCTATCCTGTACCAATTCAAAATTAATTACCTTCCCTGATCTTAACTCAATATCTAGTTCTATTACCTAGACACTCGACCCGACAATAGTTTACTATCGTTTTCTTGAAATCGTCACCCGAAGAAAAACATAAAAACCACCACAGTAATCCTGTATCCATACACAGAACAAACCTCAAATCCTTTTTTATACTCTGGTATTGCTTCTGTTGTACTATAAAGTCTACAGAACCTAACAACTTAGGCTCTGATACTAAACTGTAACGACCTGCTATTTAACTGGGGTTTTTTTTTTTGTATATATTATGACATTTGACATGCTCTGATACCATACTAGTTAAACCCAATCATCAACCTAAGCAGCGAGAAGTAGAAATCACATAAACATAACCATATGTAAATATATATAATATCAGAGTGCTAAATTGTTTCCCAAAAATACGCATGTGCGACTGTTCCACAAAATACCCTCAACTGGGCTGGGACATACAAAAATACTTCAAATACATACTCACTATCTACTAACAGGGTAGTACTAAAGCCTCTCTACCTACGAGCCTAATCTGCTCGCCTACTTGGATCACCTGAAAATGTAAAAATAATTGGGATGAGCCAACGCTCAGTAAGACGAAATATGTTATTATTAGTGTAGCAAATAAGTAGAATACCATGAAAATCTGTTTCTAAATAATCATGTATAACTGGATATGTAAATACAGTACAAGTAATAAAATCCACCACCCTTTCCATGCTGCTTAACATAATAGTATTGTAGATTACTATTCGAAATACTTCTAATGTACGTAAGTATATTCCCTATTTTTGTAAATTTGTATATACGTAATAGTAACTGAAAATTTTTCCTATGGATAACTGTGTGTTATGATTTAACCCCTCATGACAGGGTTGTGTAGCCCGTAGGCGGGATTTACCCTGGCTGGCTGACCAGGGTAAACCACTATAGTCCCTCGGTCTGATCTGCCCTCCTCAACCCATATCTGATGGAAAGCCTATCCACGTTTAGGACATTATACGATCGACCTACTACCACGTATTATCTAAATAGGTGGTTGCACTTATAACTGAAATATCTGTAGTTACGGTACCGTACTCTGTAACTGTATGGTCCAACAGGGTCTGATACTATATAATACATCTATATATATATAACTGTATGATTTACTATGATTCTGAAATAGTTGTATTAACCATGACAATGAAATAAACTATAATGAACTGTAATTGTATCATTTGTATCTCTGAATTGAACTGTAATTTGTATGTCATGGTACTGAGAATTGTATAATCATAAAACTAAAAACTATATAATCATGGTACTGAAATTCGTATAATCATGGTACTAAAATTCGTATAATCATGGTATTGAAAACTGTAAAACATACTTTCGTACTATTTTCATATTCTCAAGCCACACAATACTTTAATACATAATATTCATAATTTAATAAACTGTACAATATTTTAAAATTACCTAACATAACATATTTCCCTTACCTGACTACTGGAAAGCCCCTATGATATGCTGGTCTAACACCCGCAGGGCTTCCTTCACAACACCCTGAAAACAACATTTGGCAGAACATAATATCAGTATTTATTTGCCTACATCATTTTCTATAACTGTTAGAAAGCCAAAAATTGAATATAAGACCTTATCTTGGATTTGGGATGAATTCCAATTTCGTTTCACCAATGATTTGCTCCGGCAAACTTGAAGAGAACTCCGCCAGGAATGTCATGGTGGCTTCAGATCGTCGATCTGACGACTGACGGGACCAGAATCAAAGAGAGAAGGGAGAGAGACCGTAGGAGAGAGAGAGAGAGAGAGAGAGAGAGAGAGAGAGAGGCGCTAAAATTGGATAAAAAGTCGAGTTTTCACTATTTATAGGGCCGGATTTGTCAATGACACATCACCTCGTTGACGAGTCCTAAAGTAATTTCGTTGACGAACCTTGCCTCCTCGTCGACGAAATTTAGACGGCCCAACACCCCTCTCGGTATTTTCTCGTTGATTAAATCTTGCCTTCATCGACGAGATCCTCTTATGCCTTCGTCGACGAATCCCCTGTGTCGTCGACGAGGTCCCTGAAAAATTCTCTTCCTCTTTATTATTCAAATAATATTATTATTCGGGTCGTTACACACACACACACCCCCTAGTACACCACCTTACCTTGACTTCACATGAACTACCTTATTCTTCTAATCAATACAAATCTCGCTAGATGGAGTAGCTAGATTTGCGAGATTTGCTAAATCTCGCTACTCCATTCAGTGAGATTTGGCCGCCACGCGTCAACACATGAATTCCCTTTGTCTTTTAAATCTCACTACTTAGTCCAATGAGATTTGTTTAAATCTCGTTGGACCAAGTAGCGAGATTACGTCAGAGTCATTCCGTGCATTATTTTTCCCAAAAAAGTATTATTTAATATATATGTGTATATATATATATATATATATATATATATATATATAAATGAACGGGGAAAAAACTCCTTCCATGCACATGTTTTCAAGTTTCAGCTTACAATTAATGTGTGGCTTTCACCAACTATCAGACGAATTGAAGAAGAGTGAATTGGATGTGGTTTTTGGTTCCGGGTATATATAATGCCACACAGAGAGAGAGAGAGAGAGAGAGAGAGAGAGAGAGAGGGTTCATTCAAGTTTAAAAGTCTTAGCATCATATTTTAAAATTTTAGTAACTCGTTTGCCTCCTTTTTCTAGAGATTTAAGGATGGAAAATAAAAAATGAAATGGAGGGTTTGGAAAAAATTGTGTGTTCCTGTGGAAAAGGGAGACATGGGAATAAGAGACATTTCGAAAGTGCAACGGTCGTTGTTTATGAAGTTTGATTTTTTAAGGGGGGGCGGCGGGGAGCACCATTACAAGCGAGAAGGACGAGGAGAGTGGTGTGTTAGGCACTTGATGAGGGATATTTATTTGATTATTAACAATTTATAACAATTTATGGCCGAAAGCGAGTGAGAATGATCGTTTGATAGTTTCAAATGAAAAATTATTCTTAGGTTACAGATTGAGTGAAAATTGAGCATAAAGCTTGCTCAATAACAATTTGCGCAGCAATTACGCCTCCGGCAATTTGTGAGAAATGAAAAAACCCATATGACTGAGAAAGAATAGGAAGAGTCTTGTGCTAAGGAAAAAAGAAATTGATTTACAATGGGATAGAAAATTTTGTGTTGCATGCAAATGGAAAATTTTTGGAGAGCCATTCCTTATTTTTTCTTATAACCACACTGGGGGATTAAAAGTGCATGTTCCCTTGGATTACTTATTCAATAATTAAGAGCACAATTAAGTTTGGTTGTCTTATTCTATTGTCCTCATATACCAATTTATTGTAGTAAAAATCTTGTGGAACACATGATTTTTGTGTTAAATTTAATCCCTATGTAAAACAAGTCAATGAGTTAAAATGTTTTGCTTTTGGTGGCAACTAATATAAATTAAAAGTGATCTAACAATTAACTAGAATTACATAAATCTAAACTCACCCATAAAATTTACTCTATATTGATAAAAAGACTTGACACATATAAAGATAAAAATCAACGAAATTAACGTGATTTAGTAAACTATCATTAAGAGAAGACTTAGAGGGTAAATCGGTCATCATAATTCAAATATTACTAACATTCACTTTCTTGGTAATGCAATTTTGAGATTGTGAATTTGGATGCAATCTAATATAATTTTATATAAATTTTATTTAATT
The DNA here is from genome assembly GCF_029873635.1 of Malania oleifera. NCBI lineage: Eukaryota > Viridiplantae > Streptophyta > Magnoliopsida > Santalales > Ximeniaceae > Malania > Malania oleifera. Next base: position 13,995,123 of record NC_080426.1, read on the forward strand.
TCATTCAAATTTCTGATTTAAAAGATTTTGATAGAAAGCTTTCATACTAATCAAATCGATGATCACAAATCTTGTATTAGTTATAGATTGTTAGATTTGAAAAAAAATCATATTATGCATGTGATATAAAAAAAAAAGAAGCACTTATTGCTTGTTTTATTATATTATTTTAGAAATTAGATTTATGCTCCATTGACTAGTCATTTTGAGTTTTAGAACTCATTTGGCTTTGGTACCAAAAACAAGGTCTTGAGAATCAATCTTTTTCTCAATATTCCTTTTGAGAAAATGCTTTTGCAACTGCATCATCGTAATTTGTTTAACAAAATTTATTTTGAGAGACAAATCCTCAACGACATCAAACAATGGTACAAAGTAAGAGAGAAAAAAAATCCCATCAAACAATGACATCATCAAGTTTTTTTTTTTTTTTTCAGGTCAGACACACAAAAGAGGTGAAAATCATTAATCCACTCCATTGACTTGTTCCCTTCCGTCGAACTCCACACAGCTAACTTACGCCCAGCTGCATTCAACCACGTACAGCACCCCCAAACCAAAGTTTTATATACAAAGCAGCAAATGCCAGAGCACACCCAGCGCAACAGAAAACGTAACAGAAGCAGCGTCGGAAGAAGTCGGGGCCGTCTGCTCCGGCGCCTCCTCCTGGCGCTTGGGCGGCGCAAATGCCGACGGCAGAGACGCAAAGATCTGCGCAGGGAGGAGCACCTGGTCCACCTCGTACACCGCCAGCTGGCCATCGGTGTACACCGTCTTGGTGACCGCCGCGGAGTCGATCCCCGTCGTGAGGTTCATCGCCTGGTCTTCGCCTGTGGTGACATTGAGAGGGAAGTCGCCGTTGGCGGTGTCGCCGGCCTCCGTGTGGAGTGGGTTGCTGGAGGTCTGGAACTGGGCCATGGGGAAGTAAGAGCTGAGCATGTGGAAGAGCACCAGCTGGACCTGGTCTCGGTCGGAGAGGGAGTTGAGGACGCCGGACCTAAGGTGGGAGAAGGCGTCGTCGTTGGGGGCGAAGAGGGTGAGGCCTTGGGAGGGGTCGCCGAGGAGTTTGGTGATTCTGTCGTCGACTTGGGTGGCTCCGAGGAGGCGGATGAAGGCGGAGAAGCCGCCCTCTTTCTTCAGAATAGCGACAATGTCGGGCGGGGCGGAGGGGGAGGACGCCGTGGAGGAGGATGTATCAAGGGAAGGGGGAGAGGCGACGGGGGCGGGAGAGGGGGCAGCCGGAGAGACAGGAGCGGGGGAGGGGGCGTGGGGCGCCTTGGGGTGGGTCTTGGCTAGAGTAGTTGAATATCTGGTACTGGTGCAGTGGAGGAGGGGGACGCATATGAGGAGCAGGGATAGTAGATGGCTTTTCATGTTTGTGTTATGGTGGTTTGAAGTAATATTGAGTTGTGCGCTGTATGTGGTGATGGATATACAAGTGGCGAACTGAGAAGATATTAATGAATGGGATTTTGCAGATGGGGGTTATATATATATATATATATATATATATATATATATATCTATGCATGCATGCATGTACTGTATTTGGGGGGTGGGAGGCGGGGGGGGGGGGATCATGGATCGTGGTGGTGGGAAGTGATAATGAGAAGTGATCGAAGTGCGTTGAGATGGAGGAATCCAAGTTGGCAGGAGAATCCAATAATCTTCATCAGATGATGATGATGATGATGATGGTGATAATGTGTGTGTGTGTGTGTGTGTGAGAGAGAGAGAGAGAGAGAGAGAGAGCATGTAATAATCTCCATCAGATGATGATGATGATGATGTGGGCGTGGGCGTGTGTGTGTGTGTGTGTGTGTCACAGAGAGAGAGAGAGAGAGAGAGAGAGAGAGAGAGAGAGAGAGAGAGGACGAGATGGGATTGCAGCTGCTAGGTAGTTTGCTTGGGAAGCGGGCAACGCAGGAAATGAAATGGGGCGAGAGATAAGGTGTGATTTCACAGGATATCTGTTTCATGATTGGGTGCTTGTGGTTGGACCTGACGAGACATAAATTAATTAATCTGCTTAATTAACACACACATTTACTCCTCTGATAATGTTTTATTTTATTTTATTGAATTGGGAATTAGATTCACTTAATAGGCTAGCTGGCTTGTGCTACAAAAGCTAGGCACACCCCCGATATCATATCAAACATCTTCCCCATCGAACCCCGTATCTCCAATTAAAAACTTCTTCCTTCAATGTAAATGTTTTATACCTTAATCATGCATTGTGTCACAAGTAGGCTTGTTAGTTTTGTATTTATTTCGGGCCTCTGTTAAAGACCAGTTGGGCCGGTCATGCTTTAAGCAGACCTAAAACCCTTGGCCTGATTTAACCCATACATATTCCATATTTCATCTAATAATTACGTAGAACGAATCTTCCTGTTTGCAACAGTTAGAGGAGAGAGAAAGTTTGTAGCAATCTGCTTAAATAATTGATTTTTTTTCCATATTATAATATTTTACATGCTCTCATATCATACTGAGGAAAAACCCATTCATAAATCTAAGCAGCAAGAAGCGGAAATGATCTAGATACTGGTGAAATACTCTGTTCATCAAGTCCATGAACACAGCCGGGGCATTCGTCAAACTAAAAGGTATAACGAGAAATTCATAGTGCCCGTACCTAGTCCTGAAGGCTGTCTTCGCGACGTCCTCCGCTTTTACTCTCACCTGATGATACCCAGATCTGAGGTCGATCTTTGAATATACCCGTGTATCCTGGAGTTGATCAAATAAATCGTCTATACGGGGTAGATGATATTTATTCTTGATAGTAACTTTGTTTTATCTCCCTGTAATCAATGCACATCCTCAGGGACTCGTCTTTCTTCTTTACGAACAACACTGGAGCTCCCCATGGCGATACACTGGGTCGTATAAATCTCTTGTTCAATAAATCCTGCAACTGCAACTTTAATTCTCCAAATTTTGTTGGAGCCATACGATACGAGACCTTAGAGATCGGCACAGTCCCTGAAGGTAAATCTATAGGAAAATCTATCTCGCGCACAGAAGGCAACCCTAGTAGCTCCTCTGGAAAAACATCTAGAAATTCCCGTACCAATGAGGTGCTGTCAATCTTCAATTCATTTTCAGATGCTTCTTTCACAAATGCTATAAACCCCTGAGCTCCATCCAAGAGTAACCTGCCCGCCTGCACGGCGGACACTAGTTGTGTTGGAGCACGTACCCGTGAACCAACGAATCTGAATTCCTGCTCTCCAGGAGGTCTGAAAATTACTTCTTTCTGGAAGCAATCAATGCTAGAATGATTGGCAGCCAACCAATCCATACCAAGTATTATATCGAACCTGCACATATCAAACACAACAAGATCTGCTGGTAATACTTTTCCCTGACTTTCTATCGGATACCTCTAAGTAACTTCTGACATCTGATCACTGACCCTGATGGTGTAGCTACAGACAGTGATATATCTAATGACTGGGTCTTACTTTCAGATAATTTAACATAAGATGTAGAAATGAAAGAATGAGTAGCACCCGAGTCAAAAAGAACAATAACTGGGTATGATAAAACGATAAATGTACCTATCACCACATCCGTAGCAGCCTTTGCATCACCTGGCATTAGGGCATAAACTCGCGCTGGAGCAATGTTCCTTTGCTGGCCACCCCGGGGCGCCTGGTATCCTCCCCGAGCTACCTGATGTCCTCCTTAATAAAGCCTAGGTGCTGGGACCTGGTCCTGCTAACTTGGGCAATCACGCATCACGTGACCTGGTCTCCCACAACGATAACATACACACTTGCCACCCGGCACTCACCCAAATGATGTCTCCCGAATGTCTGACACACTGGGTAAGTCTGTGCACCCTGGTTCCCACGAGGTCCTGCCATCTGCCTCTGGTCTCCCCTATCGCGACCACCTCTCCATGGACCCCTACTGGAGCCAGCCTGAAAACCCTGAGGCGCAGGCCTCTTCCTCTGACTCTGAGCTGCTACACCCTTCTGAATGCCACTCTCAATAATCGCAGCTCTCTCTACAACCTCTTTAAATGTCTGAGCCCTGAAACCAATCGCCTGCTCAAACAGATTCTGCCTCAATCCTTCTTTAAACTTCCTCACCTTTTTTCTCTTCATCAAGTGCTAGATGTGGAGCAAAACGCGACAACTCAACAAACCGAGCCGCGTATTGAGATACAGTCATCTGCCCCTGTACTAAATGTAGGAACTTTGCTGCCTTCGCACTCCGAACGATAGTAGGGAAATACCGTTCGAAAAACATATCCTTGAATTGATCCCACGTCACTGGAACTAGAACTGGACTTTGCTCCTCTATCAGACGCGTTGCTCTCCATCAGTGCTTCGCCTCCCCTATCAGTTTAAAAGTGGCAAATGCTACCTTGTGCTCATCTGTACATGGAAGCACCGCCAATATCTCCTTGATATCCTGGACCCAATTCTCAGCTACAGTCGGGTCATCTCCCCCAACAAAGGATGGGGGCTTCATACGCGTAAACTGCTCAATCGAACAGCCACACTCCCCAGAACTCCTAGCCATCTCAGCCATCACCTGCTGAGTGACATTGTGCAGCACAACATTAGTATCTCCTCCACCTATGCTGGAAGGTCCTGGCCTGTATTCCCCAGCATTCGTGCCGCTGCGTTCTGGATCCATCCTGAAAACAAGAACACACTTAAACACTTTATCTCCTATACGGACCTATCCCGTATCAACTCACAATTAATTTCCTTCCCTAACCTTAACCAATATCCAGTTCTGTCACCTAGACACATGACCCGACAATAGTTTACTATGATTTTCCTGAAATCGTCACCCCAGGAAAAACATAGAAACCACCATCGTAATCCTGTACCCAGACACAGAATAAACCTCGAATCCTTTTCCTATACTCTGGTATTACTTCTGCTGCACTCTAAAGTCTATAGAACCTAGCAAACCTAGGCTCTGATACCAAACTGTAGCAACCTGCTTAAATAACTGGTTTTTTTCCATATTATAATATTTCTACATGTTCTGATACCATATTGAGGAAAAACCCATTCATAAACCTAAGTAGCAAGAAGCGGAAATCATACAAACATAATCATAACCATTATATACAATACCAGAGTTCTGAAATATTTTCCAATATTTACAAATATAATTGTATTCCCAAAATATCCTCAACTGGTGAGGGCTATACAAAATGTTCCCAAAAATGATACTCACTCTCTGATAGGGCACTACAGACGCCCCTCTATTTGCAAGCCTGATCTGCTCGCCTACATGGATCACCTGAAAAAAAATGTTTCAACACTAGGGTGAGCCAACGCTCAGTAAGAAGAAATATGCTATTATTAGTGTGTGACAAATGAACTACTATATATCATGAAATCTGTTTTCATATAAATATGAATAACTGAATACTATAGTACCGTACAAATAATAAAATACACCACCCATTTTCTCTGTTGCTTAACATAACAGTATTATGGTTATAATTCAAAGTACTTCTAGTGTACATAAATATGGTCCTTGTTTCTGTAAATCCGCACGTAAGTAATAGTAATTAAAACTGTTCCCTGTGGCTATCTGTGTGTCATGACATACCCCCTTATGACAAGGTTGTACGGCCCGTAGGCTGGATTTACCCTGGATGGCCAATTAGGAATAAATCACTGAACTCCGTCAGTCAACCTGCCCACCTCAACCCATATCTGGATAGGGAGCCTAACCTTTTCAAGGGCCTAGGTGGTCGACCTTACCACTTATTATCCGAATATGTGGTTGCACTCATAAAGTAATATAGTATCTATAGCAACGGTACCGTGCTCTGTAGCTGCACGTCTAATAGGGTTTGATATCATATAATATATTTCTATACATATTTATCTGATTTACCATGATTCTGAAGTAATCATAATAACCATGATGCTGCAAAACGTACTGAAATCTAAATAATCATAACATGGAACTGCATATTCGTAATACTGAAATTTGTATAATCATGGCACTAAAATCTGTAAAAGATACTGAAGTTCACATAATCATAGTACTTAAATCCGTAAAATCATGGTACTGAAATTCATAAAAATCATAAAACTACAATTCATAAAACATATCCCCGTACTACATACGTATTCACAAGCCACACCATACTTTAATACATAATTTTTGTAAATAAATAAATTCTATCATATTTAGAAATTTCCTAACATAGCATATTTCCCTTACTTTAACTTTGAAAACCCCCTACTGTACTCTAACCCGATACCCGTAGGGCCTCCTACAAAACACCCTGAAACCAACATATGCCAGAACAAAATATCAGTATTTTTTCGTCTATATCATTTCCTATAACTACTAGAAAGTCAAAAACTAACTAAAAGATCTTACCCTGAATTTGAGATGTAATCTAACTTCATTTTTCTGATGATCCGCTCTGACAGTCTTGCAGAGAACTCCGCCAGGAGCGTCGTGGTAGCTTTGGATAGTCGATCCAGCGACTGGTGGGGCCGAAAACTAAGAAAGAAGGGAGAGAGAGTCGTAGGAGAGAGAGAGAGAGAGAGAGAGAGAGAGAGCGGCGAGAGAAATGAGAAATATCCCGATTTTCCTCCTTATATACTGTCAGATTCGTCGACGAGACACTTCACCTCGTCGACGAGTCTTTCATAAAATTTGTTGACGAAATTCAGAGCATCCGGAAACCTCTCTCGGTATTTTCTCGTTGACGAAGCTCTGTGTTCGTCGACGAAGCTAGACAATTTTCTGAAATTTTGATTATTTAATATTATCTCCAAAATACAATGTTGTCGATGAAGTCTACGACCTCCTTCTGTTTCTGTATCCATTTTCTCTCCCTCTTATTATTAAAATGCTATTATTCTTCGGGTCATTACAAAGTTAGTTCCCTTTATCAAGAGAATTGAACTAACTCGCTGGACATTCAGAATTAGCTAAGCTAAATTTGGGTCTGGAGGATGCTCCCTCAAAAGAGCTTGGTTCCTTTCTCCTGTGCTTATTTTCTTTTTAAGTCCCTGTAGTTTCAATGTTTTGGCATTAATTCATCACAATCATTCCACAATTCTATCATTCCTCTCATTTCTTTTCTACTTCATTCCATCACCTGTCATAAATCCCCATTATTACAGACCATAAACACAGGAACAAGCTCAGATTTGTTACAACTGGTATTAGAGCCGGCGGTTCTCTGGCCAGTTCCACCATTCCCAGCATTCCATTTCATCATCAGACCTTCATTCAGCCACTCATCTTGGCAATAATCTTCATCAACAATTCAACCCACTAGCAATTCATCTCGGCAGTAGATTGTATTTCATCCACTCATGGCAGATAATACACGCCTCAAGGATCTTAGCACTACTATGGCCAACCTGCAGAAGCAACAAGAAGCATTAAGTCAGCAACAACATCGACAACATGAGGAAACAAGGAAGTCAATAGCAGATTTGACAGCTGAAATAAGGCAGTCTATAGTAGAAATGGCTGCACATTTCAGCTTATTTGTAGCTGAGATAAGGGCCCTTCACCGTGAACCACCTATGCTAGACCCACCCAAAAGCAATTATAGACCACCACCAACTTATGATGACACTAAGGATGACAATGATTTGGTGCAAATCCGACCAGCTAGGCTTGAATTTCCTAAGTTTGAAGGTATGGATCCTACCAGTTGGCTTTTCAAGGTTAATCACTACTTTAAATTTCAGCAAACCCCTCCGAATCATAAGCTCTTCTTAACCTCTGTTCACATGGAGGGAAAAGCCTTGGTATGGTACCAAGATATGGAGGATTCGAGATTACTTACTAGTTAGGAGGCTTTTGTTAAGGCTTTGTTGGCTAGGTTTGGTCCTCAATATTATGATGACCCGATAGAGGCTTTGACCAAACTTAAGCAAACCTCTAGTGTTGAACCATATAAGGAGCAATTTGAATTCCTCTCTAATAGGTTAAGAAGATTACCCGAGGACTATAGGTTGAGCTGTTTCATTGGTGGATTGAAGGATGAAATTCGATTTTATGTCAAAACCCTCAACCCCCTTACTATTCCACAAGCCTATGACATTGCTAAGTTACAAGAGGCGCATCAATGGGCTCTCAAAAAGTCACTATTCCCCAAAACTCACCGTCAGCCAGCAACCACAACTCACTCTCAGCCTTACAACCCTCCTAATTACCCAAAACAACAGCCTAAACCCATGACCACCCACCAAATTACCAAAATGACTCCAAATCAGCTGAAGGAAAAGAGAGATAAGGGCCTATGTTTCAATTGTGATGCCAAATGGCACCCGGGTCATAAATGTGGGGGTCCCAAATTATTTTTTCTGGAAGGCAATGAGCTCAATGTCTTGAATGATCAGGTGCATATGTTGGAGGAAACTTTGAATGAGGGAGATGAAGGAGTAATGGAAAACCATGATGAATTGCTGGCTGATCCGAATGAAGGAAACACACCTGAAATTACTCTTCATGCTATGGTTGGTTCTATTAGTCCCAAAACCATGAGACTTGTGGGGAAAATTAAGGGGGAGCAAGTGGTAATTCTCATTGATAGTGGGAGCACTCATAATTTTGTGGATTTAGCTGTCATTGAGAAGTTGAATTGGCCATTTAAAGCACAAGGGCAGATTCAGGTGAGGGTTGCTAATGGGCAAGAAGTGACTAGTGAAGGAAGGTGTTTGAATCTTCCCATAACCTTTCAAGGGTACGTGGGGAAAGTGGATGTGTATATGCTGGTTGTGATATGGTGCTGGGAGTACAATGGCTTAGCACTTTGGGTCCTATTATATGGGATTTCACTAAAAGGACTATGCGGTTTACTTGGAATGATACACCGATGGTGCTACAGGGATTAACATAAAAAAACTTGTTGGAGGATCATTTGTTCTACAAAAAGAATCCCATGGAGAGAAGGGGAGTGACGTTACAGTTGCTGGACCAAGCTAAAGAGGAAGAGAAAGGAGCTAAAGATGATGTTATTTCTGCAGTTTTGACCAAATTCCAGCGTGTCTTCGAAGAACCTAAAGGGTTACCCCCTAGAAGAGCTTAAAATCATGCCATACCTTTGATTGAGGGAGCACAACCAATTTGTGTTCGACCTTACCGTTACCCATTTTTTCAAAAAGAAGAGATATAGAAGATTGTCCGGGAGTTGTTGGGATTAGGCACTATTCGGCCAAGCCAAAGCCCATTTTCTTCCCCCGTTTTGCTGGTAAGGAAAATAGATGGTACTTGGCGTATGTGTGTGGATTACAGGGCCTTGAACCTAGTCACGATTAAGGACAAATTTTCGATACCCATTGTTGGATGAATTGAATGGGGCAGAGATTTTCTCTAAGCTGGATTTAAGGTTCGGTTATCATCAAATTAGGGTTAGGGATGAAGATATTCACAAGACGGCATTTAGAACACACGAGGGTCATTATGAGTTCCTAGTGATGCCGTTTGCGTTGACCAACACACCATCCACTTTCCAATCGTTGATGAATGAGATATTTGGGCGCTTCCTAAGAAGGTTTATCTTGGTTTTCTTCGATGACATTCTAATCTATAGTAGGAGCATGGAGGAATAGGCACTTGGAAGTGACTTTGAAGCTGCTGGAATAGCACCAACTGTATGCAAAACGATCCAAATGCAGATTTGGATGCAAGCAAGTTGAATATTTGGGTCATTTGGTGTCTAAGGAGGGAGTGCAAGTCGACCCCTCAAAGTTGAGAGCAATGGTGGAGTGGCCTTTCCCCGCCACACTCAAGTCCTTGAGGGGCTTTTTAGGCCTTACCGAGTATTATAGAAAGTTTATTAGGGGATATGGCACCATAGCTGCCCCCCTAACGGCAGTATTGAAGAAGAATTCTTTTAAGTGATATGGAGGCTGAAGAGGCATTTAAGAGGTTAAAGGAGGCTGTTACTAGCCCCCCGTGCTGGCACTACCAGATTTTAACAAGAGGTTTGAGATTGAATGTGATGCATCGAGGGTGGGAATTGGAGCTATGTTAATGTAGGAAAAAAGGCCAATTGCTTTTTACAATCAGGCCTTAAAGGGGAAGGCTTTAGGGTTGTCTACAAATGAAAATGAGCTGCTGGCCCTAGTATCGGTAATTCGCAAATGGAGACCCTATTTACTTGGAAAGCCCTTTATAGTCAAAACTGACCAGCAGAGCCTAAAATACCTCATAGAGCAGAAAATTGGCACCCCAATGCAGCAGAAATGGGTCACCAAACTCCTGGGGTATGACTTTATTGTTCAATATAAGAAGGGGTAGGAAAATAAGGTGGCAAATGCAGTAAGTAGAAGGGACTCAGATCTGGTTGAAGCTTCCCTAATGGTTCTATCTTATCCAATACTGGGATAACTTGAGGATTTGAAGGACTCTCATGCACACGACTCATTCATCCAAGAGATACTCCAAAAATTACAACAACCAGATGCAAAGGCTACCAAATACAACTTTAGAGATGGCATATTATACTATAAAGATAGATTACACATCAGCTCAAACCCTACCCTAAAATTGCAAGTTCTACAGTGGGTACATGATGAACCACAATCTGGTCACGCAGGGTATGACAAGTTAGTGCAGAAGGCTCGTGCTAATTTCTACTGGCCAAGTATGAAGTCTGACCTAAGGAAGTATATTAGAGAATGTCAAGTTTGTCAGCAAACTAAAATTGAGCATACACTACCTTCGGGCTTGCTGCAGTCCTTACCCATTCCCCCGAGGGTTTGGACAGATATTTCAATGGACTTTGTGGACGGTCTTCCTAATTCTTATGGCTATGAGGTAATTTTTGTAGTGGTGGACATATTGTCCAAATATGTTCATTTCATGCCTTTAGCACACCCTTATACAACTGTGAAGGTTGCTGAGGTATTCATTCAACACGTGTTCAAATTGCATGGAATGCCCCTCTCCATTGTGTCAGATAGGGACCCTACATTTACTAGCAGGTTTTGGCAGGAATTGTTCAAGTTCCAGGGTACCGAACAAAAGCTAAGTACTACACATCACCCACAAACTAATGGGTAGATCAAGGCTGTTAACAAGTGCCTAGAAAGTTTTCTAAGGTGCTATGTGTGTGACAAACCGAAGTGGCTTGCAATAGTAGAATATTTTTAAAATACATCATTCCACACATCCGTTAAGATTACTCCCTTTGAAGCTGTTTATGGCAGTCCTTCTCCAAGAATTGTGCCGTACTCGGCTAGCCTCTCTTAAGTAGTTACAGTAGACGAAGTACTGCTGAATCGTGACAAGCTCCTCCACTCTCTCAAGTAGCACATGCAGGAAGCATAGAATAGAATGAAACGATATGCTGATTTAAAGAGGAAAGAAAGAGATTTTTTTTGTGTGGGAGACATGGTCTACTTGAGGCTCCAACCGTATCGACAGCTATCTATGTAGATGAGGCAGAACTTGAAGCTATCCCCACGTTTCTATGGACCATTTAAAGTCATTCAATGCATCGGGGCTGTCGCTTACAAGTTGGCACTTCCAGTTGGGTCTCTACTTCACCCAGTTTTTCATGTGTCTCAACTGAAACCGCACATAGGAGCTTCAGTGCAAGCACTCAAGCATTTACCACTGGTGGACTCGTAGGGTCAGCGGAAACCTGAACCAGCCAAAGTTCTAAATCGAAGGTTGAGGAAACAAGGGCATGTGGCCGTAACAGACGTGCTCATACAGTGGGTTGGACAGGCAGAAGAAGACGCTACATGGGTACCCTATCATCATATTGCAGCAAAATATCCTCACCTTGTGGGCAAGGTGTTTTGATGGGGAGGGTAATGTCACAAGTAGGCTTGTTAGTTTTGTGTCTATTTTGGGCCTCTGTTAAAGACCAGTTGGGCCGGTCATGCTTTAAGCAGACCTGGAACCCTTGGCCTAATTTAGCCCATGCATATTCCATATTTCATCTAGTAGTTACGTAGAACGAATCTTCCTGTTTGCAGCAATTAGAGGAGAGAGAAAGTTAGTTCCCTTTATCAAGGGAATTGAACCAACTCGTTCGACATTTAGAATTGGCTAAGCTAAATCTGGGTCTAGAGGATGCTCCCTCGAAAGAGCTTGGTTCCTTTCTCCTCTGATTGTTCTCTTTCTCAGTTCCTATAGTTTCAATCTTTTGGCATTAATTCATCACAATCATTCCACAATTCTATCATTCCTCTTATTTCTTTTCTACTTCATTCCATCACCTGTCATAAATCCCCATTATTACAGACCATAAACACAGGAACAAGCTCAGATTTGTTACACATTGGGATGATCCTTTGCGAGTTGCAACTCTCTTTATTTTCCATGTAATGCAATTTTTGAATATCTAATAAAAATATATAATTTTTAAACATCTCACATGCATACAATATTACTTAATATTTTTACATAAATATATATGTTAATTAGTATTTAGAATCTCATTCATGCATCTCTATATAGTCATTGTGCATAGGAGAAGTGGTGAGGATGCATTAATTGTGTGTAATTTCTAAATAGCTAAATTCATTGTCATTGTCTTATGCTACATACTTGCACAGGTAAAAAAATTATTATATTTTTATGAGTAGTTTCTTACAATAGATTATGCCAACGATACTGCATTTACTAATTTCTAATATTAGTAAGGAAATAGATTCAGAATTTAATTAAGTACAATGAAAGTTGAAAGTAATTGACACTTCCCACTAGATGAGTATGGGACAGAAACCAATAAACATCTTATATTTTTTCTTTAAAAAAATTAATGAATAACGAAAAAAACTAGTTTCACCTAAATTAAATTATTTTAAGTAAACTAATGAAAAGAGCGCACTTAATAGAGTAAGTTGTAGAATGATGGTACAAAAAAAATTATAGATTACACAACTTTGTAGGATGTTTTATACTTCTAATTGCTTTTGGATAATTATTAACATTCATATTTATGAGTCTTACTTTGGCCTCTAAATATCCAACAAATAAACTATTAATTAGAATGCAAATAATATCTTACAATTGGAAAATAGAATAGAAGAAAAAAGTGATATTGATCTTTCAACCATAAAAGACTTTTGTCTTGTTGAAAAGTCACAAGCATGGATGATGTGGAGAAAATGTGCCTGAGGGATAAAAAAGAGAAACAAAACATTTTTATTATAACAATGGAAACTAAAGTAAAAAACTTCTTATTACTGCTTGTACCCAAAGGTAAGGCTGGAAGTATCATACAACTCAAAAGATGAAAGAGCTTAAGCTTAATGTAATTGCAAAGAGCCTTCAATGCACACTTTGCATCTTAGTGAGCCAATCTATTAGCTTCCTTTCCATGTAAACAACTTGACAAAAATATAAATTGTTTCATGAGCAAATAAGTGTCCTCAATAGTAGTAAGAGATTCCCAAAAGAAAACTCCATCCTTTCTTGATGTCGTTCACAAAATATGATAATAGATTTCCAGTTGCAATTTTTAGCTTCCTACAAAACCGAAAGAATAGAAGGTGCTAAGAACTCTAAATCTTTCAAACAAACAAAAAAATGATCTCTCTATCTTTCATTCCCCCAACAATGTCCACAATAGTCAAATTTTAAAAAAATAAAATTAAACTCAAGTTCAAGCTACATCACAATAAGAAATAACATTCAATGGGCAAATTTAAACAATGTCTCGATAAAATTTGGTTGAGCCTGTTATATTTAATATCTCAACTACCCTATATTACTACGTTGATGGATCTTGCACAAAGATGTGACGTGAGTCTTGCACTTCTATGTAGATGGATATTGCATAAAAATGTCACTCTTGCATAAAAGTATGGGCTAATCTAACCAGTGCATTTAAGATAAGATAAGAGAATCAAATAACAATCTCGCATCGAGTATGTGTATTATAAATATCTCAACTATATTATAAAGAAAAATAATTGGTTCTCAATTTTTTCATGAAACAAAACTATGAGACCCAATTAACGAAAACAAATTGACCCAACTCATACTATGCATGAAGAATAAATTGATACAGGAGAAGGCCAACCTCGGATTGCTAGGGCTTAGTCCCATATAGTATATAACATTGCTAAATGAAACATTAAATTAAATTCCGAAGGCAGATATTGTGAGGGGAATTGTTAACTCTATTTGAGTTCAAATGGCTGTAGATTTGGTTATACATTAGTGGGGCAATTTCGGCTTGCAAATTCTGGCCTGGAAATTGGAATAGCCTCATGGGCGTACGCCTAAGGCTCACAAGCCTTAGCCACCTTTTCACTGGGCTGTAGGCCGACCGGCGGGCCGCCCTCGCCCCAGCCCATTACCATCTCCTGTGACTTCTCCCTATTCCCAAATTGTTATTCTGGTGTTGGTTTTAAGGAGCTAAATCTCAACAAAAAAAAAAAAAAAAAGTCACTATCATAATTAGGGGCAAGCATGAAAAATCACAAAATCAAATTCAACCAAGCCAAAAAAATCGGCTAACAATTTCTTTGATTCGGTTTCCTTTCAAATTTTTAAATTTTATTCTTTATCGGTTTGATTTTGATTTGATCCATTCAATAATCACAATAAACCGTTTTGTATTATATTAAGTTGATGCTCAAATTTGAATGATGAATATTTTAAATTTACATGTTAATTATTATTAAAAAAAATAATTTCTAGTAGTTTTAAAATTATAAAGCATATGTTAATAGTTTGGTTCAACTAACCATTGAATACTGTTTTGAAAATCAGATAACCAAATTTCAATAAAATCATTTTAAATGGTTTGATTTCGTTTTGTATTTTCTAATAAACCAAAACTTGAGTTTAGTTAACAGATTAAAGAGGAATGATATGAATGTTGTTTGTTAACGAAATTAGTTTGATTTAGAGACATAAAATTAGTTTTAGAATTTAAGATTTGTGTAAACTTAAATAAAATTTAATGTAAATTTAATAAAAATAATTATAAAATAAGAAAACTATACACCTAAAAATTTTAAATTGTAGTTAGGACAAACATGCGTTGGAGCCATCTAAATTATAGGTTATGGGATTAAATTAAATTAGAAGATAGAATAATCCTTATCATAACAATAATAATACTTATAGAGATTTTATGTTAATTATCTTTAATTTAAATTAAGAAATAATTTAAATAAAAACGGACTATTCCGGTGATTTATTATTATTATTATTGTTTCTAAAATTAAAATTTAAACTAAACAAAGTTTAAAAAAATTTTCATTAATTTCTCATCACGAAACATGTGTAAAATGGAAAACACGCGTGAATAAAAAGGACGAAAAAAAAAAAAAAATTAAACATTTTGACAACCCTGGGACGTTGCCACTCCGCCCATCACTTCATTTCTTTTCTTTAGAACACAGAAGACGCTGCCACAGCCACTGCGCCGCCAAACCAAACCCAGGAGCGCCAGACCGGAGCCTCCGCGCCAGATAATTCCACGGAGCCACCGTCACCGGAAGACCCCGAAGAACTATCATCTGCAGTCGCCGCCGCCGCCTTTCCGCGTTTGGTCGGCGCAGGGGCCGGCGGCAAATTGGCGAAGATCCTCGGTGGAAGGAGCACATCGTCCACCTCGTACACCGCCAGCTGCCCATCAGTGTATATGGTCTTGCCAATTGTTGTGCTGACGAGCCCTGAGGTGAGTTTCACCAGATTGCTCGAAGTGGTCACGTTGATAGGGTAATCGCCGTTGCCATTGTCTCCGGCCAGGGTGCGAAGTGGGTTGCTCGCAGATTGGAAATCCGAAATGGGGAAATAGGAAGCGAGGAGATGGAAGAGAACCACCTGAACTTGCTGCTGAACGGAGAGCGAGTTCAGAGTGCCGGATTTTAGCTTAGAGAAGGCATTGTCGGTGGGGGCTAGCAGGGTAAGGCCCTGCTTGGACTCGGAGAGCAGAGTGGAGATTCGGTCGTCCACTTGGGTGGTTTTCAGCAATCGGATGAGGGATGTGAATCGGCCTGACTTATCGAGGATTGCGGTGATGTTAATGGCGGGGGCCGACGGCGCCGGAGACAGGGGAGACGGGGACAGGGGCGTTGGGGAAATGGATACGAGGGGGAGAGGAGACAGAGAAGGAGGGGTGGGAGGCAGAGGAGCCAGAGAAGGAGGTGCCGGAGACAGGGGCGCCGGAGATGGAGGTTGGGACTGAGATGGGGTTGGGATGGAGTGGAGGAGGATCAGCAGTAGCAGTGAGAATGAGGAGAAGATGTGGTTTTCCATGTTTGAGCTGGTTATTTTGTGAAGTGAATCTAATAATTGGAGTGGTTTGAAGTTCGATCACTTGGAGCTTGATTAGATTGGGTTATGGTGCTTGGGTTGAGGATGAATTGAAGAATTTATAGATGCGCTGGGGTGGGGAATGTGAATGACTAAAAGCGATGCATGATTGGGTTGAGATTTGAGAGAACACTGCCTGCCTCTGATCTTCATTTGATATGCGGTTGAGACGACGGAGACTGACAGAGAAAGAGAGCGGGAGATATATGGATTGGACGGTGACAGGGGGTGGGAAGGGGAGAATAGGCATTTGGATTACAGGTACTTTTTGCTTAGCAAGTGAGGAAGGGCAAGAAAAGAGAGTGAGGTACGAATTCGCGGCTCTCTCTCTCTCTCTCTCTCTCTCTCTCTACACGTACTCGTTGGTATTGACTTCACAGCACCTTTAGTTCTCAAGCAAGTGATCTTAATTATATTCTTTTGTGGATTGTATTATTCTGTTTAATTTGCTAGCGCGTCTTACAAATTTTCTAGTTCTTGTTTTCGTTTTTTTTTTTTTTTTATCAAAAAAGTGTTTCTCAATATATAATTTTCCCTTTATAATGCTTCTGATTGGGTGCAAAAGACCTAGCTGCTCTTGCTTTCTGATCCGGATAAACCATTAAGTCATTCCCTTCCCCTCCCTGCCCACAGTTGTTTACGGTGCTAGGGACTAGATAGGATAACAGTAGAGAGAACGGTGAGATGATAGCATTGGCGTTCCTATGGAGGTGGGTGAGGTGGGGAAGTGGACGTGAGTGGGTTGAGAGGGTGAAATCTAAAAAGTTGGCAGGGGAACCCTGCACCTGACCCCCTTTTGATGCGTGTGCATGAGAGAGAGAGAGAGAGAGAGAGAGAGAGAGAGAGGGGTTATGTGCAGGGGAGGTGGTGGGGAAGATTGGATATTGGCATTACAGGTACATTTTTTTAGCTTAGGAAGGAAGGAAGGAAAAGAGGAGTGAGGTCTGATTTTGCAGTATGCCATTTTAATTTGAGAAGTTTAGAATTTGAGGTTGGAGACACTAATGTGACTAATGGATAAGCAAAATTGCAAATATCTTTGCAGTTTGTTCTTCTACTTATTTTATTTATTTATTCTTCCTGTTTTTGTTTTGTTTTGTTTTGGTTTTTTTTTTTTGGGGTTAATCTTAAATCAACATATTCTGCCTAGCTACTTGATCAATTGGGGTGCATGCTGCATTTGTTGTTGAGTCGTGTGCTTCTTCTTTTTCTTCTTTTATTTATTTATTTATTTTTGGGTGTTTACGTTCGGGCTAAAGCCAAAAGCACAAAGAAAAGATTAATAAATACATCTCTGGGCTGACTCCCTTATAACATTAAAAAAAACAAAAACATTTTAAGAGCCACCAGGAAATTATGAAGCTCAATAATCTCCAAGCTATGGGAAAGGCCAAAATTGGTTTTGTTTCCAAGGACCTTGTTCTCTTTGGAGAAGGATGAATGGAAGAGGTTCCGATATGAGGGCATCTTAGGCTCACTCTAAATAACTATCTCTAAAAATTAAAAAAAAAAATTATTAAATGAACTATTATGATCTTGTACTCATGCCATTTTTCTCTATGAAGCTATAAAAGTCTAAGTTTACGTTTAGTTCACAGATTGCATTAGAATAGTTATAATAGAAGAATTTTATAGTTTATAAACTTTATACAAAAAAATATATTATTACCATAATCTTAATTGCATGAGTAACCAAAAATATTGGATTAGTGCTACTATGTCCATGTAAATAGATACAAAGATTAGCTCTTGTAGAAGATAGGGGACGGACAATTAAGATGGTTTGACCACTTCCAATGTAGGCCATATAGTGTGTCAGTGAGAAAGAGTGAGTTAGTAACTGGGCAGTAGAAAGGGTAGGGATAGACCTAAAATAACTTGAAATGAGATAGTGAATAAGGATTTAATAGTCTTGAATTTGTTGAAGGAGATTGTCTAAGATCGTATAAATTGGCGGAAATTCATGTAGTTGAACCTACATAGTGGGACTTAAGTTTTGGTTTGTTGTTGTTGTTGTTATTTAAAACTATACTGCAGCAAACTGTTTTTCTTTCCCTTTCACAAGGAGAATTTTGTAAAAAACTACTTCAGTATGCATTTTTCTCTTTCACCAAACAACACTTCAATGGCCTAGCTTAAATTATAGATTACTCTTTTTTCCATGAAAGAAAAGGAAGCAATTGAACTTATTCCATGACATAATCAGCTGATTCCATACCCAGTCCCTGCATAGGAATAGTGTCCTAGAGTATTGGGTACAGGCATAATGCGAATGGACAACCACAAAAGTTCCTGCAAAAAGTGGAAAGCAGTGTGTTAAGAATATTTCTGAGAAGAATGGTGGATCAGCATTTGATTTCCTAATATATTCTGTAAGAAAAACAGCCGAATTTTTTTTTAACAGAACAACTGTTCCTAGCTGCTTCCACCCTTGTCCTAGCAGAAGACCACCCTAGCCTAAGGGAAAAAGAGACAAAAACAACTTTTTTTTCTACTTTCATTAAAAATACCCTATAGAGACATTTTTCTAGAGAGCTTTAATATTTTCTTTCTTGTAGCACGAGAATCATAATCCATGGTCTAATGCACAATTTAGATGGTCCTCTTGAATTTGGATTGGTTTTCTTCCATTAACCAGATTTCTTCAGCCTACAGCCTACTTATCAAAAGAAAAACAAAAATAAGAATAAAAAGAAGAAAAAGTACTGTACCCCTGAAGCAAAGAAAAGCCCGTCTCAACATTTGACAGAGAAATGATCTCTTACAGAAATTTTCTACAAAAAGTTTACATACAATTGATTCATGTTAATTTTGTTATTTTTGAAAATAATGTTATTTTATATCCCACATGTCTCCGGAGTCTGTAGTTCTAGGAATTTTGCACCAAAATTCTGTTGAATATGGCGTTGTTCTTTTAAGTGCCTACCTCTCCTACTTTAAGGCAAGTTTTTGACTATTCGACAGATGAGCATATCTGGCAAATGTCATAAATCTAAGCATCCCTTGAGATTTGGATAATTAATGTAGATGCATGATATTTCCAAAAGGCAATGTGCTTTAACTTATAGGCAGAAAATTAAGCTAAGTTTTAAGAAGGGCTGTTTGCATTACAACACGTAATTCTCCATGATCTTGAATCCTTGATTAGCTCATGAAGGCTGTGATACCAATAAAATTTCTGCGTTTCTTTGCAAAACATTGTCATAAGCATTGATGGACAAAACTGTACCATCTCATGAAAAGCTTCCTATATACATTTGTGACATTCAGGTTTCTGATCCAACTAAAGCATCCTGGGTTTCTTCATAGCATTTTTAGGTCCTTTTTCTTGGCTCTGTTTGGATCAAGGATTTAGTGAGAGAAATGAAAAGAAGAAAATAAGAAGGAAAATAATTTCCCATTTCATTTTCTTTCTATTTCAAATATTATCATGAAAAAAAATTATTCAAAAGTAGCTGAAAATGAAGAAAAATGAAGAGTTAAAGCAAATGTATTTTTCATTGATTTACTCTATTTTCTATTATCTCTCTCATTTTCTTTGATAATGGAATAAGGAAAAAATGTTTTCCTTTATACTTTCCTTTCCTTTTCTTTCCTTCATGTTTTACAACTTCCAAATGGAGCGTTAATTTTTAACTAGTCTTAATAGAAGAATTCCCAGGTAAAAATTGTGTGCATGCTTTATTGTCCAATTGATGTAGGTATTTTCTGGATAATTTAGCTAGCAAGGTGGTATCCAGTCTTCGCAGAATGACATGATGTTACCAAAAGAAATAACAAAGAAATAATCGAAAACAAAAAAGTCTGTTGCTCATCACCAAACATGTCATGGAAAACACACATAAACAAATTGATAAAAATCATTACAAGCATTTTTCCCTCACAATCGTGATCAATTGATTTAAGTCCACAGGACCACTGCATCACTGGTGCATTAATGAAAACCAACTACCATTATTTCCTCAGCACAAAGTAATTGCTGCAGCCAGTCCTGCAAACCAAACAACTGAATGCCAGGCCAAAGCCACTGAGCCAGAAGGAACAACGGAAGTGCCACCACTACCAGTGGAAGAATCTGAGGAAACTAAAGGACTTGAAGGACCTTCTGCTGCCTTCTTATGCTTAGATGGTGCAGGAGCTGGTGGTAATGGAGCAAAGATACGCATTGGAAGAAGCACATCGTCTACCTGGTACACAGCTAGCTGGCCATCTGTGTATAGTACCTTACTTACTGTGGTTTTAACTAGTCCTGTCATTAGGGTGATTTGATTGCCTGCTGTTGTGACATTGAGAGGATACTCGCCATTGGCAGTGTCGCCTGCCTGTGTGTGGAGTGGGTTGCTAGCGGCTTCAAACTGGGAGACAGGAACATATGAAGTTAGTATATGGTATAAGATCAGCTGTACCTGTTGCCGATCATCAAGGGAGTTTAGAGTGCCAGATTTGAGGTTGGCGAAGGCTTTATCTGTGGGTGCAAATAGTGTAAGACCGCCTTTTGAGTCACTGAGCAGTGAAGTGATTCGATCATCCACTTGGGTAGTTTTAAGTAGCCGAATTAAAGCAGAAAACATGCCAGGTTTAGCAAGGATTGTGATAATGTTTGTGGGGCCTGGTGGTGCTGGAGACAGGGGTACCACGGACAGCGGCGATGGAGCCAAGGGTGCTGGAGTTGGCGGCGATGGAGCCAAGGGTGCTGGAGTTGGCGGTGATGGAGCCAAGGGTGCTGGAGTCGGTGGTGATGGAAGTGGTGGTGCTGGTGACAGAGGTGCTGGGGATGGAACCTGGGACTGAGCTAGAGTTGTTGTGAAATGGATAAGGGTAACCAGTAGTAACGTAAATGAGTAAAGGAGGCGGTTTTCCATCTCTCTGGTTAGTGCAGTATCTTCTCTGTGGTCACTTAGAGAGATGAAATGAAAGTGTCTTTTGTTGTTGTGCTTATGGAGCTTGAGAGAGTGAAGATTTTATAGTGGCAGTGAGGTGTGAAGTGGGAATGAATGGGTTGAGAGGGTTAAATCCAAGTTGGCTGGAGAACCCCCTGCATCT
The DNA here is from genome assembly GCF_029873635.1 of Malania oleifera. Taxonomy (NCBI): domain Eukaryota; kingdom Viridiplantae; phylum Streptophyta; class Magnoliopsida; order Santalales; family Ximeniaceae; genus Malania; species Malania oleifera. The sequence goes on from NC_080426.1 coordinate 14,016,429, forward strand.
AATTATCTTTGGTTGATGTGAGAGGGAGAAATAGAGAGATATGGGATGATCACAGCTTCTTGTTTGCTTAGCAGTGGAGGAAGGAAAGAAAGTGAAGTGAGGTATGATTTTGCAGTAACTCCTAATAATTAAGATTTTGTGGCTAGACCGTTGCAGCCACTGATCAATAAGCAAAATTCTCATCATTGTTGCTACTCCTTCTGTCTATCTTCTTGCATTATTTTTCTTTTTCTTCCTGAATAACTGATTTCTGGGAAGAATTTGTCATTCTTTAGATGAATTTTTTTTTTAAGTGATTTAGGAAAACAAGAAAAAGCAGAGATGTCTTTACAGAGTCATTAAGGATTTTGGACGCATTTTTACTCATGGTTTTCATTCACCATGGGGATGAAACATGTTATCTTATTGCAAGTAAAAGTTTTGTTCAATGGGAAGAACTTACTATTACACGCCTCAATTCAAAATTAGAATTTTATACCTGTAGCTATTTGATTTTAGTAGCTACAGAACTCAATTTACATGTAAGTCACATGTTTTAGGCTCAGTGAGCAGTTAATCGACACTTCACATAAATGGTTCTCTTTGGAGATACTTCTGCTTTTTAAATATCTACTTCAAATTAATGTAAACCCCAATTTTTTGAAAATTTATGCAAGTATGAGAAATTTTTGTTAACAATATTAAAAATCTTGAAGTTCATCTAGAAGATATACTACAAATATAGAAGAAGTTCAAGAAGTCCTGACTTGAATTGAGGATGAATCCTTAGGTTTAGGATATGATCTGATTTGCATCATTGCAGTGCATGATACCGTGTGGGTACTCAAAACAGAAGCAGGATGAAATTCTGAGAGTTAGATGAGTTTGATGAGATATAAACAGGCTTGCTTGATAATGGATCTGTAATTTGGTTTTATATTTATGATACCAATGTACTGTTTTTTCTTGATAATGGATCTGCAATTTGGTTTTATATTAATGATACTAATATAATGCTTCATATATGTATTAGAAGAATAATATTTTGCCGCCAATGAATTTTAGTTTGACCAACCTTTGGCATAAACAGTTCAAGTTGAAGGTTTACAATAGGTATACATTTTTCTTTTAAAATCCAAAGCTATTTGAGCAATTGTTTCCTGATTCTTGAGCCCTGTTCACCTATTTTGGTTGAGGAATTACAATCCCAGGTTGCTTGCATGTTAATATTTGTTTTTCTTCAAATTATTTAGAAATGTATTATTGATTGTTTTGGCCTAAAAATGGGGTAGAAAAGAGATGAACAAATGATTGAAAAAGTAATTTTGAACAAAAATACCCTCCAAAGCTGCTTTAAACTTTACTTTTAGTTTTAAATGTAGCTGTGAATTTGAAGAAATTATCCTTCGATTAAAATTTTAAATTTCCAAAGTTTAAAGAACTTATCTTCTAACCTTTTGATCTCCCAGAAAGTTATAATCTGATCTGATTTGTTTAGAAATTTGCTATGTAACTGTTGATGTGGTGCACTTTGGTGAGGGATGTTTGCTTAATGCCAACCAAGCAACCTCGAAGGGTTCAATGCCAGTCCCAAAACAGTATGATCAACACCAGTGATGGACGAAGGGTTTATGCCTTGTAGGGGCGAAATAAATATCACATCGAAAATTTACACAAAATATAAAGAGAGAGTCACCTGTGGTTTTGCCTCAAAGGCAAGGAGGTACTATGTGATCTTATTACAATTACTAGAACCCCTTGTGCTTTCCAAAACCATGTAACACGCTGTGTTTATGTTAGCAAAAGGGGCTGAAAAAACCAAATCTCAAAAACAATTAATTAAATTACAATATTAATTTATTAAATTAATATTTGCAAAATTTGAAGGTTTGTTTAACCCCTAACCACCTTTTGAGTGCATCCTCATTACCTTAGATCACAACACTAGTGGGTCTATTAATTGCTCATGGTTCCATCAACAAGACTTTGTTGTTGCCTCACTCTTCGTGGACTCACTCTGTTGACTGCATTTTCATTGGATTTTTGGCGTGCTTGCCTTAAAGAGGAAGTAGGAAACCTTGTATTTGTATGAATATTAATCAAAATCAATTAATATCCTCAATAAAAATTGATGAGATTTGTGCCTTAATGTAGGTTTGAAGAACACTAACGGATTTAATGTTAGTAATAAAACCAGAGGGTATCTCCGTATTTTGAGTTAAACCACAGAGGAGGTTTGTGTAATTTTCCCAAATATAAAATAAAAGGTTAAATTTGGAAGGGGTGGGAGGCAACTATAATTTTATTTTGTGAGGAAAGAGGGTAAAATTGTAGAAAAGCTAAAAATCATTAATTGGTGTTATATAAAAGCGGGTTTTGACAGAGTCCCCCCACACCCGCCCACCCGGACCACCCACCCAAAACCTAAAAAGGTAAAAGAGAAAAATCAAAAAGTCTAAATACAGTCAAACACAAGTGTGTAAAGGCTAAGGAAAAAACAGTGTACCCTATATTTGGGGGGCAAAAAAAGAGTACCCGAAATAGTTAAAAGCAGCCATAATTAAAAAAAAAATGAATAGTGAAGCATCATCTAAGAGACTTTTAATAGTGGAAGCATGGTACTTAATTTGTTGATGGCTCAATTTCTGAATTTGGTAAGGTATTTGAAGAATGGTTTAACTGGCAAGAAGGCACACCAAAATGCCTTGATATTTAAAAAATAAAATACAAAAAAAGAGAAAAAAAACCTTGACATTCTTGTTTCTCAGCACCAAACATCTTATTGAAAATACAAACGGGAAAAAAAAAAATGAAAATCGTTGCAGGACATCTGTTGCACAATCACAATCACAATGAAACTACTGCTACTATTACTATTCCTCCAAACCAAACAAATGAATGCCAGATCAAAGCCACTGCACCAGAAGGAACAACTGAAGTGCCTCCCGTGGTAGAATCTGAAGAACTTAAAGGAGTTGAAGGACCTTCCGCTGCTGCCTTCTTGTGCTTAGATGGTGCAGGAGCAGGTGGTAATGGGGCAAAGATACGGATTGGAAGAAGCACATCATCCACCTGGTACACAGCAAGTTGGCCATCTGTATAAACTGTCTTAGTTACCTTTGTGTTAACAAGGCCTGTCATTAGGGTGATCTGATTGCCAGCAGTGGTGACATTGAGAGGATACTCGCCATTGGCAGTGTCACCTGCCTGTGTGTGAAGTGGGTTGCTAGCAGCTTCAAACTGGGAGATAGGAACATATGAAGTTAGTATATGGTATAAGATCAGCTGGACCTGTTGCCGATCATCGAGGGAGTTTAGAGTGCCAGATTTGAGGTTGGCAAAGGCTTTGTCAGTTGGTGCAAACAGTGTAAGGCCTCCTTTTGAGTCACTGAGCAGTGACGTAATTCGATCATCCACTTGTGTAGTTTTGAGTAGTCGGATTAGGGCAGAAAACATGCCAGATTTATTGAGGATTGCTACAATATTTGTCGGGCCTGGTGGTGCTGGAGACAGAGGTGTTACAGACAGAGGTGATGGAGCCAGGGGTGCTGGAGTTGGGGGCAATGGAGTTGGAGGTGCTGAAAATACAGGTGCTGGGGATGGAGCCTGAGACTGAGCCTGGGTTGTTGAGAGGTAGAGAGTGGTGATCAATATCAATGAAGAAGTGGAGAACAGGTGGTTTTCCATGTCTTTTGTTAGTGTAGTGTTCAATGTGATTTTACTTGGGCTTTGAGAGGTGAAGGCAGAGTAGCTTTTGATGTGTGTGCCTGATGGTACAGGAGAGAGAGGATTTTATAGAGCTCATGGAGATGTGAGGTAGGAAATGAGATTAGGTGGGCTGGGAGTGTGAAATCCAGGTTGGCAGGTGAACCTTGTGTCTGATGACTTTGATCTTTCATTTGATGTGGATGTGGAAATGATTGATGAAATGGGATTACAGATGCTGGCTTGCTAGGCAAGGTAGATAGGCAGGAAAGTGAAGTGTTATGGTTTCATATTAACTCCCATGATTCATTGTTTGTGGTAAGGAGTCACTAATTGATAAGTTAAACCTCAAACATTATGGCTTTGCTTGTGCTTATCTTTTCTCAATAGTTTTTTCTCTTGATTTTTGTTCCTGAAAAACTAGTTTGCTTGAGACAATTTCTAGCTGAACTTTTGAAGGTAATCAGCAACTATATGTGGGACAATTTTCCTCCTTAATGAGAGTTGGCACATATGAGTTGTCAGGGTAAGAGATTTCTAAATTTAAAGACATACATCTAGAATTACAGTTTCGGCGGTGAAACTGTTAAACCCAATAGTGGCTTCTCAAAATTGATCTAACAAGTGACAAAGGAAACACTGCCCCCACCTTGTCCATTCCTTTTATTTTTTGCCAGTGTCTTATGCTATTCCTATATGAATTTCATCCCCAAAGCAAAAACTGGACCTTAAGGACAAGTAGACGACATACAAAATGGAAACAAGGCATGTTTTATCCAGTTTGTCTCCCTTTGCAACATACTAGGCACCTCTATATATGATGCCATGATGGCTGTACTGATTATTTAAACACAGTAATGTTTGTTGGATTAGTGGAATATTAGTGTCCATCCTGATTAATTTCACTGTAAATTAAGAGCCATGGTCTATGTTTCATGTTTGTTGAACTCCCCATGTAGTTTAGTTTAAACTAGCACTAGTTGATCCTTGAGGGACCAGATCCGGTGCAACCAGGAGGTCACATCAGGGAGTTTTTGCCATTTTGGTAACACCATTAGAGAGAGTTTATTTAGACGAACCTCTGTAAATTAACTGTGGAACAGGCATCTTTAATGAGATCTCTGCCAAGAGCAGAGAAATTCCCATGTTTGGGACATTAAGAATTTGAATTCATATGCAATCTTTGTTTATGGTTTCTTTATGTTGACATCTAAGGTAAATGTGGCTCATGTTTGTGCCAAAAAGGTTGGAAAGCATGTGGCTTACTCTGTGATGATGAATCTTGGTGCGATGAATAACAGAATATAAGAGAGATGGCAACACTGTCACCACTGTTGATCCTTCCTGAGGGTACTGCAGAAAATGATCAAATGAAGTTTTTTGTTCTCTAAAGATGATCAAACAAGGGAAACAAAGACATAAAACTGCACAAGTAAAAGTGCCTCTTTTAATGTATTTAGGAGAATTTTGATCAAACAAGTTGCACGAACGATGATAGATACTAATAAATTAAATGCCTCAACATAGGAACCATGTGCTAGGGCCCAGGAGATGGGGGGATTCAGACTAATGAAGGTGCGAGTACAAGGAAAGGGGATGACAGTTCACCTATTAATCAAGTTGCAGCTTTGCTAAGCTTACAATCCAGTTTGGATTTTTATTTTACCATTAGGTAGCCATTGTAGGGGGAGAGAACAAAAATAAATTAAAAAAATTGCAAAATGATTCTAAATTCTACCTGTCAGCTTCTTGGTCACCGAATAGAAGACAAAAAAGTGAAGGTGTCAGAAGGGAGGAAGGGTGAAATTAATTAGATTAATGAGAAGAACTACATTTGAAGGCTAGGGTGATGACTCAAACAATTCTTTGATTGGGAGCAGCAGCACATTTAATCAAAGCATTAATGTTGAGGGTGAAATAAAGTTGAACATTGTTTTACTTTAGAAGTACTATGTGCCCTGTGAGCTGATTTTTCCTTGTGAAACTCTCTAACATCGGAGTGAAGCTTAGAATTTGAAAACATCACGCACGATGATTGTATACAATTTGTAAATACCTTTTATTTTCCAATTGATGAAGTTGACATTTTCAGGATAGTTTAGCTAACCAACTAATTCGTGCACAGAAATACCATTATGTTAAAAAATTAAAGAAAAAAATTATATATATTCGATCATTACCAAACATCTCCTTTAAACACACACAGACATGGAAAGGGAACTCTTTTTAATGCATCGGCTGTATAATTCACAATAAGTCCACACCAGCAACATTGGAGCATCAAACGCCGCCACTATCATCATTTTCTCACCACATGGAAAATGCTGCAAGCAGTGCACCTCCAAACCAAATGATTGAATTCCAGCCCAAAGGCACTGCACCAGAAGCTTCAACTGAAGGGTTACTTGAAGAAACTGACGGAGTGCTTTGTTTTGGAGGGGGAGACGATAATAGTCCTGAAGGGGAAGATGCCTTTGCCTTTGCCTTTGCCTTCTCCTTCTTGTGCTTGGATGGTGCAGGAGCCAGAGCAGGAACAGGAGCAGGGGCTGGGGCAGGGGCTGCAACAGCAAAAATCTGCTGTGGAAGCAGCACATGGTCCACTTGGTACACAGCAAGGTGGCCATCAGTGTACACAGAGTTACCCACTGTGGCGTTAACAACCCCTGAAGTAAGGTTTACTTGACCATTGGATGTGGTGATATTCAAGGGAAACTGCCCATCAGTACTATCACCAGCCTCCGTGTGAAGAGGATTGGTCGCAGTTTGGAACTGTGTGGAAGAGATGTATGAGGTGAGTACGTGGAACTGTGCCAGCTGGACCTGCTGCTGGTATGTCAGGGAGTTTAGAGTGCCAGTTGCAAGGCCAGAAAAGCCGTCATCGGAGGGTGCAAATATTGTCAAACCCTGGTTTGACTTGTTGAGCTGTGTGTTGATCCTGTCATCCATTTGGGTGGCCTTGAGTAGCCGGATTAGGTTGCTAAATGGACCAGCTTTTTCAAGGATTGCAGTAATGTTTCTGTCACCTGCTGTTGCCAGTGATAGAGCCTGAGACTCAGTTGCAATGTAATTGAGGAGGATTATTACAAGAAGTGGGAGTGAAAGTGAGGAGAGAAGGTTGCTCTTCATCTTTGCAGTCTCTGTGGGGTTTTCTGGCAGGCTTAACTTTGTCCTTAGAGAGGTAAAGGAGATCAAGTGGCTTTTGTTGATGATTCTATGGTGGTTGAAGGGCAGAGCATTATATAGAGGTGGTGAGGTGGGAAGTGGGAGTGAATGGGTTGAGAGGGTGAAATCCAAGTTTTCAAGAAAACAACTTGGATATAGGTCTGATCTTCATTTGAAGTGTGAGAGAGAGACAGAGGGATGGGGTTACAGCTACTTGTTTGCTTAGCATGGGAGGAAGACAGGAAAGTGCTTTTAGCCTTTAAGGTATGATATCACAGTATGTCATATTACTGAGTGTTTGTGGTGGGAGGTTCTGATTGATGTGCAAAATTAGGGCACTGTTGCTTCCCTTGCTTATATTCTTGTTCATTTTTATTTTGCTTCATTTTTATTCCTGAAAAATTATTTACCTGGGATAATTTTATTTTTAGCTTACTATTTTCAGTGTTAGCAAAATTCTCTTATTTAAATAAGCGTTGATTGCACTTGAATTATAAGGTCAAGGGATCTTTAAATTTTGAAGAGATAAGAGTATATTATAGCTCTGCTGGTGAAACTCAAATGTGGATCCCCAAAATTGAAAATTGATCTTATTCAGTGTGGCATGGATCACTCCAACATACCCAAATTAATCATGTGGAGCTTTCATTACTCTTAGTTAAGTTTGGTGGCTGGCTAGTTCTCTTGAAAAATGAACCAAGGCGCCAGCATCCTTGCCGATATTATCTCTCTCTCAACCTCCTCTCCCCCCCTCCCACCTTTCCAAAAAAAGATTTTATAATATCTGATGTTGTTAATAGAAGGGTAAACAGACAAAGGATGCATTTTTTTTCCCCCTCTGCGCATACCTAGTGTATCCCCAGTTTAAAGAGCCTCCACACACTTCCAGTTTGATTAATGAGAAAATTGAGTAAATTGACGTTTAATTGTGCAATTTTTTACCACATCATATGTATGTGTATATATATATATATATATATATATATATGTATGTATATATACTGTAAAAATTATCATAATAATTTTTCCTTTTTGAGTAATGCTTATATGAATTTCAGTGGTTCTAAATTGAAATGAAGATTGTCTTGCTGCTGTCCGTATTGTTCTCTTTGACGCTTGAACCCCATCGTTCACTTGTTCTTGTCCCCTATGTTTTTTCTTTTCTCCGTCTCTGGCCCTTATTCCAAGCTTTCTTCCTTGCCCCTTTTTGGTTTTGTCATTGAAATGTATGATTGTCAGTTGAAATTGGTTGAGTTTCTGTGTGTGACTGCTGGTATTACGCAATGCATGTTGAAATTAATGTGTATCAATTCGAAGGTGAGTTTTATTATTTCATTTGAGTTTTGCCACTTCTATTTAACATAGTATTTCTTATGATTTCTACTTAAAAACAGCATGCAAACTTAAATGGAACACAATTTTTTATTTTGTTAATTACTTTTCCACTTTTGATTTGAATTGAAGGACTAGAGGGAGGGAAATTTAGTGGATGGAGCCATGGCTTTTTTGATTGTCTGACTTGTCCCAGCTCATTTGAAGGAGAGGTTTTTGTGTTACTGAAATATAATGAATTGTTTTATTTACATTAATAGTGGACATGCCTTTGGGAATGTCTACACGTAATTACTTGTCAATTCTTTAAAATGTATGTTTATAATTACTTTTCACTTTGTCCTTCAATTCTATAGTAGCCCAACAGTTTAATTGATTTCATTGCTTTCATTCGGATAATACACAAGTCTTTGGATAATTTCAGTAGTTATAATCTTCTGTTTTAACAAATTTGTCACAAATTGGGAATTGTTGGCTGCAGCTGTTGCATCTACTTGCCTCATAATTGCCAAAAACTAGGATTGGAATTTGGATGGATTGCAGCTCTCTATTGCGAAAATGCCTAGTGTCGTGGAGAGCAGCAGCATCAGAGATGACAACTAATGCACATTACAAAGGGCACCAGAAAGAGGGGTAAGGAGCATATCTCAACTTGAAATTTGTAGACAGTGATACTTTCTGAATATATGATGCCTTTCCAGCTGTTTAAATTCAATTAGGAAAATCCTCGATATGCATTGTTTACAGATCTAACGTTCAAATCAAAAGCACCCTTGGAAGCAAAAACTACTCTTGATTTGGGAAAAAATTATATTAAATTTCATTTGTAGTTTCAACTGTACCTTTTAAATTTAAAAGCATCTCTGGAAGTTATTCTGTAAAGAAAATAGATTTTGAAGAAACTCTCCATATTTACACTTTCCAAGAAATCTGATGCTCTGTTTTATTGACATATTTGTGCAAATGGAAAAACACTGATGTGATGTACTGTGATAAGCAGCAGCAAAAATGACATGCTACTGATGTTTCTCATTAACTTTTTAGTGACGGTTCTTCATTACTTATAATTAGCGAGCACGCCACCAAAATACCTAGAGAAATCTTGTGGAAGCCATCATGAGCTATTTAACTGTCAAAAGTAGCATGTTGCACATGAGCTTTACAAGGTCCGGAACCCTAAAAAAACCTAAAATCTACTTATTAAATTAGCTCCTCCTTTTTAATTTGACTTCAAGTTTTGGTAGTGGCTTTGAGTCAAAAAGTAGCATTGATGATTTCAGTTTCTTAGAAATAAAGTTTAATAGTTTATCATAATTTTAAAAGTTAAAAATCAACTGTTTTTCAAGCATCCGTATGAATGAAATTCCTTTTAAAGATGAAGTCTATAGTATTTATTTCTTGCTAAGAATTCATATAAGTTGACTTCTTTTTTCGTTGCTCCAATGGTTTGTTTTAGGTATTTTAAATACCAGACCAAGTTTGAGCAATCTCCGTTCAAGTATTAGGGATTACGATCAATATACCTGCACAATATCCAAAGGAACACTGCTCATAATGCTAAGCTGGTCGCTTTGAAAATGAAACAAAACCTTACTCAATTCATTGACAGACAATTAGAGCAGAGCCAATTTGCACAAATCATATACAGACAATAAAGCAACAGCATCAACATGGTGTACAATACAGCCATGCTAGCTTCTATCCAATGGGGGCTAATATTTTCTTTTCAAAGAGCCCAAAAAAATAAAATAAAATAAAATAAAATAAACAGCTTAAAGTGACAAAAAAGCCTTAGCCTGGTTGGCCTCATGTTTCTCATTACCAAACATGTTATGGAAGCACATGTAAACAAAATAATGAAAATCATTACAATACTTAACGCAACCCATTTATTTTTAATCCCCTGAAATCCATGTACCCAACATGCTGAAATGAAATTAAATACAATATATCTTTGACAATAACATATTATACAAGGCACCATAGAACAACACTGCAGCTAAACATCGGAACTTCTGCAACAAATGCCCCATTTGGATATAGAAATTGAAGGCACAAAAATCAAATGTTTCACATGAAAACACTAACAGTTGGCGCTTGCTGACATGATGGAGTCGTTTCCCCATCTCAATATCAGATGCACTGAGAATAGAGAATGATATAGTCATGGTTTTTCAAATGACTGAATACATACCTCCAGTGTGGTAGGAGAGACAGGTTAATACTTCCACTTTGAATTTGTTAGGTGGTGCACGTGGTGTTGATTTTTGATAGACAATGGTGTTGGAAATAGGCTTCTCAGCTCGTGTTCCTGTACCTGGTGGGTATAGGTTTCTCTTTTATTAGCAAATTAATAGAGAACGAAGACCAGTTATTTCTGTATGGGCTTGCTCTGGGACATCCTTTGCCTGGCTGCCCCTGCCCTGATGGCCCTTGCAGTTGGGGATTTCAAATTAAATATTAGTTTACAGAAATGGTATGCATATTCTTGAGCTGGTTGTCCAAATCAACCAATGTGTTGGTTTAACTTGCATTGTAAATCAAGAAGAGCATGGAACAATTATATAAACAAATTGATGAGTATGTGAAGCAATGTTTTGTTTCAAGTGTAATTTAGATGAGAAGCTGTTGCCATTATTTTTCTGAAGGAAAAACAATAAGATGACAAAAGCTTTGATATTTTTGTTTCTCATTGAGTAAGGAAAACACACAAAAACAAAGACTTTTAAGTACATTACAATGGATAATCACAATCCATTTAATTTTACCCCCTGAAATTCAATGCCACCACTGATGCTTCAAAAACCAAGTACTTAACCACCTTCCTCGTTTCCTCATCATAACGAAATTGCAGCAAGCAGTAATGCGCCTCCTAACCAAACCAGAAAATGCCAGGTCGCTGCCCCTGCTTCAGAACGTTCAGCTAGACTTCCATCAGCAGAACCTGAAGCGCCACCTACTGGCTTCTTGTGCTTGGATGGTGCAGGAGCAGGGGGTAAAGGAGTAAAGATACGCATGGGAAGAAGCACGTCGTCCACCTGGTACACAGCCAGCTGCCCATCTGTATATATTGTTTTTGCCACTGTGGTGTTCACAAGCCCTGTCCGTAGGCTCACCTGTTTGCTCGCTGTCGAGACATTGAGAGGGTACTCACCATTGGCAGTGTCGCCTGCCTGGGTGTTTAGTGGGTTGCTGGCAGCTTCAAACTGTGAGGGAGGGAAATAAGAAGTGAGGATGTGGTATAGCACAAGCTGAACCTGCTGTTGGTCAGTGAGAGAGTTCAGAAGGCCAGTTTTGAGGTTGGAGAAAGCTTTATCAGTGGGTGCAAATAGTGTGAGGCCGTTGCTCGAGTCGCTGAGCAAAGTGGATATTCGGTCGTCAACTTGGGTTGTTTTAAGTATCCGGATCAGGGAGTTAAATGTGCCAGCTTTCTCAAGAATTGCAGTGATGTTTGTGGAGTCTGAGGAGGGTACGGGGGAGATGGGCACTAGTGACAGAGGTGCCGGAGCCAGGGGTGCCAGGGGAGGTGGGGAAGACACAACAGGTGCTGGAGACGGAGCCTGCGACTGTGCGGGGGTTGTAGAGGAATGGAGAAGGGCCAGCAGCAGGATTGAAAATGAGGAGAGGAGGTGGGGGTTTGCCATATTTCTGTAGTGTTGCATCTTGTGGGCCGGCTGGTGGTTTGAGAGCTAGGAGAGGAGGGGTGTTTTTTGTTGGATTGGAGAGGGAGGAAGAGTGGGTTTTATGGAGAGATGAGACGGTGAGGCTGAGAGGGGAGTGAGATGCGAAGTTCAGAGGGAGTGGGTTGAGAGGGCGAAATCCAAGTAGGCAGGAGAACACCCTGCATCTGATTATCAAATGGGTATGGGGGAGCGTTTGTTTTACAGGTAGCTAGTGGTTTGCTTAGCAAGGAAGACATGAGGAGTGAGGTATGAATATGATTTCACAGCATATTAAATAAGCGCTGGTTTTGGTTTGCCTAGTGTTGATCCACGGCCCAAACTACAATTTATTGTTGATGGGCTATATTTATCTTCCTTGTTTTGAAAGAGAAGGAATGGATCTTATATGATTTCCAAGTTCTTTAATTTCTTCCGGAATCATTTGCTTCTCACCTTTCGTGTGTAGCCAGGACATTAAGAAATATTCAAAAAGGCATTTGGGGAATGTATCTGATTCTATCTCTGCTCGTTCCTTATTTTTAAAAGGGCAACAGAACACTTGAACAGACAAATGCTTAAGGCCTTGAATTATGAAACAGAACACTTAATATTATATTATGGAATTCATATATGTTTATTTTTTCGGAAAATGATTCGATTGGACTTGTTGGGTTTTCCTTCTTTGCATTCATGATGTTTTGTGTTATTATACTTTTAGTCGTTTAGTTTCTTAGTTTTTTTGGTTGTTGGTATTTGGTTTTTTGGTTTGATTTATGTTGGTTAAGTTAATTTTAGGGTTTTGGAATTTGCTTTTGTTGTCCTAAAGTCTCAAAATTGTAACCACGGTTTTCCTCTGCCATAAGTGAGGGGTTTTCTTATAAAGTTAGGAGGTCTCACCCTCTTTTACCAAAAAAAAAAAAAAAAGGGCATTGTTTTGAAGTAAAAGTGATATTTAATTAGTCAATGCGTAAATAATTTGTTTTCTGGGACACTTAATGGTTTGACATACATGAGACTTTCATGGTGGCAACAACTTGGTCGATCTGTAGACTCTGATGGTTTTAAAGCAACAGTAAAATGGAGCATACAATGACCTGTGATTCCTTTCACACCGGATCATTAGGATTAAGGATTTTATATGAGAAAAGAGGGCACCGGGGGAGGGGGAGGGGGAGGGGGAGAGAGAGAAGAAAGAAAATTTATTTTCAGTTATATTTTCCTTCTATATTAAAAACTATAAAAAATGAAAATTTATTTTAAAATGATTAAAATTTTTTTTTAAATAAAATAAAATATTAATGATGTGTAAAATTAAATATTTTTTTTTATAGATTTGATATATTTTTTATTTTCTTTTTCATTTTTCTTGATAACCAAATATAAAAGTGAGAATTATATTTTTCTTTTCTTTCCCTAATATTTTCTAAATTCCAAAGGGCCTTAACAACTACCAAAGAAAAAAAAACAAAAAGAGAGAGAATGTGAATAGTCCACTTTGAATAAGATTGTTTGAGAAAAAAAAAAGTAAAGAAAATTAAAAAAAAATAAATAAATCCAATCATCAAATAAAAATAAATTTTGCTAGGATATTTTAATTACAATAGTTTCAAAATTAATAAGTATATATCTTTATTATTTTCATTTCTAAACAAATGGATGCAACTTAAATATTTTACTACATAAAGAACGTCCCGACGAATAGAGAAACTTTAATGAGAGGTTCAAGTTGGAACCATGAAAGAGGGGGAGAAGGGTTATGAGATGGTGTTGACTTTAGTGTAATCTCAAGAATAAGGTGAATTGGATTTTTGAAAATTTTCTCTCCTATGTCAATTATCCAGCAGTAGTATTTCACAATCTTAGGGTCAATTTAGAGCAAATATAAAATAAATTGATAAATATAGCTCTAATTAAATCGTCCAAATAAATTAATCAAGCATGCACAGTAAAGCAAGATGACGCCAGATGTGTTATTGAGGTTTGGCAAATATGCCTACATCCCCGCCTTAACTCACAAGTTAGAGGATTCTACCACGACTCACTTAACGAGTGGAACAACACCAAATACAACTATGTCAAATTCTCAAGACTGACCTCAACATTTATAAACAATCCTTCTGGGTTGGATTATCACCCTCTAATGCCACGCTTGAAATACAATAGATTCACAATATAAATTTCGTATATAAAATATGTACTTCTCCAACAAGTAGATTTATACCAGTATAACCAATGCACAACAAATAGATAAGAACTAGAAGCTCGGTGCAAATATGTGAAATAACACTATAGGTAATGTCAATAATCAATGAAATGTGAGAGTGTATTATCAATCTATCTTTGAAACAATATATTAATATATATCAATCACAAATAGGGTTTCAAAAATTTTCAAGAATATAATAAAAAATATCTCAAAATGATTTTCACAAGATTGAGCACAAGAAATATTTTCAAAGCAAGCTTGTTAAAAAGTTTTCTACGAAGCACAAGACAAGCCTAAAAGTCTTGCAATAAAAAATGCAAAGACTCACAAGCTAATAAAAAGATTTCCCCACAAAATGAATATTGATTACCTCAAGGGGGAAAATTTTTGGGCTTAACTCTCAATAAAAAAATCAACAAGCAATTTGCAAGTATGAGAGTTTAAGCAACGGTAAGACTTGTAGGATCACTTAGAATACTCTCACTCAAAAATATTTTGCAATAGGATGACCAAGGGAAGAGTATATGGCTTATATGCGAAGAAAATGCTCTCAATATTTCAGAGAAAATTTTTCTTAATCAAATTGCTAATCAGATGTTAATCTTTGCAAATGAACACATATATATAGCTTCACCCAAAAAAATAACCATTGGGATACAAAGGGGATTATTAAATTTGTTTTAAACCAATTTAACCTTAATAATCTCGTGTTACCATAATTAAAAATATAATAACCCGAGAGTTTTGGTCGACTATATTTATAAGTTCGGTCGACTGAACCACTTTTGAACTACAGAATATAGTCGACTGAATCAGGGCGATTTACGAATCCTTTGAGGTTCGGTCGGCTGTATTTGAGTTCGGTCTGCTATTCATCTGATTCAGTCGACTCAATCATAAATGAACTTGGAAGTTCAGTAGGCTGAACTGTTGGGTGTCAGACACGAGCGAGTTTGGTCGACTGAGGAAGACATGTTCAAAAAGATATAGTCGACCAAACGAAGTCAACAAGTTGAATTTTGGCCAGTTCAGTCAATCGAGGCGTTTATAACGCACTGAATTCGGTCGACTGAAACTCGTTTACACTTAAGATTTTGGTCCTGATTTTGAGTATTGTTACGTGCAAGGCTCTAGGGACTATCTAATGTCATTTTGAGCTTGTAGTTCCTACCATGCATGACATGCATCAATTATTATAGTCCATGAATAATTAATAATCCAACTCGAATGAATTGAAATATAAATTACAACAATAAACACTTTGGGTCTTCATTTCCCTTCAAGTCAATGTGCACCATATGATACTGCCAATTGATTATGTACACAAGCTCAGGGCAAACGTTAAATACTAAGGTATTTGTCATAATGAAAACGGAATATGATCTATAAGGTCAACAATCTCCCCCTTTTTTAAGATGACAAATACTTTATGCAAAAGTGGTACAATCAAGAAAGGCTCCCCCTGAAAATATGCATAAAGGAAATTTAAATTGTTACGTGCAGGGACCTAGGGTCTATCCAAGGTCATTTTGAGCTTGTAGTTCCTAGCATGCATGACATGCATAAATTATTACAGTCCTTGAATAATTAATAATCCAACTCGAATTAATTGAAATATAAATTACAACAATAAATACTTTGTGTCTTCATTTCCCTTCAAGTCCATGTGCACCATATGATACTGCCAATTGATCTTGCATGCAAACTCAGGGCAAACTTTAAATACCAAGGTATTTGTCATAATCAAAACGGGATATGACCTATAAGGTTAATAATCCCCCATTTTTTGATGATGACAAATACTTTATACAAAAGTAGGTACAGCCAAGAAAGGCTCCCATTGAAAATATGCATAATGTAAATTTAAAGTTCAAGCATTTGCCCAATTACCCAGTTTTGCTTACTTCTCCCTCTTTTGGCAATAGCCAAAAAAACGGAATTTTAGAAATTTTGGCAACATGCCTTTTGAAAATGGAGCATTTCTAATATATATATATATATTTGATAGCAACAATATATCTTACAATACTCTACATCAATGAACTCAAACAGTCTAGCATATCAAAAAATATGAATTTTAGCATTCAAAACAATAAAATAATCATACAATGCACAATAAATAACAAAGAGAATCTTATAAAGTATGAAATATAACATGATAGATTTAAATTTTCAGAGCCTTAGTTTTCTAAGATGAGTAGCTCCCCCTAAGATTATGCACTCAATCATATTTCTAAGTGACCTCTCTACTATGCATTAGACCTAACTCACGTCTAATCTGTATAAACCTATCCTCCTGAAGAGGTTTTGTTAAAATGACAGCCCACTGTTCATTAGTGCATACAAACTTAAGAGTCACATCCCCTTTCAGCACATGATCACGAATAAAATGGTGTCTAATCTCAATATGTTTGATTCGTAAACGTGAGATTGGATTCTTTGAAATATTGATTGCAATTGGATTCTTTGAAATATTGATTGCACTAGTATTATCACATTTAATTGGAACCGTATCATAGTGCAACCCAAAATCCATAAGTTGTTGCTTCATATACAGCGTTTGAGCACAACAACTTCCAGCAGCAATATATTCAGTTTCGGCTATGGATAAGGCAACTAATTTCTATTTCTTAAAGAACCAAGAAACCAGAGATTGTCCTAAATAATGACAAGTGCCACTAGTACTCTTTCGATCTACTTTACTACCGGCAAAGTTAGCATCCGTGTAGCTAACAATATGGAATGACGTATGCTTAGAGTACCACAAACCTAATTCAATAATCCCAACTAAGTACCTAAGTATTCTCTTAACAGCTAACAAATGAGACTCCTTAGGAGTGACCTGAAACCTAGCACATATACACACACACTAAACATGATATCAGGTCGACTAGCTGTAAGGTACAGGAGACTACCAATCATGCCATGATAAAGTTTCACATCAACGGGGATGTCTTACTCATCTTTATCAAGTTTTGTGGAAGAACTCATAGGAGTTCCCAGAATTTTACCATCTTCCATATTAAATTTCTTAAGTCCCTAACATATTTAGATTGACATATAAAGGTTCCATGTTTAGCTTGTTTAATTTAGAGCCCTAGGAAGAAACTCAATTCACCCATCATGCTCATTTCAAATTCACTATGCATGCATTTGACAAACTCATTACACAATTCATCATTAGTTGCTCCGAAGATAATATCATTTACATATATTTGAACAAGGAGCATATGATCATTTTTAGATTTGATGAAAATTATAGTGTCAATCCTTACAAAGTTTGTTTCAATCCTTACAAAACTTTAGACAACCGGTAAACATGATTAGGATATTTATGATTTTCAAACTCTGGCGATTGTTCTACATATACTTCTTCATTTATATAACCATTTAAGAAAGCGATTTTGACATCCATTTGGTACAATTTAAAGTTCTTAAAAGCAGCATAAGCAAGTAACATACGAATGACTTCCATTTTAGCTACGAGAGCATAAGTTTCCTCAAAATCTATCCCTTCTTCCTAATTATATCCCGGGGCAACTAGTCTAACTTTGTTTTTAATGACTGCACCATTCTCATCCTTTTTGTTTCTATAAACCCATTTAGTTCTGATTATAGTGCAATCGTCGGGCCTAGGAACTAGGGTCCATACTTTGCTTCTTTCAAACTGATTTAACTCTTCTTGCATAGACATTATCCATGATTCATCCTCTATGGTTTCCTTAATATTTTTGGGCTCTTCTTAAGATAAGAATGCAAAAATACTAACCAAGTTTCTTACGAAAGACTGGGTGGCTACACCACATGAAGGTTCACCTATGATTTGATCTAAAGGATGGTTCCTAATGAATTTTCAATCCCTAGGCAACTCTTGAACCTCACTTTCAACTTTATCATTTTCAATTGATTTATCATTTACTTTTGAATTGTTGTCTACATTATTTTCAATTGAGAGCTTATCTAATCATTTTCTAATTTCAATATCATCTTCATCGTCTCTTTTGGAAAATGGATTAGATCCAATAACAGTTAATGTTCTCTTATTAAATATCATGTATGCTCTACTCTTAAGTAAATAACTTAGAAAAATACCTTCATCAGATTTAGAGTCAAATTTTCCTAAGTGCTCATTATCCTTAAGTACAAAGCATTTACAACCAAAGACATGAAAATACAAAATATTTGGTGTATGACCATTCCATAATTCATAGGGTGTCTTATTAAGAGAGGGTCTGATTAATACTATGTTCATTACATAACAAGCAGTGTTCACTGCTTCGGCCCAAAAATATTTGGGTAATTTATGTTCATTAATTGTTCAACCCATTTCTTGCAAGAACCTATTCTTTCTTTCTATAACACTGTTTTGCTGTGGGGTCCTTGGAGTAAAGAAATTATGAGATATACCCTCTAAGTCACAATAGGTTTTTATGTCATCATTTTTTAATTCAGTTCCCCTATCACTTCTAATATGTGTAATTTTATAGCTCTTTTCATTTTGAATTCTCTTACAAAGTTTAATAAATTGCTCACATGATTCATCTTTATATGCAAGAAAAAGTGTAACGACCTCCAAATTCTTATCATTTTATATATATATTGTAAAACTGTATACTGCCTCTGTAGCATCTTGATGCTACCTTTGTATCTCTGTCTGTATATTACGGTAATAGAAAACATGGTATACTAAATTCTGTATAAAGTTGTGGTACACATACTGATTTGAATAAATATGCATACATGTATATGTGCATATATATAAATATCTATTCATGAAACTACTCGTATAAAAACAGTATATGTATGTAAATTTCTCTGTATATATATATATATATATATATATATATGTATGTATCCTTATCTGCATAATCTATATAATCTCTCACTAAGATTGAGGCGTTACATATCACCGTCCCTCAATTCAGTATAGTATGATATATTATAATAACTGTATAAATTTCTTCATCTTATAAAAATCTACTTAAGCCACACAAGCATTTAAACTTATATTCTAAAACAAATATTGTTTCAAACTCATATTTTGAAAATTCTGTATAGTAAAATGGTGTAGTTATGCATCTATAAAATCTCTAATATCATTACAAAAACTCCTAGCATAGCATATTTCTTTTATCTCAACTTTAAAAAGCTCCTATAAAAATCTGGCTCTATACCCGTAGGATTCTTAGATCAACCTCCTGAAACACAATATCCCAGAACAAAATATTATTATTTTTCCGCCTACGTCATTTCTTACAACTACCATAAAGCCAAAAATTCAATAAAAGACCTTATCCAGAATTTGGGACGAAATCCAATTTCGTTTTCTTGACGATCCGCTCCTGCAAACTTGTAGGGAATTAAACTAGGAGCGTCGTGGTAGCCTCGGATCGTCGATCCGGCGACTGGTGGGGCCGGAAAAGAAGAGAGAAGGGAGAGAAAGTCGTAGGGAGAGAGAGGAGAGAGAGAGAGACTTCTTAAAATGAGATATTTCTCGGATTGCGCATATATTTCGTCGACGAGACCCTGTGTTCGTCAACGAGTCCTTCACAAATTTCGTCGACGAGGCCCTATATTCGTCAACGAAATTCAGGTTGCCTTAGAACCCCTATTGGTATTTTCTCGTTGACGAAGTCCTGTGTTCGTCGACGAAATGCTTAAAGCCTTCGTCGACGAAACCCTGTGTTCATCGACGAAACTTGGCAGCTTCCTTTCTATTTTTGCGTTCATTTCTCTTTCTCTTAATATTTGAATATCAATATTTTTCTGGGTCGTTACATTCTCCCCTCCTTATAAAATTTTGTCCTCGAAATTTGCTATCTGTATCCCTGCCAATACGCTCTATCATTTCGTAGAGGAAAAATGGTCTACTTATTTTATTACCTGCCCTCACTTGTAGCGGAGGAATACCGTGGTTACATATTATGTTCTGGGAGATTACACATATAAAATTAAAAACTATCTACTAGCTAAAATCTTATACATGTACCTGCAAAAAGGAAATCTATCTAACTATTATACTTTACCTAAGTACCTCTATACCTCTGGAAATAACTGCGGGTATCTCTGTCTAATATGCTCCTCGAGCTCCCAAGAAGCTTCATCTATAGCGTGGTTCCTCCACAAAACTTTTACCAACTGTATTTCTTTAGTGCGTAAAGTCTGAACCTTCTTGTCCAAAATCTATACTGGCACTTCTTCATATGCCAACGAATCTTTAAGCTCTATCTCTGCATAACTGATGATGTGGGATGGGTCTGGGACGTATTTCCGTAACATGGCAACATGAAATACGTCATGAATACGAGCCAAAGCTGGTGGCAAAGCTAGCCTGTAGGCAACTGACCCTATTCTCTCAAGTATCTCAAAAGGGCCAATAAACCTAGGGCTCAACTTTCCCTTCTTTCCAAACCTCATAACTCCCTTCAGAGGAGCTATCTTCAAAAATACTCGATCTCCCACATCAAATTCCAATTCTCTGCAACGAGTGTCTGCATAATTTTTCTGCCGACTCTGTGTTGTTTTAATTCTTTCTCTAATTAACCAGACTTTGTCGGACGTCTGTTGTACTATATCTGGACCCAAAACTCGCCTTTCACCTACCTTATCCCAGAAAAGAGGAGAACGACATGTCCTGTCATACAATGCTTCGTATGGAGCCATGCCGATACTAGCCTGATAGCTATTATTATAAGCAAACTCCACTAACGGCATGTTATGGATCCAACTGCCTCCAAAATCAAGCACACAAGCACGAAGCATATCTTCTAATATCTGAATGGTCCTCTCCGTCTGACCATCAGTTTGGGGATGGAAAGCAGTGCTAAAAGCTAGCTGCGTACCCATAGCCTCCTGAAAACTCTTCCAGAATCGTGAAGTAAACCGAAGATCTCGGTATGAGATTATGGACATTGGTACTCCATGAACACGAACTATCTCCAGAACATATATCTCTGCCAGTCTGTCCATGGAGTAACCAATTTTAATAGGGATGAAATGAGCAGTCTTCGTCAAACGATCAACAACTACCCAAATTGCATTCAATCCCTGCAGTATCGGTGGTAACCCCATAATAAAATCCATCTAAATGTGGTCCCACTTCCACTCCGGAATAAACAACGGCTGCAACTGTCCTACTGGTCTCTGGTGCTCAACTTTAACCTGCTAGCACGTCAAACACTACTGAACAAATTAAGCTATCTCCCTCTTCATTCCACTCCACCAGATATACTCTCGTAGATCCCTGTACATTTTAGTACTTTCGGGATGGATCGTGTATAGGGATCTGTGAGCCTCCTCCAGTATAGTCCTCCTGATCTCGGTATCTACAGGCACACATAGCCTAGTACGAAATCGCAGAGCTCCATTATCTGATATGTTGAACTCCTCAGCCTGCCCATCACGTACTCTAACCATCACTGCTGCCAACTCTACGTCATCACCCTGGGTTGCTTTAATCCTCTTGTATAGTGTAGGCTGAATCACTAGGCTGGCAATAACTTCCTGAGGACTCTCCTCCACCAATTTGATACTAAGCCTCTCCAAATCCATCAAAATCGAGTGCTGAATCTCCATAGCTGCCAGCACGAATCCCCCTGACTTCCTGCTCAAAGCATCTACCACTACATTCGCTTTTCCTAGGTGGTAGCTAATCGTGCAGTCATAGTCTTTAATAAGCTCTAGCCACCTTCTTTATCTCATATTTAATTCTTTTTGAGTGAAGAAATATTTCAGGCTCTTATGGTCTGTGAAAATCTCGCATTTTCCACCATATAAATAATGCCTCTATATTTTAAGAGCATACACCATTGCAGCAAGCTCTAAATCATGGACAGAATGATTCTTCTCATATTCTTTAAGCTGCCTAGACGCATATGCAATAACCCTACCATGCTGCATCAACACGCACCCAAGACCCTTCAAAGAAGCATCACTGTATATCACATATTCATCCTCTCCTGATGGAATAGCCAATACTGGAGCTAAAACTAACCACTACTTTAATTCTTGAAAACTCTGCTCACAGTCATCAGTCCATTCAAATTTCACATTTTTCCTCGTAAGTCGTGTCAATGGACCTAATAGCCTGGAAAAACCCTCCACAAAGCGGCAGTAATAACCTACCAACCCCAGAAAACTCCTGACTTCCTGAACATTTCCCGGCCTCCCCCAATTCACCACTACCTCTATCTTACTTGGATCAACTGATATTCCTGCTTCTGAGATCATATGGCCGAGAAAAGTAACCTGCCTTAATCAAAACTCACATTTCTTGAACTTTGCATATAATTTCCTTTCTCTCAATACCTGCAACACCAGCCTCAAATGATGCTCATGCTCCTCAGAACTCCTCAAGTAGACCAGTATATCGTCAATGAATACAACCACAAACTGGTCCAAATACCGGTGGAATACCCGATTCATCAAGTCTATAAAAACCACTGGTGCATTAGTCAACCCAAATGGCATCACTAAGAACTCGTAATGCCTATATCGGGTACGAACAGCAGTCTTCGAAATGTCCTCTGCCTTGACTTTCACCTGATGGTAGCCTGACCGCAGATCAATCTTAGAATAAACCTGGGTCCCCTGAAACTGATCAAATAAATCATCGATCCAGGGAGAGGATATTTATTCTTGACTGTTAATTTGTTTATCTCCCTATAATCGATGCATAACCTCATGGTTTCATCTTTCTTTTTTACTAACAATACCGGCGCACCCCAAGGCGACACACTGGGCCTGATAAAACCCTTATTCAGTAACTCTTGTAGCTGATCTTTCAATTCTTTCAACTCGACAGGGGCCATACGGTATGGTGCTTTAGATACTGGTGCGGACCCTGACAACAAATCTATAGTAAACTCAATTTCTCGGTCTGGCGGCAAACCAGGCAATTCTTCTGGAAATACATCTGGGAATTCCCTCACTACTGGTATGTTATCTTGTCTCAACTCTTCTTTTGGCAACTCTTTTATGTATGCAACATACCCCTGGCAGCCATCTTGTAATAGTCTCCTCACTTGAATAGCCGACACCAGCTGTGGCGAAGCACGCACACGTGAACTCGTAAATCTAAATTCTGGTTCACCCGGGGGTCTGAAAATTACTTCTTTCTGATGGCAATCTATGCTAGCATGATAAATGGCTAACCAATCCATGCCCAATATCAGATCAAACCCCTACATTACCAGGACCACAAGATCGGCTAACAACACTCTCTCCTAAATACTTACTGGAAAATTCTGAAGTACCCTCCTGCATCTAATCACAGATCCTATCGGTGTGCCCACTGACAATTCTATATCTAATGGTTGTGTTTCTATTCTAGTAATTTTCACATACCCTGCCGATATAAAAGAGTGGGTGGCACCTGTATCAAACAAGACAATCATTCTATATGATAAAGCAGTAAGAGTACCTGTGACAATGTCCCCATCCGTCTCAGCATCTCCTGGTGTCAATGCATAAACCCTTGCCGGCGCAGTGTTCCTTAGCTGACCACCGCAGGGCGCTTGATATCCACCCCGAAATGGTTTGGGAGCCTGTGCATAACTCGACGACATCTGACATGCTCGTGCCATGTGACCGGGTCTCCCACAGCGATAGCAAACATTCTCCCCGAATCGACATTCACCTGAGTGTCTTCGGCCACACCTGGCACAAGTGGCGAGAGGCTGACTACTCTAAAATCCCCTGTGCTCTACCATCTGTCTCTGGCCTTCACCAGATCTACTTCCTCTCCAAGGGCCTCGGCTGGGACCCGCCTGATAACTCGAGGGCGCAGCCCTCTTCTTCTAATTTTGTGCCTCCGTCTCTCCAGATAGACTCTCCTCCACGATAGTGGCCCTGTCAACCAACTCTGAGAAATCCTGGATCCTCAGTACCACCACCTGCCTGTAAATATCCCGCCTCAAATTCCTCTCAAACATTCTAGCCTTTTTTGTTTCATCTGAGACAATATAAGGGCAGAAGCAAGATAGCTTAATAAACCTCGCCGCATACTGTGGGACAATCAACGACCCTTGGGACAGACTCAGAAACTCCTGCACTCGAGCATCTCTAACCGAAGCAAGGTAATATCGATCAAAGAACATGTCCCTGAATTGGGCCCAAGTCATCTGCACTGGTATAGCTCTCTGCTCCTCCAACAACCTGGTGGTTGTTCACCACCTCTCAGCCTCCCCTGCCAGTCTATATGTAGCGTACATAACTCTCTACTCGTCAGTGCAGTGAAGTACTGTCAGAATCTTTTCTATTTCCTGCACCCAGTTCTCCGCAACTGTAGGATCAGTCGCTCCAAAGAAAGCTGGCGGATTCATCTTCATAAATTTCTCTATGATACATCCCTGAGCTGAGGATGGACCTCCCTGCTCTCTAGAGTTCCGCGCTATCTCAGCCATAACTTGCTGAGCTACACTGCGTAGCCCAGCATCTGAATCCCCACCAACTGCACCAGAAGGACTTGCTCCATCATTCCCACTGGCGTGAGCACTATTGTCCCCTGCGTCCATCCTGCAAACACATAGAACACTGTTTCAAAATTTTATCTCCCTATAGACTCAACTTATTCAACTAAAATTCCAAAAACTCTATTAACTATCTCTCCTGTACCTAATCCCAAAATCCACTCCTACAACCTAAACACATGACTCGTCGACAGTTTACTATGGTTTTCCTGAAATCATCACCCCAGGAAAAACACAGAAACAATCACGAAGTCTTGTATTCAGCTCATAGAATAAAACCTCAAATCTTTTTCCTATATTCTGGTATTGTTTTCCGCTGCACTCTAGAGTCTACAGAACCTAGCAACCTAGGCTCTGATACCAAATTGTAACAACCTCCAAATTCTTATCATTTATATATACTGTAAAACTGTATACTGCCTCTGTAGCATCTTGATGCTACCTTTGTATCTCTGTCTATATATTACGGTAATAGGAAACATGGCATACTAAATTCTGTATAAAGCTGTGGTACACATACTATTCTGAATAAATATGCATACATGTATATGTACATATATATAAATATCTGTTCATAAAACTATTCGTATAAAAACAGTATATGTATGTAAATTTCTTTGTATATATATATCCTTATCTGTATAATCTGTATAATCTCTCACTGAGATTGAGGCGTTACGTATCACCGTCCCTCAATTCAGTATAGTATGATATATTATAATAACTGTATAAATTTCTTCATCTTATAAAAATCTACTTAGGTCACACAAGCATTTAAACTTATATTCTAAAACAAATACTGTTTCAAACTCATATTCTGAAAATTTTGTATATTAAAATGGTGTAGTTATGCATCTATAAAATCTCTAATATCATTACAAAAACTCCTAGCATAGCATATTTCTCTTACCTCAACTTTGAAAAGCCCCTATAAAATTTGGCTCTATACCCGCAGGATTCCTAGATCAACCTCCTGATAACACAATATCTCAGAACAAAATATTATTATTTTTCCGCCTACGTCATTTCTTACAACTACCATAAAGTCAAAAACTCAATAAAAGACCTTACCTAGAATTTGGGATGAAATCCAACTTCGTTTTCTCGACGATCCGCTCCGGCAAACTTGTAGGGAATTCCACCAGGAGCATCGTGGTAGCCTCGGATCGTCGATCCGGCGACTGGTGGGGCCGGAAACGAAGAGAGAGGAGAGAGAGAGAGAGACTTCTTAAAATGAGATATTTCCCGGATTGCGCATATATATATATATATATAACATGGGATTTCGTCGACGAGTCCTTCACAAATTTCGTTGACGAGGCCTTATATTCGTCGACGAAATTCAGGCTGCCTCAGAACCCCTCTCGGTATTTTCTCGTTGACGAAGTCTTGTGTTCGTCAACGAAATGCTTAAAGCCTTCGTCGATGAAACCCTGTGTTCGTCGATGAAATTTGGCAGCTTCCCTTCTATTTTTGTTTTCATTTCTCTCTCTCTTAATATTTGAATATCAATATTTTTCTGGGTCGTTACAAAAAGTACCCATGTGAATCTAAAATAATCATCTACAATTACGAATGCATACAATTTTCCTCCTAGACTCTGAACTTGATTAGGACCAAACAAGTCTAAGTGTAGCATTTCAAGTGGTATAGTGGTGGATATTAATTTCTTTTTCTTAAAACTTGATCTAGTTTGCTTACCCATTTGACATGCATCACAAATTTTATTCACAAAAGGTCTTTTTGGTAAGCCTTTCACTAAATCCTTTTTCACAAGCTTTGAAAGATCCATGTTAGCAAGCCCTAGACGTCTATACCACAACCAACTAACTTCATTTATAGCAGAAAAGCATGTTACATGTTGAGAAGTTAAGTTATCAAAACTAGTGGTGTACACATTTTCATGACGTTCAGCAGTAAAAAGTACTTTGTTATCAGATTTACTCTCAACAATGCATTAATCATTTTCAAAAGATACTTTATAACCTTTATCACACAATTGACTAATACTCAACAGATTATGTTTTAAGTCATCAACAAGTAAGACGTTATCAATGACGAGAGAATGTTCCTTACCAACCTTACCTGCTCCGATGATTCTGCCCTTTGCATTGTCCCTGAATGTCACACACCTTCCTTCCTTGGGGGTAATGGATGCGAACTTGGCCTTATCACTAGTCATATGTCGTGAACAGCCACTATCCATATGCCACTTGTCCTTAGATGAGGACGACGTTAAGCATATCTGCAAAAACATTTAAGTAACTGATGCTGGTCCCCAAATTCTGTTGGGTCCAAAGGGGTTAGTGCTTGATTCACCTTTAACTCTCCACACATTTTTTATTTTCACATGTTTATTTCTAAAAGGACAATCAAACTGAATATGACCTATCTGTTTGCATTTATAACATGTTATTTGCCTGACAGATTCTTTAGGTGGAATGTAGGATTTTGATTTACGAGTAAAATATCTCATATAAAGATCTTTTCACCTAACATTCTCAATTCCATTAAATCGAGACCGTCTTTACTAAGCGAGTTTCTTTGAGCCCCGAGAAGTTTTTCAAAATTGTTTTGACCCTCTGTAAATTTGTAGATAATCTTGGAGCCATCCTCCAATTTTCTTTCAAGTTCAGCCATTTTCAAATTCTTTTCTTCTTGCCAAGTAGAATGAACAGATTTTCCCATTTCAACAAGCTTTGACCAATTTTCACATTTCCTTATCAAAAAATCATTTTCTTTGGTCATCTTATTTAGCAATTTTTACACGCGAATGTATTCATACTACAATTCTTTATAAGTGAGCATACTATCAGAATCACAATCATCATAATCAGAATAATAAGAAGATTAAGAGTAGGATGATAATACCTCATTATCGTGTGCCATCAAGCACAAGTTAGCAACCTCAGAGTCACTACCATCAATGTCTGAATTACTGTTATTTTGTTTGTCTCATAACGTGCCGGTTTTCATTGCTTTCTTCTTTTTCTTTGATTCCCTCTTCAGTAACGGGGTAGTATGGTTTCATGCCCGACTTTGTCGCAATTGTAACATGTAGGAGCATTTGATTTTTTTTTTTCCTTTGCTTGGTTCTCCCTTCTCAGATACTAAATCTTTGAACCTTCTATATGGTCTGCTGTTCTTTTTGAAGAACCTATTGAATTTTCTGGTAAGCATAGTCATGTCATCTCCTGATTCTAGTTCACTACAATCACTAGACATGTTAGTTGATGTTTTCAAAGCAGTCACCTTCTTTATTCTATTTTGCTTATTGATGGTCAACTCGTATGTGATGAGAGACCCTATCAGTTCATCTAAGAGCATTGCTTTTAAGTCTCTACCCTCAGTAATGGCAGTAGCCTTAACTTCCCACACAAGTGGCAACCCTTTAAGGATTTTCCTAATCATTTCACACATGGGATATGTCTTGCCTAATGCATGTAGTGAGTTAATGATATGAGTGAAATGTGTATACATGCTCTAAATAGATTCACTAGTGTTCATCTTAAATGTTTCATATTCACTAGTTAAAATATCAATTCTACTATCTTTAACATCTCTACTACCTTCATAAGTCACCTCTAACTTATCCCAAATTTTCTTTGTGACACCCCGATTTTTGTATAAATTTTTTTTATATATAAACAATAATAAATAAATATTTACTCGTCATCAACAACATTCACAAATCGGCCACGTCAACAACCCTACTACCATTCATACGACCCGACCCGCATTGGGTACCGGATAAAAAGTCATTTTATTTATATAACCTAACAGCGGAAGATAGTACATACTTAACAATCAAAATACAATACCCAGAGTATCAACATACATATATAAATACATTACCATCTCATACTCAAAAACAACTCAACTCTAGGCGAATTACACCTCCCCTAGTCCAAAAACTCACCCTGTGTGTCAGGGTCTCAGCTCCATAAGGTCTCGGAGCTCTATTGCCTAGCCTATCTCTATTCCTTGAAAAATTTAGATAATTTGGGTGAGACACGTCTCAGTAAGTAGGAATAAATTATTTACAGTGTATGGCCATATGAGTTCAGTTGTAACACACTTTACTTTTCAAATCAACATTTCATCTAAGAAAAATATATTGATAAACATATTCTCATAATCATATAGATATACAACACAAGCTTTTATAAGCTTTAAAATCATTTCTCAAATTTAATGATTTCCAACACATATTTACTCGCAAAGTTCCTGAGAATAAGGAAGATTACCCGCCCATACAGGTAGTTTCCCTCTACCCTAACAAGTTATGCAGTCAGGTATTGCCACATCTGATACCTATCAGGGCACTCGCCTTACTCAGTAAGCCCTTAGGCGGAGAGTTTCACTTCGCCTCAATTATTTAAGTAATTAACTCACACAGATCCATTTTTCAATTTTATCATTCTCTATTTCTCAATTTCTATTATTTCTTTCATTTCTTATTTTAGCCCATATTATCATTCTTTCATTTTCTGTTTCCATTTTGCTATCCAGCTAATGAGTATCCTTGGTATCTAGTATCAACATCATGTATGTAACTCATGGCTACTCTGAGGATCTTTCTTTCCACACCATGCTTCCCCCTATGGTCAAGGTTGTGTAGCCCGAAGGCTGGATCTAACCACGGTTAGCCAACCCAGTTAGATCAAAATATCATATCACATATCTCGTATCTGTAGTACGACTGGCCGGCCTATAGCCCTGATCCAAACTCAGGGGGCACAACAACTCTACTAAACAAGTCAGTCGACTGTCACGCCGCACGCTCCATGAGTCCGTGTGGTTGCACTACACCACTAGCAATGATACCGTGCTCAATATCACAACCCATCATTAGGGTTTTCACAACCATCCATCAGGGTTCACTACGACATACCCGCATTATGTGGTATTGACATTTCATCAATCATATTTCAGTATATCTCAATTCATCTCAATATAAATGTTCTCATCATTTTCTGTGCACATTTCATCATCTCATAATAGTATATATCGTATTTCACGTATTTCAACATTTCTCAAAATATCCATATTAGTAATTTACAAAATCTCATTTTTCATGCAAATCATTTCTACTCATATATAAATACCATATTTCATAATTTTTCACTAATTACATCAGCAATTCTCATTTCAATATTTTCTTAGAAATTACTTATCGTTATATTTCACATTTTTCAATATACGTCATATGTCACACAGTTTTTTTCTATTATTCATAATATATTAATTTTACACTCCAAAATATCACAATTTAATATTACTCAAATGCCACACAATTTATCTAATATTTATATCATAATAATTTCTAGACAAAATACTATAAGCTCATTTTCACATATTAATTCAAATAGTAACTCCAAAAATATTGTTATAATTTATTCCCCTTACCTGACTTACTGAGAGTCTCGTTAAAACCCAAATCCTACGCCCTTGGCGCCCGAAACTTAAATTCTACAATTTGCATTTTTCCTAAATTAATTGACTCATTTTCCCAAAATAATACCCATATAATCTTCCCTAGGCTCCATATACCCCAAATTAACATTTAAACTAACATTTAACACTTTCACTTAATTTTTTGAACTATACTTGCGGGGTCCCAAAATTACACCCGCGGCGCTCACCCAGACCCTAAATTTCAAAAATCTTATTTCAACCTCAAATGCTCAATATTCTAGTATTTATAAATCAATACTAATTAAATAATAATAAGCCCCTTAATAACCCCCTTATCCCAAATTTGGGGTTATGCTTACAACGATCCCACGAGAAATCCACTCCGCTAGACTTGTAGAGAATTATCCCTAGATTCTCGTGGTGGTGTCTGATCGTCAATTGGACTTATAATTTACAAGAAATTGAGGTAAAAGGAAAGATTTGGCTTACCCCAAAAGATACGCCTACATCGCTCCTACCACCAATCCGCTCCGATAAAAATGATGGCAGCGAAAAATGGAGTCCAGCGATATTCATTGATTTCCGATTAGGCGAGTATTTGTCAGAAAAAATGAGGAAAGAGGGAGAGAGAATAAGGAACAGCAAAGCTTCAGGGGGGGCTCTCTGCGGCTCTTCCTTTCTACACCAAATCCTAAAGCTTCTTTTCAAGCTTCAGGTAAAGGATGATGATGATGATGACGATAATAATAATAATAATAATAATAATAATAATAATAATAATATTTAATTAATATTAATAATAATATATTTTATTAATAAAAATAAAAATAATTTTTATTTATTATTATTTTTCTTTTTTTATAAATTTAATTATTATTATTATTTTTTTTGGAATCACCCCACTAATCTTGTAGTCATTTTTGGGGTTATTACATCCTTGCCAGTAGAACATGTCATAACCTTATTAAACTCATTTACATCAAGTTCACAGTATAAAATATTCATTGCAGTTGCATTTATACTTATAGCTTTCATATCATCATCAGTGTATTCTTCCTCTATTTTAGGTACTCTAACCTCATCTTCAATTTTCATGGGAACAAAATTTCCTTTAGAGACAACTCTCCATGCCTTCCAGTCAACATTTTGAAGGTAAATACGCATCCTTTGTTTCTAGAAGGTGTAAGTCACACCGCTGAAAATAGGAGGACGTGTGGACCTGGGTCCCTCAAGAAAAAGGGTTACAGTATGATGAGTCATTTTTTTTTTTTTTTGCAAAGAAATGGTTAAGTCTACGCAATTAAGCTCTAATACCAATTGTTGAATTACTGTGATCCCAAGAGGGGGGTGAATTGAATTTTTGAAAAAATTTTCTCTTATGTCAATTATCTAGCAGCAATATTTCACAACCCTAGGATCAATCTAAAGTAAATATAAAATAAACTGATAAATGCAGCTATAATTAAATCGCCCAAGTAAATTAATCAAGCATGCACAGTAAAGCAAGTAAAGCAGGATGACACCAGATGTGTTATCAAGGTTCGGCAAATGTGCCTATGTCCCCGCCATTCCACTACGGCTCACTTAATGGGTGGAACGGTACCGAATACAACTAGTTAATTAAATATATTAGTACATGTTAAATCCTATTTTTTTGTGTTGAACTGAAAACATGTACACATTTTATGGACCTAGGAGGAACTAGTTCATGGACACCACTAGGTCCTAATCCCTAGGATGTGAATTTCATGTTGGACCCAAATGGTTAATAATCTTGTCATACATTTCAGGTCCATGTAACTAGGAATATTGCATGACTCGGGGGGGAGTCGACTTTTGAACCCCTATTGCATTACCTTTGGATTATAGCCTTGATTGGCTATCATGTATTAAAACAAAATGCAACATGTCATGCTAGTATGTGCTAAATGTCTATATTTGCTACATGCTAAAAATCTTTTGAAAGGATGAATTTTTTAGGAATGCTCTTAAATGATTATCATCCTGAACTTAATACAAGTATGTATGCATGCAAATACACAGGAGGAGTTTAAGCCTCATGCTTAAGAAAAATGAACTTAATGCCTATAATATCTTGCATGCTGAGTAATATTTAGAAGGATGAACATGTGTTAAGTGTGCTTAAATAAAATTCATCCTTGAACATTAATGCATTTTTGTATGCTTAAGACTATACTGAGGAGGTTAAGCCACATCCTTGAAAAAGGATTAGAATCACTTGACCCATGGACTCATATTATTTCTATTGTTTCTACTTTTTGAGTCCGAAGCCTTTGTAAATACCTTGAACATCATATCATGTCTCCACTGAACATCTTTGATATGGTTTGTTCCAGGTACACATGAACACCATGCATGACTTAGTACTTGATATTTAGCGCATGTGTGTTTAGAGACATTTTACTGATGAAATTTATTCGTCTAACACATATCTAGTAAAATCTGAAATTAATACTTATATTGTTTGGACTTTTAATGAATTTTCATAAATTGCATCAGTATAAGTAGTTAAAAGAATCTAAGCACGTATTCAAATTGATAGGGGGAGCACCTAGAAATTATTTTTCTATCTTGTTGTGCTCACAACATTTCTGGCTTAGATTTGGTTTTTGAATTCATTGTAGCTTGTACTTAATTGTAATGTCTTCATTTAATATAATAAATGAAAATATTTTTGTTTACCATAGTGTTTTAGGTTTTTCCATGTGATCTCCATTCTTAACTTTATTTAATATCCTTGGATCTATATGGTTGCATTTTTCTAGTATTTTGTTATTTGTGCTTAAATGATAAACCTGAAAAATTATACTTGCTTGAGTTTTAAATTAAAGTTTCTTTTTCAGCAAGCATAAGCTCTCAGTATTTATTGAAAACTTTAAGGGGATATTATATTTATATATAAATTTTCAAAAACAAGAATTGAACTTATATAGAATACATCTTGGTTCTTACTTGTGTGCTTAAATCCCTTCACGACTTATGCTCTCTCTGTATTAAAATTTTATGTCATGAAATCTTTTAAGGATGTTATATTGCATAACTAGTTCATTGATTGTTCATAAAATGCATATGAACTAGTTAGACCACTCTTATGCTCAAACCTACATTTGCTATCATATGTCGTGCGTGTTGAACTCAAATCTTTCACGAGTCTTTTGATATGTTTAAATTGACATGGTTTGTGGATAATCCTAGTCTGATCTTGTTTGTCATATGCTTTTTAATTTCTTAATGACCAGTTATGAAAATTGTTATGTGCTTAACTGCCATATATCTTTCAAACAGTTATAAATTTTTATGCCCATAATCTATACTTAAAAGATGAAGACTTTTCTTTAAAAATTATTTTATTAAAAAAGGAGGGGTGTTCTCTTTGCTATGTTTGTTTTAAATGATCAATCATTTCTTCTTAGCTTAGCTCCTTTGCTGATGACAAAAGGGGGAGAATATTTTTGAGTAAAATGTTTATGACCATAAGGGCAAATATCTTGAGAGGCAAAAAACATAAGGGCAACTATTATAGGGACAATTATCTGAGCTTGCACTTTAATGAAAAATTTAAATGCATAATCTTTGTAAATGTCTTCTTTTGTGCTATGCTTGTACTATATGCATATTGTTAGGTAGAGCCTTTTCAGGTTGTACCTATTTTGCTCTTATGTGTTTGTTATCATAAAAAAAATGGAGATTGTTGGCTTTTTGAGTCCAATCTTCGTTTTGATGCTGACAAACACAAGTGATTCTTATGTGTACTTTTAAGTGCGTGAACATATATAATTCAGGACACACATAAGATCAAGAGGACATAGAAGCCATGACATGACTCAAAACTCATATCTGGCGTATTCCATGGAATTAAAGAGTAAAGAAGAAAGAAGAAAACATTTGTGTTTTATTTGTATTGCATTTATTTTCATATCTCTAGTCCGTAATAATGCATGCATTTGCATGATATGGGTTATATGCTCAAATGGCCGTAGTTTGACCATAGAAACCGAATGACCTTAGGGCTCCCTTCAGTCAACCGATGTCGGATTTTTAGGGTTATTTCTCAAAGGTCTTAGACTGACCTTAGGTCCCTAAATATTTCATAAAAATATGCCCTATAGGCTTAACATTAATCATCATATGAATAGAAAAAATTTTATAAGAGAAAAAGGATTTAAAAAATGCCCAAATTGGCATGTTCGGTCAACCGAACTCAGTTATACTGAGTTCCTCGGTTGATCGAACTCCCATTGGATCAACAGGTTGACCTCTCATTCGATCGACCAGATATATATATATAAGCAGACCTGGTCGACCGACCAGATTTTACGGACAACACCCTGGTCAATTGAACCCACACGTGGAAATTGCCAATCGCCCAGTCGATCGAATCGCACGGGTTTGAAAATCACCTCAAGTGTGGTCGACCGAACCTATAGTTCAAAAATTCCCTATTCAACTGAACCACAAAAGTGGTCGACCGGAGCTCTCGAGTTGGAAATTTTTAAATGCATTAAAACCTCATTAAAATTAAATTAATCTTTTCCAAAATACCGAGCGTGTCCCCAATGGTCAAAATTTTCAGAAAATCTATAAATACCCCCTCATAACTCCAAATTAGCAACTTTGATTAGCCTAATTTTTCTCTCAAATATTTTTACTAATCAAAGTTCTCCCACATACTTTTTTACTTGAAAAATCATTTTGGGGTCAAATCTTTTCATACTCTCTTTGACTCTTTTTGTTAAAAACATTTTTTTTAAGAGAGTATTTTTATTGGGCTGATTATTTTTAAAGTGTGGTTATTGCAAAAATGTTTTGAGCATAAATCCTATCTTCTCCAAGCAATATTATTGCAAATTTTCATTGGAGAAAATATTTGTTTTACATTTGATCATTGAAACTTTTATTGCATGTTTCATATAATATCAAAAATCTTACATATTAGTTTTTGCAAAAATACTTTTACAATCAACCCTTGATTCTCCGGTGCATTTGAAATATATTTTTAGGAGAATATTTTATCAGGGTTTAAATATTTGAAGCATTTTATCACATATATCTTTTTTAAAAGATTAAAATATTTTTTTAGAAAAACACTCTTACTCTACTGAGCTTAAATCATATCATAAGAGAGTGCATATATTTAGAGCTTTATCATGTACATCTCTGCTTGTATTTCGGAAGCACGTTTTATGTACAAAAATGTTTTATTGTAACGGTTAGGGTTTAGTTCAGAATTGAAATAGGGAGTCTCAACCCCGTAAGTAAGACCGGTTCAGTTCAACACAAAAATTGAACTAGGAAGTCTCAACCCCATAAGTGAGACTAGTTTGGATCAGCCTAGTAATTGAGTTGGGATTTTCCTCGTCCCGTAAGGAGATGATGTAAACGGCTTTTACTCCGTCCGGTTAAGTGAGTAGGTTTAGTGGAATCCTTGCGGGTATGCCCAAAGCGGGGACGTAGGCCGTATTAGCCGAACCTCGTTAACAAAACTGTGTGTCGTTCTCTCTCTATCTTATTTAAATTCTTGTACTTAAATTTCAGTATGTGTATGTTTATTCATGTTTTTTTATAACCATCTTGCATGCACACAGAACTAATTTAAATGAGATATGTAGCATACGTGTGTATGCACACACTGATAACTTAATCGTTGTACGTACACGTTTTCAATATTGAATGGGATATGAACTGTGATGAATCGGCATAATTGTTTAAATTAGTGAAAAATGTTTTAAAACCCAATTCATCCCCCCCTCCACTCTTGGGATCACACCAATTCCAACACCAAGAGAATGTATCACATTAAAAATAAAATTTTCACCATTTATATTTTTGGAACTTCTTTTTCAAGATTTTTTTTATATCTCTTCATAGTGTTGTGTTAACGTCATTTCAATTTCTACTCTGATTTTTCTTAAAATTTTTAAAAATTTATAAAGTTGAATGACTACATTTGGAAATATGAATTTCGGACATTGGATTTGAATAAATTTCAACACAATTTTCTATTACATCTTATTCAAATTCAATATATATTAAAATCTAGAGTCTTTCCAAAAATACGATAAGTATTTAACTTTGACCTTTACAATATCAGATTGAATGACATAATTTTTTCTTCTCATTGGATCAATGTGTGCATCATTATTTTGGGTTCTTGTCAATGGTGAATAGATTCCACTAGAATTTGAGTTGTGAGGATTTGGTGCAAGACATTTGAGATCTACTTTACCATTTATCAATTTCATGATTATGAAAAAGGAAAAAACATCTGCAAATAATAGAGTTGGGCATGGTTTGGTTTGTCAAATTATTCCTTTAATAGGAAAAATGACTTAAAATATTGACCTTAGTACCTCTGTCCCAAATGATGAATATGTTTTTATAAAACGTTATTTTATACCATTCTCCTATGAGACCCTTAATAAAAGAAGGGACAAATTTTGTATAGCCCGTTTGCAAAACCATCTCTAATATGCACTTTTGTAATGATATTAATGGCAAACAACATGATAGTTTGAGCATAAGACATGTATTTATGTTGAAGTCTACAATTTGAGTGTTGAATATAAAAAATATGAGATGGAAAAAAGAAAAACGAAATGTAGAATGCAAGATCTAAAGTCTCATTTGGTTTGAAAAATAATTTTCCAAGCTTTTATGTTTTGTCTGATACATAGTGAAAATATATTTGATGAAAAATAATCAAGTTAAGGTAGAACATAACTTCCTAATTATTTTAAAAAATACTTTTCTATTGAAAGGAGTAAATTTAGAAACTATGAAGTAGATTGTGTAGCAAAATTTTAATTCCTAAATAGTTTGTCACTAAAAATTAGCTTTTAATCTTGACGGAATTGAATCATTAGAATCAAAAGTTATTTTTGTTTCACCATCTATAACATTTTTTTTATTTTTGTAACTTTTGAAAAAGGCAAATTTTAATGGTATAAAATATCAAGAAGAAATGTCTACGTTTGCTCATCAACCTCAGTGAACTAAAATAGATTGAGGAATTTTAGTTTGATTCCTTTGCTTGATGATGGTTTATGTGTATAAATTGGTTTATTTAGATGTCTTGGTTAATGTTCAAGTAGTATTCCTACCTAAGTGGAAATAGAAGATGTGTTTAAGGGTAATTCATTTTAGGTATCTTACTAGGAATGGTTTGTTAATTAGTTTGTTGTGTTTTGCTATAAGATGAATGATCATCTCTAAAGGCAATAAAATAAAAAAAGTCATTGTTTGAATTTAGAGCGCTTGATACATTCTTGGGGGCAGCCAAGAAGAGAGTGAGAAGAGAAGAAAACTTGCTGAAAATTTAAGGTTAGAGGTGTTAGTGCGGTCATCTTTTATTGCGACAATTAAAAGACGATTTCTTGTATGATTGATTCGAAATTTTGGTAACTTGTTTGTAATTTATCTTTCTTCATTCTAGTAAACTCTGTCGAAGTGTTTTTATGAATTTGGATGCATTATGTAGAAAGTATGACATATTCAGAAGAGTCCAAAAAGTAGACATGAAAATAACTAAAGAGTGTAAGAGGAAGGACCTTTTTCATCAAATGCAAAGGAAACAAGCAGTGCTCCTGCTCAATGGGAGAAAGAGTAGATGTTTTTTTTTCCCAGAAAGTACAAAAAATCCAAATACAAGGAGAAACCTTGGAAATATCTGAGAAAAAAGAAGCATAGAAAAAATTTAAAAGATCATCGATGTTACATTTGCAACCAAAAGGGACATTATGCAAAGAAGTGTCCTTATAGAAGAAAGATGAAGCCTAAGGTGTAGTCTCAAGAGTAGAGTGAATTGGGTTTATAAAACTCTTTTTAGTATTTTTAACAATTCACAACCTTTTGTATACTTAGCAAACACACAAGAATGTTTTGATTTTAAATGCTCAATTAAACTAACCAAAGATTTTGATTCAATCAACACAAACTAATGATTCAAAATATAATACTCTCAGCTTTTGAATAATTCAATCGATCAATCAAAACACAAGATACTTAACCACTTGTAAGAGTTGCAACACTTTCTTTTTTCATCGTTTGCAAAAACTCAGTTTAGAGTTTAAATAAAACCCGGTATGAATGAATATTGATGCACTTCTTTTAAACAAGATTTCCGCAAACGATTAATCAACGTACTCCTTTTAAGATTTCTGCAAAAGATTAATCAGCGTACTTTCTTAAATTAAAAGATTTTCTCAATCTCAATTTTCAGCTACCTGCACTAAGAAACACAATTTATATATGCTAAAAAATTAAATAGAAAGGGTAGAGAGTGAGACAGAATTTGTTACGAGATTCAGCTTATACCTAGCCTACGTCTTCGTTTTAGGCAATACCACCTAAGGATTTCACTAAATCGTTCCTTTGTGAATGGAACAAACTGTTTTCAATCCCTTCTTTAGGGTGGAGCCCCCTCCCTAAGCGATACCCCACGCTCAGTTACAACGATCCAATGACCTGAACCGTCAAAGAAATAAGGAAACAAAAAAAGATTTCTTTTATACAAGAGATGCTCTCAAATAGAGCTGATTAGTACAAATAAAGTTAAGCTAATTTTCTTCATATTAGAAAAATATACACTTTCCATTTAGAGCAATATATACTTTTTATTTTTTCAATTCTCTCATGTATATATATATTCTTGTAATCCTTATATTATGTGTGAATTAATAGAGAAAATTATTTTTTCTCCAATTTTAACATGGTATCATAGCAAATTTCTTAACCTAATTTTTTTCTTTCACCTTCTTTGTCGTCGCCGCCATGGTCCACTCAAGCGCTCCATCTCCGGCCATATCATTCCCTGCAAACCCATCACTGTTACCTCTCCATCATCTCCCTCACTGTTACCTCTTCATCATCACTATCTCTGGCTACCCAAAACCACCACCTTTTCCTCCTCACCGGTGTTAAGCCAAACCAGCATCCTGGCCAGAGCATTCTTGGGTCGTCACACCATCCTCGCAGTCGTCGTCGCCGGAGTTCATATGGAGACCAGCCGCGGTACAGCTCTCCTCTGGCGAACACTCTCCGCCACGTTCGTCAAACCCAGCACTTGTCGGCCATCACTCATCCACAGCAAGACGGCTCTCTCTCTCGTCTTTCTGTCTAAACCGCAGCACTCTTCAGTATTTTCGGCCTCATCTCAGTACATCGCTCAGTTGCCAGCTTGCCGCTGCTCTCTACTCTATAGGTCCTCTCGCTCTCTTCTCTCCCTTTTTTTTCGGCCATCTGGTTGGCCATCTCGACCGTCTTGCAGTCGCAGCAGCATCGTTCTTTATTCCGGCATCTTCTCCAGCAGCTCTCCGGTCTCAGTTCCGTTCGACTGGTTCCTTCCCGACGCTCTGCGAAAGGCTATCAATTCGTCGATATCGCCTTCAAAACTCGTCTTGTATTCTTTCTGGCAGAGCTCGTGCGCGTGGCGCGTTTGCTTCGCTTTGAGCCTAAAAGGGCTTCTGTACGAATACAGAGCGGTTACTCTTGCTAAGGGAGAACAGTTTAACCCAGAGTTTGAGCAGTTGACCCCTCTTCATTTT
This sequence comes from Malania oleifera, assembly GCF_029873635.1. Classification (NCBI taxonomy): domain Eukaryota; kingdom Viridiplantae; phylum Streptophyta; class Magnoliopsida; order Santalales; family Ximeniaceae; genus Malania; species Malania oleifera. The sequence continues at coordinate 14,055,925 of NC_080426.1, forward strand.
GTTCCAGTGTTAGTTGATGGTGACTTGGTTGTTTCAGACTCATATGCAATCTTAATGTATTTGGAAGATAAATACCCTCAGAAAGCCCTACTGCCAGTTCATCCTCAGTTAAGAGCTCTCAATCTGCAGGCTACAAGTATAATCAGTTCCAGTTCGTCATCTCAGCTGTTTTCTGATCGTAGCTTTCCGGCAATCCATCTCAGTCCTGTTTTCTTCTCCGGTGCCCATCTTCTTTGACATTTTTCGGTTGATCATCTCTGGGTATCCCTTAAGCCTCCGATTGTCTTCTCCGGCATCTATTCAGTTTTCTCAGTCGTCGGCGGTATTCCTTGTCTCAATTTTGGCTCGCCTTAGTGGTCTCCACACTCTGACGGCACCTTCAGCTTCTCTGATTAAACTCGAAGATTATCAATCGAAAGTTTATATTTTTTGTCATTGCAGAGATCTAAGTTGACCCGATTCGGCGGTTTTATTTATCTGAACTATCTGACGTTATCGAAGCATCTGGTTCTTCAATGGCTGAAAATAATGTCACAGGTTCTTCAACCTCTTCTGAAATTGCTATTCCCGATCTCACCAGCGAACAATACCATCAACTCTTAGATCTTTTATTGCCCTTGGACACCAACTCTGCGAATTTTGCTGGTAACCTCGAATATCAAAAGAAATTGAATTGAAACTCAAGAATTATTTCACCGGATTTCTTCTCTTGATAAGAATCAGCAATTTAGAGGTTTGAACTTAGAGAAGATTGATGAGAGACTCAGAATTTATCAGCAATTCTCAGTATGAAAGTGTGAGCAAGAGAGTTTTGATAAAGAAAGAGTAATATGGCTTGAGAGTAGATTTCTCAATTCTTAGTGCTAATTTGATTTGATAAATCATGTATGTATAGGCCCAAAAAGGTTTAATTCGTGTTACCCAAGTTACTTGGAGTGTTTCCCAAGTTTATACAAAGTTTGAGGCATAAGCAATATAAATTTGAATTTTAAAACTTTTAAAAATTATAACCGTTAATAGTGGTCAGGCATTTGAGGCTTCGGGGTCAGTCGCCTGAAGTCTCTGGACACTATATATTTTCAACTTAAAATAGGGTCAGGTACCTGAGGTTGCAAGGGTCAAGCGGTTGGGCCTATACTGCCTATTCAGAATTTGTTTAGGAAAATCTTCATGCGCCTGAGGTTAAAAGTTCAATCACCTGAATAGTTATAAAACTTGTTTTTCAATTTAGTTTTCAAAAACTCTTAGCCATCTTGCTTTGGTTCTTTAAAAAAGCTTTTTCCGGGATTTTCAAAATAAGGTCTCTAAGTTCATATTAACCCATAATGAGTTTCAAAACATTTCAAAATGATATTTATAAAAAAGTACTTACATAAGTTATCAACTTTAACCACTCTAAGCTTGAAGTCTTCGTATATGTTTTTACTTTGAATCCTCTTAGACTTGAGTTTGAATCATCTTTAGGCTTCCATATGTTTTGAACATCTTGATGCAGTATGGCTTTATGGTCTTTGTGATCTTGAACTTTCATTTTTTTGATATTTTTTAACTTTATCATATAAGGTTTCCTAAAATGTTATCACTTAAACAACAATTTGTTAAAATAACATTTATTTGTTATCATCAAAATAAGATTCGAAAGTCATATTAGACCAATAAAAGAGAATCAAACAGTTTGATTGTCATTTGGAGTTCAGTTGCATTGATTTCTTTATTTTTGGATGAGACCTCAACAATTTGTTATTTTTGATGAATTTTTTTTAGTTCAAGTGTATATATAGTTTCCATGAAGAAAGTTGTAACTTACTATTTAACATAGTAAAAGATTCAAGGCGAACTTCAATCTCATGATTTTTCCTCCAAAGGGTTTTCATGCAAATTTTGTGCTCAACTAGTTAATTTGTGTTGCTGGTAGCTGATTATTACTTGGGGTGTCTCTCATAATTAATTATTTTTATTTTTTTCTTTTGCTCTAAAATTAATTATTCTACTTGCATAAATTGAATTAAGAAAAGATTTATCTTGAGACATACTGTGTTAGCCCATCACCTCCATGCCTCCCCTTCCCAACATGGCAACATATACCTGTAAATTATTGCTTTTTCTGATTAAAAAATAACTGAAGTTTGGTTTTGGCACATAAATTGTCAACGCTTGGCGGCCTTCACTCTCAAAGAAAAAGGTCCAAGCAAAAAAGCAGAAACAGAGGAAAATATCACCAAATATTTCACAACTCATAGAACACACCAGAAAAAACAATGATATGAAAATGAAGACAGTGCATTTGCCGCATAATCCCAACCCGAATTCATGGCTATCGGATTCATAATCCTCCATGAAATCCTACACCACCAGTGCTGGACTGCCGGTGCATCAAAAGCCCAACCTCAAAAAAATTATCGTTTCCCTTATAACAAAGCAACTGTCGCAAGCAGAGCTCCTCCCGACCAAACCGCCGCCGCCGCCGAAGTACGCCACACCAGCCCCCGAGCAGCAGAGTATTCAGCCACACTGCCGCTGCCGCTGCTGCTGCCGCTGCCACTGTCACTGTCACTGCTATCGGATGAACTGGAAGCACCGTTCGCCGCCGTCTTGGGTTTGGATGGCGCCAGAGCAGGCGGTGAAGCAGCAAAGATTCGCGGCGGAAGGAGCACCTGGTCCACCTCGTACACCGCCAGCTGCCCATCGCTGTACAGGGTCTTCCCAACTTTGGCATTCACGAGCCCAGAGGTGAGGTTGACCAGATTGCCAGAAGTGGTCACGTTGAGAGGGTAATCGCCGCTGCCGTTGTCTCCGGCCATGGTGCGAAGTGGGTTACTTGCAGATTGGAACTGCGAAACGGGATAGAAAGAAGTGAGGAGATGGAAGAGAACCACCTGAACTTGCTGCTGAACGGAGAGTGCGTTCAGAGTGCCCGATTTTAGCTTGGAGAAGGCGTTGTCTGTGGGGGCGAACAGGGTAAGACCCTGTTTGGACTCGGTGAGTAGAGTGGAGATACGGTCGTCGACTTGAGTGGTTTTGAGCAATCGGATGAGGGAGGTGAACCTGCCGGGTCTGTCGAGGATTGCGGTGACGTTAATGGCCGGAGCGGTGGGTGCGGGAGACAGGGGAGACAGAGACTGAGGCGTGGGAGAAATGGGTACGAGGGGCAGAGGAGAAAAAGAAGGAGGGATCGGAGAGAGAGGAGCCGGAGAAGGAGGCGCGGGAGAAAGAGGTACCGGAGAAGGAGGAGAAGGAGGCAAGGGAAGGGGTGAGAAAGAAGGGGGTGTTGGAGACGCGGGTGGGGGTGAAACTGGGGAGATGGATGGAACGAGCAGCTGGGAGTGAGAGAAAGTTGGGAAGGTGCAAAGGAAATGGAGGAGGGTTAGCAGTACGATTGAGAGTGAAGAGTGGAGGTGGTTTTCCATCTCTGGCCTCGGGATTGTGTTGGGGTTGGGTTTTTGTATTGTGGTGATTTTGTTGGAGTTGATTTGGTTTGGTGTGCTTGAGAGGGTAAAGGGGTTTAGGGGTTTTATAGAGGAGGTATATGTGGAGTGGGGGTAGTGAGCCTAGAGAGAGAAGTGAGTTGGGAGGGTGAGATGAGAGATCCCAATGAGGCATCTGTTCTCTACTTGATGTGTGCTACTGAGAGTGAAAGAAATGGGATTAATACCGCTTGTGGTTTTGGTTACTTAGCAGGGGAGGGAAGGCATGCAGAGGGAGAACAAAATCACAAGATCCAAAGAAGAAAAAAAAAAAAAGAGAGGGAGGGAGGAGGAGAAGAAGAAGAAGAGGAGAGAAATCCTTGTCATGTTGCTGTACTTTTCAATACATATTACCTTGTTGAGTTGAAAACGAAAACGTTAACCTTTAGCTTGATGGGATAAATGCAGTTGCCCCACCACCTATGATTTGGAGATTATGAAAGAGCTATAAGAAAAAGTAGATCTCTCTCTCTCTCTCTCGTCTCTATCAGAAAGATGAAATATATAATTGTGGAGGAGGTTGATAAATGATAATTAATCCATCTATAGCTTTTTACGTGACAGCCTAACCACAGAAGTGCTGCCCTCTCCATCACTATGCATGTTTGCATATCCAAATTATGATGGATACATCTAACCATGAAAACTGCCTTCCCCCCTCCATCCCAATGATTAATTGGCACCTAGCTGCCGCCATTTCACAATACAAGGAGAGAGAAATTATATACGGCATTTGAAATTATGTACGGCATTTGTCTCTCCGGTGCCTATCCTCCAATCTCCTAAATTTTAAACATATTAAAAATAAATTCTCCTTTTCATATATTTTATATTAATTAATATAAAACCAATTTAACACATATTTAATATTTAAAATATAAGTAAATAGACCCGGACAAGCCCCATATATAAAATATCCTCATTGGGACTCATTTTGTTTTTTGGGTTCAATTGCTCACAAAGGCTAACTCTCAATTGGACAAACTTCTATTAGTTTGGTACCATCCAATGAAATATGAAAGATTTTTGTGTCAGTCTTTTATATGTTAAACATGTGATAAATTGGTTTTATATTTATTAGTATCTGACATATAAAGAAATGAACTTATTTTCAATATATTTAAATTTTAATAAATAGACATACGAACACGTAGAAGGAGACATGCCTTGTATCATTTCCTATGAATTAGAGAAAAAAAAAATTATTGATCAAAGTCAACAATTTCTATATATAAAAAACGATAATCTGTATTTCACATTAATTAATAATAATTGAAAAATATATAGATTTAAGCTAAAATTAGAAAGTTTGACGCAAGCAAGTTTATGAGCCTAGTGAGTTGAGAAATTATTAGGGCTAAATTGAACTCTATGATTTTTTTTAAATGAATTTTTACAAATGAGTTGATGAAGAGGAATTTACTAATATTATTTTAAAAATATTAACCCTTTTGTGAAAAAGAAGCTATTAGAAAGAAAAAAAATATTTGAGAATATGATTAATGCTTTGATGATTTTGTGATATATTTTTTAATAGAAAATTAAAGATAACGATGAAATAGAATAATTTGTAGGAGGAAAAAGTTAACTTTTAACTTTTAAAAATTTCAAATTTGTACATTTTAAAAGTTCTCAAAAAAGTTAAAATTAATTTTTAAAAATTAGAAAAGTTGATTGCCACATTAGACCCTGCTTTACTTTTAAAAAAGAAAAGTTCAGGTTAAAAAAAAAAAGAAGACCAAACTCGTACACATGAACAAATTGTAATCTATATGATTTCACTGTTAGTAATATATATATATATATATATATATATATATATATTTATATTTATAACTGTCTAATTGATTTAAAATATTGACATATGGTGAAACTATATTAATTACATTATATGCTCCTGGTGTACCTCATATTTTTTTAGTAATTCTCCCTTCTCAACCTTTTGTTTGCCCCTTCTTGTTATTGGATAATAAATTTTTGGGCCGACATTTCTTAAGCCTCTAGTTAAAATGTTTTTGAATTATGGCTTTGGTTTAGTGCATCGTCTCTCTATGGCTACTTGTAGGATTTGATACCATTTGCTAGCATTGGAAATTGAAAAAGTCCTTGCGCTAACTTGATATACATGGTTTAAGTAGCAACTTGACTCAAAAACTTAGGACCTTTCGATATTATGTCAAAAATTATAGAAACAAAAATAAAACGTAAAAACCAAAAATTAAAAATTAAAATTAAAAGCTAGAAACCAATAACATATTTGGCTAATATTTATAAATCTAAAAAAATTAAAAATTTATTAAAAAATGCTAATTTTCGTCTTTAAATCAAATAATATTATAAAAAAATATGATTAAAAATAATAAAATCACATAATAATAATACACATTTAAAAATCTATAATAAAAATAAAAATTAGTATAAGTATTTTACTTAATTGTTATTGTAGCGCCCCGAACCCAGTGGGCCCGGAATGCTATTATTCTATGCATATATCTCTGATACCATAATTATAACGCCCCAAACCCAAACAAGGATCTCGGGTGTCCCCGTCCATAAACTCAATATAAACATGCAGCGGAAGATAATTAAACCTCAAACACTTTACAAGAGTTCTAAAATCAACCTAGATACTCATATGTGATGTTATATATTACATAACATAATGAACTAAACATAACAAATCTAGAGTCTCACAACACTTACAATAACAATCAAATCTAATCCCAGCCCCATAGCACGCTAGGCTCGATTCCCTGTAGGACCTGAAAAATGAGTTGGATAATGGGGTGAGACACTTCTCAATAAGATGGATTAGGTTATCATCAGTGTGTGACTAACATGAATTTTAGTGTGATCATAATACATTTATATATTTAACTGTAGGTGAAATAGTATTTAAAAACTATACTCACACCTATATAACTGAAAATACACATTTCTCTGGTAACATACTTTCGACTCATTATAACCCATTTTTCATAACTAACATATATGCATAGAGAACCCTCCTGATTGGATTATCATGTAACATCATATAACATCATGTATAAACCCCCATGATCAGGTTGTGCAGTTCGAAGACTAGACTTACCTTTGACTAATCTACCATCAAGTTAAGTCAACATAATTCATCTGCAAGTACGTCTGTAGGAATGATTTACCTTATCGCATCCTGGTCTAGACTCAGGTAGGTGCCTTAACTCTTCGCAGGTCAAATCGTTTATCTACTACCTACACTTCTACTACAGTGTGGCTGCACGTACTGGTCTTTCTTTCTAGCTACGGTATCGAGTTTCCATAGTATCGAGTCTCTCAGGGTTCATAAACCATATATATAATTTATATAGCAAAAACAATAACATGATCTCGTTTTCATAATTCATAATTTTGTATAGAACCTGTCATTTTCATAAATTAGTATAAAATCGTCATATCATAACTCTCGGTATAAAACCGGCATATCATAGATCCACATTATTCTTAACATTTTCTGAGATCAGTATAAAATCATATCTTTCACTGTGTAATACCATAAAAACATCGGGTTTAATTATACAATAATAATTAACATTCTCATGTCACGCGATCTGAGTGATACATCATAATATCATAGACTGCCCGAGAAAAATATACTTTGCTGAAACAAAGATATAACCATCTCTAGGGTTTAACTTAACTCAAATACATGATTTATAGGGAAAAAAAAGATGATTACCCTACTCACTTTAGTTTTCCTCAAATACGTATAATAACCAAAATCGACATTTTCATATACTCGATTCATTCAAAAAACCATATATAGTATTCATGTAATCATATACTTCCATTTAATCGGGTTCACATTTCGAAAATAACTGACATAATCTAATTTCCTTTCCTATTCCTGAAAATGTCTACAATGTTCGGAGGAAAAACCTAGTTTCTTAACCTAGCCAAGAAACGAGAAGGGAGAGAGAACCACAGAGAGAGAGAGAGAGAGAGAGAGAGAGAGAGAGAGAGAGACCTAGAGAAGCTTAAGAGAGAGAGAGACACGTCAGGGTGGAGAAAGAAAACCCTAGGAGAGAGAAAATGTGAGTTAGAATAAAAAACTATAATTAGATTCTAACTTATAAGCCTCAGCCCCGCAAAAAACCATCGATGGTTTTCTTGAAACTGTTGACGGTTTAATCACTTACCAAACCATATTTCCCGTGATCATACATAGAAACTCTCGATAGTTTAAAATCGTCAACGGTTTTCTTGAGCTCCCTGAAACCATCGACGGTTTGGTCATGTGTCAAACCTTTTTTCTTCTTTTATTTTTCTTTCTCTTTTTCTTTTCTTTTCTTTTTCTTTTCTTGATTCGGGTTCCTATAGTTATACTTTTAAAATTTATTTATTTTACAATAAAATTTTTATTGGACATGACAATTGAAAAATAGTAAAAATATTTTGTAATTGACTTTTTTATTATTAAAATTTATGTATAGTTTTATTTAATTATATTTAAAGTTATAGAATCATTTTATTTTAGTTTTAATTTCAAAGTGTATAAAATAAATGATTTAATCAAAAAGAAATATTTCTAGATATTAAAAAGTATCTGGCAATGTAAAAGTTTGACAAAACAACTGAAAAAAAAAAAAAAAAAAAAAATCATTTTTAAAATTTTCGCAAAATATATGAAAATCGATAACAAAAACAAAAAATTGACAACATAAACAAACACATTTTTATAATTTATTTTTTTATGTGCAAAACTAGAAATAAAAAAAATAAAAAATAAAAAATAAAAAATAGCAATGATACTAAACAAACCCTTAGCTTTATTAGCTCTTAGACCGGATCATGCATATAAGAACCTATTATCCACTCAAACTTTCCCATATAAAACAAATTGACAAGTAAAATTCTCAACAACAAATTAATAAAAGGTTGGAACTTGAACTTTTGGAGTTGTTAATTCCAAAGCACAAAGTAGTACAAATGGGTTATGGTATCATATAATTTTTCTAAAAATTCAAAAACTAATAAAGACAAGATTAAAGTTTGAAAACTAAGAGTTCATAATAATAGAGAAAAATTGATGTGAGACCAACATTATTGAGGCGGTACATAAAACATATCTTTCACTTGTATAGAACATGCTAACATGGTATTTTGTGATTGATGAATTTAAAATTTTACACGAAAGAACTTTCCTTTTATGGTTTAGATATTTTGAGACTTGTGTTTAGTTCTAAATATTTATTACGAAGACAACATTGAAAATTTTATTTGAAGTAAATTTAACAAGACTTAATTAGGTGCAAGGAGTATCATTTTATTCACTTAAGTTGTGTTTGATTCGCACAGTATCTATTTATAAAGATTATGATCATGAAACAAGATGTATAATTTAGAAAAAAAATTACTAATTCAAAAGTTTGATATCTCATCTAGAAAATGGTAGAAATAAACATTTTAGATATTGTAAAATTTAGGAATAGTAGTAATTGTTTATTTATCTTCTATTATAAATTAATAATTTTTTTGCATTATTAATTTCTAAATTATTTAATGATGAAAATGTATATATATTTCATATGATTTCAAATCTTATATAATCATAAACTGAATAAATTATTTTAGTGAAAGAAATTCAATCCGATAAAAGAATTAATATGCTTTACTAGCCAAACTGGTAATCATATTTTCATGAAAAAGTCGATTATAATGGCATGCACATCAAAATATCTTGATTTTTATTAAGAAAAAACAATAAAGAAAAAAACTTTCAACACATTTGGTACATGGCCAAATTAAAAAGCATCTTGAAGAAAGCACACAAGATCGAACAAAAAGATGAATTGAAACACAATTCCAGTGCTGCTTCTGCAGCATTATCCCTCGCAATCCCATTAATTTTTCAGCTTCAAAAAACATTCCGATCCATGATCACCGCTTATCGCTCCGACAATCCGATCTTCATCACAACCAAAACGCTGCAACTACGACAACCGCCGCACCCCAAACCCCAACCAGCGAACGCCGCACCAGTACTAAACCCGCTTCTGCGCCCGAAGCGTCAGCCGAAGGCTTGTCGGACGAAACCGCCGGAGTAGTACTACTGGCACTCTCCGGCGGGGGAGCGGCGAGAAGCGCCGCCGGCGGGGGAGACGCCTTGGCCTTCTTCTTGTGCTTGGCTGGAGCGGGGGCGGGGGCGGGCGGGGCGGGGGCGAAGATGACCTGGGGGAGGAGGACCTGGTCGACCTGGTAGACGGCGAGGTGGCCGTCGTTGAAGACGGTGTTGGCGACGGTGGTGTTGACAACGCCGGAGGTGACGTTAACCTGGCCGCCGTCGGTGGTGATGTTGAGGGGGAACTGGCCGTCGTCGCTGCTGCCGGCCTGGGTGTGGAGGGGGTTGGTGGCGGTCTGGAACTGGGAGGGGGAGAGGTAGGAGGTGAGGACGTGGAACTGTACAAGCTGCACTTGCTGCTCGTTGGAGAGGGTGTTGAGGGTGCCGCTCTTGAGGCCGGAGAAGCCGGCGTCGGAGGGAGCGAAGATGGTGAGCCCCTGGTTCGATTTTCTGACCTCGGAGTTAATTCTGGTGTCCATTTGGGTGGCCTTGAGCAGCCGGAGCAGGCTGCCGAAGTGGCCTGCTTTTTGTAAGATTTCTACGATGTTGGTTTTGGAGGAGGTGGAGGTTGCCAGAGAGGAGGCCTGTGAGTGATGGAGGAGGAGGGTTAGGCATGTAATGATTGTGACCAGTGCCGCTGGGAGTGGCGAGGAGGAGATGAGAAGGTTCTTCATTTTGTTGTAATTTGTGGGCGGCTGGGTTTGATTTTACAAATTTCAATTCAGTAGCGGGTAGTGGGTAAGAGCAGTAGTAGTAATAGTGGTGATCAAGATAGGATGGGTGTGTTGGGAAGAGGCAGTGAGGGTTTAATTTATAGTGAGGTGGGGAATTAAGTGGATGATATGTATGATATTAAGTGGGTGCTAGGTGAAATCTAAGTTGGGAAAGAAACCATGTATCTGGTTGGGATTGGCCCGCATCATCTGGCTGATTTGAGAGAGAGAGAGAGAGAGAGAGAGAGAGAGAGAGAGAGATGGGATTTGCAAAATCGCATGTAGCTACCAAGCTAGCTAGGTTGCTTAGAAAGGGAGTAAATCAAGACAGATGGAAAAGGGGGAGGAAGGTATGATTTCTTAGTATGTCATATTGATTTGGTGTTTCTGGTTGGAACCGTCCCGGGTTTAGTTTCTTATTTTCTTGCTTTTATTTTTCGTCCATTCATTTTTCTTTTTTTTTTTTTCCTTTGGGCTAGGAAAACTGATTTCTTGGGATAATCTGCTGCTCAAGCACTGAGCTAGCAGATGATGAACTGAAGGGAGACAAGATGTTTCATATTTTAAAATCCGGAGCCCATAAATTGAACTGCATTTACTTATTTTTAAACACCACATTAAATTATAATGTCTGAGTTGCAACCCAAATTATACAGGAAATCTGTTCATCTGGATTCTCCATGTGTCTGTGTATCTATTTTTTAAATTCCAGATATATTAAACCTTCTTTATATGTCTAATATATTAATGTTGGTCAATTTATCACAGGTTTTAACATTTAAAATACAACTATACAAACACATGGAGGCTCAGTTCCTTTGTGTAATTTTTCAAAAAGATGGTTTGGAAACTTTGGTTACATTTGGATAAGGGAATATCAATTTCTTATGAATATTAGTGTAATAAAAATTATTATTGGAAAATAATAATTTAGGAAAAAAAATCTTTTTATGTTATTCTATCTAACTAATAATAAGAATGGAATAAAAATGGTAAAATTTAAGAATAGTTATTAATTTCTCATCTATTTTAAGAATTTATAAAGAATTGTACATCATTATCTATCTTAAATCTCGGGCCCCTAATGCCACTAAATTCAAGTGCTCTGTGAGATATATATACTGTGCTCCGCCGCCCTGTGGAGTCATCTAATATTCGATTTAAAACTCAAATTGCAATGTGCTTTAAATAATGATCATATTTAAAAGTGGGATCTGGCATTGTCCATTGAGAATGTCAGAATTTGGTGCAATTATTTTACCTAATTAAATCATACAAACACTCGCACAATCACTAATACAAACTACACTTGGTTTTTGATTTTCCATTAAGGTTAAGAGTTCAAATTTTAGTATGTTTATTTCCATTTTCTTCTGTTCATGTGGTTTTCATTCAATTACGCTGCTCTGGACTTCTGTTACTAAAGACATCAGCTAATCATAAGGTGGATATGTACCCACATCTAAATAAAGGGCTTCACACCAGAACGCGCGATGGAAAGTTCTCTTCTCCAAGCTTACCTCGGCCAAATTCTCTTCTCACTAGGGATGGAAAGGATAATTTTCTTGCATGCATATTCGCCAAACCTATAAATTGGATTCCAGCGACCACTAAGCTGGCTAAATTGTTGCACAAATAGAAACAATTTTCAAACCGTGTTCTTATGGCACACAATTCATTTCGACACAGCAAATGAATCAAGCTGATCTGATCGGGTGGTAGATAGCGAAGGCAACCACCATGCCGAAACTTTTTTCTATATATATCTTGAAATGCAGCACAAAAATGTTGTATTTTTTTTGTATCGTGAAGATAATATTCCAAAGAAAATGTACGAAAAAATTGTCCAAAAAGGAATGATCTCCATATACTGCACAGCCTCTCTTGTAGTAAGTCCTAAAGCGCGCACACACTTGATAGTGTTGTTTCTAAAACTTTTAGACATTCTCCACTGGATCTCTTTGCGGCTCTTCAGCACTCCCTCCAGCAGATCTCTCAGCTGCCAACCTTTCTTCCAGGGCTCGAGCGCCTCTTTCCCTACAATCCAGAGAAAAAGTAAAGCAGGTGTGAGGTCACAAAAATATAATGCCTCTCTCTCTCTCTTTTATTTGAAAGACGTCTGATCAGTGTATTAAACTTAATATATTTTCTCACAATAAAGGGAAAACAATACTCAATTTATAAATAAAGGGAGAGACCTATCATTGTGGTTAGTCTTCCATTTTACCCAATTATTCCATATGGTATAAGAACATGATTCTGATACTTAAAACACTAATTGTTACAACCACCATCAAAACTAAAGCCTAAAACCAAATCCACAGCATGCATGTCTACCATGATAGAAGAATTTCCAGCAACACTTACTTGTTATGTAGTGTCTGTCATCCTTCTTAATATATATTTTCACAATAAAGGGTAAACAATACTCAATTTTTGGCCACACATAAACAACTCTGTTATGTAGTATGTAGTGATGCACTTTTGGGAGCAAGTTTTGACTGTAAGCCTACTGCTTAATGTCAAAATTAATAGCATTCCTTTTCAAGAGTAAAATAACTGTGCATACATAATATTCACATCAATTGGGGGAGGGGGAACAAAGCCTATCAATTCCCTGTATCCAAGTGCGGCTATTGTTTTTGAAGGGCCACAGTTCTGGGGAAAGCTACCCTTCTATAGAGCTCTGGAACCTACTAACTCAGGATTGAGGAAAGAACTAAAGGCCGCTACCCAAATTTTCAGCACATCTATCTTACAAAGTCTGACAATTCCCTGTATCCAAGTGCGGGTACTGTTTTTGAAGGGCCAGAGCTCTGGGGAAAGCTACCCTTCTATACAGCTCCATAACCTACCAACCTACGATTGAGGAAAGATCTGAAGGCCACTACCCAAATTTTCACCACATCTATCTTAAATACCAGAGTCTTGACAGTCCAAATTTATGTTTCTGTGAAAGAAAATTACTCCAGTGAGTTTCACATGATAGTTGAAACAAGCACATAGGTTCCTATTTGCATTGTCCCATGGTTGAGTTCCCTTGTTTAAAATTTCAAGAAGCATCATCTGCTTGTGCTGTCTACAAGGCTCACAAATGACAACTTTTACTGCCTTTAACTTGTGAGAACCCCACTACACAGATGGATCATGCTCGACAAATATCATTTGAAAAACGAGGTCGAGAAGATACTAAAAGGCAGATGTTCGTACAAAAATAAAATTGGAACTGAAAAACAGGTGAACAAGATATAAAAAATTGGTTAGTTTTCAGAAGAAATATGCAACAATTCAAAAAAAAAATAAACAAAACAAAAAATGCAGGCTGGCAGACACACAATAAAACACAAGGGAACAAATGAAAATGTTAACAACATTTTGCTATTTTTCTTAGCATTTGAAAAGAAAACAACAAAAAACACTTGGATAAAATTATTAGACCACATATACAGAAAATATCAGAAGTTTTCATTTTGTACAATATAGCTACCATTGGACTACATCAAGCCTATAGTCAGGACAATAGATGAGGAAGATGATCCCTGATTTTTGTAACAACCTATCCAATGCATGCAATAATTTCCGTAATATATTCACATGCAATATGAACTATATTCTACAGAAGCACCAAACCAGGAAAATTACCTCCTCCGTGATGCTTCAATAGGGTCAGAGCCAGGCAATGGGGCACCTCCTAGGGTATAACCTGCAGCCTCACCAGAGGTTTCAGATCTTCCACAAAACATCCGAGCAAATACTGATGCAATGGGATCAATAACTGGTCTGCATGTCAAAATCAGCAGGAAGTGTCACGAAAACATGTGCAGACAGTTTAATCATAGCTGTTGAAAAGAGTAATTATTATGAGGACAAAACTAGTAAACATGAAATTACCTTAAAAATTCAGGGAAGAAGGTAGAGAAAGCGAACTCATCACTAGGATCACCCCTGATCTTTGTTTCTGGTTTTCTCTGTAGGAATCTGAGATAAATCCAGCTGATATATGTGCCAAATATTAAAATTGGAAGATATGCTGCTGACTCTGTGGTAAAAAAGCTTATCGCAATTGACAACAATAGCATGAGAGATGGCAACCACTACACAGCAACAGAAATGGCACCAAAGAAAAGTGTTAGACATGATGAAACAAGCACAAAGTTTAAAAAAAGGTATCTGAAATGCCTGAAAAATAAACAAGCACATATACTCTAGCAATTCATACCTTTGCCTTAATTCTCAATAACGAAAATAGAGATAGCTCTTGATCAGGTATGATTTGCTTCACTCCAACCAAAAAACCTGAAAGGACCCCGTGGAAGCCAGAAAGAGGCATATAACTACCAAAAAACAGTTTTAAATGAAAGTCAGAAATAATGAAGGATGGATACAGAACAACGAATAGAAACTAGGTAGTAAGGATGGATAATGGCAGTACACCATGCTAAAATAAAAATTTGTGAGATCCACATTTAAATTAAATTTAGATTTTTCAGGGAAAAAAATGATGGTTAAATTTTACATTTTTTTTTTTTTGGTGGGGGGGGGGGGGGGGGTCACCAAATTATAAGAAAAATAAAAGCATATATTTCTAGGATACTATTGAACGTGCAGTACTCACAGGTAAATTTCCTGCCTTGTTATATAGTACAAGGCAATAGCAGTAATGAAAACGCAAACAGACGTTAGAAAGTTAACTACAAATATGAACTTCAAGAACTCTCTAGAACCCCAGATCGGTTCAAGGAGCTTCCCAACAAAGAGTAGACCAAGTGTGCTGATGACCACCTGAAAAGAATGTGACTATCAGAATAACTTCATAAAGAGAACTAAAACACTTAGGTGATATAATAACACTAAAATAAAGTAGCATTGTTTGAAGTGAAAGAGATGAATACCCCATAAACTGATTGTTCAACATAACCAGCCGTTATGAGGTTCCAAGCAAAAGGAATTGTCCTACACAATAGATTTGAGAGAAGAATGAAAATTTTGAGCTATAGAAGTTTGCAAATCTGAAGAACCATGCTTGATAATCATTTATTATCTTCCCTTATCCCAAGGTGGGAGCTGAAAGGAATAGAGAATGGTTGCACAATTTATATTTTTTACCAGTTCATAATCACATTTTCCTTGGTAATTTCTCAAATATCTTCAAAAGACCATGTCCAACTAGCAATACAATCTTTAAAAGAATGTAACTTTTCTTTTTCTTCTTCTTCTTCTTCTTCTTCTTCTTCTTCTTCTTCTGCTGCTGCTTTTTTCTTTTTTTTTTTAAAGACATTGTGCAATTATTAGAAGGCCGACTATACAGTACAATAACAGACAATTAAAAAAGTATGTTTCTTCCCCTCAAAATAAAAACAAAAAACTACACTTGGGAAATAACACAAGCTTCCAATCCAATCAAACCCTTTAACTGTCATTCCTCTATTGTTTATGGCATTTTCTTATATTTCCTGGATATGTCAGTTTTAAGGGGTCCTTAATACAAGAAAACTGGTATTCACATTCTGAAAACATCACCATTCAAACACTCAGTGATGGCTTATTCATAATAGCAGAGAAAAATAAATGCATTCACAACTAAAGCAGATTTTTTTTTTTAATGATAAATCATGGATGATTGTTCAGCCATTGTACAAAGTTTGAATTCAAACGGCAAAGAAGAAAACAATTAAACAGGAAAAACTATCAAAGACCTACAAACAGTCAAAGAAATAAACCAAAAATATATTTTCCACAATATATAAACTCAAGGAAGTGACAATTATAATTGTAACTACATGATTTTGCTAATTACACTGCTTGAAGGTAGTACAGAAATCTAATCAAAGCTCCAATCTTGCTCCAAGTAATATGTTTTTAGTTACAAGATCTTCTATGCTAAGAGACCTCCTACTTGGGACCTTCATTCAGTGGTTCGGTGCCTTCACACAACTTTGCTCCAATCATCATAGAATCACATTCCCTCCTGATAAAACCTGGCTGTCGTCATTCTAAACCTCAAAATACTTATGACAGTTGCAGCCTTGTAGCCTTGTAGGCATAAGAGTTCATTATTTTGGATTAGTTAGGGATCGACTTATAATGTGGTTTAGTAACTTTTTAGGTATTGTTGCATGAAAATGCAGACTTTTATGTAATTGTCTTAGTTTATGTTTTAGGTAAACTTGTTTGTAAATATTCTATTAAATTATAATTTATAGCTTTACACATTTTTTTTCAAAATTTTCATATGATAGATACCCCTTCGACACTTCTAACATTCAATTCTTCTTCATTTCTTTGCTCTGCTGCACCCACACCCATTCCTGGTTTGCATAACAATGATTAATTTACATCAATTGCACAAAAAGTGACAGTTTGACACAGCATCACTCATGTCACATCTAAATGTTTTTTTTTTTAAATTTAGTCTGAAGCAGTTAATATTTCAGTTAGACAGTTGGACAAAGTGTTACCTAGAACGTGGAACATTCTAGCTTGAGGAACGGGATCACGGTATGATACATGCTCTAAAATATCAAACACTAGCGGTACACATAAATAGATAGATAGGTGAAAGAAGTGTAATGGCACTTGTATATTTCAGAAAAGTTGAGGTGTTTCTAAGGGCAGAGGAGATTTTCTATTGTGTAATTGATTAAAAATGATAGAAACAGACTTAATATAAGTTATTTATGTGAAAAAAATTGAATAAAGACTTTGGATCGATAGATTTAGCATTCTGGAACAAAAATGTACCACATTTTGGGATGTTAGCACCAATACATGGTTTGCTAGGGTGTTAGCATTTTCTAGTAACATGGCTGGACAGTTGTGAAGAATGGAAGTCAACACAGAAAATGAATCAAAGTGGAGGGAAGAAAATAAGTGGCCGCCATTCAAATGAAAGGAAAATCATTCTGATCTACAGGAAGCCTAATCCCAAATTACTAAAAGCCAACTCCACAAATATTTTCCCTTCAATAATTCATAGTTCACTTGAGACTCTATGCCTGCTACCAGCCCAAAACTGCCCCTCATAACCATCAGCTAGGGACTACACATTTGAAGATTGTAAAAGAAAATCATTGACCCACTGTGCAGGTTGATGCGTTCCTTGACTAGTTCTTCTTCTTTTAGCTCCAACAATTGTCTTTGAAAGAAAATGACGCATAAAATATTCACATTTTTTCAATTTTGAAGAAAATATAAGGGAAATCAAGTGTGGAATGTGTTGGGCTCTGTGGAGCCTAATTGTGTTTGATCCAGATGATGACCCAACTCGAAATGATGTCACATGGTTTTTTAATGGAATATTTTTTATTGAGGCTTAGTCCATGGAGCCAAGGCTTGGGCCAATTGGCCCAAGCCGTACCCCCAGGAAAAATTTTTTGGTCTGTTTTGTAGCCTATTGTGAATCCTATGCGCAAGATATATATAGAAACCATTGTTTTGGCGATTAGGGTTTTTTGATGCAATTTCAGAGAGAGAGGACAAACTGTACGGCCGCACTCTGTATTTTTCCCTGATAATAGGGAAATTCCTACAACTCTATGGACGTAAGCAAAAATTTCCGAACCACGTAAATATTATCTTGTGCGCATGATTATTTGTCTTTTGGCGTGTGTTTTTCTCTATTTTATTTCTCTGTCTTTTGGCGTGTGTTTTTCTCTATTTTTTTTCTCACAAGTTTTTGGGAATTTTGTGGTAATTTCCCTACAGAATAAACGTGAAACCTGAAATGATGTGGTAGTGTTTTGTACCATCAATTCATTCGTGATTTGTTGTAACAAATCATATATGAGAATAAGTTATAAGTAATTGGCAAAGAGCATTAAATTTAACTCGGCGAACAAAGATTACCTGGCAGGGATAAGTGCAAGATACGTAACAGCTGAAGGGAAAATCTGCACCACTATGTGCCCGCTGACAAGTATCACAGCGAGGCCCTTGCATAGCCGTGTAAATCCAGAAAAGAGGCCCTACAATTTAATGCCATATATCAATTTTAAACCCCTAACTGGAGAGAGATGCAAACAATTTTGTCGCATTTGTGATATAGTAATACAGATCCGTAGTAATATATTATTCAAACCGAAAAAAGAAACCCCAAATTCTGACCAATTGAGGCAACTTCAATTCGCATTTTGTAAGTACTTATCTTACTACCAAGAGCTCAAATCAATGGCATTCTAGCTTTTCCCAAAGCAAGAAAACCAACTAAGAAATGATAACCAAACAACATTTGGGTAAAAATTATTATTGGAAGATATCAGTATCAGCCCGCAGAGCGACAGAGAGAGAGAAAGAGAAACACCAGTAAAATTCGCAGATCCGATTCAAAGAGCGTACAGAGAGAGAGAGAGAGAGAGAGAGAGAGAGAGAGAGAGAATACTCCTGAAAGCGCCGGAGAACTCATGACGGGAGGCGGGCACTGGTGGCCGTGGATTAGGGAGTATGAAATCCGGTGATCTGAGTAACACTTGGGGGTGCTGAGGACTTGACTTTCGGGAGGGGATTTTGCGGAGAGACAGGTCACATGTATAGCTGCTAACGAGCAAATCTCAATAAACGCTTGATTCGGTATCAACCCTGCCGGATCGGATCCGGGTACTTGGATATCTATAATCTATAACGTATTCTATAGTCGGATTTTGAGCTGTGGCTTCTTTGCGGTTGGATGTCATTTGACCTGGACTGATGTGGGATGGATTTGAATTGGGTGGATAGATCCAAGTGAGAATTATTTTTATTTTATGAAGCATGAGCAATGCTATTTAAGAGTGTCCCCACAAAATATACTAATAAGAAGGAGGTTACATTGCATAAAATATTTCTCCCGCATGACATATATTGAAGGGTCTTTTGTGTAAAGTTCTTAAATTAACTTTCTTCTATCTCATTTAATAAAATCTACCCAACAAATAAAAATTCTAATGAGAGAAAAAATATTTTAACCATTCAATGTATATATATTATATAAACCCATCTCCCATTTTATAATTTTTTAAAAAAATTAATTTTCAAACTTTAGTATAAAAGTTTCAAGATATAACAAGTATATGATGTAATTTTTTTTTAAAAAAAAACTATCATGAAAAATATGTCACTTCAAGATAATATATCAAAGGATAAACTATATGTGTTTGTTTTGTATAAGGTAATTTACAAATTTCTATATTTCATTATTCTATTGTACATGCATTTGTAATTTTATACTATGTAAATAAATTAAGAAGCGGATCATGAAGGAATCATTTATTTCATGCATACAATTCCTTAAAGATATAAGATGCACCAATGAATTTATTTGCACATGAACATACATTTATTTACTTAGATAATGTTCAATTTGGAATTGAATTAGAATTATAAATACATAAAATTTATATCCAAATTTCACAAATTTTCAAATTCATGATTTGCCTAAAAGGTAAGATGAAAATGGATTTTTAAAGTAAATTTGAATTTGTTGTTTGAATCCATTTAAGAATGGGATGATATATTAAGATTTGAAACCATGCTGCTATAATCAAACCATTAGGTTACTTACAAAGAAACGTAAAATGAGCACATTATTAGTCTAGGAAGTTGAAAAGGGAACAAACGATTTTCTCCATCCGCGCAAAAGCTCCCGCTGGTGCCATCCATTTAGCGACACAAAATTTGCCCAAATATTTTTGTATTTTATAGAGACAAAACGAAGATCATAGTGTCTTTTTTTATCTTTTTGTTTTCTGCTTTTTAGAGTCACCTCTGGCACGTGGGTTCCACGTATGGACGTCAAACTCCACCCATCCGGAGCCGCAGGCACAGGCGGCAGCGGCCGCGGCCGTGGCCGCGGCATTGGCATTAGCAGCCCTTTCCGGAAATTGGAGAGTATTGCCAAAATGCGCATGTTTGAGGGAGAATTCATATCTCACCCATTCGCTCGAAAATGTCAACCCCTTTAATCTGATTTAATTAGCTTGATATCCAAGTCCGATCATCATGGAAAACCCTTTTTTTTTTTTTTGGTATGTTGTCATTGTCTTCTTTTTGGCAAGGGAGTTTTAGGGTGAGAAGAGTGACATGCTGATAAATTGGCAAACACACCAAGATGGATTTTAACCATCCATTATAATAAAATTATGACCCAAAACTTTTATTACTATTGATATTAATTTCATGTTTTGTTGAAATTTATTAATTTTTTACTTAATAAAGAATAAAAAAACATAAATTCTATATTGTTTATAGATAGATATAATGATAATTTTAGTATAACTAATGTTTTCAAGTCCAATTGGACCTACTCAAGTGGTAAAGCCAATTTGTGACTTCGATGATTCCAAGGTCACGCCCACCAATTGGCAGCTTTATCACAAGATGAAGCTGTTTTTTCAAGCAAACCAACAAAACATCGCAAAATAACATCAGTAATTGCACACCACAAGAGAAACAAATTTGCATCTGCACTTGAGAGAAGGCAGATGTTTCGAATGAAATGGATTTTGCATATTGTCCTCAGCAGAAGCTGCAAGCCTAGTATAATGCAACTGAGAGAGAGAGAGAGAGAGAGAGAGAGAGAAACAAATAATATTCTTCATGAGCAACTGTAAGTCTGCTGGTTGCATTACTATAGAAGAAAATATATTCATCAATTGTATGGTCAACTTCCAACCCCTAAGCAACCCAGTTATCCAAATACATATTTCTATACTCCATAAGTAAGCTCTTATATACCACACCATGAAGTATGATAGAACATGTACTACAGACAGCATTTGTCAAAAGCATGATGACTGTAACCACGCATAGTGATGTCACCACATGTGTACATTTATAGTTTTGACAGTATGCAATGCGCTGCCCTTGCATCCTCTGCAAATGGCCAAGGTAAGAGCGGTACCAAAATTGACTACTCTTTGCCAATACAAATAATGTCGGCAAGCGAAGATGGGAGCCGACCAAAAATCCATGGGTTAGTTTTATATACAAAGGCACATTAATACACATCCCTGAGGTCGTATTGAGCCACAGCAGCCAAGAACACAAATCAAAACAGCTTTATTTCTGGGCATTAGCCGCGAGCCTCATCTTTGGTTTCCAAAAATTCACTGTACAGGAAATGCCAGGAATTTATCTACGCCACAGAGAAAATAAAACAGCAGCACTCTGGGCGTGTCTGGGATGGTCCACTCAAAATGTATGTCATCCACTGAACACAAATTGCTTTGGGGCAAAAGATACTGGACCTACGAAGGCTTCATGCATGGAGGAAAAAATGCGGCGACAAGCCAAAGCTGAAGCTGCCACAAACATAACAAAAGAAGTCCAACAGAACCTCAGCATCAATAATGGGTATCTCCTTGCAGAGCCAAATAACTTGAGGAAAACCACTTTAAGCCGTCGATCTCTTAGAATGGAACGATATGCATAAATGGCAGATGAAGAACCCATCTCTCTGATGTAGGGGCCTTTCACCAATCTAAGCTGGGACTCATACCGAATTGTGGTAATGGCCCATCTAAGAGTTTCAATCGCCCACTGGTATATTCCATCAGCAATAACCTTGCAAATCTGTTGGCGGAAGAAAATCCCCTCCTTGGAAACAAATGATTTGACCAACGAAGTTCCATCCTGGTTATTAAAAAAAAAAAGTTAGTTAGCGCACAAAAGGATTCAAAGGATGAAAGGTAAATTGCCTTTGCAATTTACCCTGCATCGACCATTCACATGACCATAGACAACAGGCGTCCTCTGCATACATAGTACAGGACAAGATCATTTGCCCTCAGATAGGTCTAGGCATCCAAAAGATGCGGAAGTAATATAATTCAACAAACAAGAAGGGCCTTGAGGTTTTCCCAGTAACAATACTTGTAACAAGGATACCAAATGGCTCAAAGCCAATATCCCATATCAAAAAACAGATAAACCAACCATATAAGCTACTGCCTAAATGGTCGTGACTTGGTAATTGCTCCCTCTTGACTTTTTTCTGATGGAAAAACCATGAGATCACCAACCACGACACCATTGTCCATAAGATACTGGATGGCAATGATGGTGGCAGTTGTTATTACAGTTGATGAATCTGATTTAAAGGAACTCACTGCAGTCATTAAGAGTCTTCTCAGTACAGCGCCATCTTTGGATGGCAAGATTCTCAAAATTAAGTTTGTAACATCAAGAACACCACTGGCTCCATTGGGAGAGGATTCTAAGGAAATTTTATTATTTGATAGCATCATCTGGTGCAAGCCTTTACTGTATGCAAAAATTAAAAAGAACATATTACTCGATGTCAACATAAAGCAAGAGAGCAGGAACAATTTAACAAGCATGAAGCACCCATCCCAGACAAAATTTACGTATCTACTGATGCCCATGTTTAGTCATATGTACCCAACATGAACGTCTAACAAAGGAAATATATAGGTAATATGAATTTAGTTTCTTGTATATTATCCGAAAATTGTGATTCTTAAGGTGGAAATTTTAATAACAAAAAATGCTAATGGGGATGCTTAATCAAACAGAATAATTGGTGAAAATATGACAAATTTATAATGTAGACTTCTAGCTAATATGATGATTACATAAGCTAGTGGAATGCTAGGATAACAAAAATTGGAACTGAGAAAACCTGGGATAAAGCCTACTAGGCGATAAAATATGTAGCACACAAATTGAAGCAATTAAGCAATTAACAAAAATACAAGAGAAGGTAAAAGATATATAAAAATCATCAGATGTTTGGGTAGTGAGACAAACTCACGCTAAAATAAATCCAGACTTGTTTTGCCCATTTTAAACATTTAGATTAAAAAACTGGACGATAGCGATGACAACATGGACAAGCATGAATACTTGCAACATGGCCAACAGTAGTAGCTGTACACTTGTAGTAAAGCTAAATAGGAAACAATCATGAATTTTCCAAGCATGTCTATTATAGTATAAACAACTAGTATGGAGCCCATTAGATTTGGGCCAAGCGGCCCAGGCAGACGGTTCCCTCTGCCCAGTGAAACCCTGAAGGTGATTCCTTCTAGCCTTTATTATGTGTCCAAACATTGTATGACTTTTTATTAAGGCAGGGACAAGACAGCAGCTTCCTGGCTTATTACCTGGAAACCAAAGCAGGGAAGGCCAAAGAGAGCACACAGAGCATACTTCAGGCAGCCATTTTTTTTCAGAGTTGGCCTGACCTCAAAGAGAGTGTCATGCATACACATAAGCCTAAATCACCCTTCAGATGATACTCGACCCAGGTTTCTCTCTAAGATAGCGTGGTTAGCGGTGAAATCCTATGTGCTGTACGAATCTCTGTGTATTCAATATGGTTAAAGATACTAGAAGGGGCAGTTTGGGGTGGGTGTTGGGGTGGGGGTGGGGAAGGGGGATAAGACAACAATGTAACAACAGCAAAGCAGGTCCATATCTTTTAACTCACTCAGTCTAACAACAGCCAGCACATAATGCAGTTGATTTCCTTGTATATGCTTAGGCGCATGAACATTCACGTATGCATGGTTAATAATATCAATAATAAAGGAAAAGGCACTAACTTTCCCTAAGGTTTGGGGGAAAAATGCAGACATCTCAAAGATTTCAAAAATTCCACAAATCTCTTGAGCTTTGGCAAAAAAATGCAGACCTCCCTTGAGGTTTGGCTAAAACATTCCGGGTCTGTCCTTAGTTTTGGCAAAAAAAACAAGCCTAAGAAGAGAGATAAGTGTCCTAAAAATCAAATGTCAAGGGAGATCCGTGGGATTTTTGGCGTGTCTTTTTGCCAAACCTCAGGAGAGGTCAGTATCTTTTGCTCTATCAATAAACACAGCTAGTTCCAAGAGTATTAAAATTCACAAGAAGCATATGATATATAGGGATAATCCTTCCACTAGCCTTCAGTTTCATATTATATTGGCCCAAACAAAAATATTTAAAATAATAATAATAATAATAAGTTAGAAAATAAAGGGAGTGAGTAAACTAAAGACCACGACATCAGAACTTAGATGTGCTAAAATATATGGAGCAAAAAAGCATTAGCTGCATGCTAATGAGTAAGAAATCAGAAATCATATTACATACTTTGTTGCACCCACTCTTAAGAATAAAGCAAGCCTTTGCCACTGGAATTCCTTCCTTTTGTTTAAAACTGCCTGGATAGCACAAAGAAAAGAAGAAAATTGAAGTAAAATAATAATATGTGTGTGTGTGTGTGTGTGTGTGTGTGTGTGTCAACGATTAGGTTCAAGAATAATCACATATTAGTATAAGACTGCTAGAAATGTTACACATGAAGTCATTTACATCCAAGCATTAGGCCAAAAAATTCTGCCATCCAAAGGAAAAATAATCCATCAGGCCATCAGGAGGGATGTTTTGAGATATTTGTCTAGGCTAAGTCCTGTCAAATAGACGATTATATTCATATTCCCTTTAGCTGGGCCAGATGAATAACTCCATGTTTCCAAACCGCCTTATTCCTCCTAGACTAACCAAGCACTTTACTACTAAGTCAAAACCACATGAAAACAATATCTGCAACCTAGTAAATTACAGTCTTTAAAGTTTGTAAGCCATTTATACCGAATGTAGAATTCTCCTTGACTCAACAGAATTATCAGTAAGTAGCTTCCGAACAACGTAAGGGTATGCAGCTTCAAATGTCTTAAAATTTTCATCAGCTGCTACTGCCAATCCTGGGCACATGCAAGAGAAAACAAATTCCATAGAATCATATGAAGCCAAAGATACTGTAACATAAATTGGACAAGCAATAACAGTAAAGATATGAAACCAAAGCATATGAAACCAGACTGCAACATAAAAAATATTTACATTATAAAAAATACATATTCCTTGAAAATTTTCATCTACTACCATAACACAGTACTCCAGGAATTGGTTGTTTTCTGCTAGATGCACCTCCATATTGCTTTTATATTTTTCCCTTGCCCCTCATTTATTTTGGCAGAAATAGTACCTGGAGTTTCTCTTATCTAAGATTACATTTAGGTAAATGGATATTATACCCCGAAGCTTGAAGAAAACTAGTCATCTCTTCAATTAGTGTCAGGAAAGCCTTATCTTCACTCCTGAAAACTAATTTTTCCACAGAAAAGATGTTTCCAGCATATCATTTCTATTTCTGTTACAAAATATTGTTAATTTTGGTCTGAATGCCCTTTCCATCAGGTCTGCTTTCATTATATAGAAGAGATTTACATAGTTGTTGCCTGATTTTCAGCACTTAAATGCTGCCATATTTTCAGCATTATCTACAGCCTAATTGCCTGAATTATCTCCGTTAACATCCCCCCTCAAACTGATGCTGGTAAATCAAGAAGCATCAATTTGTCAACCAAGAACTGATGCCGGTGCTGAGAAAGAGCTTTGTGAATATGTCTGCAGTTTGATGTTCGGTGGAAATGTGAGGAAGAGTGTAATCACTCGTTTGTCAAAGGATTCATGTATGGAATGGCAATCAAATTCTATATGTTTCTTACGCTCATGAAAGACAGGATTAGCGGCGATCTGAATAGCACTGGTATTATCAGGATGAAGAGGAGTGCAATGAAGCTGAGGAAAACCAAGTTCACCCAATAACCCACGAAGCCATGTGATCTCAGAGCATGCGGAAGACAGCACGATACTCAGACTCAGTGGAGGACTTGGAAACTCTGTCTTGCTTCTTACTCTTCCAAGAAATGAGTGCATTGCCTAAGAACATGCACCAGCCAGTAACAAAGCGACGAGTATCCACACATCCAGCCCAATCAGCATCACTATACCCCACCAACTGTAAGGAAGATTCCTTAGGAAAGAATAACCCGCATGTAGAGGTGCCCTTCAGATATCGGATAATGCGGTGAACAGCAGCTAAATGAAGATGTCAGGGAGCCTGCATAAATTGACTGACTTGCTGCACAGCAAAAGAAATATCAGGACAAGTAATCATTAAGTAGTTCAAACTCCCAATAAGCTGCCAATACAAGGATGGATCTGATAGAAACTCACCTTCCTCTTGACGAAGCTTAAGATTTACCTCCAAGGGAGTAAGAACAGAATTACCCAAATGGAGACCAGCTAATGAAATCACTTCCTGCGTGTATTTGTGCTGGTGTAACAACATACCAGTCGGAGCAAGCTGCACCTCAAGGCCAAGAAAGTACTGCAGGAGACCAAGATCTTTCATGTGAAACGAGACCTTGAGATGTTGTAATTGCTTAATTAATTCAGTATCAGAGCCAGTAATTACAATGTCATCAACATATACCAGAAGCAATACGATTCCTCCAGAAGTCTGGAAAAAAGAGAGAGGAATCAAACTGACTCTGAGTAAAATGAAAAGCAAGCAAGGTAGAGCGAAATTTATTAAACCATGCACGCGAAGCCTGTTTCAGTCCATACAAGGATCGGCGTAGCCGATAAACCTCTAAGGAAGGTGTAGCAAACATGCCGGGAGGTGGAGACATATAGATTTCTTCCTTCAAATCCCCATGTAGAAAAGCATTCTTCACATCCATCTGCCAGAGAGACCACCCCTGCGACGCAGCAAGTGCCAAGATAATCCGCACAATAGTCATTTTGGCAACAGGTGCAAAGGTCTCTTCATAATCAATACCATACTCTTTTCGGTTCCCAAGAGCCACGAGACGGGCCTTATATCTATCCAGTGACCCATAAGACCGATATTTGACTGAGTACACCCATTTACAACCAATAGGTTTGACACCAGAGGGACAAGTCACAACATCCAAAGTGTGATTATCTTGAAGAGCTTGGATTTCATCTTGCACGGCCTGCTGCCAACATGCTTGGGTGCCTGCCTGGGTATATGAGTGAGGAACAAAAACAGTGTCGAGAGTGGCAGTAAGTGAGGTATGAGGAAAACCATTCCTATCCGGTGGATGTCTTACTCGAGTGGAGTGTCGAGGAACCGCATAATCAAATGAAGGATCAGTGTGTGGGAGGGGGGTTGAAGAAGGAGGACAACGTTGATGATACACCACACCTAGCTTAAATCGCTCTATAGAAGAAGACATGTCATCAAAAGCGGGAAGAAGAGTAATAGGAGTATCAGAAATAACCTGAGACTGAAAGAAATATTTATTTTCGAAGAAAATCACATTCTGGGAGATTTGGAATTTGTTTGCATGAGCATCATAACAAACAAATCCTTTTTGAGAAGGACTATATCCCCTAAAGGCACACGTGACAGACTAGGCAGCAAGCTTGTGACACTCAACAGGTGGTAGATGAACAAAACAAACACACCCAAAAGTATGAAAGGATTGATACTTAGGAGATATGCCAAATAATCGAAAATGGGGAGAATCATAACTTAGAGTGGCAGTAGGCAAACAATTGATCAGATAGACAGCAGTAGAAAAAGCTTCTACCCAGAACTTAAAAGGTCCAGAAGAATCAATCAACAAAGTATGAAGGACATCTAAGAGATGACGATTCTTACGCTCAGCGACTCCATTTTGTTGAGGGGTATAAGGACAAAAATGCTAGGAAATGATCCCCTTTTGCTGAAGAAAAGTATGAAAAGAATGAGACATGTACTCCCCCTCTGAGTCAGAGGGCAAAGTTTTGATACAAGTACTGAATTGTGTCTCGACAAACGCAACAAATATTTGAAAGACAGAAAACACGTCAGTTTTAGAGCCGAGAAAATATATCCAAATGATTTGACTATAATCATCAATAAACATCACAAAATAACAATACTGACCATAAGAAATAACAGGACTCACACCCTAAACATCAGTATGCACAATCTCAAAGCAATTAGAAGCACGAATACCATGCGCAGGAAAAGGTGAAGTTTTACTTTTACCAAGACGACAAGTAGCACAATCAAAAGATACAGGAGAAGAAGAAAAGGAATCTTTATTGCCCAAAAAACAATGTTTCATAAGATGAGCCAAGCCAACAGAATTAGGATGACCCAATTTCTTATGCCAGACTTCATTATTATTGGCAGTAGATGTACAAGCAAAAGAAACAATAATAGGAATAGAAAACTGTAAAGGAAATAAACGTCGCAATCACTGTCCCTGACACCTGATTCTGCACAAGACAACCACCACGAGAAAAATGAACATCGCAGTTATTATCTACCAATTGTCCAACATAAATCAAATTGGTAGACATTCCAAGAGAGACAAAAACGTCACGAAATGAAGAGCCGAAATTACCAACAGCAGTAATTGGAAGAGTACTATCATCAACAATCTGAATATTTTGTGTGCCTATATACTTACGAACACCATGGAGACCCGTCATATTACCAGTCATATGATTAGAAGCGCCTGAATCAACAATCCAAGAAGTTGAGTTAGTAGTCGTACCTTGCAGGCCTAAGGCCGTAAAAGCAAATACAATCATCTGTTGGACCATTGCTAGTGTGAGAACAGACGAATCAGAGCTTACAATGGGTGGTGCAGAAGAAGAAGAAGAGGACTGAACAGCAGCTTGAAAAGCTTGGGATTGGCGATTTTGAGGCCACACTTGACAATCTTTGATGATATGGCCTTCTTTCTTGCAGTAGTTACAAACTTTCTTAGGACAGTTACGAGCAATATGACCAAACTCCTTGCAATTGAAACTCTGCAACTTGTTCCTCCCTCTCCCTTGTGCTACATATGCTACATTCACAGCCTCAGAAAATACCTTCTTATAAGTCATACCCATCTGAGGGGACACCGCTGTTCTTCACGCAATAAATCTCCCAAACAAATATCCAAATAAGGAACCGGATTATGGTTCAATAAACAGGCTCGAACAAACTCAAATTCAGGTCAGAGTTTCATCAAAAACTGATTGTGTTGACTCTCAGCATGAACCACTTGAAGAGCCGCGAGTGCCCTGGGAGGAACCTTAGAATGAACAATAGCAGAATACTCACTCCAAAGATTAATAAAACCAAAATAAAATTGTTCAGTAGGTAAATTACCTTAACTGTAATTACTAATTTCCAACTCTAATTGGAACTTCCGAGCACTGTGATCTTGGTGGTAAATACTGTGGAGATAATCCCACATAGCTTGAGCCGTAGTAAAACAGCGAAGATTGGTCACAAGGTTCTCAATCGTCCCCAAAAGCCAAGAGATCACCTTAGTATCCTTGACCTCCCATTGTGCAAATTCCTTTTCATCAATAGGAACTTGAGCAAAACTATCAATATGATTTGATAAATCATTCCCTTTCAAGAACATTTTAAATTGGAATTTCCAAGTAGAGAAATTCTTTCCGGTAAATCGAACAATAGTATTTTCAATACACATGATGAAAGGCACTGCCCTGTGTGAAAAACTACGCAGCAGAGGAAGAAACACAGCACCTTCGTCGATCACACCAGGAGGAGTCGAAGCTGCTGACCACCACAGAAACTGCCAACAGCCACAAAGATGCGCAACCACCACGAGAAAAAACACCGAGATGAGTAGCCTGCAACGAAGGATAGCATGCGCAACTAAAAAAATTCCAGCAGCCCCAAACAAAACTCAAAACCACCAAAGTGGACACCACAGAGAAGGCAGACGCCCACGAAAAGCAAGAAAGAACTTGCTGAAACTGAGAGAAAGGAAAAGAAAGAAAAAAAAAACAGCGATGAGAATCGCACCGAGTGATTAAGACCAAAACAACGGAATCAGAAGAGGGGCTCTGATACCATGTTAATTTTGGTCTGAATGCCCTTTCCATCAGGTTTGCTTTCATTATATAGAAGAGATTTACATAGTTGTTGCCTGGTTTTCAGCACTTAAATGCTGCCAGATTTTCAGCATTATTTACAGCCTAATCAGCATTATTTACAACCTAACTGCCTGCTTTTCAGTACTTAAATGCTGCCAGATTTTCAGCATTATTTACATCCTAATTGCCTGCTTTTCAGTACTTAAATGCTGCCAGATTTTCAGCATTATTTACATCCTAATTGCCTGAATTATCTCTGTTAACAAATATTAGCCTCAGTTATAATAAAGAAGCAAAGCAAAGTCATTTGTTCTAATGTCCTTAAAGCCTGATAACATCCTTGAAGTCGTAAAATTACTGTATCTAACAGTTTTAGCGTACAGTTCCTGTTAGTTCAAATAGCATAACAACATTAAAACAACTGTTACAGCTGAATTTAGTTATTCTAGGAAAATTGTTTACTTTTGAGATACCTCCCCAGCCAGCTCTAATGGCATGATGCAGCGATCCTATTCAATCAGCATCAAGCAAGGAATTTTTAGTTGATGATTCTTTATTGGGTTGTTAAGCAGTCCAATTAATATATTAACATTAATATTAGAGCAAGGCAGGATTCCGGAAAACTAGACTGATCCTAACAAACAATTCTGCAGAGTAAACCTAAGATCTAACCTTTTTTTTTTCCCAAAATCAATGGCAACCAGTACATTGATGAAATCCTGCCCTTCAAACCAAAAATACAAGGCGTCTATTAAGAGTTGTCTCTGCCCCTTCAAAAGCTCTATGGTTTGTCAGTTTCTCTATCCAAATCATCCAGAAAATAGATAAAGGAATTAGTTCAGCAGTCTCCTTTCTTTCTTTATATGTCCAGAAGACCCTCCAAATGCACAATTTGCCCAAAACAGAACCTGCTGCCCCCCATTGAACCCTCAACGTGACCAAAGCACTGTCCCAGAGGTTTCTTTACCATTTGCACAGAAGAAACAACGATGAACAGTCTCATTCTCCCTCTTGCATAGAAAACATCTATTCACCATCATAATGCCTCCAGCAAATTATGAATTGTCCAAATCATTCCTAACCAGCTTCCCAAGCTACCGAACAAAAAACACACACAAACACACATTTTAGTAAAAGCATTTGTCTTGCAAATGGCCTTCCAATGAACAACATCTTTTGTCAATGATCCAAAGGAAAAATTTAACCTCATAAAATTTCTCACTTTATTTCAGCTTCCCTATTCAATGTTAGAATTTTACCACACAAGCATTCAAAAAACTTACAGAAATTTTCCAGCTATCAGTCTCAAGCCCTACTCAGAAAAAGGAACATACTGCATCATGCCTCTCTCTGAAACATGCAAACATGAAACGTGAACTCAAAAAGCATCCTTTCCCTCTTCCCAAAGTAAACAGCTCAGGAAACAGCCTCTTTAACAGATAATCTTCACTAGCAATCATGCCAAGAAAACCAACTCTCTATTGCCCACTGCAACTAACTTGTTTAAAAAAAAGAAAGAAAAGGCATTCCACCCTTTCCTAAAGTTTTTCCACAACCCCACCAGATGAAAAGGATCCCATCTGTAATCCATGCATTATAATATATCCCATGCTTTGCTACTTAAACCACTCTCCAAAGATCTTCCTTATCCATCATCAATCTGTATAACCATTAGCCCAACAAAACATAAAATTGATTAAGCTCTCACTACCAATCCTCCCTTAGAGGTTGTTTCACGAGCTCCCGCTGCACCAACTAGCATTTAAACTCCTCCACTGCCCAATAAAACCCTCCTCTGAGTATCTTCCTCAGCAAACCCACACTCTTCCATCACTGATGGAACTATTCATGCTGCATAAAAGACAGTTGGGTCAAGCACTACATAGATACTATTCCTCAATTACACTATAACCCCCCCCCCCCCCATAAGTCTAACACCACAGAGCTTTGGAATTAACTTAGATTACACAATATTAGTCTAAAATGCACACCCAAAAAAGGAACAGAGAAAAAAAAACTAATAATAATCAGGGAAGTGCCACTTCATGAGAGTAACTAAACAGAGGGAAAAGCATAAAAGACAACAGTTGACAATACATGATTATGAATCCCAGCAAATATTAAAGATAAAAACCAATTATAACAATTAGGAGGATGGCATAAAATACCTTCCAATGATGCAAGAGAACGCAAGACTAGTGTATAATATGCAGGCATGCGGAAATGATGTTTGAAGGCTACAGACCAGATTTTTCCAAGTACCTTCAGGAAAGGGAAATGCAGTAATATCAGCCAATTACGAATGTATGGCTGGAGAGATGTCACATTCCGAATATAAATTTAAAGAAAGCGAAACGAAAATGCATTGATTACAATCTAAATCTTATCCATATGTCAAATAAAACCAGAAGAGTGGATTTTTTAGAATCATAATTACCAGAATTATGAGGGAAAGAAAGGTAAAACATATGAAAGCTGGCATTTTGCGTCTGGTATCAAGGTATTCCATAGCAACAGTTGTTGCACATAAAATTTGAACCACAATTGGTGACAGGTGGGAGATCAATGGACAATCAGAAACCCATAAATTTATTTTCATTTGGTTAGAACTTGTGGTTTCTTTCCATATTTTAAAAGAGAGTATATTATAAGTATATAATCCAAAACAATGTTATTTTAATGACTACAATCATGTAGTCAAACACATTCTGATACAAAATCTTTCCTTGGGTGGAGCCTCCAACGTGGAAATCCTCATTAATTCATGCAAAATTAATGCTTGAATGTAACAAGACAAAATCCCAGTAAGTTCCCTGTCCTCAACAATAGTTTCATTATGACACAATTCTCACCCTGCTGAACTTGACATCGGGGATTCCATCCTTAAACTCTACCTCCCCCAAGGCATCTTCAAGTTCCTGAAACAGTAATTGAGCTCCATTTTAGCATAAACAGAGGAATTTAACAGGCTGCGGTCCATGAGAAAATTAGATCAGACATACTTGCCTTAACCCAACACAAGCATAAACTACTTAACATGAAGTAGAGTGTAACTCACTTCCCACTCTTAATAGACTCATCACTCGGTAACATGAAAAACAAAAATAATACAGAATCGATACCATGGTAACACGCCGAATATTAGTCCCTGGCCTTACAACATCCATTTCAGACAAAGCACGAACAAGAGAGGCCCAATCCCCATTCACTATATGCACTATGGATGCAAGCATTGCAAATTGATGTTTCTTTTCCATTCGACAGACAAGACCAAAATCCAGAAACCTAGCAAGGAAATCACAAAAAAGAGGTTTAAAAAAGTTAGCTATAAATGCAATAAACCAACCAGCATATTTATAAACTAATGGTAAACAGAATTTACCAGAAGAAGAAGAAGAAAAAGAAGGCAAGGCAAATACCCTATTTCCCCTGCATCTGTGTAACGCAAGTTTCCAGGATGTGGATCAGCATGTAGCAAGCCAGTTTCAAGCAGTTGAATCAGTGAAGCTTCCACGCCTTTGCTAACCTAGAATAATTGAAGACAATGATTTTCTAACACTCCCAAGCATATTATTATTCTCGCTATTTTCATAATGCTCAATTCTTTGGATTAAGCCCTAATATAGAAATTGCATTCTCAATATGGTCTCAACTAAGCTTTAAATCAATATTTTGTGTTTTTCATACGCAAAATCCAGCTTCTCCATTCTCTTCTATATCAATAGCTTGTATCAATATTTGCTTGCCGTGCTTTCTCTCACTATATTGATCATTCAGGCCATAACCCACCCACCCCTCCCCCCCCCCCCCCCCCCCCCCCACGCACAGGTTCCATTACTCCTAAGGATCTTAAACTTACAAAGCTTTTAAAATCTCAATTGAAATCCAAACACTTTCAACATTAATATAGGCTTCATACACAACCCAAATTAAAGCTTTTCACAAAGTAAAAAATAACTGCGATCCTTGAATACATACCAGATCAAGAAGACATCCCTTAGCATCAAGTTGCTGGCTTTTTGATAACAAAGAGCCATGATTTACAAAACTTCCTGTAGATACAAAAAGTAAATCACTTGGATTCTTGCCGACGATCCACTCCATGGTGAGCACTCTTTTACAGCTTAAATGATGAAAGACTTTTGGAATACGAATAAATGGAAAAGGGGAGTGAACTTCCTGCCATAAACAAGTATTCAGTGAGAAGAATCATAGGATTAAGTTTCTTTAATCATGAAATGCATGATTAATGTGTGTGTGTGTGTGTGTAAAAGAGAGAGAGAGAGAGAGGCGGGGGAAGCTACCCCCAATTGTGTCAACCAGTTAAGTTTGATGGAGAACCTTATGTCCAAGACACTCGAGGGATTAAACCATAAAAACTCATACATATAATTCAACCCCAAATAAATCTCTCACAACTAGATATTGATAAGGTCAAGGTACTTAGGATTTGAGCAAAATCCTAGATACCAGTTTCCTAAAGTGAATAATACTCTAAAATAATAGATACCTTACATCATAAAATCCAAAAGAATAAAACTATAATAACTTCCAATAAAAATTCTAAATTTCAAATATTTTGCACAATTCTTGATCCTGGGCCTTTGAGCTGAACTAGTATCATCATAAAATCATTATCCTTGGTTAGAAAAAATTTGTATTTGAATTTTAAATTTTGAAAGAATTGAAGAACGAAGCAGACAATTCACATATTCAAACTAAATTGAATTTTATGTAGTAAGAGTTTTTTGGGAAAAATGAATCCCACACACGAGATCTCATTCATGTCTTCGATTTTAAACTCAATGAGTAGTGCCTTCTTGAAATGGCTTTGTCACCATCAGTTTTCTCCTTCAACGCAGATTCCAATATTGGCACTTCCATCAATTTTTCTTGAGCTTGTCTTCTATCCCAGCTGGTCACAGCTCGGGTGTAACACTAGCTCTCTTATCATTACCTCAAACTTCTCGTTTTTTCCCTTCCATATGACTAATAATCCCTACTCCTTTAAGCCCTTTAGATTGTGTCCATACACTAAAGTAAATTACGTCCTTCTTTGAATATCCAATATGCGTGGACTAGAGAAAACACTATTGTCTAACCTCTTTGTAAAATTCTGTACGACATGTCTCCAGAAAACAGGATCAAACTAAGCCTTGATCAGTATGACTTTTTGTTGGGTGGGCTGACACTTTACTTGCGCTAGATGGGTATGGGTAAACGGGTGGAGCTGATTTTTTAGTTCATGCCTCAGGGTTAGTTCCAGAATAGGGAATAAAAATGAGCCTCAGCTTTTCTTGAGGTAGGCCAAGTTAAAAAGCAAAGCAGAGAGGAAATTCGGTTTGGTAAGTTCGGTCAGGAATGAGGGATTAATACTTTAGCCTTGGCAAACACAATGATATGTGGATATCGTCAAGAATGAGAGAAGAAGAGCTGGGGAGGTAATCAACATCTAGGGAGAAATATGCAGGGAAGCACGTTCCTGCAGCAGCAACAGCACTAGTAAATGATGATGACAAGGATAGATTTCCATTCATGCAATGACCCCCTTGACTTTTGACTAGTTTGAGAAATCAACTTCAAAGGCCAAGGCATTGATTGGGTTTAATTGAGCTTCAATCAGAAGTTTAAATGGAGGCCTGGCCTGTATGGATGGGTCAACATTTAAATTTAGCTTCTATCAGACATGATGAGGAATGAAAAGGAGTTGGACGATCACATTAGCGGAAGATTCATATTTTAAGATTCAATTTTACTGGATTGGGTTTGTTTTGATAATTTGGTTATTTTCTAATTTGTGATCATTTTGTTCTTAGGGTTTATTGTTGCCTATAAATATAAGATAATGCAATACTGAAATAACTTTGACTGAATTATTAAAAACCTGCCTACTAATCTCTTCTCCTCCTCAGTCCTCGCACCCATTCTCCCTCAATTCTTGCCTCCTCTCCTTATTTCTCCTAAATCTCCCCGGGATCAGAGCGAAACTACATGAAGCAATCATTTTTTTTCTCTTCCTTTGGAAATTCCACCTCTACCAAACCCCTTCAATTCTGCCACATCAAACCCCTTCTCAACTAAAATCTATCTTTGCGGCCTTTAAATCACTGGCATCATCCTATCTTAATCCCTCAAACCCAATTTATCCCTAGATACACCTTCAATCCATTCACAATCACGACAAGACTAAGGATATAACTTTAACCAGAGTTTCAAATTTCCTTCAACCTAGATATATACCCAACATTCCCATTGAATTAAGAAGGAAAGGAAAATTTCGATGCTGCCAAAAAAAATTTCATGCTGTCCTCCCCAAGCAATAGTCCATCTGTTAAGAATTTCACTTATGAATTTGTCAAACATTGTAAAAATATAGTGGATGACGAGTGCTTACAAACATGGTTGGGTCCAAGATCCAATAGGCTTAAACTTTTTAGGTCAAATTGGTGCTCACCCACGGATATCAAGCTTGCCCATGAGAACTCCCTCAGTCCTAACAAGTGGCATCAGAGTCGATGGTTCGAATTGGGCTCAAGTGTTCGTGCATGTGTTCATACGTGTTGCTGCCAAAAATTTTTCATGAGAATTTGGATCAATCACAACTTTGATCACCTGCCAAAAATAAAAGAAAAACAGCTTTGAGGACTCAGGGTGTACTCCGGGGGATCACTCTGATGCCTAAGTTAGGGAACCTAGAAGGATTGTATGTTTGCACTAGTAAAAGTATGGATGAGAATGAGATAAGATGAGACATTTTACCTTTCTTAGGGGGTCCTTTTTTGTAGGCATTCAAGAGACCTCCCTATTGATTTCCCTACTAATGGATCACAAGTGTTACATTTCAGATAGATACCCAGAGAGTAAAGATTGGTGTGCTAACCTCTTGCTTTAATTAACGAACATTACCTTCTTCCCATAATCCCTTGATGTCTTGTCATTTTTTTGGTCTTGCATTAGTT
This sequence comes from Malania oleifera, assembly GCF_029873635.1. NCBI lineage: Eukaryota > Viridiplantae > Streptophyta > Magnoliopsida > Santalales > Ximeniaceae > Malania > Malania oleifera. The sequence continues at coordinate 14,092,841 of NC_080426.1, forward strand.
AATGGCAAGTTTAATGCCAAGGTCTCTTTTAGGTTATATCAATACGGATGTTTATCCCGTAAAAGAGGACTAGGGGATTATATGGATGCTAATCCCATAGATGAGTGGACTCCCATGGTTGAGCAATGGCTCCTAGTTGGTTGCATGACAAGTAATGACTTTTGTTTAGAGGGGAGTGGTTGGAACTCACGGGTGAATGGGAGATTGTTGAGAATTCCACTTGTGAATCTGTCCCACATTAGACAAATATAGTGGATGATAAGTACTTATATACATGATTGGGCCCAAGACCCAATAGGCTCAAGCTTTTGGGTCAAGTTGGCATTCACCCATGGATGTCAAATCTGGCCATGAGAACTCCCGAGGTCCTAGCACCATCGTTGCTATTTAAGCCATTGTAGTGTCACTCTACAATCACCATCATTTGTTCCATATTGTCATCATTCAAATATTTGTTGCTGCACTCTTCTGCCGCCATGAGCACCTTCCTCCATCACAGCCTTTGGATTACTATGTTGCTTCAACATCACCACCACCTCATCTTTGTTGACTGACTTTGAGTAGCTACTTCCAGTTGATGATGCCACCATTGTCACTATTTGATGATGCCACCATCGCCAATCAGCCTCCATGCCTCATCATCACCCCGCCTTGCCATCATCACACCATCACCTTTCCTCTTTGAGTCTTCAACACCATTGACCGAATAGGCTTCCATGCCTCATCACCACCTCATCATCACCCATCCTTGCCATCATCACACAGTCACCTTTCCTCCTGGAGTCTTCAATCACTCGTTCTCACTATAATCTGGTCATCACTCTAAATCCTTTCTCTTCACCGCCACCATGCCACCTGCAAATAGTTGGTGTTTGAAATGAAACCCTAGTTCCCCTTCATTCCCCCTCCCCCAGATCAACTTAGATCTGCATTTCAGATCCGAGTGACCTTATCCAAATCCATAACACTTCTAAACTGCTGGTCCAACAACAAACAATGAACTGGCTAGTTTGACAGTCTGGACTAGTCCAAACCAACCAACATGGGGGAAGAAAAACAAAATCAAAATTTCTTGGTATTCTCAAAATCTTTGAGGACTTTGCGTCAGTAGGAACAACAATTACATTTGACTACATTAACTAGAAGAGGTAGCCTTCATACCTGAAATCAAGTTTATTATTTTTATCCAATTGATGAGTCACATAAATCTATGCATGGAGTCCTGTTCAAGTTCTAGTTTCCCCCAAGAAACAAGTGTCTGTTCCTTGCTTGTTTTGGGTCTTAGTTCTTTGAATCTCCTTGATCCCCCAAAAAAATTACAAATGTCCTTTAATTTCTTTATATATGTGATTAATCAAGGGTAATTATTGTCTTGATGATCACCTTTGTAGATCCCAAGATTGATATTATAAGGATTGTTACAGTTAGGTGGTTCTTGAGAAGGAAGGAGAGCTTTGTTGTGCAAAGTAACAAGCGTACTGGAGAGAGCCTAGAGAGGAGAGTTAGGCAATTCCCGAGAAGCTCAAGCACGGATTGTGGTGGATGAAGGAATTCTGATGGATATAGGAGTTCCTTGAACTAGTGGAAATCCAAAGTGGAGGGAGAGAGAGAGGGAGAGAGAGAGAGATGGTTCCAATCTCTAAAGCCGAAAAAAGTCCCCTCATGAATAATCAGGGGTATTTATAAAGGGGAGACAAAATGCTACAAGGTCCCTCATCTTCCAATAATAGATTGACACATTGCATATCAATTAATGAAAATAACTAATGGTTCGAAAGAGAAGAAAGAAAGGAAACACGTGTTACTATTGACACGAACAATTGAGCAACTTAAGAAAAGGAGTAAGGGGTAAGAACCCACTTAGAGAACCCTAACTCAAGCCACCACGTCTAAACTCCCTAGAACATCCCAAGACCGGGATTGGTAGAGACCTGTTAAAATGTCAACCTAGAATATCTTTGTAAATAAAACAAATTAGGAAAGTGAGTAATTAGTGAGTAATTATGGGGGATTTGATTTCATTTAATAGGAAATTATTTCCTTGATTAGAATAGGTTATTGTATTATATATTGGATTGTACGAAGGAACAAAATTATGAAAGAAATATTTTTTTCCAATCTTTTCTTCTTTTATGGTATCAGAGCCAAGGTTTCTTAAACCCAGCTAAAACAATGGCTAACAGCAGAGACTCTATCTCCTCTGCAAACATCACCGGTGATTCAGAGGTTACATCCGGTGGGAGTACGAATGATAACACAATTTTTCCATTCTCACTGGAAAAATTAAACGGAAAAAATTTCCGTGAATGGGCTCAATCCATTAAACTAGTAATTGAGGGAAAAGGAAAACTTGGTTACCTTACCGGTGAGCGAAGGAAACCAGATCCATCCGACGCCATCGCCTTGCAAAGATGGAGGTCCGAAAATTCCATGGTCACTGCTTGGCTCGTCAATTCAATGCAACCATCAATCGGAAAAATTTATTTGTTTTTGCCGACGGCGAAGGAGGTCTGGGAAGCCGTACGTGAGACGTACTCCGATGGCGAAAGTTACTCTCAAATCTTCGACATCAAGACACGATTGTGGCAGATGAGGCAAGGCGAGAGAGGGGTTACCGAGTATTTCATGGAGATGAGTCATCTCTGGCAGGAGCTCGATCTGAGCATTGACGAAGAGTGGGAGTGCTCCGGCGATAGCACTCGAGACCGAAGGAGGCTCGAAACGAGAGGGTCTTCGAGTTTCTTGCCGGCCTGAATCGAGAGCTCGACGATGTGAGGGGACGGATCCTTGGCCGGCGCCCTCTCCCTTCAACCCGACAAGTTTTCGCAGAGGTCAGGCGTGAGGAGAATAGGAGACGGGTAATGTTGTGACCCCAAAATGATTCCGCTGGGCTGGACCCGGCTGCACGTGGATCTGCCCAAAAATTAGATGGGCCGCACACCGGGCCGGACGCATCAGCCCTTACATTAAAAGGCCCAGGAGGACCTAGTCAACAGCCACAAAGAGGTAAAATGTGGTGTGAACATTGTCGAAAAACAGGTCATTCAAAAAATACCTGCTGGGAGATTCATGGAAAACCGGCAAACTGGAAACCGAGACAATACCACAAAAATCGTGGGTACCAGGCCAACACTGGCGGGTCAAATGAAAGATCACAAGGAGAGAACAATGATACCCCATCCAGCAGTGTATTTAGTCCTGAACAGTTGGATCAGTTATATAAGATGTTTTCATCAATGCAAACCTCGGGTCAGTCTTCCTCTGGTTCTCTGGCTCATCAAGGTAATCATCTGACGGCTTTAAAAACCACATCTTGTTACAAATGCCCTTAGATAATTGATTCAGGTGCGTCCGATCATATGACTGGGTCATATCAATATTTTTCATCCTATTCCCCATATGCCGGGAATTTGAAGGTAAAAATTGCAGATGGATCTCTCTCACCAGTTGCTGGAAAAGGAAGTATTCGCATATCTGATTCCTTAACTTTACAATCAGTCTTACATGTCCCCAAGTTATCCTGCAATTTGTTATCTATCAGTCAGTTAACAAAAGACTCAAATTGTTTCGCTAAATTTGTTTCCTCCCATTGTGTTTTTCAGGACCTATCATCGGGGAAGACGATTGGCACTGCTAAAGCGTATGAGGGACTCTACTACTTTGAGGAGGCAAGTTTGAGTGAATTATGTAATACTGCAATTTGTGATTCTGCATCTACTTCTAAAAATAGTGAACCTTTGTTATGGCATTCACGGATGGGTCATCCCAATTTTCAGTATTTAAAACGTTTGTTTCCTTCTCTTTGTTATAAAATGGCTTTTGAGTTTCAATGTGAAGTATGTGAGCTTGCTAAACATCGTCGTACTTCGTTTCCATCATCCATATACAAACCATCTCGCCCATTTGCAATATTTCAGAGTGATGTATGGGGTCCCTCACGTTCCCTAAATCGCACCAATACAAAATGGTTTGTGACCTTTATCGATGATCATACTCGTTTTGTTGGGTCTACTTACTGAAAGACAAAACTGAAGTCCGTTCCATTTTTATCAATTTTCATACCATGATTCATACACAGTTCCAGACTCATATTCAAATCCTACGTACTGATAATGGTACGGAATATTTCAATACCATCCTGGGAACTTATCTTCGAGATCATGGGATTGTTCATCAAAGTTCTTGTGTAGATACCCCTCAACAAAATGGGGTTGCTGAATGAAAAAATAGACATATACTTGAAGTCGCCCGGGCTTTAATGTTTACCACCCACATGAAACATTATTTTTGGGGCGATGTCATCTTAACAGCCACACATCTCATTAATCAAATGCCAAGTCGAGTACTCTCATTTGTCACTCCTCTACAGAAATTTCAGGAAAACTTTCCTAACTCTCGTCTCCCTTCCAGTCTCCCACTGAAAATTTTTGGCTGTACTGCATTTGTCCATGTCCATGCACACCACCGCGATAAATTGGATCCTCGTGCCATTAAATGTGTTTTCATTGGTTATTCACCTACCCAAAAAAGCTACAAATGCTATGACCCGATCTCAAAACGACTGTTCGTTAGTCTTGATGTTACCTTTTTTGAAACCACTCCTTATTTCTCAAAGCCCTCTCTTCAGGGGGAGAAATGGAGGAGTGAAGATCGGTTCTTTGATCCTTTTACTATTGAATCTGAATCTGCAATTACTCCAGTTACTTCATTCTCTGACCCGTCTATTGACCCGCCTATTGAGTCTTCCATTACAGTACTTCCTGGTCTGCCAAACACAACTGAACACTTACGCTCAGGGGGAGATGCAGGAGAACAAAACAACGCAGACATACTGGTTTACTCAAGAAAGCCGAAAACAAAGGAGAAGGAGAACCTCATATCTGAAGCACCAAGATCGTTGGACCCGGTGATGGCTCCGAATAATCATGATCTGGTAATTGAGTCTTCTTCTGACAATCCTGCACCTGATGATATCAATCTACCTATTGCAATCAGAAAACAAACCAGGTCATGTACTCAATATCCTTTGTCGAAATACATGTCTTATAAAAGCTTGTCTACAGGATATCGTGCATTTGTCTCTAATCTGGACAGGACGAAAGTACCAAAAAACATTCAGGAAGCTCTAGAAATACCAGAATGGAGAGAGGCAGTCTTGGAAGAAATGCGAGCCTTAGAAAAAAATGGAACTTGGAAGTTGACAAATCTACCGAAAGGGAAGAAGCCAGTAGGTTGTAAATGGGTTTTCACAGTGAAATGTAAATCTGATGGAACAGTTGAAAGATATAAAGCCAAACTTGTTGCAAAAGGCTTTACACAGACCTACGGCATTGACTATACTGAGACATTTGCACCAGTGGCAAACTTAAATACATTTCGGGTTCTCTTATCCCTGGCAGCCAATTTAGATTGGCCACTACAACAGCTTGATATCAAAAATGCTTTCTTAAATGGAGAATTAGAAGAGGAAGTTTACATGACTATACCACCAGGATTCAGTAGAACAGGTGAAGAAAACAAAGTGTGTAAACTAAAAAAATCGTTATATGGCCTCAAACAATCTCCAAGAGCGTGGTTCGACAGATTCGCAAAGGTACTCAAGAATCAAGGGTATCGACAAGGGCAATCAGACCATACACTATTCTTCCAACAGTCTGAAGGAGGTAAGAAAACAATTCTAATAGTGTATGTTGATGATATAATTCTTACTGGTGATGATACTGTAGAAATGGAGAGATTGAAGAAGGTTCTGGCTACTAAATTTGAAGTTAAAGACTTGGGACAGATGCGGTATTTCCTGGGAATGGAAGTGGCAAGAACAAAAAAGGGGATTAGTGTTTCGCAGCGAAAGTATGTTACTGACCTCCTAGTTGAAACTGGCATGCTAGGGTGTAAACCCAGCGAAACCCCGATAGAAACAATAAAGAGGGTTGAAGATTGTGGAAAACCAGTAGAAAAAGAGAGGTATCAGAGATTGGTTGGCAAACTGATCTACCTATCACATACTCGACCAGATATTGCATTTGCAGTTAGTGTAGTAAGCCAACACATGCACTCACCAAAGGAAGTTCACTTCAATGCTGTATACAAGATCCTTAGATACCTCAAGGGATCCCCAGGAAGAGGACTCTTCTTCAAGAAATGTGAGAGCAAGGAAATAGAGATCTTTACAAATGCAGATTGGGCAGGATCAGTGGAAGATAGAAGGTCCACCACAGGATATTGTACATTCGTTTGGGGAAATCTCGTGACTTGGAGAAGCAAAAAACAGAATGTGGTGGCTCGTAGTAGTGCTGAAGCTGAATTTAGGGCAATTGCTCAAGGGATTTGTGAAGGATTGTGGTTACGAAAACTATTGGAGGAATTACGGGTACCGGTGAACCTTCCTATCAAACTCTACAGTGACAATAAGGCAGCTATTAGCATCTCTCTTAATCCAGTCCAACATGACAGGACTAAACATGTGGAGGTAGACAGACACTTCATCAAGGAAAAAATTGAAGAAGGAGTTATATGTATGACTTATGTACCAACCAAGGAACAAACTGCAGATATTCTCACTAAAGGCTTGGGACGACAGAGTTTTGAAGATCTTATTAACAAGTTGGAGATGATTAATATTTATGATCCAACTTGAGGGAGAGTGTTAAAATGTCAACCTAGAATATCTTTGTAAATAAAACAAATTAGGAAAGTGAGTAATTAGTGAGTAATTATGGGGGATTTGATTTCATTTAATAGGAAATTATTTCCTTGATTAGAATAGGTTATTGTATTATATATTGGATTGTACGAAGGAACAAAATTATGAAAGAAATATTTTTTTCCAATCTTTTCTTCTTTCAAGACCCCACAACATAGAGTCTTAGTGTTAGATATATGTATTAAAAAATGGAAGAAAAAGGATAAAATATACTAGTGTAAGAGAACTAGGTGGTGGAACCTAAAGGGAGAAAATATAATAAAATTTAAAGATAAAATTATTAAATATGGGGATTGAACTATAGAGGATGGGATAGATACAAATACTCTTTGGAGTAGATTAGCTAGCTCTATTAAAAAGATAGCAAAAGATATTTTAGGTGAATCAAGGGGAAGATTCTCAAATAGCAAAGAAAGTTGGTGGTGGGATAAAGATATCCAAAAAGTCGTAAAGACAAAGAATTTGGTATAAAACGTAGCAAAAATGTAGAAACATTGATAACTTTGAAAAGTATAAAGAGACGAGAAAAGATGCAAAAAAAGGCCATTAGTTAAACTAAACACAAATCATTTAATAGTTTGTATGATAGATTAGATACCAAAAAAAAAGGGAAAGAGATATTTAAACTTGCTAAAGCTAAAGAAAGGAAAAGTAAGGACTTAGGAAATGTAAAATGTATAAAAAGTGAGCATGATATTGTCTTGATTAAGGACGAAGGCATAAAAGATAGATGACAAAGTTACTTTAGTAAGTTGTTTAATGAAAACAAATAAAAGGCTCAAACTTAGAATTGACAAATGAGAAAAAAACTAAAAATATAAGATTTATTCACAAAATTAGAGTTAATGAAGTTAAGTTTGCACTAAAAAAGAGAGTTAGGACCGGATAACATCCAAATTGAAGTTTAGAAATGCTTAGGTGATAACAGAATTATATGGTTAACTAATTTATTTAAGACAATTATAAAAAATAAGAAAATGCTAGATGAATGGAGGAAAAGCACTTTAATACCTATATACAAAATTAGAAGAGATGTTCAAAGTTATAATAACTATCGTGGAATTAAACTTATGAGTCATATGATGAAACTGTGGGAAAAGGTAGTTGAACAAAAATTAAGGCTAGAAACGAAGGTCTCTGAAAATCAATTTGGTTTTATGCCTGGGAGATCTACCACAGAAGTTATATATCTTTTAAGAAGATTTATGAAAAAGCTTAGGGAAAAGAAGAGGGACTTACATATGGTATTTATTGACTTAGAGAAAGCATATGATAGGGTACTTAGGAAAGTTCTATTGTGGGTTTTAGGAAGAAAAAAAAAGGTGTATGTAGTAGGTACACTAATGTCATTAAGGATATGAACAATGGAGTAATGACTAGTGTAAGGACTATAAATGGAGAAACTAAAGAATTTCCAATCACTATAGGTGTACATCAAGGATCTGCTTTTAGCCCTTATCTTTTTGCTTTAGTGATGGACCAACTAACTAAGAACATTCAAAATGAGATTCCATGGTGTATGTTGTTTGCAGATGATATTGTATTGATTAATGAAACTAGGGGCGGAATAGAGGCTAAGTTAGAATTATAGAGAGAAGCTTTGGAATCTAGAGGCTTTAGGACAAGTAGAAATAAGACAGAATATATGAAATGTAATTTCAATAATGGTAGGAGGAATATTGGAGACAAAGTTAAACTTGATGATGAAGAAATAAATAACACTTGTAGATTTCGATACCTTGGATCTATTATGCAAGCTGAAGGAGAAATTGAAGATGATGTGATGCATAGAGTTAAAGCAGGTTAGAAATTTGACACCGGCTTGCTCCATAACAACCAAGTGGTGAACTAGAGTGAAGGCCCCCGTAGCCTAGATTGCTAAGCAGGATTCCTCAAGGGGCTTCCTAGGATATTAGGGTTATTTACACTCATAGGTACAATGGAGAAGAGCTTTAAGTGTGCTTAGTTGATCGTAGAATACCCTTAAAATTAAAAGGGAAGTTTTATAGGACGGCTATAAGACCAACTATGTTATATGGATCAGAATGTTGGGCGAAGAAGAAACAAAATATCCAAAAAGTAAAAGTTGCCGAGATGAGAATGTTAGATGGATAAGTGGTACTCTGAAAGATAAATTAAGGAATGAACATATTCGCGATAAGTTAGGTGTAGCTCCTATAGAAGATAAGATAAGGGAGGGACGACTTATTTTGGGCACTTGCAACGTAGGTCACATAGTGCGCCAGTGGGGAAGAGTGAGTTAGTTACTATGGGGGGTAATAGAAAGGATAGGGGCAAACCTAAAATAACGTAAAATGAGATAGTGAAAAAGTATTTAATAGCCCTAAATTTGTCAAAAGAAATGGTCCATGATCGAATAAATTGGCGGAAAATGATTCATGTAGCCAACCCCACCTAGTGGGACTTAAAGCTTGGTTTCGTTGTTGTTGTTGTTGTTGTATGTACATATACGTTCGACATTGATCAATTCTATAATTAAGGGCAAAGTAGTAATTTTGCGCATTTACAATAATCATCAAGAATCTTTTCAGCATTACGTTTATCTTCCTTCCTATCTCGATACTTTAGTCCTCTTCACTTCTTAAATTGGATGATTGACATGGAATATTTCTTTTACTATTATCAACTACCAAATAGCCAAAGTTTTCATATTATTGAAACAATAATATTTGGTTATGCTAAATGGTACTGGCAAGCAATCAAGCAAAATTTAGAAAATTTGATAGGTAGACTATTACTCTCTGGACTAACATGAAACTTCACTTGAAAATTTTTAATGGTTATTTGGTCATTAGCACTACTAGTATGTGTTAAAGAGTTATGTTATTCAGTGTGAGTCAGTAAGGGTATTATGGTCATTGGGATTGTACTTGACATATATTATAAATAGAGGGAGAGACCTATCATTTATGTTAGGTCTTCCATTTTACACAATTATTCAACATGGTATCAGAGCATGATTTTGAGACCTAAACCCTAATTTGTCACAACCACCATCAAAACTAAATCCGCTGCATGGCTTCCATCATAGGAGAACTTCCAGCAACACTATAGCCCTAGAAAACAGCTAGCAGCTGCTGGAAGTCAGACCAGTCGTTGGAAATTTCCTGGGTGATACTACCGGTTGAGGAACATAGAATCTACCATAGATTTTGCAAAAACAACACCTAGTCACCCACAGACACAGCCGATCTGCCCCCCAACTGAAATCCCATCTCCAGACAGTTCCCTACTCGCCCTCACATGCCGGTCAAAGGCTTCCAAGGCCGACCTCACATGCCGATGAGTAAAGTCAAATTCAGGCATGTTTTTTGGCATGAATTCATCCAGCAGTGCTCAAATCCCTTCATAAACATATTTGTGAAGATTTTGGTCCAAAGATCATGCCTTTTTTAATTGCTCATTTGTGGCGCACCCGAGGGATGGTTGTTGTTTGATGCTTCTTGAAGCTGTTTGTCAATGGTTATAGAGTTTATTGGGCTTAAAATAATGGTATTTGCTGTGCTTTTTTTATTTTACGTTGTGTGCTTGTGGTTTGCATCATTTGTCAAAGGTTGTGCGTGTTGGAATGGAGTTGATGAATTCAAAAAACATGTTGTCTGCTGTGTATTTTTTATCTGCTGCTCTATCAAGGTGGTTTCTGTGTTGGGATGGAGTTCCCAAATTCCAAAAGTGTGCCTCCCTTGCCAATTACTTGTTCAAGTGAACAGTATGCTATAACTATCTCAGAGGAGGGGCATTCAAGGTTCCTACAATATCAGGCATTCCAACAAGCATTTCATCATACATTGCATCTTTTTCTTAGAAAAGTAATCATAACATCTGTATGTCATCTGGCATCTCTCCCACTAGTCCCTAGGTTATTAACCCTACTACTATTGACCATGTGAAAAATGTCACCAACTTATTTTCTTCTCCCCAGTATTCTCAAAATCTACCTCAAGTTACCCTTGCTGATGGGTCCACTATTACAGTTAAGGGAATAGGAACAATAAATCCTACTCCCTCCATCTCTTTTTCTTCTGTTTTGTACATTTCTAAATCCCCTTTAATCTCATGTCTATTAGTTAAAATATAAAGTCACTAAATTGATATGTAACCTTCTTTTCTGATTTTGTTCTTCTTCAGGATCTCAAGAGAAGGAATACGATTGGCATAAGACATGAGGCTAGTGGAATTCACTACTTAGTCACTCTCTTCTCCTACTACTTGTAGTGCCGCTACCACACCACATCAATCCATTGTCGCCTTGGTCATCCAGCATTGGACAAGTTAAAACAACTAGTTCCTACTTTGATTTCCGTGTCTAACCTTGACTATGAGTCTTGTCAATTAGGAAAGCATCATCGTGTTCCCTTTGCCTCCAAAGTCAATAAAAGAGTCGTTAGCCTTTTTATGCGAGTCCATTATGATGTTTCAGGTCCTTGTCGTGTCACATCAAAGTCAGGGTTTCAATACTTTGTTACATTTGTTGATGACTTCAAAATGACTCGGTTGTATTTAATGAAAGACCATTCTAAGTTGTTTAATATCTTTTGTGTCTTTGTTTCTTAAACTACTCAGTTTGACATGCCAGCCCGGATATTTCGTAGTGATAATGCTAGTACTCAATTCATTACCTATATGACTAACTCTAGCATGAACCATCAGTCATCTTATGCCCAAACTCCACAACAAAACGGAGTTGCAGAGTGGAACAACAAACATATTCTTGAAGCCACTTGAACCCCATTGCAGCAAATGAATGTCCCCAAAGTTTTTTGGAGTGATGTCGTGCTCACTGCTTGCTCTCATTAATAAAATTCCATCTTCTATCCTTGGGGGTAAAATCCCATATTCAATTATCTTCCCTAAGGCTCCTTTTTTCTCCCTTCCTCCTTGTATATTCGGTCGTGTGTCCTTCATTCATCAGCTAAATCCAAGAAGAGATAAATTGGATCCTCATGCTATAAAATGTATTTTTCTAGGTTATTCCAATACTCAAAAATGATATCGATGTCATAGCCCCACTTTATATCAATTCTTTGTTTTTTTGAGTCTACACTATACTATTCTGATGCCTTGAGTTCTGTTGACCTTGATGAGTCCCTTCCTTTGCCTAGCCTTCTCAATCCTAACTTATTTCATCCATCCAGTCTTCCTACATCTTCATCCAATTTGAGTCCTCGTTGCTTGGATAGTCCCAATCTGCAAGTGTACACACAGCAACTCAAAGTAGGACAGCTTCCTCCAACTTCCACTTCTACGCCTACAATACCCTTGTTACTTGTTAGATGATCCTCTTCCCCAGGTGGTTGAGCCTCCTATTGCTGTTCAAAAAGGCAAACGCATTTGTACCCAACATCCAATCTTTAATTTGGTTTCTTATGATTTCCTACCCATTATGGACGGAGGACTACAATGGTTGAAGAGATGCACATGCTATATGATAATGATAATTGGGATTTGGTACCTCTTCCTTCTGATAAACCTATGGTTGGTTGTCGTTGGGTGTACAATGTGAAAGTCAATCCTGATGGTGTTGTGGCTCGTTTGAGGGGATATAATCAGGTGTACGATTTGGATTATTCAAACATATTCTCTCATGTCGCTAAACTTGTCTTGTTTATCTCTTTTTAGTCACTACTTGTCACTGGTCTCTACATCAATTAGATGTGAAGAATGTTTTCTTACATAGTGATCTTCATAAGAAGGGCCATATGGAGCAACCATCTGATTTTGTTGCTCAGGGGGAGTCAAGCTCGGTGTGTTGGCTTAAGAAATTATTATATGGACTAAAACAATCTCCAAAGCATGATTTGGCTTATTTAGTAGATGGTGTGTAGTAGATCATTCTGTATTTTATCGTCATACTCCATCTTTTGGCAAGATTTTGCTCATTGTGTATGTAGATGACATTCAGATCACTGGTGACAATGATCAAGGCATCCAATACCTAAAGCTTTTCTTATAAAGTAAGTTTCAAACCAAGGGCTTGGAACCATTGAAGTACTTCTTAGGTATAGAAGTATCGAGATTTTCTACGAGAATTATCTTGTCACAGAGGAAGTATGTTCTTGATATTTTATATGAGACAAGACTATTGGGATCCAAAACTATTGATACACCTATGGATCCCAATATTAAGTTAGTGCCAAATATGGGTGATTTGTCGCCTAACCTAGGGCGGTGCTGAAGACATGTAGGAAAGTCAAAATTATCTCATAGTCACTCAACCAAATATATCCTTAGCAACAATTGTTGTGAGTTAGTTTCTCGATTCCCCAAGAACAAGTCACTGAGAGGCAGTAATTCACATTTTAAGATATCTCAAAGGTGCACTAGGGAGAGATCTCTTATATCAAGATTAGAGTCACTCTTGTTAATTTTGGTCTAAATACCCTTTCCATCAGTTTTGATTTCACTATATAGAAGAGATTTACATAGTTGTTGCCTGATTTTCAGCACTAAAATACTGCCATATTTTCAGCATTATTTACAGCCTAATTGCCTGATTTTCAGCACTTCAATGCTGCCAGATTTTAAGCATAATAATTACAGCCTAACCAGCATTATTTACAGCCCACTATTTACAGCCTAATTGCCTGAATTATCTCCGTTAACATCCCCCCTCAAATTGATGCTGGTAAATCAAGAAGCATCAATTTGTCAACCAAGAAATGATGCCAGTGCCGAGAAAGAGTTTTGTGAATATGTCGCAGTTTGACGTTCGATGGAAATGTGAGGAAGAGTAATCACTCATTTGACAAAGGATTCACGTATGGAATGGCAATCGACTTTGATATGTTTCGTACGCTCATGGAAGAAAGGATTAGCGGCGATCAGAATAGCACTAGTATTATCAGCATCAAGAGAAGTGGAATGAAGCTGAGAAAAACCAAGTTCACCCAATAACCCACGAAGCCATGTGATCTCAGAACATGCGGAAGACATAGCACGATACTCAGACTCAGTGGAGGATGTGGAAACTCTGTCTTGCTTCTTACTCTTCCAAGAAATGATTGCATTGCCAAAGAACATGCACCAGCCAGTAACAAAGCGACGAGTATCCGCACATCCGACCCAATCAACATCACTATACCCCACCAGCTGAAAGGAAGATTCCTTAGGAAAGAACAACAAGTGTGTGAGGTGCCCTTAAGATATCGGATAATGCAGCGGACAACAGCTAAATGAAGATGTCGGGGAGCCTGCATAAATTGACTGACTTGCTGCACAGCAAAAGAAATATCAAGACGAGTAATCATTAAGTAGTTCAAACTCCCAACAAGTTGCCGATACAAAGATGGATTTGATAGAAACTCGCCTTACTCTTGACGAAGCTTAAGATTTACCTCCAAGGGATTAAGAACAGAATTACCCGATTAGAGACCAGTCAATGAAATCACTTCCTGCGTGTATTTGTGCTGGTGTAACAACATACCAGTCGGAATAAGCTGCACCTCAAGTCCAAGAAAGTACTACAGGAGACCAAGATCTTTCATGTGAAAAGAGGCCTTGAGATGCTGTTCTAATTGCTTAATTAACTCAGTTACGGAGCTAGTAATTACAATGTCATCAACATATACCAAAAGCAATACAATTCCTCCAGAAGTCTTGCGAAGAAAAAGAGAAGAATCAAATTGACTCTGAGTAAAATGAAAAGCAAGCAGGGTAGAGCGAAATCTATCAAACCATGCACGTGGAGCCTGTTTCAGTCCGTACAAGGATCGACGAAGCCGACAAACCTCTGAGGAAGGTGTAGCAAACATGCCAAGAGGTGGAGACATAGATTTCTTCCTTCAAATCCCCATGTAGAAAAGCATTCTTCAAATCCATCTGCTGGAAAAACCACCCCTGTGACGCAGCAAGAGCCAAGATAATCCGCATAGTAGTCATTTTGGCAACAAGTGAAAAGGTCTCTTCATAATCAATACCATACTCCTGCCGGTTCCCAAGAGCCACGAGACGAGCCTTATATCTTTCCAGTGACCCATCAGACCAAACGTTTACAAAGTACACCCATTTACAACCAATAGGTTTGACACTAGAGAGACAAGTCACATCACAAAATCCCAAATGTGATTATCTTGAAGAGCTTGGATTTCTTCTTGCATGGCCTGCTGCCAACATGCTTGGGTGGCTGCCTGGGCATATGAGTGAGGAACAAAAATAGTGTCAAGAGTGGCAGTAAGCGAGGTATGAGGAAAACCATACCTATCCGGTGGATGTGTAACCCAGGTGGAGCGTCGAAGAACCGCAGAATCATATGACGGATTAGTGTCTAAAGGGGTGTTGAAGAAGGAGGAGGACGTCGATGATACACCACACTTGGTTTAAATCGCTCAATAGAAGAAGACACATCATCAAAAGCGGAAAAAAGAATAATAGGAGTATCAGAAATAACCTGAGACTGAAAGAAATATTGATTTTCGAAAAAAATCACATTCCAAGAAATCCGGAATTTGTTTGCACGAGCATCATAACAAGCAAATCCTTTATGAGTAGGGCTATATCCCATAAAAGCACACGTGACTAACTGGGCAGCAAGCTTGTGACGCTCAATAGGTGGTAGATGAACAAAACAAACACACCCAAAAGTATGAAAGGATTGATACACGGGAGATATGCCAAATAATCGAAATAGGGAGAATCATAATTTAAAGTGGCAGTAGGCAACTGATTGATCAAATAGACAGCAGTAGAAAAAGCTTTTACCTAGAACTTAAAAGGTACAAAAGAATCAATCAACAAAGTACGAAGGACATCTAAGAGATGATGATTCTTATGCCCAGGGACTTCATTTTGTTGAGGGTTATAAGGACAAGAACGCTGGGAAATGATCCCCTTTTACTGAAGAAAATTCTGAAAAGAATGAGACATGTGCGCCCCCCTTGAGACGGAGCGTAAAGTTTTGATACAAGTACTGAACTGTGTCTCGAAAAATGCAACAAATTTTTGAAAGACAGAAAACACGTAAGCTTTAGAGTAAAGAAAATATATCCAAGTGAATCGACTATAATCATCAATAAACGTCACAAAATAGCGATACTGACCATGAGAAATATCAGAACTCACACCCCAAACATCAGTATGCACAATCTCAAAACAATTAGAAGCACGACTACCATACACAGGAAAAGGTAAAGTTTTACTTTTACCAAGATGACAAGTAGCACAATCAAAAGATACAGGAGAAGAAGAAAAGGAATTTTTATTGCCCAAAAAACCATGTTTCATAAGATGAGCCAAAACAATAGAATTAGGATGACCCAATTTCTTATGCCAAACTTCATTATTATTGGCAGTAGCCGTACAAGCAAGAGAAACAACATTAGGAATAGAAAATTGTAAAGGGAATAAACATCCCACTTAAGGCCCCTTCGCGATCACTGTCCCCGACACCTGTTCTTGCATAAGACAACCACCACAAGAAAAATGAACATCACAGTTATTATCTACAAATCGTCCAACAGAAATCAAATTGGTAGATGATCCAGGAGAGACAAAAACATCGCGAAATAAAGAGCCCAAATTACCAACAGCAGTAATTGGAAGAGTACTGCCATCAGTAATATGAATATTTTGCGTGCCTCTATACTTGTGAACGCCATGGAGACCCGTCATATTACCAGCCATATGATTAGAAGCGCCCAAATCAACAATCCAAGAAGTTGAGTTAGCAATCGTACCTTGTAGGCCTAAGGCCGTAAAAGCAAACACAATCATCTGTTGGACCATTGCTAGTGTGAGAAGAAACGAGTTAGAGCTCACAGTGGGTGGCACAGAAGAAGGAGAAGAAGAGGACTAAAGAATAGCCTGAAAATCTTGGGATTGGCAATTTTGAGGTCACACTCGACAGTCTTTGATGATATGGCCTTCTTTCTTGCAGTAGTTACAAACTTTCTTAGGACAGTCATGAGCAATATGACCAAACTCCTTGCAACTGAAACACTGCAACTTGTTCCTCCCTCTCCCTTGTGCTGCTGCGTATGCTACATTCACATCCTCAAAAAATACCTTCTCAGAAGTCATACCCATCTGAGTGGATAACCACTGTTCTTCACGCAATAAATCTCCCAAACAAATATCCAAATAAGGAACCGGATTACGGTTCAATAAACTGGCTAAAACAGGCTCAAATTCAAGTCGAAGTTTCATCAAAAACTGATCGCGTTGACTCTCAGCCTGAACTACTTGAAGAGCCATGAGTGTCGTAGGGGGAACCTTAGCATGAACAATAGCAGAATACTTGCTCCAAAGATTAATAAAACCAGAATAAAATTGTTCAATAGGTAAATTACCTCGACTGTAATTACTAATTTCCAACTCCAATTGGAACTTCCGAGCACTGTGATCTTGGTGGTAAATACGGTGGAGATAATCCCACATAGCCTAAGCCATAGTAAAACAGCAAAGATTGGTCACAAGGTGAGACTCAATCGTCCCCAACAGCCAAGAGATCACCTTAGCATCCTTGACCTTCCATTGTGCAAATTCCTTTTCATCAATGGGAACTTGAGCAGAACTATCAATATGATTTAATTCGATCCCTTTCAAGAACATTTTAAATTGGAATTCCCACGTAGAGAAATTCTTTCCAGTTAATCGAACAATAGTCTTTTCAATAGACATAATGAAAGGCACTAAAAAAATAAGCCCAAGCAATCAACCAAATAAACGGCAAGCCTAACCCAAATCGGGTCCAAATCCAAATAATAAGAAGTCCACAGACACAACCAGATTACAAAAGCCCAGCAGAAATAATAAAAAAAAAAAATCCCAGATCAAACACGAAAGCCTAACTCAAAATACCTGCCCTGTGTGAAAAACGACACAGCAGAGGAAGAAACACAGCACCTTCGTTGATCACACCAGGAGGAGTTGAAGCACCTTTGTCAATCACACCAGGAGGAGTTGAAGCTGCTGACCACCACAGAAACTGCCGACAGCCACAAAGATGCGCAACCACCACAAGAAAAACACTGAGAAGAGTAGCCCGCAACAAAGGACAGCGTGCGCAACTAAATAAAAAATCCGGCAGCCCCAAACAAAACTCAAAACCACCAAAGTGGACATCACAGAGAAGGCTAACGACTACGAAAAGCAAGAAAGAACTTGCTGAAACCGAGAAAAACAAAACAAAAAACCAAAAAAAAAAAAAAAGACAAAAAAAAAAAAGGTGATGAGAATCACATCCAGTGATTAAGACCAAAACAATGGAATCAAATGAGGGGCTCTGATACCATGTTAATTTTGGTATGAATACCCTTTCCATCAGGTTTGCTTTCATTATATAGAAGAGATTTACATAGTTGTTGCCTGATTTTCAGCACTTAAATGCTGCCATATTTTCAGCATTATTTACAGCATAATTGCCAGATTTTCAGCACTTAAATGCTGCCAGATTTTCAGCATTAATTACAGCCCATTATTTATAGTCTAATTGCCTGAATTATCTCCGTTAACAACACTCATATTCAAGGATATACAAATGCAGATTGGGTTGGGATGCCATTAGACTGAAGATCTACAATCGAGTACTTTATCTTTGTTGGTGGTAATTTGGTGTCCTGGAAAAGTAAGAAACAAATTGTGGTGGTCAGGTCAAGTGTTGTTAAGAGTATAGGACTATGGCACATATGTGAGCTTGTTTGGTTGGAGAATATGTTGAAAGAACTAGGTTCTCCACATTCTCAGCCAGGGGGTTGATGTGTGATAATCAAGCTGCTCATATTGCCTCCAATTCGGTCTTCTATGAGCGGATAAAGCACATTGAAGTTGATTGCCACTTTATTTGGCATAAACTTGTACAAGAGCTCATTACAACCACTTATGTGAAGCCTAAGTTTCAGCTTGCTAATTGGTTCCCTAAATCCTTGGGAGGTGCTCATATGAAATTCATTTATAACAAGCTAGAAGTATATGATATTTTTGAGTAATTGGGTAAAATGGAAGACCTAAACTCAATGATAGGCATGGTTCGAAATCGCGGTCGCAGGTAACGTCGCGAAACGGTCGCGGGTCGCGGGAGACGCGGGTGTTACGTAACGGGAAGCGGGCGTAACGGTCGTGAATTTTTTTCACGCATGCACAACCATGCCAAAATTAAAAAATAAGCATGAAATCCATTAATACATGATTTTTAATGAATTTTGAAGGCTTTTTTTCAACCTACAAATGCTTTTTAATAGGCATTATGATTTTTATATTAATTTTAGTGCGCTGTTTACAAAAAAAAACATATTTTTTTTATAGTTTACATTACTTTAATGAGTAAAAAGATGTAGAAATGTAAGAATCAATTAATTAAAGTCATAAAGTTACTAAAAATGAATCAATACTCAATAGACTTAATACTCAATATACACATTACACATACATGAATTTAAAAAGTGATTAATATCAAATATCAATAAATAGTTGAAAATACATGAATACAATATTACAAATTTATAACATAACACATGTCGCCACCAAAAAGAATGACGTGGAGGGTCTTCATAATTTGCATCTATATCTTGGGATTGGGATGGGAAATTATCTCCCCATCCTTGTGGAAATACATAGTTGAATGAACCCAAGTTTACGTCATTTTGTTGTTGCTCTTGAAAATGTACTGGTGATGAAAATTCTCCTGAATAATGTCTATAAGTTGGGGCAGGGGCTGGCTCTGAGTAGTGTGTAGAAGAAGACTCACTAGATCCTGAGATTCCTGATCCACTGGGATAAAAATGTGAGTCACGAGATGCATAATGTGGATATGCTGGATGAGATCCATATGATTGTGATGATGAACCATCTAAACCAAAGTCGCCCAAACTACGAACCACACCATATGAATCTTCAGTAGAATCGTTAGGGTCACCACGAGCACTCCTTCTCCTGGGTTGTGAAGATTGGTTCCCTGGAGGAATACCCAAGTCATAATTTTCAGGTATGTCATGTAGTCCATAAGGATCAGAAGGATATATATCCCTTCCAAATGATGTCCCTGTATCATATCCATAATTATATTCTACACCGCCGCCTCCACCACCACCACTGCCACCCCCCCCCCCCCCAACCCCAGCTCCAGCACCACTATTACCATCATCATCACTTGGTGGGCTCAAACCAAGATTGTCATCACTTTGTGTACGTTCAGGGCTTGAACTTGAATCATCATGCGCGTTTATTGGTGATTGATCACCTCCTTCTGTAGTACCACCAACCTCTTCATTTAACCAATTTGAATTGTCCTGACCGTCGAGTAGTGGTGTCTCTCTCTCCTCTAACCATTGACTTAAAGGATCATCTTCTTCGAAAATGTAGTCCAAATTGATAGGATTGAAACCCTCTTCAATTTCTCGTTGGCTTCTTCTCATTGTACGTCTTAACTTTAACCTCATGTTGTAATGTACGAAAACAAGTTTTTGTAGTCTCATGTACTTTAATCTATTTCTTGTTTTCGTATGGATGAGGCTAAAGGTGCTCCAATTACGCTCACAGTTCGAAACTGATGTGGTCTGGCTAAGAACTCTAATTGCTATTCTTTGGAGTTCAGGAGCACACAAGCCATAATGAATCCACCATTCAGCTGCATTAATAATTAAAAAGAGTTTTATATTAGTATAGCGTATTTCAAAAGTCAAATTTGAACACAAAGAGAGAAAATAAAGTAATTCTCCATTATTTAGCTATATAGTCATATTTACCAGGATTTGTTTGTTTCACTGCCCTTTGAGCCAATGGGGTTCCAAAAGTCTCCTGCCTATCTCGATATAGCAACAACTAAAAAAGGATGATTGTGAAATATAATTAATTAATTAGATGTATTAATAATTATTCTTGAAAGTATTACAGAATACTAGAACAATTCATTATTCAATTTAATGGAACCAATACCTACTTGATTAATAGCCCGAATTTGAGTATCTATATCGGGTACCAACTTGGTTATCACTTTTTTAACTCCATCCATGACTTCTCTAGCAACTTCAGGAGAGGGTGGGGCACCATAAAGAAATTGTGGGTTCAAAAAATACCCTACAATTAAATTTAGAAACATATTAATCAATAGTTTTCTAATGCAACTATGCATAATTTAAAAGTTAAAATAATAAGAAATTGTATTTGATTTACACTTACCAGCAGCGTGCAAATCTTGGTGCAACTGAAAACTCCACCGGTTGTCAATAATTTTCCAATAGTCTTTGTAAAACCGGCAATCTTTTTGAATGGCCAACCTCGCCCTATCAATTGCCTCGTATATGAAGCCCATGGTTAGTTTTTCATCACCATCAACCAATTTAAGAACTTTCACCAAGGGTTCTTGCACTTTAATTATATCAGAGGCCTTTTGCCAAAACTCTTTGCCTAAGATAATTTTCTTCGAATCATATGCTAGGCCTGATTTTGCCATTCCAAACCTTGAGTTTTTCCAAGCATCAGATGTAAACATTTCCCTTAGTGCTTGTTTATGCCTGACAATAGTCTCTAAAGCAATGAAATTTGTGGCAAATCGAGTGATGGCAGGGCGAAGTAACTCTCTATTATTTGTGAATTTCTTCATGAAATTCACTGTCCATGTGTGGTTGTAAATAAATGAGGTTATTGTTCTTGCATCTTCTAAGGCCTTCTTCACGTTACTTTTCTTACCAATATCTTCAAGAATAAGGTCTATGCAATGAGCTGCACATGCTGTCCAATAGAGATTGGGCCTCTTCTGCATCAATAATTTTCCTCCTGCCTTCATTGCAGCTTCATTATCAGTCACTACTTGAACAACATTCTCCTCTCCAATTTCTTCAACCACCTCGTCCATTAATCTGAAATGAAATTATAGATTCAATAATTACTACTATTTAATTAAAAACATGCAAGTCCATAATACTATTTGCATATACAATTAAAATTAGAAAATTACCTGAAATAATATTCAGCTGTTCTGCTTGGCACATCAGAGGCATCAACTGATTTATGAAACACGGTGCCTCTATCGCAATAAACTAAAAAGTTTATAATGTGTTTTCTAGTTGGTCCTGACCAACCATCACACATAAGTGTTACACCTCTTTCTTTCCAAATTACAGCAAAAGAAGCTATATAATTTTTCATTTCTTGATACTCTTGCTCCAAATAAATTTTAGATATCTCATAGGGTGATGGACCCTTCACCCCCTTTCCAACCTCTGCAGCAATATCAAGCATAGGCTGCATAAATGGAGAGTCAGCTACATTCGCTGGAATCCGATTATAAATTAGGAATTTTCCAACCGCTTTTCCTAATTTACTTCTTAAACCTTTCAGTAACTTTGTGTTGAGTTTTGGTTGTTTCGCACTCTTGCTTCTTTCTAAAATAGGATCCATTGCCTTTAGTCTAGCTTCAGGGGCATCAGGATTGATCCATTGTCGTCCACTACCTCCAGCTTCTCGACCACTATAAGATCGAGCTCCTGCTCTATTGAAACCACTGGTAGCACCACTGCCAGAGCCACCTCCCTCTTCATAAATATTACCCCTTCCAGTTGTTCTTGCTCGAAATCTTTGTCTTTCTTCCCATTGTTGTTGTGATCGCATGCTTTCTTGTCGAGCAAATCTCATACTTTCTTCTTCTAAGTCTTCTTCATCGCTCAAATTCTCAAAATCTCCTCTAATTTGGGCTTCTGCCTCTTCTTGTCTTTTTTGTTTATCTCTTTTCTTCTCAGCATACTGTTGTAGATGTTTCATCATTTGTTCTCTTACTTGTATGGTCACATTTGAGCATCCAGCTACTTGACCCTTTTTATGTGCCAAGTGTTGTTTCAAGCGTGTAATGCCCCCTTTGATTATCTTCCCACATAACTTACACATAATAACATGTCTATTACCGTCTACCGCAGTACCAAAATGCCATCCAATATCCTCACTAGGTAAGTTTTCATTTCCTCTATCACGTGACATATTGATAGACTTAATTTGATGATCTCTACACAAAATATAAAGAAAATACAAAGTTACAACCTTTCTACAATGACAGGAATAATATAATTAGTAATTTAGTAAATATTAAATAATAAGTACTAAATAGTCCTAATTTTAAATACTTATTACGTAAAAATAAAGTATAATATTTGATTAAAAATAATAAGTAATGTTTATTATTTTTATATTTAAATAAACAAAATTATAAAATATTAGATATTTTATTACAAAAAATATATATTCCTTTATCTTTAAAAAGATATTTTCATTTTTTTTATAGCTTGATTTTATTTTCATTTATAACTATAAGAAATTAACAGGTGAAAAAGATTTTTGCTCTACTTTCATATACATCATAGCATCACAAAGAGAGATCCATACATTACAAATTGACTATTTAATTTTTTAAGCATTTTCTCAGTATATGGATTAAAATTAAATTTTTCTACAAATTCCAGTAGTAATTAGTAAAAATCAGATTTATTAATGTATTAACTATTAGGTTAATTTTTTTTTTATTAAGTTATCAATTTTTACTTTATTTGATAACTAAAAACAAAAAATAGATGTAAACATTTATTTTACCTAATTTTAAATTTAAGGTCAAAATGATGTTTTAAAACTTAAAAAATATTAATAAACAGGGTCACCCTACTCAAGAAATGGCAAGTAGATACACATGTAACATAAAATGGGTGACAGATGTTATTTAATTTTTTTTTCTTTTATAATATGAACATTATTTAATATTTTTTCAATAGATGGGAGTGAATATGATATCTTCTTTATCAAAATAACCACTTTGTCCAGCTGACATAAATAGTATGTTAGCCAATTGGTGCCATGAATTAATTTTATTTCTATAAGTTTGGCAAATCCTAAGACTAAATATTATAATAATTGTGCAGAGTATTCCTTAGAATTTGGCAAATCCTAAGACTAAATATTATAATAATTGTGCAGAGTATTCCTTAGAATTCTTTAAGAATGGTGAAAAATAGAGCTCAATTAAGCCTAGATAATATAAAATGCCATCACATGGATGTCTTGTGTACATACATTATTTTAATGCTTTGTTTAGATGGTGAATGCAGTAGTGGATTATTGATATTCAAATATTATTATAAAAAAGGCTTCAATTATTATTGGTAAATATTAATTATTTACTAACCTTAAAAAATATTAATTATATACTATTAATAATTGCTTGCTATGTCATGGAATTAATTTTCATAATTATCTTTCAAAAAATATAATACAATTAAAATATTTATAAATTAAGAAAATTTTATTTTACATAATTATTAATGATTTCTAATTTTTTACTCTATTAAATTACTTTTTTTTTTTAATTCAATTTAACAAACCTATTTTACAACAAAATATAATTTAAAAAAAAAAACAGAATGAAAAGTGTTGTGGGAACAACAAAATATAATTTAAAAAAAAAAAAAACATAATGAAAAGTGCTGTGGGAACAACAAAATATAATTTAAAAAAAAAACAGAATGAAAAGTGTTGTGGGAACAACAAAATATAATTTAAAAAAAAAAAAAAACATAATGAAAAGTGCTGTGGGTGTTGAGTGTTAGTGTTAGAGTGTCTCATACGCTGGGCCTGGTAGTCGAGTCAGACCGAGAGAGGGGAGGGATTCGAGGGAACTCGAAGGAGCTCGAAGGAGCGAAAGCTGCGAACTACGAAGCACAAAGCAGCGATGACTCCAAGCTCCGAGCCTCCGAAGCTTAAAACGAGAGGCTGGCTGGTGGCGACTGCGACGACTGGCGGAGGAAGGTGCCGACTGCGACGACTGGCGGAGCTGCTGCAGACCTTTCGCCGTCGCCGGTGACTCGCCAAGTTGCTGGAACTGCAAGATGAGTAGATCTGCTCGGTAGCCTCGGTGTGCTCACTCTCAGGCTTCGAAGCCTTCTTATTGCTTCCGCCAGGCGCCAACAAATTTTCAAGGTTAGTTTGTAACTTTCCATTTTACCCTTTGAATGGCAGATGGGTGTGGGGACTGGGGAGAGGGGGAAAGCAGCGCTGCTGCCTGCTGCCTGCAGCAGAAATCCTTCAGCGAATCTGCGACCTGTCGGCCATGTAACGGTCCGTAACGGACGTTATGAAGTGTAACGTTGGAGAATCGGCTGTTACGTGCCGTTACGCCTCCGTAACGGCCGTTACAGCCGTGAATTTTTTCCGAACCGCATTATCGGCCCGTATCGGTTTCGGGGCCTCCGATTTCCGTTACGTATCGGCCGTTACGCTACGTAACGGCCGTTATTTAAAACCATGATGATAGGTCTCTCCCTCTATTTATAATATATGTAAGTGCAATAGGAATGACCATAATATCCTTACCAACTCACAATTATGACTAACAAAACTCTTTACACATAATAATAATAATTATAATGCTAAAAGACTAAATAACCATTAACACACCCCCTCAAGCTGGAGCATGTATATCATATGCTCCCAGCTTGTTACAAATGAATTTCACACAATCACCTCCCAAGGCTTTAGTGAACAAACAAGCTGAAACTCTGACTTCACATGAATGCTCGTAATGAGCTTCTGTACAAATTTCTCTCAAATAAAGTGGCAATCAACTTTAATTAGTTTTGTCCACTTATGGATGATAGGGTTGGAGGCAATATGAATAGCAACTCAATTATCACACATCAACTCCATAGGCTAAGAATGTGGAAAACCTAGTTCTTTCAACATGTTCTTTAACCAAACAAGTTCACATGTAGTGTGCGTCATAGCCCCATACTCTGACTCAACACTCGACCTGGTAACCACAATTTGTTTCTTACTTTTCCAAGACACCAAATTACCACACACAAAGATACAATATCCGGTTGTGGATCTTTGATCAAATGGTGATCCAACCCAATCTGCATCTCTATATCCCTAAATATGAGTGTGACCCCAATCCTGATATAAGAGACCTCTCCCTAGTGCACCTTTGAGATATCTCAAAATGCAAATTACTGCATCCTAATGACTTGTTCTTGGGGAACCGAGAAACTAACTCACAACACTTGTTGCGAAGGATATATTTGGTCAAGTGACTGAGATAATTCAACTTTCCAGCAAGTCTCCAGTATCGACTTGGGTTAGGCAACAAATCACTCACATATGGCATTAACTTACTATTGGGATCCATGGGTATATCAACAGGTTTGGATCCCAACAGCCCCGTCTCATCTAAAAGATCAAGAAAATGCTTCCTCTATGACAGGACAATTCCCGTACTAGATCTCGATACTTTAATACCCAAGAAGTACTTCAATGGTCCCAAGTCTTTGGTCTAAAACTTACTCTGTAGAAAAAGCTTTAGATCCTGGGTGCCACAATCATCACCACCAATGATCACAATGTCATCCACATATACAATAAGCAAAATACTACCCAATGGAGTATGACAATAAAATACAGAGTAATTTACTGCACATCGATGAAAGCTAAACTCAAGTACTACAACACTAAAACAGCCAAACCATGCTCTTGGAAATTGTTTTAATCCATACAATGGCTTATTGAGCCGACATAATAAGCCTGACTCCCCCTGAGCAACAAACCTAGAGGGTTGCTCCATATATACCTCCTTATGAAGACCACCATGTAGGAAAGCATTCTTCACATCTGACTGATGTAAAGGCCAACGACAAGTGGCGGGTAAAAAAATGAACAAACATATTGAGGCAAGTTTAGCAACCGGAGAATGTGTGAATAATCCAAACCATACACTTGAGTATAACCCTTAACAACAAGGCGGACCTTCAAACGAGCCACAAAACCATCAGGATTGACTTTTACATTGTACACCTAGCTACAACCAACCACAAACTTATCAAGAGGAAGAGGTACCAAATCCCAATTATCATTATCATGTAGTGCACTCATCTCTTAAACCATTGCCGTCCTCCACCCAGAATGGGATAGGGCTTCAGAAATAGATCTTGGAAGAGCAATAGAAGACAAAGTACTAACAAAACAATAATAAGAGGGTGACAAGAAATCATAAAAAACAAAATTAGAGATCGGATGTTGGGTACAAGTGCATTTACCTTTTTGAACAGCTATTAAAGGATCAGCATCACGAGAAATAAGATCATCTGATAAGGGAACTAGAGGCACACTAGTAGAAGTTAGAGAAGGCACTCCCCCCTTGAGTCGCCATGTGTATACCTATAAATTGGGATGATTCAAGTGAAGAGAAGGACTTAAACTAGATGAAGATGTAAGAGGATCAGGCACAAATACTAGGTTTGGATATGGAAGACACGGCAGAGGAAGGGACTCATCAAGGTCAACAAAACTCAAGGAAACAGAATACTATGGTGTAGACTCAAAAAAGGTGACATCAGCAGAGACAAAGAATAGACGTAGAGTAGGACTATAACATCAATATCCCTTTTGAGTATAGGAATAGCCCAAAAAAATACATTTGGTAGCATGAGGATCCAACTTATCCATTCCTGGAGATAATTGATGGACAAAGAACACAACCAAATACACAAGCAGGAAGAGAGAACAAAGGGGCCTTAGGAAAGATAAATATGGAATTTTACCACCGTGGACAAAGGATGGCATTTTATTGATAAAGGAGCAAGTTGTGAGCACAACATCACTCCAAAAGACTTTGGGGGCATTCATTTGATACAATACGGTACAAGTGACTTCAAAAATATGTCTGTTTTTTCGCTTTGCAACTCCATTTTGTTGTGTAGTGTGGGCACAAGAGGACTGATGGATCATACCAAAGTTAGTCATTTAAGTATTGAATTGGGTACTGAAGTACTCCTTAGCATTATCACTACGAAGTATCCTGACTGGCATGTCAAATTGAGTCTTTATTTGGGAACAGAAAGCACAAAAGATATCAAACAACTCGAAACAATCTTTCATTAAATATAACCAAGTCATCCTAGAGTAGTCATCAACAAATGCAACAAAGTACCGAAACCCCAACTTTGATGTCACACGACTAGAACCCCAAATATTAGAATGGACAAGCATGAAAGGACTAACCACCATTTGTCAACCCGAGGAGCAAAGGGAACACAATGATGCTTGCCCAATTGATGGAACTCACACTCAAGATTAGACACATAACTCAAAGTAGGAACTAGCTGTTTCAACTTGTCCAAGGACGGATGACCAAAACGACAATAGATTTGAACTAGTGTAGCTGCGACTGTGCAGGCAATCGGTGGAGAAGGCGACTCAAAGTAGTAAAGTCCACATGCCTCACGTCCTATGCCAATTGCCTTTCCTATCTTCAGATTCTAAATAACCACAGAATCAACAAAGAATGTGATAGAAAAATCTAGTGACTTTGTAAGCTTACTAACTGACATAAGATTGAAAGGAGATTTAGGAATGTTTAAAGTAGAAGAAAAAGAGATAGAAGAAGTGTGATTTACTGTTCCTATCCCCTTAACAGCAATAGTGGACCCATCAGCAAGGGTAACTTGAGGGAGATTTTTAGGATGTTGGAGATCAGAAAAGAAGTTGGTTGCACCTATTACATGATCAGTGGCATCAGAATCAATAATCCAAGGACTAGTAGGAAGGATATCAGATGACATGCAAACTGTAGGATTACCTTTCTGGGCAAAAGATGCAATGTGATAAGATGCTTGTTTAGACAATTTGTCACGCCCTCAACCCGAAAATGGGACCCAGGGGCGAAATTAAGTAACCTAACCTATCTCTATATCACTTAAAACATACATGATACGACATACAAAGAGGGTCCAACCCCGTGGGGTGAACAGATGCCCTATAACGTCCACACTCATCAAAATACGCAGCGAAATACGGTCTTTTATACATAACTAGTATCATACCAGAGTCTATACCATACAAGGATATACATCCCTACGAATACCATACATACTACGGGCGTCTACAAAATCCATCACGACAACCCGGCTACACAAACTCATACCTATCAGGCACTAGCAGTAGCTAAACAACACCCCTCGCTTCCGAACGCTAAGATGCTAGTTTCGGCTACCCGAAGGACCTGAAAAACATTTATATATATTCGGGGTGAGACACCTCTCAGTAAGGGAGAAAACAGGTTATAATAGTGTGTGGCATACCAGTGTCATTTTACATACTTCATAACACTATACATACGAAACAATTGAAACAATTCGTACAGTTTCATACAGTTCCAGTATTTTCACAAAACCCATTCCAGTTCATACGATATCCAAATACATACGTACATACATACATACGGTCAGTGTTGTCACACTAGTTCGCAACTACACAAGGTCACCTCGTCTCAACAGCGATTACATTGCTACATACGCAACTACGCTGCAACGATCAAGGCCCAATAGTGAATCTATTGCTACATACGCAACTACAAAAGGTCACCTAGTCTCACAACGATTACATTACTACACATGCAACTACGAAGATCTACGACTCAGACCCAATAGTGAATCCATTGCTACATACGCAACTACACACGGTCACCCAGTCTCACCACGATTACATTACCACGTGTAAAACTACGCTGCGACAATCTTAGGCCCATAGTGAATCCATTGCTACAAACGGTGTAGAACACACCTTCGGTGACCAGCCGAATCATACTGGTGATATTTCACACCCCAAATGTAGAGCCGGCCACTCTTGCCCATGGTAACTACCTGATACCTGACAGTTTTACAAATCCCTGGAATCATTTTGGAACTCATGTTCCTATATATTTCAGCATACGGTAATTAGTCGCCACATAGCTATTTTACAAATATCTGGAACAAAATACATACAACCATACATACCACACTTATTTGGTTTACGGCAAATCATATCATTTACAATTTCAAGTATACAGTTTATGCAAATATGGATTACGGTCACCTCAATAATATAGTTTAAACAAGACAAGCGGTTTTCCAAACAAAGTAGAGATGATACCCGAAATCTCCAATTTTCCCAAAAACTGTAACCTGAAAATCCCGCATTTTTACCCGATAGATTTCCCCAAATAAGTAGCCAAAACATACACATGATCGTAGCCTACAAGCTTACCGATCTTGATTTCGAAAATGAACTGATATAAACAGAATCCCCTTACCTTAACCCGAAATCCAACCACGAACTCTACGGTCCTCAAAACTACGAACCGAGACTCCGAAATCTACAAACCACAGTACAATACATACTTACAATCCGTACTACTACACATATACCGAATCAGAAATGAAAACCGAGTCTTACCTCGACTTTAGCCCGAAACCCGAAATCCTCCGAAACAAGATTTCGATCCACTAGAAACGTAGAGAATCCTGCACCAATCCTCGCTGTAACATTGGATTTGCGAATCAGACGATGTACGGCAAAGAAAAACTAGAGAGAGAGAGTGTAGGGAGAGTTCTAGAGAGAGAGGGAGAGCTTTTGGGAAAACTTAGTCCCAAAGCAACCCAAAATATCCTTTTATAGCACCTTTGACCCGAGAGGCTTCGTCGACGAATTGGTGTCCTCATCGACGAAGTCTTCAGGGATTTCGTCGACGAGGCAGCGATTTCGTCAACGAATCCTGATATTTAAATTTTCCTGAACCCCTCAGCATTTACTCGTCGACGACCCTCTGAATTTCGTCGACGAGTTCTTCACTAGCTTCATCGACGAATTATGGCTTCGTCGACAAAGTCTGTACAATTTCCACTTTTACCCCTCTTTTACAAAATAAACCCATATATCACGGTTCGGGTTCTTACACAATTGATACTGTAGAAACCTGGAATACTCCTCCTCTCATATCGTCATAGTACGCGGTTCACTCAAACTAGTGACTAACGAAGGAATCATACTTTTGGGATTTGCAAACACCATCCCAACATTCACAAACTCAGACCAATGATCATAAGATTAATTGCTGGAACAATTGGAACAACCACAAACAAGGGGACCCACCATGAACAAGCCACAAATAAATCAGTACAAGGCTGCCATAGCACCAAGAAACTCACATGCAGCCCCAAGAAAGCAACACTCAGGATTGGAACAATTGGAGAGGTGAACCACCGAAACTACCATTAGCCCCAAGAAAGCAACACTGCCACAGCCTCACAAAGAAAAAAAAAAAAAAAACAGAAAAGAAACAGCTTATGAGCACTGCCACTGGCCCGAGAAGGTCACCAATGACCGTTACTAACACCAAACAAAAACTAACAAATTACCATGAGTGCATTGTCACAACAAAGATGGGATCTTGAAGCAAAAACACATGCCCAACAGCTTGATATTTTGATACATAGAATGGATTAGAATAGTGTATCAAAAAAAAACACTAGCAAATTCAACTGTCTCAAACCCAAATACCCAATAAACTCATTAACAATTGATAAACAGCTTCACGAAGCATCAAACAACCATTCCTTGGGTGTCGTACTGCCACGGACGAGGTGAACAATTCACCGACAGCACTGCCACAGCCTCACAACAGAACATATGAATGCAGCCATGGCTCCAAAAAACTCACAAAGAAGCCTTCACAAGCCTTGAACAAACATTAATGGAATGTCGTGAGTGCATGATTAGAAAAGGTTGAATTTTTTAGCAAAAAACTGACCTAATAACTTGATAATATAGTCTAGAGAAGGAATCAGAGCATGGCCGAAGGGGAAAAAAAAGGTGGCTAGAAATTCACTCAAGCGCCGGCGAGTGAGGTCGGCGTGTGGGGGCTCCTCCGGCGATGGGGTTTTGTGGGGTGAGTCATCCCCCCGGGGGGGGGGGGGGTCCGTTTATGGGTGTATGGTTGGTTTTGTGAATTAATATGGGGTGGAGGTGAATCTAGGAAGGACAGCTGCAGAAATGGTGTTTTCCAGCGACGGCTAAGAAGAGTAGGGTTTAGTTTGGATAACGCTCTGATACCATGTTGAGTAATTGGGTAAAATGGAAGACCTAAACTCAATGATAGGTCTCTCCCTCTATTTATAACATATGTAAGTACAATAGGAATGATCATAATACCTTTACTAACTCACACTTATTACTAACAAAACTCTAACAAATAATAATAATTATAATTATTATCATTATTATTTAGTCATTTAACATTATTATTATGTGTTAGAGTTATGCAAGTAGGTATGGGTTAGTAAGGGTATTATGGTCATTGGAATTGTACATTGTACTTGACATATATTATAAATAGAGAGCGAGACCTATCATTGTGGTTAGGTCTTCCATTTTACCTAGTTATTCAATAGTAAGAAATAAACTGGGGTGGCCAAGTCAGGTGTTGAGTCAAAGTATAGGACTATGGTGCACACTAAATGTGAACTTTTTTGGTTGAAGAACATGTTGGAAGAATTGGGTTTTCCACATTCTCCGCCTATGGAGTTAATGTGTGATAATCAAGTTGCTATTCATATTGCCTCCATCCCAGTCTTCCATGACAGGACAAAATACATTGAAGTTGATTGCCACTTTGCTCAAGAGCAACCTGTACAGAAGCTCATTACAATCACTCATGTGAGGTATGACTTCAGCTTGCTGATTTGTTCACTAAATTCTTGGGAGGTGCTCGTATGAAATTCATTTGTAACAAGCTAAGAGCATATGATATATATATGCTTCAACTTGAGTGGGAGTACCAAAGGTTAATTGAGCATTTAGCATTATTAGTATGTGTTAAGAGTTATGTTAGTATGAGGTAGTAAGGGTATATTATGGTTATTGGTATTGTACTTGACATATATTATAAATAGAGGAAGAGATCTATCATTGATATTAGATCTTCCATTTTACCCAATTAATCAACAAAAATGCTCCTAGGCTCCACAAGGTCCTATGGTCAAGTGCGATGTCAAGATTTCTGGTTAAAAGGGGCACAACAACAATATTCTCATAATTTTTCATTAGTGACTTAATTATACAGCTAATATTTAATATGTATATATGTATGTATCTATGTATGCATGTATTTATGTATACATGTATGTACATGTGTGTGTGTAGACAGAAATATATGTGTGTGTAAAGGAAAACACCAAATAGTTGGCCATTACAAATGAAGAACCACCGATTCACATATCTAAAACAAATAGCATTGTTCAAATAAGTAACTTATAAAGGATGAAGGATCAACCACAATGAAATACAAGGGCAAATTAGAATTTAAATATTTCAATATCATGCTTTTGAAGCACATCTTTGGCAATATTATTCTAATTCCCTTGAAGCAATGCGGTCAACCTAACCCTAAAGACGAGTTTTTCAAGTGAGGGAGAACGATGAGGAGCAACAAAGAGTTGAATGATCACAGTGAATGAAGATTAATAGTATAGAATTCAATTTCACTAAAATATTTGTTATTTTGGGCTTATTTTGACATTAAGTAATTTTATGGTTAGTTTATCAT
The DNA here is from genome assembly GCF_029873635.1 of Malania oleifera. Lineage (NCBI taxonomy): Eukaryota > Viridiplantae > Streptophyta > Magnoliopsida > Santalales > Ximeniaceae > Malania > Malania oleifera. The sequence continues at coordinate 14,125,888 of NC_080426.1, forward strand.
TGGGGTTTCTTCTCTCCTCTTTTTCCCTCTCTTCTCCTTTCTTTCCATTTCTCTCTATGTTTCTTTGTGGTTGGTTGGTTGATCATTAGTGTTTCTCTCAGTCTCTAACAGTAACTCCCTCCATCTCTCCCCTCCCTAAGGTTCGACTAATGTTGATTACCTCAATTTCACAAGTACATGGAATTTGATGAGGATTAGGATGGAGGATTTGTTGGGAATTCATTTCAACAATGGTGGATTGGATTGTTTTGCAACAATGATGCAAGGCCATCATTAATTGGCAAATATAGTGGAGGCGGCAAAATTTAATATCCTAGTTCCCAAACTAAAGGGCATCCCCAGGCCATAAGGCTCCTCGCTTCGCAAGGGTAAGGGGAGGGTCATCACAATGTCTGCAGCCTTACACCTACTTCTATGTAGAGAGGCTGTTTCCTTGGACTCAAACCGATGACCAACCAGCCACAAAGAAGCAACCTTACCTTAAAATAATAGATATCCTACAATGCTACAAATCTAAAAAAGTTCAAAATTATAAAATTCCAAAAAAGGCATCTGTGTTGTAAACATAAATGTTAAGTGTAAAATACATTTCACATCTTAAGAAAGAAAGTAGCTATTATGGCGGTAATTAGAAATATTAGTTGATAGCAAGACAACTAAAGGAAAATACACATTATTGGCAGTCAGCTTATACAAAACGCTTCAATCCCACCATAGACATCCACAAGTACATTCCATATCAACAATTGCTCTATCTTAACAAAACCTAAGTAATTTGCAAAATGTTCAAGATTTCCATTGCTTAGTCATAGTGATTATAAGGAGAGTTGAGCATTGTGAAAGATACACTTGCTAAGATGAAGGATATAGGTGTCAGATTACCACTTTACCTAAAAGCTTAAGCTGTTAGGTTGTGGGCTAACAATGTATATCAAGCTTTAACACTCCCCCGCACGTGCAGCCCAACAGCACGTGGAGAGATAAACACACAATAAATTTTTAAATACCACAGAATAAATGCGGGCGACAACACTAGTAGAACCCAAGACCTTCTGGTAACCAACTCTGATACCATGTTAGATTACCACTTTACCTAAAAGCTTAAGTTGTTAGGTTGTGAGCTAACAATGTATATCAAGCTTTAACAATAGAAAGTGATGGAGTAGGGAGATTTTTCAAATAATGATAGTGATGACATCAGTGAGTTTGACAATGAGGTGGTTTGCTGTTGGATGAGATTTGGAAACAATATGGATATATTTCTGATTCCTGTGATGTCCTAGGGGACCTATCATATGTACGTCCTGCCCCATTGGAAGGATTGGAGGGGGATCCTATTTGTGAGAACAATGAGGTTGGATAATAAACTGCAGTGCAATGTTGGAAGTTGACCTACACCAGTGGAGGTGATTTTCAGGAAAGACTTAAAAGCCCAAGATATAATGGATAAACTGGATTAAAAATGTGTGATGCTGGTGGGATTGAAATGCGCTTTGATGGGAGTAAGTACAAAGACAAGAAGGATCAGAGAGAGCTAGCAAATTTAAAGTGCTCAGTGAATTATTATGGAGAGGGATTGAAAAGGGGTTTTCTTGGTGCGGAGTACTATTCTGTTTTTTTTTTATTATTATTATTATTTTTGCTTTATTTCTGTTTTTTTTTTTTTTTTAAATTTTCAAGTGGACCTCTTTCCCCTTAGGTTGTAACTTCTCTTTCTCAACCTAATATACCTTCTTTTACTATAAATAAATAAAATTAAAAAATTAAAAAAAAAAGTCAGTCAAAAGGAAAGACTTTAGTATGGTCCTAGTTGTTTTTTTCTTTTTTTTTTTTCCTTTTCTGTTAAGTCCTAGTAGCTCTTCTACTTTTTAACTCAGCAAACCAAATGGAAAAAGGAAGTATACCCGAAACTCAGATGCATTTGCTGCCTCTAACGTGTAGTCCAACTCTCCAACTAAGCCTTTTCCAAGTTCGTCCGCATAGAGGCGAGGATCGCTTTTTCTCTTTGCTATCTTTTGCAATAAACCAAGCTGAAATAACCCAAAGAAATGTGATGCCAAGATATATTTAAACATACAAATAAATACATATTAATACAAGACAAAACAAACCCCAAGGCGAAGAATATAAATATCCCTGACAACCACATGACGCAAATTAGGACGCTGAACTTTCACAGCAACACTACAACCATCAATAGTAGTACCCCGATAAACCTAGTACATGTAACACAAGAAACGTGTGAGAAACCAAGTCCAAAGCATGTGTGTGCATGCGCAGAATGCCATAATTTTCAAGGTGTGAATTACCTGACCAAATGAAGCTGAAGCCACAGGTTCCTCAGAAATGTAGCTAAAGATTGTTTCCACAGGGGAACCTAATTCTTCTTCAATGATCTTCATTGCCATGGTCCTGGGAAAAGGAGGGATCTGATCATGCAGTTCAGATAAAGCCTGCAATCACAGTTCAAAAGCAAGAGCTGAAAAATGCTGTTTGTTCCACTTTCTTGCACAATAGTTTACATTTAGACATTAAATTGTATTAAAAGAAAAGATGATAAAAAAAAAAATGCAAAAGGGAAACATGCAGCCAAATTCCTGAAGCCTGCAATCACAATTCAAAAAAGCAAGAACTGAAAATACTGTTTGTCACTTTCTCGCACAATAGTTTGTTTCAAATGAAAAGATGACCAAAAAAAGAATGCAAAAGAGACACATGCAATCAATTTGGATCATAAACCAGTAAAGAAAGCATCTTTACAGTAGAATACTCCCTGTGCATGCACATACTTTGAATAAAAGAACTTCATATTTGAGTTTTCACCACCACTTGCCACCAGAAGCAGAGAAATTTCAAATAATTTATGCCAATTGAGGTCACAAAATAATGCAAAACAGCACCTAAAAACAGCTGACACCCAGAATTTTTTAAGCCTTTCAAAGCATACGGAAGAAGCATGTTGGCAATATATATGCCACAGTAATTACTCAATTAATTGAAAAAAAAAACATTTAAGAAAGGTTTAAGGAGCACATAACTTGCCCCACAAAAACTGAAAAGACAAAGCAGGGCAGAGGAAAACAAAACAAAAACAAAAACGAAAACAAGAGAGATCTTTACTTATAAAAACCCAACAAGGTACTAATATATTTATTTGCACCCCATCTCTCACCCCCGCAATGCAATTTCTTGGTCTCGTCCTGCATTTCACGACAGGTAAAAAAAGGAAAATATTTTGTTTGGGAAATGTTTGAACATGGTCAAGGGGAGACAAAAAAAAAATCAACACTAACAAACATTAAATTAAAGAGACAACCTAAAAATCAAACTCTGCTTCTTTAAAACAGATTTATAAATTTAAAAATAAAAGACTGATCAACTGACCTTAGAAATTTCTGAACCAGTAATATCTGGCCTTGTCGAAAGAGACTGACCAACTGCATCAGCAAGCAAAGGCAAGTCACTAGCATATTGATAATCCAATGACTGCATGGAAAGGTTGAAAGAAAAAGGCATATATTTTTTAAAAACAACTCTATGAAAATCCATAGCAAATGTGAGAATGATGGAAAGCAGTAAAACCAATACCTATATCTGCAAATTAAGACATCAATTAGATTACATGCCTCACCTTTGATAAAAGTGGGACCAAGGCTAAGCATAGTTTCTTTCAGCACCATGCCAAAATTGTATTGTGATATATTCCAGTTGATGTCCTTAGCAACAGTTGGACTATAGAGATTCCACATTCCCCAAATTCGAATCTTGATTGCAGCAAAAGCAAAGGAGGAAAACACCTTACAATACACCAAGCTATCAACCCGTTTAGTATATGCTTTTTTGTAAAATAGCCAAGAGAAAATAGCTTGATCATACTGATGAATCACCATGCACATATTCAAGTGTAGCTGTGCAATACAGGTTAAAAAAGTAAACATCTGTAATCATACAGTAAACAGAAATATCACAGTACTTTCTCTTACCATCTGTCAATCACGACCCTACCTCATGCCAAAAGTTGGCCATCAAAGTCATTTAGCCAAGTATTTTCTTGAACTGTTTGACTCTCGATAAAAGAGAATTCAGTCACAGACACTTCGGAGTGGAAAAATAGCAAGAGTGAGCTTTATCAAATTTTGAATAAGCAAGCTATTAAGCGGAACCATTGAGACTGCACCTAGGACAATCTCCATAGACTCGTGGCAATCTAACTTACCAGCATGGAATCACCTTATGTTTTCCACTAATGATGAAGCATTTTGTTCAGATAGAAAACAGCAAAAAAATTGCATTTCTCGGGCAGAACTACAAAATGGCCTTTAGTTAGGCTTAAAACCAAAAGAAAATAATATAAAGAAATTGCCAATTTTGAGAAGAATATTGCATAACACATAACACTACATGCTGCCAAAATTGTACTCGCTTATCGAGATTATTTAAAACACAAGAGTATCCTTTCTAGCATAAGCAGAAGTTGAAACTAAGTTTAGTTAATCAAAAGAAATTAAAATGCAAAAGCTGTATATGGGGATTATATAATAAAAAATCCTTGTCTGTGAGTTCAGAGGCCGCACATGGCTAAACATAAAGCACAGCTGACAAGCTAGATGAAATAACCTGTGGTGAATTTTTGTGATTGATTAAGACAGCAAGACAATAACTGATTTCAAATACCTCAACAAGTCGAAGGGCTACTAAATGAGGCCTGCAACCAAAATAGTTAGCCACTTCCTCTGGATCATAGAACTCCTGAAGTGGCCTCGACCAAGCCTTGGAGAGATGGTAGAAGTAACAAGCATATGCCTCCAAGGCCTTGAGATCAGCCATGAACAAATCCACTCCAGAGAGTTCTGTCACAGAACACCGATACATCAATACTAAAGTTAGAGATATAATAGAGGCCAATACATTGACACAGAGAGAGAGATACAGTTCAGTTTATTGTCTGGGAAAATCATTTCAATAGAAATATGGATGGTGGTTGGTATCGATGCATTAGTCTAGTAACAAAGTCTTAAGGCATCCCACCTCTGTTGTCCCACATTGTTAATAGAGTCTATTGGTTTAGGGAAAACTAATTATTTTTAACATTCTAATCTAATAATGATTTGTTAACTTAAAAGTATGGGACAGTAATTTTTTTCCCAATAATAATAATCCATGTTACTTATTTCTTAGGCCTTCGTATCCTCATAGCACCTTTAAACTAAGTATAATTTCTCCTAAATAATGTTGCAGTCACTTGTCTTCACTACAACTAAATCATCTCAGCTAACTTTTCTCATCTCTCTTCAAATGATGCTACCTCTAAGTCTCTAACTTCCCAGATGAATTTTTTCTACTTCTGTCCTTTCTTTACATCACCTTTCCCATTTCAGCCCTGCTCAATTTATGGCATATTATTTATTAATCACACAAGTTAAGCATCATAACATCTGACTAGCCTTCACCATCAATTTTACCTTTAATTTGATTAGTTATTTTCTGATCACAAGGTGCCTGAGTTCAAGTAATGAAATGCTTTCAGATAGTGCAACATGGACATTTCTTTTCTTGACACCCTCGTTATAAAACTAAGATTTGTCTCAGCAGTTTTCCAAGCCTCGCACTCACATCATTTCCCAAATGCCTCAAGAAAATTCAGTGCAGGACTCCTTGCATCATCCTCCACTTCCATGAATAGATTAAACAACAAGAGGAAAGGCGAGAAAAAAAAGGGACCTTGCACATTAAGAAAAATCGGGATTATACAATGGGATTTCATTTTGAGGTTTTCCAATAGTCGTATGAGAATAGCAACATGCAAAGCCAATTATATCCAAACAGAAGAAAAACAAAAAATTTCTACTCAACCAAGCGTAATATAAGTATATAACCATGGAACTGAGTTAAATTGAGCTCTTAAGGAACAAATTAATACAGCGCAAACCAGCAACTCGAATTCTCATGTTATTTCCTTCTACTTTCCCCATGTTTCGGCAATCAGATGGAGAAACAGTCCTAATAATAATTCGAATGTTGTGTATAGATGTGCTGAGAGAGAGAGAGAGAGAGAGAGAGAGAGATTGACCTGGATAGAATGGTTGAGGCCAAGCAGGAGGGGAAAAGGGAGGGGCATTGGGGTCTTCGAGATTCCGAAGCCAAAGAAGGTGGTCGAGTGTTTTAAAGAGCTGAGGGAAGCGAAAAGCTTCGTTTGACCACCGGACTCCTCCGCTGAATCGCTTCCTGATAAAACCTGCGTCCTTGCAAAGCACCTGAGCCAAATGGCTGAAGTCGCCAACAGCGCGCGCTTGCTTCTTTGGCACCTTCCTTGCGGCCTTCGAAGGCGATCGAGCAGTGCAGCAGAGCACCGGCATCGTCACCGAAGACGGCGACGCTGCCGCGAAAGCCATGGGAGATGGCTTCTTCAATGGCTGGTTTCGCCTCGGAGTACACTCTTTGTGGCTCCGGACTTCAGGAGAGTGCGAAGTGCAGAGAGGGGCGCCTCTCGGCGGAAGAGCAGTGATCAGAAGCGCTGCGGCTCAACCGAGGTCGAAGACGTGGAAGAAGAGTGGACGAAAGCCTTGCACCCTTGGACCTTATTTGACCTACCAACCTGTTAAACTGTTACACGTATCCAACCGACCTCACCGTAAGTCTCCTTTGGGCGCAGGTGTCGTGCCAGGCTGCCAGCCTCGGCGCTTCTTCTGTTTGACAGTTTGACTGTGGGGCCCGCCTTTTTTCTTTTTTCGCCCCTTCAAGTGGATTGGGTGAGTGAGTGCGGTTAGGGTGGGCATGATTTGGGGAAAAATCGAATTAATAAACTAAATTCAATCAATTAAAAATTTACTCAGTTTGAATCAATTCTTATTTTCATTAAATTTTGACTTTTATTTTCTGGCTTGATTTTAGGATTTAATGTGTTTGGTTAATCGAATTAACCAATAGCATATGTAAATAATTAATAATTTTCTATATTATAGATGCCAAAATTTTATATATTTTATATATATTATATATTTTATAATTATGTATATTAATATGTTATATATTATAAATTACATATATTAAAATATCTATTCGGTTAAAATCAACCAACTAAAATTCGTTTCGATCGGTTTTACACTTTGTTAATATTAAATTTTGGTTAAGTTCGGTTAATAAGATTCTTTAACTGAAATTTTTTTATTAATTCAACTAATTAACCAAATTAATTGTACCAATACTCACCCTTAATAACAGTTATTCATTTGAGAAGGGCAAATGAAGAAAAATGGTAAAAATATGAGAACATGCAAAAAGGGTTAGTTGAAATGAGAATTTTTCAATGATGAGCTATTTAAGAGATGTTGTAAAATTATTGTTGTTGTTTTTTTTTTTAACATATGAGTAAAATTATTGTTGTTGTTTTTTTTTAACATATGAGCACGTAAGAGAAATTATTAGATTTGGTCGTTAAATCATGTTATATTTTTAAATAATTAATTATATTCTCAAATTTTGAAGAATTTTTAAGTGATTTGAGAATAATTGACTTAAATTGATTATTTTTAAATTCAATGAAAATCTAGTGATATGATTAGTTACTTGCAGCGTGACGTAATTATACAATTTAATCTAATGATATAATTAGTTGTAGGATTTATTTTTTTAATTATCTTGTAAAAAAATTATCAGCTTCAGTCATCCTAGCATGTCAAATTTTAAACAACCAATTATATTCTTAAATTTTGGGTAACTTTGGAAATGTTTAACTTCGATTAATGATCATTAATTGAAAATTACCTTTAAAAAAAGTGGATTTGATTAATAATCTAATCTAAAATATAACATCTCGATATTTTCTTGTGCATTTTGGTCAAATCCTAAAAAAAATATTTATATCTGGCTATCTAAACTAATAATTGTATGTATTTTGATTATAAAATTGATAAATTATTAAGTTAGGTTATCTAACATAATAATTTTTCGTTTAATTTTGGTCAAAACCTACATTCTATATGTACATTGTAACAACCCGACCTTGAGGGGCCTGGGATATTAACTTTTTACTACTAATTTACAACGGAAGCAAATAAACTCAATTTTTATTAAACCAGAGCGCTAATCATCTATATTACAATCATTTATTTCAAAAGAAAAAAAATTACACAAACATAAATATCTAAAACCATACTAATATTTCTAATCAATCTTTATTTTTCTAATCCCCACCCGCATGCCTGCTAAACTTGATTTCCGACATATCCTTCAGAGTTATCTGAAATAAAATACGATTGGGATGAGACGACGCTCAATAAGTAAATAAGATTATTATTAGTGTGTGGTCAAAATGAGTTTTTTAAAGAATTTCGTAAAACAATATTTAATACTATAACTTCAATACTACTTTTAGAATAAATATAAATTTAAAAATTTATGCATAAAACTTTTGTCATCAATTTCAACAGTAAATTTTTTATAATCATATACTATAACTGCTAAATTAAACTTTTAACTTTAAAACTGTAAAAATATTTTATGATAAACATACATATACTTTTTCTTATACGTTTTCCTTAGATCGTCATTTAAGCACTAAAATGATCATTTTCACGTAAACTTACACTTTTCCTTCAAATCATCAGTAACTTTGTACACGTAATTAAATATGTATAAACATATATTATAAAAACCACCCTTAGGCCTCTTTGTCGTAAGTCATGTTTACCCCATGACTGGGTTGTGCGGTCCGAAGACTGGACTTAGCTGGCTGGCCGACCAAACTAAATCAACATACGTAAACTTTAAGTGAGATTTTCCTTATTAAGTCCTAGTCCGGAACCAGGTGTGCACTCAGGAGAAATCCACTAACATAAATAACCATTCTGTAAACAGTGTGGGTGCACTCTGATCCGTTTAAACTTTAAGTTGCGGTACCGAGCATCTGTAACTTTGAACTTTCGTTGCCATAAGGGATTTTAAAATCATTTTATTATAATTTATGCAATTTAAAATAATATCGTAAAAAATCTCATCTTTACTCATATTTTCATAAAAAATGTAAAGTAAAAATAAACTCATGTCACACAATTTTTGTGTTAAAAATATATATAATTTTATTTTTGAATAGAAATAAATGTTGAAAATTTACCCGAGGGAATTAGAAAATTTTTTAACCCAAAAATAGATGCAAGTATATTAAAGATAGAACTTGTATAATTAAATACGTGTAAAAATAAACTCATGAAATTTTTGTGGAACTAATTAACATAATAGAAATTTACTCATAAAATAAACTCGGATATGAATTTTAAATAAAAGAAAACTAACATAATCAAAATTTACTTACCTTCTTTTTTTACTGCGTGCTACGAACACAATAACTATCTTTAAGAAATGAGATCGAAAAAAGTGGGTGAGTGAAAACTTATTCAAAAATTATCTCTCCACCACAAATTCTTTCACTCACTAATCCTTCTATTTCTTAAAAAATTGTTGTGAAAAATGAAGGTTGAGAGCTTCCTATTTATAGGAAAATTTTGGGGAAGAAATGAAATTTATAAAAGTGTAGGGAGATGGGTGAAATTATAATTTTTAAAAATTAAAGAATGGGCAAGGGATGGGCAAGGTATGGGTTGAGTATGGGATGGGGATGGAGGCCATGTGGGAGTGCTTGCCACCATTCCCATTAAATAAATTTTTAATTAATCACTTACCTAATTAATTAATCAATTAGTTAATTAATTATTTTATTATTTTATTATTTTTCTTAATCATTATTATCATTATTATTATCATTGTTATTAATTTTGAACCATTTTTAGTATTTATTTATTTTATTATTTATTTTTGAATAAGAATTAAATTTAAATTTTAAAAACTCATGTGGGCCCCACACGGTCTTGTGGGCCCCACACAACTTCGAGACCCGAATGGATCCTACATAATTCGAATAATTCTTATACGATTTTATGCATCCTAAATAGCTTTGAGACTCGTGTAAACCTCCATACGGCTTCGGAACTCATGTGGGCCCCACACAGTCTTGTGGGCCCCGCATAGGATACCTATATTATTATTATTTTATCATATATTTCTATAAATTATATCAGTCAAAACATTAGTTTATGTACTTATTTACGTATATAAATAGTGTCTATCCTGTTTTATCCTATGAAATTCCATTTTGACCAGGTCGACCACCAAGGAGCGACTAAGCCGCAATGATCTCTGAGCACTCGCTTAGACAAGGTCTTTATTAGGCATCAAACATGGAATCAAGGATCCTAACAGAGAAACACTTTCTTTTTTAATACTAACTATTATTATTATTTTTTTTTTTTGGTTATTACATACATGTCCAAAAATAAAAATGGTTTGAGAATACCACTTATGTCACTAACATTTTAATCCAAGACTCCAAATTTTCTCAAAATGAAATAGACTTTCTTTCGCGAGTATCTCCAAGTGTGTAATTTAAATTACACAAGGATGACATATGTAGATTAGATTTTGAATTTAAGTAAAACTTAAATGTAAATTTGAATGCAATAATTCATGGTTATTGTATTGTCAATAAATCTTTGCATGGTATTGGATTGATGGTGTCAATTTTATAAACATGTAAGACCCTATTTTGACCCGAACCTGTTTATGATTCATCTGAACCCAGCCCGTTAACCTATTTTGTCACCCTTACAAATATATAATATAATTGAAAAAGTAAATCAAGTAAGAGTGATTGAGACTACTAGGTCCAATACTTATGGCTCCTAACATAGTGGTATAGGGTCATCTAAATATTTTTCTTATTTGAGAGTTTAGATTTTAGATTTTAAATTTTATAAATTGTGTGAATTTGAATAAATAAAATACAAAATTTTATTTTGTTATATACATCAAATGCTAAGTCGAAAATAATAAAAGTAGCGTCTCCAACTTGTGACTTATAGAAACAGCAGAAGATCAAAGAGATATGGTGTGATTGCTTTCCTATATGTAGTGATGACAATTTTAAGATGAAAAAATATATATAGGTTGTCGAGAATTAATTAAAGTAATTAGATTAGTAGCGTATTTTTCCAATGACTTGGAAATTATTCCAAAAAACAGATATTGGTGGTTGATTCTATAATATAATTAAAGTTTTTAATTCATCACAATTAATGCTAAATAGCTAATGTTTAGTTCCTTTAATTTTTATTATCAATAATTCATCTTCTTACTATCAATTAGCATCATAATGATTACTTTTTTGAGTGCACAATTATTAAATTTTATTATAAGAACATGAACAATGCACTCTATTGGTTAAATGGTCAGAATTCAAGTTTTGTAAGTTACGACTTTTCATTTAAAATAATACTTTGATAATTAAGTGAAAAATGATAGATAGATAGATAGGTTCATTATTCTAATGGATTTATCAACTATCTAGATGATCTCAAACATCATCATGTATGTATGTACATATATACAGAGTTTTTAGTCTAACAACCAGTATTAAAACAAAGTTGATTTCGATTCAAAAAGACCTTGTGAGTTTAATTGGTTCTTCCAACGATATTTGTGTATAAAAACCTTTGAGTTTTAGGTTATGAATGTAAATATATGCCGATTTAAGTAAAATATAATACAAAATTATATTAAATTTCAATTAAATCCATACAAATTCAAATTAATAACCTAAACATTTATACATACAAATACTTCCTGGAGACACCCTATTTTGTTGGGGCTTTATATAGCAAAATGTTAGATTTTTTTTTCATTAGTACAATCAAAAAAATCAAAACATGTTGCAAATAAAAAAAGGAATACAAAAATTTGGAGTTATAGAAATTCAACAGTCTAGTTTTTCAGGAACTAGATGTTGGTAGTCATCTTATTTATCTCATTTTGTTGTAAAGCATGTCCTTATATAGGCAAATACATTGGCATCCCAAAAGTTAACCACATAATGAACCATTATGTGGGCATATCAAAGGTTATAACCTATTATTTAGATAGTCATCCACATAAATATACATGTTTTATAACACTTCCCCTTGGATGACTATACATTATGAATATGTCTCGTTAAAACATTCACTAAGGAAAATCCTGTGGGGCAAAACCTTAATAAAAGAAAAAGAGTACAATATTCATACTTCTCCTAAAAAATACAATCAATTAAAAAATGTTCTTAAGTTGTCGCATTCAAATGTTATGTATATGCTTCTTGAAAATTGAAGTTGACAATGCTTTTGTGAATAGATCTGTTGAGTTGTCACTTGAACGAATTTTACAAATGTTAACATTTCCTTTCTTCAGAAGTTCATCAGTGTAAAAGAACTTTGGTGAAATATGTTTAGTTCTATCACCTTTTATGTACCCACCTTTGATTTGTGCAATACACGCCGCATTGTCCTCGTACAATATTATTGGCGTGTCATTCTCCAGTGATAATCCACTTGTCCCTTTAATGTGTTGAATTATAGTTCTTAACCATACACACTCGCGACTTACTTCGTGAACTGTCAATATTTTTAAATGGTTTGAAGAGGTAGAGGTGATCGTTTGCTTTACAGATCGTCATGAGATAGCAGTACAACTACATGTAAAAATATAGCCTATTTGTGATCGAGCTTTATGAGGATCAGAAATATATCCAGCATCAGCATATCCTTTCAACTCTGACTTTACTTCTTTTGGGTAAAACAAACTCATAGCAGATGTGTCGCGGAGTTAACGAAAGACATGTTTTACTCAATTCCAATGTTTCTGAGTTGGTGTAAAACTAAACCTTGCTAGCAAATTTACCGCAAAAGCTATATCTGGTCTAGTGCAATTTGCAAGATATAAGAGTGCTTCTATTGCACTAAGATAGGGTACTTCTGGATCAAAGATTTCTCCATCATCCTCTTGATGACGAAAAAGATCATTTTTCACACAAAGTAAACGAACAACCATCGGGAAGCTTAATGGATAAGATTTATCCATTTAAAACTGTTTCAAGATTTTTTCTATATAAGATGATTGATGAATAAGAATTCCACTTGTTAAATGTTCAACTTGAAAACCAAGGCAAAATTTTATCTCCTTCATCTCAAATTCTTTCATTAAGTAGTCAGCAATCGTTGAGATCTCTTATGGAGTTTCAATTATGTTTATGTCATCAACATAAACTACAACTATAGTAAATCCAGAATTTATCTTCTTAATGAAAACACAAGGATAGATAAGATTATTTTCATATCCAATTTTCAACAAATATTCACTTAGACGATTGTACCACATTCGTCCAAATTGTTTCAATCCATACAAGGATCTTTGTAATTTAACAGAATACATTTGCCGTTGTTTTGGATTATATGTTTCAGGCATTTTAAATCCTTCAGGGATTTTCATATATATGCCATTATCCAATGAGTCATACAAGTAAGTTGTTACTACGTTCATGAGGTGAATGTCAAGTCCTTTAAAAACCGTTAAACTAATCAAAAATCTAAAACTAACTGCATCCATAATAGGGGAATAAGTCTCATTATAATCTATACCAGACCTTTGGGAGAAGCTTTATGCTATAAGATGTGTCTTGTATCTCACAATTTCATTCATTTCTTTTCTTTTACGTACAAAAACCCATTTATATCCAACAGGTTTGACATTCTCAGGTGTTTGGACTACTGGTCCAAATACCTTACGTTTGGCTAATAAGTCTAGCTCAGCCTGTATTGCTTCTTTCCATTTTAGTCAATCATTTTGATATCGACATTCTTCTACAGTTTGAGGTTCAAGCTCATTATCATTAATAATTTCTAAAGCAATCGCATATGCAAACACATTGTCAACAATAACTTCATTTATTTTCCGCATATTTCCAAATTTTAATGAGATCTTATAATTTTCCGGTACCAAAACCACTTCTGGTGTTGCTTCTGCGAAAATATAGGATTGTTGATCTATATTTCTTTTAACCTCTTCTTGAGTGTTAATGACCTCTTTTAGAGTGTCACTTTTATTCATTTCCTTTTTCTTTCGAGGAACAGTGTCATTTGCACCAATTGGTCTACCATGCTTCTGGCACACTTTAGATTCATTAGCTGCTATTCCCATTGGGTGTTCTTCGGGAACAATCAATTTGGCAGGAATATTTGCAGTCGGAACATGTGATTCAGTGACCCTTTTGGTGTTAGTAAAAACATCTGACAATTGATTTGCAGCATTCTACAAATGAATTAATCTTTGAACTTCAAGTTCACATTGATTTGTGCGTGTATCAAAATTAGACAAAGTTGGTGTGTTCCAAATTTTTTTTTGTGTTCTTAATTATTTACCTTTTCCTTCTCCTAATAACGGGAAAACTGATTCATCAAATTGACAATCTATAAATCTTGCTTTAAAAAGATCATCTATTAGTGGTTCAAGATATCTAATGATAGAAGGAGAATCAAAACCAACATAAATGCCAAGACGATGTTGCGGTCCCATCTTACTTCGTTGTGTAGGTGCAATAAGAACATATACAACGCAACCAAAAATTTTAAGATGAGATATATTATGTGGCGCCCTACTATTTAAGTGGGTTTTTTATTTTATTTTTATATATACTATAATATTTAAAATGCCTTGATGTCATACTGAATTAAACCCAATTATCAACCTATGTAGCGAGAAGCAAAAATCAAATAAACATAACTATGTGTAATTATATACAATACCAGAGTGCTAACAGGTTTCCCAAAATACACATATATGACTATTCCCCAAATATCCTCAATCGGTAAGGGCTATACAAAAATACTCCCAAAAGTATACTCACTCTCTACTGATAAAGCAGACTGTGGCCCCTCTATTTGCGAGCCTGGTCTACTCGCCTACTTGGATTACCTGACAAATGTTAAATTAATTGGGATGAGCTTACGCTCAGTAAGACAAAATATGCTATTACTAGTGTGTGGCAAATGAGTTACAATATTATGAAAATCTATCACTATACAGTCATGTATCATTGAATCTGTAGAGTACAATACCACTAATATAAATCTTCATCTTTTACCTGTTGTTTAATATTTCTATACTTTAGGTTTCTACTCAAAATACTGCTAATATACATATATATATATTTTCTGCTTCTGTAAAACTGTATAATCATAGTAATAACTGTAACCTTCCTTGTGGATAACTGTGTGTCATGATTTAACCCCTCATGATAAGGTTATGCGGCCCGTAGGCGGGATTTACCCTGGCTAGCCAACCAGGAATAAATCACTATACTCCAAGTCTGATCAGCCCTCCTCAACTCATATCTAATGGGGAGCCTGTCCACTCGTGGGCTCTATGCGATCGACCTTTATACCACGTATTATCTGAATAGGTGGTTGCACTCTATAAATTGTATGTAGTTACGGTACCGTGCTCTGTAAACTGTATGGTCCAATAGGGTTTGATATTATATAATACATCTCTATAATACAACTATCTGTTTTACCATGATTCTGTAATAATTATATAAACCATGACGCTGTAGAAAACTGTATCTGTATCACTATGTTTCTGTAATGAACTGTAAAACTATATGTCATGTGTGACGCCCCGACCCGCCAAGTGGGGCCCGAGTGCCACATGTTCCAATCACCTGTATCTGATACCATAATTAACATACACACAACGGCACATGAATAAATAACCTCAAATAAATACCAGAGTTCTATATAACAACCAAAAACCAACACTACAACATCCAAATATCTATATCCACAATCAGCATTTAAAACGTAATTCTGTACAAATATATCTATACATATATCGGTATCTCACAATATCCCAAAAAGAAACTACCACGAACAATCCCAGCCTAGGCCTTCAAACCCGGTCTCCAGAAGAACCTGAAAATTTGTTAATCCACTAGGGTGAGACACTTCTCAATAAGGGTGGAATAAATTATAACAGTGTGTGACAAATGAGTTTTAATATTTATATCTCAAAATAAACTGCTTCTCATATAACATCAATAACAACTGAGAAAATGTACCATTAATAACATTCCCGACATCCAATATCACACACGCATTCAATATGCACAAGTACATAATTTTTATGCAAGCAAAAGTCCCCAAGGATAGGGAAGATTACCCTCCCATACAAGTAGCTTCCCTCTGCTCTGGTACTAAAAACTACCTACCAGAGTACTCACCTTACTCAGTAAGCCCTTAGGTGAAGTATTACCTCGCCGCCAATACACACATCTTTATTATTTTAAAGGCGAAGATTTCTGAGGATCGAGATGTCTACCCGCCCATACAAGTAGCATCCCTTTGCACTGATACCAAAAACTACCTAACAGAGCACTCGCCTTTCTCAGCAAGCCCCCGGTGGTATGTTTACCTCGCCGCATGCACACACATGCATTCACAATATGCTATACCATTATTTTTATGCTATAATTAAATTCACATGCACACAACACATCCACACAGGAATCATGCATCTCATACTTCATCTTCCAATGTCCTCAGTATGTGGCCCACACAGAGCAACTGCGTACATATCAGTACGTGGCCCACACAGGCACCTACGTACTTCTTATCTACACGTGGCCCACACAGGTACCACTAACCACACAGGGTACATAACATGGCCCAGACAGGTGCCATTATCCACACAGGATATAACGTGGCCCACACAGGGTATATAACATGGCTCACACAGATGCCATTATCCACACAGGATATAACGGGCCCACACAGGCACCACTACCCACACAGGGTATATAACATGGCCCACACAGGTGCCATTATTCACCAGTATCCAATCCCCATGACCTACCCGTCATACATCAGTAGAACAAGCTCTCGACCTGCCAATGTCCTACCCCATATAAATAACAATATGACGAGCTCCTCGACCTGCCAACGTCACATCATCATTTACATCTAGGCAATATAACAACCTCCTCATGCCAATGTTATATTGAGATACATACGAATAACCACACAGTTAGTTCACATAGACGCATTAAATCATTTCCACACAGGAATCCAACAGATTAATACATTCTCACACAGTAATCCAAAAGATCAATACATTTCCACACGGTATCCCCATAGATCAATACATTTCCACACAGGAGTCAAACATAACAACTCATTCATCATGTCATAATCATTTCAAACACCCCCACATGCAAACCCAAATATCATAGTGATTCATATTCAGTTTATGAGGAAAATTACTCCCATGTCACACGAATTTAATATCATAAACAATTATCCCAAATATAATCTTAAACCAAATCATCATTTTTCCAATAATCAGGCTATTTTGAAAATCATACAGATAAATAATAAATTTCATATGTTCGTAAATAATCGATTCACCTTAATAAAATACCGATATAATTTTATTCCCCCTTACCTAATTCCCTGAATTACGCTTGCAGGGCTCCCAAACTTATACCCACAACGCTCACCCGAACCCTGATTCAATCAAATCAACCCCAATAAAATATTATTTTAACATTTCCTAATTTATAATAATTAAATAATAATTAATTTCTAAATAACACATTTATCCTAATTTTGGACTATTTCTACAATAACCCCACGAGAATTTCACTCCGCTAGACTTGTAGAGAATCATCCCTAGATTCTCGTGGTGTCCGATCATCCATTTGGCTTAAAATTTAGGAAAAATTGAGATAAGAATGAGAATTTGGCTTACCCCATGAGATATGCCCACGTTACTCTTATGACAAATGCACTTCTGTAGATATGTTGGTGGCGAAGAATGGAGTTCGATGGTATCTTCGGATTTTTAAATGGACGAGAATTGACCGCGAAATCATAGAAGAAGAGGAGTGGAGAGCGTGAGAGAATATATATATATTTTTTCCTCTTTCTTTCTCTTTCCTTCTGTTCAGAGCGCGTGAATCTATTTTTTTTTCTTTCCTTCTTCTCTTCCTGAATCTCCGAAGACTTGACCTTTAAGTTTCCTTTTTTTTTTTTTTCTTTCCTTTATCCTACTTTCTCCTTTATCCATTCTTTAATATATACTTATATATATATATATATATGTATACTTATATATACTTTTATATATATACTTACATATATACTTTTATATATATATCCAAAATCCTTAAATTTCTTAATAATAATTAATTAATTAATAATAATAATTTTTTATAATTTATTTATTTATTTATTTTTTGGGTCGTTACATCATGGTACTGTAAAACTGTATAATCATGGTATTTATGTAATTGTTGAAAAATACATTCACTATCTGTATATTCTGTAAAACATATCTCTAAAAAATACTGTAAAGCATGTTTCTATACTAGGTACATATTCTCAAGTCACACAGTAATTTTAAAACATATTAATCATATTTGATAAATTGTACAAATCTCTGTTGTAGAACAATACTCTGGTGAAACATTTATAATTTAATACTGAAAACATTCTCAAATAACCTAGTATAACATATTTCCCTTACCTGTTTCCTGCTAAAAATCCCCTACTATAACGGGTCCAACACCCACAGGGTTCTCCACTCAATACCCTGAAAACCATAAATTCCAGAACAAAACATTAATATTTCTTGGCCTACATCATTTCCTACAACTGCCAGAAAGCCAAAAACTGAATAAAAGGCCTTACCCTAGATTTGGGATGAATTCCAACTTCGTTTCACCAACGATCCGCTCCAGCAGACTCGAAGAGAAGTCCGCCAGAAACGTCGTGGTGGCTTCAGATTGTCGATCCAACGATTGACGAGGCCGAAATCGAAGAGAGAAGTAGGAGGGGTCGTAGAAGAGAGAGAGAGGAGAGGGTCTGCGGCTAATTTTCTGTGATTAAAATGATTTTAGTGCTATTTATATTGCAGGATTCGTCGACGAGCCACGTCATCTCGTCGATGAGTCCTTAAGTAATTTCGTCGACGAATCTTACCCTTCGTCGACGAAATTCAGAGTAGCCTAAATTCCTCTCCCGGTATTTTCTTGTCAACGAAGCTCGCCTTCGTCGACGAGGTCCTATTGAACCTTTGTCGACGAACCCCTGTATTCGTCGAAGAAACCTGAAAATTCCTTGAAATTATATTCTCCAAAATGCAATGTCGTCGACGAAGTCTACTGCCTCCTTCTGTTACTGATTCCATTTCTCTCTCTCTCTTTATTATTTAAATACCATTATTTTCCGGGTCGTTACATATTAGGTTAGTGGTTAAACACAAGCTCTAAAGGCGAAAACTTGCGATATGTAGTTGGTCTAATTATAATAAAAGATGCAGCATGCACTATAGCATGACCCCAAACAGATGGAGGAAGCTTTGATCGCATAAGCATAGGTCTAGCAATAAATTGTAAACGCTTAATGAAGGATTCCGCTAAACCATTTTGTGTATGAACATGTGCAATAGAATATTCAACACTTATTCCTATTGACATGCAATAGTCACAAAATGATTTTGAAGAAAATTCACCTGCATTATCTAAATGGACAGTCTGAATGGGATGATCAGGAAAACTTGATCTTAACTTTATTATTTGAGCAAGAGATTTAGCAAAAGCAACATTACGAGTTGAAAGTAGACAAATATGTGACCATCGGGTGGAAACATCAATTAAAACCATGAAATATCGAAATGGTTTGTAAGATGGATGGATTGGGCCACAAATATCTCCTTGTATTCTTTGCAAAAAAGGTGGAGACTCTAAAGATAATTTAGATGGAGAAGGTCTAGCAAGTAGTTTTCCTTGAGCACGATAAGTACAAAAATAATCACTAGGTAAAAGAACTTTCTGATCCTTTAATGGATGTCCATGTGTATTTTCAATGATTCATCGCATCATAGTTGAACCATGATGGCCAAGACGATCATGTCAAAGTATAAAACTTCTAGGCTCGGAGCCCTTTCAATAATGACCTGAGGAATAATGGTATTTAAATAATAAGGAAAAGGGCAAAATGGAATTCGAACAGAAGGAGGCAGCAGCCTTCGTCGACGAAGGGGGAGTTCGTCGACGAATTTTCTATTAACCTAGTTGACGAGGTGATGTGGCTCGTCGACAAGAATATACCAAGAGGATATTTGGGGTCTCTGAATTTCGTCGACGAAGGAGAGAGCACATTGACGAATTTTATATTAACCTCGTCAATGAGGTGACGTGTCTCGTCGACGAATCCGACCCTATAAATAGCCTAAAACTCGGATTAAACACAGAAAAATCAGAAAATTTCTTACATTCTCTCTCTCCTACGGTTGCTTTCTCCTCTCTCTTTGATTTTGGCTCTGTCGTTCGCCGAATCTACGATTTGAGGCCACCACGACGCTCCTGGAAAAGTTTTCTCCAAATCTGCTAGAGCGGATCATTGGTGGAAGTGAGTTGAAATTCATTCCTGAGTTAAAGTAAGGTTTTTTATGCCAAATATGGTCTTACTGTAGTTATAGAAAATGTTACACACAGAGAAATACTGAGGTTTAGTTATGAGAGTTGTCCTTTTCAGGGTATTGATCAAAAAATCCTATGGGTGTGAGACCAGGAATTCATAGGGGCTTTTCAATTGTCAGGTAAGGGAGTAAAATAAAGCAGTGCTTTTCCATACAAATTATATTATTATTATTTATCAGCAAATTTATTTTCAGGAGACATGTATAATATATATGAGAAAATTAGTAACAATGCACGTTTGGGAAAATACTGTTATTATGTTGAAATGTACGTATATTAGTATGAGATGCCATAAAATATGATTTTTGAGTAAAACGTATGATTTTATGCAGTAATGTGTGACATGAATATTACTTTGTGTGGAAAACATTATAATAGGGGAATTTTATGAATAAGCATGTTTTCAGGAATTATGAAATAATGTAGTATATGATAATTTTGAAGTACATGATAAATGACTTATTTACTCATAATGATATGTATAAGATTTTCGGCGCAAGGTCGTGTATGTTATATGTTTTCAGCGCAAGGTCGTGTTTATGAAATGTTCGGCACAAGGCCGTATTTACGAAATGTTTGGCGCAAGACCGTATTTATGAAAGTATAGAAATGTTATATTATCATGTACTATATGTTATCAGAACCCGAATGTTAGTTTAGTTCAGTTTAGGAGCACGGTACCGTAACTATATAGATCAGATATCTATGTTCAGATTGGTGCTAACCACCCCACGAGGGGGTGAGAAATGGATAGTTGATGTGGCTTTCAGTGTAGAGTTGTAGACATCCACCTGGCAGTCCGGACCAGGGTGTGGCGGGTCTATCGTACTTACAGACATTTTTAACTCGGCAGTGGTCGGCCAGCCATTGTTGGATCCCGATTCGGGCTGCACAACCCATCATGGGGGGTAATACATGACATCGACTAGTTATTTATCCCAAGTATGTTTTCAGTATTATCAGCTATAAAGACATTTCATGATCAATATGAATTATTAGAAATTATGAAAGTATATGATTATTTACTATGTTATGATGTATGTTTTTCAGGTATATGAAATGTACTGAATATATATAACTGCATTAAATATTCATGTTACCACACAGCTGTATTTAGTTTACCTTCCCTTACTGAGAAGTGTCTCACCCCCGAACATTAAATGATTTTCAGGAAACCAAGGACCGGCGGGTCGTGACCGCCGCTGAGTCAGTCGTGCTGCCCTGCTAGAAAGGTAAGTTTAGACTAGGATCAGGAGAGTTTGTTGTAGGATCCTAGGAAATACTTTTGGTATTTTTGGATATTTTGGGAGATTGTATATAAACACAATATTTTGACATATGCTTGACTCTGGTATTATGTATTTTGTGGTTATGAGTTTGTGATTTATATTTACTGCTGCCTAGGTTCCGCTGCATATGACAGGTGTCCCCGTTAGCCACGTGTTCGGGTTGACTATTTATTTATTCTGCTTTTATTATATGAATATTTAAGCAGGTTGTTACACTTTCGATGCATAAAATTTGATTCAACCGTCCTTATTTTTGTGAAATATAGGCCAAATGAAAAAGTTGAAAATTTTTTTAATATGATCTTCCAGTTTGAAACTGTAGATGTAAAAAAGAGATTCCATATTTCCTTCATTTTTAGTTTCAACATGATATCTATTGCAACGTATATCTTTAAAACTTAGTAGATTTCTTCGGGATCTATTAGAATACAACGCATCATCAATATACAATTTTGTTCCATTTAGAAATATAACGTGAACTCTTCTAGAGCCTTTTATTATATTTGCAGAGCCAGATATTGTATTAATCTTAATTTCAGTTAATGTTGATTGAAAGAAATATTTTTTAACACGAAGAATTGTGTGAGTCGTGTCACTATCCACCAAACACATGTCATCCTCTATTTTATCAAGTTTATTTTGTATGATCTAGTAAATGAAAAGTAAAATTTAAGAATTATGAAAGATAACAAAATATTACCAAGCATATTATCTGTAAAAATTTTAATAAAAAAAATTACATAAGTTAATTTTTTCAGAATAACTTAAAGATGAAGATAATTTAATAGTAAACATTTCCATCTCCAATCAAAGGATCAATTTTGCCACAAGGGTCCTAAAAAATAAATAAATCAGAAACATCAAAATCAACATCCAAAGGAGACTCATATTTAGCTTCAATGGGTTCAGACAAATTCACTTCAGCATTTTTCCCTTTTTCCTTTTAACGATGCCTTGTAAATATCAACAAGGTGTTTAGGAGTACGACATATTCGAGACCAATGACCTTTTGTTTCACACCTATAACAAATATTGTCATTATTTTGCACTTTGTTATTTTGTTCAAAGCTTTATTTATTCTTTGCCCACTTCCTTTGAGTATTTTCATCACCTTTGCTTTCAAACTTTGAAAGATGATCATCACGGGTCCAACAATTTTTCCTACCATGACCCCTTTTACCACCACGACCTCGTCCACGATCTTGAGAAAAAGCCACATTCACTTCAGGGAATGGTGTTAAGCCAGTTGGACAAGGTTGATGATTTTTCAACAAAAGCTCATTATTTTGTTCAGCCACATGTAAACAAGAAATTAGCTTCAAATATTTTGTAAATCTACACTCTTGATATTGTTGTTGTAGGAGCACATTCGAGACATGGAAAGTGAAATATGCTTTTTCTAACATATCATCATTGGTAATTTTTTCTCTACATAACTTCAATTGAGAACTAATTTTAAACAAGATTGAATTATATTCACTTATATTGTCACGACCTACTCATTTCCCACACATTTTTTTTTTTATAATAATATCATCATATCATAAAATCAATACTACACATCTCACATTCCAGCTTAGTAGGTCACCATCCACCTGGACCCGTGGGTACCAGGGATATAACAGAACATACAGCAGAAGCCTACGCAGCAGAAAGTATAAAATCATATACATCTCATCATAATGTGCATAACATATACCAGAATACTACAAACACCATCTCTTAGTACATACATCCCAAAAATAAATCTAGGGACAATTCCCACAAAAATCTAACTATCCCAACCAAGACTTATCCTTCCAACAAGGGAAGATAATTGCTCTATATCAGCGGGGCTTTTCCCGCTTTTTCTATCTGGGGCTCCTGAAAAGTTAATGAAATTTAGGGGTGAGACACCTCTCAGTAAGAGAAATAAACTAATACTAGTGTGTGACAACATGAGTATTCTATGCTCTATATATACCATAAATAACATATTCAATACTGTTTATCAAATATGGGAAAACATATGTATATCAAAACATGGCAGAACATACTGCATTTTCATAAACACTTCTCATCTCATATCATAATAATAATAACATAAAAACATCCCTGGTAGGTTAGCTGGCTGTTGTCGTGTATTTCCTCCACATGACTGGGTTGTGTGGCCCGAAGGCGGGACCTGACAATGGTCGGCCGACCACTGCCAAGTCAATAGTCTAGTCTGTAGGTCCGATGGGTCTACCCAGACTGGTCCGTACACTAGGGGCGATAACAGCACACTTCTTGAAAATAACCACATCGACCATCCAATCTCACACTACTCCGTACAGCGGCGTTAACACAAATATCATGATCACGAAGACCATGGACACATAGCAACGGTACCGTGCAAGTGCTAGCCTAAACCAAGCCAACCAAGTTCTGATATCATATACATATACTGAAATCGTGATACATAAATATCTCATATAATTTATTTTCATATCAATCATATCATTTCACATATATACGTGTATCATGAAAATCATCGGCCCGTCCGCTAACAAATCATATCACATAGCACGGCCTGTACGCCGGCAAATCACAGTCACATAGCACGGCTCGTATGCCGGCAAATCACATAAAAATCTCGGCCCGTACGCCGGTTTTCCATCATAAAAATCCGTATCATCCACATTCCTAGAAAACAGTATTTCACAACATTTTACTCATGCCACACAACAAATTTTTCACATATTTAACATACGATCATTTTCATAGTATTTTGCAAATATAAAACATATATATATATATATATATATAAACATATACATTTTCCATAAATCAAATGATAAGTATATATATAAGCATTTTCTCAAAAACAGAAACTAGCTTAGTTTATCCCCTTACCTGGTTCCTGAACAGCCCCTAAAAAAATCTTCCCCGCACCCGCAAGGTTCCTAACTCAACACCCTGAAAGTAAAAACTCACAAAATTAAACTTTAGTATTTCAACGTATACAACATTTCTTTTAACTATCATGAAGTCAAATTTGGCTTAAAAAGCCTTATCTCAACTCAGGGATGATTTCCTACGTTCCCAATCAACACCCCTGGAAACGAAAACTCCCAGTATTAAACTTTAATATTTTAACGCATAAAATATTTTTCTCAACGGTCACAAATCCAAAAATTGAGTATTAAGCCTTACCCTGGATTTGGAATGGTTTCCACCTTACTTTCACCGATGATTCGCTCCAGCAAATTCGGAGAGAACTCCGCCAAGAGGGTCGTGGTGACTTTGGATTGTCGATCCGGCGAAGATCTGGCCCGAAATCGATGAAAGAAGGAGAGAGAGAGAGAGAGAGAGAGAGAGAAAAGAGTTAGCTTCTTAAAGAAGCTTAAATCCGGATTTTCGTATATATAAAACAGGGGATTTCGTCGACGAGTCCTTCACAAATTTCGTCGACGAGACCCTCTATTCATCGACGAAATTTAGGCTGCCTCAGAACCCCTCTCGGTATTTTCTCATCGACGAAACCCTGTGTTCGTCGACGAAATCTTTAAAGCCTTCGTCAACGAAACCCTGTGTTCATCGACGAAGCTTGGCAGCATCCCTTCTTTTCCCAACTTCCATTTCCCTTTTCTTTTATCATTTAAATTTCATTTAAAATCCGGGTCGTTACATATATTTTTAAAATCTTACAGTTGCAAGTGTATCAAATCATATCGAGCTTTTGGAAGAATTACCGTTTTTTGGTGTTCATATCTCTCCTTCAAGTTGTTCCAAAGGACTAATGAGTCCTTAATGGCAAGACACTCAATTTTCATTTTTTCATGTAAATGGTGTCAAAGGAAAATCATTGCCTTTGTGCGATCCTGCAGGGATGCTTGATTTCCTTCTTCAATTGTACTTCCAAGATTTATAGCATTAAAGTGAATCTCAGCATTAAGTACCCATGATAGATAATTTCTTCCAAAAATATAAAGGGCAACGAATTCAAGTTTTGTGAGGTTTGACATTATAAAGTCACTTTGAAAACAAATAAAAACTCAAAGTTAGGTAAATATTAAATGGAAATGTTATTCTCACATATATCCCAACATAAAAATAATTAAAGACACATACTCAAGATAAAAGATATAGTTAACATATAAATATAGTTTGACGGAAAACTAAAGTTATATAGATAACAAATGTTAAAGGAAAAAAGATTCTTACCTTAAAATAATACCAACAAAATTTGTTATACCATTAGAGACTTGATCGTGTTAATAGCGTGATGTAAATAAAAAGAGAATACAAAATTTTGGAGTTATAAAAATTCAATATTCTAGTTCTTTAGGAACTAGATGTTACTAATCATCTTATTTATCTCATTTTGTTATAAAGCATGTTCTTATATAAGCAAATACATTAGCATCTCAAAGGTTAACTACATAATGAACCATTATGTGGGCATACCAAAGGTTGTAATCTATTATTTAGATAGTCATCCACATAAATATATATGTTTTACAACAAAACAATAATAAATAAAAAAATATACATGAAAAAAAAAAAAAAAAAAACAGCATCAAGGTGACCTGCACACATCAAAAGGGAGAGTTTTCAATTAGTCATAAGATTATAAATATAAATCAATCATGCATTATCATTTATTTTAAATTGATTGGTTATCTTCAATTCTTTACCAATAAATTGTGTTTCTCAAATAAATTGAAGGAAAGAGAGAAATTTGATGTTGAGAAAAAAGAGATAAAAGTGAGATAGAGAAATTGGAATAAGGGTTTCGCCAAGAGGAGGGTAAGAAGCAGCAAGGAAATTGTAGAAGACAAAGGCACAATAAGCAGCTTAAAGAATAAGAGATTTGGAATGAAGCAATAAAGCATGAGCAAAAAAGGGACATACTAAGGTAAGTACTTATTCTCAGTTTCGCTATATTTGGATTAATATTCGACTAGAATAATTAGGTTATTTGATTTTTGTGAATGGATTAATAGGTTGCCATAATTTTATTTCAAATTCCCTTAGTTCACACTAAGTGCCTTAGAGTTCAAAAAGCCCCAAACAGAGCCAAAATAAGCATACAAAAAAATAAAAAAAAACATGATCATAGTATGAAAAGTGACATGTGACACTACCAGAATAGAGCGGCGACATGATGTGATCCTAGTCGTCCTATCTATGTTTTATTTATATGGCCAAATCACTGCCACATAAGCAATTTGTTCTTGTTAAACGAAGCTAATACCATTTTGCCATGTGACAGGTGACGTCACACTTACATCACCAAAGCACATGTCATGTCATGATTTAAAAAATAATAATAAACAAATAAATAATAAAAACTAGAATCACCTCGTTGCCGTTACATGTCGCCTCGTGTGGCTGATATGTGGCAGTCCCAAACACTTTGCCGTCTTTGCCTCTTCTTTGAATCGGGTTAACCTATCGATTCAAACTAGTTGGGCTGGTCTAACTACCCTAGACTGCCCAATTTTTAAAATTATTAATTTATTTTTAATTTTAAAAAATAGAAAAATAGTAAACAAAAAATAGGAAAATTAGGGAAAGTAGAAAAGATAAAAATAATAATAATAATAATTCTTTGAGTCAACTTTGGCTGAAGGAAACAAAAAATGAAAAAAAAAAAACCAAAAAATGCATATAATTGGATAAAATTCCTTTAAAATCCCATAAAATTATAGAAGAAATTTGAAATTTTCCAAAAAAAATTATAGAAATTTTTTGAAAAATTGGGAATGTTTTGAAGATCCTTTCTATTTAAATTTAAGGCATTTGCATGATCATTTTACATGTTTAATATTTGTGTATATCATGCTTTGTGTGCATGTGCATGTGTGTGACCTGATGATAAAACAAAGGGTAAACATGTGTTTCATACCTCATTTATATCAATTTTAATGGAGATTTATCTAATAAGATTCTCTCATTTGAAGGTTTTATAAGATAGTCCTACATCACACTTGATTTTGCGTTCTCTTTTAAAAGTTCAATATTCATTGGATTACTTAGGAGTTAATTAAGGATCATCTTATTTAACTTGAGCTAATTCATAATTAAATAAGTACCGTTTGTAAAATGAGTGTGTAGGAAGTGTTAATACCTTCTTTTCACATAACTATACTTTTTATCTCAATTTTGGTAAAAACAGATCGAGACTACTAGTTCCTTAACCTTTGGATTTGTCTTAGAGAGTGATCAACAAGTAATAATTAGGTGAATGAGCCGTATCTAAAAAAATAACAAATTAGTAACGATTTCATTGATCCATCAAAATTATTTCTTGTCGTTTTCAATCTTTTTTTTTATATGACATTATTTTAATTAAATTCATTTTATCCATAGGGGGACCAAGGTGGCCCATTGGGGCATCCCTTCAACTGCACCGCCCAATTGCTTGGTCAAACCCACTTTTATTTAAAGTAGATGAGTTAATTTTTGATTTTTTTTCTTAACTTCACCCACATTTCTTAATAAAAGTATAGTTGTCCTCCTTTCCTACACTATCATTTAATTTATATTTTTATAGAAGTTTTTGATGCACAAGATAATCCACAATTATACACAATTATTAAAATTTTTGATGTTTTAAATGAACTTTCTTGATTTATTTTATGTTGATAATTTTGGAAGTTAACAAACCTTGAATGGTTCTTCCCTTTTCTTTATATTGAAACTTTGTAGTATAAACTAACAAGTAATTTTATTTCATTTAAAAAATAAAAAAGGAAAATAAATAGATGTAAGATATCTCATAAATAGTTTTTTCCATCGAGCTAATGAAGTAAAATTAATTTATTACAATTGCAACATACTTTGCACATTTAAAACTTTGACATGCACTTAATAAAATATCTGAAAATCTAAAATGATCTCATATTTAACACCACTTATTTAACTTATATTAGTATTATAATTATAATACTTAGGAATGCAAATGAGTCAAGTTGAGTTGTGGCTAGGTCAAGCTACTCGTTTATTTAAAAGTGAACTCTATTTCGACCTCAAGTTTAAAATTTTCTATTCAAGTTCAACTTGTTTAATACTTATATAACTCAAGTTTAACTCAACTAAAACTCATTTTACATTAATAAATGAACCAAGTTAAAGTTCGAACTCAAACTCAAACTCAATTCAATTGAAGCTTATTTCAAACTAATAAACCACCCAACCCACAAAACTAATTAAATTAATTAACAATTAATAAATATAGTTGGAGGAAATATATTTTAATGAAAATTTAAAATTAAATATTTAATGAGATTGATATCAAGTTTGTTCATGAGCCTAACATTGAGTTAGTTCATAAACTGTTGATGAACTAATAAATAAGTCAATTAAAAAG
This sequence comes from Malania oleifera, assembly GCF_029873635.1. NCBI lineage: Eukaryota > Viridiplantae > Streptophyta > Magnoliopsida > Santalales > Ximeniaceae > Malania > Malania oleifera. Next base: position 14,154,911 of record NC_080426.1, read on the forward strand.
TTGATAGATGAGTCAACTCGCAAATTTAAACAAATCAGTTTGTGAGCTTAACAAGTCGAGCATGAGCTAACTCGAGCTCGACTTGTTTAGTTAACAAGCTTGAAATTTGAGTTCAAGCTCGACTCATTTAACTTAATAAACAAGTTCAAACAAACCATTATTGAATCAATCTCACAAGCAGCTCATCAACTCATTTGTAGCACTAATAATATTATATATCAAAAGGTAAGCATACAATTAAAAGCACCATATTGTAAGTTAATGCATAACAAATGAGTCAAATGCTCTCGTGCACCGTCCTTAATTAAATAATACTATTGTTGCTGCCAAAATTTGTCAAGGAGAATTTTATGAATTTGATCACCTACCATGAATAAAAGAAAAATGACTTAGAGGACCCAAGGGTACTCCAGGGATCACACTTCAATGCCTAAGTTGAAGAATTGTATATTTACAATGGTAAAAGTATGGATGAGAATGAAATAGGATGAAATGTCTTACCTTCCTTAGCGGATCTTTTTTTATAAGCATTCGGGATACCTTCCTATTGATTTTCCTACTAATGGATCGCAGGGGTTATATTTCAAATAGTTTACTAGAGAGCAAAGATTGGTGTGCTAACCTTCTGTTTTAATTAACGGATGTTACCTTCTTTCTATTAATCCCTTAATGTCTTTTCAGTTTTTTGTCTCACATTAGTTAATGTCAAGTTTAGTCTTTTTTAGGTTATATCAGTTGTCCTCCTATCGAAGTGTCCAAGAGAAAGGTCTAAAATGACAATAAATAATAATATTGAAAATTCGATGGAGTCATCACTAACCTATTATTTTCTTAAGTGTGGTTAATTTACCTAATTAATACTCATTAATTGATCTTTTGTAGACTAATTCTTAGGCCAAAAGACCAGTCATCTTTATCTGCATTTACCAGAGTTTGGATCGGGAGTTTAGTTATGCAAGGGGAAGGTATTAGCACCCCCTATACACCTGTTTTATTAACGGTACCTAATTAACCATAAATTATCTTTAAATTGAATCTAATGGTAATTAATTAACTCCTTAAAAAACAAATAAATATTTGAAAATTTAGAAGAGAATGGGAAATAAAGTGCGATTTAGGAATGTCTAATAAAACCTCCAAAGAAGGGAATCTCATTAGATAAACCCCCTTTATAACTAATACATGTGAGGTCTGAAACACCTCTTTACCATTTGTTTAATCAATGAGACGCATACACAAAAAGATAAAATTAAGACAAAAATTCAAACAAATTCATCAACTTTGATTAAAAAGAGTATTTAAAATATTCCTAGGTTTAAAAAAAAATTTAAGATTTTTCTAAAAAAATTTCAATATTTTTTTGCAATTCCTAGAGTTTTATAAAGTCTTTTTCTGCATTTTTGATATTTTTATTTTTCAACTTTTTTTTTGTTATCCGATTCAAGGTTCAATCCTACAACTTAAATACTCAACCCGACGATAGTTTACCATGAATTTCCTAAAATCGTCACCCCAGGAAAATCACACAAACCAACACAAAAGTCCTGCATCTAGACTACAAAACCAGACCTCAAATTCCCTTATCCTATACTCTGGTATTATTACTACTGCACTCTAGAGTCTACAGAACCTAGTATTCTAGGCTCTGATACCAAACTGTAACGATCTCAAAATCTTAATATAAAATGAAACATAATAAATAAAATGGTCAACCCTAACCCATGGGTATCGGAGACACCTGTCAAACATAGCGGAAACCTAAGTAGCAGTAAAAATAAAATTACAACCATCAAACCATAAAACATAATACCAGAGTTTACTACATCACCAAAATACTATATTTATATACAACCTCCAAAACATCAAAATAATCCCTTGGATCATACAACAAAAATCTCCTGATCCTAAATCAATGCTTACCCTTCTAGTAGGGAAGCTCAACTCACTCAACGACGGCCTTGACTCGCCGGTCTTTCTGGGTTTCCTGAAAATCATTTAATGTTTAGGGGTGAGACACTTCTCAGTAAGGGAAAATAAACTAAATACAACTGTATGGCAACATAAATATATAATGCAGTTATACATATACAATACATTTCTTATATTTGTAAACATTCATCATTACATACTGAATCATCATATACTTTCATGTTTTTCTAGTAACTCATATCATTCATAAATTGTTTGTTATATATGATAATACTGAAAACATACCTAGGATGAATAACTAGCTGATGTCATGTATTACCCCCCATGACGGATTGTGTAGCTCCAAGGCGGGACCCGACAATGGCTGGCCAACCACTGCCGAGTCAAAAATGTCTGTTAGTACGATGGGCCCTCCACACCCTGGTCTAGACTGCTAGGTGGACGTCCACACTCTACTGAAAGCCACATCGACTATCCATCTCTCACCCTCTCGTGGGATGGTTAGCACCAATCTGATCATAGATATCTTATCTATAAGCTATGGTACCGTGCTCCTGAACTAATTTAAACTAACATCCGGGTTCTGATAACATATAATACATGATAATATAGCATCTTTCATAATTTTATAAATACGGCCTTGCGCCGAACATTTTGTAAATACGGCCTCGTGCCGATCGTTTCATAAATATATGTTACGTCGAACATTTCATAAATACAGCCTCGTGCCAAAATCATACATATATATGGCCTCGCACGGAAATCATACATAAATACGGTCTCGCGCTGAAATCATACATATATTTATATCATTCTGAAAATAATCAATTTATCATGTATTTTCAACATCATAATGTACTATATTCTTTCATAATTTCTCGAAACATACTTCATTCATATCATTGTCATATCATGATATTTTTCCATATAAAATAATATTCATGCCACACATTTACTGTATAAAACTATACATTGTGTTCTAAAAATCATAATTTCTGGCATCTCATACATATATACACATTTTAACATAATAGTAATATTTTTCCCAAACATGCATTTATTCCATAATATTTAAATATCGTACATATTTTTCAGAAAATCAATTTGCTTATAAATAATAGTAATTTGCATGAAAAATAACTGTTTTAGTTTATTCTCTTACCTGACTAATGAGAAAGCCCCTAAAATATCCTGGTATAACACCCGTAGGATTTCCTGATCAATACCCTGAAAATGAAAACTCACAGTATTAAACTTAAGTATTTTCACGTGTATATCATTTCCTATAACTACCGTAAGACCAAATTCAACATAAAAAATCTTACCTCAACTTAGGGATGATTTTCAACGGAGTTCCACCAACGATTCGCTCCGATAGATATGTAGAGAACTTCCCTAGGAGCGCTGTGGTGACTTCAGATTGTCAATCCAGCAAGCGACGGAGCCAGAATCGAAGAGAGAAGAGAGAGAAACCGTAGGGAGAGAGAGAGAGAGTAAGATATTTTCTTAATTTTCATGTTTAATTCCCTATTTCTATTATTTATAGAGTCAGATTCGTCGACGAGACACATCACCTCGTCGACGAATCCTGTAGAAAGTTCGTCGACGAACTTGCTCCCTCGTCGACGAATTTCAGATTTCCAGAAACTCTCTCTTGGTATTTCTTCGTCGACAAATCCTGTCTTCGTTGACGAGGTCCTCTTATACTCTCGTCGACAAATCCCCTGTGTTCGTCGACGAGGCCTTGATAATTTCCCTTCCTCTTTATTTAATTTACATTATTATTATTCGGGTCGTCATAATATATATATATATATATAAATTTATTTTTTTATAGTTCTTAAGATGTATTTACTCACGATTTTAATTAATATTTTTTTAATTCTTGCATGTGTAGATAATTTAGTTAAAAATTAGTAAAAGTTATAATAATTACAAACATATTCAAATAATATTTATAATATATATATATATATATATATATAATATTTTGACCCTCCAAAATATAATTTCTGGATTCCCTACTGCCACAAATGCTCAACACATAATTGCATTAGGTGTACCTTGCAATTACATCAACATTCTAAAAGAGTCAAGAAGATCTAAGGGATTTGACGGCCCATCATATTCTTTTATGTTAGGCATCTTGAATTTACTAGGCAGAGTAAAGGGGGATAAGAAAATCTAACTAAGGTTTCCCTTATTGAGGGTTGATTATGAAGTTCTTTTATCAATTTTTCCAACTGATCAATTTTCTTTAGCTTTTCTTCACATTCTTGGATCATTGCTCATCGATGCCCACATTGTTGGCTCCTTCTAGTTCCTTTGTCGGATATGAAAGTTTTAAGGATTCTTCATGTGGTACCACCGCATTATCCTTAGGTATCATTTATGCTTGAACAATCCTTGGACCATGTTCTACAAGATCTTTTTTCTATTGTAAGATAATACTAAACATGTCTTCCACCTCATTTGAAAGATTATAAATTGGTCTAAAACCACAATTTAGGGCGAATTATCTAGTGGTGGAGAGTGAATTGATTGGGGTGATTGATCCCCATTCCCCAACAATGAGTTCAAACTCAGAATTGCATGATGAAACCATGATTGAATTTTAAAAAGAAATCCTTCCATATTTTCAACGGACAACGACAACTGTTGTTGCCAAAATTCGTACGAGAAAATTTGAATCAATCATGACTTTAATCCCCTGTCAAGAATAAGAAAAAAACAGTTTGGAGGACCCAAGGTGTATTTCTGGGGATTACTCTGATGTTTATGTTAGGGAATTCAAAAAGGTTATATAATTGCAACAATAAAAATATAGATGAGAATGAGATAAGATGAGATGTCTTGTCTTCCTTACGAAGTTCTTTTTATAAACATTTGGAATACCTCCCTATTGATTTCTCTATTAATGGATCGCAAGGGTTACATTTTGACTAGGTTACTTGGGAGTAAAGATTAATGTACCAACCTCTTACTTTAATTAACATACCTTACCTTCTTTTCATTAATCCAGGGTGGTGTTTGGTGATTGAGAATCAACTTTAGGAATCATAATCGGAGGGAATGATTGATTCTCTTTCTTAATATTTGTTTTATAGTAATCTTATTCTGATTCCCATTCCATGCAAGAATGAGATCCCCCGTTTTACTTACATTTTGATTCTTGATTTTTAATTTTGGAATAAAATTTTTATTTCTCGAAACACAATATTTATTATAATATAATAATTACATTAATATAGTATAGTTTTTTTTTTTTGAAAAAAGAGGGTGGCACCTCCATTTATTTATTAATAAACCCTCACTTTTGGTGGATGAATACTGTGGTTACAAGTTAAAACCAACCAACCAAATTAGGACAAACAAAATTAAACATAACTACCAAAGGAGATAAAAATATAAAAACAATAAAAAACAAAACGAAATACACCAAACGAAACTCTAGAGATGAACTAACGACGAACGGAAACAAGACCTCACCTATCCATCCGAAGGATACCTTTCAGATAGTATAGTATTATATATTACATAAATTGAAAAATAATATTAGTATTATGAAATCATTATTAATATTTAAAATATTATAATATATTTTAAGATAAAAAATTAAATCATCATTATTAATATTTTTTATTATATATAATAACTGTATAACGTATACAAATTAATAGAACAATATTAAATGTTAAATATTATGATATAATTGTGATATGATTGTTGATTTATTATGTTATTATTTTTTATCTTAAAAATAAAAAAAATTTAAATTGAAATATTTATTATCATCAAATATAAATATATAATGATAAAATTTAATAATTATATAGTATAGAAAAATATATAATACCATATATAGTATAATATAACATAATATAATACAAAAATATAAAAAATAATATTAATATTAAAAAATAATTGAATATAAATATATAATAATGTTTTTAATATAAAATATTTAATCATTATTATTAATATTATACTATATATGATAATATTATAACACAAAAAAGTAAAAGAATAGTATAAAATTATAGAATACTATGATATAGTTGTGGTTATTATTATGTATAAGTAAAATAAAATAAAATTTCAATTATTAATGTCATTGATAAAATTATACAATAATAAATTTTAATTATGATTTAATATATAAAAAGAATTAAATACTATTATTTTATAATGCTATGGTGATTGTTTTATTATATTATTATTTTATGTTAAATAATAAATTATGCTATAGTGTTGTAATACATGATATTTTTATTTACATTTAACAAATTACATATTAAAAAATAATACCTATAAAATATAATATTAATAATATAGTTTAAACAAAATAATAATAAAAAATATAATAAAGTATAACATGCAAAGTATAATCAAGTATATAATTTTCAAAATGATTTTATTGTAAAAAAATATTTACTATGTAGTTTAATAAAATCATATTATGCAATGATTATATATTTATAATATTATTATTCTATATTAAATTAATTGAATACATTTTTTATCCTCAATGACATAATTAATAAATTAAACTTAATTCCGATTCTTATGTTATATAGCAAACACTATAATATAATTTTGATTTTGATTTTTTGCGGAATCAAACATAAGAGAGGAATCTGACATTTCGTTTCCGATTCCATTAAATTTCAATTCCGATTTTAATTGTGCACTAGACGTTACTTTGACGTCTTTTTAGTTTTTAGTTTTATGTTAGTTAATGTTGAATTTAATATCAAGATCCCTTTTAAGTGGAAAATTATACAAGAAACCTCCTCCTCTTCAACACATAACAAATTGATCATACATTCATTAATATGAGATGGATACCCATTTTTAATAGGCATATAAGAAATAGGTATAGACATATAAAGAGATCTCTTGTATAATTTCTCCTTTTAGGTTATGTACACAATTTTACAAACTTATAATATCATCCTCTCAACTCTCATCCTTTTTGGCCCCCTTAACATAATAATATAATATGTTATATACTTCCATTAAATCAGATTTTTCCTTGAAGCCAACACCCACCACACAAATAAGATGTAACACCAACCTGAAAATCCAGATGGACAGCTCAATGGATGACCTGCGTGACACGTGGTTCACCCTATCCAGAGCAAGCCTCGCCACCCAATGACAATCTACATTTAGATACGCCCATATCCCCTCGTTGCCTATACCTGTACCAGTCTCTTTCCATTTCCCACACTGCCCCTTCCTTCCTGCCTCCATAGCCGCCCACCAGTTAACCAACCAGTTAGTTGATTCAGAGAATGGCCTCCAACGCGTTGATGGGTTGCGGCGTCGCCGCCGCCGCTTGCCCCTCACTCCTCTCCTCTTCCAAGTCTAAATTCGCCACCTCAGTGTCTTTGCCCACTCCCGGCGGCTCCACAGCCGCGTCCGGCCGCTTCACCATGTCCAGCGCCGATTGGATGCCCGGCCAGCCCCGCCCACCCTATCTCGATGGCTCTGCACCCGGGTACGTATCTAATCAAAGCACTTATTATGGTATACGCTGTCATATACACAAAGATCTATGATCTGGTTAAGGAGATTTTTGTAATTTGTGCGGTGGATATATATCAGTGACTTTGGATTCGACCCCCTCCGCCTGGGGCAAGTCCCGGAAAACCTTGAGAGATTCAAGGAGTCCGAACTCATTCACTGCAGATGGGCTATGCTTGCCGTGGTAAGTTCTCTGAAGTCAAAATTTTATATGTTACAGAGAAGTAGTTCAGATTTTATGTGAATGTGTTTGATGAAATGGATGCAGCCGGGGATACTGGTGCCGGAGGCCTTGGGGTTGGGGAACTGGGTGAAGGCGCAAGAGTGGGCGGCGATACCGGGAGGGCAGGCGACGTACCTGGGGAACCCTGTTCCGTGGGGTACCCTCCCCACCATTTTGGTCATCGAGTTCCTGTCCATAGCCTTCGTGGAGCACCAGCGCAGCATGGAGAAAGACCCGGAGAAGAAGAAGTACCCCGGCGGAGCTTTCGATCCATTGGGCTACTCCAAAGACCCCGCCAAGTTCGAAGAATACAAGGTTAAAGAGATCAAAAATGGTACGCTAGCTACTTGAGTATTCTATTTCCACTTTGCTTTTGCTATCGTTTTTTATCTTCGTTGTGTTCAAAAGAGTGAATTTGATTGCGGTGCAGGGCGCCTGGCGTTGTTGGCATTCGTGGGGTTCTGCGTTCAGCAGTCGGCGTACCCGGGAACAGGGCCATTGGAGAATTTGGCAACTCACTTGGCTGATCCATGGCACAACAACATTGGAGATGTGATTATTCCCAGATCAGTTATGGGTTAAACTATTCACAGTAACAATTATGTATCAATATTAATTATTTTGCAGCTTTTGTATATTTTGGCACGCCTCAATTAGGAAATATCAGAGAAAGATTGGATAATGTAATTATTATTATTATTATGACCACTATTAGTTGTGGACATGTGTGCTTTGCTACTCTCTAAACATTTATTTTTAATTTAAAAAACTAATTGCAGAGAAATAAATAAGAGTTAAGGGTCATTTGCTTTCGAATTTATCAAGTAAACACAAAGTGGCAAGCAAGTTGCATGTGTAAATAAAAATTACTAATATGTCTCTTGCTCGATTACTCTCTCCTTAATGCAAGTTCATACCTTTCTCCCAATTCTATATATGTATAGTTTTCGACCATAGTATATAATGCCTAACTCTTTTGCATTTAACGATCAGTGTAATCAATGAGTTGCAAAAATAAATATGGGCAGTAGCAGAGAGGCTGTTGGCAAGCATCCATAGTGTTTAATTATTATCAAAATTAATGAAATCTTGAGCTAGCAGAAACATATCTGCTTCACCTTAAAGTTTTGCAAAATCACTAGATTTGCATCGTACATTACTTCTCTTTTATTTCAATTTGATAGTCGAGAAATTGAAATGTTAGACTGAATAATTGCATCATGCTTTAAATAGCCAATCAGGTTTTGGGACGCTAGATGGTTAAGATAATATTTGTAGTATGATGAAATGTAATTTTCCTTTGAAGAAGTATAGAATGTTATCAAATTTAAGCATTGATATTTTTATGTTGCAGTTGCGGATATTTAATCTACATAATTTTTCTACCACGAAATCCTTTAATTGAGCCTTAGGGGAAGAATGGCTCTCATTTTGATGAAGCAAGGAGCTGAAGCTGTGAGTCAACTCACTAGCTATTTGCATTCTAACAATTTGCAAAATCTTACTTAAAGATTTTCGATGCAGTAGAAGGCTTTTGATGCATGAAAAGTGTTAGACACTCCCATACTCACCCGTTTGTGCAAAAAAAAAAAACCACATAAAATACACAAAATAGAAAACCAAAAGAAAGGAATTACCCTTAACTACCACCGTCTATCACTCAAGCATTTACCAATTCGTTTTGCATTCAAATTGACAAATTTCTAGCAGATGATATGGAATCACATTGGGTGTGGTATCATTGGTGTAAAGGTGTGGCTGCTCTCTACTTGTTGTAACTGTACTATGCTGAGCCTAATAACTTGTAAAATACTGAAATACCATGTGTTTTAGGCAACTAAATAGTCATTTTCCATATTTAATTCAGTATGGCTAGAGTTGCTATTTCACTATGTGGAATTCAAGTTGTAAGCACCTATATTATGCGTGCTATTTAAGTTATACTCAGCTATCATTTTGTTAAAATAAGTGGTAGAATGTTCATATACTTTAACCTAATTAAATACTTAGCTTATGAGTTTGTTCGAAAAATGTGAAGAAAAGAAAAAGATGAATAAGCTAATTAAGTCTTACCTTGGGTTCTTATGTAAGGGTAAGTCAAGAGTCAAGCCACACACAAAAGGGGGAGCCAACTTTAAGCTAATTTTTATTTTGTAGAAGATAACAATTTATATCACTTACATAAATTTAAAAGTAACCCCCCTTTATGATCACAATCTCAATACAAAAATGATTCTAGGAACTTCAAAAAATGAAAATATACATGTTTTTTTTCCCTCATTTTTCTAACTATTAGAATCTAGAAGAGAACACTGACTGGTAACGTGAGCACTGTCAAGATTGAGACGATTGTGATGACGTTCACATGGTTAATGTGCAAAGATGATCCAATGTCTGGTAAGAGAACTGATGCACATAAATCTCAGTAAGCAATGAATTCACTTCTAGGACTAGTTAAAATATATGCTTGATAGTTGATAATAAAGTTACAGTACAGCAAATCGTCAACCCTTCAGCAAATAAAAGGAAGAAGGATACCTGAATTATTATTTACTGTAGATAGGTTGACCTGGTTTAGTTCTTGTATGCTTTGCGAAATTAAAGCTGATTTCCCAAGGTATGACCTTGTAAGCTGTTTCACTGCAGCTAATGCTTGAGTACTGCCCAAAAAAAAAAAAAAAAAAAACACTTAATCTTAGCATTTTGTGTACAAAAAAGCTTTAAATAATTTTATTCTTCCATCTTTGAGCTTCATCTTTCAACTGGCAACCAGTTTATGCAGAGGTGCATGGTGGAAAATTTCTTACTTAGCATTGGATGCATCTCAAGAAGAAAATATAAATCTTGCCCAAGCAAAGGTTGCAACCTTGATTCCCGGAGAAAGAAAAACAAGGGTTTAGTACCTTGGACTAATAATGTGGCCTTCTCCTGTATAACTAGCATCAACCCAGGTGGTGGAGTTGAGCAAGGTTTGCAAAATGACCAATCTCTTCTTATTCAAAATGGAGTTACTCCCCATTACCACATTAGCTGGAACAGTGCCAAGGCTGATCAAGCAAAAGAGCAAGCCACTTAAAATCAATCAATGATAAACCAGTAGCAACTGAAAACTATGTATACAATACAAAAAGGAAGTTGTACTTGTCTCCAGGTTTTGAAAATCAGAAGAACATAATGCATGCTACCAATGATAAGATTTAGCAGCCTTTAAGTTTAAGCTTCAACTAGCACAGAAAAAAATGAAACGACCAGCAGAAAGATCAACATTTTTCGAGAACTATGTGAATTGTATACTCACGAACAGGTTCCTGGATAGCCATTGATTTCTCTGCAGCCCCCTTTTGGACAAAGATACCTGCATATATGCAATAGATTTAAACAGAAGAAAACACATGATCGAAATTCAAGTACTAATGAATAAAAAGAAAAATTCTGTGTAAGGACAAGCCATCAACATATTTACATGAAATCTCTTAGGGACTTTGTAGACCATGACTGGTTATGAGGCCCTTCCATGGAGTAAAGCAGAGCAGTGTCACCTTTGACAAATGCAATGTCCCCTAATTCCTCCAGTAGGCACCTAAAAGCCCCGGAGTGACCAAAGTACACACTGTTTGATTGGCAGGAGCTGTTCTGATCAAAGCCCAGTCCTTCAAACTCTAACTCAGATGGAGCACAGACCTCAGTGAAGAAACTCGCAGCAAGTTCCCAGTCATTCTTTTTCTCAGAATAGACCGATGTTCGTATATGAGCAATGGGATAGTTCCAGCCTGCAGCTGTGGAGTATCCTCCATGGCAAGACCTAAGGCCCTTGAAATCCATTAGAGTAATGTCCCTGTTGGCCATGCAGGCCTCCCTGCTTACCACTGCAACCGCTTCATAGCTCTCAGCACTGTTGCAGTAAACTTCATTAGCAATGGCTTTCATGGAGTAGTTGATGAATGCAAAGTAGGCAAGTCCTGCTTCCAGATTTATTACATCCGCTTGGCCTTTCTTTATAGAATCCAGGCACTCTAGGGTTGTATCTCTTTGAACGCTGCATACAAATTAGAAAATGGAATTCAGGGAAACACGGAGCAGGTAGGGAATTCTAGTCAAAGATGAGGAATGCTCCAAATGATGTGAATAGTCATAATCATTACTTTCATAATGTTTTTTTAATTTTTTTTGAGATTATAATAGTTGTAATATTGTTCATAGTTTGATATTGATGAAATAAGGTATATAATATTTTTGTTTAATATAAATGAGTTCTTATACTATGCTATATTTATTTGAAGGGCTCTAATTTTCTATTTCTTCTTCTATTTGCAATAAATAAATTCGAAAAAATAGTCATTTTTAAAGTCTAAAAAATACTGCTCAGACCAATGCAAGCCCTAGGTGTTTATTTTGGTAGAAATCAGTTTGGTAATAATTCATGATTTCCCCAAATTGTGAAACATCAAATTGGTTTTCGTAGCAAAAGTAATAATCCAAACAGACTATATAAATTAAAAATTAATCAAACACAAAATCTTATAGGTGCAACCTGCGTGCTTTCACTAGTTTCGAGAAATGCTCGAGTGTCAATAGATACCGAAGCTATTGAAGAAAATTTTATACCTTGCAAGATCCATGGCCCATAGCCACGGTGGGCTAGGCCCTAGCCTGTAAGATAGATATATTATGGGCTTTTGTTCTTGTAAAAACCATGACACAATGGAAACAAGTTTGTAGACGATCTGGGCCGCTGGGCCAAGAACTAGGTCCACGTACCAAGTCGATTGGCTTGGGCATTGCAAATCGAAGGGTGTCAAACGTACCATTTCCACGTGTAACCATCTGATTGGGCAAATAGACTCACAAAATGTTGACAGTTCACGAACTCCTCCCGCACAGCGCACCACCTCACCGTAGCAGATTCCGTGTCCTCTTCCGCGGAACTCGCCGGGATCTCGTCCGAGCCGCCGTCTTCACTTTCTTCCTTCTTCACCGGTTCAGGCACCGGAGCTCCGTACTTACCCCGGAGTGACTCCGCCGGCGCGGGCGGCTCTGACAATGCCGCTGTCGGAGGAGAGGGATTGACCGCGGGCGATCCATCTCCATCGCCCGATACCGGCGATGGCGCCGGCTCGAAACCTGTAAAAATTGAATTCGATGCATTTGAACAGGATGAATGCAAGGATTATGTCGAACATAGGATCGTGAGTAGGTGAATTGATTCAAGAATTGGTCCGTACCTGCAATGGAAGAGGAGAAGAGGGAGGAGAGGAGGAAGAGAAGGGGGAGAGCAGAGATCTGCATCTGGAATTGTTGAGTGTGATGCAATGCGAACTGAAGCAGATATCCATGTAAGATCCATTGATTCTGATTTGTCACTTGCCAGGCAGTGCCTAACGACTAACGTTGCGAGGAAGCAATTGCTTTTTTAGTTCTCCACACCCTTTTCATTATGATTGCTTCATCGAAAATTTTGAGATTTGTTTTAATTGTAGTATTTTTTGGGTACCAAAAAACCACTATCCAAAATTATGCTTTCAATTTTTTACTGTGAAAAATAGCAAAAACTAATTAAAAGAGAGTCGTTCGTAATCACAATCATACAATAATTATAATGATAAAAGCAATTTTTATTTAGGTATATGTAAGTATGAGTAGAAATTAAAGATATGAAAATGCATTGTGATGAACCACGCTATTATATTCATGTAAAAAATAATAATAAAATAAAAATAATCCTATAGAGTTTCAAACATTAAATGCATGCATGGTCCAAAATGGAAAAAAAAATTCCAAAAACATTGTAATTTTAACTCAATAACATGAATTAAAGGCGCTAATCAATTATCATCGAGCTGATTAAAAAGATTCTTCTAAATATCAAATATTTTTAACATATTTTTCTCCCTTTTCCCTTGGTTATAGGAAGCAAATTTGGTCCAATTAATATCATAAGGCCAACAATAATCTAATATTATTAAGGGTATTTTGAGTTGTGAAATTTTTTTTTTCAAGTTCTTAGAAAATTACAAAGGTTTTATATTTATCTATTAATATTTTTTTCATTTAATTATATGAAAATTTTTAAAACTATATCAAAATTTTTATTCGAATGTTAAAAAAAAAATTACTTTTCAAAACTAAGCATGCCCTAGGACATGGGAAAATTTGAAAATTTAAATTTAATTCACTGCATGATAATGAGATTTCACCTATGATCTTAAACATGGAACTTTCTCTTTCCTTTTTATTGCATAATAGGGTTTGCAAATACTGAGAATAAATGATGACTTAGGTTTAGTTTCACTTTTTTTTTGGCTAATAAATACAATACTTAAAAGAATTATTAAGTTAATATAAAATTTGTTAAAGGAAAATTTTATTTTGAGTTTTAGCAAAGATGTTGTAAGTTAGAGAATGGCGAAAAGAAACTTTAAAAACATTGTAACCTAATATCATTTTGATTTGGCTTTTGGGCTAGTGGTTCATCTTCTCACTCTCTATTGAGGAGATGGGAGGTTCAAGTCCCAATAAGGGCAGGTGTTATTGAAATAGTTACTAGGCATTGAAATATGACATTTATGTGTACATTAAATATTAATTGTCTTATAATTTTATCCTTTAATGTATTAGCATTATTCATTTGTTTGGTACACAAGAATAAAATGAAATTAATCTTTATAGTGATTTTTCATTATATTTCACTTTTAATCTGTTCCATCAAATATACCAAACATTAGGTTAATTGCAATTGGCTTACCTTTAAAAAAGGAGAAAAATAAGGTCTAGTCATGAAATAACAACTTTAACTACATAAAATTAATAAGTTCAAATCTATAACTTTGTAAGTTAAAAGTACATGAATTAAAATAATTTTTTGCTTAGTAGTTAGTAGTATCAAGACTAACTTATTATTTTAGTTCTTTATTTACTATTGTTTTGTCGGTTGGTATGGTTTTTTAAAACTATTTTCACACTAAGTACATACTATCTATATTGTTATGCATTATTGAGCATTTGCTAGGTAAACATGAGGAAGCAATAACAATTTTTTTTTTTTTGTATTAAATTTAAGATCTCTATAATTAAATAGAATAAGAATGAAATAATCATTTACAAAATATAAATTAATAAAATAAAAAAGATAGTAAATACCATTTAATTTAAGATAAAATGATGATGTAAAAGTCATCATGCATTATTCTAAAACAGATGATGAATGTCTATGCACTATAAGGTAAATAGTGGATTATAAATTTATAGTGCATTAGTAGAAATAACTTATCTTATGCTTGGAAAAGTTTGGATTTGTATTGGATTTGGTTAAAATATAATGAATTTTATTGGTCTTAAATTCATACTGCCAAACATAATGTTAGTCAAAATTTAAAAAATACACATAATCAAAAATTAGACTAGCAGCAAAAAATATGTTAGATTTAATACCTTCTTCACATGTTATTTAATTTCAAACTCAAAATGTTGAGTTTATTTATGAACGAGTGGTGCAATTGACTGTGGGAACCAATAATGACATTGGTAGCCATAGGAGGCGAGAATTGCTCAAACAATCCCAATCGGACCTGAATACCAAAAAATGACTATTTATTTTGAGATGATTGGTTATCTTGATTCATTAGATACTTAAAAGTGAATAAATCTCAGTTCCAAGGGATCATATCTTCTACGAGGACTTTTACTTGCGTGCCAAGAATAAACTCTCTTTTATCTTACAAGACCTAGGGCATGTGAAAAACATGGATAATCGTGGAAATTTTTTTAAATTGACTAGAAAAATGTGGAAAGGTACAGGCACAACATGTTTGACCAATCAATAATATTTTTCCACTTTTGATTCTTCTTTTTAGATTGAATTTATAATATATTGGTAGCCATAGCAGGAGTGCATGCCAAGAATGAACTCTCTATGTCATAGGAGACCTAGGCATGTGAAAAACATGGGCTGCATATACATATTTGCATGTAGGTTTTAGCACCAAGTAGCTTGATAATTGTAGATGAGTACCATCTTGATTCAAAAGTTTAAGCCTATTGAATCTTGGACTTAACTATATATATAAATACCTATTATGCACTCAATATTTCAAAGTATGACAAACTCACAAGTGAAATTCTTAACAATAGATGTATTGAGATTTTGTGCATGTTCAGTGCATCAAATATAAGATCCAATTATTTTAAGTTATATGTTAATATATGTTTGATGCTACGTGATATGATTATGGTATACTAATTAGCATGCGAATGTATTTAATGTTTTCCTGTACTTGAAATTTAAAAAAAAGTCACCTACTTATAAATATTGTTCAGGGTTATTTGTTAATTAGTTGGTTTCATGTACAAAAAATGCTCTATTATATCAAGATTTTAATTAGTGAATAAAGTTGCTAGATTAATCACATTTTTTATGTATATTTTAATTAATTAAGTAATAATTAAAATTTTAGCAAATGGCGGTGAAAAATATATATTTTTTTTTAGAAATTGTGAAATTGTTTGGTTGATGGCTAATGTTTAATCTTTACTTTTTACTTCTTGTTATGCATTTATTTTTTCGATAACCTAGGGACTTCAGCTACCATCGCAACGCTTTGGGATCCACCCATTGACGCATTCCTGATAATTTACCGGTGTAATGTCTCAAGGGGGAATCAAACCCGTGACCTTAGGATCAAAAAAGTCACAAGTTGCTCTTACCACTTGAGCTGAACTGGCTGGGCCTTGTTATTCTTTTATATTAGGAGGCATGATATATGTATAAGATAAAAACAACTCTTTTTACATTTTATATCAAATTCAAGACTTCAACTATGTATAGAGATTTTGTTTGGAATGATTGTGTTCAAGAGAAAGAAAAAAATAAAGATAAAAAGAAAGTCTTTTCTTAAAAAATAAAATTTAGTCCAATATGATTAAAATAAAAAAATTAGCATTGTTTTATACATATTCTATTTCTTTAAAAAAAAAAAAAAATTCAAGTAAATAAATATAAAAAAGTGAATTTATTTAAACTTTTCTTTCCTTTTACTATTGTTTTCCTTGTTTCAAACAAAAAAATTATGGGGTTTGAGGTAAAATGAATAATCCTCCATGACTGTTTGTGACTCTTATGAAGAGCATTTTTCACTATTGGTATTACCAATCATCCCTTTAATATTAGGTAGAATCAGCATCTTGCTAATCATCTTTACTTTGGCTTGGAGCAAGACCTTCCTAATAGCTGTTGCTTCGACTTGGTAAGTTGATACAACACTTGCTACCTTTAATCTTTATAATTAAAACTTCAACTTGATTCGCCTCAAAATGATGCTTGCACCAACTTGATTTCCAAAATTAAATGCAGCATCACAATAAATAATTATATTAAAATTCCATAAGTCATGAATGTAATTAGAAGTCTCATTGTTTGAAATATGAATGCATTCATCATGACATTTCTTTCAAAATTATAAACAGATGTCAAGGAAATAATGTTAGAAGCTTCCTAAATAGTCTTTTTGATAATTTTTTTTTTTATCATTTCTCCCTCTCCAAAATGAAAAAACTTGACAAGAATTGAATGTGAGAAGGCATGGGAAATGGAGGCAAGTGAATAACAAGTACTTACATTTCTTTATTATTATTATTACTTTAATAAAAAAAGGGTAAAAAAATAGAGGTTAATTTGTTAAGAATTCTATTTATAAGTTTGTCCTACATTAAAAAAATTAAATGGATAATGAGTGTTTATATATATGATTGGACCTAAAATTCAATGAATTAAAGTTTTTGAATTAAATTGGTGCTCACTCATATATATTAAGCTTACCCATATATCCTCCCAACATTAATATGATTCTCATATATATATATATATATATAAATAAATTATAAATTGTTTTTTTTATTTGATTCATTATATTGCTTGTACCAAATGAGGGTCCCTAGGAGCTAGTGGGTGTGAAGCTGAAAAAGGGAGTGGGAGCCAACAATGGGGCATAGCATCAGAGGAATCACAGTACGTGCTTTAATGTCTGAATGATTGCCATTTTTAATGGGTGTACTCTGCCTGATTGAACTTTGCCTTGTGACGCTTCATTTCTTATTTAGGCAACTGTTAATTAAAGTGACATTTTTCCTTCGCCTGGGTACTATGGTAGGTTTTGTAGGGACCATTTCTGCTGTTCCCTTTACCCTTATGGCTCTCTCTCTAGCTTGGGCTAAAAAGCCCAATAGAGAACAGAAACTACATCCGCCCATGGAAGGGTGCAAAGCCCATTAGTTAAGGGGCTAACCTTTCTTTTCTCTTTGATGACCCAAAATTTTTATTTGCGCAAACCCTTTGACTCACTCAAGCGACACTAAATATTTCTAATAATTTAGCAGGTAAATCACAAGTGTTTGAAGAATCGAAACTAGGATCTTGAGACACCAAGGCCTAACTTTGCACTTATTATTTGAGAAAATTTAATTGAAAAAATCATTTTACTATTATTAAAAGGGATAAATGGCTTCTTCAAAATTTACCACACGATGGTGTGTAATTAGTCTTAAGCAAGAAACTTGAGTGGCAAGGAGAATAACAAAGGGTCTTAATATAAAGTTACAAGTCGAGGGAGGCAAAAGAGATGAGAAACTCCTCCCAATTTGAAGGGTCAGAAGAAAAGAATGCACGACTCTAATGAAATAAATTTGTAATAACATCGTTTTGAGGCCTACTGAAAAGAGATCTTTTTATCTTGGAAGATTTTGCTATTTTTTGACCTCTATATATCCCATGAGATGGCAATTGATATGACGTCTCTCAATCTCTTTGAATCTCCTCTGGAATTTGAGTAGTTCCATGCTAACAACTAAATTTTAATTTTGTTTTTAGAAAATCGAATTCAAGTTTAGTAGCTTCAATGTATGACACAAAATTTGTTTGCTGAACTCACAATGTAAGAGAAAGGGGTCAACTTTTTCAGCATTGTTATAACAAAGAACACATGTTAAGGCTAGGATCAAACCTTTCCTTTGAAGATTATCATGCGTTTGAATGCAATTTTTGTCCGCTAACCAAATACAGTATTAATGTTTTTCAAATTTTAAACAAGACCTCATAGAGACTTAATGGAAGAGGATCAAATTAAGATGTCAAGACTGAATTTATGTTTAAACATGTACATGTCTACCATCCTATCTACAAGTTATTTAGCTATACGACAAAAAAAAAAGCACAATTACATCTAATTATATTGTATTTAGAAGCATAGATCATTGAATGAAACAAGAGAATGCATTATCGAAATAGAGATACCTATACATATAATATTAGAGAAAAAAATAAGCTAGTGTTTTGAGTTTGCATTTAAAACTTTTGTATATTTATAAGAAATTGAATATAAATTTGTACTATTTTATTTAATTTCACTTAAACTCAAACCTAATACTCAAAATATATATCTGTAAACATAAAATTAGAATAAAAATTTTAAATATTGTATGAATTTTACAATTATGAGATTATACCTATTAAACTTTTCGTAATTACTAAAAAACATTCATATATAATTTGTAAGATAAAGTTTGTAAAGAAGATTGTTGTGGTAAAATTCTAATTTTTTAGAAGATATTTTGATGATAATTTTTTTTTTTTTTATGATTGCCAAAAATTTACTAGCGAGATGTCATATTATATAAATATTCTGAAAAGTTTAAGGATCGTTCGCGAAATTTAGCCAACAAACAATGCAAGTTCTGGGAGGAGTGTCAAATCAAGTCAGGGGATGGTCCCCGGAATATTTTATATATATATATATATATATATGTATATGTATATATGAAATTTCCGACAAAGTTGAGATAGAAGTGTCAAACTGGGAAACCCCATATACATATCATCCTCCATACACATGCATCCAACCATTATATATATATATATGTATATATATATATACATATGTGTGTGATCATCCATGCATGCATGCTCCGTCTGCATCTGCATCGGCATCTGCATCCAGTTCTTATTAATTAAGATGCCAATAGCAATACATGTCTATATATATAAAATATATATTGTATTCTAACGATGCAGCTGTAGAGACCGACGCAGATCTCGCACGTCTGACAGCTGGCCCCCCGGCCTTCACCCATCACCTTTCGATCGCTTTTTTTTTTTAAAAAATTTTATTCTATTGATCAATGTAAAAAAAGAAAAAGGAAATGGAAGAAAAGGAAAAGCTGGAGTGATGCTGGGACCTTCGGCTCCTTCCTCCTTCCTGCCCACCCCTGTTCATTTTCCATTACCCCCCAGTCCAAGAACAGATGTACCTATATATATATATATATATGGCATGGATCCCGCAGTCAAACATACGTATTTTAACACCCCAGCTACTTTTATCCTATATATACGAATGTATAATGAGCTCAGGGCTGGGCTTTATAATGGGCCACCCTTCTCTTCTTTTAATCTTTTCCGGGCCCCCATGACATGGAGAGGGAGAGAGATTAGGGTTTGGAGCAACCAGCCGGGGGGGATGGGGGGTGAGGGAATATAGAAGCGGCGGAACAGCAAAGAAAAGCATTAAAAAAAAAAAAAAAAAAGGAGGGGGTGGGGGGGCTACAAAATAAAGGCATGCGTGAAAGAATGTGGTGCGGTGTGATCGATCAGGTTGGTTAAATTCGAGGTCGGCTACCTCCCATACATACAAAATACATTATGGCTTTGTGATTTTTCATTTGAGAGAGAGAAAGAGAGACTCAGAGACTGCTGACTGCTCATGAGCAGCACGTGACTCCCATCAGTAGTTTATACCTGCGTGGTTGTCATAATAATAATAATAATAATAATATTTTGCTCTGAGCGTGGTTCCGTGCTCCTCCTCATCATCTCCACCATTGCAGCCACCGAGCAAGCTAAGCTGGCTACTTTAATTAATTGCAATCAGTGAGAAAATACAGCTACACATACATGAAAGCGCTAGTGAAACAGGGAAGAAAAAAAAAGAGAGAATACATGCAAATAAACCGACCCTTTCCCTATAATTAACTTTATATATATATATATATATATATAAAACTCACATCATTAAAAATTGTTGAAATGAAAATGTTTAAATTGATAAGTGGTATAACTTTAAAAGATAAATTAAGAAATAAACATATTCGTGGTAAATTAAGTATGAATCCTATAAAAGATAAGATAAGAGAAGAACGATTTAGATGATATGTATACTTGCAACATATGTCATATAATGCACTAGTGAGTAATAGTGATTTAGTTACTATGAGAGATAACAGAAGTGGTAGAGATAGACTTAGAATAACTTGAAATGAGATAATGATTAAATATTTAATAGTCCTGAATCTGTCAAAAGAAATGATTCATTGTTGCATGAATTGATAGAAAAAAATTCACATAACCGACCATACTTAGTAAAACTTAAGACTTGATTTTATTGTTGTTGTTGTTATACTTTTTAAGAGATGGTAAAAGATAATAGTGCGGACACTCAACATTTGTATAATATTAAATATACACATTATACTTAATTTAATTTTGTCATATATATATTTATTTAATTAATTAAATAACTTTATATATATATAATAAAATTATATTAATATCGAAATTATACCTTTTTTATTTTTTTTTGTAGAAAAACCTGCCCTCAAAAATAAGCCAACAAACTTTCAATGAGGTGAAGAGAGAGAGAGAGAGAGAAAGCAAAGGCAGAGTTGGAGTAGAATCTAACCGTGAGACACAAGCATACAAAGAGCAAAGTGGGGATGAGAAGTACTGCATGCTGATGAAGATCTGATCATCCTTACTCTGCCCCCAATACCAAAACCCTCTCTTCCCCTACGGTACGTCCTGACACCAGCTGGGATTCCCACACTTGTTCCTTCCAACACTCTACACGATAAAACCCTTTCCTGTCTTCCTTAGTTCCTTGCTTCCTTCTTTTCTTTTCTGTTTTTTTTTTTTTTTAAAAAAAAGTGCATTATGATATGATCACCTCCCATCCCCTTAGCTCCTTTTTTGAACACTCAATTAATTTATTCAAATGACATTTAAAGCTGAAAGAATCATCATTTGCAAGTTTAATATACAAGAATAAAACTCTTAAATTCAATTATATATGTATATGCATATTCATCATTCATCATATTATTTTTTTGAAATGTAAGGCCAATTCATAAGTGAAACTTTTAATATATAATGAATCTATGTTTTTATGTTTAAATCATGAAATATTATTTCAAGTTAAAAATTAAATCCTTTAAAATACAAATTCTGACAATTTAAACAGGAGTATTGAATTCATTCTCATTTTCTCTGATCCTCTTCATCCTCCCTTGACCCTTCTCCTTCCCGTTTATCATTTTCTACTTCTCTGTAAGTTAATGGAAACGTCTGCAGCCTTTTCTAGTTCCCACGCATGCTCGTGCGCGCATGCATACACACACACACACACACACATATATATATATATATATATAACATGCATGCAGGCTCATCATTCGCTCCACTCTTCTTCTTCATGAATACCTACCTTCCTACCTATATACCTAGCGCCCTTTTTGACTCCCCTCTCTCTCTCTCTCTCTCTCTCTCTCTCTCTCTCTCTCTCTCTCTCATGAGTGAGATATTAATTAAAGATGAATATACAAGAAGGGAATGTACAAAAAATCTTATTTCAGTGTAATGGAAAGAGATTTAAACTCTCTCCTTCTCATGCCCTAATATATATATATATATATATATATATATTATAACTTTTAATGATATTTGAATTTATAATGATCAGTGATCTTCAAATATTTCTTAATTAACAGGCAATTTTACACAGTATTTTCCCATTTGACATAAAATTTAACCCCTAATGCATTGATTTTTAATAATTTAATAAATGCAATTTATTTTCACAATATTATATTATATATATATATATATATATATGCTATTATAAATTTAGTAAGTACACTTTTTTTTGAAAGGTAGAAAAAATTTTATTAGAAGAAGAAGTAAAAGAGAAACAGGTAGAATATACATACAACAACCCATAAGAATGATGTTATTAATAGTTAATTTTATTAATAAGTAAATAAAAATTTAGATTTTAAATATTACCACTCATTAGTACATACAATGAGATTATGACCTTCAAAATAATGTGATATGTCACTTAAAACCATTTACATTCAAATAATAATTTTATTTTATTTATTTTCAAAAAATAAAGTTAAGTAAAAGAAAATGTTGAGATAAATTTTACAAGATCTTCAAAAGAGCCAATCACAAAGATTGCTCCTTCTATATATGTACAGATACAGATGCGATCAAGGTTTTAGAGGTAGAATTTTAATTAGAAGCAATGGAATGTTATCAAATTCACGTCCTAAATATTTTTTAAACAAAAATACACCAATTCAATTAATTGTGATTAGTCGCAAAATTTCACTCATAAATCAAAATTTGTACGCCTTCATCATGATCAAGTCAATTCTCAAAAATTAATATCCTTGCGCCTCTTCACAACTATTAGATCTTTACTTGAATGTCGCTACTATTTTTTTGTTTGAAATCAAAATATTACTCCTCAACTAAGGAGATCAAATAGATAAAAAAGTTTGTACGCAATTACATATGTAGGTTTGAATAACATGTCATATTAAATACCCATCAAGACAAGAATAATATATAGTTTTGTTTTTACTACTAATGATGAGAATGGAGTGAACAATGATATTAACCTAAACATATTTTATTTGATGATGTAAGTACATGATTAGACTTATATTAAATTAATATCTTGAAAGTATTTAATTGACAAACTTTGACGTCATGATTGATACATTTAAGTACTAAGAAAAAAATATTTTACTTTTGCTACATAGAAATGAAATAGAATTAACAAAAAAAAAAAAAAATTTATCAATTCATCCCACCATGCAATTCATTTAAATTTTCATTTAATTTCTCTTTTACCCTATTGCATTTCACAGCAAACATGATATAGTATTCTTACCCAATTAAATTTGGACGAAATTTTTTCTTAGGCATGCAATCTGAAAGCACCCTTTTAACAGTTAAACACATCAATTTTTTCATTCAAAAAAGTCCAAATATGCGTGATGATTAGTCGCATCAAAAGATAGATTATAGTTGATAAAAAAGTCAAATATTTTAGTTGATACATCAGCCATTAATTAGTTGGTCTTGGCCATCAATAGACAATGGTCCTAATCCTTCCAAATCCTGTTGTTGAAAATTAATTTCTCTCATTTTTGCCCTTTTCAAGCATAGAATTCCTTCTTCCGTCCAATAGATCATGCTTTTTACTTTTTAAGTGTTTTGACAATCTTCCTTTATGACAATTGCAATCAAATCACGTGCCTAAAGTGGTCCAAAAGCATTATTATTTTGAAGAGAGAGAGAGAGAGAGAGAGAGAGAGATCACATAATTAATAAACAAAAAGAAAATCTCAGCCTCATTTAAAATGATTACACATGACTTGATACATATGAATGTAATCTCATGACATCATAAGTATTTAAACAAACACAATAATGAAATTTCTTCATGTTTTCGTAAATAAATTAGAATAAGATGATGATTCAAAATTTATTAAATAGAAAATTTAATTTTTATATTCTTTTCTACGCTTCTCCTTCAAATTTCTATTTCATTTTCGTATCTAATTCCTTTCAAAAAATTAAAAATTTTTTAGATTGAAACTAGTTAATGAAAATAAAATTTATGCACAGTTGTTGAGCCATAAACATTATATGCAGTTACAAATGAGAATAAAATTCATGCACAACTCTATAGTTATATTTAATACCAATATTTAATATTAATTAAACAGTAATTATACGTAACCCCCAATACTTAAACTTTAGTATAAAAAACAAATTCTTAAATTTACTTAGTGAGCACTCTTCGGGCAAACATCAAATTTTTGAGAGAAAGAGAGACCTTTTGTTCCACCTAGCAAGTAAAGGAACATGCATGTGTGTGGATGTGTGTGTGTGTGTGTGTGAGAGAGAGAGAGAGAGAGAGAGAGAGAGAGAGAGATCATCATGAGAATAAGACAAGCTTTATATTTGAATGATGATTTTGAAAATCTTGAAGTGTTAAATGCACCTATGTTGTTAACATGTGAGTAGACAATGTCATTTTAATGATATAGGTAAAGAGAATTAACATAACAAGAGGGGATACTATTATGACGAGTTAGTGCATTTACCTTAATTAAAAGGTCAAAGTATGTTTAGGATTTAGGTTGCTAGGGTTAGGTGATGTACAACCCTTAATTACCTTCATTTGCAAAGAGGGTCATGATTAGTTTATGCATGCGTTTGTTTCCACGAATATAATGGAGAGTAGATCATCCTTATCAACTAGCAATGGCCCACCTAGTTGGTGCACCAAATCTTCTTGATGTCGCAACATCTCGGAGAATGATCTATAATGTCGAGAAAAAATAATATTAAAGGTTTGATAAAATTGCCACTAACCTATTATTTTCCAACGTACGTTTAGTTTACCTAATTACTACTCATTGATTAGTCTTTAGACTAATCCAAAGCCAAGGAACCAATAATTTTGGTCTGCATCCACCAGAGTTGGGATCGAGGGTTTAATTATGTGAGAGGAAGGTGTTGACCTTATTGGTCACGCCCGATTTTTGATTATGACAAATACTCATTGTATCTAATGAGTGATTGAGTTTTGTGCAAGAATCAAGAATAATAAGATCAAGATGTGCACAAAGCAAGAAAGGCTTGAAGATAATTTTATACTCTTAATTGTAATAGTTTTTAAATGAAATTTGTCTGTAATAGTAATTAGGGTTTTCGGTTTGTAATAAGCTCACACACATCACATGCATGATTTAATTTGTAAGCTCAAACCGAACCATAGAAAGACCTTAGGGTGAACCTTTGGTCGACCGACACCAGACTTTTTCGGTGATCTCAAATTGGACCCCAAAGTGACCTTAGGACACACACATATTCACATATATTTGTTAGGCACTTGAATAGGAATTGTTTGGGTAGATACGGGACCGAAATGCACACTTGGTGCACTTTCGGTCGACCGGCCAATTCAGTTCAATTTGGCCCGGTCGACCGAGCCCTTATAGGTCATTTGACCTCGGTCGACCGAACCACCTGGGAGTCAATAGTTTGACCTCCCGGTCGACCGACCAGATTTGTACTCCAACTACCTGGTCGACCGAGGGGTCTTGGGAGAATTCCTAGCGGTATGGTCGACCGAGCCCTGTAGTTCAAAAAGGCCCCGGTCGACCGAACCTCGGTGTTTTTGAAAATCGCCGTTGCCTGGTCGACCAACCACTTAGTTCAAAATGCCCCTGATCGACCGAGCCACTTGAGTCCTGGTCGACCGAACCACTTTTGGTCGACCGGACCTCTCGGGTTGTTCCCATTTTTACCATGGTTAATATTTTTCTAAACAGGGTTAAAATGCCTTAAACGTCATTAGACTTTTCTAATAATACCCTATAGGTCCCCAACGGTCATATTTTCTCCCTTGGCTATATATATGTGTTCATTTGCAAAAATTAAGAAGGGATTAGCCACTTTGATTAGGGAAAATTCTTTGAAAATCCAAAACCCTATAATACTCATTTCCAAGCTCCACACACTCAATCTTACCTTCCCATATTGCCTACATCATTTGTAAGTTGGTTTTGAGTGCTTGTCTTGATAGGTTTGCTCTCCCATCTTTGGATTGTCTGACTTATTTTGAGAGCTAAACCTTAAGTATTCTTAGGGGACTTTGTTAGTAAGTCTCTCCTAAGAAGACTTATATAAAACTTCTGAATATTGCATAGTCATTGCAATATCTTAAGAAGTTAGTATTTGCATTTTGGTTGCAAAAACATTTTCAAATATCTACTGTGTTTTTATCTTGAAAATATTTGATGATATATTTGCTAGTGTGATAAAATCTTTGTTGCAATGTTCATTAACTCATATATCCCTTGCTGAATATAAAGATTGAATATCCTTTTGCAAACCAAACCTATACGTTGCTAGAGCTTCATATACATATATGTATTGAGAAAACTCGTTGATTGAAATATATGAAGTTTGATTAATATCTTTGTTTGAGCACTTAGATTGAATATCCTGTGATACAAAGATCGTTTAGGTTTGCACTCTCACGCACTCATTACAACGATAGTAAATTTATTTGAGAGTTGACATTTTAGACCACATTGAGCTTACATATTGAATCATACTGTGGTGTATATTATTGCAAGAATTTGGGTACATATCTGCTTTACTTGAAAGTACAATCACTGTACCATTTCAGTATAATACACATTGGTTGTATTTCCAGGCACGGGCTTGAAGAGGGAGACTAGCCCTGGAATAGTCCCGGATTGGCTTAGACCCGGTTAGGAAAGCTAGGTGCGTCGTCCTGTTAAGGCGTGTAGGTTGAGGTCAGCCCCGCAAATTGACTTGGTTAAGGTTGAGGTCAGCCCTGTGTTAATTTGACCTAGTTGTAAACGGTGCCGCTCCACCCTTAAGTGAGCTATTAGTGGAATCCTCTAGCTTGCGAGCTCGAGGCGGGGACGTAGGCACAGTTGGCCGAACCTCGATAACATATCTTGTGTTCATTTACATTTTCGTACTTTACATTTACCGCACTTGTATGTTATGGGTGAATGATGCGTATGACTTAATTTCCATATCATATTCATCTACGCATTTGGAAATCGCATAGACAGGCCCTAGGTTATGCATATACTATTATTGAATACATTAACCTAGGAGAAAAAGTTTAAAATTCCAATTCACCCCCCCTCTTGGGAATACACCAATTCTAACAGAAGGTATTAGCACCCCCTCCACACATGTTTTACGAACGGTACCTAATTAACTATGAATTATCCCTAAACTGAATCTACCGGTCTAAATTAATTCCTTAATAAATAAATAAATATTAAAATTTTAAAAGAATATATGAAATAAGGTATGATTTAAGAATATCTAATAAGACCTCCAAAGAAGGGGATCTTATTAGATAAATCCCCCTCAAAACTAATATAAGTGAGATCTAAAAAACTTTTTTACCCTTCGTTTAATCATTGGTGTCACAAGATCCTAGAAAAGGGTTCGGAATGACGAGGGATAATAATAATATAGGTTTGATGGAGTCACCACTAACCTATTATTTTCTAAGGTACGGTTAGTTCACCTAATTACTACTCACTGATTGGTCTCTAGAGTAATCATAGGCCAAGGGACTAGTAGTTTCTGTCTGTTTTTACCAGAGTTGGGATTAGGAATTCAGTTGTGCGAGAGAAATACTAGCACCCCCTACACACTCGTTCCACGAACGTTGCCTAATTGACCATGAATTATCCATAAACTGAATCTAATGGTCTTTAATTAACTTCTTAAAAATAAATAAATATTTAAACTTTAAAAGAATATGAAATAAGGTGCTATTTAGGAATGTCTAATAAAACATCTAAAGGAGATGATCTTATTAGATAAACTCCCCTCAAAACTAATATAGGTAAGGTTTGGAATACCTCTTTACCCTTTCTTTAATCAATGGGATGCACACATACAAAAATAGAGGGATAATAATTAAACAAATTCATCAAATTTGATCAAAAGAGTCTTAAAATATTCCCAAATTTGTTCTAGGATTTTAAAAACATTTTCCTTCATTTTTGATATTTTATTTTCCATTTTTTTTATCCGAGTCAAACTAAAATAAGTTTATTTATTTTGTGATTTTTTAAATAACTTTTTTTACTATTTTCTCAATTTTTAAAAATTAAAAATCAATTTTAAAATTAAATAAACTGACCAAGCGATTTGGAAGAGTCAGACTGGTTCAACTGAGTTGACCTGGTTCATATCGGGTTTACCCGGTTAGGGAAGGGTGGCCAAGTGTTAGCTAGCAGTGGCAAAACGTCGCAGTGCTATATTTTATATTTATTTTTATTTTTTTGAATTTATTGGAAAAGGGTGATATTAGCATGGCATCACCTAAGGAGTTTGGCACGGATCGTTGACGTGCAAACAACCCAACCATGTAGAGAAAACACAGATTGGATAGCCAGGATTGCGCCATGTCACTTCTCAAAGGTGTGGTCCTAGGCGCGCCGTGTGTCATTGTTCATATAGTGACACATGCCCCACTGATATTTTATAAATTCTTTTTTTCCTCTCTATTCTTTCTTTACATTCCTCCATTCTTCCCTTTCTTTCTTTATCTTTCTCTAACACAACTTTCTCTCTATTTCTCTCTCTCTCTCTCTCTCTCTCTCTCTCTCTCTCTCTCTCTCTCTCTCTGCCTCTTTGTGTAATGACCGGAGGAATAATGGTATTTAAATAATAAAGAAAAGAGTAAAATGAAATTCGAACAAAAGGATGCAACAACCTTCGTCGACGAACGCTTCGTGTTAGTCAACGACGCGGAAACTTAGGCAACTTCGAACTTCATCGACGAAGGGGAACTTCGTTGACAAATTTTCTATTGACCTCGTCGACGAGGTGACGTGGCTCGTCGACGAAAATATACCGAGGGTGAATTTTGGGCAACTCTGAATTTCGTCGATGAAGGGGAGAGTTCGTCGACGAGGAGCCTTCTTGACCTCGTCGACGAGGTGATGTGGCTCGTCGACGAAGGCCAGTGTATAAATAGCCCGAACTTCATTTTTAAGCTTAATTTTCAGCGCAGAACTCTCTCTCTCTCTCTCTCTCTCTCTCTCTCTCCTCCCTTCTGTTTCCCCCCATTCTCTCTACGGTTTCGGGCTGAATTTTTATCGGTTCATGGATTTGAAGCCACTATGATGCTCTTGGAGAAGTTCTCTACATATCTGCCAGAGCGGATTGTCGGTGGAACTCCGTTGAAATTCATCCCTGAGTTGAGATAAGGTTTTTTATGCCGAATTTGGTCTTTTCACAGTTGAAGGAAATGATGTACTCGAATAAATACTGAAGTTTAGTTTTGTGAATTATCATTTTTAGGGTACTGCTCAGGGTTTCCTACGGGTGTAAGACCAGTATTATAGAGGAGTTTTTCAGTTGCCAAGTAAGAGGATAAATTAAAACAGTTATTTTCCATTGAAATTACTATTATTTAATAGTAGAATAATTTTCAGAAAGCATGTAAGTTTGGGAAACACTGCAATTGTATAGGAAATGTGTTTTCAGAACGGAATATATGGTTTCATTCAATTCGTGTGGCATGAATATTATTTTATATATGTATTATACCATGTTAAGTTAGATTTACAAAATAAGCATGTTGACAAATATTTTCAGGAATAACATGATAAACACAGTAAATTTTGATTTCAGAATATATGATATGTTCGGCGCAAGGCCGTAATTGATGATCGGCGCAAGGCTGCATTTATTCATATTTTTGGCGCGAGGCCATAATTATTATGTTAATGTAGGATTCAGAGAATGCTATTATTTGATTTACGATAAACAGTATATGTTATGTACTATATGTTATTAGAACCCGGATGTTAGTTTAGTACAGTTTCAGGAGCACGGTACCATAACTTATATTAAATGACCTGCTAATAAAATAAAATATTTTTCCTTTATTTTAATATACAACAATAACTTAAACAGCGGAAGACCAATCATATAAAATAGATCCACATATAATACAATACCAGAGTGTCAAATCATCCCATAATATACAAACATCGTTGTTCTCTAAAAACTACCCTTACTAATTCCAAGGGTTTACAAAAACGTGCCACTCAAAAATGATACTCACTCTAAAAAGGGCAGTACAACAGCCCCTCTACCTGCGAGCCTGCTCCGCTCGCCTCGCTGGTTCACTTAAAAAAAAAAAAAAAAAACAATTCAATACTGGGTAGAGCCAACGCTTAGTAAGACGAAACATGCTATTACTGGTGTGTGACCACTGAGCTATAGTTTGGTAAAAATAATCTGATTTAGGAATAATATGAATAATTGAATCCTAAAATGCTGATATTACATAACGTATAATAAAACCATTAACTATATTATTTAACATGTCAATCTGTATGAAACTACTTTTCATATTAATACTACTATTTTGGAAAAAAAATCTACTTATACTTATAATATCTGAGAAAATTTTTCCTAGACGGTTGTATGTCATGATTTAACCCCTCATGACAGGGTTGTGCGGCCCGAAGGCAGGGCCTATCCTGGCTGGCCGACCAGGGTAAGTCAACTGAACTCTAACAGTGTGATCGGCACCCTCAATCCATATCTGATGGAGAGCCTGTCCCGACGTGGGCATGATCGACCTCATACCACTTACTGTCTGAGTAAAGTGGTTGCATTCTGAACTGAATATTTGTAGCTACGGTACCGTGCTTTGCTGTCTGATCCATCAGGGTCTGATACTATATAGGTAACTGATATCTATAATATACTGTTTTTACTATGATTTCTAAAAATAATCATAACCCCATAGAATTTATCTAAAATTCTAAATAAACTAACTAAAAATCTGTTTTCTGTATAACTGAACTGCTGTCTGAATATCTGTATATTGGGGCGTTATGGTTTTGATAAACATGTTTTTCTAGAATTACTGAAAATGCATATTTCTGAGTATATTGTTCACTGAAAAATTCGTCATTATATATCATGCAAATATCATGGTATTTCTGTTAATGACTATAAACATGGTATTCCCAAATTTTATAAATATAGTAATGTTTCTGTTATCGACTCAAGCCACACAAATACATACTAATATTATCAAGTTCTGGAAACTGTAATATATATATAATCTGAATAATAATTTGATAAAAATATATAATTCATACTGAAATCATAAAAGAGTTTTCAAGCATAGCATGTTTCTCTTACCTAACTACTGGAAAGCCCCTATGGTATATTGGTCTAACACCCGCAGGGCTTCCTACTTAACACCCTGAAAACAACATTCACAAGAACAGAATATCATTATTTCTTTGCCTACTTCATTTCCTACAACTGCCAGAAGGTCAAAAACTTACTAAAAGACCTTACCCTAATTCTAGGAAGAAAGTCAACTCGATTCCACCGACGATTTGCACCGGTAAACTTAGAGGAGTGTCGTGGTGGCCTCAGATAGTCGATTCGGCGTTTTACGGGGCCAAAATCAAAGAGAGATGGAGGAGAAGTTGTAGGAGAGAGAGAGAGAGAGAGAGAGAGAGAGAGAGAAAGTTACGTTGATTTTTCTGCGATTAAACTGAGTTTAGGGCTATTTATACTGCGGGATTCGTCGATGAGCCACGTCACCTCATCGACGAGTCCTATAGAAAGTTTGTCGATGAATTTCAGACTTCCAAAAAATCCTCTCTCGATATCTTCTCGCCGACGAGTCCTGGAAAATTTTTTTGGGTTATTATATGTAAAATGCACTGTCATCGATGAACGCTCCGCGTTCGTCGACAAAGTATGCTACCTTTTTCTGTTCTTGTTCCCATTTCCCATTCTCTTTATTACTTAAATAACATTATTCTTTGGGTCGTTACATTATATATCAGATATCTATGATCAAATTGGTGCTAACCACCGCACGAGGGGGTGGGAGATGGATAGTTGATGTGGCTTTTAGTGTAGAGTTGTAGACGTCCACCTGGCAGTCCGGACCAAGGTGTGGCGGGCCCATCGTACTTACAGACATTTTGACTCTGTAGTGGTCTTCCAGTCATTGTCGGGTCTCGCCTTCGGGCTGCACAACCCGTTATGGGGGTTAATACATGACATCAGCTAACTATTCATCCTAGGTAGTTTTCAGTATTATAGATTATATCAGATAATACATGATTAGTATGATTTCTTGGAAGTAAGAAATTATATGTTTATTTAACCATATTACGATTTATGTTTTTTGCAATATGAAATGTACAATATATGTATTACAGCATAAATATTCATGTTGCCACATAACTTGTCACGCTCGGAACCCTGAAATGGGACCCAGGGGTGAATTAAGTAACCTAACCTTTCTCTATATCAATATAAAACATAGATGATATCATATATAAGAGGGTCCGACCCCGTGGGGTAACGGATGCCTTGTATACATACATACAATACATGTCCATTCTCATCAATATACGCAGCGGAATACGATCTTTCTTTACATCAAACTGTACCATACCAGTGTCTATACCATACAGGGTTAAACATACCTACAAATACTATACATACCATGGGTGTCTACAAAATCCATCAGGGCAACTCGGTTACAAAACCTATCAGGTACTAACAGTAGCTAAAGACACCCCCTGCTTTCGGATGCTAGGATGTTAGTTTTGGCTACTCGAAGGACCCGAAAAATATTTGTATATATTTGGGGTGGGACACCTCTCAGTAAGGGAGAAAACAGGTTATATCAGTGCGTGGCATACCAGGTCATTTTCATACTTCAAAACACAAACATATGATACAGTTTGAAACACATACGTACAGTTTCAAAACAAGTTCCATACATTCCCATACAATTCCATATAGTTCCAGTATTTTCACAAAACCATTCCAGTTCATACAATACTCAAATACATATATACATACATATAGTCAGTGTCATCACACTACTCACAACTGCATAAGTCACCTAGTCTCACAGCGGTTACGTTCCAACACATTAAACTACGAAGGTTTCCTACTCAGGCCCAATAGTGAATCCATTGCTACACATGCAACTACACAAGGTCACCTGGTAAGGCCCAATAGTGAATCCATTGCTACACATGCAACTACACAAGGTCACCTGGTCTAACCCCGATTACGTTACCATGTGCAAACTAGGCTGCGTCAACCTAGGCCCACTGTGGTCCGTTGCTACATTCGGTGACCAGCCAAATCATACTAGTGATATTTCACACTCCGGATATAAAGCCGGCCACTCTTGCCCACGGTAGTTAACCGTTATAGGGCACAACATACTGTAGTTAGCCGCCCCTATCTGTTATAGCGTACGGTAGTTAGTCACCCCTAGCTGTTACAGTGTACGGTAGTTAGCTGCCCCTGGCCATTTCAGCGTACGGTAATTAGCCGCCCCTAGCTGATTTTCATAAAACCTGGAATTACTTTGGAACTCACGTCCTTATACATTTCAGCGTACGGTAATAAGCCGCCACATAGTTGTTTTTCACAAATATCTAGAACAACATACAAACATTCGCACATACCACACTTATTTGGCTTATGGAAAATCATATCGTTTACAATTTCAAGTATATAGTTTATACAAATATGGATTACGGTCACCTCAATAATACAGTTTAAATAACATAAACGGTTTTCTAATCAAATAAGAGATGATACCCGAAATCCCAAATTTTCCCGAAAACTAAAACCCAAAAATCCCGTGTTTCACCTGATAGATTTTTCCAAATAAGTAGTCAAAACATACATATGATTGTAGCCTACAGGCCTACCGATCCTGATTTTGAAAATGAACTGATATAAACAGAATCCCCTTACCTCAACTCGAAACCAAACCACGAACTCTACGGCCCTCAAAACTATGAATCGAGACTCCGAAATCTACAAATCACAATACTAAACATGCTTACGATCTATACTACTATACATATACCAAATCAGAAATGAAAACCGAGCCTTACCTTGATTTTGGCCCGAAACTCGAAAATGCTCGAACCGAGATTCCGATCCACAGAAGTTGTAGAGAATCCTTCCACGATCCTTGTGGTAACCTCAGATTTTCGATTCTATCAACGATCGGCGAGGAAATCTATAGAGAGAGAGAGAGAGAGTGGAGAGAGAGAGAGAGAGAGAGAGAGAGAGAGAGAGAGAGTGACTTAGTGAAGAAGAAACCCAAATATCCCTTTTTTTTTAAGCCTTTGACCTGCCCAGTTTTCGTTGACGAAAAGTACCTTCGTCGACAAAAATCCAAGGATTTCGTCGCGGATGTCGGCAGCCTCGTCGACAAAGTCTGATATTTACACTTTTCCAGACCTCTTGGCTTCTCTTTGTCGACGAACCTCTAAATTTCGTTGACGAAAAGTCTACTGCCTTCGTCGATGAAATTTGGTTTTGTCGACGAAATCTGCAGAAAACCATTTTATATTTTTTGGGTTTTTACACAACTAATTTTAATTTATCTACCCTTACTAACAGGTGTCTCACCCCAAGTTTAAATTATTTCAGGAAACTCGGAGAGATCGGCGGCTCCGGGTTGTCGCTGAGTGAGTTGAACTTCCATGCTAAAAGGGTAAGTTCTGATCTAGGATTAGGAGATTTTTGTTATAAGATCCTAGGTTTATTTTGATATTTTAGAGATTGTATATATAAATACAGTATCTTTGGGAATATAGTAGACTTTGGTATTATGAATTATTGGTTGATGGTTGTGATTTATATTTATTGCTGCCTAGGTTCCGCTGTGTATGACAAGTGTCCCCGCTACCCATGGGTTCGGGTTGACTATTTTATTTATTATGTTTTATTATATATTAAGACAAGTAGCACGTTACACTCTGTCTCTCTCGCAAAGCTCTCTCTCTCTCTCTCTCTCTCTCTCTCTCTCTTTCCTCACTCTTTTGTCTTCTTTTCTCTTCCTTTCTTCTCTCTCTCTCTCTCTCTCTCTCTCTCTCTCTCTCTCTATCCTATCTTTCTCTCTGTACTTCTCTAATCTCATTCTCTCTCTCAGTCTTCGATCTCCCTCCCTTTCTCTGAAATTTTTCATCCCCCCCCCCCCCCCCATTTTTTTTCCTCTTTTGGTTGATGCTCTTTATAATTCTTTTCTCACTTATCTTATGCATATTTTGATTAAGAATCCCAATTCGCAGAGAGCCTCAAGCTCTTTGTCCTTTTTTCAGATCCAATTCCTAGATCAAGATAGAGTTAAACAACCATCCCCTCTTTTCTATTTTATGCATTTCTTTGAACTTTCTTGGGTTTTCTCACGGTTTCTTGTGATCCAAACAAGGTGCTTGAGATTTAGGCTTGACTAGGGTTAAGGTTAGATAAGCTTGAGTTAGATTTTGGGTTGAGTTAGGATTGGTTTGGGTTGGTCTAAATTAGTTTAGTGGACTCATTTGCTTTTGGTGGGTCCTGAATTGTGGTGCATTGGGCTCAGACAGGCGCAATTGGGCTAATCTCGGTTTGGGGCCGTGGGTATAGGTTTAAGTTCGAGGGCTAAATGGTGGGTTCGGACTAGTTATGGGCTTAATTTGGATTTGGGACGAAGACGAGGGAAAATTAGGTTGTGTTAATTGGGTTGGGTTGAGCTCAGTTTGGGGAATTGGATTTAATTAATTGGGTTATGCCCAATTGGGCTGTGAGCTATTAGGTTGGGGGAGTTAATTGACTAGCTAGGTTGAGTTTTGTTTTAGTTGTCCCAAGTCAACATTGACTTCGGTTTATGTGTTTGGATCAGACCCGAGTCTTTGGACAAGGACCCGGATCAAGTTGACCTAGGTATTTTAGGTCCGATCTAGGAGTATTCAGGTATGGGTATTTGTGTAATAACCCGAAAAAAAATTAGAAGGGTTCTCATCGACGAATACAGGGGATTCATCGACGAGGATATAAGAGGAGCTCGTCGATGAGGACGGGTTTTGTCGATGAGAAAATACCAAGAGAGGTTTTTGGGGCAATCTTAAATTCGTCAACGAGGGAGGACGTTCGTCGAAGAAATTTCTTAGGCACTTGTCAACGAGATGACTTGTCTCGTCAACGAATTCGGGGCTTTAAATAGTGGAAACTCGGATTTTTCAATAGAAAATTTGCGTTAGTCTTCCTTTTTCTCCCTCTCTCTAAAACACCTTCCACTCCTTCTCTCTTCCATTCCGGGTTAGTTTCTCGCTGGATTGAAGATCTAAGGCCACCATGACACTCCTGACAAAGTTCTCTGCAAGTCTGCTAGAGCTGATCATTGGTGGAGTTAATTTGGAATCCATCCCAAATTCAGGGTAAGGTGTTTTATTTATAATATGCTTTCCCTGCAGTTATACGAAATATTGTATATAGGAAAATATTGATATTTTGTTCTGGGGGATGTTGTTTTCAGGGTGTTAAGTGGAGAACTCTGCGGGTATCAGACCATAATTTAGTAGAGGCTTTTCAGATTTAAGGTAAGGAAAATATGCTATGCAGGAAATTTGAATATATTAATAGAAATTTTACAAACATGCATGTATACCAGTACTTATGTAGTTTTTACAGAATAAGAATTTTTAAAGTATGTGTGGCTTGAGTAGATATTATTGCATATGGAGTTTTATACAGTTTTTCAGTATATCAAGTTGTACAAATATAGTTAGATATTTACAGATTTTATACAGACAGAATGTGTATACATATACAGTTTTTATTCAAATGATTACACAGACAGATATATATATATATATAACAGTATACAGATGTTTATTCAGATCAGTATATATAGTGTTTACAGAATGTTTTGTTTTCCTAAATGCCATAACACTCAAGGTATACAGATAGATTATACAGATAGAAGATACAGACAGATTATTAAGTTATTAGCATCAAGATGCTGCGGATATTACAGTTTTTACAGTCCAGATTAATAGTGTTATGATTATTTTGGAAACATGATGAAAACAGTAAAAGAGTATATATGTATATATATAGTATCAGATCCCTGTGAAAAGATTACAGACAGATACAGATACAGAATACAGAGTACGGTATCGTTGCTAATACAGATAGAGTGCAACCACATATCTCAAATAGTGTGTGAGAACCATCAACTGTGCTCGGAGAGTATGTAGCTCCGCAGTTTGCTGGGTTGAGGGGGCTAGTTTGACGAGGGAGCAGTCAGTCCCGCGCCTAGGAGAGTATGCAGTTTGGCCGGGCTGAGGTAGTGTAGAGTATAGTGCCTTATCTGGAGGGCTGACCAGATTAAGTCCAGCCTATGGGCCGCACAAACCTGTCATGAGGGGTCAAATTATGACATACAGAGTTCCAGGGATAAAACATAGTTATGAATATGTATGCAGTTTTATAGTATTTGATAAATATAGTATGATATTAGTAGTATGAAAAGTAGAAAACTCAAATGATACAGTTATGTTTTAAATTGCGAAAAATGTAAGATATGCTTTGCAGATTTATTATGTTATTGTAGCTCAAATGTTATATTAAAGTATATGTAACTTAGTCACCGCACACTAGTAATAGCATATTTCCACTTACTAAGCATCGACTCACCCTATTATTCTAACATTTTTTAAGTGAGCTAGTTAGACGAGCAGATCAGGCTCACAGATAGAGATTTCTTGATTACCCTAGTTGTAGGGTGAGTTTGTGAAAGAGTTTTGTATTTTTGGGGTAGATGATATTGGAGGGAAATGTTTTATGGCTATGGTTTGTATGTACTAAATTCTGGTATTGTATAGTATATATGGATGTATGACTTATGTTTTTGCTGCATAGATATAATTATATATATATATATATATATATATATAATGATGTGAATTTTGAGGACGTTACAATTTGGGTCTAGGGTAATCGAGTATGGGTATTTGGATCTAGGGTAATCAGATCTGGGTCGACATTCAGGTTGATTGACTTGGACCCAAGTCTAGTTGACCCATGTTTTCGGGTTTGATCTGGGTCAACACCCAAGTCTACATATTCTGAACTAGGGTCAAACTACACCTAAATTTATTTTAAATTTTCTAAGGAAAAATTTAAATTGTTTTCTTATCTAAACTTGAACTCTTATTACTGAATCTTAAGTTCAAAATTTAGCATTTTCCAGATATGGAAATAGAACTAATATCAAATTAACCAGGACTTACCTCTGATTCTATATTCAGACTTTGTAGCTTCTTCTTCCTTTGCCCAAGCCCCCCTGAATTCTTTGTTGTCGCTCTCCCCCCCCCCCCCTTTCTCCAATTCAAGCCTCTCAATCCTCTATCTTTTTCAAATCCAAATTCTTGAGACATCTCTTCTTAATTCTTATAATATTTCTAAAAAAAATCAAAAAGAATAATTTCTTAGTGAGCAAATTACTCTCCTTACTCTTCGGATCTCAATCTCTGCATTGTAATGACCCAAAGAATAATGTCCTTTAAATAATAAAGAGGGAGAGAAATAGAAACAGGAACAGAAGGAGGCAGTAGACGAACACAGGGGTTTCGTCGACAAGGGTTCTTCAGGATCTCGCCGACGAGAAGATACCGAGAGAGGATTATTGGGAAGTCTGAAATTCGTCAACGAGGGGGCAGGTTCGTCAACAAGGTGACGTGGCTCGTCGACGAATCCCGCAGTATAAATAGCCCTAAACTGATTTTAATCGCAGAAAATCGACGAAAATCTCTCCTCTCTCTCTCTCTCTCTCTTGGACGGTTCTTCCTCCATCTCTCTTCGATTTTGGCCCCCTCAGTCGCCAGATCGATGATCTGAGGCCACCACGATGCTCCTGGTAGAATTCTCTTCAAGTCTGCTGGGGCGGATCGTTGGTGGGATTGAGTTGAATTTCTCCTCAGAATCAGGGCGAGGTCTTTTATTCAATTTTTGGTTTTTTG
This sequence comes from Malania oleifera, assembly GCF_029873635.1. NCBI lineage: Eukaryota > Viridiplantae > Streptophyta > Magnoliopsida > Santalales > Ximeniaceae > Malania > Malania oleifera. The sequence goes on from NC_080426.1 coordinate 14,194,098, forward strand.
GCAGTTGCAGGAAATGATGTAGGTCAAGAAATATTGATATTTTGTTTTGGAAAATGTGGTTTTCAAGGTGTGGAATAGGAAGCTTTGCAGGTGTAGACTAGTATACGATAGGGGCTTTTCGATAGTTTGGTAAAGGAAACATGCTATGTTAGGAAAACCTAGTATAATTTCAATATGAGGTTTATGTTTCTACTAGATTATTATTCAGAGCAGAAATTTATGCAATTTATTATTAATGTTAAAATATTTTAAATTATTGTGTGGTATGAGAGTATGAATACAGTATAAAATACAGTATAGAAACATGTTTATACAGTATTTTCAGGAAGATGTTTTACAAAATATACAAACAGTGAAATGCGTTTACAGTATCTTTCATAATACCATGATTTTATAGTTTTACAGCACCATAACAGGTAGATTTACAGTTTATCTTAGAAAGTTACAGTTGATATAGTTACAAATTATTACAGAATCATGACAAAATAGTTAGTTTTTTATAGAAACGTATTATATAGTATTAGACCCTGATGGATCAGACAGCAAAGCACGGTACCGTAGCTACAGATATACAGATATTCAATTCAGAGTACAACCTCTTAACTTAGATGGTAAGTGGCATGAGGTCGATCGTGCTTAGTTGTGGATAGGCTCCCCATTAGATATGGGTTGAGGAGGGCCGATTTGATCGAGGAGTAGAGTGGTTTACCCTGGTAGGCCACCCAGGATAGAACCAGCCTTTGGGCCGCACAACCCTGTCATGAGGGTTTAAATCATGACATACAACCATCCAGGGAAATATTCGTAGATATTATGGTACTATCAGATTTTCTAAATTAGTAGTATTATTATGAAAAGTAATTTCATACAGTTTGACATGTTAAATTATGTAGCTAAAGGTTTTATAATATGTTATGTAGCATCAACATTTTCAGTTTTAGTAATTTGTACTACTCTTAACTCGGATTAATTTTTACAGATCCACATCTTGATAGCCACACACTAGTGATAGCATGTTTCGTCTTACTGAGCTTTGGTTCATCCCAGTGTTGAATTATTTTTCAGGTGAGCCAGTTGGGCGAGTAGAGCAGGCTCGCAGATAGAGGAGCTATTAGTTTGCCCTTTTTAGGGTGAGTGTTTTGAGGTTTAATTTTGTTAGCCCTCGTAGTAGTAAGAATAGTTCTTAAAAGTACAATGAAATATGTAATATTTGTGGAATATTTAGATACTCAGCCAGCAGTGGCGAAATATAGCGCTGACATTTTTTATTTTTATTATTTTTTTTGAACTTACTACGACAAGGTAACGTCATCATGGCATCACTTGCCAAATAGCAGAATTCGGCAAGTCTTGGGAGTGACATAGTTCGCTGACATGGTAGCAATCCGGCTATCTAGAAAAACACACATCAGAGGTCTAGGATCACTCCAAGTTGCTCTCAAAACACGCGACCTTGGACGTCCCACATTTCACCGCCCATATGGTGACACGTGTTCTACTACTATTTTATATTATTTTCTAAAAAAATATTAAAACTTTTTTCCCTATTTTTCTTTTCTTTTCTTTTTTCTCCGCTTTTTTGTTCTTCACTCTCTTTCTCTTGCATACCTCTCTCTATGTCTCTCTCTTCTCTCTCTCCGCTCCCCACTCTCTTTGTTACTCTTTTTCTAGCACAACTCTCTCTCTCTCTCTCTCTCTCTCTCTCTCTCTCTCTCTCTCTCTCTCTCTTTTGTGACTCTCTCATTCTCTTCTTTATTTTTCTAGGGCATTTCTCGCTTTTTCCCACGAGCCAAATAGAGGGCTTAGAGGCTTGTTGACCTAGGAATTAACCAAGTTTAGGTTAAGTTGGAGTTCGGGTTAGGGTGATCAAGGTTAAGGTTAAGTCTAGGTAGGGTTATTTTGGGTTAGGTTGGGCTCAGGTTTGAGTTAGGTTGGGTTTGTTAGGCTAGGCTCGGATTTAACATTAGGTTATGTTAAGTCTGGGTTGGGCCTTAGAACTAGCTGGGCCTAGGCTTAGTTTAGGTTTCTCTTGGGCATGGGCTTAAATTTAATTAGGTTGGGTTGGGCTCAAATTAGGGCAAGTTGAGCTAGGCCCAATTGGGCTATGGGCTTAGGGTTTTGGTTCAATGAAGTCAATTGGACCCAACCTAGTAAGTTTTTATTTGGCTTGTCTAATTAATTTGAAACTTTGAGCTTTAAACTGGTCTAGGACTTAATTGTATCAGGCCTGATTAAGCCTTGGGGTATTTGATTGGGTTCAAGTTGGGTCTGGGGCTAGGCTGAGTTTACTGGGCTATTAGGTCTGCAAAGGTTTTTAAAAAAAGTTAAATTGGGCTATGGGCTTAAATTAACTAGGCGTGGGGTTGTAGGTGTATTGGGCTAGAGTTTAAGTGAAATTGGGCTTGGGCCAAGATCTAAGTCTAAGTGGGTTTAGGTCAGGGTAAAAGGTTAATGAACTCGGGTCAAAGTTGGACGTGGATCCTGGGTTTTCGGGTAAACTGACTAGGATCCGGGTCTCAAGGTCGGATCTTGGGTAATCGGGTATGAGATTCAGATCTGGGGTAATCAGGTATGGGTATTCCAAATTCAGTTCAAATACCCAAACCTATTTGGTATATTTTGGAAAAAAATATTTTATATTCTGTTTAAATTTAAACACTAACTTCAGAATCCTAAGGTCAAAAGTCAGCATTGTTAGAAATTAAAAATTGAAACAAAATTAACGAGTACCTACCTTTGCCCCTAAATTCTTCACTATGCAATTTTCTCTTCCTTTTACTCGACCTTCTTGAATTCCCTTCTGCCAATATTTCATCGCTTCTACAATTCAAGCCTCTAAGTCATATATAATTTCTCTAATATCAAGAATGGGCGAACAATCCAATATCTAGCTACACAAATTAAAGTATTAAAAGATATACAGAGGGTGCATGTAGTATGTGGATGCTTAGAAGAAGAGGCCCTTCATGTACATGTGTATTGTGTAGGATGCATGAGGGTTACAAATCAATAAATACAAATGTATAGTTAAAGTAAGGTAAATATTCGCCTTCAAAGGGTTTATGTTTTGGTAGTGGGGTCTTGTGGATGTTATATTCGGATTCAAGATAGACCCCACACTCTGAATGATAATTCAATCCCTCAAAATAAAATATAAGAACCCAACAAATAAAAATTAAATAATATAAATGTGTATAACAAACCAAATAAGTATAGAATTAAAATAAACCAGACCAAAAAAAAAAAAAACAGCATGGAAAACATTCAGATGATTTTACAAAAGAAAATAAAACAAAAAAAATTGAATTTTGAGAAGTTCTAAAAATTTCCCCAACACTTTTTCCCCCTTATCAGAAAAAATAAATGGATATATATATATATTATTGACACCATAAAAATGCTTATAAATTATAGAAGTGAGTTGCTGTGTTTTCATTTTCCCATCTTTAGAAATAATTAGTTTTGAAAAGTAATGCCGATTAAGGTTGAATATATGTATATATCAGGTGTGGGGTTGGCCTTGCAGTGACAGGAAAAGATTCTAAAGAAGAAATTGACCGTTCGAGGGAAAAATAAGGGGGCACATATGAGAGGTTAGAGCTTAGAGACATTGCTGAAACATTTTGGTCAGCTGTTGTTGCTCTACCAGTATGGCTATTAGCCGTGCAGTACTACTCCACAACATCGCAGAAAGAAAAAGAGAAAGAGAAAGAGAAAGAGAAACGCACTCACACAATACACACATGTTCACATGAAAAGATAATTACATTTTGCATGTGAGGTCATCCCTGTAGAATATAAGAGAATATGTATATGCTGCCTACCGATTGAGTGAACAACACGGTTAATTTATATTTCTATTTTCTACATATACAGTACCCGTGCTCGTCACTCAATCTCTATCGACCTAATTTTAATTTACACGTACATTCACCCACCATATATCATATTTAGTAAACACCTGCGCCTTACTTACCATTCAAACAAAACTCTGGTCTACTCCCCCACGTGCTTCACCTTTCCTTTTATTTATTTATTTATTTATTTATTTCCTTTTAAAACAGTAGCTACTATCCGATATCATTTTGACTAGATTATTATCATTCATTTATTTCAATATATATATATATATATATATGTGGATTAGGGAGGTAAATGAGTGAAGTTTACTTACGAGCTCTTAAACTCGACTTGTCCCCTAACTTGACTCAACTCGATTTTACTCGAGTTAGAGTCGACTTTGAGTTAAGTACTTGTACTTTAGTCGAATTCGAGCATAATTGAACTTTTTAATTTCATTATTTTTATATTATATATAATATAATATAATATATTTTTTATAAATATGTTTAATATCATATTTGCATTATATAAATATATATGTATTTAACAATATTAATTTGTAATTGAGTCGAACTTAATCGAGTCGAGTTCGAGATTTATGAAATTGTAGTTAAGTTGAATTTGAGATTAACAATTATAAAATCGATCAGTTCGAGTCGAGATTCAAATTTAAAATTTTTGAGTCGAGTCGAGTTCAAGTATTTTACTCTGTTGACTCGACTGGACTCGAATACACCCCTAATATGGATGTGTGTATATATATATATATATCTTTAATAGGGCGCTTATATGAAAATTAAGTGATTCTCAAGAATGCTAAATGAATATGCTTGTCCTTGGAGACAATGTTTCTAAATTATTGAATCTTATAAATGTGTTTCTCATGTACATTGCTCAAAATTCAAATAGTCAGCATCAAACTTGAGAACTATATAAAATATAAATTAAGCTTAAAATAACTAAAAAAAAAAATTAACTTGCAATTATCAACCTATACTTGCACATGCAAGTCAACACTACACATATAAAAATGGTAGTCTAATAATTCAATTCAAATACAACTATTGCATTGTGTAGTTTAAGTATTATGTCAATACACTACAAAAAAATTGGTTTTTAATGACGAATTTATTAGTGACAGATACAATTTTGTTACTAAAAGTGGGTATTAGTGACAATTTTTAAGAACCGTCACTAATAATTTCGTCACTACAAACCAATTTTCCCGCCCAAACTATTGTGGGAAACCATTTTTTTTGCGTAGAAATTATCCTGAAAAAATATTAGTGACGATTTTGTGGGTATTAGTGACGAATTAAATTCGTCACTAAAAGTCGTTATTAGTGACGATTATGTAACAATCACTACTATTATTGTATTAATATATAAAAATCATATAGTTAACACTATTTGTAATGAATTTTCAAAACCGTTGCTAATGACATGTATTAGTGACGGTTTAGAGTCGTCACTAATAGTCCTTTTATTTAAAAAATTTTAAAATAATTTTGTAAACAATAGTAGTGACAGTTTGGGAAAATTCATCACTAATAATAGGGTATTGGTGACAGTTTAGATTCGTCACTAATAGTCGTTTTATTTAAAAAATTTAAAAATAATTTAATTAACAATATTAGTGATAGTTTGGAAAGATTTGTCACTAATAATATGGTATTAGTGACGGTTTAGATTCGTCAACAATAAGCTCTTTATTTAAAAAATATAAAAATAGTTTAGTTAAATATATTAGTGATGTAACTGCTCTAGATCAACGGGGCTTTTCCCGCTCTCCTATCGGGGGTTCCTGAAAAGTTTATAGAATTCAGGGGTGAGACACCTCTCAGTAAGGGAAATAAACTAATACTAGTGTGTGGCAACATGAGTAAACTGTGTTATACATATCCCATACAGAACATATCCAGTAACTGTTTTGTCAAATCTGGGAAAACATATGCATAACAAATCATGGCAGAACATATTGCATTTTCATAAACATATCTCATCTTTTATAGTAATAATAACATAAAAACATTCCTGGTAGGTTAGCTGGCTGTTGTCATGTATTACCCCCACATGACTGGGTTGTGTGGCCCGAAGGCGGGACCTGACAATGGTTGGCCGACCACTGCCAAGTCAAACATACAGTCTGTAAGTCCGATAGGTCTGCTTGACCTGGTCTGTACACCAGGGGCGATAACACACACTTCTTAACAACCACATCGACCATCCAATCTCACACCACTCCGTACAGCAGCGTTAACACAAATATCATGATCAGGAAGACCATTCTATAAAATACGATACAGTTCGAAACATTTACATACAGTTTCATACATATACATACAGTTCCAGTATTTTCACAAAAACCATTCTAGTACATACGATACCCAAAACTTACGGTCAGTGTCGTTACACTAGTTTGCAACTACATAAGGTCACCTCGTCTCACAGCGATTACATTGCTACACTCGCAACTACGCGACGACGACCGAGGCCCACAGTGATTACATTGCTCCATACGCAACTACACAAGGTCACCTAATCTCACAGCGATTACATTGCGACACACACAACTACGAAGTGACAACTCAGTCCCATAGTGATTACATTGCCACATACGCAACTACACAAGGTCACCTAGTCTCACAATGATTACATTGCCACATGCACAACTACGCTGCGTCGACCTAGGCCCACAGTGATTACATTGCTCCATACGCAACTACACAAGGTCACCTAGTCTCACATCGATTACGTTGCGACATACGCAACTACAATGCGACGACCCAGGCCGACAGTGATTACATTGCTACATACGGTGTAGAACACACCCTTCGGTGATCAGCCAGAACATACTGGTGATATTTCACACCCCGGATATAGAGCCGGCCACTTTCGCCCATGGTAGTTAACCGATACATGGCTGTTTTACAAATCCCTGGAATAATTTTGGAACTCACGTTCCTATACATTTCAGTGTACGGTAATTAACCATCACATAATTGTTTTACAAATACCTGGAACAATTGTATACATCCATACATACCACACTTAATTGGTTTACGGAAAATCATATCGTTTACAAATTCAAGTATACAGTTTATGCAAATATGGATTATGGTCACCTCAATAATACAGTTTCAACGTAACCAACAGTTTGCCAAACCAAGTAGAGATGATACCCGAAATCTCCAATTTTCCCAAAAATTGTAACCCAAAAATCTCATTTTTTTACCACATAGATTTCCCCAAATAAGTTGCCAAAACATACATACGATCGTAGCCTACAAGCTTACCGATCTTGATTTCGAAAATAACTGATATAAACAGAATCCCCTTACCCTAACCCAAATTCCAACTACGAACTCTACGGTCCACAAAACTACGAACCGAGACTCCAAAACCTACAAACCACTGTACAGTACATGCTTACAATTTGTACTACTACACATATACTAAATCAGAAATGAAAATCGAGCCTTACCTCGATTTTATCCTGAAACTCGAAAACCTCTGAAACGAGATTCCGATCCGCTAGAAACGTAGAGAATCCTTTCCTCATCCTCACAGTATCATTGGATTTACGAACCGGGCAACGATCGGCAAAGAAAACTAAAGAGGGAGAGCGTAGGGAGAGTTCTAGAGAGAGAGAGTTTTAGGGAAACTTAGTCCTAAAGCAAACCAAAATTTCATTTATAGCTCCTTTGGCCCAAGTGGATTCGTCGACGAATTGATGTCCTCATCGACAAATTCTTCACTAGCCTTGTCAACGAGTCGATGGCCTCGTCAACGAGCCAGATATTTCAACTTTTCTGAACCTCTCGGCATTCACTCATTGACGAGCTTCTGAATTTCGTCGAAGAGAAGCCTTCAACCTTCATCGACGAATTATGGCCTCGTCGACGAATTCTATGAAAATTCCATTTTCACCCCTCTGTGCATAATAAGTCCATGTATCACGGTTTGGGTTCTTACAGTATCGTACTCGTTAAACTGTATCTGTAATGGTCCATCAGGGTCTGATACTATATAATACATCTCTATATGCAACTATCTGTTTTACCATGATTCAGTAATAACTGTATTAACCATGACGCTATGATAAACTATATCTGTATCAACTATATTTCTGAAATGAACTATAAAACTGTATGTCATGGTACTGTAAACTTTATAATCTTGGTATTCTGTAATTAGTGAAAAACATATCCACTGTTTGTATATTCTGTAAAACATAACTCTGAAAAATATTGTAAAGCATGTTTTTGTACTATATCAATATTCTCAAGCCACACAGTAATTTAAAACATATTATTCTTAATTGATAAACTGTATAAAGTTTTGTTATGAATAATAACCTGGTAAAAATATACATTTCATACTGAAAATCATTCTAGAACTGCCTAGCATAACATATTTCCTTTACCTAATTTCTGCTAAAAATTCCCTACTATGATGGGTCCTACACCTGCAGGGTTCTCCACTCAACACCCTGAAAACGATATATCCCAAAACAAAATATTACTATTTCTATGTCTACAACATTTCCTACAATTGCTGGAAAGTCAAATTTCAACAAAAAGATCTTACCCTGAATCTGGGATGAAATCCAATCTCGTCCCACTGACGATCTGCTTCGGCAGACTTAGAAAGAACTTCCCTAGGAGTGTCGTGGTGGCCTCATCTCGTCTATCCAGCGACTAATGGGGCCGAAATCGATGAGAGAAGAGGGAAGGACCATAGAGAGAGGAGAGAGAGAGAGTTTTTGTTAATTTCCTGCATAAAAAATCCAAGTTTCAATTATTTATAGAGTCGGATTTGTCGACGAGACATGTCACCTCGTCGACAAGTCCTTTAGAATGTTCATCGACGAACTTGCACCCTCGTTAACGAATTTCAGACTTCTAAGAATCCTTTCTCGGTATCTTCTCGTCGACAAAACTTGTTTTCGTCGATGAGGCCCTCTTGTACCCTCATCGACGAATCGCTTGTGTTCGTCGACGAGGACCTGATAAATTTTATCGGGTCATTGCATCCCAAAGTGCAACATCGACGAACTCTTCGGCTGCCTCCTTCTTTTACTTTTTCTTTTCCCTTCCTCTTTATTATTTAAATACCATTATTCTTCAAGTCGTTACACAATATCTGAAGCTTTCTTGGTCTAAGGGTGATTTGCTTTCGGATCCTTTACAATATTGACATTTTATTAGTAGATTGTTGTACCTCACAATTACTAGACCTGATATTGCTTCTCTGTTCAAACACTTGCTTAGTTCATGGATACCCCACGGTTACCTCATCTTCATGCTGCTCACCGTGTGCTTAGGTATCATAAATCATCTCCTGGATAGGGTCCTTTTTTTCCTGCTTATTCATCCCTCAAACTCACTAGTTTTACTGATTTGGACTGGGCCAGTTGTCCTGATTCTCGTCGAACAGTTACTAGTTTTTGTATATTCGTTGGTAACTCACTTATCTCATGGTAATTAATTAAGAAACAAACTACTATCTCTCAGTCTCTTGCAGAGGCCGAATACCGTGCTATGGCAACTACTGCTTGCGAATTAACTTGACTTGTCACCTTACTCAAAGATCTTGGTGTTTTGGTATCTTTGCCAATTTCGTTATTCTGTGATAATTAAGCCACTATGCACATCGCATCTAACCCTGTTTTTCATGAGAGGACGAAACATATAGACATTGATTGCCACTTGGTTCAAGACAAAGTTCAAGCTAGGTTTCTCTATCTTCTTCACGTTTCCACTCATCACCAGTTAGCAGATATTTTTACAAAGGCATTGAACACTACAAAAAATCAGGTTCTTAATGAAGGATCAAAACCATCACTAATAATTACAAAATCGTTACTAATACTATTAGTGACGGTTTTGAATTAGTCGTTATAGTTGTGGTTACTAATACTTCTTAGTGACAAATCCTAAAAGCGTCACTAATAACAGAATATTATGACAAATTATAACCGTCACTAAAACCCTAATACCGTCACTATAAATTTTACATTGGCTCGGATCAAAATCGTTACTAATAATAGAATATTAGTGATGAATTTCAAAACCGTCACTAATAGTAGAGTATTAGTGACAAATTTAAAACCATCACTAATAGTATAGAAATAACACATTCTTCTTTTATCATATTATATTTACTTGATAAAAATATTTAAATGTTAATTAAAAATAATAGTTAACATAATTATTGATTAAATTATCAATTAAAAATTAATAACATTATTTTATTATGCATTATAACTTATTAATTATTAATAAAACATAATTAAATTCTAGAATGAATAAAAAACCATATGCAAATTTAAATTAAAAGACTTAAATTTTTAATTTAATTATTAATGCTATTTTAAATATAAATTAATGTGATAACCATATCTTATAAATATATATATTAAGAATAAGATTATTACTAATTAATAAATAATATTGTATTATTTTAGTTAATAAAAAATATTTAAATTTTAATTTTAAGAAATATTTTTATTTTTATTTAAAATATATTTAAAAATACATATTAGTTATTATAATTAAATTATTGTTTGAACAAGAACTATTTATTAGTTTAAATCAGCATTAAATTATAAGAAGGAAAGAAAGAAAAGCTTAATGCTGCATCTAATGTGCTGGTAAAGAAAACAAAAGAAAGGAAAAGTAAAAAATAAGAAAGAAAATCAAAATCTTGTACTTTGACTCTCCTAAGAAAAGATGCAACCACTATACATTGAAGAGCTAAATTGGAAGTTCCTTTTCCCAATAAAATTAAATTTCAAGATTTTTTTGATGCTTTTTGAAAATTAGAGGATAGAGTATCATGCATATTTAGAAAATTCAAGGGGCATTACTAGATTTTACTTCATTTAATTTATATATATTCTTTTTGAAGAACCTTGTTTTGTTTACTTAGATATGATGTTAACATTAGTATTTTAAGAGAAGATTATTGAAGATGTGGTGCCTATCAATATTTAATAAATATGTAATTAATAGGCTTTTATGTAATTTACTTACATATTTAGAAAATTTTAATTTAAATGCAATGACCAAATGAAGGAACTGAAGGCAACCAACTATAGACCCAAGAAAAGACGCAACCCATATACATTGAAGAGCTAAATTGGAAGTTTGGAACCATGTTTAAACTTCACAACAATAAATCCTAAATTTGCACCAACTGAATTTACAAACATGGATGACAAATAACTCAAGTAATTTGTTTCTTACATCCAAAATAATTTCTTTATTCATCGGTGTCATGTCTTCTGTTGGTTGCGGCGAGAATAAGGATACGCTCACCAGGTCCAGTCAGGAGCCCATCCCAATGAGTCATGAACTCATTCTTAATCTTCCTTATGGCTTCATGCTCCCCTGCTCTACTCTGCAAACTTTTCAGAGAGAGAGAGAATTGTGCCTTAGCGAACCCCTCAGCCGTGCCGGTCTGAGTACCAAAGAAGATAGTAACCTTTTTCTTCCCCAAATCAGCTTCAACCCCATATTCCTCCATCACAACCACCGTAGACTTCAGCGCCACCACTGGGTTCGCCTCCTTCCCTTGCTCCCCCGATCTCCGCCACAAAAACATCACAAAGCCAACAATCACAGCCACTGAGGTCGCCACGATTACCACCGCCCAGTCGGACTCCATCGACACCCCTAGCACCGTCTGGATCGACCACACCAACTCTGAACTCGATCTCATCCTTGTCTTAGTCTTCAAACCCCCCTCTTACTCCCTCTACGATGATCAACCGTCTCTCTCTCTAACCCTAGAAAACAGAGGAATCACTTTTTTTATGCTTTAAAAATAAAAAAGAGAAGGCTGGAGAGGACGTGCACAGGCTGGAAGAAGGAAAAAAGGGAGGAGGGAAAGGAGGGGGATCGAGGTGGAGAGGGAAATGAGGAAAAAAGGGGATGCAGATAAAAATTTAGCTTAGGTTAAAGTATTAGTGACGAATTACTAAATTGTCATGTAATACCCTAACCCTGAAGGGTCTGGGATATTTACTTTTTACCATTGATTTACAACGGAAGTAAATAAACTCAATGATTATTAAACCAGAGCGCTAATTATTCCATATTGCAATGATTTATTTCAAAGAAGAAAAATTACATAAGCCTAAATATCTGGCATCATACAAATATCTATAATCAAGCTTCATTTTTTTTTTTATTCTATTCCCACCTGCATGTTTGCTATGTCTGATTTCCGATATGTCATTCAGAGTTACGTGAAATGTAAAAATATGATTAGGGTGAGACGACGCTCAGTAAGTAAATAAGATTATTATTAGTGTGTGGTCAAAATGAGCTTTTAAAAATTTTGTAAAACAATATTTTTCTGCATAAAACTTTTAGCATCAACTATAACAATAAAATTTAATAACTACATACTATGACCGTTAAATTAAACTTTTAACTTTAAAACTATAAAAAAAATATTTAATTATATACATACATATACTTTTCCTTATACGTTTCCTTTAAATCGTCATTTAGGCACAAAAATGACCCTTTTCATATAAACTTATATTTTTCCTTCAAATCATCAATAACTATATACACATAATTAAATATGTATAAACATATATTGTAAAAACCACGCTTAGGCCTGTTTGCCGTAAGTCATGTTTACCCCCATGACTGGGTTGTGCGGTCCGAAGACTAGACTTAGCTGGCTGGCCAACCAAACTAAATCAACGTATGTAAATATTAAGTGAGATTTTCCTTATTAAGTCTTGGTTCAGAACCAGGAGTGCACTCAGGAGAAATCCACTAATGTAAATAACCACTCCGTAAACAGTGTGGGTGCACTTTGATCCGTTTAAACTTTAAGCTGCGGTATCGAGCATCTGTAACTTTGAACTTTCTTTACCATAAGGGGTTTTAAAATCCATCTTATTATAATTTATGCAATTTAAAATAATCTCGTGAAAATATCATCTTTACTCATTTTTTCGTAAAAATGTAACGTAAAAATAAACTCATGCCCCACAATTTTTGTGTTAAAAATATATATAATTTTTTTTTAATAGAAAGAAATGCTGAAAATTTACCCGAGTGGATTAGAACATTTTTTAACCTAAAATAAATGCAAGTATATTAAAAAGAAAATTGGTATAATTAAATACGCGTAAAAATAAACTTAGGAGAATTTTATGAAGCTAACTAACATAATCGAAATTACTCGGGTATAAATTTTAAATAAAAATTCTAACATAATCAAATTTACTTACTTCTTCTTTTTCCTTGCGCTACAAACACAATGATTATCTCTAAGAAATGAGATCGGAAAGAGTGGATGAGTGAGAACTTACTCAAAAATTCTCTCTTCACCACTAATTCTTTCACTCACTAATTTTTCTCTTCCTTTGAATATTTTGTGAAAAATGAAAGTTGAGAGCTTCCTATTTATAGGAAAATTTTAGGAAAGAAATGGAATTTATAAAAGTGTGGGGAGAGGGGTGAAATTATAATTTTTTTAAAATTAAAGAATGGGCATGGGATGGATTAGGCATGCGTTGAGTATGGGATGGGGATGGAGGCCATGTGGGAGTGCTTGCCGCCATTCCCATTAAATAAATTTTTAATTAATTAGTTAATTAATTATTTTATTATTTTATTTTTTTAAATCATTATTATCATTATTATTACTTTTAAGCTATGTTTTAGTATTTTTTTTTTTTAACAAAAAATTAAATTTGAATTTCGAAAACTCATGTGGGCCCCATATGATCTTGTGGGCCCCACACAACTTCGAGACCCAAGTGGGTCTTACATAATGTTAGAATTGGTGTATTCCCAAGAGGGGGGGTGAATTGGAAATTTAAAATTTATCACCTAGGTTGAACCGGATAAACAGCAGCATATACACAACCTAGGGTCTGCCTATTCAATTTCCAAACACGTAGATAAGTATAATGTGAAATTTAAGTCATACGCATCATTCACCCATAACATACATGTGCGGTAAATATAAAGTGCGGAAATATAAATGAACACACGATATGTTATCGGGGTTCGGCCAACCGTGCCTACGTCCCCGCCTCAAGCTCGCAAGCTAGAGGATTCCACTAAGAGCTCACTTAAGGGTGGAGCGGCACCGTTTACAACCAGGTCAAATTAACACAGGGCTGACCTCAACCTTAACCAGGTCAAATTAACACAGGGCTGACCTCAACCTTAACCAGGTCAAATTAACACAGGGCTGACCTCAACCTACACGCCTTAGCAGGACGACGCACCTAGCTTTCCTAACCGGGTCTAAGCCAATCCGGGACTTTTCAGGGCTAGTCTCCCTCTTCAGGCCCGTGCCTGGAAATACAACCAATGTGTATTATACTGAAATGGTACAGTGATTGTGCTTTCAAGTAAAGCAGATATGTACCCAAATACGCGCAATTACAAACACCACAGTATGATTCAATATGTAAGCTCAATGTGGTCTAAAATGTCAACTCTCAAATAGATTTACTATCGTTGTAATGAGTACGTGAGAGTGCAAACCTAAATGATCTTTGTATCACAGGCTATTCAATCTAAGTGTTCAAACAAAGATATTATCCAAACTTCATATATTTCAATCAACAAGTTTTCTCAATATATATATGTATATGAAGCTCTAGCAATGTATAAGTTTGGTTTGCAAAAGGAGTTTAATCTTTGTATTCAACTATGGATATAAATCAATGAATATTGCAACAAAGATTTTTCTCACACAAACAAATATCTCTTTAAAGCTTTATCAAGACAAAGCACGCTAGATATTTGAATGTATTTTGAAAATGTTTTGCAACCAAAAACAAATACAATCTTCTTAAGATGTTGCAATGAAGGTGCAAATCTTAGAAGATCTATCAAAGTCTTCTTAGGATAGACTTATTAACAAAGTCTCCTAAGAATACTTAGGTTTAGCTCTCAATGAAAATAAATCAATCAAATATGAATGGGAGAGCAAACCTATTAAATATAAATACTCAATCGACTTACAGAGGATTTAAGAGATCGAAGAAGGTAAGCATGAGTGAATGGGGATTGGATATGAATATTATAGGATTTGGGATTTTCAGAGAATTTCTCTTAATCAATATTTTTAATCCCATACTAATTATCCCAAATGAGGGGGTATTTATAGACACCCCTTGAAATATAACCGTTGGGGATCTATTGGGAATAATTAGGAAAGTTTAATGACCTTTCAAATATTTTAACCCTGCTTAAACCATTTAATCGCGGTAAAAAAAATAGGGCAACCCGAGAGGTCCGGTCGACCAAAAGTAGCTCGGTCGACCGGCACTCAAGTAGCTCGGTCGACCGAGGGCATTTTGAACTAAGGGGTCGGTCGACCGGGTAAGGGCGATTTTTGAAATCTCCGAGTTTCGGTCGACCGAGGCCTTTTTGAACTGCACGGCTCGGTCGACCGAGTTATTGGGAATTCTCCCGAGGCGCTTCGGTCGACCGAGTTGTTGGAGTATAAAAGTGGTCGGTCGACCGGGGGGTCAAATAGTTGACTCCCAGGTGGTTCGGTCGACCGAGGTCAAATGACCTGTAATGGGTCGGTCGACCGGGACCGGGTCAAATAGTTGACCCGGACCGGTTTCGATCGACCGGGCCAATTTGAACTGTTTCGCTCGGTCGACCGAAAGTGCACCAAGTGTGCATTTTGGTCCCGAATTGACCCAACTCAATCAATTTCAAGTGCCTAATAAACATATGTGCATATGTGTGTGTCCTAAGGCCATTTGGGGTCCAATTTTGAAGACACCGAAAAAGTCCGGTGTCGGTCGACCGAAGGTCGACCGAAGGGTACACCCTAGGGTCGGTCTAAGGTCCTTTCTCATTCATGGTTTGGTTTGAGCTTACGTATTATCATGCATGTGATGTGTGTGAGCTTATCACAAACCAAAGACCTATTTACTATTACAGACCTTTCCTACTTAACTATTACAGACCCGAATATAAATTACAACAACTCAATTATATCAAGGGTCTTCAGAGTCTTCGTTTTCCTCCGGGTCTCCGAGTGCCATCATAGGATACTGCCAAGATAAACCTGCACATCAACTTGGTAATCATTAAATACCTGAGTATTTGTCATAATCAAAATAGGGTATGACCCATAGGGTCAACACATAACTCCAATAGTCCTTATTCGATTTTATGAGCCTTACATAACTCCGGGACTCATGTGAATCCCCCACGACTTCGGGACTCATGTGGGCCCCACATATGATACCTATATTATTATTATCTTACTATGTATTTCTACAAATTATGTCTCTCAAAACACTATTTATGTATATGTACTTATTTGCGTGTACAAACAGTGTCTATCTTGTTTATCCTATAAAATTCTATTTTGATCAGGCCGACCTCTAAGGAGTGACTAAATCGCAATGGTCTCTGAGCACTTTCTTAGGCATCAAACATGGAATTAAGAATCCTACAGAAAAACACTTATATATTGATATTAACTTAATGACCATTTTTATTATTTTATTATTATTATATTTTAATCGTATATATATTCTTGGGTCATCACATTCTTCCCTCCTTATAAAAATTTCGTCCTCGAAATTTTCTAATTTAAAATGAGTACTGTATAATTGGTTGCACTATTTGAAAGTGTAAATTGATTAACAATTTGACTAAATCTTAGAATAGATTGATGGTCAATTTGGCGAAGTATTTTATTTTGGAAATTGAAGTGTGAATCGTCGGTCTAATAGGGGTTGAAATGGAAAAGAAATTCAGAAGATATGGAAAAGGATAATTTTATATGTATTATACATGTCCTATAAATTAAAAATATATGTATAAAAATGAAACGAAATCTTGCCTTTAGAGCCTTAGATCAACGTCAACATCTATTGAAGTGCTAGTGGTGTCACTGCTAACTGCCTGGGTTCTTTTTTGGCAGAGTTGACCTTATGTAATGTCATTGACTTGGGTTGGAAAAAGGGAGAGAATGTCCGTTTGTTCGGCGAGAGAGGAAGAGCTGCCCTCTTCCCCTTGTGGTATTTGGTGGAGATGATCATAACGAGTCATTGGTGGCTCGTATGTGAGTCTCAATGCATATTGGATCTCTTTGCAATGGTGGAGTAGGTTAGCATTATCCGAAACCCATAGTGTGGTGATTGCGATATTGCCATTGTAAGGGGTATGGCTCATTGGTGTGATTTTAGCTGTAAGTTTCATTGATGGAATATTGTCAATAGGGATGAAGGTACAAGTGGTTGGAAGAATGGCAGGGCCACTGCTCGAGGCGGTAGTGGCGGAGAAGGTAAGATGGAGAATTGATGGGGCAGTAGTTAAGATAGTGGCTTCTCCAACTAATCCCCGCCTACGCCTACGGTTTCTCAAACCAAAATCGTATATTTATCGACTCAATTGGACCATATCGTCGGAGTTGTGCTGCAAGCAATATAGTCCACTCCACAGAAAGGAGTTCCCCTTGACTGCTGTGGAAGGCCTCCTCTAAATCTCCAGTTGGATCGACGATCTAGTGTTGCTCTCAACAACTTGGGGAGTTGGGTGATTTGGTAACATTTTTGAGTAATGAGACAACTAAGAGACAAGTTGGGAAGAGCTAATCACTGCAAACCGAAATGTGATTGTTCAAGATGATAGAAAGTTGTGATACTTAGAGTTCGAGAAGAGCAGACTCTTTTTATAAGGGAATGGCAGCGAGTGTTGGAAATGGAGAGAGAGCGACGTGTGCTGCGAGAATCAAGGGAGAGCAACGCGTGTCACGGATATTGAGCAACTCATTTTGCACAAATCAAGGGAGAACGATGTGTGTCGCAAGAATCAAGAGAGAGCAACACGTGTCACAGATATCGAGCACGCGTTTTGCACAAATCAAGGGAGAGCGACATGTGCCGGGAGAATCGAGAGAGAGCGACGCGTGTCATGGATATTGACCACGCATTTTGCACAAATCGAGGGAGAACGATGTGTGTCGTGAAAATCGAGAGAGGGCGATGCATGTCACGGATATTGAGCGACGCGTTTTGTAAAAGTAGAGGGAGAATGATGTGTGTCGTAAAAATCGAGAGAGAGTGACGCGTGCCTCGAGTGACGCATTTTTCAAAAATAGAGGGAGAGCGATATGTGTCGCGAAAATCGAGCGAGCAACACGTATTGCAAAATTTGCGGACTTAAGGTTCTTTTTATGTTTCTACATCTTTATTAATACTTTAACTATAATTAATTTCATCCTTAGGTCACCACTTGGGTGGGTGGCCTAGTGGTAAGGAACCGGCGCATCCATGTGATCGAGGGTTCGAATCCTCACTATGCCGAAATGGTCTCATGCCTTGACCTTACTTCGGGGGTAAGTGAGCTATAGCCGATGATTTCCACCCATGAGACTTTTTTTTTTTTTTTTTAACTGCAAGAGTACCCCTTATATATATTCCATTATTATTATTATTATTATTATTATTATATTAGATCAAATATATGTTGGGCATGTTTGGCCGATTGATGATTTGACATTGGTTAGTTATTTGAAGGAAATTAGTTTATTTTTATATTACTTTCATTAATGGAATTTTTACTATATAGAATTTTTTTCTTTTAATATAGAAAAATTTAAGTTGTATTAACTTTTATAAATTTATACAAAATTAAAGATTTCGTCAAAATTTGTACTCCTAAATCAAAGTTGGATACTTGATGGAAATTGAATATGCAATGGGAAAAAAAATAGATATACATATTTAACTCTCACATGCTAAGGGATTATATTTTTATTTTTTTGAATTTAAATATAATAAGTAATATTTAATTCCTTATAAACTAATGCAAAATTAAAATTAAGGATTTTGTCAAAATATATATTCCTAAATTAAGTTTGAATGTTTTGTTGATAACTGAATATGTAATGTAAAAATACATATTCATATCCAACTTATACATGTAAAGAAATTTTGGGTAAATTCAGATTTCATAATAGACCGTTTGTTCATATCTATTTGTATGTGTAGCATTTCTAAACTCAGTAGGGTCTAATGTGTTATTTCTTATATATTTAGTGAAAATAATAAGAGTGAAAATAAATAAATCTCAAATATTATTATATTATTATATTTATATATATATAAATTTTAAATTATTAATGCATCTGACAATTAATTATGAATCAACAATATGAGTACGTGTTTCTACAAACATAAACAACATATTTAAATTAATTAACGTGTCTTCAATAATACTACCATTTTTCTTAGAGAATTTATGATTATTACCTGTCCTTGGGAGCCTTCACGTTAATCTCATTTCCTCCAATGCTACTATCTTTAGGATCCATTCTTAAACAATGATCAAATGTTATTTTAAAATCATAAATCTATTATTAACGTATAATAATATAAAAAACTAAAATAAATATTCTAAACTATCCAATCTTACCAAAATCATGTTTTATGTCTAAGTTTTGGTAAAATTTATATATTAGAGTATGCAAAACCTATATCCTATGCTCTAGTAAATTATTTTTTAAAGTCTACAGAACCTATAACCTATTGCTCTGATACCAAATGTAATACCCCAACCCCGAAGGGTCTGGGATATTTACTTTTTACCATTGATTTAAAACAGAAGTAAATAAACTCAATTATTATTAAACCAGAGCTCTAATTATCCATATTACAATCATTTATTTCAAAGAAGAAAAATTACATAAGCCTAAATATCTAACATCATACTAATATTTATAATCAAGCTTCATTTTTTTTTTATTCTATTCCCACCCGCATGCTTGCTATGCCTGATTTTCGACATGTCCTTCAGAGTTATCTGAAATGTAAAAATATGATTGGGGTGAGACGACATACAGAAGTAAATAAGATTATTATTAGTGTGTGGCCAAAATGAACTTTTAAAAATTTCG
Source organism: Malania oleifera (assembly GCF_029873635.1). NCBI lineage: Eukaryota > Viridiplantae > Streptophyta > Magnoliopsida > Santalales > Ximeniaceae > Malania > Malania oleifera. The sequence continues at coordinate 14,213,859 of NC_080426.1, forward strand.
TAAACAATATTTAATACTGTAACTTGAAAACTACGTCTAAAATAAATATAAATCTAAAAATTTCTGCATAAAACTTTTACCATCAACTATAACAGTAAAATTTAATAATCATATACTATAACCGTTATATTAAACTTTTAACTTTAAAATTATAAAAAAAATATTTAATTATATAAATACATATACTTTTCCTTATACATTTCATTTGAATTGTCATTTAGGCACAAGAATGGTCATTTTCATATAAACTTATACTTTTTCTTCAAATCATTAATAATTATGTACACGTAATTAAATATGTGTAAACATATATTATAAAAACCATCCTTAGGTCTGTTTGCCGTAAGTCATGCTTATCCCCATGACTGGGTTGTGCGGTCCAAAGACTGGACTTAGCTTGCTGGCTGACCAAATTAAATCAACGTACGTAAACATTAAGTGAGATTTTCCTTATTAAGTCCTAGTCCGGAACTAGGTGTGCACTCAAGAGAAATCCACTAACATAAATAATCACTCTATAAATAGTGTGGGTGCTCTTTGATCCGTTTAAACTTTAAGTTACGTACCAAACATCTGTAACTTTGAACTTCCTTTGCCATAAAGGGTTTTAAAAATCATCTTATTATAATTTATGTAAATTTAAAATAATATTGTGAAAATCTCATATTTTCTCATATTTTAATAAAAATGTAACGTAAAAATAAACTCATACCACACAATTTTTGTGTTAAAAATATATATAATTTTTTTTTTGAATAGAAAGAAATGCTGAAAATTTACTCGAGTGGATTAGAACATTTTTTAACCCAAAAATAAATGCAAGTATATTAAAAATAAAACTGGTATAATTGAATACGCGTAAAAATAAACTCAGGAGAATTTTATGAAGCTAACTAATATAATCGAAATTTACTTACAAATAAATTCGGGTATAAATTTTAAATAAAAATCCTAACATAATCAAATTTACTTACCTCTTCTTTTACCTTGCGCTACGAATATAATGACTATTTCTAAGAAATGAGATCGGAATGAGTGGGTGAGTGAGAACTTACCCAAGTGGATCCTACGTAATTTCAATAGTCCTTATACGGTTTTATGAACCATACATAACTCTAGACTCATATGAATCCCACACAACTTCAGGACTCATGTGGGCCCCACATATGATACCTATATTATTATTATATTACTATGTACTTTTACAAATTATGTATGTCAAAATACTATTTTATGTATATGTATTTATTTAAGTGTACAAACTGTGTCTATCCTATTTATCTTATGAAATTTCATTTTGATTAGACCGACCTCTAGGGAGCGACTGAGCCGCAATGGTCTGTGAGCACTTGCTAAGATAAGGTCTTTCTTACGCATCAAACATGGAATTAAGGATCTTATAGAAAAACAATTATGTATTGTATTAACTTAATGACCATTTTTATTATTTTATTATTATTGTACTTTAATCGTATATATAATTTTAGGTTATCACATGTCACTAATACCTTATTATTAGTAACGAATCTCCCAAACCGTCACTAATACTGTTAACTAAATTATTTTTATATTTTTTAAATAAAAATACTATTAGTGATGGATTACTAAATCATCACTAATACCCCATTATTAGTGACGAATCTACCAAACAGTCACTAATATTGTTAACTAAATTATTTTATATTTTTTAAGTAAAAATATTATTAGTGACAGATTACTAAACCGTCACTAATATCTTATTATTAGTGATGAATCTTTCAAATCATCACTAATATTATTAACTAAATTAATTTTAAATTTTTTAAATAAAAATACTAATAGTGACGGATTACTAAACCGTCACTAATACTCCATTATTAGTGACGAATCTCCTAAATCGCAATTAATACTGTTAATTAAATTATTTTCATATTTTTTAAATACACTATTAGTAATGGTTTAAAAAAAACATCACTACTAACTGACTATTAGTGACGAATTCTCTGAACCGTCACTAATAGTGTTAAATAAATTATTTTTATTTATTAATAAATATTAGTAGTGACGGTTAGTTAATCGTCACTAATAAGTGATTTTTAGTGACGAATTTAATCTGTCACTAATATCCTATAATCGTTGTTAATATTTTTTCGAAATAATTTCCGCGCAAAAAACTGTTTCCTGTGCGATTTTTAGTGACAAAAGTATTAATAACGGTTTTAAAACCGTTACTAATAGTATTATATTAGTAACAGCTGCTAAAACCATCACTAATACTTACACTATTAGTGACAGTTTTTAAAAACCGTCACTAATACCAACTTTTAGTGACGAAATTTAATTCATCACTAATACTTTTGTCACCAAAAACTAAATTTTTTTAGTAGTGATTAGGGTCTAATGCTTTTCATTATTTTTTGCGCAAGATGGGTGTGTTGAATCTTTATTCACCACCTCCATCTTGAGGGCATATATTAATGTACACTTGTTGCTCAACCGGTGCTTAACAAATTCTACCATGAGCAGCAGTAGCAGCAATTCACCTTGTGTAGCAATTAGCAGTCTTAGTTAAAAGCAGCAGCTTGCAGTTATATTTTAGTTCTTGAATTGTTAGTTTAGTTATTTGTTCAATTAGTTGTCATTTAGTTCTTTAGTTGTTAATTTCGGTTATTGAATTTTTATTTTATTTTTTACTTTTTTTTGTTTTTTTTGTTTTTTTTTTTTCGTAAAAGAATGGCGGGACCTCCAATTATTTATTGATAAACCCTCACTTTTGGCGGAGGAATACCATGGTTACAAGATATTTAAAGGGAGTGGCAAAAGACAAACCTTTAAAGGCCTCCCAAATAACAATACCAACATCCAGCCAAAAAAAAGATTACAAAATCAAACAAATCAAAACAAAACAAGGACCTACGAATCAAATATCACGTAACAAAACAAACAAAAGATAAATAACATAAAGTATAAACCAATAGGAAATTAGCTAAACATACCTCAAATATTTCGTACCCATCTTCTCCAATTTATATAACACATTGATAACTCTAGGAAGTTGACTACTATTTGTAGACAACTTATTCCTCCCCCTAGCACCTTAACGAGCCAAGGCATCTGCCACTTTATTTCCTTCTCTATACCAATGTTTTATCAAAAAGTCTACTTCCTCCAATAAACCAATCAGCTGCTCCCAAAAATCCCATAAATACCACAAGGAGCACCTCGTTGTTCTTATCCAATTTAAAAACAATCTTCGAATCACATTCAATATCAATACTAGAATGGCCCAAATGTTTGCAAATCTTTATTCCCTCTAACACAGCTCTCAATTCAACTTCATTATTTGAACAAGAACCAAAATATTTTGAAAAACCAAACACAAAAGTACCTGTATGGTCTCTAAGGATGCCACCCCCACCCGTCGGCCCTGGGTTCCCCAAACTGCTTCCTTCCAAATTTAGTTTCAACCTCCCTTGCCCCGGTTTTAGCCATCTCACACATTGCATAGTTTTACTTCTTATATTCACAGTTTGCACTTCCAGATTCTATAATATTCGAAAATCAGCCTCCTTTAATTGAGTCAATCCTGTCATGTTGTTGCTCAAAACCCCCATCCAATACTTAATAGAAAGCCACACATCTTAACTATTCTCCAATTTTCCCTCTATTCTAGCTAAACATCTCCTTCTCCACAACCTCCAAACTACTAAATAAGGAATCAAACTCATCAATGATCCCAATTGAGAAAATCTGGAAGCCCTATTAAACTATATTTGGACTCTTTGTTTCCAACTTTGTTGTCTAAGGAAAGGAACACCAACCTTCACCGAAACCTTCCTCCAAACCTCAGTAGCAAAGTCTCCCCTATTTAACACATGCTTTATATCTTCTGACTGCCTCATCTCACAACAATTACACGTCGAAGCCAACGAAACCCCCACTCTTCTCAACTTTTCATCAACACTTAAACACCTAAAAACAGCCTTCCACATGTAGATAGTAATTTTCTTCGGTAATCATTTATTCCAAACCCATTTTGCCCACTCAAACTTTGGAACTCTAACTCTGATAACATCCCAAGCAGACTTTGTATTAAAACAACCATCCTTTTTCGAGAGCTAAAGCAGTATGTTCGAAGAGTTTCTAAGATTTCCCACATTTTCCATCACTTCTTCCGCTTTATTAAACCTCAGAATTCTCTACAAATTTTCCACATCCCACGCATTATTGATAACCAAGTCTTTAAATTTGATATGAGAATGTGCACCATCTGGACACTCTGCAACCAAAGGTCCCGAGTCTAAAAACTTATCATACCACAAATTTATATCTCCTTCTCTAACATTCTACTTAGATTTACTTAAAAGTTCAGGCATACCCTGCAAAACTTTCCTCCGAAAGGAAGAATCCAATCCATGAGGTCTACAAAGAGTAATGTGTCCTCCCTTCACATTTTTTGCTCTAAAAAATCTAGCTCATAAAGAATTTTGAGTTAATAAATGCCAACCAAACTTCATGAACAAAAACCGTTGTATTTTCGAAATGTCCCTAACTCCTATACCCCCCCTCTACAGGAACACACAATTTCTTCCAAGCCCTCAATTTCATTTTTTCTTTTCCATCCTTAAAACCCCAGAAAAAAAAAAAAGAAGCAAACATACCTTATATCTTTTTTAACACAAGTTTTGAGACATTTAGAACAACTAACAAATGCAATAACATACTCGACAACACATGTCTCAACAAAACAAGACGACCTCCTTGCGACAACAGTCTACTTTTCCAGCCCTCAACTCTCTTACTTATTTTTTGAACTAAAGGGTCAAAATGACAGCCTTTCAATTTACCTTCCACTACAGGCACACTCAAACACGTAAAAGGAAATTTATCCTCACTAAAACCAATTTCTTGTAGAATTTCTCCTTTCTTCAGAATACCCAACTTTTTTAAGAAAAAAATAGCTAATTTATCTTTATTCACTTTGGCTAATCCAACTTTCATACTCCTTGATCACCTCCTCGGTTATTGAATTATTGTATATATACCCTGTTGTAAGCTATGTGAATAATATTGAAATACTTTCATAAATTTGACAAACCTTTAATTCAATGGTTAAAATTTTATAATTTTTTTTAACCCCTGCTTCTTGTAGAAAAGATATATGCAAAGTTAAATTAATAACACTGGCATGCTATTTTGAAGAAGATTAGTACAATTGATAGTGTGTACGTGTATGCTTGTGCATATAAGTGTTATTTATATATGAACACATGAAAAGACATAGTCAGGCACAGAAATTTAAAGTATAAGATAATTGAAAATGGCTTATGTATATGCACTGCAGGCTGGCTAGATAGGTTTGCATAAGTACAGGTATATTAAGCAAAAAAAGTGTGTTGTATTATTATAAAGTAGAAACAGAAAGGGCTGATTGCGAATCTCTGTTCCATAAACGAAAGAGTAATACATAGAATACTTTATATATATAGGAAAGGAAAGAAAGATAAAAGAAAAAAAGGAATTAAGATAAAGAAGTGGAGGAAAAGAAAAAGATGATCAACAATGATTTTTTTTCTTTTACTTTAAAAAAAAAATAAAAATGAAAAGGGGTTAGAGCTAGCTAGAGATGAGAGAGATGAGGAATCCATGTCGTCCAAGCACTCCCAGACAAAGGAGCTTCAGAGAAGAAAAGCAACCTTTGCTTTACGACCCAGAAAAGGAGACTTCAAATGCCGTAAGGAGCTTAGGAAATTGCGTGGTTACTAACCCAACCCCAGGTCCCCAACCCATGCCCCTCTCTCTCTCTCTCTCTCTCTCTCTCTCTCTCTCTCTCTTGCTTGTTGTCTATATTTAGTGAGAGGCCATGGGGGGAGGGGGGGGGGGGAACTAGGGGTGCAACTGCAAATTAAACCCCAAAATCCATTTATTTCCCTCTCTCAGAGAAGAACCACACACATAGAATGGAAGCCCCACCTCGATTAGGCAGAGCTAGCTCCTCCCAAGTTTAGCAACTGGCTGGGGGTTTTCATATGTGCTACCTATTAAGCAGCTTATTGCTTGTTTTGTGCCAATTCAAAGCTCCATCAAAAGGGGGCTACCTGGTTTCTTCTGAGGAAAAAGAATTGTTTGTGGGGCTTCACAGTTCCAGCCCCCTCCCCCCCACAATTGATTATGACCCCACTTTCTAGCTTCTCCCCCACGGTATCTCTCTCTCTCTCTCTCTCTTTCCCACCATATAAACATATAACACCTCTTCGTCCCCCTCCCCAGCTGCCCTAGCTCTTCATCTCTCGTTCACCTCTCTCTTTCTCTCTCGCCGGTGCTTCTCTGGCCTACCGGCTCATCGTGAGCTTGCTTTCCGGCAAAAGAAATTTATGGTGCAAAATTAATCATGTTTAGTATAGATATGCATGCATGTATAGATGTATTACAAGCTAGCTAGTCCATGCATGATTCATTCACTCATACACATACATACCAGCATGCGTTATGAGTCTTATGACAATGACATCATGCATATGCATATACATATAGATATATGTATGTATGTGTGCAGAAGTATATTCATGTATAGATATATATATATATATATATATGCCTGGCTCCCTGTATGCCATTTGTAGAGCCCACCGGCGAATCGATGGCCTCCGTGGATGGCGTATGAGGAGCCATGCATATTCCCATATATATGGTCAGTGTGCAAGTGCTGTTTTCTGCTTCTTTTTATTGTTTTTAAGGGCACTGTGGTCATTTCGGTGGCCTGAGTCTCCCCTCCAGCTGCATTCTGCAAGGGCAGCATTGTCATTTCCGGAGGCGCAGCCGATCTTTTTGGGCCAGATGGTGATGAACTCTGAAGCGGGTAATTATCTCTTCTTCTTCTTCTTCATCTGACATCTCTGTTAGGGTTTTGGTGATGTTCGTGATGTGATGTTCAATTTGCTTTCCCTACCTCCTGCGGAGAATTACATAGACATATGATGACGGTATATATATATATATATATATATATAGCTCCTTTGTCCGTCTTCAGGGGAACAGAATCTCTTAGCCCCAGATCTCATATATATTCCATGAGATCGATCTAGCTTGCTAGATATAGAAGGAAGAAGGTATACATGAGCGAGCCCCGTGATGGTTTATTGACCCGGATAAATAGCTGGTTGAGTTAAAAGATTTATATATATACATGTAGCTACAAACAGCTTTTAATATATATATATAGCTATCTCTTATTTTCGGTGCTGCTAGCTGTTTTTTAATTTTTTTTTTGTTTAACATACAATGATCTTATTGGTAGTTTTATTTTTTACACTTTTTGTTTATGTTCGTTCTCCTCTGCAGGCCAGGTTTTCTGTTCTTTAATTCTTCTCTGCAGGTTTCCTTGACCCATGAACCTGCAGCTCGTACTTTGTCATCTCTTTGCATTCTTCTGATAAATCTTGTACCTTTCAAAAAATTAATTATATATATATATATGTCTATGTATATTATATATGTCTGTATGCGGATATATCTGAAACCCTGATTCCAATGTGTTCATCTCCCACCTGACATTTACAACTTATAATTAAGTTGCATTTCCTAGTTTTTTTTTTTTTTTTAATGCAAAGCAGAAATGTTCCTTGTGGATCCTAATAGTTAAACAGGCCTTCTGCCCAAAATATTTGATGTTAACATAACAGCATGCATGTAATGTAATATATATACATATGCGTGCCGTGTTTATAAAGAGTAATGTACATTCAAATGGGCATACAAATAGGGCTCTACTTTGAAATAGCATAGTGAAGAGGTTTAGCTTATATCATTAGATACCCAGGGAAAAAAAATATAAGAAAAAAAATATCCTTGTTTTGTGTAGTTAGCCTCTGTGTGTGTGTGTGTGTGAGAGAGAGAGAGAGAGAGAGAGAGAGAGAGAGAGAGAGAGAGATAGAGGGGCAGGGATGGATCGATTGAAGAGAAAGTAAGGTGCGGGGCATGTGAGGATGCAGGTGGGGAGTATGATGATGATCATAGGGTAGGATTTGGTAGGGAATCTCGCAGGGGAAAGAATATATAAATATGGACCACTCACTCACTCTCTCATTCACCGGGCTTTGATTGGACTGTGGGGAATAATTATATATTATACAGTCAAAGCTGGTTCCAAAAAGCCAGACCTGGTCAGCCCCTTCACACCCATCATAAACAATTCAAATCAATTCAAATCAAAGCCCACCGAGGGGACCCTCCATTTCCCCCCGCCCCCCTCACCCCCTCACCACATTCATCTCCTGAGATTAATTTCTATAGCTTTTCTTTTCATTTAGATCTAACGGACAGTCTGTTGAGATAGGCGGGTGTTAATTTGGCCAGTGAACTAAGAACATCTGATCTCTCAGATCAAAGGCGAGAGCTTCCCCAGTTGGTAATGGAATGGAAATTATTCTCTACCACTGGAGCAAAACAGCGCGTGTAACCTATGCATTCTGCCCTAAACGGGTCTGTAGATACAGATTAATTAGGGTTTTCAAGTCACTGGGAAAGAGAGACAGAGAGTGATGCAAGTCTCTGTTCATTAGTTACTGCTTAGATCCATGTTTAGTATTCAGAGCTCCCGTCCTCATGGACTTAATTCCGCATCAGTATTTCATTTCTTAATTTCATGGCGTCGGTTCCTTCATTCTTCACCTTTTTTTTTTTTTTTTGTTAATTGGATATTAAGTCTGCGCCTCGCTAGACGGCACAATCGGCTTTCCTAATCTCTTCCCCGGCCTACCTACTGCCGCTTTCATCTATCCTTGCTAATTGAATTGGAAACTGTTAAGAGTTACCATGAGCAAGGTTTCTTTGCTCCTTCACATGTAATGCTTTCGCCCAATTGCCTCGTGAAGTTTTGCTTGCACATTCAGTGGCCTATGCCTGAAAATATGGTTGAACTTCCTAATGCTTGCTTGGGATGGTAAATGATCTATGCCAAGAAACTCCAAACTCGTTGACAACTCCATCCCAGCCAACTACAATTACATTAATTGGAAGTCTGGAAGCAACGCAGCAGAAGAATCTTTCTAAATGTGGGCTAAGATCCAGCTGCAGTTTTCCTCTCGGCCCTGCGCAATGTTGCAGAAGCATAAGCGATTACGATAATCATCGTGGACAGATTTCTTTCATTCTATTCCATGGTGATTGGGCACTTTATAATCCCACCTTGCTGGTCCTGATTTTCTTGCTTGTCTTTGCTGTTTAACTATTAGCTGTGCATTCTCCACCTTATCGATCTTCATACATTTCTCCTCTTCCGATAAATTGCGCGAAAAACTTCCAAGACCCCCTGCATGACAGAATAATTAATGATACTATATGTTCCCATTCAAAACATACGAGGGCTTTAATGCATCGTTGGGTCTTACCTATGTATAGTGGGAAATTCCTCATGGGGAGCCCGTGATGATAGAGCAAGCTAGCCCCATTATGTATATCGATGGTTAAAAGGATTGTGTAATAATGATCTAATGGTGTACTGTCCACAACCAATAAAAAGTATATGTATACATATGGAAAAATTATATATGAGACCTTTTGTTTAATTTCACTTATCTATGTATCTATTTTTTAGAAGTCAAATTAATATGAGACAGTGGGTTTCACATTTATTAATATTATGGTGATTACAAGATGATAAAGAAAGTTTTGTGGTTGAAATGCAGGATTGGTGATTTAATTAGGTATGCAGCAAGAGTTGACTTAATACTATTGTATTTTGTGATAAACAAAGTGCTATTGAAAATTAGTGATCAAAGTCACTTGTGTAGGTCATCTAGTGATGCGGTTGTTAATGAGTAAGGCTGGCAATGATAATCTTGCTAATATATATATATATATATATATAGGATTCCAAGGTTGATTCTTTCCTCAAAGTTTAATGTAGGTACATTTCAAATTAATATTATTCATGATTGGACTAATTTGCATTATTGGGAATGAGTACTTAGTACCCTAATCAGTACGAGGCTTGTGGGAGAGGAAAGTTTTGTTGGTATGCTTTGTGTGTTGGTTGGCTAGTACTTGAACGAGGGACTTACATTGTCAATCTTCTACCATAAGGCTTATTCATATGGAACCCTTTTTCTTAGTTGAGTTGAGTTGAGTTGGAAGTATACAAAGCCTTGAGAGCTCTCAAGGATCCATTTTGTATGTTGTACTCGTGGGAGGATTTGGTATTCTTGCGTCATCATTAATAATTTGCATGAGGTTTTGTTTACTTAATTGTTATGATTTAAATATCACTTGAAATATTTTTTTATACTTATGTTTTGAGCCAAGGTAAAACGTATTATCCCCTATTTCCTCCATGGACATAAGCTTCAAAGTAGAATAACATAAATAATAGTATTTATTCTGTATGACATTTTCTTTTGTTTTATTTATTTGCTTTACTCTTTGTATTCTACTACAACGAGAGAGAGAGAGAGAGAGAGAGAGAGAGAGAGAGAGAGAGAGAGGAGAGAGAGAGAGAGAGAGAGAGAGAGAGAGAGAGAGAGAGAGAGTATAGAAGAAATTGGCGTATGTATTCACCCAATAATTTAATTAAGGTAGTTTGAAAACTATTGTATGTTACCATATATATATATATATATATATATATATATATTTAGCTATTCCTAAAAGGCTAAAGGAAAAACCTAGCAGTTCTTCAAGTGACATTTTTTTAAATAGCTTTATTATCCTTTGAGTGACATTTATTAAAAATTTAAACCCTTGTTATGTCTCAACTTGTAACATAATGCTCAAAATATGTTTTTTTTTTTAAATTTTGTATTGTACACGGTTCCCTCAACATTTTGCTTTCTAATCCTTTGGTTCCCCATTCTCTTCACATTCAAATTGAAAACTTCATCTCCCTATTATTTTCATCTTCTCCTTATCATATTATAAAAAAACTCACATTTCTTCTCTTGTCTTCCCAATCATTGACTCATCTACTCACATGCTTATGGAACTATGTGGTAATTTGAATAAAAGCTCACATTGCACAAATATATATATATATTAACAATACATGAAATAAGGTTAGCTCTTTGTCAGTTTTTCTCTAATTTTTTCTTTTATTTTTTTTTTAATTGTTAGATTGTATTCATTTCTGTTTTAAATATATATAGATCAAATTCCTTTTATCTCTCTTCCTTTCTTTTCTTTGGGTTGAGAAACAATGGATGGCACACTAAGGAACAAATGGTAATCAGAAGACTTAAGGCCCAAAGGAGCCACTAATTTTTGCTTTAGTTTTAAGTAAATACATCTATTTATGTTGTCATCAATTTGTTAGGTAAGTGTAAAAGTACTTTAATTCATTAGTTCATGATCATAACATTAGAATTGTTTGCAATCTCGACTCTTTACCAAGGAATATTTATGAGTTCATTGTAAATATTTGCTCTACTTTTAATAGGCATCTTATGAAGGAAAAATTATATAGAGGATTTCTCCCTTCACGTGTCTGTGTATCTATATTTTAAATATTATACATATGGTAAATTGGTCCTATATTTATTAATATCAGAGGAAGACCCATCTTCAATAAGTGTATAATTTAGGATATAGGCACATGGACACATGGAGAGAGAAGTCCCTATATAATTTCTCTTTATGAAGAACCATGTACTTCCAATTTTAGTTTTGATAACCAACTATAAGACAATTTTATGCAATAACTTTGCATAATGATTTTATACCTTTAGGTGAAAGTATATATAGATCAAATTCATTTTCTCCCCTTCCTCTCTTTTCTTTGGGTTGAGAAACAATGGATGGAACATTAAAGAACAAATAGTAATTAGAAGAATTAAGACTCAATGGAGTCACTAATTTTTACTTTAGTTTCAAGGAAATACATCTATTTATGTTGTCATAAATTTGTTAGGGAAGTGTAAAAGTACTCTGATTTAGTAGTTCATGATTATAACACTAGAATTGTTTGCAATCTCAACTCTTTACCAAGGAATACTTATGAGTCCATTATAAATATTTACTCTACTTTTAGTAGGCATCTTATGAAGGGAAAATTATACAGAGGTTGTCCCTCTTCACGTATTTATGTTTCTGTATTTTAAATGTTATACATATGGTAAATTGGTCCTATATTCATTAATATGAAAGGAAGACCCATCTTCAATAAGTTTATAATTTAGGATATAAGCACACAGACATGTGGAGAGAGAAGTCCCTATATAATTTCTCCTTATGAAGAACCTGTTAGGGATTTTTTTTTTCTTTTTTTGCTTTTTGTTTTTTGTTTTTTGTTTTTTGTTTTTTTAGAAAAAGAGGGCGGCACCTCATATCTTTATTAGAAAATTTCTCACTTACACTATGGTTCCAACCTTAAGACTTGGAAAACAAAATCAAACTTTAAGAATCTAAAATTGACTTAACCAACTTATTCAAAACCAATAAACCAATTATCAACAACCAAACAAACAAATAAGAACTAAACAACTATAAGTGGAAAACTAACAAAACTTCGGAAGATCTCAAGGAATAAATGATTACACGCATAAACTACGTAATTAGGTAATTTAATTCATGCATTGGAACTTATATTTTTAAGCAAATACCTAATTACTTTCAATATTTTAACACAGTGCCCTATTTGTAATATTTGGATTTTATTGAGTAATTTATGAATTTTTGACATTTTTTTATCGCAAGAAAATTATCGAGAGCTAAAATCGGTACCAGTTTGTAATTTGGGCATAATTTTCTCGTCCAAGCTCCGATCGAGGCTATTCAAAATTCTAAAAAAAGATGAGAAGATTATACACAACTTCCGTGTTTTAAGTTTTAAGAGATACGAGATCTAAAATGATCAAACTCAGGCTTGTTCGTCAAAAAAAAAATGAGAAATAGAAAAAAGAGAAAAAGAAAAAAAAAATTAAAACTCACCTTGATGTGACCCAGCTGCATGTCCTTGGTGTGCGTAGGGTTTCCCCCTCCCCCTATATATATATTTTTTTCTCCTTCAACCATGCAGTCCCTTCCTTCCCTTCCTCTTCTCCTTCTCCTTCCTTTATCTTCCTTCCCCTTCTCTTTTCCTCTCTCTCTCCTGGCTGCTTCCAGCCAACCCGAGCCTTCTCCCTTCCTTCTCTTCCTCCCTTCCTTCTTCCTCTTCTTATTCTTCTCCCTGATCTCCTCTCGGCTGTAGTCTCCTTCATTTCTGGCTGCAGCTGTCACGCCCCGAACCCAAAAATGGGACCCAAGGGTGAAAATGTACTCTAATCTATCCCTGTATCATACAAATCATCCACAAATACAATACAATGAATGAGGGTCCGACCCCGTGGGGTTCCCAGACACCCTAAACACATCCAAACACAACAGAATCTACGTAGCAGAAATAAGGTCATTCTATTCATATACAGTACCATACCAGAGTCTGTACAAGAGCAGAAAAAAGGCTCTAACATACAACGTACAACTGGGTGCCCAACACATCCCAAAATAGCAACCTATCAAAATACAATCCTAACACTTACCCAAGCGCTAAACGCAGTACACCGGCCACTACGCTCCCTACACCACGATGCTAGTTCTGGTTACTCGAAGGACCTATAAAAATATACGTACAGTAGGGGTGAGACACCTCTCAGTAAGGAAGGACATGGGTTATATCGGTGTGTGGTATTTGAGTGTTATCATGATGCAACATACACAGAGTTAAATGCAGTCCAGTACTAATTTCACATTGTGCATACATGCACACGCACGCCCATGATCAGCAAACCCGGTGTCGTCACACCCTTCAGCCCGAAGCCGGCCTGCAACATACGGCGTTTGCCCGAAGCCAATCCGCATAACACGACGCCACTGGCATATGGCTAGTCCCCGACTACCATGGTATCGTACCACCGCTAACTGGTGGATCCACACCCTTCGCCTAATCTGCCGAAATAAGCTCACGCCCTCAGATATAGAGCCGGACCTCTGCCAATCTATGGCCAACGATTTCATACGCCCTCGGATATAGAGCCGAACACTCTCAGTACCTGGAACAATTTCAAAACCGCGTTTCCACTAGCATTTCAGCATATCACACACACATACATGCTTATATAACCAAACAAACCACACCGATTTGGTAATTTAAATCATGGTTTTCCAAACATATACAATGTAAAACAAGCCAAGGCACAGTCATCCCTATAACACAGTATAAATCAACATATACATTCGGTTTTCAACAAAACTAGGGATACAACCCGTCGCCCCCTTTTTCCCAAAACTGTAATCATAAAAAACCCAAAGTTTTTCTCATTAGATCCTCCCAAATGAGTAGCCAAAACACACACAGAACCGTGAACCACAGTTCTACCGAGTCCGATTTCAAAAATAACCGATATAAACACAATTCCCTTTACCTTTTCCCCAAAAAGCAAATCCCGAAATCTAAGGCCCCTAAACAGTGAACTGAGTTCCAAAACCTACAAATCACAATATAGAATATACTCACAAGATTGTTTCCTACAAAACTATCGGATCAGAATTGAAAACCAAGCATTACCTCGATTTTATGCCAAAACCCGAAAATCTTCGAAGTAGAATTCTAATCCGTAGAACTTGTAGAGAATCCTTCCACGATCCTCGTGGTAACTTCAGATTCACGATTCTAACTATGAACAATGAAGAAATCTAGAGAGATAGAGAGTATAGAGAGTTCTAGAGAGAGAGACAGAGAGATATTTGAGATTTCTTAGTTGAGAAGTAATGAGAATTGATATTTATAGCCCTTTGACTCGAGCGTCTTCATCAATGAAATGGTGTACTCGTCGACGAGTCTGCTATTGCTATCATCAACGAAGCGGTGGCCCCATTGACGAGCTTGAGATCCCCGGTTTCCCAAAATCTCTCGGCTTCTCCTCATCAACGAGCCTCTGAACTTCGTCGACGAGAGATACATGGACTTCGTCGACAAATCCTCCTAAATTCCTAATTTGACCCTCTATTAGTTATTTAAACTCATATATCACGGTTCGGGTTCTTACAGCAGCTCTTCCAGCCATCCCAGGCACCCTAAACTTTCCTGCTACTGCCTGCCCGAGTAGCCCAAACCTCTTCTCCATTCTTTCTCACGCATAGCCCCCAGCTCCCCTCTCACTCTAGGCTCCTCTCTTCCCTTCTCTCATTCTCCTCGCTACTTCTCCTCTTCTCCTTTCTCTCCCCTTTCTCCTTGCCTCAATGTTGCTGCCCTAAAGACCCAAAAGCTCCTCCTTCCTGTTTGGTGTTACGAGCTGCAACTCCCCTCCTACTTGTTGCTGCTACTGCCGTGAAGACTAGCTTCTGTTGGAGCTGCAACCAGCCTACCCGAGAACCTGCTGCGGTGATTAGATCTTCACCAATCCGAGAGCTTCTTTAGCCGAGAAGCCCCTCTATTGCCCACCCCTCTGCAGCAACTACTGCTATTGGAAGACCACCTCGAGGATCAACCTGATGCTTGCAACAGTCGTGCGTCCTGTTGCAGACCACCTTCACTCACGGGCCAGCATCCTTTTTTTTTCCTTTCTTTCTTTTTCTCTCCCTTTATCTTTCTTTAATTTTTTCACTTAAATATTTGGTTACAAGTTATTAATTTTCAATTGAAATTTTATTAAAGTTTTGAACTTCTTAATATTTGCAAGTTATTATTATGAAGGATTGATTTATCTTTTTCCCATTTTTGTTTAATATTATCATTAGAGCTAAATTTTGCTTGGGTTATTTTTTTTCTTGTTAAAGTTCGGTTTGATTTCTTAAAAAAGAAAAAAAAATATCTTCTTTAGGCTTTAAATTAGTTGTTTTCTTTAAAATTTAAACTTTGTTGAATTCTATTTAATTTAAGTTTAATTAATTAAAGTTCGAATTTTTTTATCGTGTTTAGTTTATTGTTTAGTTGTTAAAGTTTTAATTTTGGTTAAGTTTTTGATTGCGTTAAAAATTTGGTTTTTTTGTTTGAGTATGTGCTTGATTGAGTCTTTATTGTTGCGTGTTTTAATTCGTGTTAAAGTTATCGTTTTTAGTTTTGACCGAAGTTCAATGCGTATTTCAATTCCTGCCTGATTAGACGTAGGATTTCCGTTTCTCGTTTTTTAATTCAGTGCGTGTTAGGTTTAGAATTTAAATTTCATGTTTGTTTAATTTATCAAAAGAAATTTCAAACAATCCTGAAAACCCCGCATTTTTAGAGCCTAAAAATTATTTTTTAGTGTGCGTCTATTTTATAAATTCATATTGAAAAGTAAGACCAACTTGTCATATCTTTAACATGTAACAAATAGCTACGCTGACATATAAAAAATTTTGGCAAATAATCTAACATATAAAAACGTTTAATTCATTACCATTTATTTTTTTATTTTTATGTTTTAGCAGTCTACGAGAAAAATGGTAATGCATGTTATTAGTGACATTTAATTGAAAAATCATTATCTAAATGTCTAACAAACTGAGAATTTTATCAGATCATTGTTATATATTAATGGATGGAGAAGGTAGTAGCCAATGTGAGGGCCCTTTTTGGATTGATAATATAATGGTTGAAAGAAGCAGCTTCCAATGTAGTGACCTAAAGAATAATAGCATTTTAATAATAAGAGGGAGAGAAAATAGATACAGAAACAAAAGGAGTTCGTCGACGACATTGCATTTTGGAGATAATATTAAATAATCAAAATTTCAGGAAATTGCCCAGCTTCGTCAACGAACACAGGGTCTCGTCGACGAAGGTCTTTAGAATTTCATCAACGAATACAGGGCTTCGTCGACGAGAAAATACCGAGAGAGGTTTCCGGCTGCTCCGAATTTCGTCGACGAATACAGGGCTTCGTCGACGAATTTTATGAAAGACTCGTCGACGAGGTGACGTGTCTCGTCGATGAATCTAGCAGTATATAAAGAGGAAAACTGGGATATTTCTCATTTCTCTCGCCGCTCTCTCTCTCCTACGACTCTCTCTCCCTTCTCTCTTCCATTCCGACCCCACCAATCGCCGGATCAACGATCCGAGGTTACCACGACGCTCCAGGCGGAGTTCTCCACAAGTCTGTCGGAGCGGATCGTCAAAGAAACGTAGTTGGATTTCGTCCCAAATTTAGGGTAAGAACTTTTATCCAGTTTTTGACTTCCTGACAGTTATAGGAAATGATGTAGGCAGAAAAATACTAATATTTAGTTCTTGCAAATATAGTTTTTAGGGTGTTGTATAGGAGGCCCTACGGGTATCGGGCTAGAGTACAGTAGGGGCTTTTCAGAGTTAAGGTAAGGGAAATATGCTATGTTAGGAAAATTCTAAATATTATACAGTATATTTATTTATGAAAATTATGTATTAAAGTATGGTGTGGCTTGTGAATATGTATGTAGTACGGGGATATGTTTTACGAATTGTAGTTTTATGATTTTTATGAATTTCAGTACCATGATTTTACGGACTTAAGTACTATGATTATGTGAACTTCAGTACCATGATTTTACGAATTTTAGTACCATGATTATACAAATTCCAGTATTACGAATATGCAATTCCATGTTATGATTATTCAGATTTCAATACGTTTTGCAGTATCGTGGTTATTATGATTATTTCAGAATCATGGTAAATCAGATAAATATGTATAGAAAAATATTATATGATATCAGACCATGTTGGACTTACAGCTACAGAGCACGGTATCGTTGCTACAGATACTATGTTACTTTATGAGTGCAACCACCTATTCAGATAATACGTGGTACGGTCAACCACCTAGGCCCTAGAAGAGGTTAGGCTCCCTATCCAGATATGGGTTGAGGTGGGCAGGTCGACTGATGGAGTTCAGTGATTTATTCTTGATTTGCCAGTCAGGGTAAATCCAACCTACGGGCTGCACAACCTTGTCATGAGGAGCATGTCATGACACAGATAGCCATAGGGAATAGTTTCAATTACTATTACTTACGTATTGATTTACAAAAACGGGGATCCTACTAATATACATTAGAAGTATTTTAAATTATAACCATAATACTGATATGTCAAACAATAGGGAAAAGGGGTGGTGTACTTTATTATTTGTGTTGTACTGTTGTACTCAGTTATTCATGTTTATATGAAACAGATTTCATGATATATATATATATAGTAGCTCATTTGCCACACACTAGTAATAGCATATTTCTTCTTACTAAGCATTGGCTCATCCCAGTGTTGAAATATTTTTCAGGTGATCTAGGTAGGCGAGCCTACCAAGCTCGCAAATAGAGGGGCGTCTGTAGTGCCCTGTTAGAGAGTGAGTATCATTTTGGGAACGTTTTTGTAAACCCTAGCTAGCTGAGGGTATTTTTGGGAAACAAATACAAGTACATATTTTGGAAACATGTAGTACTCTCGTATTATGTGGTATTGTATATAATGGTTTATGGTTGTGTTTGTATGATTTCTGCCTCCTACTGCTTAGGTTAATACTATGGTATCAGAGTATGTTATTTGCTATTATGAAAAAAAAAATCAATTTAATAAGCAAGTTGTTACATCCAAGATCTCATGAGCGAATTTTTGGGATCATCTCAATGGTAGGGTAATCCTAGTTGTACACTTCTAAATAAGCTAAAGGAGAGTAACAAATTTGAAAGATGGAAGTTCTTGTTTGATTTGAACATAGTAAAGAAAGTCATTCCAAAAATATTATTTTATCTTGAACAAAAATAAGTAGAGATTGGGCTATGAGCGGGAACATACAATTAGTAGAATGAATGGAAAATCTGGTTTGCATACTGAAATTTGGACATAAACTAGTTGAGGCCGATATGAAGTAAAGGGGGTTGTCCTTGGGATTGTTTTATATTCTGAACCAGTGACCAACCCTATAGAACCATTGGCTAGTCGAACCAGTTGGACCGATAAATCAAATTGGTGGTCGAGTTGGTGATATTAAGGTTATATATATATATATAGAATGATGAAACCATTGACGATGATGTGATGATTGTTACTATCAAAAGCCAAACAAGTATTAAAAAAAATAACGAGAGAATATTTGATTAATTCATGAATATTGAGGAAGAGAGAAAGGGGTTTTGATTCAATTTAGAATTAATTTAAGGTATAAGAGTTCAAAATTTGATTAGATCTATAAAATTTGATCAAATTTAGAATTTGATTATATTTCTATATATGGTTGTCAAATAGCAATTTGGGATGATGTGAATCAAAGGAGGCTAACACAAAGGAACAAAAGGTTATGTCAATGTTAGATTTTGAGGGACGGAAAATGCGAATTAAACTTACTGGGTTGACAATGGATTTTATTTGAAGTTATGTTCAACATATTTCGAAAACGAAATTTCTATAAGGAGGGGAGAAAGTAACGCCCCAAAAATAATTATTACAGAAGGATATAATGATTCCAAAAAAATAAAATAAAATAAATTTATTTATTAAAGAAATAATTATTATTAATTAAATAATATAATATAATATTATATAATATTATAATGTTATAATATAATATACTATATATAATCTCATCAGAAGGAATTGAATTCCTTTAAGCAAAAGAAACAGAGAGACATTTCGTCTCTCTTTTCGTCTCTCCTTAGTTTCTCTTTCCTCGCCTTCTCTCTCTCTCTCTCCTCATTTTCTCGATGAATTTTCGGTCAATTGAGAAATGGAAAATACCCCTGGATTCCATTCTCGACCACCAACATTCTAACTGGAGTGGATTCATGATTAAAGCGTCGTAGGCACCACTCGTGAGATAAGGTAAATTCTCTCTCTCTCTCTCTCTCTCTCTCTCTCTCTCTCTCTCCTCAATTTCTCACAAATTTTCAGCCTAATTCATAATCGGACACCACTACAGGGTCCTAGCTTCGATCATCGTCATTTTAATCGAAGCAGATTCATGGTTTGGAGATTGTAAGCACTTCTCCTAGGATAAGGTAAAGGGAATAGATTATGTCAATTTATTTTGAAAATATCCCCAATTAAATTGTAGTAATTGGTTTCAAGAATAATATACATGATTTTCTGAGTATTTTGGCTTATGGGATTGGAAATTTTGAATTTACGTATGTTTTGGGGAATAAATTTAAAAATGGGGAATTTTTTACCTGCGTTATAATTAAATTTACCAATTATATATTTTGAAAATTCTACAAGCAATTGGTGAAATTATAATTATTGAATAAATTGTGTGACATGAGATTCAATTATATTTTACTACATAATTGAATCTAAGTATTTTTTGTGATTTTATCGTGGAAAAAAATGTGATTTATACTGATTAATGAAAATACTGGAAATGTGGGAAATGGTGAAAATTTGAAAATGACGGCAAAATGCCAAGATTGATTTGACGGCTAAGTGTCGGGTTTTGATATGACGGTTGTATGCCGAGATTGATTTGACGACTAAGTGCCGAATTTTGATATGACGATTGTATGCGGAGATTGATTTGACGGCTAAGTGCCGGGTTTTAATATGACGGTTGTGTGCCAAGAGTTTGATATGACGGCTGAATGTCAGGTTTTTACATGACAGATTTTATACTGAATGACGAAATGAGTTTAAATAATAGTTTTTATTACTTAAATTACATTATATGATTTAAGAACCCTAAGGACTAGATGTCATAAGGGCACGGTGCCGTTGCTAGTGATTGAGATAGTGCGACCACACTATTCTGGATAGAACTGTTGGTAATGAAAAGTCGATTTGGCCACAGAAGGGTTGTGTACCCCCCCCCCCTCTGGAATCTAGACCAAGCTAGGTTTGCAAATCGAACTTGGAGACATGAGATTTGACTTAGCCTGGTTGTGAGCTAGCCAAGGCTAGGTCCAGTCTTCGAACCGCACAACCCGATTATGGGGATTTATACATGATGATGTTGTCTATTCAAAAGAGGGTTTCTTCTATGCATATATGTAAATTTATGTAAATGACATTATTTACTGAACTGATTATATTGCGAAGAAAATGCATATTTCCAATTGTATAGGTGCGAGTTATAGTTTGTATGTGAAAGTTATTTATAGTAAAGTATTAAATGTATTTTATATTATGGTATTACAGGTAATTGAGGTTAGGTAAACTCTTCGCCCAAGGGCTTGCTAAGTAAGACGAGTGCTCTGATAGGTATCAGTTGTCGCCACGCCCAAGTTAAATGGGCAAGGTTATATAAGGTATCAGAGCAAAGGGGCGCTACATGTTATGGGTTTGTAATCTCCCCAATTCTCGGGAACTCTCACTTATAAATAATGATATATGTGTGAGTATAGTCTATAAATATATTAACAGTTGTTGTTGTTGATTAACATACGGTTATATTTTATATACACTAAACTCATTGGTCACACACTGATGATAATTTATTCTGTCTTACTAAGAAGTGTCTCATCCCATCATGATCAATTATTCAGATGCCTTATAGAGTATGACAGGAATCAGAGTAGCACAGTTAGGACTGTACATGGTTCGGTGCAGTTCGGTTTTGGCCAAAACCAAAAATCGAACTGAAATTTTCTTTTTTGGGATTTTTGAACCGAAACCGAAATCGAACCGAAATTATGCTTTAATTGAAAATCGAAAATGTGGCAATTCGGTTGCGGTGTTTCGGTTTTAAACCAATTTTTTTTACAAAAAAAAAAAAAAATAACCTTTATTTTTCATAAAGTTGTTGAAAATTTTTTGAGCATTTTAATTTTTTATAGGGACTCATATTTTTAACAAAATAAAATATGTTGGGCACTTTTAACAAAAATAACCTTTATTTTTCATAAAATTCTTAAAAATTTATTGAGAATTTTATTTTCTATAGTGGTTATATGGCTATATTGCATGCTATATTTTTACTAGCCATATTTTATATATATATATATATATATATATATATATATCTATCTTATATAAATCAGTTTTTCGGCTTTTTTCGGTTCAGTTTCAACATAAAATCGAAACTGAAACTGAACTTTTTTATTTTTGAAAATCGCAACCAAAACCGAAAAACTGAACCGTTTATGGTTTCGGTTCGGTTTTGGTCCGATTTTCAATTTTTCAGTAATTTTTTGTACACCCGTAAGAATGGAAGCATGGGTGGGATTAGATATAGAGGTTTAGATTAATTGTTAAATTTGTTATTTGCGGTTTATCTTAGAATTTCCAAGGTTGTGTTAAATTTGTTATTGAAGATATTCTTGTAATAAAAGGTTTTTAGTACTCTGGTATATGAATATTGAGGTATTCCGCTACGTAATTATTTGGTATCAGAGATTTATTTTCAAATAACACTTCGGACTCCAGTTTCGGATTCGAAGCGTTACAATGATTTTATGCCTTTTGGCGAAAGTTCTAGTTTACGCATGGAATTGATGAAATATGCAAATAAAGCGTGAGAATGCGAAAGGACTATTTTCTTTTTCTTTTTTTGTGCTAATTATATATTTTCTCAAGACTAAGTTCACATTTGAAATGATAATATTATTTTCTAGATATTAAGCATGTAGACGTGACTAAAAATGTGACGACCTGCTTAATTTTCCCATTTTTTCAATAATAATATCAACATCATACATTCCAACTCAGCAGATCACAATTCACCTGTACCCGTGGGTACCAAGGATACATCAGAATACAAAACGGAAGCCTAAGCAATAGAAAATATACAATCATATACATGTCATCATATTATACATCACAATTCCAGAGTTACTACAATTACTATATCTCAGTATATACATTCCAAAAATCAGATCTAGGGACATTCCCCACAAAATCTAACTATCCCTACAAAACTTACCCTTCAAATAGGACAGATAAACAACACTATATCAGCGAGGCTTTTCACGCTCTCCTATCTGGGGCTCCTGAAAAGTTTATAAGATTTAGGGGTGAGACACCTCTCAGTAAGGGAAATAAACTAATACCAGTGTGTGGCAACATGAGTATTTTGTGTTCTACATATACCATACATAACATATTCAATACTGTTTCGTTAAATCTGGAAAACACATATATATCAACACATGGAAGAACATACTGCGTTTTCATAAACATAACTCATCTCATATAATAATAATATCACAAAAACATTCCTTGTAAGTTAGTTGGTTGTTGTCATGTATTACCCCCATATGATTGGGTTGTGTGGCCCAAAGGCGGGACCTAACAATGGTTGGTCAACCACTGCCAAGTCAATCATACAGTTTGTAAGTCCGATTGGTCTATCAGACCTGGTTCGTACACCAGGGGCGATCACACACACTTCTTAATAACCACATCGACCATTCAATCTCACACCACTCCGTACAGCAGCGTTAACACAAATATCATGATCACGAAGACCATGGACACATAACAACGGTACCGTGCAAGTGCTAGCCTAGACCAAGCCAACCAGATTCTGATATCATATAACATATACTAAAACTGTGATTCATAGATATCTCATATCATTTATTTTTACATTAATCATATCATTTTGCGTACAAATGTGTATCATGAAAATTATCGGCCCGTACGTCAGTATTACACATTTTATCATAGCACGGCCCGTACACCGGCAAACCACATCATAGCACAGCCCGTACGCCGGCAAACATATCATAGCACAGCCCGTACGCTGGCAAATTACATCATAGCACGACCCGTACGCTGGCAAACATATCACATATAAAAATCTCGGCCCGTACGCCGGTTTTCCCCATTATAAAAATCCGTATCACAAACACAATTCCAGAAACAGTATTTCATAACATTCTATACTCATGCCACACTAACAAATTTTCACATATTCAACATACCGTCATTTTAACAGAATTTTCCCAAATGTAAATCATATATAAATATATTCATTTCCCTGAAATCGAATTCTATAATAATATACAAACATTTTTCAAAAAGTACTAGCTTAATTTACCCCCTTACCTGACTACTGAGAAAACTCCCAAAATACTCTAATCTAAGACCCGTAGGATTTCCTGACCAATACCCTAAAATCGAAAATTTTCAGTATTAAATTTTAGTATTTTCATGCGTACATCATTTCTTACAACTATCACAAGGTCAAATTTGGCTTAAAAAGTCTTACTTCAACTCATGGATGATTTCCAACTAACTTTCACCAACGATCTGCTCCAGCGGATTTGTAGAGAACTTCGTCAGGAGCGTCATGGTGGCTACGGATCGTCGATCTGGTGACTGTCGGGGCCGGAATCGAAGAGAGAAGGGAGAGAGAGACGTAGAGAGAGAGAGAGAGACGCTGAAAGTGATTAAAAATCCCGGTTTTCCACTATTTATAGGGTCAGATTCGTCGACGAGACACGTCATTTCGTTGACAAATCTTTCAGTAAATTCGTCGACGAAACCCTGTGTTCGTTGACGAAACTTGGCAACTTCCCGTCTGTTCCTGTTTCCATTTTTTTTATTCATCGACGAAGCTTGGCAGCTTCCCATTTGTTCCTGTTTCCATTTTTTTATTCGGGTCGTTACAGAAAATTTGGTTAAAAAATTGATATAATTATGTGTAAATTAGCTCTAATTCACAAAATTGTTGATAATTTTACAAAAATCCAATTAATTATGAATATATATATATATATATAATGATTAATCATACAAATTGTAGAATTTCATTTTATGGCTTAAATTATTTCAATTGTACAAATTTGTACCTTATAGTGCTAACAATAATATTAGATTTGTAAAGAATTTAATTATTTTTACTAGAAAATATTAATTATTTTTTAAAAAATATATAAACATGTTCCACGTACTACGTCATGTCCATAACTAATGCTTAAATCACAACTAGCTATGAGCGTGCTTTACAATTTTCTATTTTTAAAAATTTGTAAGAAATTTTTAAAAGAAAATAATAATAATAATAATAATAAGTACTGTAAGACGGCATTTTGAAAAGTGAACAAAGAGGCTAAGTAGAAGAAAAATTACTTTTCAATTTTTTATAGGAATGGTTAAATACTTTTTTTTTAACAATAAAGTTAAATTTATTAATAACTCTCACTTATAGTGGAAAAAAATCGTGAGTACAAACAAGCCACAAAGGATTTATAAATAAGTCATAAGGCTTAAATATGAATTATAAGGGTATTTTAGAAACTAAATGAAGAGATTAAAATGAAGGAACACTATTTCTCAGTTTTTTAGGAACTATTCAATGTGGATTATAATGTATTTTTTACACTTATATCCTTTAGTTTTTTTAACAAATAAAGAAATATTTTACAAGAAATTAATTTTAAACCTAGAAAGATGACATCTAAATAAGGAAATTCCCTTTACA
Source organism: Malania oleifera (assembly GCF_029873635.1). Taxonomy (NCBI): domain Eukaryota; kingdom Viridiplantae; phylum Streptophyta; class Magnoliopsida; order Santalales; family Ximeniaceae; genus Malania; species Malania oleifera. The sequence goes on from NC_080426.1 coordinate 14,239,118, forward strand.
CTATTAGCTGGCCTATGAATCAACACCGGCGCCCAGACAGTGAATGCATGCTAATTAATTAACTAAGGTTATTATCCAACGGTTGGAAATTAAGGAGAAGAACCACCACCGCTGTAGCCGGCGCTATTGATCGCAGTCGAAGACAATAAAGCGGCTCGATCTTCTTGTCCTTGATTAGACGTGGCCGGCCGCCGGCCAAATCGGAGGTGAAACATTTATCTTCCTCCCTCCTAGACTCCTACTCAGTCGTTGTCGACAGTACGTACTTACTAGCTACGTACCTATATATCTAGCTCCTACATATCGCTGATTAACTGACTGTATATATTTTTTTTTTTCACGGTACTTGATCGATGAGAACCACCCGGAGGCCGGACTACCATGTTCACGCAGCTAATTTAATTAATTAGTTAGTTTAAATTCTAATAGTGGGTGTCCTAATATTGCCACCTCTACGTTGAATAAACAAAGCAGCTTAGGCGATGGAGAGTCATGATGTTTCTGCACATGGGCTCAAAAGAGTGCTTCTGAATCTAGGGGAGAAGTAGGGTTTTGTAGGCTGCGCGTGGCTGACGGTATACACATACATAAGTACACATCTGCTTTCTAGCTAGTGTCGGTCCTGGACTCGATTATTAATTAATTAATTAATTAACCCAAAACACATCAGAGCTAGCCAGGGCCTAATCAATTAGCTTAACTAGATTGAAATTTGAAGGCCCTACCATTTTCACGCATGGAGTTGGTAACTAGGAGTATATACATACCATATGTTAATTAATTCCTAGCTAGCCAGCATGCATGCGTGCTGTGCTTGTGCTGGCAAGATTTGATTCGATCTTAATTAGAGCATGGAGAATGCATGCGTGCATGCTTGGCCAATGGCCATGCTTTGTGCACTCACAGTGCTGCTTAATTAATTAATTAGATATGTGGCATTCAACTGATCATCCACAGAAAAACTCTGCCTGGGTCGCCGACCTAACTAGTTAATTTATCCTTTACCTAAGGTCCATTCAGTATCATTAACATTCTCTGTCTTTTATTTCTATATTTTCACTGAAAAGAAATAGATTATTAAAGTACTCAGAAATAGATTATAAAATACCTAGTCTTTTATTTTTATTACTAATCTTTAACTGTTTGTCAAAAAATAGACAGGTGGCTCATGTTCATGCATCACCTGCAAATTAATGGAGGGTTGTAGATGCGTCACAGTACAATTTTGATGGGGGCATAAATTAAAGGAAGGCCGGTTGGGGAACCTAGCTAGCTAGGAGGTAGCTCATGCATGAAGCTGAAGTACCACTGCATGCAGCTATTACAAAAAATGTCAAAAGTCAAAACGTCCGACAGTCCTAAATTTAGGGTTTAGATCCATTTACGCCATAGTTGATTCTCATTTTTATTTTTTTTTCCTTAGCGATAATTATTTATTAATATTTTGATCCTCTCAATTAATTATATATACTTCTGCTCAACCCTACCATACTGCAGTAATTTATCAATAAATTTACATGAAATTTAAAGTATTACCTACCGTCAATCAGCAATCTTCAAAAACATACTCATTCTAATTGGCCAATATCACTTAATTAATTAATAGATAATTGACCAATCACCTAGCTAGCTACTAATCAGCCATGTCATTTCTAGAAGGTCAAGGAAATGAATTTAAGCTATTAATTAGAATGGAAGGTGGAAATGACACAAATGGAAGAAACCCAAGTCATTGAGCAAGGAAGAGGTGACTTTTTTTTAGGCACTGATTAATTTGAGAAGTACGTTTATCTCACACACACAATCATGCACAATTCAATCAACATCCCATATATTTCACCATATTCTAATAAATGAAGCGGGTCCAATAAATATTGGACTAAAGTCTATTAAAACAATAGGCATAAATTAAAGAGAAGAGTTAGATATATAGATGATGAAGTGAAGGTACTAGCACCCCCAACACACCCATTCTATGAACGGTACCTAATTAACCATGAATAGTTTCTAAACTGAATCTAATGGTTTTTAATTAACTTCTTAAAATATATATATATATATATATATATATATTAAAATTTTAAAAAGAAAATCTGAAATAAATTGCAATTTAAAATTGTCTAATAAGACCTTTAAAGGAATGGATCTTATTCGATAAATCCCTGAAAACTAATAGAGGTGAGGTCTAAAATATCTATTTACTCTTTAATTAATCATTGGAACACACACACACAGGAATATAATATATATATATATATATATATAACAATTAAATAAATTCATCAAATTTGATCAAAAATAGTATTTAAAACATTCCTAGATTTCTTCAAAAAAATTTTAGAATTTTCTAAAATTCTTCAACATTTTTCTTCAAATTCTTTTCTTACTATCTTTAAATCTCAGTTTCCGATTCTATGTGTTCGTGTCCTTCTACCTTTCTGAAATCTTCTATTTATATGTCTGTTTCTGAATCTTAACTTAAATTTAACTGACTAATCAAATTTAAATTGATCAATCAAACTTAAAACTTATTTGTTAATTAAGTTTATTAATCATTTTAATTGTTCAATCAAACTTAAGTAATCAATTAATTTTTAATTCTAATTTTTTAATTGAAGTTTTATTGTATGCGTTTGCAGATGCAAACATGGAGAATCCGACCTTTCTTTTTTTATTTAATTTTTTATTTTCTATATTTTTTTTCAATGTAAAATTTCAATTTTCCTGGCATTCTTATTTCTATCATATTTGCCCTCACTTTATTGTATTAATAAATATTATCCAATTTGTGTTAATATAAGTTCTAGGCAAAATGGGGTGTCTACGCAATCCATGCACACCACATGGTCTATGATGATAACAGTCTACGCCTCAACAAGAATTATCTGATGAAAAATTATTAAGTGTATCACATTTATACACTCAATCTAATATCCTTTATGTGTGTGTTTATGTGTGACTTAAGTGGAATTAAATTTGATGTATGCACTCTACGTGTGTAACATTTTTATTTTTATTTTTATTTTTATTTTTTATTTCTTTTAACTCCTTACCATTTTCCATTTTTCAACCAAAAAGAGTACAAGCGGGGGCTGCGCAATCCGAAATCTTGGGCTTGGACTTATTTTAAACTCTTGGAAATCGGTCAGAAGGCCTGGCCGCGATATTTTGGGCATGGTTGACGTCGATCCGGCCCATCATCATCTGGACAGCCGCCGACATTCTGGACCTGAGCCCAGCTTTCTCTTGGATGCAGACAAGGCCCACTTTTAGGAAACGGGCTGCCTCCTCCACCGAGAGGTTCTCCTTCAGCTCTGGGTCCACCAGCTCCATCAGCTTGTCGGCCCTGTACATTTTCCAGGCCTGCACTGGCACAAAATTCCACGTGGATCTGCTCCATTATATGCACCCTCGCTAGTAATCCAAATTACTTCGGAAGCTATTTGGATCAAGGATTTTCATGGTGGGAAGGAAATGAAAGGAAAAGAAAATAGGTAGGAAATTTATTTCCCATCATAATTTCTCTTTATACCAAATTATACTAAAAATGAGAATTTATTATAATATAATTTTAAAAAATTTAAAAAAGTAGATGTCAATGATGCCTAAAATTAAAATTTTATTCATTCATTTGGTACATTTTTATTTTATTTTTCTTCTTACTTTTCTTGATAGCTAAATATGAAAAAGTGAATTCCTCTATTATTTTCTTTCTTGTTCCTTACATTTTTCAAGCTCCAAAAGGAGCCATAATGTACATAGATTTTTTAAATGGGTAAGAGTGAAATTGAAATACCTAGTAGTTTGAGATATATTTTTATTTTCCGAAAGAGTGAAATTGAAATACCTAGTAAAGTTTGAGGTTATTAGAGGTACATATACACTTTCCATTTTTTATTTATTGTGTGTTTATTATATAGCAGATATTTAGGAATAATTTGGGATCCTTGATGTAATAACCCGGAAAAAAAAAAAGAGTTATTAAATAAATAAAAAATATTAATAATTAATTAAAATTATTAATCAATTAATTAGTTAAATATTATTAAATTAATGTATTAAATAAATAAATAAAGGGAATAGTAAAAAAAAAAAATGAAAGCATCTTCGAGAAGCTTCAGCTTCCTAAAACAACAGCGCCTCTCCTTCTCTCTTTGTCTCTCTGTCGCCTCCGTCTCCGTCTCTCTCTCTCTCCTCAATTTTGTCGGCCTAAAGAGCATCGATCGAGAAACGGAATGTGTCGTTGGATTCCTAACTCCACCACCGACATTTCTACCGGAGCGAATTTGTCGTGGGAGCGGCGTAGGCACTATTCTTGGGGTAAAGCAAATTTTCCCTAATTTCTCAATTTCTCGTTAAATCTGCTGTTAAATTGACGATCAGGCACCACCATGAGGTCCTAGTCGTGATTGTTATCATTTTTGACATGAATAAATTTTCAATTGGGGTTTTCTTGGCCCCATTCCAAAACGAGAGTGGGATTTGAAAATTTTGGCAAATTGGTTATATTTGAGAGTATAACTGTTTATTTGGTATTTAAGGGCCTAGAAAATATTAAAATAGTATTTTATTTAGGGTTAATTTAATGGAATTAGAATTTTTGATTCAGGGTCTGGGTGAGCGCCGCAGGTATTTTTCGGGATCCCTATTGGCGTAGTTCAAGAAATCAGGTAAGGGGAAAAAATATATATTAAATCATAATTTTTATGAATTTTATAGAAAATGAATTGTGTTATAAATGCATGTATATATTTCGATATGAGTTTAAAATGCCAACTATTTAAATTATATTTTTCTGAGTTTAAGGTTGTTTGTTAGATACGTATATGTGAAATTGAACTAATGAAAGTGAAATATTTTTCAGAATAATTATGCAAAAAATTAAAGATATTTTTTTAGTATATGAAAGTTAAATGTGGATTGGCTTATTTTACAGACAATGTATGAATTTTACTGCTAAATAGTGTCGCAGGAGTAAATAGGAATGCTGGGTAAATGTATAACAGCTGAAAAATAATTGGTAAAACAGTTGAAAGATGTTGGGTAAATGTATGACAACTGAAAAATGTTGGGTAAAACAGCTAAAAGATGCTGGGTATGAAATGAAATAAAATAAAAATGGAAATGAAATATGAAATGTGAACAATGTAAAATGGAAAAGAGTTACGTAAAGTGAAATGAAACGAAAAATAAAAGATGAAAACATGTACAGTTGAGAGATGCAGAATAATGGCAAACAAAATAATGTATTATGGTATTAGTAGTATTTATGCTAGTGGAACATGTTACGTTTAAGCGAGGCAAACTCTTCGCTTGAGGATTTGCTGAGAAAGGCGAGTACCCTAGTTGTATCAAGTGTAACAGTAGGCTGCATAACGTGTTAGGGTAGAGGGAAACTACTTGTATGGGTGGGTAGATTTCCCTATTCCTGGGAGCCTTCGCCGGTAAACTTTTGTATGAATTATGTAGGTACAAGATTAATTTATCACTTGAGGGCTTACTGAGTAAGGTGAGCGCCCTAGTATGCTTTAGTTGTGACCTTTGGGTTACCTAATGTATCAGAGCAGAGGAGCGCTACTTGTATGGGCGGGTAATCACCCCTATCCTTAGGTAATCTCGTGGGTTAAACCTTTGCATGTGTTTGATTAGGTTCAGAGAATGATTTCAGTGTTTATGGAAGTATTTTGCAAATGTTATTAATATGTTGTTATATAAACTCATGTTAGTCACACATTGTTTTAATATATTGTTTTTTCTCTTACTGAGATGTGTTTCACCCGAATATAAATGTACTTTTTTTTTCAAGACCTCCTTAAGATCGAGCTTAGAAAGCTCAAGGTTTTATAGCATTTTTGGGAGATAATAAAAAGAAAAAATGGAATGAACATTTTAATGATATTTTTGGGAATGCAAATATTTTATGTTTTATGTTTTAAGTCTTCTAGATATTATGAATGGTTGTGAAACATACTAGTATTGTGAATACTGAATATTTTTGGGAGATATGTGTATATATGGGAATACAGGTGGATGCATGGTTTATTATGGTGTGTATATAGATTTAGAAAACTCTGGTATTATAATTGTTGGAAGATTATAATTATGTTTTCCGCTGTATACATGATATTAGAATGTAGATTATCAGGTAAATGAATAAATTAGTAGCACTTTGGACCCACGTAGAGGGTCATATGTTGTTATATAAACTCATGTTAACCACACACTGTTTTAATATATTGTTTCTTCCCTTACTGAGATGTGTCTCACCCGAATATAAATGTATTTTTTTTTTAGGACCTCCTTGAGATCGAGCTTAGAGAGCTCAAGGTTTTATAGCATTTCTGGGAGATAATAGAAAGAAAAAAGGGTATAAACATTTTAATGATGTTTTTGGGAATGCAAATATTTTATGTTTTATATTTTAAGTCTTCTAGATATTATGAATGGTTGTGAAACATACTGGTATTGTGAATACTGAATATTTTTGGGAGATATGTGTATATATGGGAATACAGGTGGATGCATAGTTTATTATGGTGTGTAGATAGATTTAGAAAACTCTGGTATTATAATTGTTCAAAGATTATAATTATGTTTTCCACTGTGTACATGATATTAGAATGTAGATTATCAGGTAAATGAATAGATTAGTAGCACTCCAGGCCCACGTAGGGAGTTGAGGCGTTACAGATGGTATCAAAGCAAGTTACGTTTAAAACCTAAATTTTTTTTTCTTCTTCTTTCTTCCCTAACCTTTATTGCCGCCGCCCATTATTTCTGAACACACGCTGACACCGTGATCCCTTCAGCATCCCTTGCAGTTCGTGCTCAATTTTCTAGCGTCATCTCATCGCCTCCGGCTGGCCCCATCCTCCTTCTGCTTGGCCATCGGTTTCGATGACGTCATCGTCATCGTCTTCAGCAACTCAAAGAGCACGCTGGTTCTTCTCCGTTCAAGTGTCATCTTCATCATCTCCGGCTTCTTAGAGCCCTAGCAGACAGCAGCGGACGGCGTACCTCTCTCGTAATTCGTCTCTCTCTATCGCCGACCCTACCCTGCTTCCTGACGGCCGTCACCAACCCGACGACGTCTTCTCTAGCGAAGAGCAGCAGCAACAGTTCTCTCGTTCCTCCATTGGCTCTCAATTTTGGCTCACCGGTTCTTAGTTCTGATTGTCTTCTCCAATGCTCTGTTCATTTTGCTCTCTGGTTTTCGGCAGCAACTCTGCCCTTCTCTCGTCGTTTCTCAATCTCCAGCGTTTGCTCAGGCTCGAAGGTTTACATTTTTTTTTGCCGTCATAGAGATTGGATCCGACCCAATTCAGCGGTTTGATTCATCTAAACTGATCTTACATTATGTCCAACATCACATCTGGTTCTTCAATGGCTGCAAATACTATCACAGGTTCTTCAACTTCTTCTGAGATTGCTGTCCCTTGTCTTACCAACGAACAATACCGTTAATTTTGCCGGTAACCTTGCTTCTTGTCATTCCACTTCTTTTTCTAATACTGAATGGATTGTTGATTCAGGTGCCTCCGATCATATGACTTCCAATTTGTCTTCTCTTGCTAATATTACTCTTCTTAATCAGCCATGCCCCATTAAGCTTCCAAATGGTGAAATTGTTCCTATTACTTATACCAGCACTATGAGTTTTTCTCCTACTTTCTCTCTTTCTAATGTTCTTTAAGTGCCTTCATTTAAATTTAATTTATTGTCCATCAGCAAACTTACCACTGATCTCAATTGTGTTGCTATGTTTTTTCCTACCTTTTGTGTTTTTCAGGACTTATCAACGAGGAGGCTGATTGGAACGTGTGAAGTACGAGATGAACTTTACCACAATAAACCTCCCTCCGCCTCAGTTTTCCACTCTTAGCGCGTTTGTGACACTACTCTTTGACATCAACGTCTTGGTCATTCTTCTATTTCATGTATTCCACAAACTTTAAATATTTCTTGTTCTCATTTGCCTTATGATGTTTGTGCTAGAGAAAAGCACACTCATTTACCTTTTTCTTTGAATACAAATAAGAGCACATTTTGTTTTAATCGGATTTATTATGATATATGAGGTGGTTATCCTACAACTTCACTCTCTGGTGCACATTATTTTTTAATAATCATGGATGACTACTCGCGTGCTATATGGGTCTATCTTATGCGCATGAAATCTGAAACTTTCACTTGCCTTAAAAATTTTTGCGCCATGATCAAAAATCGTTTCAATTACACTATTAAACATGTACGCATTGATAATAGTCGAGAATTTCTATCCACCCCGCTTCAAACTTTTTTCCATGATCAAGGCATTTTTCACGAGCGCACATGTGTGGATATACATTAGCAGAATGGTGTTGCTGAGTGTAAACATCGCCATTTTCTTAATGTGGCTCGGTGTTTACGTTTTCAAGCTAATCTTCCCATCTCTTTTTTGGGTGAATGCATTCTCATAGCCACCTCTTTAATTAACCACACTCCTTCACTCAGCCTCAATCATAAGTCCTCTTATGAACTTCTTTTTCAGAAACCACCATCGTATACATTGCGAGTGTTTAGGTGCTTGTGCTATGCCCAAACTACTCACCAACATTGCGATAAATTCTCTCCTCGTGCTCTTCGTTGTGTTTTCTTGGGTTATCCTACTCATCATAAGGCTTATCATGTATACGATCTTGAAAACAAAAAAAATTTCATCTCCCGTGATGTCACCTTTGAAGAAAATGTTTTTCCCTATCATCTCATACCTCAAACTCCTACATCTTCTCCCATCCTTCCCCTTCCTATTTCTAATATACACCCTTCCTACACTTTACCTACTTAGTCAACCACACCTACCCCTAGCCCCTCACCTCTCTCTCCTTCTCCTTTGGTATCCTCACCGACACCCTCACGCTCACCCCCTTCCCGACCACCCCCTCCACCTATCTCTTCACTGCCCAAACTAGCAGTCACACATCCCTTTTACTTAGATGATTATATTTGCCCTATATACCAAAGTCCTCCACGACTTCACAAGTTTCAAGATCTTCCTCGAGTACGATTCATTGTCTCTCCTCTTTTTTATCTTATCATCGTTTTTCTAATCAACATTTGGCTTTTCTTTCTGTTATGTCCCAGCATCCCAAACCCAGCTTATATTCTCAAGCTATGCTACACCCACATTGGCATGATGCCATGGCTTCTGAAATTTGAGCCTTAGAAGTCAATCATACATGGGTTCTTCAACACCTTCCACGTGGAAAAAAATCAATTGGCTATAAATAGGCGTTCAAAACAAAAATTCGGGTCGATGGATCCATAGAGAAGCACAAAGCTCGCTTGGTGACCAAGGGCTACACTCAGGTAGAAGGTTTGGATTATCATGACATTTTTGCTCCTGTTTCTAAACTCGTTACTGTTAGGTGTGTTCTTGCAGTGTTTGCAGCTCGAAATTGGCATCTCCTTCAATTGGACATCAACAACGCTTTTCTCCATGGTGACCTCGATGAGGAGGTTTATATGACCCCTCCACCGGGTTATTACAAACAAGGGGAGACTTGTGTTTGTCGTCTTTAGAAATCCCTTTATGGCCTTAAGCAAGCCTTTTGCATTTGGTTCTCTAAATTATCTTCTGTTTTACTTACTGAGGGGTTCACCCAATCTCAGGCCAATCACTCTCTCTTCACCCATTCTCGGGGTCAGTCTTTTGCTCTTATACTTGTTTATGTTGATGACATTCTCATGACAGACAATGATTTCTCCGATATTAGCACTTTCAAAGTCATGCTTGCTCAAAAATTCAAACTAAAGGATCTTGGCAAACTGAAATATTTTCTTGGCCTCGAAGTTGCTCGCTCATCAACTGACATATTTCTTAATCAATGAAAATATGCTCTTGATATCCTCACTGATAGCGGTCATCTTGGTGCTCATCCTACCAACTTTCCCATGGAACAAAATCTCAAGCTCAATAATACTAATGGTGATCTTCTCTCCGATCCAAGCTTGTTTCGGTGACTCGTTGGATGTTTGATATATCCCACCATCACCCGTCCCAAAATTGTATTTCCAGTCAACATCCTCAGTCAATTTATGCACCAGCCTAGGCAACCACATTATGATACTGTTGTATGTGTTATTCGATACATTAAAACATCTCCAGGTCAAGGCTTATTTTGTCCTACTGCCAACACTCTTCAAGTCTCCACCTATTTTGATTTGGATTGGGTTAGTTGTCCCCTCACTTGCCGCTCCACCACTAGTTTTTTCATTCAGCTGGGTACTAGTCCAATTTCCTGACGCACTAAGAAACAACCTACAGTGTCTTGCTCCTCCGCCAAAGTTGAGTACCGGGCGCTTGCTTCCACTACTTGTGAACTCACATGGCTCAAAACTCTTTTAAATGATTTTGGTGTACCGCATTCTCACCCTATGCTCTTATATTATGACAACCAAGCGGCTCTTCACATTGCCCAGAATCCTGTTTTCCACGAACATACAAAACATATAGAAATCGATTGTCATATTGTTCGTGAAAAGTTACCGGCTGACCTCTTCTTCACTAAGCATATTCCTACCCATAGTCAGCTTGCTGATATCTTCATCAAAGCTTTGGGTCGTGAACATTTCCTAAACTTATCACGCAAGTTGGATATTACGGATCTCCATGCGCCAACTTGAGGGGGAGTATTAGAGATACATATATACTTTTTATTTTTCAGTTATTGTGTATTTATTATAGAGCGGATATTTAGGAATAATTTGGGATCCTTGACTCATGTATAAATACACCCTTGTATTGTTGAATATTAAACATAGAAAAATTCCCTTATTCAATTTTAACAGAGATGGACTTTCATTTTCCATGCAGTTGTAAACAACCACCGTACAACTTGACAAGGTTTGGGTGGCTAATGTTGGACATTAATGACATCTCCGACATTAACTCACTGTCCCCTTGCTTTGATTCCACCGCTTGCACCTTCATCGCCGCCACCCTCCCATCTCCAAACTTTCCCTTTATGTTTACATACATTCAAAGCCCAACCCACTAATTAATTCATATATAATTAATCAGAAAATATTAATATTACAAAATCCAATCCAATAGCTGTTCACTTTCTATATACTATTCATATGTTATTTCACGATTTATTATAATTTATTAATTAAATAAAAAATAATTAACTTCAATAAAAAAAACCATACATCACCTCAATAATTATTTTTTCTTGCTATCTTTTATTTAAGATAAATAGTAAAATTCTAAAACCCTATGTTGAAAATTTTTATATATATGTGTGTGTGCGATCTTCATGATCAATAATTGTGTATGTTTGCCTATAAATAACTAATTAAGTACTAAATTTTATCTTAGCTTATTAATGAACATATAAAGGTATATTTATCAAAGGGAAGTATATTTATATAGGTGTGTAAGATAAAATTACTAAGGTCATGTATCTATAATAGTTAACGAAGTGTCTCTTAATTAAGACATATTGAAATAATTGAGATGTATTAGCCAAAGTCAGGAATCTTCTTAATTGGTGTGTTATTAAGGAATATATCATATTTAATCAATGTACATTCACTTTTGGGGAAAGGGAAAGATCATATATATGTTTATGACTTTTTGATGGATTGAGTCACTTATGGATTTCTGTATAAAAATCTAGTGATCTTTCTCACCACTCAATAAATAAGTTTGGTAGTATATCCATCGCTAAGTCAAACATAAGAGTGAGTGAGGGAAAAAAAGATCAAGTAATATTTGGCATGATAGAGACTTTATCAACAAGAATAGAAAGAAAGAAAGGTTAATTGCATCGAAGTTCGATTGTCTCGGTAAATATATCATAAGGTGTATTTTGAATTTCTTTCCCTATCTTTACTTGATCATGGTTCATAAAATAAAATAAAAAGTAAGATGAAAATCCTTCTTATGAAAATTTTCTAACACCCTCCACTTTATGTCGATTCAAATATAGGATTCAAATTCGGATCACCTTATTAATCATTGACTTCTAGGCCCAATATAGGAGTCATATTATAATGACCCCAAAAATAGTTATACAAGATTAGTGGAATGATTCTAAAAAAAATACAAACAACATAGATAACCACATATCGGACACGTCAACCACTGATACCATCATACATAACCCAACCCGAAAGTGGGTTTCGGGTATATAGTCATACTCATACACAACCCTAACAGCGGAAGTCATTTCATAAATATATACACACATACCACAGTGAATACACATACTAGAGTACTACCATCCACATAAACAAGTCTAATGCAAAACCTCTAGGGGAATCAAACTGTAATAACCCCAAAAAGGGTTATAGAAGATTAGTGAAGTGATTTCAAAAAATAAAAAAAATAAAAAAATGAAAAAAATAATGAATTAATTAACTAATTAATTAATCAGATTTAAAAGAAAAAGAAAAAAAATTAAATTAATTAAAATTTATTTTTATTTTTATTAATAAAATATATTATTATTAATTTTAATTAAATATATTATTATAATAATAATAATAATTATTATTATCCTCCTCCTCTTGAAGCTCGAAGCTTCAGGAGATTCAATTTTAATTGATTCTTCTTCTTCTTTCTTTTTTTTCTTTTCTTCTCCTGCTACAGCGCAGCTCTGAACACTCTCTCTCTCTCCTCACGTTCTCTCTCCCTCTCTCCTCGATTTCGTGGCGAATTTTCGCTCGATCGAAAATCCGAAGATACCACTGGACTCCATTCGCCGTTGCCGTCATTTCTACTGGAGCGGATCGGTGGTAGGAGCGGCGTAAGCGTATTCCCTGGGGTAAGCCATTTTCTCCTTTTTTTTTAATTTCTCGCAAAATATAAGCCCAATTGACGAACGGACACCACCACGAGAATCTAGGGATGATTCTCTACAAGTCTAGGGATGGAATTCTCGTGGGAGTGTCGGGCCAAAACCCCAAATTTGGGATGCGGCGATTATTAAGGGGCTTATTTTTAATTAGTTAGCATTAATTTAAAAATGCTAAAATATTAAGCATTTGGAACTGAAGTAGGATTTCTGAAATTTAGGACCCGGGTGAGCGCCGCGGGTGTAATTTTGGGACCCGCAGGCAAAATTCAGAAAATTAAGTGGGGATATTAAATAATAGTTTGAATATTAATTTGAGGTATATGGGGTCTAAGGAAGGCTAGATGGGTATTATTTTGGAGAAATAGATTAATTAATCTGGGGAAAATGTAAATTGCAGGATTTAAATTTCGGGCGCCAAGGGCGTGAAATTTTAGATTCTAGTGAGACTCTCAGTAAGCCAGGTAAAGGGAATAAATTATAGCAGTGTTTTTAGAATTATTATTTGAATGAATATGTGAAATTGAGCATATGATATTTTGTCTGAAAATTATTATGATATAAATATCAGATAAATTGTGTGGCATTTGAGTAATTGTAAATTGTGATATTTTAAAGTGTAAATTATAATAATGCGTAAATTCTGAGAAAATATTGAAATAAGAATTACTGATCTGATTAGTGAAAAATAATGTAATATTGTATTATTATATGAGTAGAAATGTTTTGCCTGAAAAATGGGATTTTGTGAATTATTGATATTGGAAAATAATGAAATGTGACATTTATTTGTGAGTGTAAATTATTTGCATGAGAAATGAGTATTTTGGGAAAATGTGAAAAATATATGAAATGTGATATATGATATTACGAGATGATGAAATGTGCACAGAAAATGATGAGAATATTTATATTGAACTGAATTGTGATATACTGGAATATAATTGATGAAATACCAATACCGCATAATGATTGCGGGTATGTGGTGGTAAACCCTGTTGGATGGTTATGATATTTAGTACGGTACCGTTGCGAGTGGTGTTAGTGCAACCACACGGACTCTTGGAGCGTGTGGCGTGACAGTCGACTGTGCCATTGTGTAGGGTTGTTGGGCCCCCTGAGTCCGGATAAAGGTATTAGGCCGGCCAGTCGTACTACAGACGCGATATGTGATATGATATTTGATCTAACCGGGTCGGCCAACCGCGGTTAGATCCAGCCTTCGGACCGCACAACCTTGACCATGGGGGGAAGCATGGCGTGTATAGAAAGATCCTCAGGGTGGCCATGAGTTACAGACGCTACTGGAGCGGATCGGTGGTAGGAGCGGCGAATGGAGTCCAGTGGTATCTTCAGATTTTCGATCGGGCGAAAATCCGCCACGAAATCGAGGAGAGAGGGAGAGAGAACGTGAGGAGAGAGAGAGAGTGTTCAGAGCTGCGCTGCAGCAGGAGAAGAAAAGAAAAGAAAGAAAGAAGAAGAAGAAGAAGAAGAGGAAGAAGAAGAATCAATTAAAATTGAATCTCCTGAAGCTTGAAGCTTCGGGAGGAGGAGGATAATAATAATAATAATAATAATATATTTAATTAAAATTAATAATAATATATTTTATTAATAAAAATAAAAATAAATTTTAATTAATTTAATTTTTTTTCTTTTTCTTTTAAATCTGATTAATTAATTAGTTAATTAATTCATTATTTTTTTTAATTTTTTTAATTTTTTTAATTTTTTTTTTTTTTTTAAATCACTTCACTAATCTTCTATAACCCTTTTTGGGGTTATTACACAAACCTCCCTAGCTCACCCTGTCTACCCAGGGTATCTGCTCCCCTCTATTTGGGAGCGCTATCACCAAGCCTATCTTGGTTCCCTAAAATATTCAAATGATTGGGTGAGACACATCTCAGTAAGACGAAATAAATTATCTATAGTGTGTGGCAGTATGAGATTCATTATATCATAGCATATATTCATTTCAATAATAATATCTTCTGAGAAAATATACTAATTCCATAATCATAATCATATAGGTATAAAACACAAGCTTTCATAAGCTTTTACTTTCATTTCCAAAATCATTCGTACACAACCTATGTTTACGAGCGAAGTTCCTAAAAATAGGGAAGCTTACCTGCTTCTACAAGTTGTTTCCCTCTACCCTGATATCGTTTGCAGCCTAACATAATTAACTAGGGTTTAGCTACAACTGATACTAATCAAAACACTCACCTTACTCAATAAGCTCTCAAGCGGTGTACTTTACTTCGCTTTAATTATTTATCAACTCATGCTATTTCATTTTTCATTTTCTTTCTCGTTTCCATTCTCATTTCATTTCCATTTTCATTTAATTTCCATTTTCATTTCCATTTCCATATCAAGTCTATGAGTGTCACTAGTTAACAATACATCCATGTATGTACTCATGACTGTCCGGAGGATATCTTTCCACGTCATGCCTCCCCTCATGAATAGGGTTGTGCGGCCCGAAGGCTGGACCTAACCGCAGTTGGCCGACCCGGTTAAGTCAAATATCATTATATATCCCGTATCTGTAGTACGACTGACCAGCCAATAGCCCTAATCCAGACTCGGGGGGCACAACAACTCTACTAGTACGACTGCATAGTAGTGTATGTGGTTGCACTAACACCACTAGGAATGGTACCGTGCTCAATATCACTACCCATCATTAGGGTTTCTATATCCATCCATCAGGGATGTCACTCCCACATACCAGCAATCATTATGTGGTATTGACATTTCATCAATCACATGTATATATTCCTATTTCGAAATTTCACACTTCAATTCTCATAATTCAATATTCATATTACAGAATTAACGGTGCAATATTTACTATTTTTTATATTCACATTTCAATATCAGTATTGTAGAATTTTACATTGCAATTGTAGTAACCCGACCCCGAGAAAAAAAAATAATAAATAAATAAAGAGATATTTTGGAGAAAATATTTTGAAAAGAGATATTTTGAGATATTTATATATAAATATCTTAGAGGAGATATTTATTTAGATTACTTAAGGGCTAAGTTAGGATTTATTCTATAAATTCTCTTATTCTCTCTCTCTCTCTCATTCTCTCTCTCTCTCTCTCTCTCTCTCTCTCTCTCTCTCTCTCTCTCTCTAAGATCCCTTGCCGTTCGTCGTCCGTTTCCAAAAACGGAGGGTACTGCGTGGATCAGAAGAGGAAACTCTACACTTTTAGTGGATCAGATCGTCGTTTCGGAGAGTTTCAGGTTTTCCCAAGAATCGAGGTAGGAATCTAATCCTAATTTTGATTAGATATTTGGATAGCAGTAGAAGACATAGTAAGGTTATGTTTTGTGGTTTTAGGTTTTCAGGATCTCGGGTTGTCGATTTGGACCATTTTCATACGAACTTTCATTTCGAGTATAAGGTAAGGGGAATTTGATTACAACAGCTATTTTGGAAAACTAAACCGCTAAAAAGCTAGTTTATGTTATTATCTATGATTTAACTGCTTATTTGTGAAATTCTACCAAGCAGAGATGTCGGTTTGATGATTTTACGATTTTTGGTAAAAACGAGTTTTTCGACGTGTAATCTCCAAAATTTTACAAACATCGTTTATTTGTGTTTATACTATAGTAGGAGAGTCTCGAATCCTTTATTTATTCGGTTAAACTATGTATATTGAATTTCTATCATTTAGCGGGTTTTTGTATTAAAGTTGTGTGATATATGTTGATATGGGAATGAATGGATTTTCTATACTATTGATATAGAATATGGGAACGAAGTTCCAAATTTGTTATACTGATAATGTGTATAAATAGAGGCTGGTGATGCACCGAGCCGCATCAGTAAACAAAGAAGGGTAAACTAAGTGGAAAGACACCGGTTTGAACCCAATGCTATTATGTGAATTTGTGAAAAATACTGGAAATGCGCAGGTTATCATATTTGTATAAATTGAATTTATGATACATAGAACCACAGCTTCAAAGTCCCGGGAGGGTTGAAAAATACTTTTTTTGTAGGGTGAAATGAAACCACTGTTATATGATATGGCACGATATCGTAGCTAAATATACACGTGCAACCACACGTATTAAACGATGTGGGTACGAAGATGGTCGGCTAGCAGGAACCACTGGCTGATATTGGGCCAATGGGGGCAGTCGGATCGTATGTAGGTACTCGACAGTGTCTGCACGAACAGGGCATTGGACGAGTACCAGTGCACAACCCGAGCCACAGGGTAAAACTGGTTATAGGGATATTTTGCTGTTGGTCATCTGATAAATCATTAAATGGTCGAAAGACAGATGTGGGAATTTTGTAATATGAATAATGATATACCTGATGCATTACTGTATTGAAAATATTTGATTTATATTCCAGATGTTGAATGAAAATATGTATGTATGCAGTCACACACTGTTGTAACTCCTTCGTCCTTACTGAGAGGTGTCTCACCCTATCTTACAACCTTTGTTTTCAGGTCTGTCTGTGCATTGGTCCTAGTAGGTAAAGGGACTGGGGAGGTTATTTTGGTTAGCTTACGTAAGCATCTAAATTTTGTACTAAACTTGATGAAAGTCCTTTTTGGAGGGTTGTAATATGACGATTACTCTAAGTCCGAATGTATGTAAATTATGGATGTATTAGTGAACTCTGGTATAAGGCTAGTAGTAATCCCAATGGATGTTTATGTTTTTCTGCGACATTTACATCATGATTATGTATGATTTACACCTGTATGTCCCTGTTTAGAGCGAGTTGTTTCCATATCTTGAACAGGTATAGGTATTTGATGTATGTGAGTGACACCTGAGTCCGTGTAAAGGGCCGGGTCGTTACAGCAATATTCTCATTTCTCATATTCACATTTCTCATAATCACATTTCAATATCAATATTGCAGAATTTACATTGCAATATTCACATTTATCATATTTACGTTTCATCATTTCAATGATATTTCCTCACTTCATAATTCATTTCATCTCATACTATCATATACATATCTCGTTTCTCAATTACTCAATAATTCTCAAAACACATTTTTGTATTTTTCCTTTCTTCATTTTCTTAGAAGATATATTTCTTGCACATTTCACTTTCATCATTTTCCCACATTTCAATTCTCATTTAAAACACATTTCAGTATCACATATTTCACAGGGTAAATCATTTAACCCAGTTTGAACATTTCTCAATATAAATCATATGCCACACAAATTTTATCTAATATTTATATCATATTAAATTTCAAGTAAAATAACATAATATCGTTTCTCATATTTCTTAACCCATAATTTTTAGAAATAGACTGCTATAATTTATTCTCTTTACCTGACTTACTGAGATTCCACTAAACACTTAATTTTCTATGCCCTTCGGCGTTCGTAGCCCAAAAACCTGCAATACACATTTTTCCCAAATTATTCAACACAGCTCCCAGAATAACTTCCATTTAACACCTTTTACATTTCATATACTCCAAATTAACTTAAAAACCCTAAAATACATCACTTATCCTGATTTTGGGATGGTGCCCCGAAACCCCAACTTGAAAATTTGCTCTGCGTACGTTGCAGAGAATCTTCCCAAGAACCTCGTGGTAGTTCGTAATCGTCAATCTGGGCTTAAATGAAGCCGAAATCGAAGAGAGAAGGAAGAAGGGTTGTGGTTTGCATGTGAGAGATAGAGAGAGTGAATTTTATTTTGTTTTACAAAACACTCCCAAGATCCGGTTTTATCTGACCCTTAGAAAATCGTCGCCGATTTGTTATTTAATCGGCCCAGTTTTTACCATTTACCTGTTACCGCTTCGCGGTAAAACCAAAACTGTCACCGGTTTTCTGGCTCCTCTAGAAAATCATCGTCGATTTACTTCCTTTTCAGCCACAAATCATTTTTTTCCATTTTCTGTTGTTATTTTATTTTCTCGGATCTTTACATCTCAGGCGCCACTCCTAGGTTAAGGTGAGGAGTACAAACTATGTCAGTTATTTTATAAATTCAACCGGTTCAATTATAATATGTGATTATTAAATTGGAGTATTTGATTATATCAAATTTTTTGGAATGTTTTGTGATTAAGTTAAATTGTAGGGAATTGATTAAATAGAATTTTTGGGAAATATTTTGGAATTAAGTTAAACTGCAGGGATTTGATTAAATAGATTTTTGAGAAATATTTTGGAATTAAATTAAACTGTAGGATTTGATTATATTAGATTTTTAGAAATATTCCTGAGATTAAGTTAAATTGTGGGGATTTGATCATATTGATATTTTTAAATATGTTAGAAATTAAATTTAAATAAGGGAAGTGGATCAAACCCGTGTTTTTAGAATTTAACCGGTTAATGGGAGTGTGTGAGCCTATGAATATTAAGATAATTGTAATTTTGGGTTGAGTTAATTGAATTGGGGAAAATGTGATTTCAGGGTTTTGAGCTCTGAAACGCCGTGGGCTTGGGTTTTAGGATCTTCGTAAGAATTCTCTCAGTCAGCAAGTAAGGGGAATAAATTATAACTGATATTTTTGGAAAAATTAACTAGTTGGAATTAAGTATGTGAAATTGTGAATACTGTTTATGTTTTGGAAAAACTATGATATGGATATTTTCCCTATGATTATTACATTATGATTATCAGTTAAAAATTTGTGTGGCATGAGAAATATGAAATAATCGTTTTATACTGGGAATGTGCTTTATACTGATATGTATGATTTGCATTGAGAAGTAATGATATGAGTTATACAAATATTTTATACAGAAATGAAAATATGAGATATATTGATGTTTGATACATATATGAGAAATATGAGAAATATATGTAGAGACCCGAACTAGGAAAATAAGGAAATTAAACAAGAAAGAAAATTTTCAAAAAAGGGAGCAACGGGCTTCGTCGACAAGGTCCATGTTCTCGTCGACGAAGGCCCTTATGTGGTTTGTCACCAAAATTCAGAGTCTCGTCGACGAAGAGATCTTAAACAAACCAAAAATATCAAGCTAAGGTTCGTTGACAAAGGAAGAGGTTCATTGACGAACAACCTTTGTTTTAACGACCCTCAATAAAATATAACATAATAAATCAAAAGGTCAACCCGAACCCGTGGGTAACGGGGATACCTGTCAAACACAGCGGAATTCTATGCAGCAGTAAACATAAAATCCAAACATCCATCCATAAAGCATAATACCAGAGCTTTCTATAACATTATAAAATTGTACTTCTATACATCCTCATATACATCAAAATATCTCTAGGGTCACACACAAAATAACTCTGACCCTATTACAAAATCTTACCCTCCTTATAGGGTAATCTCACTAGCTCAACGACGGCTTTAACCCGCCGGTCTCTCAGGGGCTCATGAAAAATTATTTAAGCTTGAGAGTGAGACACTTCTCAGTAAAGGAAAATAAACTAAATACAGTTGTGTAGCATGAACATTTGATGCATTTATACATATACAGTACATCTCATAAATCGGAAAAAAAAAACGTTCATCATATCATACTGAATAATCATACATTTTTCATATTTTCTACTAACTCATAACGTACATAAAACATCCGTTATAACTGTAATAATGAAAATATACCCAGGATGAATAACTAGCTGGTGTCATGTATTACCCCCATGACGGGTTGTGCAGCCCAAGGGCGAGACCCGACAATGGCTGGACCACCACTGTCGAATCAAATATGTCTGTAAATACGATGGGCCCACCACACCTTGGTCCAGACTGCCAAGTGGACGTCCACACTCTACTAAAATCCACATCAACTATCCATCTCTCATCCCCTCATGAGATGGTTAGCACTAATCTGACGTAGATATTTGATCTACAATATAACTACGGTACCGAGCTCCTGAACTGAACTAAACTAACATCCGGGTTCTGATAACATATAGTACATGGTAATATAACATCTTTCATAATTTCATAAGTATGACCTCGTGCCAAAAACATAAATACGGCCTCGCGCTGATAACATAAATACGTGGCCTTGCGCCAATAACATAAATACGGCCTCGTGCTGATCACATAAAATACGGCCTCGTGCCGATATCGTTTCAGGTATTTATATTCTGAAAATAACTCATTTATCATATATTCGTCAAACTAAATATAGCATAACTCGTCTTTTTCAAGAAACCTGAAATATGCTTTGTTCGTAAAATCATTCATATCATGATTCACTTCACATAAAATAATGTCCATGCCGCACATGTGCCATTTAAAGTCATACCTCATATTCTAAAATCATCATTTCTAGCATCTTATACATACATATACATTTTAATCATAATAGCAATATTTTCCAAACATACATTTCATATGTGATATACAAATATAGCATATACTTTACTGAAAATAAATTTACTCATAATTAATCATAATTTATATGAAAATTAACTGCTTTAATTTATTCCCTTACCTGACTACTGAGAAAGCCCCTAAAATATCCTAGGCTGACCCCCGTATGATTTCCTGATCAATACCCTGAAACTCAAAACTCTCAGTATTAAACATCAGTATTTTCATGCATACATCATTTCCTATAACTATCATAAAGTCTAATTTGGCTTAAAAAGTCTTACCTTAACTTCGGGACGATTCCCAACTACGTTTTCCCAGTGATCCGCTCCGGCAAACTCGTAGAGAATTTCGCCAAGAGCGTCGTGGTGACTTCGGATTGTCGATCCGACGTATATCTGGCCCAAAAATGATAAGAGAGAGAGAGAGAGAGAGAGAGAGAGAGAGAGAGTCGAAGGGGAGAGAGAGAGAGTGGAGAGGAAGCTTACAAATGAAGTTAAAATCGGATTTTTGCTATATATATATATATAGGGTCAGATTCGTCGACGAGACATGTCACCTCGTAGACGAGTCCTTCATTAAATTCGTTGACGAGACCCTGTATTCGTCGACAAAATTCAGGCTGCCTCAGAACCCCTCTCAGTATTTTCTCGTCGTAGAGGCCCTATATTCGTCAACGAATTTTCTTCTATACTCGTCGACGAACCCCTGTATTCGTCAATGAACCCAGGCAATCTCTTGAAATCACTTTTATCCCCCAAATGCAATGTCGTCGACAAACTCCTTCTGTTTCTGTTTCTATTTCTCTCCCTCTTATATATTCAAATTCCATTTTATTCGGGTTGTCACATTTGTGGCGCCTTCGTCGATGAATTTGACCGGGTCAAGGGGCCTATAAATAGGATTTTTGTTTGCTTCTCTCTCTCTTTAGAACCGGCGCACTCTCTCTCTCTTCGATTCTTCGTCGTTCATCACCCGTCTCAATGATCGGAAGTTACCACGAGGATCTGGGAGTGAACATCTACAATCCTAGCAGAGCAAATTCTTGTTCTCATGAAAAAGTAGGGTTCGATTTTCGAGCGTCTTAGATTATTTTTCAGGAAATAGGTAAGGGGATTAAGTTAAGTCAGCTTTTAAATGAAATTGAACCGTTTGAAATGTTTATGAAGTAAGTATATTCAGGTTTTTAGTTGAAGTTTCTAAAACCAATCTTTCAAAAGATTTGTTTTCAAACCTAAGATATATGTTATGGTATTTTCAGTAAAATGAACAATGGAAAGCTCGGTTTTATGTTTTAAACTATTTATGTTATGTTTTCTTGGTTGCCTACTTGCCTACGAGCTATATTCAAAGTACAAGAAATTGTGTGGCAGGTGAATGATATGTATATACTATTTCATAAGTAAAATGATGAATGTTTGTGAAATACTGGAACTATTTATGAAAACGCAGGAAGATTTATATGATGGCCGCAAGGCCAAGTTTTATATGTATAATGGCCACGAGGGCCGAGTTTTGTACTATGTGAGGTTTTATATGAAATGAATATGAAATATGGTTTTATTACTTAAATTGCACGATATGCTTTAAGAACCCTAATGGACCATTATGTTATGAGCACGGTACCGTTGCTAGGAATTATGTATGTGACCATGTGCACCCACATTGTACTGTGAGAGTGTTGTGGGAGGTCTATGTCGATTAGCCTCAGTAAAGGGTGTACCATACCTGGAAGTCTGGACTTTCAGGACACGGTAGGGTAATTGGGTCACGCAAGTAAGTTGCGGATGCCTGCGTAGTAGGAGTTATGACGCGGATGTATGTTGACTTTGTCTGAGTTGATAACCCCGACCTTAGTCCAACCTTCAGGTAGCACAACCATGACCATGGAGATTTAAACATGGCGTTAGTCTTGTGTGGACATGTATATTGTATATGTGACAGTCCTGTGTGGACTAGTTCTATGTGGACATGTATGTTGTATGGTTGATAATCCTATATGAACGATTACATTTTGTGTGGATATAGACCCAGTGTGGATTATCCTGTGTGGATTGATTGTGATATGCATATATGTGTGGAGTTTTGTGGAACGATTATTGTTGGTTGCGTATGACTTTAACTAATTAAGTATTATGGTAAGGTAGATTACTCCACCTGAGGGTTTGCTAAGGAAGGAGAGTACTATAATTATTTGTGGATACCAGAATAGAGGGAAGTCACTTGTATGGGCAGGTGATCTTCCCTATTCTTGGAGACTTTACCTGGATACATAACTCGAGGGCTTACTGAGAAAGGTGAGTGCCTTAGTGTTAGCACTAGAGCAGAGGGAATCTACTTGTATGGGCGGGTAAACTTCCCTATTTTCGGGAATTATCAGTAAAATATTTATGTATGTGGTCATGTGATTGGATGACAGAGAAATTGACCATATGGTGTGATTATGAACGCATTACCTTGGCTGCTATTGGATTATGAATGCGTTTGTATGGTTATTTTAATTATATATTAAACACTTCAACCATACACTGTTGTAAATTATTTCTTCCTTACTGAGAGGTGTCTCACCCCATCGATGATTTAATCTTTTCAGGTTAACATGGAGATCAAGCGTAGATGGCTCCAGGGCGGGGTAGTTTTTGTGAGTTGAATATATCAGAACTGATATGTATTTAGCTTTACGTTTACTATATTTTAATTCTGGTTTGTATTATGAAGAATGAGATTGTAATTATATGGATCTGCATATGTAAATATAGAACTCTGGTATATTTTGTTTGAGGTTATTTAATTAGTTCCGCTGCGTGAGTGGTATCAGAGACATGTGTTGGTCTCATAACACTCCGAGCCCACGTGGCGGGTCCGGGGCGTTACAGTTGGTATCAGAGCATAACGATCTTGCGGACTTTAGGAGGATCAATATCAGAGTATAGGTTTGAGTTGAATAAGGGTAGGAATGGGTAGATTAGGGTGTTGACAGAAGTTTGAGTTTGTTTCATACCTTGGAGGCAGAAATCCCTTGACGGACTTTTTTGATTTTCTGAATCAGTCGACGGTTTCAGAAAACCACGGTAAATCCATCAACAGTGATGTTTCCGAGAGGAGAAACCGAAATTTGGAATTTGAATTTGAAGGTTAAGATGATTGTAGATAAATGGATGTTGGATATTTAAATAGAGGATTTGAATATTAAATTGGTTTTATGTTTTGTGATTATGTCGGATATATTAAGATGTGGAGATTCTAAATTGCCTCTATTGTATATTTATATTCAGGGATGGATCCTAGAGGCAAAGGCGTGGATGAAGGAGGAGGAAGCGAATTAGGAGCTTCTAGCGGGGACGAGATTGACACCTTTTGACTGTTACAAGGGATAGCTCATCAGGTTAGGGAAGAAATGAGACGGGACTTCGGAGGATCAAACTACCCACCAATGCACTAGGGTTGCACAATTGATCAATTCATCCATCTGAAACCCTCGTCTTTTGAGGGGGTACTAATCCAATTAAGGCTGAGATGTGGATGCAATAAATGGAGAAGATACTGGCAGTGTTGAACTGCACCGAGGAGCAAAAGGTTCTTTTCGCCACCTTCAAATTGGGCGGAGAAGCTAAACGATGGTGACATGCGATGAAGTTGTTGGAGGAACAATGAGCGGTACCTATAGCGATGACCTGGGGTCATTTCAAACAGGTCTTCTATGACCGATACTTTCCTGCCACCACCAGGAATGCGAAGGCGGAGGAATTTTTCAGCTTGACTTAGGGGCACCTCACTATTCAGCAGTTTGCTGCTAAATTTCTAGAATTATCTCGTTTTGCACCTTTCGTGGTTCCAGATGAATACCAAAGGGTGAGGTGGTTTGAAAGGGGCCTGAATCAGAGGATTCATGTGCATATGGCGTGCTTGCAGATTCAGGATTTCACAGAATTGGTGGAGAAAGCTACTGTTGCAGAGTCGAGTCTGCAGAAAGGTACAGAGGCATCAGAAATGAAGGAAAAGGGATGCATCTCCTCACTCCCAAAAAAATGTCAGACAAGGGTTGTGGAAGGGAGATGGAGATGTTGCAAGTCAGGGGTCGGAAAGGAATGATCGGGGACGACAGGGTGATTCGTCACGTCCCCACTGCCCTAATGTAACCAGCGGCATTCAAAAGAATGCCGGAGTAGGAGTGTCATATGCTATAGATGCGGCAAACATGGTCACAATGCCTGGGAATGTCGAGAACCTCTGAATAATGCATCAGCTCCAAATCAGAATTAGAGGAACAACCCAATGCCTCGCGGCGGCGGTGCCCCGACACGTGTCTATATGTTGGGTACACCTAAGGAGGGCAACACTAAAGGCTCAGGTAATATGTTTATGTTAGTATGTGTGTTAATGTTGTTTGACTTTGCATGATTTGACATTGCATATATTTGAATTGTTTGAAATTCGTGAATGTGGTTAATTAGCTTTTTGGTTATGAAAATGGGTGATTAACGAATTTCGTCACGAATTTCGAGGACAAAATTCTTTTAAGGAGGGAAAAATGTAATGACCAAGAAAATTTTAACTTTTAAAATAATAGGAAAGATGATACAAGGAAAAAAAAGGAAAATAGGAGAAAAGGGGGAAAAAAATTTAAAGGGTAATATGCAGGCGCTTGTCGCCGAGTATGCTTATCTCGTCAATGAGGGTTTACCGAGAGAGGTTTTCAAGTTTCTGAATTTCGTCGATGAGCTCCCGATCTCATCTACGAGTGGTGTTCTTGGGCTCGTCAACGAGTCCAGATGTCTCGTCGATGAGGTCACGTGGCAAGTTACTTATAAATTGGGAAAAATCAGATTTCAGCAGAGGAATTTTATTTTTCTTCAGTTTCTCTCTCTACCCACAGCTCCTCTACCTTCTCTCTTCAATTTTAGGCCGAATTTAGCTCCGTTCAACGATCGGAAGCTACTACAAGACTCTTGGGAAGATTCTCTACATTATAGGCAGAGCGGATTTTTTATTTGAGAAGTTTGGAAAACATCCCAAAACCAGGGTAAGTGGGATAATTTAAGATTTTATTATTATTTTGAGGTATTTGGAGCCTATGAAATATTATATGGGTTTTTTTTTTTAGATTTGAGGAATTTAGAATTTTTGAAATATAGGGTCTCATTTTGTTGATTTTAAGCAAGAATCCCGAGGAACAAGTAAGAGGAAATACTTTATAATAGTATTTTATATTAATTTTTAAATTGACTCATTTTGGGTATAATTTCTACATATTTAGGTAAAATTTTCTGAACCATACTGGTATTGAAAATACTATTTTTAAATATATAATATATTGGGAAAAATTGTGAGGCATGAAGATAGCTTGGAAAATTTAATGGTTGCGAAACTGTGAAATAATAATTTATGATGATTGTGAATACTATTTGGTTGTGATTATGCTTGGTTGAATATATTGGTTGGTTACGGATACTGATGTTGTGTATACTGTGGTAGAGTTGTGGATGTGTTAAGTGACTAGTTTTGCCATTGATTTGTATTGTGGTTCATGTAAATTGCGATATAACGTTGACAGTGGTATAAGGAGGTCATTATATCGTACCTGGTATATTCGTCATATAACGTTGGCAGTGGTATGAGGAGGTCATTATATGGGCGTTTATATTTGGAGGTAAACATTGGCAGTGGTATGAGGAGGTTGTTTACCTATTTACCATGAATTGGGTGTTTGCTTTGTAACTTGTGTGGTTTGATTAGTCTTGTGTGGACATGTATGTTGTATGTGTGACAATCCTATGTGGACCAGTCCTATGTGGACATGTATGTCGTATGGTTGATAATCCTATGTGGACGATTACATTTTGTGTGGATATAGACCCTGTGTGGGTATGATTGAAGACTGTGTGGATTATCTTGTATGGATTGATTGTGATATGCTATGTGTGGAGTTTTGCAGAACAATTATTGCGTATGACTTTAACTAATTAAGTATTTATGATAAGGTAAATTACTCCACCTGAGGGCTTGCTGAGGAAAGCGAGTACTTTGGTAATTGTTTGTGGATACCAGAATAGAGGGAAGCCACTTGTATGGGCAGGTGAACTTCTCTATTCTCAGAGACTTTACCTGGATACATAACCAGATGGCTTACTGAGAAGGGTGAGTGCCTTGGTATTAGCATTAGAGCAGAGGAAATCTACTTGCATGGGCAGGTAGACTTCCCTATTCTCGAAAATTATCAGTAAAATATTTATGTATGTGGGCATGTGATTGGATGACAGAGAAATTGACCATGGTGTGATTATGAATACATTACCTTGACTGTTATCGAATTATAAATGCGTTTGTATGGTTATTTTAATTATATATTAAACACTTCAACCACACACTATTGTAAATTATTTCTTCCTTACTGAGAGGTGTCTCACCTCGTCGATGATTTAATCTTTTTAGGTTATTCTGGTGATCAAACTTAGATACCTCTAGGGCGGGGTAGTTTTTGTGAGTTGAATATATCAGAATAGATATGTATTTAGCTTTACGTTTACTATATTTTAATTCTGGTTTGTATTATGAAAAATGAGATTGTAATTATATGGATCTGCATATGTAAATATGGAACTCTGGTATATTTTATTTAAGGTTATTTAATTAGTTCCGTTGTGTGAGTGGTATTAGAGACACGTGTTGGTCTCATAACACTCTGGGCCCCACGTGGCGGGTCCGGGGCATTACACGTGTACCCTGAAGTGATCAAATAAATCATCTATACGGGGTAGAGGATAATGGTTCTTAACTGTTACTTTGTTTATCTACATGTAATCTATGCACATTCTCATAGTTCCGTCTTTCTTTTTGTCAAATAAAACTGCCCCTAGGCAATACACTAGGTCTGATAAACCCATTGAATAAATCCTACAACTGATCCTTTAATTCCCCTAATTCTACTAGAGTCCTTCGATAAGGAGCTTTAGAGATTGGTGTTGTCCCTAGAAGTAATTCAATAGCAAAATCTACCTCGCGGTTGGGAGGCAACCCAGGTAACCCCTATGGAAAAATGTCTGGAAACTCCTTTTACCACTGGTGTACTGACAAGTTTCAATTCATTTTCTGTCACCTTTTTTACATAAACTATAAACCCCTGACATCCGTCCAAAAGTAGTCTTCTCGCCTGTATGGTCGACATTAAACGAGGCGGGGAATGCACCCGTGACCCCACATATATGAATTCTTGCTTTCCCGGTGGTCTGAATATCACTTCTTTTAGATGACAATTGATACTAGCATAGTTAGCTGTCAGTCAGTCCATACCCAGTATTACATTGAATCCCTGCATATCTAGCACAATTAGATCAACTGGTAATACTCTCCCCTGAATATCTACTAGATAGCCTCCGAGCACCCTACGACGCCTCACCACTAACCCTATCGGTATAGCTACTGACAATTCAACATCTAATATTTGTGTCTCAATACTAGACAATTTAACATATCTCGTAGACACAAAAGAGTTGGTGGCACCCGAATCAAATAAAATAATAGCTTGACATGACAAAGTAGTAAGCATACCTGTCACGACGTCTCTTGCGGTCTTAGCGTTTCCCGACGTCAATGTGTAAACCCTCGTTGGGCCTACATTCCTCTGTTGGCCTCCACGAGACGCTTGATAACCTCCTTGATAAGGTCTGGGAGTAGGAGCGGTACTAGGTAATGTAGGGCAATCTTGTACTAAATGTCCCGGTCCACCACAACGATAGCATATGTGTAACGACCTGCGAAATTAATTGAGTTTTTTTTTTTTTTTATACTATGAAATTTATAATGCTCTGATACCTACTAAATTAAACTAAACCATCAACTTAAGCAGCGAAAAGCGAAATTCATATAAACACAATCAAGAAAATATATAATACCAGAGTGCTACAGTGTTCCCAAACTATACATATATGATTGTTTCCCAAAATACCCTCAACTAGGGCTATACAGAATTACTCCCAAAGATACTCACTCTACTGACAAGGTAGTACTGAAGCCCCTCTACCTACGAGCCTGATCTGCTCGCTTGGCTGGATCACCTGAAAAATATTAATTTAATGGGATGAGACGATGCTCAGTAAGATGAAATATGTTATTGCTAGTGTGTGGCAAATGAGTTACAATACTTTGAAAATCTGTTTCTATATAATCATGTATAACTGACTCTATAAATACAGTACAAATAATATAAACCACCACCCTTTTCCATGTTGCTTAACATATCTGTATTTTAGGTTTTTATACATAATACTTTTGATATATATACGTATATTCCCTGTTTCTGTAAAACTGTACATACATAATAATAACTAAAAACTTCCCTGGATGAATAACTTTATGTCATGATTTAACCCCTCGTGACAGGGTTGTGCGGCCCGTAGGCGGGATCTAACCTAATTGGCCTACCAGGATAAACCACTATACTCCGTCAATCTGATCAGCCCTCCTCAACCCATATCTGATGGGAAGCTTGCCCACACGTGGGCACTATACGATCGACTTATCTACCACGTATTATCTAAATGGGTGGTTGCACTCTATACTGTATATAGCAACGGTACCATGCTCTGTAAACTATATCTGTAATGGTCTATCAGGGTCTGATACTATATAATACATCTCTATATACAACTATCTGTTTTACCATGATTTTGTAATAAATGTATTAACCATGACGTTGTAATAAACTGTATCTATATCAACTGTATTTCTGTAATTAACTGTAAATCTGTATGTCATGGTACTGTAAACTGTATAATCATGGTATTCTGTAAAACATAACTCTGAAAAAATACTATAAAGCATGTTTCTGTACTATATTTATATTATCAAGCTACATAGTAATTAAAACATATTATTCATAATTGATAAACTGAATAAAGTTCTGTTGTGAATAATAATCTAGTAAAAATATACATTTCATACTGAAAATCATTCTAGAACTGCCTAGCATAGCATATTTCTCTTACCTGATTCCTGCTAAAAATCTTCTACTATGACGGGTCTTACACCCACAAGGTTCTCCACTCAACACCCTGAAAATCATATATCTCAGAACAAAATATTACTATTTCTACGTCTACAGGATTTTCTACAATAGTTGGAAAGTCAAATTTTAACAAAAGGCCTTACCATGAATTTGGGATAAAATCCAACTTCATCCCACCGACGATCCGCTCCAGCAGACTTAGGGAGAACTTTCTCAGGAGCGTCGTGGTGGCCTCAGATCGTCAATCCGGCGACTGACAGGGTCGAAATCGAAGAGAGAGAAGCGAGAGACTGTAGAGAGAGAAAAGAGAGGGTTTCGGTGAGTTTTCTGTGCAATAAAATGAGTTTAGCACTATTTATACTACGACCTTCATCGACAAGCCACGTCATCTCGTCGACAAGGTCACGAAGAAGGTTCGTTGATGAACGCGATCTTCTCGTCGACGAAATTTAGAGCTTGAACACAATCTCTTGGTACCTTCTCGTCGACGAAACTTGTCTTCGTCGACGAGACCCTCTTGTACCCTTGTCGACGAATCCCCTGTGTTCGTCGACGAGGACCTCATAAATTTTCTTGGGTCATTACATCCCAAAGTCAGTTGCCTCCTTCTGTTATTGTTTCCATTTCCCTCCCTCTTTATTATTTAAATACCATTATTCTTCGGGTTATTACAATATGCCTCTCCCCGCTCGACACTCTCCCAGATGTCTCTGTCCACATGTCTGATCGACTGGGTAGATCTGCATACCCTGAGCCTCACGACCCATCGTCTCCTAAGTTTGTATCCTGCCATAATTACCTTTCCTCCACGAGCCACGAATAGATCCCTACTGAAAACCTGAAGGCGTGGACCTCTTCTTCTGTCCTTGCTCCTCTGCACCCATCCGCTCACTGGCCTCTGCCATAGCTGCTCTGTCAACCAACTCAGCAAAGTCCTGCACTTTCAGCAGCATTGCCTGTTTATATATTTCACACCTCAAACCTCTTTCAAACTATCTCACCTTCTTCCCCTCATTAGGAATGATATACGGAGCAAAGCGGGACAACTTTATGAACCTCGTCGCGTACTGCTAGACTGTTTGCTATCTCTGCTTCAAATTCAGGAATTCCTTTACTTTGACCTCCCTAGTAGTGGCCGAAAAGTATCTGTCGAAGAACAACTCTTTAAACCGACACCAAGTCATAGCTATAGGTACTGCCCTCTATTCCTCTAATAGTTTTACCGCAGTCCACCATCTCTCAGCCTCTCCTGACAACTTATAGGTAGCAAATAAGACCCTCTGCTCCCCCGTGCACTGCAGCACTACCAATACTTTCTCAATTTCCTGCATCCAGTTTTTGGCGACTACAGGATCAGCTCCTCTGTTACTACCATCCCAAGCAGTGCCCTTGCCATTTTCCCAACCACTTGTACTCTCATCCCTATCAATAATATTCCGTCTATGAAACATACAACTAACATCACACCAATGAGTCATACCCTTTACAATGGCAGCATCGCAGTCACCACACTAAGGGTTTGTGATAATGTTGGCCTACTCCACCATTGCAAAGAGATCCAAAACGTGTTAAGAGTCATGTATGGGCCACCGATGGCTTGTTATGAGCATCCCCACCAAAGGCCACAAGGGGAAGAGGGCAGCTCTTCCTCCCTTGCCAAACAAACGGGCATTCTCTCCCTTTTTCCGACCCAACCCGGCGACATTACAAGAGGTCAACTCTGCCAAGAAATAACCCAGACAGTTAGCAGTGACACCGTTAGCACTTCGATAGATGTTGATGTTGAGCTAAGGCTCTAAAGGCCAGATTTCGTTTCATTTTGTTATATATATATTTTTTTAATTTATATGACATGTATTTTATATATATATATATATATATATAATTATCCTTTTCCACATCTTCTAAATTTCTTTTCCATTTCAACTCCTATTAGACCGACGATTCACACTTCGGTTTCCAAAATAAAATATTTCGTCAAATTAACTCTCAATCTATTCTAAGACTTAGCAAAATCGTTCATCTATTTACTCTTTCAAATAGCACAACCAATTATACAGTACTTATTTTAAATTAGCAAAATTTCGATGTTGAAATTTTTATGAGAGGAAAATGTGCTGGCCCAAAAATATTATACGATTAAAGTATAATAATAATAATAAAATAATAAAAATGGTCATTAAGTTAATATCAATATAGAAATATTTTTCTATAGGATCCTTGATTCCATGTTTGATGCTTAAGAAAGACCTTATCTTAGCGAATGCTCAGAGACCATTGCGGCTTAGTCGCTCCCTAGAGGTCGGCCTGGTCAAAATGAAATTTCATAGGATAAACATGATAAACACTGTTTGTACACGTAAATAAGTACATAAATATAAAATAGTGTTTTGACAGACATAATTTGTAGAAATAAATGGTAAAATAATAAGAATAATATAGGTATCCTGTGTAGGGCCCACAAGATTGTGTGGGGCCCATACGAGTCCCGAAGTCGTGTGGGGTCCACAAGAGTCCCGAAACTATGTAGGACTCATAAAACCGTGTGAGGACTATTGGAGTTACGTAGGACCCACTTAAGTCTCGAAATTGTGTAAGGCTCACAAGACCATGTGGGGTCCACATGAGTTTTCAAAATTAGAACTTAATTCTTTTTCAAAAAAAAAAAAAAACTAAAACATAGTTTAAAAATATTAACAATGACAATAGTAATAATGATTTTAAACAAATATAAAAAATAATAATAATAATAAATAAATGAATTAATTAATTAAGTAATTAATTAATTAAAAATTAATTAAAGGGGAGTGGTGGCAAGCATTCCCACATGACTCCCATTCCTATCTCATACCTAACTCATGCCAAACCCATCCCATACCCATTCTTTAATTTTAAAAAAAATTATAATTTCATCCCTCTCCTCACTCTTTTACAAATTCAATTTTCCTCCCCAAAAATTTCCTATAAATAGGAAGCTCTCAATCTTCATTTTTCACAAAAAAATTTCAAAGGAAGAGAATAATTAGTGAGTGAAAGAATTAGTGGTGGGAGGATAATTTTTGCTATAATTAAAATTCTCATTCACCCACTCTTTCCAATCTCATTTTTTAGAGATATTCGTTGTGTTCGTAATACAAAGTAAAGGAAGAGTCAGGTAAATTTGATTATGTTAGACTTTTATTAAAATTCATACCTGAATTTATTTGTAAATAAATTTGATTATGTTAGATTTTTATTTAAAATTCATACCCAAATTTATTTGTAAGTAAATTTCGATTATGTTAGTTAATTTCATAAAATTCTTCTGAGTTTATTTTTACGCATATTTAATTATAATAGTTTTATCTTTAATATAGTTGCATTTATTTTTAAGTTAAGAAATATTCTAAATCTCTCGGGTATTTTACATCATTAATTTTTATTCAAGAAAATATTTTTAACAGGAAAATTATGTGGCATGAGTTTATTTATACTTTGCATATTTCACGAAAATATGAATAAAGATTACATGAGTTGATTTTTTTTTATGTTATGTATGTTACGAAAATATGAGTAAAAATGAGATTTTCATGATATTATTTTAATTGTAGAAATTATATAATAAAAATATTTTTAAAACCCCTTATGGCTTAGACGATACAGAAAATTACGAATGCTCGGCACCACAGCTTAAAGTTTAAATGGATCATAGTGTACCCACGCTGTTTGCATAGTGATTTTATATGTTAGTGGATTTCTTCTAAGTGCATACTTGGGTCGGACCAGGGTTTAATAGGGAAAATCTTACTTAATGATGATGTACATTAATTTAGTTTGGCCGGCCGGCCGGTCAGCTAGCTAAGTCTAGTTTTCGGACCACACAACCCAGTCATGAGGGTAAACATGACTTACAATTAACAGACCTAAGGGTGATTTTTACAGTATATGTAATTTAATTACGTGTACATAGTTATTGATGACTGAAAGTCAAGTATAAGTTTATATGAATATGACCATTTTTGTGTCTAAATGATGATCTAAAGAAAACGTATAAAGAAATATATATATATATATATATGTATATAATTAAAAATTATAATTGCAGTTTTTAAAGTTAAAAGTTTAATTTAATAGTTATAGTATATAATTATAAAATTTTACTGTTGTAGTTGATAGCAAAAGTTTTTATGCAGAAATTGTTAAATTTACATTTATTTTAAAAGTATTTTTGAAGTTATAGTATTAAATATTATTTTACGAAATTATGAAAACTCATTTTGGCCACACATTAATAATAATCTTATTTATTTACTGAGCGTCGTCTTACCCCAATCATTATTTTATATTTCAAATCATTTTGAAGAGAGTACTAAAAATCTGGCGTAACAAGTGCATGAGTGGGAATAAAAAGAGCATAGTAGAATAAAAAAATTAGTATAATACAATTTAGAATATGTTTATGTATTTTAGAATTTTAGAAATTTGCATTTTAATAGTTGAGACATATATTTGTAATAAAACTAATTAGTGATCTGGTAATAAAAATAATTTAGACTTATTTGTGTCCGCTGAAAAATTTATATGTAGGAACCCACTCGAGTTCGGGTCCTTACACATCTACACTACACTGAAGCCACATCGACTGCCATCTCTCACGCTCTATTTGAGATGTGTGATAGCACTAACATAAACTTGAACTTATACATATAGTTACGATACCATGCTCTGAAATACTAAACTAAACCATCCTAGTTCTGATAACATATAATACAATTCATATTTATGATACATAACTGTTTCATATTTCTGAGTAATATCTGACATAATTGTATTTCCATGAATTCTAACATATCATACATAATTACGACATCAACATTGATCGTAAATCATGACATCTACACCGGCCATATCAGAACATATAAATCACGACATCTACACTGATCACGTCATAGCATATAAATCATGACATTTACGCCAGCCGTATCATAACTTATTGAACATACATTTTATGTATTGTTTAGCATAATATTTTAAACTATAGTTTTTGAGCTGTTTTCATAGTTTTTCTAAAAACTATCGTAACATGTTTATTCTAGAAAATCATAATATTCTGGTATAACATAATTTTCATGAAAATCTATACTCATACCACACAAATATGAATAACATCCTAAACATAAAATCTGATTTGAAATCATATTTTCTGATAAAATGTATTAAATCTATTTTCCCGTTCAACAACAGTATTTTCAAACCCTGTACTATACATATATAATTTCTAAAAATAAATGTTGTATATTCATAAATAATTTCAAGAAAAATGCTGACTTAGTTTATTCCTTTACCTGACTTTTTGAGAAGCCCCACAAATCTAAACAAACCTACTCCTGTGTGTGTTCCCAGTTCAACACTCTGAAATTCATATTTCCCAAAAAAATCATCACATACCGGTAAAATACCTTCCAACACATTCCCTTTAGTCCATAAATACTCAATAACTTATAAAACTTAAAATAACCAACTTACCCAAATTTTGGGATGGTACCCAAGTAACGACCCCAACTCGTCACGTGGGCCTGGAGTGCTACTTTAGTGACATCAGTGTACCAGATACCTTATTCATCAAATATAAAACACGCATATGCAGCGGAAATAAAATATAAAATTCTCAAATTACATTACTAGAGTTCTAACTATCTTTATACACAAATATATCAATTTTCACATAATTACATCCCATAAAACTAAACAAAAATAAAATCTCCATCTACACACTACCTACATAAATTTACACCTCTAGCCCGGCTCCTCTAACCCGCTAGACCCAATCTCTAGGATTTCCTGAAAAGATAGTTTGTAAAGTAGGGGTGAGGCACAGCTCAGTAAGGGAAATACTAAGTTAATATCAGTGTAACGACCTGAATAAAATGGAATTGGACTAATTAAGAGGGAGAGAAATAGAAACAGAAACAGAAGGAGGTCGTAGGCTTTGTTGACGAACGCTTCGCGTTCATCGACGACAATGCATTTGGGGAATAAAATAATTTTAAAAAGATTGCCTGAATTCCTCAACGAATACAGGGTTTCGTCGACGAAGGCTTAAAGGATTTCGTTGACGAACACAGTGCTTCGTTGATGAAGAAATGCTGAGAGGGGTTTTTGAGCTAGTTGAATTTCTTCGACGAGGAGTGGATTTCGTCGACGAAATTTGTGAAGGACTCGTCGATGAAGGTCGGGCTCGTCGACGAAATCCCCTGTATAAATATGTAAAAACCCGATTTTTAATCACTTTCCACGCTTCTCTCTCTCTCTCCCCTTCGGCCCTCTCACTCTCTCTCTTTGATTTTGGGTTGGTTTTACACCGGATCGAAGATCTGAGGCTACCACGACGCTCCTGGTGAAGTTCCCTGCAAGTTTGCCGGAGCGGATTGTCGAAAAAACGGAGTTGAAAATCATCTGGAGTTGAGGTAAGGCTTTTCAAGCCAAATTAGACTTTGTGATCGTTATAGAAATTGATGTACGCATGAAAATACCGATGTTTAGTACTAGAGATTTTGAGTTTCAGGGTGTTGAGTAGGAAATCCTATGGGGGTCAGGTTAGGAAATTTGAGGGGCTTTCTCAGTAGTCAGGTAAGGGAGTAAACTAAAGTAGTTCTTTTACATGCAAACTATTATTGATTATGAGTAGATTTATTTTCAGAAAAACATATGATATATTCGTTTATTATGAATGAAATGTACGATTGGGAAAATACTGTTATGATGCTTAAAAAGTATATGTATGTATGAGATGTTAGAAAATTATGATTTTAAAATATGAAGTATGACTTTTAATAGAACATGTGTGGCATGAATATTGTTTTACGTAAAATGAGATATGATATGAAAGCTTTTACGAGTAAAATACAATTTCAGGTATTTTGGAAAGATGGTTATGTTATATTGAGTTGATGAATATATGATAAATGAGTTAGTTTCAAATGTAAATACCTGAAATATATTTGGCGCGAGGCCATATTTATGTTATCGGCACGAGGCCGTATTTATATGATTTTGGCACGACGCCATGTATTTATACTATCGGCACGAGGCAGTATTGATATTATTGGCGTGAGGCCATATTTACTATGATTTTGGCACGAGGCCATACGTATGATTTCGGCGCGAGGCGGTATCTATGTTTTCGGAATGAGGCCGTAATGATGTTATGTATGATCATGTATTATATGTTATCACAACCAGGATGTTAGTTTAGTTCAGACCAGGAGCTCGGTACCGTAGCTATGGGTAGATCAGATTTGGCACGAGGCCGTATTAGTGCTAACCATTCCACGAGGGGATGGGAGATGGATAGTCGATGTGGCTTTCAGTAGAGTGTGGACGTCCACCTGACAGTCCGGACCAGGGTGTGGCGGGCCCATCGTACTTACAGACATATTTGATTCGGCAGTGGTCGGTCAGCCATTGTTGGGTCCCGCCTTCGGGCTGCACAACCCATCATGGGGGGTAATACATGACATTAGCTAGCTATACATCCTGGGTATATTTTCAATATTATGAGTTATAACAGATGTTATGTATGTTATGATTTATTAACGAATATGAAAATACATGATTATCCAGCATGATATTATGATTACTTCCAGAGTTATGAAATGTACTGTATATGTATAAGTACTTTAAATATTCATGTTGCCACATAGCTGTATTTAGTTTATTTTCCCTTACTGAGAAGTGTCTCACCCCCAACATTATTAAATTTTTCAG
This sequence comes from Malania oleifera, assembly GCF_029873635.1. Classification (NCBI taxonomy): domain Eukaryota; kingdom Viridiplantae; phylum Streptophyta; class Magnoliopsida; order Santalales; family Ximeniaceae; genus Malania; species Malania oleifera. The sequence goes on from NC_080426.1 coordinate 14,277,046, forward strand.
GAGCCCCTGAGCGACCGGCGGGTCAGGGCCGCCGTTGAGTGATTGGTGCTTCCCTACTAGAAGGGTAAGCCCAGAGCTAGGACTAGGAGATTTTTGTTGCATAGTCCTAGTGTTATTTTGACTTTTTGGAGATTGTACATATGGACAGTATATTGATGTTAATAGAAAGCTCTGGTATTATGTTTTATAGATGGATGTATGGATTTTTATATTTACTGCTGCTAGGTTTTCTGCTATGTATGAAAGGTGTCCCCGTTACCTACAGGTTTGGGTTGACCATTTATTCATTATATTGTATTTTATTGAGGGACGTTACAATCAGTGTGTGGCCAGCATGCATTTAGTGTATAAAAAAATAACTAGTTTACTAAGTAGATAAACATATTTATGAAAACATTCTTAGTTTACACTCACACACACAATTAGCCGAGGATAGGGAAGATTACCCACCCATACAAGTAGTTTCCCTCTACTCTAGTACCATTACTGCTACCAGGGCACTCACCTTTCTCAGTAAGCCCTTGAAGTTATCTTATTAATTAACCGTATTCACATAAATTAACAGATATGCATATAAGACACTCCCTGTGGCAAACATGTCATTTACTTCCCCATGACACGGGTTGTGCGACTCGAAGGCTGGACTAATGTCCTGGGGGATCCACCCAGACAATAGTCATCTGTACTCTCCCCTAACATACTCCGCTGGTCTATGCAGCTCCAACTGCTGGTCCGATTGCCCTCACCCAGGGGGGTGCATTCACCTCACGTAGACAAATTAGACAAGGCCACCCTATACCTCTTAGCACAGGTGTGGGCGCACATAGCTACATAACAAATCTCTAACAATGGTACCGTGCTCACAATACACTGGTCCCCAGGGTTCCTTAAGCTTATCATGCAATTTAGATAATAGAAATCACCATTTAAAACATTAATTCACATGTATTTCCTGTCATTCCAAAAACCTGGCCTCCAACCACAAAATACAATCCGACATATAACCATCAATTAAAACTCAGCCCTTGGTCGTCAAATAATAATCCCGGCCCTTGGCTAATCAAATAATACCCAGCCACTGGCCGTTAGTTCAAACTCCTGCATTTCATAAATAGTTTCAGTATTTTCACAAGCATTTCTAGTATTTTTCACAACAATTCCAGTATTTCTCAAATAATTTAGTATTTCAAAATCCATAATCCAAATATACAATAATCCATACAAATTAAATCATCTATCACACAATTTTCCACATTTTAACATATCCATATAAATAAACAAACTTTCCACCGTTCATTTTATTAAAAAATACCATACCATATATTCTAAGTTTGTAAAATCCATTTCGAACAATTGGTTTTCAAAATAGCCTTTAAATTCCCAATTAAATAAATAAATAAATAAATAAATTTATATAAACATAACAATTAAATTGATTCAATTTTCATAAAATTACTGACTTAACTTAATCCCCTTACCTGATTTCTGAAAAGCTCGCTAACACCCCGGCCTAACGCCCCAGACGTTCAAAAACCCCTAAAATTCAAACTTCATCATATTATTTGTCATAATCCCTATACTAACTTCTCCTAAAATTCCCTAGGTTATGAATACTCTAAATAGCCTAATAAAAGCCTAAATTATCAAACTTACCCCTGATTTAGGATTGGTAACCTAGAACTCCAATTTGAAAACCCGCTCTGGTTAGATTATAGAAAATCTCCCCACGAGTCTCCTGACAATTTCCATTCGTTAATGGGACTTATAGTTTAAGAATAATTAAGGTAAGTTTGAGATTTGACCTTACCCCAGGAGATATGCTTACGCCGCTCCCACGACAGATCCACTCTAGTAGAAGTGTCGGTGGCGGCGAGCAGAACCTAACCGTATTTTCGGATTTTCGATCCGCCGAATATCGGAGACGAAATGGAGGAGAGTGGGAGAGAGGGGATGAGGGAGACGAACTGTGCTGCTCCGTTCCTTCAAGAGGTTTACTTCCTTCCTGAAGTCAGAAGGTTATATATATTATAATATTATATTATTTAATTAATAATAATAATTAATTAATTAATTAGTTTTTTTAAAATTTTACTTTAAAATTTTAATTTTAATTTTAATTTTAATTAATTTTTTAAAATTTTTTAAATTTTTTTGAATCACTACAACCCAAATACTCCGAATCAAAATTCTGATTCAGCAGTATTGTAGAGAATCTTCCCAGGAGTAACGTGACGGCTTCCGATCGTCGAACCGGCGAGAATCGAAGCTGAAACCCTAAAGAGAAGGAGAGAGAGACGAATTTTAAAGAGAGTGTGTCTTGCATGCAGGTTTCTTGCTAAAAATGTGTTTTAGGCATATATATAGAGTGTTGTCCACGTGGCCTCGTCGACGAGTCGTGTCTCCTCGTCGACGAGTCGCATCTCCTCGTCGACGAGTCCAAGAAAGAAGTTCGTCGATGAAGAATATGGGTTCGTTGACGATCCCACATGCCCTCAATCTTGCTCTCGGTTTCTCTTCGTTGACGAGACATGTGTCCTCGCTAATGTTCCCAATAGGCCACTCGTCGATGAGTATTCTGTGCTCGCGACGAGTCCCTGAACCCCCTTGGAAAAATATTTTTTCTCCCCTTTTCTTTATTATTTAATTGCTATAATTCTCCGGGTCTCTACAATTTACTTCCCCCATGGTACGGGTTGTACGGTCTGGAGACCCGATGGCAGCCCACCAGGCTAGTCACTTCACTCAGTTACAAGTCCGATTTGGCTAACCTCACCCTGGATTCTACACTAGGGCCCTTTATACCAAATCGACTATCCAGATACCCACACTTCACAATACAGTGTGGTTGCACTGTATCAATCACTAGCAATGGTACCGTGCTCTCGTAGTAACAAGTTCCTCAGGTGGTTTATAAATCATATATATAATTTATAACGAAAGTACAATAACCTGTTTTCATTCCACAAAGCATTTAAGCAATTCCACTATTTTTCACAAACTCATTCATTCATTGGTATTAACCGGCACACACAACTCTCTGTATTAAACCTGGCACACCTAGCTCTCGGTTTAACCCAGGCACACATAGCTCTCGGTATTAAAGCTGCACCTCATTTTCCACATTTCTTGAAAACAATTTGGAACTCCAGTTCCCATGTTTCATATCAAATATTCCACAAGTTCAGTTTATTTCCATTTAACATCTTATGCCACACTCATTTGATTTAATACGCAATAATATAGTAAATGGTTTGGAAAAAATATAATTTAATTTAAAAACAAGGGTTCAAGCATCTCCAACATTTAATTTAATACAAAACATAAGTTTTAAGAAAAATGGAGACCATACCCCAAAATCCTAATTTTCCTGAAATCGTAAACCCGAAAAATCGGCAATTCCACCCGGTGAAATTTTTCAAATAAGTATACATATCATACCTATAACCATAAACTACAGTTTAACCGATTCAAATTTCAAAAATCATTGATATAAGCAAATTCCCTTACTTGGCTTACAAGAAAGGCCACTAAAACCCCAAAATCCATGCCCTACGACGTTTGTAGCTCAAAATCCTAAACCACATTTCCCCTTGGATAAATCAACACAAATCCCAGAATATTCCTTATTTAACATTTCTTAGCCCCCCTATACTCCAAAACAACTATAAAGCCTTAAAATATCCTACTTACCTAATTTTAGAGTGATGCCTGAAAAGCTCAGATCAAAGATCCGCTCTGCTAGACTTGTAAAGAATCTCTCCTAGATCCTCGTGGTAATTTCTGATCATCGAATTTGGTAATGAACGACGAGAAATCGTAGAGAGAGAGAGAGAGAGAGAGAGAGAGAGAATTTCAGTTTCTTAATCATTAAGCAACCAAAAAATCAATTTATAACCCTTTGACCCGATCACTTTCATCGATGAAATGACGTCTTTATCGACGAATTACAGAAAGAAGTTCGTCGACGAAGGAAGGAGCTTCGTCGACAAACCCTAAGCCTGAACTTTCAGTCGTTCGGGATCTCTTCGTTGACGATGCCCTGAACTTCGTCGACGAACCACAGAAGGGCATTCGTCGACAAAAATAGGGGATTCGTCGACGAAGCCTACTGTTATTCCCTCTTTAATTTGCCTTTCCTTCTTTTCTTATTTATTTCTTTATTTTTCGGGTTCGGGTTTCTACAATCTCCCCCCTTATAAAAATTCCGTCCTTGAAATTGCTAACTAATACCAATCACATCCTTATCTCACAATCCATCTCTACCAAAGAGTCGATAGCTACCCACATAGCGGCCTCGTCTCAAATTTATTACATACCCTCACTTATGGCGGAGGAATACAGTAGTTACATATACTGTCTTGGGAGATTACAATATCATGACAAATTCTCCCAAAGACCAACCATGAACAACCGTAGCCAACAGATAAAGCTAAACAACCTACCATAAGAAACCTATATACAAAATTAATACTTACCAACCGTTCTACTTACTTGATTAGTGCCGAGCCTCTTCGAATAGTTGTGAATACTTCTGACGTATTTCTGTTTCTAATTCCCATGATACTTCCTCTACTACATAATTACGCCAAAGTACTTTTACAAGCGAAATCCTTTTTGTACGCAGCTCTTGTTCCTTATAGTTTATAATCTGAACTGGTATTTCTTCATATGCCAATGTGTCCCGAGCTCCAAAGACTCGTAACTAATCACATGCAAAGGATCCGGAATGTACTTTCTTAGTATGGACACGTGGAACATTTCGTGAATCTTAGACAGTGCTGGGGGTAATGTTATTCTGTACACTACTTAGAATTTTAAGGGTGTTAATTGTGATATTGGAAATGATATTATTATATTGGGTTAATTAGTACTTTGGTAATTTATATTTGAGGTATTCCGCTGTGTGAAAATATTATTACAAGTGGTATCTGAGTAGTGAAATTTTTGGGTTGTCAAGAGTACATTATTCTCGCAAAATTGAACTCTCGATCCCAATTCTGGTAAATGCAGACCGATACTACTAGTTCATTAGATTTATGATTAGTATTGAGACCAATCAACGAGTAGTAATTAGATGAACTAACTGCACCTAACAAAATAACAGGTTAGTAACGACTCCATCGAACTTTTAATATTATTATTCCTCGCCATTCCGGACTCTTCTTTGGGACGTTGTATCAGTTAATATTTAGTTTATTTTTTCTAATTATTTGTCATATTAAAACAAACTTTCATTTTTTTATAACATTTAATAGAGAAGAAAAATATAAAAGAAAATGAGTTTTTTCTTTATTTTCCTTTTCCTTCCATTTTTTTGCATAAAATCCTTGATTTGAATGGATCATATAATTATATCAAATTCATCTCTATAACTACTCATATTTATCTCAAAATATACAAGTATCTATTTACAACTATCCTATTATATAGCGAAACACTTTAAATTTATTTAATTACACCAAATTAGGGATGAAAATATTATCGTCCTTGATGTATCCTCAAATAGTAGGCAAATCATAAGTATACGATCAAACTTAAGTCTTTCATACTACTAAAACCGAACTTTACCTTTACCCGAGCACAAGCCGATAACAAAAAAAAAAAAAAATTATAATATTAGGCGTTCACCAGTATTAATTTTATGCACTAATGAAAAGAGCAGCCGCCCCATGAATTTAAATTTCATTCACTACATTTAACTGTCTAAGGAGAAAATTTTGAAACCTTAAAATTTGGAACCTCCAAGAAGGTCCAACGAACATTCTCACCTCTCGATTGGTTGGTTTCTCGGAGATCTATCCTCTGATTCCTTTCCCCTGCATCTCCATCGATTTTCTTTTGTGCTTTCCACTTTTCTTTAATCACTCTCTGCTTTTTCTCCTCTCCCAGTTTTGATCAGGGCGAAGGAATCATCGAAGACAGCGACGATTTAGGTTGTATTGGGGATGATGGCGACGATGATAATATTTGGTGCAAGAAATCTATCGGTGGTGTTTAGCCAATAGCGATGGTAAATAAACAGGGATTGGTGGCGCTGGCTGTTTGACGTGGCGCTTGTTTATTGGAGGGGACAGACTCCAGCTGGTGCCACGGGGCTGCCAATTTGGATGAACGGAGGTCCCCCAGAATGTGAAACCCGCCCTAATTTGAGGGCAGAGGGATATTCCGGTCGTTGGAATGACGTCTGCCGCCACCAACCCATCCTTACCCAAAAGACGCCGTATTTAAACTTCACATTCGCCTGCCGCCCCCAACCCTCCGTTTCTCTCTGCCTTGATCAGATTCAGCTGTGCAATCCTTCAATTTATTTTTCTTCTTCTTTTTGGATTTCATTCAAGCATACGAGCAGTACACAATTGGGTTTAATTTCATCTCGGTTTTGTGGTACGCCACCTTGCTTTCTCATTCCCCATCTTTATTTAACGTATTCATTTTTATTCGTTGCCCTTTTTGCAAGATCTGTCTTTGAGGATTCTTCTCCTGGGTTTGATTTGTGATATTGGAAATGAATGTCTTCTGTCTTCTTGTGTTTCCTGACTGTTTCTTCTGAATTTCCACCACTTAGGCTGTAGTAGTTGGAGAATTCTTTATTTGGATCTGTGTTTGTTAATTCTCGCTTTGCAGAATTTTTTTGATATCCTACAATCATATAAAAATAGTTTACACCTTAAAAGTACTACTTGCTGCTGTTTACATAATGAACTGGATTATTATTATTATATAAATATTTGCCATTGACTGTAAGGCATGATTGTCAAGTCTTACCTTTTCTTCCCTCTATTATTCTGGGTGTCTTGTTTGCTAAGTGGTCATTGAATACTTCTTTTCTAGTTGTTGTTTTGCCCATTTGGCTGTTTGTATTACATATTGTAATGCTACTGGTCTTTGGACACAAGCACGAGTGCAATATATTTATGAGATTAATTTATTCTTCACATTCAATATTTCTTTCGTTTTTTTTGATTAGTTTTGTCTATATCTCTAATTGTGAATTGTTGTAAGTTGTGGGGCAAATTTGGTCAAGTAGTAGTAATTTTTTCTGAAATTGAAATATAGAATTTGTATTGTAATATTTTAGTTAAAAGTAGGTACCGTCGTACCATAGAAAGAGTCATTGCTAATTATGTATTAGCTATGAGTAGTTGTGGCCTATGGCATAGTTTTGGAATATCTAATATTTTTTTTTATTGTTACTATCTTACTAATATTTATGTGGGGATATTTGAGGAAATAAAAAGTGAGAACTGAAATGCCCTTTTTGTGCGTAAAACCAGTTATCACACGTGATGCATGTATAATATATTTCCATCTAATTTTTACAAAATAAGTAGTTCTTTATTTTTTCCATTTTATAATTTAGTTATATATTTTCCATTTTTATACTTTGATTATTATTATTTTTTAAGTATCTAGCCCATTATGAGTTATTGTGAATTGATCTGGAAACATGATCAGGTAATAGTAGCTTGTTTTAGACTGAAATTTAGAATTTGAAGCAGGGATTTTAGGGATTTTTAGAATATTAATAAGTGCTCATGAAGTTAATGTATTTATTTTGCTTGGTGCAATAGTCATTAGATGTGGTAGTAGTTATGAGATGTGCTGGTAATTATAGGTTAGTTGGGATGTTATTGTCTTGAGCTGTTGAGCACAAAAGTGCAGGTTTTGAATACTTTTTTCAGGCAAAGTGGAGAAGGTTAGAAGATAGAACCATATCCAAATTACCTCTTTCACAACCTTTTTTATTTGGACCATCATTGACTAAGGGCCTTATTAGTCTAAAATTTGAAGAATTCTTTGTTTTATTAATTTTTACTTTTGTATTTGTCTTGGTGAAAGTATAGGCTATGTTTAGTTCGTAGAATACCTATTCCTAGAAATAGGATGGAATACAATGAGAATCTAATATTTTTTAGGGATGCAATAATTTAGAAATAAATCACTTACGACGAAAGTTTATCTTATTCTGTCTAACATGGAATAGCAAAGGAATAGACAGAATGTTGGGAATAGTTATTCATTGTCTATTCCTTGTTTATGGATTCATAACAAATTTTGCATTGTTATTTGCTTTACGATAACATTGCACACACACATATGCATTGTAAACTATCAAATTCTACTATTATAACTACTCTATTCCTAGGAATAGACATTCCAGAAACCAAACGTAACCTTAGGTTTAGGACTCCGACTTTATCTATTTGATGGGGACCTTGTCAGTATTTATCCAAATTCTACTTAGACTTTGTCCTTAGATGCTTAATTTTAAGATTGAAATTATTATGTTCGTGGCATTTATAATAATTGATGTTAAAGAATATTTTATGAGCTTTAGGAATAGAATGAGTTGTTCAACTATACTCATAAGCATTAGAATGACCACGAAGAAAATTGTGTGATATCTGACAACTAGGATGTAGAATAGCCTCATCAATTGTGGAGGCAAGGCTTCTCCCCAACCCCTGAGCTGGCATGGGAGGCCTTGGATGTCTGACCTTTAAGTTTGAGAAACTGCCTTATCTGACAACTGTGTATTGCTATTTTGCAGGTGTAGTGGCAAAAATGAATTTCAGTTGGTGCTCATCATCTTCCGACATGTTATCTCCTTGTTTTGAGAGTTTTCAATGCACACAGAGTTTCTTAGTGTCGAAACCTGTTGTGCGGTTTGGTTACTTTATTAAGAGAGAGAATATTCAAGTCTGCAATCATGATGCTAAAAAGGCGGTGATATCTAGTCATTTGATGCCTGAACACTTGGAAGGATCATATTTGGGTAAGCGACAGTTGGAGGTGGCAACTCGCAAGTTAGAATTTGTGAGGACATTGTTGATTGACAACTATGATAGTTACACATACAATATTTACCAAGAGTTGTCTACTATTAATGGTGGTAAGCGTCTCTCTCCATGTGTGTTTTTTTCTTGCCTATTCTAATTTTTTTCCTTTTGAGTTATTCATGATTATGCATTGCACATCTCTTCTGATTACAACAGTTGTTGTTATGTGATTCTTGTGGGTCTTTTATTTGCTGCTTCTACTCCTTGCGTGAGGCACATCGTCAGACCAGTGCCTGTTTTGAAAATTTAGCCATAAAACATGGGGATCATATGCAAACCAACTTCTTGGCAGTCTTGTATCTGAATCCAAACCTCTTGTAATCTCATTGTTTCTTGCATGGAATTTGGCTTGCACAGAAGAGTGTGTGAGCTATACATTAAAGGGCACCAATGGCATGCCACCCAAAGCACAAAAAGTAAGGCTGTGAAGAAATAAAAAAATCCAGAATTTGAGTGCATGATACAAACACCGGAAAAATTCCCAGTGTTCCAGCAACAATAGTGGAAATAATTGTTCCTTCAGTTTCTGCAAGTGTATCTCCTGCCCCTGAGACATTCTTCTATTTCTCTACCTTCACATGCTCTAGCACTCAAGCAGTGGTGCTTAAAATATTTTATAATTTGTTGGGTGTTATTTTAAAATCAGACTTAAATATTTTTTTTTTGATGTAACAATCTCCAAGTCTGATTTTTGTCATTATGGTTTTTAAACATTTTGAGTGTTTTGATGTTTTCTATGCATGAACATGACTATTACAATGCTTTCAAACATATTTTTTTAATTGATGCTCAAATGCAATGCACAAGCCTATATATTGGATCCTAAAAAGATGATTGTGAGGAAAATGTAGATAAGACCATAGCTAAATTTGATGACTTCTTCTAGACATCTAACTTTTGAGTTTTTTAAATATGTGTTGAAAGACTTCCTAAATGCCTTGTTAGAAGCTCTTTTGAAATCTCTCAATCATGATTCATGATAATTTTGCCCTAACAGTCTTTTGAATGAGGGCTATAGTTGTAGGCAAGGACTACAATTTCAATTTCAATGGAAAGTTTGAGGGTTCCAAAGAACGAAATTATATTAAATTATGGAAATTATGAATGATACTTGAGAGACATTAAAATAGATGATTGTGGCTAATTTATAAGCAAAATGAAAAACCTCAATTTTTTCTTGTTTTTGTTTAGACTTTATACATGAAATTCGAAAGTTCGGCTGAATTTTTGCAAAAAAGAAATTGAATGCTGTTTCTGTTTCTGACCAGAGGAAGTCCAAAATTTCAACCAAAATTTAATACCATCCTCGCAGGCTTTTCACATTTGAATAAGTGCCAGGTGCCTTGTTATGGGGCGTAGTAACTTATGCTTGTGGTTGGTAGGATGTTCATTGAGGATACTTTTTCATAAGATAAGTGTGAATAACTGGCAGTGACATTTTTTAAAATGAAAGTTTGTACTTTATGTGAGCCTTGTTGCTTTTCTGCCATGCTCCTCCATAAAATACTTTGGCAGCAGGTTATTCAGATATTAGCTAGTTTGAAGTTAAGCTGGAATTAAAAATCTAAAATGCATTAAGGGGTCATTCTTTTCCAATGCTTAAGAAATATGTAGGTGCTTAGGAGGTTTGGAAGCGAAAGCACATGGGACCAAAAGATCAGCATGCATTTTGCCCTTTGGTTACAATGACACTTGCAATAAAATTAAAAGTCTATAAGTTCTGGCATGCTGCATATATTAAGATCTTTAGGCTTTTTCCTGCTTCAGATGGCATGTGTTGTGTCATGTCCTTAATAACAGCATCTGATATGTTTTTGACGGAAAGGTTCAGGAGCAGATCTGCTAAGCATCAAATTGGACAAGGACTTGTAGATATTTTAAGCATAAATTTGAAATAGCCTCTCAAAATGTGGAGGTAAGTTTGCAAATTGTATGCTCGTCCTGGACTCTGATATGATTTGGGAGCTTTGCACACTGGGTGTTGCATTTTTTATTTATCCTATGCTGCTTGAAAGTGGATAGAGGGTAAGGCTGCCATGCCTTGACCCAAATTGTAAGGGTGGTGCTACACTCAAACATAGAGGTCACAGGTTCAAGTCACGAAAACAGTCTCTTCAAAAAAGTGTGGTAAGGTTGTGTCTTGGATGGTGTGGGAGCCTTGTGCATTGGTGGGAATGGCTGCTTGAGAATGGATTGCTTCATGAGTGTTTGACTGCAAATTTTGATGTCTAAAGTACCTAAGACAAACTAAAAAGCATAACTGTTATATTTTTTAGCCCCATGCCCCTATCGTTTTTAAATAATATATTTTTCTGCTAAAAAATGGATATCGCATAGTGATTTCTTTCCCTAAAAACATCAAATTATTCACTGAAACAACAGTTCACACTCTGCATATTAATTTGGGTTGATAACATTCACACATTGATTATTCTGATGTTTCAAAATAAGAGAAATTACTGACTGTTCTCTGAGTTGGCCTGTTAGTTTGATAATTAATTGAGCAATGCCTTGTTCTGACATCTGTTTGTTTTGTTTCATTGTTACTGTGCCAGTTCCTCCTGTGGTAGTGCGCAATGACGACTGGACGTGGAAAGATGCTTGTTATTACTTGTATAAGGAGAAAGCCTTCGATAATATTGTCATATCACCTGGACCTGGTTCTCCAACTTGTCCGGAAGATATAGGTTAGATACATGAATGAATTGTGCTCTTTTGTTATTTGTTTATATTTGCAGATGATAAATACCTGGATTGGTAATGACTAAGATGTGTCTCCTGTAGTTATACCTACACATTTGGATGTTAGGTTATTTCCTAATACATTGCACTTACAACCTATTGGCTCCAAATTTGAGCTTATTTGATATGTTTTTTTTTTATGATTCTGACCATGCAAATTCTGAATGATACAATTTGTCACTATCAGGCACTTGTATTGTCTCATTCACGCATGAAAATTATAGATTTTATCCTGGCTAGAGATAATATGGACCTCAAATGTTATGAAGATTTGTATGGAGTGAACTGGGCTGTGTTGGGCTGAGTTGAGGAACCTGAGTACAGATTGAAGGCGCTCACTTAATGCTGAATGTTTTGTTGATGAGGTTGATTATGTTAAGCCTCCATTCGGAAGCACTCAAAAAAAGTGCTTATATCACTTATCACTTAAAATAAGTACTTTTACAAAAAAGTGGTGCTTGGCTTGTATTGTGAGAAGCCCTTATTGCAAAAAGTGTTTTCTAGAACCACTTATTTGAGAACTATTTAAATGAATTTTGAGAAACAATCTAAGATAGTTTTTTGGCTACTTATAAGTAGCATTGTTCATAGGCGGGGTCAATTTTGTAAATATAAGAAATTTTAGTGGCTATTTTGTAATTTAAAAACTATATTAGAAGATAATTATATATTATTTTATTATGTATTATAACATATTAAGTATTGACAAAACATAAGAAGAACCATCTATTAATTTAAATTAATATTAAAAAACTGAAAATACTAATTTAATTAATTATATTATTTTTACATAAACTAATATGATAATCAAATGTTATTATATATATTAAGAACAAGATAATTGTTAATAAGAAAAAAATATTTTATTATTTTTACTTAATGAACATATTTAAATTTTAATAAAAAATAAGCAATTAACATAACTACTAATTAAATTGTTAATTAAAAATATTATATTTTTAATTTAAAATATATTAGAAAACAACCATATATTTTTTATTATGTATTATAGCATATTAATTATTAATAAAATATAATTAAAATTTGGAATGAATAAAAAGAACCATCTATAAATTTAAATTAACATTAAATAAATTAAAAAATTTAATTCAGTTATTAACACTGTTTTTAACGTAAATTAATGTGATAATCATATGTTATAGATATAAATTAATAATAAGATTATTGGTAATTGAAACTAATAATCTTATATTATTCTATTTAATAGAAAATATTTAATTTTAATTAAAAATAATTAAAATAATTATTCATAAAATTGTTAATTAAAATATTAATATTTTTAATTTATAATATATTTAAAAATGACCCCCTCTGATAAAAGTAAGTTTCCAAATACTACTTATTTAAAACACAATCAAAAACCACTTATAACTTTCATTATTTTTTTAGTTTAACACTTATTATCAACACTTATTAAATTCAGTATTTTTTCTGAAAAGTTCTTTCTCATAAGTGGTTCCAAACTTAGCCTAGTGCCTCATCCATATTTCTAGAGTGGTTGATTCCTGAATCTTAGGGTCATTGCTGTTGGCAAATGGACAGAGTTATATTTTCTTATGCTTAATGAATAACAAGAAACATTTAAAACCAAGAATTGTCTTCTTATCTGATTGTAGGTCTTAAAAATGTTATATGCTATGGGTGTGCTTTTCTAGTTTTCCCTGCTTTGTTTTGGAGTTTATTACCGGAAGCCATTAACATCTTCTTTCTGTTCATGGCATACTGCATGTGGTGCACATTCATAATAATTATGTGCATGTATTGGCTGGATTTGAATTGGGTTAGGTTGATAGCACAGGTATTGGTTAGGTTGGAGTGTTAGACTTGATTAGATTTGGTTTAATACATGAAATGTGTAGTCGTATAGAGTTGGTTTTTGCTTTATTATTCTTATTATTTTCTTTTTGAAGTTTATTGTGACGAGAGTCTTGAGAACATATTATTAATCTTGCAGGAATATGTCTTCGTCTGTTGTTGGAGTGCAAGGATATCCCTATTTTGGGTGTTTGCCTTGGACACCAGGTATTTGCCATATATAGTGTTAGTTACATTTGAATTTCTCATCAAATTCATTGCTTATGTACTTGCAGAGTGTATATATTTGCATTTCTTTGTTTAAATAGAATACCATATACAGCCTCTCCTAAATTATCCACTTTACATAGAGAAAAAATTTGATGAGAGGACAACTAAATATTGATGTGGGGTAAAAAGGGAAAGCTGGTTGGCAGCTAGGTATTCCAAAAATATATGGTGCAAGCTTCTAAAACTTTTCTCGTTCCAAACTTGATGTCACGACTTCTCTAGACACGACTGGCGAGTGTGCAGGGCTGGGCTAAGATTTTGCTTGGTCTGGGCTGGCCTAACCTGATCATTGGGCCTACTCTCATGCACAGGCCTGCCCGAAAATAAATTGGGCGAGCCCAGGCCCGCTTATAGAAGCCTGCAGGAAAAAAAGTATTGGATGAAGACTCTTCACCCCATACTTTGACAAAATTAAGGGATTTTACTAATGAGCACACCAAGGGCAATTGTTAAGGATCTGTTTTAGGAAATCCTCTTTCATTTAATGCAGTTTTTTGCTTGGTTTGAATGGAGAATAGTTCTTGAAATAGTGATTCTGAAGGTCCCCTTTTATCATGACTGACTTGATTGTAAATCAAAAATTTAAAACTGACTTAATAGGCTTCAGAAAAGAGCCCAGTGAATTCCTTCCACCTGCGTTGGCAGAAGATGGCACTTCACATTTTGAATAAGGGATGAAAGGGAAGGGGTTATTTACAGATCAGGGTGGGGAGGTGGTGTTATAATCTATGAATATCCCATCTCCTCCTATCCTCTAAACATGTTTACTAGTGGGGTGGGCTCAAAATTGTTTGAAACCTGTATATTTGAGCTGGTCTTGAGTTATTTTAGATTCATATTGTATTACGCACACATATTTTATGGCCTTGTTACACATATTTTATGCGTGTGTGAGATGACTCCCACATCCTTGTGTGTGCCATGCGGGGTTGGGTAGTTTTAGCTGAACCCAGGTTCAGTCCTAGAAATCTTTGGGCTAACTCAAGCCATGCCTAAATGGGCCTGTGGGCTTTTTATTGTGTTCAAATCCATCCAATTGCTGGCCAGGACCATCAGACCATGTGCTTATGTATAGTCTTTTGCTTTTAGGGGAGGTTGATTTGGAATTAGCCAAAAGGCTTCCCTTGTTGTTGTCAGTTGTTTGTGTATGGTGTCGTCTTTTGTTGATTTTGGTTCATCTGATTGTATTTTATTTGTTTGAAGACTTCTTTCAACAATTTATGACTTCAATATTAGATTTGTTGTGTGATCAATTTTTTTGGCTTAGGAGGTAGGTGTTTAGATTGTTTTATGGCATTCTGCATATAGATCATTAGTCGAGGCTTTTATTGCATCTACAAGGTGGAGAACTACACCTGATTGAAGACAATATCTTGTGTAATTGAGGATGAAGGGAATTAGGATTCTGAGCTATCTTAGGGAGATATAGATATGGTGGTGTATTCTGCTTCTTGTAGTGTGTGCTTTCTTAATGTTGCAGGTGGTTTCCATTCTAATATTTGCTTTAGGGGCCTGGTAATTTTGTGTTTTAACCTGACTAATGGTAGAAATTGAAGATGATGTAATGCATAGAGTTAAAGCAGGTTGGGTAAAATGGAGAAGTGCTTCAAGTGTGCTTTGTGATCGTAGAATACCCTTAAAATTAAAAGGGAAGTTTTATAGGACGGTTATAAGACTAGCTATGCTACATGGATCGGAATGTTGGGCGACGAAGAAACAGAATATCCAAAAAGTAAAAGTTGTCAAGATGAGAATGCTTAGATGGATGAGTGGTATAACATTGAAAGATAAATTAAGGAATGAACATATTCATGATAAGTTAGGTGTAGCTCCTATAGAAGATAAGATTAGGGAGGGACATCTCAGATGCTATGGACACTTGCAACGTAGGCCACATAGTGCGCTAGTGAGGAAGAGTGTGTTGATTACTGTGGGGGGTAGTAGAAGGGGTAGGTGTAGACCTAAAATAACTTAGAAGGAGGTAGTAAGTAAGGATTTAATAGCCTTGAAACTGTCAAATTGCTTAAATTGGCGGGGAATGATTCATATAGCCGACCCCACCTACTGGGACTTAAGGCTTGGTTTTGTTGTTGTTGTTTAACCCGACTGATGGTGCCGTCATACGAATCCTCTGAAATAGAAAAAATTCAGTGATTTATTATTATATCATACAACTCATCTAGTGCAATACTCCACTCAAAGCTTCCTTCTGCCTTATGTGCATTGAAGTTGAAAAGTAGGGAGTAATATGGCCATTTTTGTTGTCAAATTACGGGCAATCATTCATACTTATTGAGGCTTGAAATAGATTGTTGGCTCACTATCTGATAGTTTAAGCTTTTACGAGAAGTTTTGACTTAATATGGTATTGAAGTTGAGGTTGCAAGGAGGTGGTGAGTTTAATTCTTTTTGTTCATAGAGTCACTTTGGCCAAAAGTTCCAGAGTTCGATCCTAGCTGCCCTCATTTTCCTAGTTGAAATTAAAATTTTAGGCTTTTTAGCCCAAAGTATGCTCAACCTTGTTCTTTCCCCACTCTCTTGCACTATGTTTGATTTGCAGGATGGAATTAGCACAAAATGGAATTGAGGTGGGAATGAAATGGAGACCAGAGTGGAACCAAATTAGGGATGGGATTACTCTGTTTTGATAACACATGGATTGACAGTTGGGATGGAAAAAGTTCCATTCCAAAAACACCCCTTAACCAAGAATTTCAACTAACCTATTTTTTTTTGCATTGCCAATAAGTTTAAATACAATATAATTTCAAATATTAAATTACCTAATATGTTGTTTTTTATCATCTCAAAATTAGAATATAAAAAAAAAAATAAAATTTAGGGTGCCATTACTATTAGTCAATTGCTGTCACCTAAAGTGTTCCTAACCTACAACCAACAAAAAGGTGTTCCAAGAGAATTTAATTTGTAAATATTAAAAAAAATCTAATTAAAAAAAATTAAAGCCAATATCTTGAATATCACAAAATCCTAAATAGGCCTCAATTTGTGGTTGTGAAAAAAGGCCTTCCACCCTTTGGTGAGTACAGGGGCCTTCTCTATCGAAACCCTGAACACCATCAAATATGCTTTATGCTATGAATCATAAGTTGCTACATTATTCACAACATTCTTTGGGTTCTTTAGATTCTTCTTTTCTTCATCACTCAGCAATGGAATAATGAAACTTCTTTTCGGTTACCATGGGCACTGGGAGCCATGGGGTTGCCAGTCCATGGTGTCCCATCCAGCGTTTTGTGAGGGAGGGGAGTGAGGCCCTGGACTTAACATCCTATGTTTTAAACGTTTCTCACATTTCATTCGCAATTTGATGAGCTACCCCTGAAAGGCTTGTTTGGGTTCTGGAGTTCTGGGCTACCAAAAAAAAGAATTATTAGTATTATTATTTTTGAATGAAAAGAAGAATATATTAATAGAGAAAGAATGTACAAGACTGGAGAATAAGAAATCCTCCTAAAACAAACAGAGGAACCATACAGAACATCTTGAAAAGACAAACCCTTGAAGCAGCTCATATTGAAGCCAAACTCTGAATCTTCTCCCAAACTAAAAACCAAGAAGTCTTCCTTCCCTTGGAAGTAAGGCTATTCCTTTCTAAAGAAGCACACCACAACACATCATGCAACCAACATCTCCAAAGGGTTGATATTATTATTAATACACAACAGAGAATTATTATTATCATTACAATTAAGTATTGATTTTTCATATGTGTTATTTTAATTTATCACAATGTCAATGTGATGTGTTTAGAAAAATTGGTTTAAGTATTAAAGCTTATGTAAAGGAGAAATAAAGCAAACTGTATTTTTGAGGTTGTGAAGGATTAGGCTGATTTTAGCGTTTGATAGGAGAGAAAAGAGTATATATTTTAAACATATTTTAAAAACATATTTTGGTTATATTCTTATAACTCTATAGAAAAAATTTGTCCTTTTGGGCTAAGAGGAGTACCACAGATTAATCATAAGAAGGTCTTATATTCAAAATTTAGAATAGAATATGGAGGAATTTCAGAAGGAGGATGCACCTCTTCTGTTGCACTGGTCAATCTAAATGGACCAAAAAATATATGGTAAGGGAGTAATAGTATAATAAAAAAATCTTTAAATTACAATAATATTAATTTTTTTAGGGGGTTACCGCCACTGGTCCCATCATTGTTGTCAGCTTGGTGACCAGCCATGTGTGTAATTGGATGCAAAGTGTAAATTTTGGATGATACGAGCTCATAGGAACTATTTTTGGTCTTTGGAACAGTGTACCGAAAGGTTAATGTGTTCACATCGGTGAGAAACAGAATCATGATTCTGTTAAATGAGGGGATCAGCATTCTGACCATAATGCTATTCCCCACATTTACAGAATGGATGGATGGGAGTTGGAGCTAATTTTGATTCCATCATATCCTTGATTCTGTGAATCAGACATCATGTGTGCCCAATAAACTTTCACATGCTAAGGTGCATTTCGGATATTTAAAACCATTCCTATAGCCTCAACTAGCAGCTTAAAGTGTCTAGATAAGGTGGTGATCTTACATTTTGTCAGAGTTATGGTTTTCAGGAGGTCCTGGGTTCTATTCATCTTGTGTGTGTTAGTTGCTGGTTTGTTAAAAAAATATCTTACTCTCCATAATGGACTCAGTTCATTATTTGTACCTCTGCACGTAAGATCTGGCTGTAGTTGATTTGTTAAAAATTATCTTATTCATCATATTGGAGGTTATTCATCATTTATTTACCTCATCACATGCAACGGGCAATGCATGTGGAGGGAATGTTATGGGTTGATATACATTGCTCATGAAAAATTGCAATTGACATGATATTTTTGTAAAATAGATAACCGTTTGCTACAGACTTGAAATTTTGTGAGTTTATATTTTGAAACTCTAATGCTTTTATCGCTGCCATTATGAAGGTCCTTTGAGGATTGAATTAGTTAATTTAGTTGTATTGGAAAATAATGTTGCTTTCTCTTTCTCCATCTCTGCTTTTGGAATTGAGCCTAATATATCAACTTCAGTTTGTCATCCACTTCTTTTTTACAATGTCTAATAGATAGCTGTTTCAATTTTGATTCTTTTTTTTGCACTGTACGCTCAATTTTTGCACATTTTAGTTGATGTCCTTTGGTTTACGAGGAGCATGTTGTCCTTGGAGTTGGACTGACTCAAAGACAAGACCTTGGGAGACGACCAAGGCTTAGTGGCCTGCCGCTGGGCTCAACCCCACCCATATATTTCTGTCAACATTTGTAATTTAGAAATTGGAGATACAATGTTACAACTGGATGTTAAGCTGTATGTCTAACCATTTTGGGCAAAATTTATCTGAATGACTTACAATTTACAGGCATTAGGATATGTGCATGGTGCTCATATTGTTCACGCACCTGAACCAGTTCATGGGCGCTTGAGGTACGGTGATCAGGTTATCGTTTTATTTTATTTTGTGTTTTGACGAACTAGTTAGTCATTTTAATTTGGAACATGCTTTACTACCTTAAAATTTTGGGTTGAGGTACTGGGTGGTTTACTTTGACTTCTGGACTACAAGAATGCTTAAGAAAAAACAACTTTTGAGATTAAATATTCAACTTTTTAGAGTGTATATTTGATGTGCATCCTCCTTGGACCTTCCACAGCCTAGCCTTGTAATCGAATCCTAGATTAGGTTTTCTTGTGGTAGCTAGTTGCTGATTTTATTTGTTAAAGTTTTATTTAATTTTATGGAGTAGTGGTATTTGGATTATATATTTACTGGATGTGGGGTGTAATTTCTGCCCACTGGCAATTCTCAGTATAGTTTCAGCTTAGATACGTTAGTGTCTTTTATGTGGCCTTTAGTAAGGTTATTTTAGTATTCTAATATTGTGCGATGCAACATTACCTAAGAAGCACCATACTACCGACACATGACACAAGTATGACATGGCAACATGGCAATTTTGAAAAAATTAGGATATGACATGGCGAGGATGTGTTAATTAATTAATGTAAAAAGTATATATTTAGGCATGTTTTTCCGTGTAGATGACAAATATGGAGGTAATTTTAATTTAAAATGAAACGTAAGCATCATTCATGCACATTCTATAAAATAAATTCCATCTAGGCATCTACAATTATACACTCATTAGCCGCATCCATATTAGAGTATGATCAATATTAAAAACACTGGTCCAATAACATAAAGGCCGTACCCAGTGCACAAGGCTCCCACATTGAGTGGGGTTTGGGACAGGTGGATGTCAGCAAGCCTTAACATGAGGAACAGAAAATATTTTGAACAGTGTCTATATATGACAAAATGAAAGTAATAGAGCCTATAGGCAGACTGGCAGTGAGGCATCACTCATCAGGCATCAGCCATTGGGTTTACCCATTAAATGATTTTTCAAATAGCAACAACAATAGAAAACCAAACCTTAAGTCCCACTAAGTGGAGTTGGCTACATAATTCTTTTCCACCAATTTACACGATCATGGGCAATTTCCTCCAACAAATTTAAGGCTATAAAATCCTTACTATTTCATTTCAAGTTATTTTAGGTCTTACCCCTACCCCTTCTACTATCCCTCACAGTAACTAGCCCACTCCTCATCATAGGTGCACTATTTGGCCATGTTGCACATGCCCAAACCTTTGAACTGTTCTTCCCTTATCTTTTACAAGAGTTAAGTCGAACTTACGACAAATATATTCATTCCTTAATTTATTTTTGGGTAAAAGACATTCACCTCATATGGGGTTTGGAAAAAGGATAGGGACATCCCTGAGGTTCCAAAAATTCCATTAATCTCCCTTAAGATTTCAATAATTCCAGTGACCTCCCCTGAGGTTTGCCAAAAAGATACAAACCCCCCTTTATATTTTGCAATAAGATAAGCCTTTTGAGGGGAAATTTGTGTCTTTTTGCCAAATCTCAGGGGAGGTCTGTGGCATTTTTGAAACCTTAGAGGAGGTCTCTGGAATTTTTTAAACCTCAAGGGAGGTCAATGTCTTTTGCCCTTTACTTTTTTACATTATACCATTCATCCACCTTAGCATTCTAATCTCGGTAATTTTTACTTTTTGGATATGTTGTTTCTTAATTGCCCAACATTCTGATCCAGATAGCATATCTGGTCTTACAGCTGTCCTATAGAACTTCCCTTTTAATTTTAGGGTATTTTATGATCACACAGCACGCGCAAAGCACTTCTCCATTTTAGGGAGGCAACAGGCTTTGTCACACGGACATCAGCAAACTTCTTTGTAAAGAAGCTGGAAGTTGTTAGTCAGATTATATCAAGCCATAATGAGCCTATAATTAGCCTATTTATTTATGACATGATTCTTGTATTATAGTTGTAACTGCCATGTAATTAGCTGCAGCCATGTAACTGTCATGTAATTAGATGCCATGTAACTAGATGCCATGTAACTGCCATGTAATTAGCTCAAACATTGCTGTATAATGACAAGAACCCTCACAAAGAAGGGATTCAATACAATTGATATGGTATCAGAGACTAAAACTTGAATTAGGTTTTCTGGGTCAATTTCTTTCGTGATTGTGAGGGTTGTTGAGTCACCTTAGGCAGTTTTCTTTGGTTTTGGGAATCTCTGGGCATTAGAGGTTCATTGTGGTGTGAGTTTTGTGGCTATCGGTAGTGTCTGGGCATCATTGTGGTGCTGCCAAGACATTCTTGGGTGGTGCTGCCAAGACTTTCTTGGGAGAATAGTTTCTGGGCATAATTGTGGTGCTGTAAAGACATTCTGGTGTGAGTTTGTGGTTGTTTGAGAGACCTGGAGGTTCTCGGCTTGATCTGGTGTGGCTGGTTGTGCTAGACAGATTGTATTGCACACACGGTTGCTTCTCTTTCTAGGGCAGGTAATTGTTTTGGGCTTGTTTTCTTAGTGTTGGGCTGTTTGGGTTTTGCTAGTTGGACTGGTTTTGACCTGCTTCTAGTGTATTAAGCAAGAGGGGTTATTTTAAGTCAATGGTTTTTGGGCTGTATTTGGCTTTGTGGGTTGGGCTGTTTTGTGCTTTGCGAGTGGGTGTTTTTCGTATTTTTTGTCTTGTCTTTTATTGTTGTGTTGCGGGCATCATGACTACCAACCCAGATTCTTGTGGTGTGCGCTTCACGGGTAAAAATTATGGTACTTGGGAATTTCAATTCTGCGTATTTGTTATGGGGAAGGAGTTATGGGGCCATATCGATGGTAGTAACCCGGCTCCAACTAAGCTTCCTAGTTTGGCTCAGTGGAAGGTCAAAGATGCTAGAGTAATGTCATGGATCTTAGGATTTGTTGATCCTCAGATTGTCCTATATCTGAGGCCATACAAGACTTCTAAAAGTATGTGGGAATTTTTGAAGAAAGTTTATAATTAGGACAACACAGCCCGATGTTTTCAGTTGGAGTATGAGATTGCCAATTACACTTAGGGCGATCTCTCCATTCAAGATTATTTTTCTAGGTTTCAAAACTTATGGGGTGAATTTGCTGACATGGTTTATGCTAAGGTGCTAGCTGCATCTCTCTCTACAGTTCAGGAAGTTCATGAACAGAGCAAGAGAGACCAATTTTTGATGAATTTACGGCCTGAATTCGAGGCAACTCACTTTAATTTGATGAATTGTGATCCTTCTCCTTCATTGAATGTGTGTTTTGGAGAATTAATTCGAGAGGAGCAGCATCTTGCAACACAAGTCATTTTTCAGTGAGATAAAAGGACATCTAATGCCGTTGCATATGTAGCTCATGGGAAAGGCAAGGGTAGGGATATGCGGAAGGTTCAATGCTTCAGTTGTTGGGAGTATGAGCACATTGCTGCTCAATGCTCAAAGAAATCTTGTAATTATTGCAAGAAGCCAGGCCATATTATCAAAGAATGTCCTATTTGTCCCCATAATCGTCAAGCTCATGCCTATCAGGCTGCGGTTGGTCCTTCTTCTTTTGCTGGTTCTTCTACAGCTAGTGATCAATTTGTCCTTACTCCAGAGATGGTTCAGCAGATGATTATGTCAGCCTTTTCTGCCTTAGGGCTCCAAGGTAATGGTAGTACTGCATCTCAATCTTGGCTTGTTGATTCTGCTGCATCCAATTATATGACTAGATTGTCCGACACTCTTTGCAATGTTCGCCCTTATCATGGTTCATCCCAGATTCAGATAGCTAATGGGAGTCATTTAGCTATTGATGAAGTCGGGGATATTTATTCTTCTTTCAGAGATGTTTATGTATCTCCTGAACTTTCTACTAGTCTTATCTCAGTTGGCTAGTTAGTTGATAATAACTGTGATGTTCATTTCTCTTGTGATGGTTGTCTTGTGCGAGATTAGGTGTCGGGGAAGATACTCGCAAAGGGGCCTAAAGTTGGTAGACTTTTTCCTTTGCACTTTTCCATTCCTAGTTTATCTTTGGCTTGTATGATAATTAATTCTCAGAGTGAAATATGGCACAAACGTTTGGGTCATCCGAACTCTGTTGTTTTGTCTTATATGTTAAGTTCGGGTTTATTAGGCAATAAAGAACATGTTTCTAAAGCTTTGTCATTTGATTGTTCGATATGCAAACTTGGAAAAAGTAAAACTCTTTCATTTCCTTCTCATGGTAATCGTGCTGCAAAATGCTTTGATATTGTGCATAGTGATGTTTGGGGTATTTCTCCTGTAATTTCTCATGCTCGATACAAATATTTTGTGACATTCATTGATGATTTTAGTCGATATACTTGGGTCTATTCTCTTCGGTCCAAATCTGAGGTCTTGTTTGTTTTTCAGATCTTTGTAGCATATATTGAGACCCAATTTTCTACAGGTATTAAGATTTCGCAGTCTGATTCTAGTGGGGAATACATGTCCCCAAGTTTCATGATTTCTTACACCACAAAGGCATTGTCTCAACGCTCCTATCCTAATACCCCACAGCAAAATGGGGTGGCTGAACTTAAGAACCGACATTTATTGGACGTTGTTCGCACCTTATTGCTTGAGTCCTTTGTCCCTTCTAAATTTTGGGTTGAGGCATTATCTACCACAGTTTACTTAATTAATAGACTGCCCTCTCAGGTCTTGAATTTTGATTCTCCTTATTTTTGTTTGCATCATCAGCATCCTACCTGTCTTAATTTGCATGCTTTTGGATGTGTATTTTTTGTTCATTTACCTTCTCATGAACGTCACAGACTTTCTGCTTAGTTCGTTAAATGTGTCTTTATGGGTTATAGTATTTCTCACAAAGGCTATGTTTGCTATGATCCTGATTCTAACAAATTTCGTACTTCTCGTAATGTTGTTTTCTTTGGAAATCAATATTACTTTTCTACCCATGTTGAGCCCTTGCCTGAGCTTAGTGTTCTTCTGTGTTATGATGAATTGCCTCCTCTTCCTGAACGGTTCAAACCTGGAATTTTGAATACTCAACGTCTACCGACTTTGCCCTCTCTCGAGCTGGACTCTTCTGCCGCATCTGATCCAACGCCGTCTGCGCCTCCTGAGCTTGACATGGCTCCTGCACCTGGTCCTCGACGCTCTGCATGAGTATGACACCCTCCAAATTGGTATGGCTTTAATGCTACTTTAACTTCTATTCCCATTCCCACATGTTTTTCTGAGGCTGTTAAACATGAATGTTGGCGGAAAGCGATGGGTGAGGAACTTAGGGCTCTCCAAGATAATCTTACATGGGACGTGGTTCCTAGCCCGTCTAATATTAAGGCCATCGATTGTAAATGGGTTTACTCGATCAAGCTCCGTTCTGATGGAACTTTGGACCGGTATAAGGCACGGTTGGTTGTCCTTGGGAACAAGCAAGAGTATGGGGTGGACTATGAAGAGACTTTTGCTTCGGTAGCTAAGATGACTACAGTGCGTACAGTTATTTCTATTGCTGCTTCACAAGGCTGGCCACTTCATCAAATGGACGTAAAAAACGCATTTGTTCAAGGTTACCTCAAAGAGGAAATTTATATGGCCCTCCCACCTAGTTTTTCTTCCTCCTCTTCTTCGGATGTATTAAGTTGAAGCGATCTTTCGATGGGCTGAAACAGGCTCCCCGAGCATGGTTTGACAAGTTTCGAACTACCCTTCTTCAGTTTTCCTTTCAGCAAAGCTAATATGACTCTTCTTTGTTCTTTTGCAAGACATCTGCTAGTATTGTTCTTCTTCTGGTTTATGTTGATGATATTGTTATCACTGGGACCGATTTTGCTTTGATTGATCTTCTCCAGCAGCATCTTCACGCCTCTTTTCATATGAAGGATCTTGGTCTTCTTACGTACTTCTTGGGATTGGAAGTTCACACTGCTCCTTCAGGCATCTTCCTAAATCAACATAAGTATACACAGGATTTAATTACTTTCACTGGTCTTCAGGATACTTCTTCTGTGGATACTCCTTTAGAAGTTAACACGAAGTATTGTCGTGAGGAGGGTGATCTCCTTTCTAATCCTACTGTGTATCGCCAGCTAGTGGGTAGCTTGAACTATTTGACTATTAGACTCCACGCCATTTACACTTTGCTGCCGTTCTTCATATCATTCGATATCTTTGGCCATCCCCTAGTCGAGGATTGTTCTTTCCTGCTGGCTCTCCTCTTCATCTCGTTGCTTATAGTGATGTTGATTGGGTCGGTTGTCCTGATACTTGCCGTTTTGTCACGGGCTGGTGCCTCTTCCTTGGAGATTCTTTGATTTCTTGGAAGAGTAAAAAGCAGACTCGTGTTTCGAAATCTTCAACTGAATCTGAATACCGTGCAATGTCTGTTGCTTGTTCTGAGATTAGTTGGCTTCGTGGGCTTCTTGCTGAGCTAGGTTTCTCTTAGCCTGATCCCACTCCTCTCCACGTTGATAACACTAGTGCTATTCAGATTGCTGCTAATCCCATTTATAATGAGTGCACGAAGCATATTGAGGTGGATTGTCACTCTATTTGGGAAGCACTGGACACTCGTGTCATTTCTCTTCCTCACATTTCCATTGACCTCCAGATTGCTGACATATTTACGAAAGCCAGCGCCATCATTTTCTCGTGGGCAAATTGATGCTTCTTGATCGACCCGCATCAATTTGAGGGGGGATGTCAGTCAGATTATATCAAGCCATAATGAGCCTATAATTAGCCTATCTATTTATGGCATGATTCTTGTATTATAGCTGTAACTGCCATGTAATTAGCTGCAGCCATGTAACTGCCATGTAATTAGCTCAAACGTTGCTATATAATGAGAAGAACCCTCGCAAAGAAGGGATTCAATACAATTGATAGAAGTGACTGTCAGTCCTTTCACAGTGCAAATGGGTCAAGGTGTTGCGGAGCCTGGTTTATGTGTCTCCAGGTATCAAGGTGGATGGCAGCAGAAACAGTTGAACATGCATTGAAGACTTGGAGGGGTGCTTAGTGCCAAAAAAAAAAAGAGGTAATTGCCTTTGGGATGCTATTCCTCTTGCAGTGTTCTGGCCCAAAACATTGCAAGAATTCTGGCTTATCTGGAGAGAAGAATCATGAGCTTTTGAAGGGGAGAAAATTCCTTGGGAGACTAAAAAATATTGTTTTCTTTCTTACAGTTTGTGCTAGTAATTTTTTTTTTTTAGTTTGGATCTTTTGTTTATTTTTTCAATTTGTTGAAGGCTTGAAGCTAGTTCTTTTGGCATCTGACTGGTTATTTTTTTCCTTAGCTGCATGACTTCCTCCTTGGATCCTAGCTTATCAATAGCCAATGCGATACTCTCACTTATAAAAAAAAAAACAATAACAATAAAAAAAAAAAAAATTAATAAACTGTCTAACACAAAAACAAAACAAAACTTTCAGTTTTTCTTTTCTGTCTTTTTTGAAGCATTATAATCCCATCTTTTGAAAATCTCTTTCAGTCTATAAATCTTGAAACCTTTCTTTTACGATTTAGACCCCTAAAACTACAGCCTTCCCTTTAATGTAGTCGCTATAGTCCTCCACATTATGAACTATAGTTCTATTCCACATCATTTTTAATTTATTTTCGATAACATATTTTTTTAGTTTTCTCAGAAGACTGGGCATGCAATAGGGGCTTTAATACTATTAACCTATCTTGTTTACAGTGAAATTGAGCACAGCGGGTGCAGACTCTTCCAGGGTATTCCATCTGGCAGAAATTCTGGATTCAAGGTCAGTATGGTATATACAAGTAAAAGAGATTGAACTTAATGACTTTTGTTGTTTTAAATTAAAATTTTCATGCAAACCCTTTTCTGCACTGTGAAGATCTCAATTTTAATGGGTTCACCATGCCCTGGCTGGATATTATCTGGAGATACCAAATCATATCAGCTGTATTTTTTTGATTATGTTCATCAAAGAAAAATTTATAAAAAACTGTTTGTTTTGGGGTTAAAGAGGCATCTCAGAGAGTCATGTACTCATGAATCTTATGTCAGAGATGCAGTAATATGTAAAGTCGATTAACATGTAAATCCTTTAGTGTTAACCTTGGATACAATGTGGTACAATGTGGAAAATAAATTCCCTTTTTTGGTCATGCTACTCATTTGTGTAGAATACTTATGTTTGTGAAGTTCAGGAGACAGCAGAGTATGTTTTGTCCTTTAGGGAATTGAGTGCCAACAACATTTGGCACTAAAGTCTGGCTCTCTGTTTCCTTGATCACGCAGCATACTCTCACCTTTTGTGATCTCTCTCTCTCTTTTATGCTTGTCCTGCTCTTTCCAGTATGTGTCACTGCTATGATATTTTTTTCTTCTTCAATTAGAGTGGGCTTACCTTTTTTTTCACTCCATTTACAAATTTCACATTACCACTGATTAGTGTTTTGTTTTGTTTTTGATATTTTTTCTTACCCTCTCCCAGGTTTTCACAAGTTGTGTGTTATTTTTTTTGGGTTAAAAAATTAAACTACAATGATCTGTGAAGGGGAAACATAGAAATTTTTTCATACATTGATGCTGGCCTATAGCTGAATAGTTCTTGCCTAGCTAGTTATCTGAATAGCAAACATATCAATATAGATAGATCCTCTCTTCAAGCTTTGTCCATCTTAGACAAGACTTTGATATGATCAAATGCCCTAAACAGTGAAAAAACAAGGTTCCTTAAAATAAAGAGTGAAACATGACCAGGAAAATAATTTAGCTGTTTTACATCTGAATGGCTGTAAATGAATTCAAGCCCATGTTCACATATGTCAAGGGATATCTAGAATTTGGCATTTAGGTTTCTCCTGCTAAAGAACTCTATTCTATTTCCAAATTTTTTTTAATAGTATAAACATCTCAGAATAATATGATGAATTGTTTTTCCTGTTATTTTTATGATACATCCATAGGGAAATTATGGAAATGAAATGAAAATATTTTATGAAAGCAGGCCTTGGTACAGCAGTGAGGTTGTGCCTCTGTGACCAGTTGGTCATGGGTTCAAGTCTAAGGAAACAGCTTCTCTGTATAAAAGCAGGGGTAAGGCTGTGTACACTGTGATGATCCTCCTTCTACCCTCACAAAGTGGGGAGCCTTGTGGCCTGGGATGCTTTTTTTTTTTTTAAAATGAAAATAATTTATGTGGAAAATTTATTTACAGTCTAAAATGGTTCACTGGGAAACCAACAGAGCCAAATTATAAATTGGAAATTTGAAGTTATGAAGGCTAACATCAAATGTAAAACTGGATGTTTGGCAAGATTCTTATAATGAAGTGAGAATCAACTTGCTAGCTATCTGTTTCTTTGCTGGAATCACTCTTACAAATTTTTCTTTGTACCTTGGTAATGTTATTAAATTTCTGAATTGTTGGTGGTAGATTCTTCGAACTTCCAAAATACCTTGTCTATTGCATGTTACTATTCTTTAGAACCATATAGTGAATGTGAGTATCATTTAAGCTCCTGTTTGTTATTGCAGGTGGTACGATATCATTCCCTTGTTGTAGATGCAGACTCACTTCCAAGGGAACTTCTGCCAATAGCTTGGACGTCATCGACTGACACACTTTCTTTTCTTGAAACTGAAAAATCTGATTTTATTACTGATGCTTACGAGGACTGGGTTAGCCAAGAAATTGCTATTGATTCTTTTTCAAAAAAAATAAAAAATAAAAGTTATAGGACATCCTTCCTTTCTGAGGGAAGGCAAAGCAGGAGAGTGCTCATGGGCATTATGCACTCTACTCGGCCTCACTGTGGCTTGCAGGTGTGTTGCATTATCCTTGTGTTTATAAGTATCTGCAATTTGCAATCTGCACTACAGTGTTATTTTGTTTTTGACATTCAGTTTCATCCTGAGAGTATTGCGACTTGTCATGGAAGGCAAATATTCAAGAATTTCAGAGAGATGACTGTAGATTATTGGCTCAGGTTGAACTCATCCTCCATCACTGAAAGAAAGGTTCACGATACTGGTAAACTGGAGCCTTTTTCATTTTTTTTGTTTTAAGAGTTATTAATACATCCTTCTTGATTAGTAACTTTCTTCTCTTTTCTTTTCTTTTTTTATATCTGCACTGCATGTGCGTAAAGCCTTTTTTATAGAAATACTTTACATGCTCATGCATGGCTATCTTCTAGTTCATTCTGTCTTGATCAACTCATAGGGTGGAAGTTAAAATGAGGAGTTTGTTGTATTAATATGTTATTATTAACATAACAACTGAGGGAGAATACTCCTTGGTTATCCCTTATTAGAAAAGATAAAACAATGAATTCAAACTTGCCACGGCTTTAGCTGAGATTGAGAAAAACCTCTCTGGTGAAGGCTTGCCGATGCCTGCCATCGAGACGTTTTAGTTTTAAGTTTCATCTGGTTTCTCATTGTGGAAAAGAAAAAAAAAAAGGAAAAATAAAAAAAAAAGGATATTTTTTTTGAGTTTCAGCCCTGTCTTTTTCCATCAAAATTGAGAGGAAAGTGTTTTATTTTGAGTGGGTTCCCTCTTTGTGTGTGCTCAGAATTCTGGAAGAATCTAGGATTAAGAATCCCGTTGCTTATTGCTGGAAATGAAGTGAAGTGGGTACAACAACAATCCTATGAATTCTGATCAGAAAACTCCGATTATCCTTGTGTAAAAATGACGAGAAACCCAGGAGGTTCTTTGATCATGCGTTTGGTGTTAAATAAATTTGTCCATGTGATTGTTGTTGAGAAACTCTTATACTATACTTCGGGGGAACTATTTTCACTGAGGAATCCAGAGGGGAATGAGGCTTCGAGCTGTTGGTTCTTCTGCAAATCGTTGATAGAGGATGAAGGTAAGATACAACAATACTTGCTGCAGACCATAATTTTTTCTTGCAAAAACTGTGGATCCAGAGATATAGAGAAGAGTAAGGGCAAATGCCTTGCATATAATGGAATCCCTGATTAGGGGTGGCAAAACAGGTTAACGGGTCAAGTTTGGACGGGTCATAAACGGATAGGGGTTAAACGGGTTTGGGTTTGGGTTAACCCGTTTAATAATGGGTGACTAACGTATAAACCCAAACCCGCTCGTTTCATAAACGGGTCGTAACCGTTTAAAAAATAATTTATATATTTTATTTTTTTCTTAATTTTTTTAAAGAAAAGCGCCCCATGTTTTATTTATTAAATCTTAAAACATAAAATGTAAAAAAAAACATGTTTGAGAGTGGGAGTCGAGAGGGAGACTGAGAGGCAAAAGGAGAGGGAGATTGAGGGTGAGAGAGAGACTGAGAGATGGAGTGGAGAGCTGGTATTCTTCAAGAACAACTACATGAAGTACGACCCAGATGCCCTGCATTTGCGGGACCGTGGCCGGCCACCAAAGCCGAGGATCCTGCTGCTGCCGGGCATGGTTCTTTCCTCCAGAAAGCCGTGGGGCCGCCCGCCAAAGGACCCATCGGTGTCCAGGCCGTCGGAGAGTGAGAAGCCCCGTGGATTTGAGACAGAGAGTGAAACGAGGGCAGCGGCGGTGAGAAACGGAGAGGAGGGCATCTGGGACCTGAAGGTCAAAACAACCATCATTGGAGCGTTGTGAGGGAGATGGCGAGCTTCAGCTTTCAGAAGAATCAGAACTTGGAAGTTGGATTGTTGTTGGAAGATGGCACTGGCGTGCTGGGCAGACAGGCAAGGGCGCAGCCGCGCAAGGCAGTGGAGTGCAGGAATGGAATAGTGGATAGAAATTAGGGTTTTAGGTGTAATGTGTTTATATAGTAGGCAAATAAATGGGTCACCCGCTGGGTGGTCCGATCCAAACATGGGTTGACCCGTTTATAAATGGGTTAGCTTGTATAAAACTCAAACCCGGTTTAAATGGGCATGTCACGGGTCACCTGTTGGGTTTCGACCCGTTTTGCCACCCCTATCCCTGATGAATGAAGCTGTGTAGAGAGGCTAAAATATGGAGGATCTTGTGATTAGAGATGGGACAATTCTGGCGATATCAGCTGTGAAAACTCAGCAAGGCAAGTCATCAAAATTGGAACGCGTGAAGTTGGGTGGGAGTGATTCTCGGGCAATATCAAGACCCAAATCTGATTTAAATTTTAAAAATTATTTCCCTAAAGGAAATGGACTGAGTCATGGGCTGAGGGTCATAAATATTGACAGTAACCTATATATTACAAGGTTTGGGCCAGGAGGTCTAAACTTGAAGCTTGTCTATCCAGCAGGCCAAAGGATGGGTAACGGGCCGGCTTAGTTTGGGTGGAAAAGGAAAAGCCCATAACAATTAAAAAGTCAGTTTTGTTTGATGGGCCTCTCTTGATGGATGGGGGCCTGAAAGAACCTACAGCAGTTGTCTGAGGTACAGACAAAATTAAACAGGGAAGCATTGTTCCTTCATTGATTCATTAGGCCAGTTGTGAGGATATTAGGACTACAGCAGATTTGTCAGAGATTTCAGCATGCGAAGCTTCTTAAAGTGTCATAATGTGCGGACCACGGGATGGGGGCCCAACTGCCTCAACTCGGGGATGGCAAGTGCTTATATTTATGTTTTTGTTTAGTTCAATGGAGTCGCCACTAACCTATCATTTTCCTAGGTGCGATTAGGTCATCTAATTATTACCAATTTATTAGTCTCTAGGCTAAACTTATGGGCCAAAGAATTGATAGCCATGGTCTGTGTTACCAAAGTCAGGTTCAGGAGTTCAATTATGCGAGGGGAAGGTACTAGCAACCCCTACACACCTATCCAACAAACGGTTTCTAATTAACCTATGGTTATTCCAGTTTGAATCCAAGGACCTTCAATATCCTATTGTGTGATTTACTAGCCTTTCAATATTTTCCTTTGCACCCATTTGAAAATCTGTTTAGCAGTCCAAAGTTTAGCGCAAAAAATAGACAAAAGTAGACTGAAAATGCTCCCTTGGTTTCTAGAAAAATTTCAAGAATTCTTAGAATTTTTTTGAGATTTTCCAGGTGATTTTTGAAATCAAGGGGCATTTGTCATTTTTGAAAATTTAAGGGCATTGTTGGAAAATTTTAATTTCTTGGTATTTTTTTTTTAGAAGAAGAAGAAGAATAAGAAATAAAAATGAATAAAACAGCCGCTTTGAACTTTATACTCAATTGCTGACTTAGAAAAAAGGCTTAACCATTAAACATGCCGAGTCAAAAGTTAATAATAAAACTTTATTAAAGATAAATAAATAAATAAATAAAAATCCATACACACACATATGTACATGCTCAAGATATATGTATATGATTAATCAAATCTACAGTGGTGTTGAACACTTGTACCTATACACATATATATAGATATGGTACATATATATTCAAACTCATGCACCACTCATATATATGAAATATAGAAATATTGTACATATATATGTTTGATGTATATATATACACAAACTCACACACCCCACATATATGTAGATATATAAATATCATATATAAGCATATAGATGTGTATGTACATATATATGTATATATGTATATATGCAAACTTACGCAGGCCTCGTATACACACACACACACATAGAAAGTTAGAAACATTATATAGATGTATAAAATCGTGCTCACAAGTATAACTAGATATACGTTATGGATATAGATGTATAAATACCCATTAACACACATGCACACACGCGCGCGCGCGCGCGCGCGCACACACACACACACACACACACATATATATATATATGTATATATGCCATTTTTACTTTCTTTTTCCCTTTTATTTTGAATAAACTAGTCAATAAAAAACAATAGAAGGGGAAAGGAAGCAAAGAAATAAATTAAACAAAAAAGCTTCTTCACCTTACACATGAATTCTATGTGAGTGCACTTATACACACACACACACAGATTTATATATATATGTATACAAATATAACTAGATATACGTATGTGGATATAGATGTATAAATACCCATTAACACACATGTACATATGTATGTGTGTGTGTGTGTGCGCCATATTTACTTTCTTTTTCCCTTTTATTTTGAATAAACTAGTCAATAAAAAACAATAAAAGGGAAAAGCAAGCAAAGAAATAAATAAAGTATTTATAAAACAAGCAATAAAACCAAAATAAATGATTTGTCTTTTCAAAAAAAGGAGAAAGAAAAGAAAAGGGATGGGAAGCTTTGGGAAGTGTAAAGTGTTCTGTCAGTTCCAGCTCCTTTCCTTCAACTTCCTTTTATTGTTCTCAAAAGGAAAAGGAGTTCAAAGCCCTCTCCCCTTTTCTTTTTCATGCATAGAGAGAGAGAGAGAGAGCGCCACCTCCCGGAAGAGGTCTTTTGGCAGTGAGTCGTGTGACTCTGGCAAGGTGCACAGGGGTGGTGGAGCGGCGGGGATGGAGAGGCTATGGTAGTGAGGTGCTGCTCTCTTCTTTATTTTCTTCTAATTTTCTCTTTTGATTTCTTCTAATTTCTTCTTTTTGATTTTTTTTTAGGAGGTGATCTCTCCCTCACCCATTTTCAAATTGAAATTCTCTCCCCAAATTTGGTTTTCTTCCTCTTGCCCCCCCTGATGTTTGCCCTGGGTCTATTTATAAACCTCTTTCGACAAAGTGATTGGAGGGATTGGCAGTGACTGTTCTTGCTGCGGAAGCATCGGGGCGATGGGTCGAGAGGGGCGATTTTGTGTGAGCATGTGGATGAAGAGCAGTACTGCTGCTCTATTGTTATTTTTTTTTTCCTTTTTTTTTTTTAAATAAAAAGAAAAAAAAAATTATTTCCATTATTTCATTTTTTGTTATGTGCATGGATTAATTGGGTCTTGATTTTTGATTTGGGTATGGACTTGGATGCAATTTCCAGTGTAGGTTTATATATGAATTTTAGATCTGAGTGTGAATTTGATTTGGGTCTTAGTTTGAGTTTGATAAATTTGAATTTGGGTCTTGGTTCAATGCTCATTTGGAATTAAATTGAAAATTTTACGGGGGCTAATTTAAATTGTACATGTTAGAATAATCTTTGTCTGTAAATTCAGTAGTTGATTAAATTTTCGATTCCAAATTTAAAGAAATAAATTTTAAATTTTCTAAAATCAGATGACTTGAAATCAATGGAATTCATATTAAACTTAACCATTGGGAAGTTAGGACCCAAAAATTTGAATTTTAAGTGGGTTGGATTTGGTTCGGAATAACATATTTTTATCTGTTTTTCCGGTCTAGGTGGGAATGAGCTTTCTTTGCCTTAGTGGGTTCTATACTCTTATCCACACGCGTCTATCCTCCATTCCTTTGTATTATCTTTCTCTTTTTAGAATTCCTGTGAGAGTGGCATAGGGGCTTGAAAAATTAATACGGAACTTCTTGTGGTTGGGGGTGGGGGGAGGGAGAGAGTAATAATGATCTCCTTGTAGGTTGGGAGATTGTGTGTAGGTCTAAAAGGGAGGGAGGTTTGGGTCTTGGTAGTTTGGTGTCCAAGAACATTTCTTTGGTGGGGATATCGTATGGTTATGACACTTTCCTTTAGAGCCTAACTCTTTTTGGCATAAGTGATTCACAGTAAATTTGGCCTACTACAAAATGGGTGGAAATTCATGTTTCAGATTTATGATTATTTCTTTCCAAAAGTCCGCTATATGGTGGGTAATGGGGAGCAAGTTTGTTTTTTGGAGGATATTTGGTTTGGGGAGATGCCTTTGGCTATTGTCTTCACTCATTTTTTATGGAGTCTCTATTCTTCATGATACCCCTATTTCTGATTATTTTATTTTATTTTATTTTACAAGGGGATAGTCTCTTTTGGAATTTTCATTTTGGGAGAAATTCGAATGACATGGAGATTAATGAGTTGGTTCTTTTAACCATTTTGCTTGATTCTTTTCACATTCATTTGGGAGTGAGAAAAGGGTTTGGAGTTTAGATCCTTCTGGGGAGTTCTATTGTAAATATTTTTTTCTCGTTCTTGACTAGTGTCCCTAATACGAATCCTTTTGGTTTGTATTCTTCAATCTGGAAAGCTAAAGCTCCCTAAAAAATAAAAGCTTTTATTTGGATTGTGGTTCTTGAAAGAATTAATACTAATGATTTGCTTCAGAAGAGAAGCCCTAATAAGGCCCTGTCACCAGATATTTCTGTCCATTGTTTGAGGAGTGGTGAGACTTGTCGTCACATCTGTTTCTTCGTTGCCCTTTTACTTGGGCAGCCTGGAATAAACTTTTTGGTATTTTTGGTGAGGATTGGGTTGTCCCTCCACTTTAAAGGCTTTTTTGCACAATCACATTTTGGGGTTTGGGTAAAGAGAAGGATAGAAAAGCCTTGTGGAGATGCACTGTTATGGCTATTATTTGGTGTCTGGTTGGAGAGGAGCACTAGAATTTTCAAAGGGGTGGCTACTGCTAATAATTTTCTGTGGAATTAGAGTGGTGTATCTTGGGTTGCTGCGGGTGTTGGCTAACAGCTTTTTTCGTTGTGTTTATTAGGAAGATCTGCAGCGGGACTGGTTGGCTCCGCTTCATTGAGTTGGCTTTCAGAGTATGATGAATTTTTGTTGTAATTTCTTGTTATTGATGTAAAGGGAGGATTTTCTATTCTCGTTCTATTTTTCAATTTTCATTTCTCTTAGTTTTTTCTGATGAACATTCTTCTCTCCTTCAATAAATTGTTAATTTATTAAAAAAAAAAAAAAACAGCTGGGGGAGATCATTAATATGCTGATTATTGATGGTTTGAAGTACCTGAAAAGGGCAGTGGCAATCTCCATTCTTGGGTTCGCTCATACTTTTAACAGAAAATGCTAAAGCCTTAGTGAACTGTGGATTGGTATGAATGGTCAAAACATATGATATATTTTCATTTGGAACACTAAATCTAGCTATATGAAGTTTTAATTCAATATTTTTCTGTACAGGATAAATTTTTATTAGTAAAAATAGAGCATTAATGCTTGATAATTATCTTTACAGTCATTATTGCTCTAGTTCACCTTAAAAAAAAAAAACAAAAGGAACACTTAAACATCTCTTAGTATATAACTGCCATCACTTATTGGCCTATATGTATATATATTAGCATATCCCTAATACTGCATTATAACGCATGTGTCGTACTCTGATTCCTTTCCTGCTCTACAAACTGGAATGTTCCATGTTTTAGGTTACTTTTGGTTGGCTACATCCCCAATATTGATCTTATTAATTAGTGAGATGGTTCAAACTCCTGCATCTGTGTTTAATTCCCCACCTACACTATATGGCATAGCTGTTTGCTGCCAGTCATGTCTTTTTCCTTTCATATTTTATCATGCAAGAGCCAATTATTTTTTTCTGAGCACTAAACTTTATTTAGCATGCATGCAGATGGCCCGTGCTCATCGATTATTCAGAGAAGTTGCTGAAACTAATCGATCAATGAAAGGCTTAAATGGGAGGAGTAATTTCAACCCTTGCAATGTCACAAATCTTTCCTGTCCAAGCATTGGTACTAAATTTCTGAAGTTGAACTGGAGGAAATTTGATGGCTTGGCTGCTCAAGTTGGTGGGGCAAGATATATATTCTGTGCTCTCTTTGGAGATGATACGGCTCAAAACACCTTTTGGTTAGACAGTTCCTCTACTGAAAAGGTTTGTTTATAAATATATCTAGATTGCCCCAACTATAGTCTTTAAAGCAGCAATGCACACTAATGCATAAATGGTACTTGGGGCCTAGGTGGTAGGCACAAGGTGTATGCGTGACCTAGACAAAGATGAAAAATGCACATTGAGAAAAAAAAAAAAAAAAAAACATGTGATAAATATTTATTACGTAGACAATTATTTTGTTAATAACAATCAGTTAAGGCAATGTGTCACG
The DNA here is from genome assembly GCF_029873635.1 of Malania oleifera. Taxonomy (NCBI): domain Eukaryota; kingdom Viridiplantae; phylum Streptophyta; class Magnoliopsida; order Santalales; family Ximeniaceae; genus Malania; species Malania oleifera. Next base: position 14,313,955 of record NC_080426.1, read on the forward strand.
GACCCCCAATTTAAACTCAATTAACGGGCCGCGCGGCACTCGTTGAGGCTCTCCCTCGGCAGAGTCGGCCAATAACTACATGTTCAATCTAGTTGTCATGAACACTCGGAAGGTTTTCGGAAGTCATTCATAGTCATGAAATATCAGTTCCAACAATAATAAATTCATGATGACAAATGACCTTCATACTTAATGTATGTGGAACTAGTTGTTTATATTCAATCAACAAGACAACCACCCAAGCCATCATTCGAGTAATTCAACATCCAGTATAAAAATCCCTGGTGAGGACAAGTGAAGACATCTCTCCTCCCCATTTAACCGAGGTCACACTATCAAGCCCTAACATTCTCCCCCACTCTATCGACGACTTCGTCAATGTATTTGTAAGAAGACTTCCCACTCTTTGCTATTGATGACCTTCATCATTAACTACATGTCTACCAAGTTATACTCTACATATTTAGTCTCTACTCTATACGACTCATCCATGGTATGAGAGAAATACAACCACTAACTTGTAAAGAACTAAAAAAGGATACGACTCATCCACTGTGTGAGGTAACTATGACAACTGACTAGTAAAGGACTAAAAAAGGTATCCGACTCATCCACTATGTGAGGTAACTACGACAACTGGTTGGTAAAGGACTGAAAAGGATATGACTCATCGATTGTGTGAGATAACTATGGCAACTGACAGTTGAGGATCTGAAAAAAAGGAGACGACTCATCGACTATGTGAGGTAACTACGACAATTGACCGGTAAAGAATCGAAAAGGCATACGACTCATCAATTCCAGTTGGTTGTCTTTTGGGTATCGAAATCTACCGAATCTTGCATCATACCATCGTTCAAGTCACCAAAGGCTTCCAAGTCTCTATATTAACTTGGTTAGAGAGTGCAATGTTCACCCTGCCTACCCTTTTCACGCTTTGGTGTGTCACCCTGCCTGCTTTCCTAGGTACTTGGCGTGAACTATTATCCTTTCCCTGCCATACGAACTGAAGCATGCATCGTTCACCTTGCCAATCCTTTAGCGCATGGAGTGACACCCTACCTACTTTCCTGGGCACTTGGTGTGAACCATTACCCTTTCTCTGCCATGTTGACTTATCAGAGCATGTAGCGTTCATCCGGCCAACCCCTTTAGCACTTGGCATGACACCTTGCCTACTTTCCTGGGTACTTGGCGGGAACTGTTACCATCTCTTTGTAGTCCTACTGAAAGTCCTCTGCTCACTTACCCATCAAATTGTCATGGATTCTTTTTACATCCTCTATATGTGTAACATAAGTAATGATCTCAATTCACTCCCATAGGGAGGCCTCAAGCTCTATTGGCTCAACCTCGTGGGATTATGAATTTCATCCGACCTCGATGTCTTTCAGCCTATTCAAGGCTTTTGACAGACCTCAAGCTCTATTGGTCTGTTTCTTGTAGGGAGGCCTCAAGCTCTATTGGAACTACCCCTTGGGATTCTGGATGGCATCACACCGGCGATGTGATTCAGCCTACTCAAGGCTTCCAATAACTCAATATTCTCTGGTAGACCTCAAGCTCTATTGATCCGCTTCCTATAGGGAGGCCTCAAGCTCTATTGGCGCTACCCCTTGGGATGGTGGATGGCATCACACCCTCAATGTGTTTTAGCTTACTCAAAGCGACGGCTCAATACTTTCTAACAAACCTCAATCTCTATTGGTCTGCTTCCCGTAGGGAGGCCTCAAGCTCTATTGGCACTACCCCTTAGGACTATGTATGAAATCACGCCCTCTATGAGTTTCCGACTACTCAATCCTCCTTTCGAATGCCACAAGCTCTGTTTGTCTTTCTCCTTCATGATATGGGAGATGGCATCACGCCCTCAATGTATTTCAACCTATTCTCAAGGTTTTCAACTACTCCATACCAAGGATTCTTATACATGGAGCAACTTACTCAAGTTCCACAATTCTGTTTTCAAAATCAATTTTCTCTTTGGTGGCCTCAACTCAATTGGCACGCCTTTCTCTCGAGTCATCCCTTGCCTCACATGTTTCAACATTGTTCTGTTTTACAAAATTTTAAAGTCTCCCTTTACAACTAATAGTGTTCACGCCCACTGGGCTCACGCACACCGTGCTTTGATACCAGTGTCACGGACCCCCAATTTAAACTCAATTAATGGGCCGCGCGGCACTCATCAAGGCTCTCTCTCGATAGAGTCAGCCAATAACTACATGTTCAATCCGGCTGTCATGAACACTCGAGAGGTTTTCGGAAGCTATTCATAGTCATGAAATATCAGTTCCAACAATAATGAATTCATGAAGACAAGCGACCTTCATACTCAATGTACGTTGAACTAGTTGTTATATTCAATCAACAAGACAACCACACAAGCCATCATCCGAGTAATTCAACATCCAGTATAAAAATCCCTGGCGAGGACAAATGAAGACATCTCTCCTCCCCATTTAACCGAGGTCACGCTGTCAAGCCCTAACACAATGCATAATGATTAAAGTTTATTTATTTAGACTTCAATTATGTTATCCTGGCTTGAAACAAAAATCCTTTACTTGATTTGGCTTAATTTCATGGATTTCTTTAAGCATTTAGAAAAATTTTGTATAAAAAAGGCACAAGTTAGAGGGTTGACTAACTTCCAAATTTGTCTAAGAACCTCGGATAATGGACCAAATTTGACCAATATTGCACGAAGCATTTTTAAGAATAATTTTTGCTGGCATTTTTCTTTTTAGTCGTTTTTATGCTAGATTCAATTTTTCTTAAACCTTATTTTTTAGGTGATGTCTTTGAACTTGAAACTAGGAGAGCCAAACCGTAGTGAAAATTTTCGGTTTTGTTCTTGAAGGGGAGAGTTGATTCTTTATTCTGTGGGACTTTGATTTTTAAGTATTTTTTATTGAGCTCAAATGGGTGGGTGTTTCCTTTTTTAAATGTAAATTCTTAATTTAATGGAAAGGGAAGAGTAAAAAATTACAATCTTTTTGAAGTCTTGAATGATTTTCCACATAAATAAGGGGCTGATTGTTCTAGAAGGAGAACATATGCTGTTGATTCTGCTGAATGAGGGCAATATGCAATAAGCACGCATCCCCCCCTCCCCGGTGGCAGCATCTGGACCTAAGCCCCACACCTAGCTGCCTAGGCATATGCCCAGTGCAGGGAACCTCATTTTTGAGTTTTCAGGGAACCTCATTTTTGAGTTTTCTCTGCACTTGCTGTATAATGCGCCTTTTTCTTGATGGGAGCTTTTAATAACCATAATATCTTGCTTTAATAACTTTATATTTCTGCATTTTTTATAAAAAAAATTCATTTTAAATTTTGTTCCTTTTTTTAGGGAAGCCCCCATGCATCAAGGAGGGGGACTAGAATTCTAGAACCCAGTCAACCCACAACCTCCCCAGTGGAGGCCACATGATGCACCATTGTATTTTTTGCATCTTTAATTTTATACTCTGTTTTTGTGTTGCATTTTAGTTTTTTAATGCGTAAAGCCTTTACTAAAGCATAGACTACCCAAGTTTCCTTCTTTTGATTCTGATTTAAGTTTAACTCGCTCTTACATGCTATGTTCTGAACTTTGACCAAAATTTTTTTTGCTTGGAAAAACTTATCGTTGAGGAAACTTCAATTGAACATAAAAGTGGGCAAGTCTGTGGAAGATTTCCGAAAGAACTAGGTTTATATTTTGTTTATAATAGCTTAGGAAATGTCAATGGGGGCATGATTTTAGATAATGAGGGGGCATTTGGTAAAATTAAGTGTCTAGTGCTGAACATCGAATTCAAATATAATTTTGTGAACTAGTTCTGAATTGAACTTGAACCGGTTACTGAATTTAAAATCTGAATTATTTTAATAATTTGATATTTAATATCTAAATATGTGTTGATTTCAATTTTAACCTTCTCAATGCTGAAGAGTGTAAATATTTGATAAATTAATGAGCAATCACATAAGTTAAAATTTTTAATTTAACATAAATAATATTTATTGTCATATATTTTATTAATAATTATAAATAAAAATAATATAATTTATTATTGTACAGAAGTAAAATTTATTATTGTTCAAAAATAAAATTTATTATTGTAATTTTATTCACTTGGGTATTAAGTTTTTTATCATTTTCATTTTTTTAAGAGACACAATTGGAAAAGTGACCTCTGAATCTAAATTAGACATGTTTCCATGTCTGATTCTGTCAGAGGAATTTTAAAAAAATTCAGAACTGCTACCAAACACTTTGATGTCTAACCGGTTCACTTATTTAGTGAACTAATTCTAACGTAACCTCTATTCAAAGGTCATTCAGATCAAACAAACGCCGCCTAAGAACTTGGTTATTACAGAAAGTATTATAAATTTATTTATGAAAATGAGTATTGACGTGTAGGTTAAAATGACACAAACTCTAGATTGAAAATTGAAATTCTTAAGTGATTGGTTTTTATGTGCATTGAAATGTATTTGTCACTTTTGTGTCATTTTGAGATATATATGCATGTAAGATCATGGTAGGTAAAAGAAATATGGATTCTCAAAACTATAGACCACTTTCTTCATTGAAAAGCTGTCCACGTAAGTTATAATTTAATTAGAACATTTTCGTAAATCCCTCATTGTAACAATTAAGCTTTTCTTTCCACAAAGAAAGTCATGTGTAGAATTTTAGCTACTATTATATAATTGATATGATTAATATATTCAATAATATAAGCTCGTGTGTATACAAATGATGACTATAGAAAACCAAAAGTTTTTAAAACAATGCAAGAAAGTAGCTTGGTGTTCACACTCCTTCATTTTCTTATGTTTGATAGCTGTATTTTTTCTCTTCTCTTTCTTAATAAATTTCTTTTGTTATAAAAAAAATTCTGTGTTTGAAAGATTGTTTAATCCTTTCTGCCATCGTGCTTTCTTTCTACTGAAATCTGATTTTCTCTTTTTAAAAAATAAAAAAAAATTATCAGGGAGGCAAGTATTCTGGGAAGCCCTGTAATGTTTGGTTGCAGGAACATGGCCTATGTGACTGTCAATATGAATTTTGGATTGGTTATAATGTGTTTCCCCTTTTATATTTTTCACTTTCATTGTTGTCCTTTCTTTGTTTTTGGAAACCCTGAACAGAAATTGTTACATAGATACCTATATCTAATCGGATATCTTATCTATGTATCTATAGAGGGATAAGAGATTCTCAGGAAATTATTGTGCTTCTTATAATGTGCTTCCACTTTTATATTTTTCACTTTCTCTGTTGTCATTTATTTATTTTTTGGTAAAGTTTGCTATTGCATCTTGATGGTGAAAATCCAAAAATTGTTTGCCACCTGTGTTCAGGGAAGGGCGCGCTTTTCATTTATGGGTGGTAAAGGTGGATCACTTTGGAAGCAAGTTACATTCAGATTGTCAGATCAAAGGTTTGAATAAACATTAATTTAGTTATTTCCTTTGAGGGTTTGGTTGGATAACCAGGTGCAAGTAGTTTGCAGTTACCAAACTTGTATGAGTATGATATTTCTCATGAGAATAACATCTGATTTTGTCCTTTTTCAGTGACACAAATTGTAAAAGTGGAGGTTATCTTTTGATCAAAGATGCACAAGGCTCCATCAAAAACACATTTTTGCATGATGGTTTCTTTGATTTTCTGAACAAGGTATTTAACTGGTGATGTTCTGACAATTGGGTGCTTTTTAATACTTGAGTATGAGTATGAGCACCTCACAAGGTTATCTTTCTGTCCTGTTACCTATTGTTACTGGGTTTAATTCATTATAGAGGTATTCATTTGCAACATTTAGGTTATGTTTGGTTTACGAAATGTCTATTCCTAAGAAAAGAATGGTCATGGTATAGGAATTTGATAACTTACAAAAAGTGTTGTCATACAAAAATAAATGACATTGCAGATGTTTTAATTAATCCATAGCATGAAATAGAAAGGAATTACAATTCCCATATTTAACTAGAAGAATGTTATCTTATTCCTTGTTTGATGGAATAACACAAACTTTTTTATTGTCATATGCTAAATGATGACAACACCTTCTTTTAAGCTATCAAATCCCTGTGCTATGACCATTCTATTCCTAAGAATAGACATTTTGAGAACCAAATATAACTTTAAGCAGTCTTTAAAATGCTCAATTGAGGCGCACCTCAAGTCAAGGCATGCCTAAAATGCCTTGAGGCTCAATCTTAAATACCAAATTTCAAAATAGCTAACTCATTACATGGTGAGGCTTATGCATTTTTACGAAAGACACGCCTTTTTGTGCCTTTTTAGTTGAGGCTATTGCATTTTGGGTGTGTGATTCTCAAGTTAGAATTGGTTAGAAAATTTTAACTACATGTTTGTATAAAATGAATGTCATAATATGAGTTGATTTATGGAATTCTTGAACCTCAATCTTTTCAAAATAATTGAGAGTTGTATCTTAGATCATGAAAATAGTTTGAACTTTGTAATAGTATAGCTATCTCTTGTCATGTATCAAGTTAGAAATTTTTGAATGGCCAACAAGTAGTTTGCGAAGTATATCTATTTTTTTTTTACATTATATTTGTGATTTTTTAAATTTTATCTTTATTTAAAAAATATATAATTTAATTAACATTTATTTTAAAAAACAAATTCTCAAAAGGCTTATGGCGTCTTGAGGGTTAAATCCTTAAGTCATTACTCACTTTGGTCCATTTCAACATTTTTACCATCTGTCAAGGAGAATCTTTAGCTATCTTCTTGTGATAACCACATAAAAATGCAACATGCAATGCTTCTTATATGTCTCAACCTTTATCAGTGTACAAAAATGAAAAATTCACTTTTATATCCTCTTTGGATATGAATACCAAACATTAAGTTAAAATTAACCATAAATTATGACTAGAAACTGTATAAGATGCTAATAAAATTCTAATTAAACTCCAGAGATGAAAGTGGACAGATGATGAGGTTTTGATCTTCTTTCATGAGGAGTTTTAGCGGTGCATCTTGAGTATATCATACCACTGGGTTAACTTGATTGATGATTATGGGCCAGGCATAAGTTATGTCATAATCCAAACAAAAAAATAGTTGTTTCCTGTAATAATTGTCTCCTGTTTTAGGACACATGGTGCACGTTAATATTTGTATCTTCAGTCTTCATGGAATACAATCTTTCTGGTGTGAATATGATGATACTTTGTCGTGTCTAAAAACTTGGATACCATCTTTTTAGCTTTTGTTTCTTTGTAATATAGTGTATATTTGCTGTCTTTTCTTTTGGCTTTTCCTATATACAATCTGATCTCGTCATAAGATCTTAGATCCTTATGATTCGTACATATCACAAAATTGTGTAGACTCTAAATATGTTTAGATGATCCAGTTTTAATAAATATTTCGTGTCTGATCTGTTTATTAGGAACTCCAATCTTTTTGTTATGAAGAAAAAGAATATGAAGGACTGCCATTTGACTTTTTTGGCGGGTATATTGGCTACATTGGGTATGTGGTATTATAATATTCAATTATAGAATAATTTTTTTACATCTTGATACAAATTTAGCTAAATTTCAATTGATTTTCCTATGCTTTGAGTGCCTTTTTATTTATTGTTAACTTCTCCCATGAAACTTGATCATTACAATTTGATGTTTTAAAAGGCAAGGAATTTTATTGTCTCTCCTTTATTTTCCCACTGTTTTCTCCTATTTTCCTGCATCCTCCTTTTGCGCCAATTGGTCCAGCATCATAGAGGCTCAACTCAGTTATCCACAAAAGAATTTCTGACCATATTCCTCTCAGAAAATGGACAGATTGTTGTAGGAAACTTGTAACATAGAATAATCTAATAGCTTCTGATGTTTCAACATGTCCATTATGCTGTGTTAGTTCTACTAATTGGGGTACAGGGAGGGGTGAGTTGGTGCCTGCCATCCTGACCTTCAGGCAATTTTACACAAAGTGACTGCTTGTAAAGCTGCGCATTTGCACTCACTAGCCTGAAACTTCTTCCACTGCAGATTGAGTGTTGCGATCAGATTTGTGTAAATTTGATTGGTGCTGCATATTTGCACTCAGTTGCCTGAAGTTCTTCCATTACTGATTAAGTGTTGCAAGCAGGTTGTGTAAATTTGCTTGAATCTCAGGACAGTCATCTGACTTACCACTCCCATGGTGACCTAGAATTTAAGTATAATAATCCATTATCTGCTTCATTACTTCAATGATGATAATTCTCTTAATCAAGTGTTCTGAATTTGTTTTGATATATGATACAACAAGGTAGATCTCAAACAGCATAGAAAGAATGTGAGAGAAGTAAGAAATAAAATTGCCGATCTTTCTTCAGATTCTACGGTTGAAACATGCCATTCATAATGGAATCTTACTTCAAATATGACCTTGTAGCCATGGTCTTAAATTTCCACAAAATTATTGAAGTTTTTGTTGAAATTTCTGCTTTCCACCACCCTTGAAATTGAAATTTCAGTCAATTTCCGTCTTGCAAAATTTTTGTGACATTTCTAGGAATCGTTCGAAATTTAATGGAATCTTGAAAATTCAGCTAAATTTTAACTATAAAATAAAATTTTCTTGAACTTAAAGTTTGAGGTTTGACCCAAATTGTAATTTCTCTCTTAATTAATTTAATTTAATTTTTTTATTGAAACAATGATTCTTGCAAAAAGGATATGAATGATAGCTTTCATACTTTTGAGATTGTATGGAAAATAAAAGTTATATACTAGCTACAACAGTTTATTTGTTCAATTATATTTATACTATTGGTATTTATGTAATAATATTTAACTAATTTATGGATTTCACTTACTTTAATTGAATATGTTTAATAAGTTATTATATTACACTCACTACACTTTATACCCCACATGCATGTCTTAACAATATTTTGCTTCTAACTCTTGCCTTATCATGTTTATTGATAATTTCTATTGTTTGGTAAAAAAAATTTCATGATTTACTAGTAATTTGCATAATTTTGAATAGAAAAATCAAAATTGACTTCGATATCAAAATTTATGTATTTTTGTAGCCTCAAAATTTTAGTCAAAATTGAAATTTAAGACCTTGGTTACGGCACAAGGTTTAAAATGTGAATTTCTGTTGTGTTATATGTACTCTATAGTTATGCATGTGGGCAAGCGCATATTTATTGCTTCCACTTTCGTTCCATTTCTTTTAGGGATCCAACTGATATTCATTTGCCTGACTTCAGGTATAACCTTAAAGTAGAGTGTGGTGTGGCATCTAATTGTCACAAATCAAGGGATCCGGATGCTTGCTTTTTCTTTGTGGATAATTTTGTAGTGATTGATCATCATAACAATGATGTTTATGTCATGTCCTTGCATGATGGAACAAGAAGTAGCACACCGTGGTTGGATGATATAGAGCACAAGCTTCTGAGCTTAAAAGCTCCTGTTAGAGGAAAGATCAGGTTGCAGACTTCACAGTGTGCGGCATCCAATCCATGCGAAGCAGGTTTTCTTAGTGATCAATCTAGAGATCAATACATAAAAAATGTTGAGAGGTGTCTGACATTTATTAATGATGGAGAAAGCTATGAGCTGTGTCTTACAACTCAGATGAGAAGGAGAATAGAGGAAGTAGATTCTTTGGGACTTTATCTTAACCTCAGGGAAAAAAATCCTGCGCCATATGCTGCCTGGCTTAATTTTAAGGAGGAGGATCTAAGCATCTGTTGTTCTTCTCCTGAGAGATTTCTTCGGTTAGATAGAAATGGAATTTTGGAAGCAAAGCCAATAAAAGGCACTATAGCTCGTGGTTCAACTCAACAGGAAGATGAACAGCTAAAATTTAGACTACAATACAGGTAAGGTGAATCTTTCTTTTCTTATTTTTTCTCCTTTTCTTTCAGTGGTATTAGAATCAAAGCTGCAATTTTTTGTGTTTCCTGAAACAATTCTGAGCCTAAAACAGTATCATTCTCTAAATGCCATTTGTTTGAGCGGGCTTAATTTATTGGGATAATTAGTTTATTCAGGAATGAGGTAAACTGCCAATCTTATTTTGATGTCATTTTTCCCTTCTCACAGTATATTGTCAAATGAGAGTGTGTTGCTAATTATAAAAAGTGATGAATTACCTTTTTTTTACCCTGATTTTTTGCATTTATCCTTTCAGTTTCGGAGGAAGTTCGATGGTTTTCCAAACACTGAGCAACACCTTAATTTTTCTCTCATAACAATGAATTAGTCAAACTCATCAATTTACTTGGGCTGTAGTAAAGAAGGAATCCGCTGAATGTGTGTGTGTTGCCAAAATGTTGCTTCTGATTGGACTCTTTTACAAAGATTTAGTAAGTGAAAAATTCCTTGCCACCTAGTCTCTTTCAATTCTCCCCTGTAACGGTGCCTGGTGCAACTATTAGTAGTGCATGATGCATTCGCAACTTATAGCAGGGTATGGTGCAAGTATTTGCAATCGCTAGTTTAACAGTTACTATTGGAAGGTGCAAGTATTTGCAATAATGGGTGACTTGTTGTAAATTACGCAGGATGAATAAGCATTAGAGCAGTGATGTAGTCGAAGACTCCCACAGCGTGCGAGAGTTACACGAATTGATACCGCAACATCTTTAGTTTGTCCTTACTCTTTGCTTTTGTCATGGATGATCTTACTGCACAATCCTAAATTTAGGTTCCATTTATGATATTTAGGTATATTATTTGCAAATGTTATTGTCTTGATAGATGATGCTGGAGGCTGAGTAAATCTAATAATTATTTGGAGATGCTTAAGAATTTAGAAGTTTCAAGAGAAGTAGAATTAAGAACACATAGATTTTTAGTAATTCTTAAAAGGAATACTGCAGAAATGGTAATTGATGGTTGAGAAATTCTTAGGACTATTAGCAACCTTGTATGCTCTATAATACAAGCAGGAGGAGAAATGGAAGATGTTTACATGGATTAAAGTAAGTTGGGTGAAATGGAGAAGTCATGTAAGTGTGCTTACTCCTGAAAAATTAGAACGAAAAATTTATGGGACAGCAATAGGTCCACTTATGTATATGTATCAAAGGATGGGACAGTTGAAATGGGAATGCTAAGATAGATGGGCAGTATAAATTTGTACTTGGAAGAAGAAGAGAGACCGGAGAGAGAAGGGAAGGGAGGAGGAAGAAGAGAACAAGAAAAAAGTAGACATGAGATAGGGAGAAATGAGATGGGAGAGATATAAGCAAAACAAGAAATCTAAAAATTATGTGACCAAAAATTACAAAAAGATAGCAGAACTAATGTATAGCCTAATATACAAGTTAAAACAAAAGTCCTAATTTCAAATTCTAGGAATAATATAAGCATGCCCAAAACTATCCATGGGCAATCCTCCATTCGGCACAACAATGTAGGAGATTTTTTGTTAGATAAAAAACCATAAAAGAAGAGTAGAAGAATGGAGCTTGTACAAATATCAGGGAATGAGCAGTCCTAAAAAAAATAACAAGAAAATAAAGAAATATATAAAAATACAAATAAGATAACAAGGCCCTCCAATCTTACTGTACACAAGTCACACCCTGAAACAAAACAAGGGCTAAGCACCATTAGGAAGCCAAAAAAAGAAACCTTATCCCCACCAAATTTGGAGCCAGCATCCTTCCCTTAAAGATTTAAGAATTATCTTCCAACCAAATACACCCCACACAAGAGTAAAAGTAGCACCATCTTCATATTTGAACACTTTTTCGTAATTATTTTTATTTGATATAGAGAGAATGAAATGGAAAATTGTTTTCCTTCTTATTTTCTTTCCACTCCTCTTAAACTAAATCCTTAGATCTGGAGCCTAAACCTCTGTATAGAAAATCTCCCAAAGAAGTCCCAAAGAAGGAGGGCATGCTGAATTCCCTCTAAACACACCAACAAGCGTGCTTCAAAAAAGGTGCTTGGGTACTTGCAATGTAGGCTAAATAGTGCTCTGAGAAAAGAGGATATAATTGGTGGTAGATATAGATGGAGATAGGTAGAATTTGAATTAGTTGGAATAAGGCAGCAAGAAAAGATACCACAAGATTTCATTTTTTTGAGGGTATTATTGTGGATCAAGCATAATGATTGAAAAAGATTCATATAAGTAGCCCCACCCTGTGGACTGGAGACTTGGTTGTTAAAACCCATCTTACAACCTTCCTCCTCTTTCTAAGACTGTAGATATAAATGCTTTTCAAACAGCTTCAGACATGCATCTCATGAGTGCCATTTTTTTAATTAAAAAATACTCTTATCATAAAGCCAAAATTCTTAATACACACGATGCAGGGGCAGCATCAAGATTCTGCAGCCATGAAGAAATTAGAAGAGAAGGGGAAGGGAGGAGAGAGAAGATACCAGGGGGTAACTCACATTCAACATCAATTCAAATTTATCAACTCCTACAATGTGGCTTTCACACACTATTATAAGAAAGTCTTTGAACATAAGAAATTACACACATGCCCCTAAGACTACATTACATTACAAACATACCCCTAGAATACACAATTACTACAAAAAAGCCCCCGACATAAATAATGGCTGGCTTCAACCCTTTTCTAAACAAAGGGTTGTTTGTAGTAATTGTGTATTCTAGGGGTATGTTTGTAATGTAATTTAGTTTCAGGGGTATGTGTGTAATTTCATATGTTTAGAGGCTTTCTTATAAATAGTGTGTGAAAGCCATGTTGTAGGCAGTTGTTGATGAATTTGAATTGAAGTTGAACGTGAGTTTCCCCCGTGGATCTCCTCTCTCCTCCCTTCCCCTTCTTCTCTTCTAGTTTCTCCATGGCTGCAGAACCTTGAACCTGCCTTACAGGACAGAGGAAGTGAAGGAAAGAAGAAGTTGCAGCCGAGGGAGATAGAAGTTGCAGAACAGTAGGGGAAAGGAAGAAGAGAATAAGGGGGTGGGGTCGAGAAGAAGATTGAAAAGAAAAGATGGGGGAATTGAAATGGAAAGAAAGAGATCGTGGTTGGGTTTTGATACCAAATGATGCAGGGGCAGCATCAAGGTTCTGCAGCCATGGAGAAATTAGAAGAGAAGAAGGGAAGGGAGGATAGAGGAAATACAAGGGGGAAACTCACGTTCAACTTCAATTCAAATTCATCAACAACTCCTACAACATGGATTGCACATACTATTTATAGGAAAGCCTCTAAACATATGAAATTACACACATACCTCTAAAACTACATTACATTACAAACATACCCCTAGAATACACAATTACTACAGACAACCCCCCGGTATAAACAATCCTAATACATGCAACTACACATATATATTTAATCAACTAAATAACTAAACACATTTGGGTTTTGGACCCAATAAAGCATTCACCCTATTCTTTGACATAGGTCTCCTTATTGGGTTGAAATGATCCATCCAAATAGCCGCTTCTCGTCCTACATCAACACACCAAAAATCTTGCTCCAAAAAAGGTGCTTCCCTGCTGGGTACTTGCAATGAATACCAAATAGTGCGGCCATGTGGGGGGGCGGGGGGGGGGGGGGGTGTGGGGGGGGCGCGGGGAGAGGATGAGGATCTAGTTGTGGTAGATTTTGTAGGATGGGAAGAGGTAGATCTAGAATAAATTGGGAAGGAATACCAAGAAAATATATCTAAATGCTATTAACTTTTTGAGTATATTATTGTAGATCATGCTGACTTATGGAAGAAGATTCATTTAAGCAACCCACCTACTTGGACTTGAGCCTTGGTTATTGTTGTAGACAGGATGAATTGCATCTTAGTAAACTCATCTTACAGCGCAACACAGTTTTTCCCCCCTCCTAGGAATGTAAACAGAAACGCTTCTCAAACAACTCCAGACATGCATATGTCATGAATACAATTTCTTTTTTCTAATTGAAAAATTCCCTTACACCCATCATCCTCTTTCAGTAGGTTCTGGCAATGAAATAGTTACAGCAGAGTCCCTTGAACAAAATTTCTCTTGTTTATTGTGTGCCCAGCCTTTCCTGTTCAACTAATAACAAATTACAGCAAGTCCTTGCAACTTAGAACTCTTGACATTGCAATCCCCCATTAACGAAACATGTACTTAAAACCACTGTTTAGATACTAATCTTAGTGAGTGCCTGCATAGTTCTATTGATGCCATGGATTGATATTTCTCAAACTAGACCTTTCCAAAAAATGCTACTTTTTCTTCTTGCTAGTTGTTTCAATGAAGCTGTTGATGTAGGCATTATGTTTGTTCTGATCACCTAATATGCTCTCTTCTCTCTCTCTCTCTCTCTCTCTCTCTCTAGTGAAAAGGACCAAGCTGAAAATCTAATGATTGTTGATCTTCTGAGGAATGATCTGGGCCGTGTTTGTGAGCCTGGCTCTGTTCATGTTCCCCATCTTATGGATGTGGAATCATATGCAACTGTTCATACCATGGTGAGTACAATCCGGGGAAAAAAGCGATCAGATGTAAGCCCAGTGGACTGCGTGAGGGCAGCATTCCCCGGCGGTTCGATGACAGGTGCACCCAAGTTGAGATCAATGGAACTTCTTGATTCTCTTGAAAGTTGCTCCAGAGGCATTTATTCTGGCTGCATTGGGTTTTTCTCATATAGTCAGACATTTGATCTTAACATTGTGATCAGAACGGTTGTAATCCATGAGGGTGAAGCTTCCATTGGAGCAGGAGGCGCTGTAGTTGCTCTTTCCAATCCTGAAGATGAGTATGAAGAAATGGTTTTGAAAACACGTGCCCCAGTAATGGCTGTGACGGAATATCAGAAGGATTAAGTCATTAAAATAGTTGCATTAGACATTATTTGTGTGCTGTGTAATGTGCTTCAATGTATTTTCTCCATTTTTTCTTGATCTTCTGAAATCATAATGAAAGAAATCAAAATAGGCACTAGAACTAGTTCTTCACATTTTGTTACTTGATTCATGATTTATTCATTTATGGGTAAATTGTACTCATTTCTCCAGACGTTTGGTTATTCTTTAGAGACCTCCCCTGGTTTCAATTATAACAATCTTCCCTGTTGGCTGCAATTTTCTGCCATTAATAATGAGCTCACAGGAGAGGACATTTTTATCCCTGTGAAGTGTGTACAATTGGCTGCTATTTCTTTTTTTCTTCAATCATTGCATTTCGCACTAATAGACCCCTACATATAATCTAACCTAAATTTTGGAGAAGATGAATAATTATTTAATGTATTTGAACAGAATTACCTAAATATGTTAAATAAACAAATTGATCGGGCGGGTCCTCTATTTTCTTTTCTAATATTTTCTTTGCAGTTGCTTCTTGGTGTATATGGAAAGCTCGGAGGATTCGAACCCTCGTTTGGAGCCAGGATGTAAAAGCCTATGGGCTCAAGGCCTGGGTTCTTGGAAGAGCATGATTTGAACTTTTAGGATTATTTTGGAACTTCATTTAGCATTAAATAATTTAATTTAATTTTTTTTTTAGTTGAAAGAGTCCAGTTATGATTTCCGCCTATGATGCACTTAAATGTCCTAATTTTTTCACACATAGCCGGTCTCAAGCCCGGGTTAAGGAGGAGGGTTGCGTTAGGTAGCTGACAGCCAGCGTAAAATTTGTTAAATCACTATAATATGAATCCTTAAAATAGCACTTGTGGATTTCGATATCTTGGATCTATTATGCAAGTTGAAAGAGAAATTGAAGATGATGTAATGCATTAAAGCGGGTTGGTTAAAATGGAGAAGTGCTTCAAGTGTGCTATGTGATCGTAGAATACCCTTAAAATTGAAAGAGAAGTTTTATTGGACAGCTATAAGACTAGCTATGCTTTATGAATTAGAATGTTGGGCGACAAAGAAACATAATATCCAAAAAGTAAAAGCTGTCGAGATGAGAATGTTTTGATGGATGAGTGGTATAACATTGAAAGGTAAATTAAGGAATGAACATATTCGTGGTAAGTTAAGTGTAACTCTTATAGAAGATAAGATAAGAGAGAGACGATTTAGATGGTATGGACACTTGCAACGTAGGTCTTATAGTGCACCTATGAGGAAGAGTTACTTAATTACTGTGGGGGGCAGTAGAAGGGGTAGAGGTACACCTAAAATAACTTGGGAGGAGATAGTGAGTAAGAATTTAATATCTCTGAATCTATCAAAAGAAATGGTCTATGATCGCATAAATTGACGGAAAAAGGATTTATATAACCGATCCCATTTAGTGGGACTAAGACTTGGTTTTGTTGTTGTTGTTGTAGAGAGCCTAGTTATGACTTTGTTTAGGGCTCCTACCTATCGTGGGATTTTTATGCAAACAAGGCCCACATGTTATTTCCCATAACTGTTGTGGGTTGAAAATTAAATATAGTGATCACTTATCCTTGTACCCTTTAATTTAATGCTCTTAAACTATTCAAAATTTATTTTAGTTTGAGATTTATAAAATTTGTTATGTAAGTTAACAAAATTTTAAGAGGCTGATCCATCAACACACACTCAACTACAAAATTAGGTTCATGTTTTCTCAAATTGACACATTTTCTTGATTGTGCATCCTCCTTGGATATGCTTTAGAAACTTTGTAGTGGTCTCATATAAGACAATTCGACCTTCATACCCATATAAGTATATTCCATCAAGTATACTCTTTAGTTAAATATGTCACCTAATTTAAGCTAGCGATTTATTAAGAGTTTTGTTCAGTTATACGTTGTAGAGAGTACTATAGAAAAAGTGCTCTTACTAGTCGCTCAAGCAACTTATATTTCCTTTGAACCTGTATCTTAAAATCTCTATTCTCATAGCTTACTGGTGCTTATTCAATTGGCTTAGTTCGATTTCTTTTGATATTTTTTCTTCTAGATACCCAACTGGTCCCTTTATCAAAGGCCTCATACTTCAACAGCTATTTCTCAATGGTTAAATTTTCATAATTTTAATTGCATTGGTACTTACCCGACATTTTTGTGGTCTCTCTCCAGTAATAGTTCAATTGACTATTCAACTAATTGGTTAGTCCACAAATACATTTAACCCATACAAATGCACCACATATAATTAATATTTATGTGCATTTATAGTTAAAATGCTCCAAATATTTCATGTATAAATAGCAAATAGGAGTACCAAAAATCACATTGAATAACCTCAGCAATTAAAGATAATAAATTTGTGTGGCTCATAAAATTCATATCATTGTATAATTGGGAAAAATACATAAAATTTTATCTTTTGTGATGGAATATAATGACATATTACGATTTGTTAGCTACAAATAGTATAAATGATTGGTTGAAAATGTTAGGTTCACAATAAAAATTACATTTACATACCAATTAAAAAGAAACTACTTTGCTAGATCTCCCCCAAATATTTTATTAAAATATTCTTAATCAAATCAATTTAAAAGTAATATCAAATCATTTATGCATACATATATCTATCATTTAAAAAACAAGTCAACTTTGGTGGGAATCACTTTTTATTATATCTGGGTCAATTATAAAATTCACAAATAAGACCATAATTATCATACCATTCTAACCCCCACTTCACTAGTAATCAAAATCAAATCATTGATTAGAACAACCATTAGAGATAAAGCTATATATAATGGATTTCAAAGTAAACTCACAAAATTCTTTTACTCTATGTTTGGATAGCCTATATGTTAAAAAATATGTTTATTTTTATTTATTTATTGTGATTTTTATCACAGTTGTTGGATTGTTTCTCAATTCAATGGATGTGTGGTATCATATATATGTTTGTTTGTAAGTCATGGAAAAATATTGGGATTACTTGTCATTTTGTGCAAGGAGAGCTAGAGAGAGGTTCTCTCTAGAAAGAACTTTTCTTTAACGGGTTGAAGGTGAAGGGGTGCGCAAGGGATTTGGGATCGGAGAGAGACTAATCATCTTGTACTATCATTGTTTAATAGTGGATTTTTCTCCAGGTGCATGCTTCGTGGACGTAGGCAACCTTACCGAACCACGTAAAATCTCTCGTCTCTATTTTTCTGTGAATGTTCTTTGTGTGATTTATTTTGTTGATCGGAAGATTAAAATCGCTGCACGTCAACACTATATAATACACAATTATAATTGACATTTGTTCAAATATACCTAAATCCAAATTTAAAATCCAAAATTTATGCTCCTAAACACAATATAAGTAAAAAGTAACTATTACTTCAATTTCAACATTCATTTGCAATTATTTTTTTTTGAGCATATAAATAATTATTTGTGAACTCCAATTTATCTTCCAAGTAACAAGATAAGAAAACATTAATATTACGAGAAGCACAATCATGATTAATTGAGCTTTTTCTTGAATAACCATTTAGAAAAATTCAAATCCTGCTCAAAAACCTTTTATCAACACAACTTAATGGGAAGAGTGAAACATTGTGCAGGCAATATAACAACAAAACCATGACTTTTTGTACGTAGAAATTAGAAAGTTTTTGTCTCGAGAAATCTTGAATTTAAAATTAAATTAGATTTGGATAAAATATAATATAAAATTGTGTTAAAATTTATTCAAATCAATTCAAATTCAAATTTTAGGACCGAAATTCATACTCTCAAATACTACCTGTAGCATGTAGAAAGAGATGATAATTTGTAAGACTTTTTCATATTAAATTAAAATTTGTAAATGGAAATAACAATGGCAACAAAATCAACATTTCTTTGTCTCAACAAACAATGCCTTAGCCGATATTAAAACATCCGTGAAATTTCTAATAGCTTCCACACAACCTAACGTATAAGCCGTGAGTGAATCTATTGCCTTTGTATTATGAGCTTGTTAAAGTCTGAGCCTCGGTTTGCAATCTGACTATCATGCCAGTAGTGTTTGAATATTGTAGAATTTGTAGTGAGTGCTGATCAAGGAATAGGCCTACAACACTATGATGAGCCATATGAATTTCCATCCAGAAACAAGTTTTACTGCAGCAAAAAAACTATCTCAATTCAGAAAATATTATAAAAAGAAAAAAAATATTACAGAATCCTTATTTTCTTATCAAAAAACATGGAAAAGAAAATAAAAAATGTACTAAATCTATAAATAAAAATTTGATCTTAGAGATCATTAATATTTAACTTTTTTTTTTCTAATTTTTAGTCATAGAAACAAATTTTTATTTTTGATAGTATTTAATACAGAAAGAAAATGAAAAATGAATTTTCTCTTTATTTTTCCTTTCCTTTCATTTTTCCACATAAAATGTTTGATCCGAACAGAGCCTACAAGGTCGAAAAAAGGAAACTAAAAAGATAAAAAAAAAAGAAAAAGAAATTAAAGCATATTAGAGTGATTGAAACCAATAATAGACTAATAGTATGTATATGATCTAACCAAAGTATAAAGATCTAACCACAACAAATCAGGATCTCAAGATTAGATGGGAAATCCACACATGTAAGAAAAATATATTACTACTAACTTCTTGTTATAATTTGTTGTAATCGTATTTGTGTATTAAAGCACAGTGATCGATTTTTCTAAAATTAAAATTTTTCCCATTTCAATGCAGTTGGTACTCAGTAATTCATAATTTTGAGTAAATTGTATACTAAATCAACTATGAATTGAACCTAACTTCAACTAGAGCAAAGAAATTACTCAAAAATATTAACTTATCTCTTTATATATCTGTTAATTGATCGTTTTAGACCTGTTTATTGATATCTCTATCTCTTTCGCAACTAATAACTCATTTATACATAAATATATGTGTGTTGTAAAGTAATGATTGTTGCTAGGTAAATTTCAAAGAAAAAAATCCGATATCAACTTAAATAAAACTCAAAAAAAAAAATTAACAATTATATTTATTAAATAAATTATAGAATAAAAACAATAATTGCCACATTCATTATAAAATACATAATTATTTTTTTAGTTAAGAAATAATAAATCAATATTACATTAAAAACAAATTATCCGTTATGTAAAGGCAGCTACTACCGTTACGTAACCGCTACAAGACTGTTACGCCAAAAAATATATTTTATTTTTTACCTTTTCTTCTCACTTTTTGACTCTTTAAAAAATTATTCTCAGTATATACCATGTGGCGAGAGGGCGAAAAGATTATAATGCGGATGACAATGATACAAAATTTACTATTTTTTTAAATACTCACAAGAGATACATTAATTAACAATTTGAAAATACTAACTTGTTAGGAAAATATTTTATTTTGATAATATTAGTAATGTGATATTTATTTTCTATATTTTTCAACTTCAACCTTCTTTCTTTTCTAGTTATTTTATATTTGTATTATCCATATATCTTATGTATCTAATAGATTAATGGTGCGTATTATATATTTTGTTTTATTAATTAATTTAGCACACATAAGAATTTATTATAGATAAGAACAATGAGAAGTATAAATAGGCACACACACATAATTTTTCTATTAATTGTGATTTAAAACAAATGTAAACTTGTTGCCCTTACCAAATAACTTAGTTAGTAGAATTAAAGGATTCAAAAAAATTCACGACTGCCATTATGTAATATTTGCTACTCTAGCTTCCCATTACACTCGTTACCGTTATGTTACGCTACCCGTTACCGCGATTTAAAATCATGGAACGAAGAGTCATTATTAAGAGTAATCAACTCTAATGTATTTTTAGGAATATATTCTATCAACTAGTATAATAGATTAGTTATGATTTATACATTATAATAGGATAGACAATAAATAATATTAAGTGTAAATTTCTACAAGACAAAATATACAAAATTTTAAAATGTAAATTTCTTAAATTTGATAAAATAAAATAGTGATTGAAACTTTAGGTAGTATGCATATGTAAAAAAATTAAACTTGCAAACATTTACTAATTATTTTTAAATAATACGACACTAATAAAAATAAATATCATCACTGAAATCGAGCTTAGCAAATTTGATTTTTCACCGGTAAATGCATGTAAAATTATTGTGAATTAAGTAATTTTCTAATAAAAATATAATATTTTGATTATAAAAAAGAAAACCTTAAAATGGAGTCAACTAAGGTAACACATGTAAAGAAGGGAAGATTGGTAATAATAATAATAATAATAATAATAAATAAATAAATAAATAAACGTGCAGGTGGTTGTTGGGGGTGCGAGGGAGGAGGCACAGTAGATTTCAAAAGACCAAACGCAGAGAGACAGTCACCGGAACTACCCAACCCACCAACCCCCTTTCCCAAATTCTTCGTAAATACAATACAAATTCTGCATTTCTCTTCCTCTTCTTCTCCAAAATTTCGGTGCTTAGTCGTCGGAGATGGCGTCTTCTCTGTCCGCCAAGCCCTTTCTCACGTCTTCGAGGTCTAACGGAGCCTCTGGTCTGGGTTCTCTGCCCCCAGATCTTAAGAAGCTTTCTTCTCCAGCGCTTCAACTCTCCATCCGCCGTCCTCTTTCCAGAAATCTCCGTAAGTCTTCCTTACCCATTCAATCCCCGTTTGTTTACTTAAAAATTATTATTATTATTATTATTATTATTATTATTATTTTCTAATCAGCGATTTGTGTTCTGAATGGATGAATCTGAGCTGTACTGATACGCCGTACGAGGCTCGAATGATGTAAATTCTAAGATTCGACATTTTAATTATCATTTCTTTGCATAATTTGGATGTTCTTTAGGTTTTGAACATACTGATCAGAGTTTGGACCCAAAGATTGAGGTTTATGATTGTTGAGATATATTCAAATTGTGTGTGTATGTCTCGTTGTCTCTGGATTTGATTTTGGATTTGGAAGTTTGGGTTTAGTTGCATTATTAGTTTATGATGGCCAGAGACTATGTGAGGCTGATGCTTTGAGATATGCCCTTCAATAATCATGTTAATTCTAATTCTTTAATTTGGGTTACTAATATGACACATGCTTGATTCCTTGGGGGTAGTATTACGTTTGAGATACGTGCCTCGTGGACTACATGGAAATAGCGGGCTCCATGCACAAATTTGAGATGCAAAACTGATGTTATTCTTCAATTTTTAATTTGTTTGTATTTAAAATGTGTTATTTATCAATCCTTGTATTTATGGTGATTCTTTTTTATTCACCAGTGCACCGCCATGATGCTCCATTTCCCTGTAGAGATCCTAGGGACAGATAGAAGGAATTTTAATGCAGTGTACATTGTATCTTTGATTAACCTACATGCAAGTTACAAGTTGTAACTTTTTTGCCTGATAAATGCTCAACATCAGTTGGAAACTGAATTTCAGTTTTTTATTGAAAATTTGTGCTCTTTCTATATCATTATTTTAGGAACATGGAGGTTAAGTCTTGGGTTTCAATTTGTGTGACATTCATTAAAATTCAATATAATTTTTTATTGCATTTTTGCCCAAACTCACACGTCCAGAGCTGAGGCTTGAACTACATCTTCCCAAACATAGTATAATTTTTTTTTTTCACATAATAGCCAAAGAATCATTATGTGCCAAAACAGTTTTAACTTTAACCATGGGCAATAAACTCTAGATTAATAGAATTTGAGTACGGTTCAGCTCCTTCAATAAATTGCAGGTCCAAATTTCTAGCGCACTGTTTGATTTCTCTGTATGCTGGTGGATTTAGAATTGAATTAAGATTCTATAAAACTCAAATCCGCAAATAATTTCACTGTGGGGATTTTTTTTTTAATTCCCCAAATTTGAATTTCAAGTTAATAGGACCAAATGCAGCTGAAAGTTCTTCAAAATCCTTTCTTATACCATGACTGGAAGATTAAAAACTTCTGACATTTTTCTCTGCTTTTGATTACAAATCTAAGTCACACTGGTGTCTGACATCCTACAATCTCAATAATAGAAATACAGGCAGCTGGGAGTACATTTGGAACCTACTTCCGTGTTACTACTTATGGAGAATCACATGGAGGAGGTGTTGGTTGTGTGATTGATGGATGTCCTCCTCGACTTCCCCTCTCTGAAGCTGATATGCAGTTGGATCTTGACCGAAGGTATTTTGATATTTGTAACTCATTTGTGACATATTCATTTAAGCTCACAAAAATTAAGAAATTTGTTTCATTTTAGTTTTTGGTGTGAAACGTACATTACAAGTATGGAACTGGAACTGTCAATTGGGTTTTGGTTGAAACAAGTAGTTGAGTTTGGGATCACACTCTTTATGTGTGCAGGCATAAGTGTTATTTTTTACCTGGTTTGACATATGCAATGTTTATGCATAAATAAAGTTCTTTGTTTTGGTGATATGTCCTTGAGGATTTACAGATAAAGTTATTGGTATACAGGAGGCCAGGTCAGAGTCGAATAACTACCCCAAGAAAAGAGACTGATACATGTCAAATATATTCAGGAGTTTCTGAAGGTTGATTATTCTTGACATTTCTGTTTAGTTTCATGTTCTTTGAGCCAAAATATTGCTGCTTTTAGTCCTTGTTGAATTGGCTGATGCATTATATATTAACTGCAGGAGTGACTACTGGATCACCCATAATGGTATTTGTACCCAATACCGATCAAAGAGGAAATGTGAGTATCCTGTGCAGATGAGTTTGTATACTATAGGACGTTTGACACGGGAAATATAAATGAGAGAGGTAGCTATTTTGGAGGGATTAATAGATCGGTTTTTAGCTGTACATTTCATGAATTCATGGCAACGTGCACTTATCACTATGTACTGATCATACGTTTGGGTATGTGTTAAGTGGTTAATGAGCTATCTGCTAATATTGACTGTCATCTGGACAAGCAGAAACAGAATGGGGCATTCACATCCTCATTAAAATAATTTCCACCATTTCCTTTTTCAAATTCATAGAGAGCATTGCAATGAGTGCTATTTGTTTGTCATGATATTCTAGTCTTCTATTGTTATTGATGGCTTCATTTGGGGGATGAATATTTTCCATTAGATGTTTTGGAAAACTGTTAAAAACTTGATATGCATTGTTTGCTCACAACCTAACAACTTGAGCTTTTAGGTAAAGTGGTTGCTGACAAAAACAAAATAAAAAACATGTGAATTTATCACTCAATGCCTTGTTACCATTTATTGCTTAGAGATTTTAATGATTGTATTGTCCATATTTTCAGGATTATAGTGAAATGTCAATAGCTTATAGGCCTTCTCATGCAGATGCAACTTATGACTTCAAGTATGGTGTGAGATCAGTGCAGGTAACAAAAAATAAGATTGCATTTTAATAAGGCTATTCAAAATCTAGAAGATTGGGATTTATCTTTCATTTTCAAAATTTTTATTATCTACCGATATCATTAAAACTCTAGGGTGGTGGTAGATCGTCAGCAAGGGAAACCATTGGAAGAGTTGCAGCTGGAGCAGTTGCTAAGAAAATCTTGAAGAAATTTTCTGGAACTGAGGTGTGTTTGTAAGTTGATGTGTTGCCCCTCCCCCTTGCCCCCATTTATATTTTAAGGGATTTTCCACGCATGTTTTTGTTTCTTTGCATAGATTTTCTTGTCCATCTTGTGTATATGTATAAAATACTAATGAATTCTCTTAACTGGTAGTTGCATAATGAAGCATCAAGATTAGTTGGTTTAGTATAAATGAATTTTGTGCTGAATGTTTTAATGTTTATTCTGTTCAGAATGCAGTGGACTATGGGAAACTTGAATTTGATATTGTGAGGTTGGAGCTTGGTCCTCTCATTTACACACTATGATATTGGTGTAATTAGATCCAAGAGTTCCTGGTATCTTTTTGCAATATTAGTTTGTTTGACAGAAATAGGTTTTGAAACCTCCTAGCCTGGTGTACCCTTCATAGCCATTCTCCTTAGGGCAGTGCATATGCAGAAATAAAATTATGTAGATTTGTGCTGTTTGTGCTCATCTTCAGCTGGTTATATGCAGTTCTCTATTATTCTATTCGCGAGTTCATGTTTGTAAAAATTTCAGGTGCTTGCTTATGTCTCACAAGCCCACAAGGTTGTACTTCCAGAAAATTTGGTTGATCATGAAACTCTGATGCTTGATCAGGTATGCACACTGATGTTGGTTTTATTGTTTTTTCTTTGGTGGGATCTTTCATGAAGTATAATGTGAATAAAAAATAATCATGCTATTAATGTGAGAGCCTGCTTCTTTTGGGGCTTGAGGTGCGGGGGATTCTGGGAACCTGACTTTCCTTGATATTATGTGATATTCTGAGTTGAATGATCCATACAATCCGGCCCCAGGCAGATACATTAGCCAACCCTTTTAAGCAGAATAAAAGGACAATTTCAGAGGTCTCGTGTTTCAAATCTTGTGAGGGTGTGGTGAAGTTTATGGATTGGGATTTGTCACCATCCATTGTGTAGCCGATCCCCAATGGATGCAATACACACACACACACACACACACACCCACACATATTGAAGGGAACCATTTCCTATTTAAAATCCAAGAGAGCTTCCTGCTATTGTGTTTTGATATTGTATGTTGCCTAGAACACTACATTGATGAGGGCTGATGGAAGGCCAGCTATTTTAAGTAGGCTATGTCTGTGATTCAACCCTCCACCCTGAAAAAGGGGAGAAATCCCTTTATAGCATAAGAATATAAAGCATGTGTGTCAAATTTGACATGTTAGCTTGACAATGTAGGAGAAACTGAACACATATGCTTTTGTGTGTATAGTGGCCTGGAGATACTTGAGCTGCTTCAAGTCCACTGGCATCACCCAAGGCTAATGACTTACTATTTGTTGAAATTGCTGTTGCCTCTCATGGCAAGATCCTGCTGTGCGCAGGATCCTTCTAACTTCCTCATTCACACACCCTTAAGTGTTTTGTTGCCCAAGTTTTAATTCTGGTTTGAAAAGTGTGCATTGCTGAAAGTGTTTTGGTTTTTATTGTTTGATGGTTGAGCAGCCATCTGTATTACTCAGGCATCATATTAGGATGCACTGAGGCTTCATTGTGAAATGAGTATTGATAATCCATGAGCAGTTTTTTGTTCATTACTAGTGAAAATTAGCCAAAACTACACTGTTTTGCTAGTTTCTCTTATGATAGAGTAATATTCCATACTCCATAGACATATTTGGGGAAGAATTATTCATTAATTTAAGTACAAGATGCAACCCCTCTCTCTCTAATTTATGCACACATAATTCTCAATCATTTTTCTGTTGAAGAGTCTTAAGAGTGCATTTGGATGCAAAGAATCAACTTAGAAAATGGATTTGAGAACCTTCAATTTTGTCATTTTGTTTGCATTGAAAATGTTATAGCTGGAAATGGAAATGTATATCCATGCTTTGAAAGGTTATGTTCCACGCAGTGCACAAGGCTCCCACTCCATAGCTGTGGAGGGCATGATGTATGCAATCTTACTTCCACAAATGCAACCTGAACCTTATTTAGAAATTACTTAAGGGAGGTGAACTTTTATAATTCCTCGCCTACAAGGATTTAGTTTACTGTCCTCTACATCTGCACCCCTTAATATCTGGGTCTACCAACTCATTGCTGCTGCCATTGTCGCTTGCGTGATTTTCACTACATCTCGAGACTGCTTATATGATCATTCCATGATCCCAGATTCTAATCCACAATCATTGTTGACCTCCTGCACCAGCCCACCATTGCTAGTCATCACGTCACCTCCTCCAAGTATCTAGGTAGTTCTTGGATTTAAGTTTGCTCATTCAAATAGTATAGAAGTTCTTTTTAATGAAGTTTTGATTATGTGGTTTTTAGTACACTCATAGTTCCTTTCACCAATGTCATATTCTTCTTCTAAATGCACCCTCACTGAGAGGCTTTGACTCTATTGGGGTTCAACTCCCCTACTCAGTTATTAATATACCCTCAGAGTCGCCTTTTGCGTTGACTTAAATAGTTAAATATTCAAATGACCTGTAAATTTATAAGCAACTCATACCACTGGCATACAATACTTATATATGTATTATTTCCTAAAGAGTCTCAGGCTTTGGTTTTCTGAAATTAAACCAATTACCAGTATGTTTGATGAATAATAAATAATATTCATAATCTCACTGAATTTATTATTTTATATTGAACTTCTTTTATTTGAGGAACTCAATGCTAATGCTTTTTTTTTTCTTGGTTTCTTTTCTTATTTTGTCAGGTATCCTTTGTTGATACAATAAGTCAATAATTTCGTATTTTATGCTAAAAGTTGGTTGTTATGTATACGTGGATCTATGGAGAGTCCTGTATGTATGTGTTGTCTGTGTTGTATGTATGCACGCATGCATATTTATTTATATTTATATGAATTTCTAGTTCTGTTATGGTTGTTTTTGTCCATTGTGACTAAATTATCTGCATTCTAGGCAGGGTCCTGAACTAAAAAATTATTTAATTTTTGAAAAACTCTTTTGTATTATGCATAATTACTCAATTGCTGTTCTCTTGATTATTATGCTTATGAATTCCTTTAAAAGTTTGGATGACTACACTGACACTTATAAAAAAGAAATACATGTACAGCTCTTAGTGCTTCCATCCTGCCACACAAATTCTTTTTTTTTTTTTTACTTTTTTCTGAGTATTATCTATACATTTGCCTCCCTAATCATGAAATTATTCTAGTAAATTCCTGATTACAGTTATTGTTTATATAAAATTCTTCCAGATAGAGAGTAATATTGTGAGGTGCCCAGATCCAAAATATGCAGAAAAGATGATCGCTGCCATTGATGCTGTCCGAGTGAGAGGGGATTCTGTTGGTGGTGTTGTCACGTGCATTGTGCGGAATGTCCCTCGTGTATCTCTCTCTCTCTCTCACTCTCTTGCATGTGTATGCGCCCATGTTTTTGTTGAAAACAATAAAAGGCACTTTTTGTGACCTTAAAAAATGTGGACTAAATATCTTCTCTCTTCTGTTTTAAGACCTTCTATGGTTAACTAAAAGCCTGTTATTGTAATGCAGGGGCTTGGTTCACCAGTTTTTGATAAACTTGAAGCTGAGCTGGCCAAAGCTGCCTTATCATTACCTGCAACTAAGGGCTTCGAATTTGGCAGCGGGTTTGCAGGTAGCAAAATATGTGGCACTTTAAACACATTTTCTATATTTAAAAAAAAAAAAAAAAAAAAAACTTCAAACAGAGATGAATGAGAGAAGAATGAGTACTTGAAATGCTATGATATTTGCGTAGGATATTTCTTTTTTGGTTGGATTTGTTCTAATGGCTTGTCAAAACAAATCCCTGCAGGTACATTCATGACTGGAAGTGAACATAATGATGAATTCTTCACAGATGAACATGGACGAATTAGAACAAGAACAAACCGTTCTGGGGGAATACAGGTATGGTTTATATAAGTATCAATTTTTTGTTATATGTTGAGAGTTTGTGACATTTTTAAAATTTTGTTAATGAGCAGGGAGGAATATCCAATGGGGAAATTATAAACATGAGAATAGCTTTCAAGCCAACATCCACAATTGGAGTAAGATCACTCTTCCAGTATTTCTTTCTCTCTCTCTCTCTCTCCAAAACGTCCAAGTCGGCATGCTTAATAATCATTCAGTTTGGTTTTAGTAATTAGGGCAATTATTCATAAGGTTGTGGTCAATTAGTAGTCTGGTGTTCCAATAGTGCATGTATTGTGCTGTATGAAGCTATCAATTCATGAGGATTAAATTCCCTCACTTCATTGTGCCACTTTCACATGGCTGTTAAAATATCTAGAGTCAGCGTATTGTGTATTTAGGTGATCTTAATGGTAAATGTAGGATGCATAAAGCTATTGGGCTCATTCTTGTGTGTAGTCCCCTAATAGTTTCTAATGCTGCCTAGATCAGTATGCAATACAGAGGTTTGAATTAGCTTTTTGAGCATTTTTGTTTACATAAACACTTCAAAAGCTGTGTTATGTTCAATAATCTTTTGTATCTTTGCTTCTTTTGTCATTGTGATGCTTGTGCAGAGGAGACAGCATACCGTGACTCGAGATAAAAAAGAGACAGAGCTAATTGCACGTGGCCGCCATGATCCTTGTGTTGTTCCACGAGGTTTGTTTCTCAATGATAAATTAATTCTTATCCATGTAGTATAAGCCTGTTCCTACTTGATTAATATTATCTCATTCAAGAACGTTTGTAGCCTTTTCCTATATGCCTGTTATAGAGAAAGCCTCTTCCTATTCCTCCTTATTTTTACCCCTCTCCTCTCTCTCAATAGAGGATGATGAAATTGCAATCTGGGACTTGGGCAATGAGAACTGTTTTTGTGTGCCATGACTGCCATCATTGTTAATTGCTTCAATTATGTATCACAGTTTACCTGTGCCTTTGTTCTTATTTCATACATCTCTGGTCATCTTTCATGTTCTCAATAATCATATATCCAATCATTCATGTCTGGTATGAATGGTAATGTAGCGGTACCAATGGTAGAAGCTGCTGTGGCCTTGGTGCTCGTAGACCAATTGATGGGACAATATGCCCAATGTCAACTGTTTCCCATTAATCCATCTCTGCAAGAACCCATGGAGTTTCCTGCGTTGGAGCCGGCCGGCGTTCACATTTGAAAGGTGCAAAGCAGCTGTAACATTATCTCCGTTTCCATACCATTGACGCCTTTTCAGTATATTATCCTAGTATCGTGAGATTTTTCTTTTTTTCCCACATATGTATGCAGTGGGTTCGAAAATTCTGTTTATTTTCCCCATCTTTTTGTTGTAATCTATGAATAGGTGGTGTGATAGTTTTAGCCACCTTTGCTTCAGAGTACCTGAAAATTAGTTAGTGAAGTCAAATAAAACTTGTGAGCTCTTCCTTTGCTGGAACTTGAAGTATAAAAAATGATCTCCCCGTATTTGACATCCCTCCATTTTTTATTTTGCTTTTGGTATAGAAAAAGAAAAGAAAAGAGTGCGGTCATTCACACTAACTGCATGTTTGATACATAGTAATGGAATGAATTTGGATGGATTGTGATCGAATTTGTCGTTGCTTTCATCATATTCTCATTCAATTTTTGAGTGCTCTCCTTTCGTACCCCATTTCATTTTGCAGATTAAATATGCAGTAAAAGGATCACTCATACAAGATGGTCTCTGCATTTCTGCATTTTTGGTGTTAAATTTCATGTGTGTGTTGTGTTACTTTTATGTATGTGCAACAAGTTGGTCCTCTGAAGTTCAAAGGGAGAACTTTTGGAGAGGTATACCTGGATGGTTTCTCTGGATGCAATCCATTAGGTGAAGCCCGAGTCCTTCTAGATTAGGCTGGCAGGCTAGGTTGAGTACTCATAGCTTATATTTAGCCAGGCCTTAGATATGGTTTGCTTATGGTGAATTTTGATAAGCAATTAAAATGATTTCTTGTCATTGATAAAATTCAAGTTTCTTCTCTACCCCCATGGCCTTCTATGCTCACCATGGAACGGTAGATTCCGTGGACGAACGATTGAAGGTCAGCATATGCTGCTGTGCGAGTAGGGAAGACACCATGGACGGGCCAAGTAGAACAACACTACTGGATATCATGGGTTTTCTTTGTATTCCAAATATTGTTGACCTAACCCCGCATGGTTTTCTTTTTAATTAATTATTTAAAAAGATGATAAAACTAATAATATTGTAAATATAAATTAATAATATATTATTTTCAGTTAGAAATTGTAATTACCAAATATTAATTAGAAAATTTTAAATTAAACTTTAATTTATTTAATAATCTCATGATTAACATTAATTAATAGCTAGATAGTGTTTTATAATGTAATATAATATGTATGAATTATATGTTGAAATGCAATGATATTATTTACATGATAATTGAGAATAATGATAGCATATTTTAATATAGTACTTAAAATAAATATGAGCATCCAAATATTATCAGAATTTATTTTCCATCCAACTTAGAACACTTTTCTTGTATAATACTTATTATTAACTTTTATTAAATTCAACACTATTTTTACCCCTTAGTCCATTCACATGAACTTTTTAGCCTAGTTGGTCTCTCCCATGGGCTACAATCACTAAGCACTACAAGGATTGAATTGTCATTTATTATTATTATTATTATTATTATTATTATTATTGTTGTTGTTGTTGTTTGTTATATTACTCTTTTTATTAAGTGTATGCTGGTCTTTTGAATAATTAATATGTTATTTATAGATAGCAATCTAAATATGAGACGGGATAAATATTATAACTGATTTAGTACTATTCAATCTGGTGTACTTCTATAAATCTTAGTAATTAAATATATACATATATTTGTCTATTGGAAGCTTATACTAGGTAGAACTATATATGGTTCGGTGCGGTTTGGTTTTGGTCAAAACCGAAAACCGAACCGAAATTTTCGGTTTTGGGATTTCTAAACCGAAATCGAAACCGAACTGAAATTATGCTTCAATTGAAAACCAAAAATGTGGCGGTTCAGTTGCGGTTTTTCAGTTTTAAACCGATTTTTTTTTTACAAAAAAAAAAAAAAAAAACCTTTATTTTTTATGAAGTTGTTGAAAATTTATTGAGCATTTTAATTTTTTATAGGGACTCATAATTTTAACAAAATAAAATCTGTTGGGCACTTTTAACAAAAATAACCTTTATTTTTTATAAAGTTCTTAAAAATTTATTGAGAATTTTTGAAACCGAAACCGAACATTTTTATTTTTGAAAATTGCAACCAAAACTGAAAATCAAAAAACTGAACCGTTTATGGTTTCGGTTCAGTTTTGATCCGATTTTCGAATTTTCGGTAATTTTTGCACACCCCTAAATTACTAGGCTTGGGCTACACAACTAGAGGTAGTCCATCTCTTATCTCATATATTTTCCTACCCTTTTACAATTCAAACCCAAAACTTTTAATAAGGTGGTCTCATGCTTTGATCTAGGGGTGGCAAAACGGGTTAACGGGTTAGGTTCGGGTTCAGGTTGACCCGTTTTTTAACGGATGACTATTATGTAAACCCAAACCCACCCCTCTAAACCCAGGGCTGAGCTCAGTTGGCAAGGGAGGACTCCGGGATTTCCTTTCACGAGGTGAGCCTAATCCTGGCATCCCGAGTTCGATTCTTGCAGCGGGCGCCTGAATTACTTCTCTGTGGTGGGTGAGGCTCCTGCTACAGGGCGTGGGATTAGTCACATGTCGGTGCGTGCGGACCGTAAAACGGACGCGCGTTGACGGCTGTGGATACCCGGCGTTACCCAAAAAAAAATATAATTATTTATTTTTAAAAATTTTAAACATTTCATTAAAATGACATTTAAAAAAAAAAAAATACACTCCATTTTTATTTTTAAAATGATCACCCAATGAGTGACCGGACCATTAAACGGATTAGGCGGGTTCAGGTTGATCCATTTATAAATGGGTCAACTTGTATTAAACTCAAACTCGATTTAACACGGATCACCCGTCGAGTTTCGACCCATTTTGTCACCCCTAAATGTCTCTAAGGAGATTTGGACATGAAATAGATACAAATTGTCCCAATGAATTATTCATCTATTTTTTTATTAAAAAAAATAATAATGGTATTATTATTTTAGAAAATTCACCTTGTAGATGCCTCAAAAGGACAAGGCTTAAATACTGTATAACATTGACACGTCGTGTATCGTGTATGAGCAATATTTGTTAAGAATATTTTTAAATGTAAATATTTGTTTAGACACCCTTCTCATACTCCTTTAATATTCTTTAGAGTAGAAGAGAGTATGGGTAAGTTCAGGTCAATTTTATTACAAAGTCGAAACCAAACTCCTTCAAAAGCTAAGATGAATTATAAATTGCAATCGAATTTCAAATCAATCAAAATGTAAACAATTTAGTTGATAATTTGTGTTTAATGTTGATTTGAGTCTATCCATAAGAGGTTAAACTTGATTTTTTAATTTAATTGGACTTTATAATTAAAAAAAATTATAAATGAAGTTTATAAAAGCACATTATTAACATCAAAGACAACCTTGAAATAAATAAAAATAAAAAATATGTCCAAATATCAAAACCATAAACCCCAAAAGTAAGTATTTTACAATTTATATTGATTTTTTATGTGTCAAAATGGAACGTAATTAATAAAATTGAGAATCCTTTTTAATTTTTTTTTATAAATTATTATATATTCTTATATAATTATCCTTTCATTTTCATCTTCTTAATGTAATTTTTTAAAAACAAACATAATGTAATAATGCATGCTTCCAAGGAAATTTTTTCGAAAGACTTATTTATTTTGCTGCATTAAAAAATGTACAAGATTTATATATATTGATACACCCAAAATTGACAAGTGTGCCGATATGGGCAATATTGGATAGCATTTGATATCTTACATAACTGTCTTTAGGTTATCCATAACCCCCAACGCGGTTATAAGAGTTATCTTGCATAACCCTCTTAAGCATAATGGAGACCCATTCATAAATGTCAAGTTAAAGGAAAGTATACCCTCACCACTATAAAAAGGGGAAACCAACGAGGAGGGTAAGCACCTCATTTTAACTCACTATTCATTTACTGTTGTAATCTGAACCTCCCGTTCACTAACTTAGAAATTAAAGTGATCCCCCGGAGTACATCTCGGGTCTTCTGAGCCATTACTGTTTGATTCTTCTTAGGTGGTCATAGTTGAAGGATGGAGCATGTGAAGTAGTTCAATTCTTGGCAGCAATATATATTGGCCGGGTCAAAAATATTTTTTTAAAGGGAAAAAGAGAATATGTTAAATAAGTAAACAAAAAATTACAAATTTCAATATAATTTTAAAGAGACAACATGATAAAAATTTTACTACTTTTAAGAGATTAATTGGAATCTTATTTCATAAGTACTCTAAAATTTAAGATCAATGAAATGACCATATGTAACGCCCCAACCTGGTTCTATCAGGGAGTACTACGTCTCTCCTCTTTCACCTAGACCAGACAATAAGAGGCGGGCCTTATCAGGCTAATGACTGGCCCCATAGACCAATAAGTATTATTTTCAGTGTGTTTTGTCCTCACTCATACACTTCTTGAGAAAACTTTCTAGAATGTCACCCATCCCAAGATTACTTCAAGTCAAACACGCATAACCGTGAAGTTCTTATGGGAAGGCTCTTGAAAAATAAGGTGCGCCTTGTTGATATGGGTAGTAACATCAAATCTTTTTTAAGCCTTTTTTCCACGGGGTATCACATTCTCCCCCACTTACAGAACGCAACGTTCTTGTTGCGAACCCACATTTTCAAACTCAGGCGATGTGAATCTCATCACACTTCTAACTGGGTAATTGCTCTAATACCATTTGTAATGCCTCAACTTGGGTCTGTTAAGGAGTATTGTATCTCTCTTCTTCCATCTGGACCAGACAATAGGGGGCCGACCTTATCGGACTAATGATTGGCCCCACAAACCAACACTAGTCATTTTCAGTGTATTTTGTTCTTACTCATATACTTCTTGAAAAAACTTCCCAGAAGGTCACTCATCTCAAGATTATTTCAAGTCAAGCACACTTAACCGTAAAGTTTTTATGGAAAGGCTCCCGAAAAGAAAGGTGCACCTTATTGATATGGATAGTAACATCAAATCCTTTTTAAATCTTTCTTCCAAGGGATATCACATCATATATACGAGTGACAGTAGTATATTATTTCTATTCAATACAAAACTATAGTTTTCACTTTTTAATCCATATTTTATACATAAAAATAAGAATAATTTGAGATCATTCATATCCATTATCACTGATCAAGAATTTTCTAATCAAATACGATTGCTTCTCGTGACATAATATATATATATATATATGTATAAAATCCAATAAATAGTTATAAGGGGACGGAAAACTTTACTTATCACAAGTAAAACATAGCAATAGCAAATCATAAATGATGTAATATCTCATAATTTTTTAAAATTTATTGACTATAAAAAAATCAATTAAGTTTAATAAATGGTGAGATATCATATGAATTGTCATTTATTTTTGTGATATTATTTTTTATAACAAATTCGTATGGAGGCGAAGAGCTAACCCTACGCCATAAAGGCTGGCAGTTGGTGAGAGAAGACATGATAAGACAAGTCAGAATGATGATGTGTGTGTGTGTGTGAGAGAGTGAGAGAGAAGGGGGAAGATCACTCTTTTTTTTTTTTTTTTTTTCCAATTACCGTATTTTACTATCTAGGAGGTTGACAATAGTTTTTTTTATTTTATTATTATTTTAAAATAATATATTAAATAATATCAAAAAACTATTCTCGGAATGATGCTAACGTAATTTCACTGGTTGATCCAGCGAGATTTAAACAAATCTCACTATACCATCCAACGAAATTTTCTTGGAAAAATCCATATACGTCGCGTGGCAAGCAAATCTCTCTAGTTGATCCAACGAGATTTGCATGACACGCATTTTTTGTTGATTCATTCTCTCATTCTCGCCGTGGTCTCAATTTTTCTGGGCATCCAGTAGTTCTCTGACTACAAGTCTGTTGTGAAAGCCGCTGAGAAGCAGACCAATTGTGTAACAACCTGCTATAATTTAAATTTTTATTATTATTTTTTCACATATATTGTTATTCACATATAAGCTAAAATTACACTGCTCTGATACTTTCTATTTTAGGTCTAATTATCCACCTAAGTAGCAAGAAGCTGTAGTCATATATCCGCGACCATGCACAAAAATCTTACAATATCAGAGAGTTAGATTATCCTCAAGTTACACATATATAACTGCATAGGGTTATACAAAAATATTTTCTACCTCAAAAGACTCACTCTTCTGACAGGGCAGTGTTGTAGTCCCTCTACCTGCGAGCCTGATCTGTTCGCCTAATTGGATCATCTAAAAAAAAATGTTAATATGACGGGATGAGATGACGCTCAGTAAAAAGAAACATGCAATTGCTAGTGTGTGGCAAATGAGTTACAATTCTATAAAAGTCTGATTCTATATGATTGTATAGATGAATCTGTAAATATGGTACAAATAATATAAACCACCATCTATATCCATGTTGCTTACCATATCCGTATTTTATGTTTCTACTCATAATACTTTTAATGTACATAAGTATATTCTCTGTTTCTATAAAACTGTATATATGTAATAATAACTAAAAAACTTCCCTGAATGGATAGCTATATGTCATGATTTAACCCCTCATGACAGGGTTGTGTGGATCGTAGGCGAGATCTATCACTAGCTGACCTACTAGGATAAATCACTATACTCCGTCAGTTAAATCGGCTCTCCTCAACCCATATCTGATGGAGAGCCTGCCCACGACATAGGCACAATCAACTTATCTATCACATATTATCTGAATACGTGATTGTACTCTGAACTGTATATAGCTATGGTACCGTACTCTGTAAACTGTATCTGTAATAATCTATCAGGGTCTGATACTATATAGTACGTTTCTGTATATAACTATTTGTTTTACCATGATTCCAAAATAGTTGTATGAACCATGACGCTGGAATAAACTGTTTCTATAATAACTGTATTTCTGAAATTAACTGTAAATCTGTATGTCATGGTATTCTGAAAGTTTACTGTAAACATGTTTCTTGTTTGTGTATTCTGTAAAAATATAATATTAAATATTACTATAAAACATGTCTCTGTACTATATTTTTATTCTCGAGCCACATAGTAATTTAAAACATATTAAACATAATTGATAAACCATATAAATTTTTGCTATGAATAATAATATGATAAAAACGTATAATTTATACTGAAAACATACTAGAGTTACCTAGCATAGCATATTTCTTTTACCCGATTCCTGCTAAAATCCCCTACTATAATGGGTCTTACATCCGTAGGGCTCCCCACTTAGTACCCTGAAAATAATATTTGTCAAAACAGAATATTACTATTTCTTTACTTACTACATTTTCTACAACTTCTGGAAAGTCAAATTTTGACAAAAAGACCTTAACCTGAATTTGGGATAAAATCCAACTTTGTCCCACCAGCGATCCGCTTCAATAGACTTGGAGAGAACTTTTCCAGGAGCGTCGTGGTGGCCTCAGATCATCGATCCGGCAGTCGAAGGGGCCAAAATCGAAGAGAGAAGGAAGAGGAACCGTAGAGAGAGAGAGAGAGAGAGAGAGAGAGAGAGTTCTGTTGAATTTCTGCGTAAAATCTGAGTTTAACATTATTTATACTATGGGATTCGTCGATGAGGCTAATAGGAAATTCGTCAAAAAAATTCAAAGTCGCCCAGAACATCCTCTCGGTATCTTCTCGTCGACAAGACACACTGTAACACCCCAACCCCTAGGGGCCTGGGATATTAACTTTTTACTACTGATTTACAGTGGAAGCAAAATAAACTCAATTTTTATTAAACTAGAGCACTAATTATCCATATTACAATCATTTATTTCAAAAGAAGAAAAATTACACAAACATAAATATTTGAAACCATACTAATATTTCTAATCAATCTTTAATTTTCTATCCCCACCCGTATGCTTGCTAAGCCTGATTTCCAACATGCTCTTCAGAGTTATCTGAAATAAAAATATGATTGAAGTGAGACGACGCTCAGTAAGTAAATAAGATTATTATTAGTATGTGGCCAAAATGAGTTTTTAAAGAATTTCGTAAAACAATATTTAATACTATAACTTCAAGACTGCTTTTAGAATAAATATAAATTTAAAAATTTCTGCATAAAACTTTTGTCATCAATTTCAACAGTAAATTTTTATAATCATATACTATAACTGTTAAATTAAACTCTTAACTTTAAAATTGTAAAAATATTTAATGATAAACATACATATACTTTTCCTTATACGTTTTCCTTAGATCGTCATTTAAGTATCAGAATGATCCTTTTCACGTAAGCTTACACTTTTCTTTCAAATCATCAGTAACTTTGTACACGTAATTAAATATGTATAAACATATATTATAAAAAAAACCACCCTTAGGCCTATTTGCCGTAAGTCATGTCTACCCCCATGACTGGGTTGTGCGGTCCGAAAACTGGACTTAGTTGGCTGGTCGACCAAACTAAATCAACGTACGTAAACTTTAAGTGAGATTTTCCTTATTAAGTCCTGGTCCGGAACCAGGTGTGCACTCAGGAGAAATCCACTAACATAAATAACCACTCTATAAACAGTGTGGGTGCACTCTGATCCGTATAAACTTTAAGCTGCGGTACCAAGCATCTGTAACTTCGAACTTTCCTTACCATAAGTGGTTTTAAAATCATCTTATTATAATTAATGCAATTTAAAATAATATGGTGAAAGTCTCATCTTTACTCATATTTTCATAAAAAAAATGCAACGTATAAATAAACTCATGCCACACAATTTTTGTGTTAAATATATATCTAATTTTATTTTTGAATAGAAATAAATGCTGAAAATTTACCCGAGGGGATTAGAACATTTCTTAACTCAAAAATAGATACAAGTATATTAAAGATAGAACTGGTATAATTAAATATGCGTAAAAATAAACTCATGAAAATTTTGTGGAACTAAGTAACATAATTAAAATTTACGTACAAAATAAGCTCGGGTATGAATTTAAAATAAAAAAAAGAAACTAACATAATCAAAATTTACTTACCTTCTTCCTTACGAACACTGTAACTATCTCTAAGAAATGAGATCGGAAAGAGTGGGTGATTGAGAACTTACTCAAAAATTCTCTCTCCACCACAATTTCTTTCACTCACTAATTCTTCTCTTCCTTGGAAAATTGTTGTGAAAATGAAGGTTGAGAGCTCCCTATTTATAGGAAAATTTTGGGGAAGAAATGAAATTTATAAAAGTGTGGGGAGATGGGTGAAATTATAATTTTTTTAAAAAATTAAAGAATGGGCAAGGTATGGGTTGTGTATGGGATAAGGATGGAGGCCATGTGGGAGTGTTTGCCACCATTCCCATTAAATAATTTTTTTTAATTAAATACTTACCTAATTAATTAATCAATTACTTAATTTATTATTTTATTATTTTTTTCCTAATCATTATTATCATTATTATTATCATTGTTATTAATTTTAAACTACTTTTAGTATTTATTTATTTTATTATTTATTTTTGAACAAAAATTAAATTTAAATTTTGAAAACTCATGTGGGCCCCACATAACTTCGAGGCCCGAATGGATCCTACGTAACTCGAATAACTCTTATACGATTTTATGTATCCTACATAACTTTGAGACTTGTGTAAACCTCCATACGGCTTCGGGACTTATGTGGGCCCCACACAGTCTTGTGGGCCCCACACAGTCTTGTGGGCCCCGCATAGGATACCTATATTATTATTATTTTATCATATATTTCTTCAAATTATATCAGTTAAAACATTATTTTATGTATTTATTTACGTATATACACAGTGTCTTGTGGCTCCGGGACTCATGTGGACCCCACATAGTCTTGTGGGCCCCACATATGATACCTATATTATTATCATTTTATTATGTATTTCTACAAATTATGTTTGTCAAAACACTATTTTATGTATATATACTTATTTACGTGTACAAACAGTGTCTATCCTGTTTATCCTATGAAATTCTATTTTGACCAAATCGACCTCCAGGGAGCGACTGAGCCGCAATGGTCTCTGAGCACTTGCTAAGACAAGGTCTTTCTTAGGCATCAAACATGGAATTAAGGATCCTACGGAAAAATACTTCTGTATTGATATTAACTTAATGACTATTTTTATTATTTTATTATTATTATACTTTAATCATATATATATATATATATATATATATATTTTTTTTTTGGGTCATCACACACACCTTCATCGATGAGCCCAGTACGCAACGTTGCGTTCGTCGACGAAACCCGCTACCTCCTTCTGTTACTGTTTCCCATTACCCTTTTCTTTATTATTTAAATACTATTATTCATCCGGTCGTTATAAATTGGGTCCTCCTGGCCACGCCAGTGGTGCTGATCCTCCTTGTTCGGTGGCTGTCTTCAATAGAGGACCCCACCAGCTTCTCTGGGTACTCTCCCTACGAACGCCACCTCCGTCGTACCCACCACCGCCAGCCAAAGGGAAGCTCGCCATGGGGAGTGGCCGCTCTCATCCTCCTCCTCCTCATCTTGGTGTAGATGGCTATGCTGGTGCGGCACCCTCGTCCTTTGCTTTTTTTTTTCTTTTCTTTTTTGTTGTTGCAAGTTCTACTATTGTTTCAGCATTATGATATCTTTTGTTTTGGTCTTTGATTTCTCTAATTTGAATTGGGTTGTTCCTGTTTTGGGCTAGGGAGGTGTAGAACAACTAGGTTTGAAATTTTTTTTTCTCCCATTTTCAATTATTTGTTTGTACATTACTCTAGGAATGAGGGACTCTTTTTTCTAGAACCTTTGTATATGTAGTTGAGAGCACTAGGTGTTTGTTAAAATGTCTAACTAAGGGAAACAAATTGATTAGTAGTTTTTTTTTCATAAAAAAATTTTTCCAAACCAATTATTTTTTAAAATATTTTAAGGGATGGGTTTTTGAAATGCAAATGTTTTTACCCAAATGCTGACACAAATTAGGAATACATCTAATGTATGCCATATTGCGATTGCTCTAAAAAGTATTCATTTTATCTTTAAATCAAATAATATAATAAAAATTTGATTAAAATAATAAAATTACAAATAATACATATCAAAAAAATTATTTTAATACAAATAAAATTTGCTACAATTATTTTACCTAATTATTTTTATTTTACAATAAAAATTTTATTAGACATGATAATTGAAAAATAGTAAAAATATTTTGTAATTGGCTTTATTATAACATGCAATGTTCTTCATGCTCTACTAAAGCAACAAAATGCACTACAAGCATCCCACGACCCCATGCCTATGTTGTGATTGTATATGCAATAGGAAGACGTTTCAATATCATATTATATTTCAGGTGCCGATAAAAGGAGTTTAGCATGACACTTTCAAAAAAAGAAAATTAAATAAAAGGAAAAAACAAACAAACAAACACAACAAAAATTGAATAATACAAAAGCAAAGTCACCACCTTAATGTCTGTAAAAACGGAGACTGTGTTTGAGAGTACATTAGCATTTGCATCCACCCATTTTAAGAAAGATCTTGTTTAATTAGATTAACTCATTACCTAATTTTCCTGTGAGAGATGTGACATTGATTGGCTCAAAAATGAGTTCCATGTTCGTTCATTTTTTAAATTAACAGTACATATGACTTGCAGTGAGGGGATCCTTGCACATGATGCATGCTCTGCCCATGCTTCCGTTATTTCTTTTCTTTCTCATTTCCTTTGTTGGACATTTTAACAAACACGTAGTGCTCTCAATTACATGTACAAAAGTTCTAGAGTCCCTCATTTCTAGAGGAATGTGCAAACAAATAAATGAAAATGGGGGAAAAAAATTCAGACCTATTTGTTCTACACCTCCCTCGGCCAAAACAGGAACAAACCAATTTAGATTATAGAAATCAAAAACTAAAACAAAAGAAACCAGAATGTTGAAACAGTAGTAGAACTTGCAACAAAAATAAAAAATAAAAACAAGCAAAGGGCGACGGTGCCTATTAGCTTTGGTGTATACCCAAGAGGGGAGGTGAATTGGGTACTTAAAATTCTTTCCTAAGTTAACCAGTCTAACAATCAGAATTACACAAACCTAGGGTCTGTCTATACAATTATAAACTCAATCAGCATATGTACTACATATAATGAATCAAGCATACAACATACATGTGCTGAAAATAAAGGTGCGGAAAATAAATTTGTAGAAATATAAAGAATACGCATGATATGTTATCGGGGTTTGGCCAATACTGCCTACGTCCCTGCTTTGGCTAACAAGCACAAGGATTACCTCAACAAACATAGGGCTGAGCCCACTTAACGAGTGGAGCGGTACCTAAACAATCAGGTCAATTAGCACAGGACTAATCTCAACCTTTACAACCAGCTCAATTAACATAGGGCTGACCTCAACCTACACAATCCTTCCGGGCTGGATTACCGCCCCTTCACGTCATGCCT
Source organism: Malania oleifera (assembly GCF_029873635.1). Classification (NCBI taxonomy): domain Eukaryota; kingdom Viridiplantae; phylum Streptophyta; class Magnoliopsida; order Santalales; family Ximeniaceae; genus Malania; species Malania oleifera. The sequence goes on from NC_080426.1 coordinate 14,355,948, forward strand.
AGAATACAACAAATTTCATAATAAAATTTGTGTACAACAAATATGCTTCTCAACTAAACAGATTATGTACCAATGTAATCAATACACTACCGAATGATATGATATGATAGACTTAGTGTAGCTTTAGTGTCTACTCTCAAAATTAATGTCAATAATGCAATCAGTACGTAAGAGTGTAAGTGATAGGATCTTTGTTTCAAAATAATATTCTCAATCATAATGCACTAGAAAAGATCACAAGCACACTTCAAATATCTCAACAAATCATTTTTCTCAATATAAACAATAAGAGATTAAAAAAAAAACGGTTTGTAAAAATTTATTTGATCTTTGTATCAAGATGATAATCTCAATTAAAAGGTATAGTAACAAAGATCTTTTAGCACTCACGCAAATATCTCAAAATATTTTTCAAAGATAAGCACAAGCGATATTTGAAAACGATTTGTAAAATATTTTTCACAACCAAAACACAATATAAACTCTTGAGTATTGCAATGAAAATGCAAAACTCTCTTGAGTATTGCGATGAAAATGCAAAACTCAAAAGCTCAAGGTATTTTTCCTATGGAAGACTTATTTACGAAGCCCCTTAGGAGAACTTGAAGCTTACTCTTTATGAAAAATAAATCTCAATCAAAACAAGCAAGAGAAAGTTTAAGCTTGGTGAGATAAATACAAGAGAACTCTTACAAAGAAGTATTTGCAATATGAATGAGTAAGAAGAGTAGTATATGGTTTGAATATAAGATTTTGAATTTTTGAAAATTAGAGGATATTAGCTAATTATTATTACCAATCTCATACTAATTTTTGCAAATGAGGGGGTATATATAAAGTACCCCATAATTATAACCGTCCAAGATACATAAGGTATCATTAGAATTGTTTTAAAACGTTTTAGCACAACTAACCCCGTTTAAAAAATTTAACCACGGTAAAAATAATTGTCCAACTCGAGAGCACCAGTCAACCGAACTTGAGGTTCAGTTGACCAAGTAACAAAGTTTGGTCGACTGGGAGAAATTTGAACTGAGAGTTCGGTCGACTAGACTTAGGGTCCCAAGGGCAATTTTTCCATTTCTGCGTGGTTCAGTCGACCAGGTGATTTTGAACTATGAAGTTTGGTTGACTGGATTGTTGGATTCTCCCACATGGGGGTTCGGTTAACCAGAGCGTTGCCCATATAAATTTGGTCGGTCGACTGAGCGGTTAACTTGTTGACCTAAGGAGGTTTGGTCGACCAAGGCTTGCTTGTATATATCTAATCGATCGACCAAGAGGTCAACCTGTTGACTTGGTGGGAGTTCATTCAACATAGAAACTCAGTGTAATTGAGTTTGGTCGACCAAACATGTAACGACTCGAAGAATAATGGTATTTAAATAATAAAAAGAAAGGGAAATGGAAATCGGAAACAGAAGGAGGCAGTCGATTTCGTCAATGAACGCAATTGCATTTTGGAAGGATAAATCCTTGCTGACGAATACAGGGGACTCGTCGACGAGGGTATAACAGGAGTTCATCGACGAGGGTTGGAGTTCGTCGACGAAAATATAATTGGGTTCGTCGACGAGGTGACGTGACTTGTCGATGAGGAAATACCGAGGGGATGATTTTGGGGTTTCTGAATTTCGTTGACGAAGGGGAGAATTCATTGACAAATTTTGTATTGACCTCGTCGACGAGGTGATGTGGCTCGTTGACGAAGGCCACAGTTTAAATAAGCCTAAAACTCATTTTTGGCTAAAATTTCTTGCGCAATACCTTTCTCTCTCCTACCCTTCGGTCCCTCCTTCTTCTTTCTTCGATTTCAGGCCGAATTTCTGCTGGTTCGACAATTTGAAGCCACCACGACGCTCTTGGGAAAGTTCTCTACAAGTCTGTTGGAGCAAATCGTCGGTGGGGCAGAGTTGGAAATCATCCCAATTCTATAGTAAGACTTTCTACTCAGTATTTGGTTCTTTGGCAGTTATAGAAAGTGTTGTACGCGTAGAAATACTGAACTTTAGTTCTGGAAAATGTTGTTTTCAGGGTGTTGAATTGGGAACCCTATGGGTGCGAGACAAATTTTCTTAGGGGCTTTTCAGGAATCAGGTAAGGGGATAAACTAAGTTAGTTCTTTTTGAGAAAATATATGTATATATAGCATTTGATTTTAGGAAAGTAAATATGTTCGTATATATATATGATTTAAATTTAAAAAAACACTGTTGAAATTGATGGTATGTTGAATATGCGGAAAACCTGTTATTATGGCATGAGTAGAAATTGTTATGAATTACTATTTTCTAGAAATGTGATTATGATGCAGATTTATATAATGGAAAACCGGCGTATGGGTCAAGATTTTTATATATATTTGCCGGTGTACGGGGCGAGCTATGTGTATGATTTGTCAGCATACGAGCTGAGCTATGTATATAATTTTTCGGCATACGGGCCGAGTTATGAATGTGATTTGCCAGCGTACGGGCTGTGCTATGATTTACTGGCGTACGGGCCAAGCTATAGTAAAATGTGAAATACCGGTGTACAGGTCGATGATTTTCTTGATATACATAAATATGCAAAATGATATGATTGATCTAATAATTAATGATATGAGATATCCATGTATCACAATTTTAGTATATGTTATATGATATGAGAACCTGGTTGGCTTAGTCTAGGTTAGAACTTGCACGATACCATTGTTATGTGTCTATGGTCATCATGATCATGATATCTGTGTTAATGCCGCTGTACGGAGTGGTGTGAGATTGGATGGTCAATGGGGTTTTTAAGAAGTGTGTGATCGCCCCTGGTGTATGGAACAGGTCTGGCAAACCCATCAGACTTACAGACTATACTTTTGACTTGACAGTGGTTGGCCAACCATTGTCAGGTATCGCTTTCGAGTCACACAACCCAGTCATATGGGGGTAATACATGACAATAGCTAGCTAACCTACTAGGAATGTTTTTGTATTACTATTATATGAAATGAAATATATTTATGAAATGCAGTATGTTCTGTCATGTTTTGATGATATATATGTTTTCCCAGATTTGACAAAATAGTTACCGAATATATTCTGTATGGTATATGTATAACACGGAATACTCATGTTGCCACACACTAGTATTAACTTATTTCTCTTACTGAGAGGTATCTCACCCCTAAATTTTATAAGCGTTTCAGGAGCCCTTGATAGGAGAGTGGGTAAAGCCCCGCTGATCTAGTACGGTAGATCTGCCCTTCCAGAATGGTAAGTATTTTGATAGGGTTGGATGTATTTTATGGAAATGGCCCTAAGACATCTTTTTGGGTTGAGTGTTGTGTATATATGTATACAGTGATTGTAGTAACTCTGGTATTGTGATGTATGATATAATGAGATGTATATGATTGTATGTTTCCTGCTACTTAGGCTTTCGTTTTGTGTTCTGATGTATACGTGGTACCCACGAGTTCAGGTGGATTGTGTTCTGCAGAGCTGGGATCGGTGATATTTATTTTATTATATTTTGAAAAAAAAATGTGAAAAATAAACAGGTCGTCACAAAACATGTCAATTTGGGCATTTTCAGTCATTTTCTCTTTGAAAAGTTGTCCCTATTCATATGATGATTTAATTTAAGAAGATAGCACATATTTTTATGAAGCATATGAAGTCCTAAGGTTAGTTTGGGTCTTCTTGAGGACACTGAAAAAATTCGGCGTCGGTCGATTGAAGTCTTGTCTAAGGTCATTTGATTTTCAAGTGATGTGTAGGGACCTAAAGTTGTTTCAAGGCCTTTGAGCTTTGTAGTTCCTACATGCATGATATGCATTTAATATTACAGACCTTTCCTATATTACTATTATAGACCCAAATGAATAATAACGAATTAAATATCAACTAGGGTCTTCATTTTCCTCCGGATCTATGAGTACCATCATTTGATATTGCTAAGATAAATCTGCACATCAACTTAGCAGACATTAAATATCCAAGTATTTGTCATAATCAAAACAGGATATGACCCATAGGGTCAACAATAACGTTGCGGCATGGCCATCTGCACCAAGACGAGGAGGAGGAGGAGGAGAGCGGCCACTCTCCATGGGGAGCTTCACTCCGACTGGCGGTGGTGGGTACGGCGACAGCGGTCGTAGGGAGAGTACCCGAAGAAGCTGGCGAGGTCCTCTATTGAAGACAGCCACCGAACGAGGAGGATCAACACCACCAGCGTGGCCAACATGACCCAGTTGGTCTGCTCCTCGGCAACTTCCACAACGGACTCATAGTCGAAGAACTACTGGATGCCCAGAAAAATTGAAACCACGGCAAGAATCAGAGAATGAATCAACAAAAAATACGTGTCATGCAAATCTCCCTGGACCAACTAGCAAGATTAGCAAATCTCACTAGATGGTCTAGCGAGATTACGTGAGCTTCATTTCGAGAATAATTTTTCTGAACAAAGTATTATTTAATATATTATTTTAAAATAATAATAAAATGGGAAAAAACACTATTGACAACATGCAAAATTTATTCAATGCTCTTTTTAAATATAAACAAGTTGTATATTTGTGTTTTAAACAATGTAATAAAATATGGCAATCAAATATGTTATGCAATCATGGTCTCTCTATGTGGAGATATATATATGATAATTGGGGACTTATTACTATCGTGTCACATTGAAAACTATAATGCGACATTAAATTCAAAAGTAAAAGTCAACCGTCATTAACGCACCTCTATTAATTCATAAAAAAATGTCCAATATAACTCCGATGGTCATATAAAATTATACAAATCGCCAATGAGAATTTAGAGTATTTCAGCACACATAAATTTAACGTGTATGTTAATTAATATGCATGAATATGAAGAGAGATGTGTAGAACTTTAACTTTTTTCATTCGGAGAACAAATTCCTAGTTAATCTCCAATAAAAACGTGTATCTTGTTTTCCTTTTTGTCTTTTCTTTTTGTTGCCGACAAGAAATATAAACTTTTAAAAATCCAAAATCTCAATTTTTAAAATATTATACTTTAACATTTGAAAGTTACAAAAAGACAAAATTTAGGGATAAAACTCTTATCCTATCTTGCCAAGATTTTAAAAATTATCTTCAATTCATCATTTGATAAAGAATAAATATTGAAAACATCAAATATTTATGAATTTCTATAAATTTTATTATTTGAAAGATTAAGATTTTTAAAAATTAAAAAAAAATGCACATGTATGTGTTGTATGCTAATTTTTTTTTAAATTATTAGATAAATTATATATGTTACATTATTTATAAATTAATCTAATTAAATATTAATGAATATAATATTAATTTATTATATATTTAATAATTAAAATACACATCTGTGAAGGTAAAAGTCACTTATATAATTTTCCACGTTAATAACTTATGCTTTCCCATATAGACTTGAGAATATCATCTCTTTACAGTTGCAAACTTTTGAAGTATTGTAAAAATATCTTTTGACAAACTCTTTTAATCGTACCACCTCAACCTCTGCAACGAGGATACACAAAATCTCTAAATCTCATCAGATAAATTTTTTTTTATTTTTAAAAAGTTTCTTTAGCCTTGAGAAGGGGAGAGAGAGAGAGAGAGAGAGAGAGATTGGTTAGTAAATGAGCAAGTGGCAGAGCACATTGAATCACCATTAAAAGCTGCAATGAAATCATTTAAGCTTTTGTTGAGAAAGTCACCATATCAGCTTTAGCTTGCCAATCGGCTTCATCCTCCATTAGGCTTCTTCCCTATTCGGTGTAAGTCCCACACGAACGCAAACCGACAAAAGTGCGCGCATTAGGATGGCTACGTTGCCAGAACTGCCCCAGCCCCCGGGCCCGGCTGCCGACGACCACCATCACCACCCCTCGTCTTCGTCTTCTCACCCTGTCTGTACTACTTTACCTTATTTCACACAGGTCACATTACATAGAGAGGATATATAGGATCTTCTAGTTCCTCTCTTTCTCCAACTTTCTTCTTCTCTGAGACAAAACGTCGAACAATATTATGGCGTCTTCGCTTCCCCTAAAACCCTTCCTTACTGCTCCGACGCCCAATGGAATTTCCGCCTTTCGGTTGGGTTCGCCGCCTTCGGACATCACATTGCTGTCTCCTCCGGCCGTCCAGCTCACCATCCGCCGCCGTCCACCCGCCGGGAAGTTCCGTAAGTCTTTCGTCTTTAGGTGAAGCGACTTATTTTACTCATGTCAGCCGCAAGTCATTTTTGTAGAGTTTTTTCCCGTTTTATAATTAAAAATAAATAAAATATAAAATAATACTCTGAACAGGGAATTTTTTCCCAAAATAATGCTCACGTAATCTCACAGCTTCATGCTGCGAGATTGAAACTGGTGGCCACTCTGCCATCGACGCGTGGCAAAGAAATATACAGGGGCAACGTGACGTGTGGCGACCGGTGAACAAATCTCGCAGGTCGAACCTGCGAGATTTCAGAAGAGAACGAACGGACAGGCGACGCGTGGCTGCGAGGTTTCGAGCGATCGTGACACGTGGTAAATCTCGCAGGTTGGACCTGCGAGATTTAAGAAGAGTTGGAGCGGACAGGCGACGCGTGGCTGCGAGGTACCGAGTGATCCTGACACGTGGTAAATCTCGCAGGTTGGACCTGCGAGATTTGTTTTGCGCCCTAAATACCTCCCTGAGCCTTCTCAGAACACAGTCGTGTAGAGGAGAAGAGAAGAAAAGAAGTTGCAGACGAAGTTCGAGCTTGCAGACGACTGTTGCGTTGGCAGGTGACCGTTCGGCGACGGGCGAAGGCGAGGCTTCGGCTATTTAAGAGCCGAAGAGGGGGTATGTTATTTAATATTTAGAAAAATAACGTGAATATTTCATTTATTTTACTGAGATTTACAAGAAATAATTGTTTATATTTTGAGTTGGTTTGATATCACACGCCGCGTTCCGAGTATTTGGATTCTGTCTCTGCATCTAGAGGGAGGTTAGTTTTTTTAATTAATAATGTCATTATAGTTTAGAATTACGTATTATGTTGTTTAATTTCAAATGATAGATGTAACCAATAGTATATTTACGTATCTACATAATTTCGGACATATCTAAACTGAAGTAATTATGTACATGCATACATGTTAATAGAAATAGGTGGTGATAAAATTGTGTCTAGTTCCGAAAATATATTAGAAGGTGGTGTGGAGAAGAGTAGAAAAAAAACAGCGTTGGGGGAGTGTGTTGTTTTTTGTTTTTAAATGGATAAATTTGAAGGTAATAAAGTTTTTGCTCATTGAAAGGCAGCCTGTTTGGGTGCTACAATGAAGAAGGTTTTTGAAGATATGAGAGAAAATTCTGATGAGTCAACGACTACTGTACTAAGGAGAGGTTTTAAAGGGGACTTTAGTATTGTGAAAGTTCCTAAGTTGATATGATTGCAATAGGTTCAAATGAGATTAGAAAAGCTAAAAACAGGTTTCAGATTTAGAAAGTGATGACAATAAACATTTTGCATGTGCTGGGGGGTTATTGTTGGATAGATTTCCAAAAAAATATGGGTAGGTTTCTGGCTCTTGTGATGAAATAGGGGATTTATCTTATGCTGATGCATGCCTGTTGGAAGGTCTAGATGGAGCTTCAATTTTTGATAATGATGGGTTGTTGAATAAGTTTCAGCATAGGGATGAAATTTTCTCATTCTAGTGGAAGAGATTTTCGAGGAGGATTTAGAAGCTCAAATTCTTGAGGATAAAATGGATTTAAAGTTGAGTGATATTAGAGGAAATAAAGTGTGTCTGATGGTGGTAAAAGTTGAAAGGTGAAAGGTCAAAGAGGGTTAGCAAATTTGAAGAGCTCGGTAAATTCTGATGGTAAGGTTTTGAAAATGGGGTTTCTCAGTTGATTTTGTTTAGTTCTTTTTTGGGATCTTGTGTTTTTTTGTTTTCTTTTTTTTTTTTCCTTTTTTTTTTCTCTCTTTTTATAGTGGACTTCTTCTTCCTGCACATTGTAGCTTCTCTTCTTTCTAAACATAAATTCTTTTTTTATGAAAAAAATAGTTTGGAAAACTGAATCAAACCAATTCGTACATATATATATTTATATAGTTGTGTAGTTACGTACATATTGAGACCAAATTGTTCATATTACAAAATTATGTACATAGATTTCTAAATAATAGTGTTAATTATGTAGTTATGTATGTGGTTAGATTTATAAATAATAATGTTTATTATGTAGTTATGTACGTAATTTAATTTCTAATAATATGTACCTACTACTATAATTACATACCTACATATTTTTGACGTATCTAAATCGAACCAATTATATAATTACGTACATGCATGCATGTTAGATGGTTTCGATAATTGAACCAAACTATTAATTATGCTTATCTAAATCAAACCAATTAGATAATTACGTACATATTCAGATTTAATTGTTCAGAATTAAAAAATTAGGTACATATATTTTCAAATTATAATGTTAATTACGTGATTATGTAGTTTAATTTCAAATGATAGCTCGGTGTAGCCAATATTATAATTATATACCTACATAATTATGGACATATCTAAACCATACCAATTATGTAATTACGTACATGCATGTTGCATGCATATGAACCAAACCAATTGTGTACATTTATAATTGCGTAATTATGAATATAGTTGTACTGAATTGTCCATAATTATAAAATTATGTACAGAGATTTCCGAATAACCGTATTAATTACGTACTTATAGTTTAATTTCAATTGATAGGTGTAGTTAAAAATATAATTACATATCTACAAAATTTTAAGCATATCTAAGCTGAACCAAATATGTAATGTATGTTCATGCATGCTTATTAGTTTTTTTTGGAAAATCGTACCAAATAAAATTACATGCATACACACAATTGTACTTATTATGCATATATTATATTTTAATGGTCCATAATTATAAAATCATGCATGTAGATTTTAATATTATAATGTTAATTATTTAATTATGTAATTTAATTACAAATAATAGGTATAACCAACACTAGAATTAAAAACCAACATAATTATGGGCATATCTAAACTGAATGAATTATGCAATTATGAATATGCATGCATATTAATTAGTTTGAAAATCGAACCAAGTCAAACTACGTTCATAATTCTTTATGTAATTATATAAATGTTCGAATTGAACATTCCATAATTATGTTATGCACGTAGAGATTTTAATTATTATACTAGTTATTTGCTCGTAGTATAGTTTTAAATGTGATACATTAAATAAAATACTATTATAAATGATTAGGTTGAAAATTTAAATGGGCCGATGGTTTAAGTGGGTAGACCTGTTTTATCCATTTAATTTTTGGGTCTAAATGGGTCACCCATTTATGACCCACATAATTACATGAGTGTACCCTAACCCATTTAAAGAATATAATGTACACATTAATGTATTGAAAATAATTTTTGTTCACTATTCACTTAGCATACGACTTATACATAAAATTATTGTTTTGCGTAGGTCTTTTATATTTACCGGGCGTCACTCTAGATGGCAGGAAGTTCAAGCAGTATTCCGGTTCCCGTATTATTGTACATGGGGGGTAACATTATAACCGGCCAAACCGGTGTTAGTTATAGTATTCCGCCAGTTCAACCTATTAGAATTGGTCATAGGTGTAAATTAACTAAATTGCATACGAAGATATACAAGTATTTGCAAATTGATCAAAATCAAAATGCATTGCGGCTAACCGCAAGATACCCGATTAAGGGGCATCATGATACAATCTTCTATGAGGTTGTTCCGGTAACTAGTGATTACGGTTTGCGCATGGTGTTGGATGCACACTGCGTAGGGACGACATATTTGACTGTGCAACTGTATGTTGAACTCATTCCTCAGATGGGTGTCGCCGCACATGGGCAGCCGGGAACATCTATTGAGCACGTGGTTGAAGCGGAGGAAGAAGATGCAGATGTTGGTGGGATGCCTGTTGTGGATATGAACGAATGTCCACGATCGTCATTCGAGGCGCAGACGTATCAAGGAACTACAATCCATACGAATTTTCATGGTGTTTGCGAAGATGTTTCAGGAGAACAACCAGGATCGTTGTTCGCAATAGCGAACAACACGCTGGACGTGGGGATGAACATCACGAACGATGTTCATTTACAAGATGACACGTACGAGGAGGAAATTGGTGAAGGGACGAACGAGTTCCTCAATGATGTCGACCCACCCCCCCATCAATCGAACGATGGCACGGATACGGCAGATTTCATGGATGAACCTCCTATGTATGGTGTAATTGACGTAGAGGCTGCAGATTTGTCCCATGGTGACGAGCTTCCTATACGGGTAACTCGTTGGGATGAATCATCATAACTAAGTCAAGGGATGCTATTCGGGTCGAAAGATCAATTGATAGCTGCTGTGCGAATATACCACGCTCGAACGCACCATGACTTCTACGTCCTGCAGTCGACCCCACTATTATGGGTTGTTAGGTGTAAGAACTCTGAATGCAGTTGGAGACTGCGTGCGATGTATCGTCAGAAACATCGATTCTTCGAAATCACTCAATATGGTGGTCCGCACACATGCTTGAATGAACTCCTCTCGCAAGACCATAGCCAAATCACGTCGTCCCTTATTACTAGTGAGGTTGTGAATATGATAAGGGGTGATGCGTCGACCTTAATCGCTACATTGAAAGAATTCATAGATCGTCGTTTTGGTTATTCCATCTCATATAAGAAAATTTGGTTAGGCAAACAGAAGGCAATTGCCCAAGTATTCGGCGATTGGGAGAAGTCTTATCAGACGTTGCCTAGGTGGATGGAAGCAATGTGCACTTATAATCCTGGTATTGTCGTAAAGTGGAGGTGGAACCCTATACCCGGCAGCGATCAGACCATAACATTTGTATCAGTCTTTTGGGCATTCGCAGCATCTATTCAGGGTTTTCCCCACTGTCCTCCTGTGATCTGTATAGATGGGACACACTTGTACGGTAAGTACAAGGGAAAACTCCTTATTGCGACGTGCCCGGATGCAAATAGGCAAATATTTCCCATTGCATTCGCTATTGTGCAAGAGGAAAGTTTGGACACATGGAATTGGTTTCTGTGTTGTCTTCGTTCCATTACCGATAGGGACGACATTTGCCTTATATCTGATAGGCATCCAGGGATCATCGCTGCAGTGTCTCACAATCCCCATTAGCAGCCACCGCGTGCGCACCACCGATTCTGCCTTCGACACGTTGTAAGCAACTTCAGCACGAAAGTGCACAGTGTCAATCTGAAGCGAATGGCTGAGTGCGCGGGAAGGGAGCATCAGGTCAGAAAGTTTAACATGTGGATGGAGAAGATCTTCGATGAGGGTGGGGAACCCGCAAAGACGTTCTTCGATCAAATCGCTCCTCATATGTGGACTCAGTGCCACGACGGGGGCAGAAGGTATGGGAACATGACGACAAACCTCGTCGAATGTTTCAACGCCGTCCTTAAGGGCGCTCGTAGCCTCCCAATCATTGCCCTTGTGCAACTGACATTTTATCGCGTTGCACATTATTTCAATAGCCGACGTGAGTCTGCTCGTAATGCAATATCAGGAGGAAATGCACTAACTCCTCATATATTGCTTGCGATGGAAAGAAGGAAGTTGAAGGCGACCGGACATCGCATGACGACGTTCAACCGGTCTAGAGGTACTTTCAGCATAATGACTGCGCAGTTCGGACCTCATAAAGGAAACAACGTGCAAACGCTTCGCATTCAGGATTTGCACGGCTGCTCGTGTGGGAAGTGGCAAGCTTTACACTTTCCATGCTCCCACCTTCTCGCTGCATGTGCGGAGACACGACTCAACGCCATGCAGTACGTTGAGCCTTATTGGACCACCGCCGAACATTATGCGACGTATGCGACGGATTTTCAGCCGATTATGCACAAGGCGTACTGGCCAGCATCGTCTTTGCCGACTATACAGGCAAATCCAGCGTATGCTCGACATAAAGGTCGTCCAAGGAGCTCCCGTATACACAATGAGATGGACGCTAGGGAAGGTAGGAAAAGGAGCACGTGCAGTATATGTCATCAAAAAGAGCATAATCGCACAAGGTGTCCCAGAAGGACCGACTCGGCCGATGCAGCGGGACCGTCGCGTTGATTCACTTAGCAGTTTTATACTAGTTATTTCACACAGTTTCTTTTTAATTTAGACCTATTCTGATGCAACGATGCATTTCCAGGATTGATCCAGGGCCGGCCGATCTGAGCGTCTTGACGATGGGCGATCATCACAGGGCCAGCCGAGCGTGGGCTGAGGGGCATGCGGAGCCCCTGTGCTGCCGAGGGGGCACCCAGTTTGCCGAGCGTTGGTTAGAGGCAGACCCCTGCATTGTCCAGCTGATACGCGATGCGGGGTTTTATGGCATTTATCGGATTGCTCATATCCAGCTTGATTGGCATCTGGTCACATCATTGGTGGGGCGATGGAGACCCGAGACGCACACGTTCCACCTACCTCATGGTGAGGCCACCGTCACATTACAGGACGTAGCTGTTTTTTTCGGGTTGCCGATTGATGGGCGAGCTGTCATTGGTCGCACTGCCGGACCAGTGGAGGGACCTACAGACCGTCAGGGTTAACTCGCCCTGCGTACTATGTGCGAGCGTTTGTTAGGCGTTGTTCCGCCTGACAGCGAGTTGGTTGGTGCACGCATCCGTATGGGGTTCCTTGAGGGGGATGCGTTTCGTGAGCTTCTGGCATATGCAAATGTTCATACGATAGCATGCCACGCACGAGCCCATTTGTTGCGTTTGATTTGTGGGGTGATCTTCTCGGATGTTTCCGGCAGTTATGCGCATCTTATGTTCCTTTCACTTCTTGAGGACTTCCGAGCGTGTCACTCGTACAGTCGGGGGTCCGCCACTTTGGCGTGGTTGTACAGGGAGATGTGTCGCGCCGCGCACCACTCGAAGACACAGATTGCGGGCCCCCTTCGCTTACTCCAAGTTTGGGCTTGGGAGAGATTTCCTTCATTCGTGCCTACGCGGCGAGGTTTCCTGCAGATTGAGAGGGGTCAGGATGGTCGTCCGGTTGATCCTCTCCCGCTCGCATATCGGTTAGTACCTATTTTATCTATCCATATATATTAACTCAATAACTATTACGAATACTAATTCGTAATATATAGTAGTCTTGCATTTGGGAACTTAGATTTCATCTGATACAGATGGAGGGACGACTTGAGGGCATCGATGGTTGCACTTCACACATTGCCCTGGTACAGGTTCGAGTTGGACATGCAGCGGGAGCATGAGGTATAAATCAGTTAAAGCATAGCACGTGAAAGCATTTCTTTCTTACTTTCACTTGTGTATAGTCTGCATAACTTTTTGTTTTGTCTAACTGCAGTTTATATGGATGCCCTACACGGATGAGATTTTAGCCGACATGCCGCCTGCCTATGCAGACGGGAGGGACCTGTGGGTAGCGCGAGTGCCACTCATATGCTTTCATATTATTGAGTGGTATCTCCCCGATCAAGTCATGCGACAGTTCGGGTTTCGACAGGTCATTCCCGCCCCATTTATGACTTCGGGGGTAGATATTGTTGGGGACGATCTCCACGGCATGGATGGACGCGGTCGAGGGGTCACAGACAGGTCGAGTACGCACGCGATATTCGTCACTGCGTGGGAGCATCGGCGAGACTACATCGTATGAGGAGTGGCGGAGCACAGTCCGATGCGTCCAGATGACCCATACTTCACTTGGTATAGGTCTATCACACGTCGCTTCGTCGACAGGACCGCAGCTGTATATTTGAGCCTCGTAAGAAGATTAATGCCACAACTGATTTTATTATATATACGTTCCAATTTGAATGCGTTAATAAAAAATGTTCATATCCTGCAGGCTGACATAGTCATTGAGGCAGAGCAGATCTCGTCAGATCCTGCGATCCACCGATTGATGCGTGCTGCACTGGACCTTGTCCACGAGGACGGTCGACGGATCCCAGAACGAGGAGGTCGACATGATGTACCAGCACGAGGAGGTCGACCAGCTCCAGTACGAGGAGGACGACATGCTTCCTCTAGTCGTCCAGGGACTCCCATGTCCTCCCCACTAGTCGTACAAGCCGAGTACTTGTTTGGCCCGTCAGCGCCTTATGCGCCTTCCACTGCAGCTCATATTGCCGGACCATCGAGCAGACCGACTGATGCCCCATCCGACTCTGCTGCTACCCCATCCATGTCATTTTTATTGGACGATCTTTTGGATGGGGTCGAGGTCAATGCACCCCCTAGGCCGCCTCGTTCTCATCCGGAGACATCGTATCATTTCTCACCGCGTGCGCTACGCATGGCTGATGATGATGATGCAGCACCTCTTGGGGGAGAGGATTCACATCCAGCACGACGGGTTAGGACACCTGATGATGTTGACGAGCAGGGAGAGGGTAGACGCAGACGGCAGCCACCACGACCCCGGAGACGACCTCGCTGCGGGACGGAGTAGTTTAGCATTACGTTAAATGCATTTTATTTGTATGTATATCATTGATTGTTTTGATTTCATTTATATATAATTGATAATTTTTTTCTTTCTTTTGTATATATCATTTAATAATTTGTATCTCTAAAGAATTCAATATTGCCAAATCTAAAAAATGACACATAATTCGTATCGTCTAAATTTGCATGTCTAGTTAAGTTAATTCGTTCAATTCAATTGTCTTTTACTATAAAATTCGTATTGCTAAAATTTGTATGTCTGCATGCATTTGCAGATCTCGTCAGATGCAAATATGTTTCAGCACTCTAAACATTTACACGTTAACTTCCCCTCACCGCCATATACTAGATGCACCAAAAATCTTAGGGAGCACTTAATATATGTTCTCTCCGTTAAACTCCTAGTCAATTTGTCTTAAAGTATATTAATTAATTACGTATATTAATTTTAATAAAAAAATATAATTGATTAAGTGATATATTAATTTTTAGAGTATGTATATCCTTAATTAAAATTTATTTTATGATTTCTCTAAACTTATACTTTAATTAACTATCCAAATTTAAAGTTCAAACAGCATGTAGTTACAACATGTAAGAATCGTTAATTTTGCATTTCAATTTAAATTTGTACAATTACAAGAACTTTAGTATGGTTTTCTCTACATTCTCTAATTAAATATGAATGGGTGACTAAGACAAAAAAACATTCTAAAAATAATCCAATTTGACCCACATCCTACTTTCAAACACCAAAATGATTGGTCAAGATATTTGGTTTAGTATGCGGATAGTCAAACTATAATGAAGAAGAGTAAAAACAAAAAAATTAAGACGTACGAAGAGGTATTGATGCTGCTATTATCTTTCAAAATGTTTAACTTTGTCTTGCAAAGTTTAAATTTAAATAATAAATTTAAAAATTTAAATTGTTAATTCCCTTTTTTAATTGTTAATTCCCTTTTTACAAATTAAAATTTTAATTTAAATAATAAATTTAACTTTGTCTTGCAAAATGTTTAATTGTTAATTTTAAATATTACATCCAATAAACATTTTGCAGCATTATAATTATTAGACATTTATATAACTTATTGAAAATTTATTTCTTCTAAATTTTTTTTTGTCATACTTAAAGAATTAGTTGGTACAAAGCATCAAAGCATTCAATTCGAAATTTTTTTTCGGTCTCTAATCCACGAGTTTTAAAATATCATTTTATTAAAAACAAATTTTATTATTGCACATGCAGACCGACTTTAACTAACAAAATATTCATTTCGTCAATAAAATTTAATTATACGAAATTTTGTAGTCTTTTTTGTAAATTCTGGGGTTAGAATCATATTTTGAAATATTTTTTTCGATTTTATCCAAATTTTTATTACAAAATACTTATTCATAATCAATAATTTCTTTTATGTAAATACTTATTCAAAGAAAGTTTCCTATTCAGAGTATTATTTTAAATTTTATTTATTTCTAATTATAAAACGGGAAAAAACTCGAAGTCGAGGGCATTTGCATTTGTATATGAAGAGAGAGAGAGAGAGAGAGAGAGAGAGAGAGAGAGAGAGAGAGAAACTAAACATATGTAAACTTTTGCAACGAGGACAAGTTCATCCACAGGTTCTTAAAATGAGGGAGGTTACGATAGGTTCCTAAATCTCGCAGGTTGGACCTGCGAGATTTACCACGTGACACGCTCTCCGTTCGATCGCTCCCCAAATCTCGCAGGTCCAATCTGCGAGATTTACCACGTGTCAGGATCGCTCGGTACCTCGCAGCCACGCGTCGCCTGTCCGTTCGATCTCTTCTTAAATCTCGCAGGTTGGACCTGCGAGATTTGTTCACCCGTCACCACGCGTCACGTTGCGCCTGTATCTTTCTTTGCCACGAGTCGATGGCAGAGTGGCCACCAGTTTAAATCTCGCAGCATGAAGCTGTAAGATTACGTGAGCATTATTTTGGGAAAAAATTCCCTATTCAGAGTATTATTTTATATTTTATTTATTTTTAATTATAAAACGGGAAAAAACTCTAAAAACGTCACATATGACTATTCTGAGTTTCATTGCTTGCCTCCATCACTTACATTCACATAAACAGTTTCAACTTCATAGACAAAAATATCCCTACCATTTTAATTTTAATTTTAATTTTTAATTTTCGTTTACTATAATACCAGATGACCTTTGGGTGCTGGGATATGGTCCGGAAGAGAAGATATAAATATCAATATTATTTAAATTGATAGTTGTGAATTAAAATTACTTAAATTAAATTGATTATATAAAATATGATTTAATTAGATAACTCAACCTAATATTTATTTTCTTGGAGAAAATAGGAATATGGGCAAGTGGAAGTACATGTGGAACCCATTTCCGTGTCACAACATTCGGAGAATCCCACGGTGCTGGCATTGGCTTGCGTCATTGATGGATGCCCTCCTAGACTTCCCCTCTCTCAACATGATCTACAATTTGATTTTGATCGAAGGTACTTGTATGTGTTTGATATATTTCGTACTAAGAACAATCTGCATGTGATATTTCCTCAAGAGAGGATGGACCTTCGATTAGCGTTAAGATTGCTCATTTGTGCTGGAAAAAAAATTATATTCGAATAATTCTCACAAGTAAATTAATGAAGTAATGTAAATAATAAATAAAATAAGACGTAAAAAATTTTAATATGGATCCCTTAAATCTTGAGATACGATAGAACAAGGCGGTCCAAATCTACTATCACAAAAATTGTGCAAAGTGGATACAAAAGGGACAAGCCTTATAAATATACAAAGGTGTATAACAAATCCAATTATATAAAAAAGGTCACACCAAATATTGTGAACAGAGCTCTAAAAATAATCAACCGAAAGAGCAAATCAGAAAAATCCCAAAATGCTGATAATAGTATGCAGCCGGAGTCGCTGGAGTGAACAACGCGCTGGAGAAAGGGTCGCAGGCAGCTCTGCAGGCTTGAGGAGCTGGTGAGGCGTTTGTGTGTGAGTGAAAAACAGAGTGAAAGTAAAAAACTGTGTGAAGAGCCGACTTGCTGTTAGCCAAAAAATCTAAATGGGAGGGCTGCGCTGCTGTGTGTGGAAAATCCAAATGGAGGGGCTGTTGAGTGCTGCCCAATGCACCGGCTGGAGAAGAAAACCCGGAATAGATGGGCATGCCCAGACATTGATCTTGAGAAGCCAAACACACCATTAAAAAATGACCCATTTTCAAGGCATCCGGTCCCATAAGGAGGGAAAACCAACAAATCTCCCCCTCCAGACTTATGGGAACGATTCTACCAATTCGGACAAAATTTGACACTTTACATACTTGTCTCTAAACAATACTTTTGTCACCATATCCGAACCATTATCATAACTGTGAATTTTATCAAGTTCCAACAATTTCTTATCCAACACATTTCGAATCCAATAATATCTGACATCAATATGTTTTGACTTTGAATAGAAGATAGAATTCTTGTTCAAATGAATTATACTTTGACTATCACAATAAAGAACATATTTTTATTTTTTTGTATACGCCGAGTTTCCTGAACTTACGCGCCAGACTAATCCCACGCCTACACCAGCCGTGCCCTTAGTTAACATGTAGAAGGTAAATCACGGATGTGCGCTACAAGCGGCAGAGTTTGAACCCCAGACTTCACCTTTGTCCAACGCCGTCTAGTGAACCTCCTTACCACCTGAGCTTATGCCCGAGGGCAAGAACATACATTTCTTGTTCCATGCCCAACTCTTTCAAGAATCTCTTCATCCAAAGTAAATATTTACAAGTTTCGGTAATGGTAATAAACTCGGCTTCCGTAGTAGATAGAGCAATACATTTTTGTAATTTTGATTGTCATGCCATAGATCCCCCTTACAAAAGTCATCATATAACCCGAAGTTGATTTTCTAGAATCAACATCACCAGCCATGTCGGCATCCATGAATCCATGGAACATAGATTTACCATTTTCAAAACATAAACACATATTCGAAGTGCCTTTAAGGTATTGGAGAATCTATTTTACCGCTAACTAATGCTGACTAACAACTCTAATGGCATAAGCTAAATCCGATCATGTGCAAACCATTGCATACATTAAAGAACCAACGGCCGAAGCATAAGGAATTTTTTTCATCTCTTCCTTGTCTTTATCACTTGTAGTACTTTGTTCTATACTAAGTTTGAAGTGACTCGCAAGTGGGCAACCAATGAGTTTTACTTTATCCATATTGAACCTCTCAAGCACTTTTTCAATGTACCTTTCTTGAGACAACCAAATTTGCCTTTTCTCACGATCACAAATAATTTTCATGCCAAGAATTTACTTTGTTGATCCCAAGACTTTCATAGTAAAAGACTTGTTCAACTCCAACTTCAACTTGTCAATCTTAGAGGAGTCTTGTCCTATAACAAGTATATCATCAACACAGAGTAAGAGAATAATATAAGTACCGTCCCAAAATTTTTTCACAAACACATAATCATCCAAAGAGGTTTTTGAGTCCATGATCAATCATGAAAGAAATAAATTTCTTGTGCCATCTCCAAGGTGTTTGCTTCAATCCATATGAATTTTTCTTTAATTTGCACACTAAATTCTTTTTTCCTTTTTATTTGAAGTCTTTCGATTGTTCTATGTAATTTTCCTTTTTCAAGTCACTATGTAAGAATGCAGTTTTTACATCTAGTTGCTCAACTTCTAAATTCAAGTTTTTTGTCATGCCAAGAATAACTCGAATATATGACATCTTCACAATGAGAATATTTCATCAAAGTTAATTTCCTTTTTCTGATAAAAACTTTTTATCACAAACTAAGTCTTGCACCAAAAATTCTTTTCATCATTTTTTAATCTAAACACCCATTTGTTTTTTAAAATTTTCCTTTTTGGAGGAAGTTTAACAAATCATAAGTAAGAATGATCAACTATGGACTTCATTTCCTCGTACATAACCTCCATCCGTTCAACTTTATTTTCATGGTTCCGTGAGAGAGCTGTGGAAGGAATCCGGATAATAGAGATGCAACCGAGATAGGAACATGTGCATGTGAATCTAAAACACGCCGGAGACAGACCGAAACTGAGGTGAAGGTGGATCGTCGGAAACAACAATAACTAAGAGGGAGAACTGAGAGAGCCACGACGCCGAAGGGAAACTGAGCACGAACAATAATCAGCTGAAAACGATAATCAGACAGAGAGAGACTACGCCGCTGGAAATCAAGAAATACTGAGGAATAACTGTGATGTGGGAATAAAAAAAAAACAGAGAAACAAGATTTAGAAAACAGAGGAAGACTGAGAGAAGGGGGGAGAGAGAGAATGGCGTCGAAGATGTCGTCGGAGTTGGGTGATGAGAACCGACGGCGATGGAGTTCGAGGGTGGTGACGGCCGTCGGGAAGTAGAGAAATCAATGATGGGAATAGAGGCTAGCGGAGGAATATGGTTTAGGGTCGTTGATGATGAAGACGATGGCGGGCAAGAGAAGCAGGGTTATAGGAGATTAGGGTTGCGGTAGCGGCGTGGTTAGGCTCTGATATCATGTTAAATTTGGTGGAAAACATTTTTCTATATTATTATCCAACATTACAAGGTGTATATACATGAGTCAATGAACAAATCTCAAATTACTCATAAATATTTGTTCTATAATAATTATATAATAATTAAAAAATAAAAAGTGTTGATATTTCTCTAATATTTTTCTTTCCGTCCAAACGGACTCCCCAGTAGAGGATCCGAGCCTGGCCTTCTACTTAGAGGCTAGGCGGGACTGGAGAAAAACTTTTCTTATTTTTCGCTCGCGAAAGTACAAGGGATGCAGAATATGTCGATTAAAATACGATTTATAGTGAAGTTCATGTGTTATACAGGAAGCCGGGTCAGAGCCGCGTTACTTCCCCTAGAAAAGAGAGTGATGCATGCCAAATATTTTCGGGAATTTCTGAATGTTAATCCCAATTTGCTTACATTTCAACCTAGGTCGTTAACACTTTTGATCATCTGAACCTAAAATTTTGCTTCGAACTGAATGCAGGTGTCACAACTGGATCACCCATCATGGTATATGTACCCAACACCAACCAGAGAAAACAGGTTATCACAATCTATTTTGTTTTTAAAATGGAAATTAAATAGCAATGAAATTAAAGTGGTGCTTGGTTTGCGGGTGCTTCAAGGTTTTCATGTTTGTTTTAGGATCGAGAAGTGGCGTGGTGTTTTTCAAAACTAGAATTCTTGGAATGTCAGTCGAGGGCATTTAAATTTTACGATCCAAAGTATACCTAAGAAATAATTATTCTGAAGGGATGAGATGGATTGATTTTTCTGCATTTGATGCATTCGTTGATACTGGGCTGATTGGCTTCGTTTCTGGAACTAATTTCTGGGCATTGATTTTAACTTTTCTTGCTGTACTGCGCTTGGAGGTTTCAATTGACAATTGTGCTGGGGGATTTTTTTTTTTTTCAGGATTATAGAGAAATGTCAATGGCCTACAGGCCTTCTCATGCTGATGCAACTTATGACTTCAAGTATGGTGTGAGATCTGTAGAGGTAACATTTTGTAGGATTATATTCATTGTGATTTATTTGAACTTGCATGATTTGAATTTTTTTTTGTTTATCTGCTCATTGCACTGAAAATTTAGGGTGGGGGTAGATCTTCGGCAAGAGAAACCGTTGGAAGAGTTGCAGCTGGAGCTGTTGCTAAGAAAATTTTGAAGAAATTTTCTGGAACTGAGGTATGTCTGCGCAATTGTCAGTTTATTTCTTTTTTATTTTATTTCTGCACATTGATATTGTTGCTCATATGGTGCTTATATTTTATTTATTACAATTTACCAAGTGCCTGTACTTGTATTACCTATGCATATGCATTAGTTGATCTCGTAATTGTATGGAGGTTTTTTTTTAATTGAATTTCATAGTTTTTTAATGAAAATTCAAAGTTTCAGGCTATAATAGGTTAAAATACAACCTTGTGATATGCGATACCAGTAACTTAATTGGACCTCCCTGAACCATGATGAGGGAGTAATTGGAATTAGGTGCTCTTAATATTTGTTCTTCACATATTTGTTTATTTGGTGCAAGGAATTTTGAAACTTCTTGTAGCGAAGTGTTTTTCTCATGCATAGGTGTTATTATCAGATGAAATAATGCATCCATAAAAATTCATATATTTGTGTATATTTCTATGGCTGGATATTTGTGAGTTCCCATAAATCTTGATCTTAATCTTTGTAATATTTTCAGGTGCTTGCATATGTTTCCCAAGTTCACAAGGTTGTACTTCCAGAAAATTTGGTTGATCACAAAACTCTGATGTGTGATCAGGTATACTTACTTGTGTCATGATTTTACAGGGTTTTTTTTAGTGGAATTACTCCTGATGAGATGAGTAATGCTATTATTCATGCTTCTAATAGATAGGGCATTTCATTTTCTTGGATATTAGCTGAATTTCTACAAATTTATGTCGAATAACAACTGATGCATTCCACACCGCCCCACATTTCTTCTCTTTAGTCTTTGGAGCAATGCTGCAATGCTGCACTTGAGAAGTATATATACTCAGACACAACAATACATCAGATAAAAGGAATTTCTGTTCCTTTTAAAAAAAAAAAAAAAAAAAATGAGGGTTCCACCTCCTAAACTTTATTAAATATAATTGGAACCTAATTATTTTTTGTCTTGCTGATCGGCAAGCAATGGCTGTTAGGCTCCTCCAGGTGCATGAGCAGGCTCTTTTGAGCAGCAGTTTCTCCAATTTAGGATTCTCCAATTTAGGATCAAAGATAGTTTTCATAAATTTGTACATACAACAGTTACTAATACGAGAGAGTGAGTTACAAAGACCAGCTATTTTTATATAGATTTTAACTATTACTACCTTAGCCTCATTCCCTTTAAAAAGTGGGGAAATTGCTTTAGAGTGAAGCATGCCTTGGAAAGATGCGCATTGCTGAAAGCGATTTTACTTTTCATAGTTCAATGTGTGTTAGTTTTCTATACCAGTTTGACAACAATGGTGATACACTTGCACCTCATTGTACTGTCGTTTGGAGTCCATGGGGCTCTATAATACCTCGTGAGGGGCTAGAGGCAAGGACATCTCCTTTAGTGCAACTGTCTTTAAGGATTTCTTGAGCCTGCTGTGATCCTTCCTCTTTTGTAGTTGCAAACTTGGTATAAAAGCCATGGCAAATTAATTCATCTTCTTCTCACTTCTCCATATGTTCGTAATACATTATAATCTTCTTTAATTGACCTCATTGAAACAATGTGTTCTCTTTGGTTGCCTGCAAAGTGATCCTCCATACTGGAAATCTTGAGGATAGATCAAAAGTGCGTTGTCTTTTAGCTACCCTCTTAAACCATGAGCAAGTGCCTTGGATTTGGGTTGCACTTCAGTTTAGTGCTCAAACTAACATAGGTTTCTAACTGATACAACTAAGCGTATCACTCCAAAGAAGATAATATCATCATTATGATTAGAATGGAATATCTAAAATATACAAACTGGTTCCCCTCCCTGCTCTTCTTTTAGTTTATTTCATTTACCATGAATTCTATTAATATTTTTCCTTACCACAGAAGAACCACTTAAAAAAAAAAAGAATGCTACCTTCACAAGGTGAAATACATCAATGAAGAAAACAAAGTCCCTGTAAACGATCTTCCTCTAAATCCCTTAAAACATTTCTACCAGACCATCCACCTCCATCTCAAAATTCAATAAAAATGCATTATTCTCTTCCCCGTCTGCTATTAGCCTTTCAGCTTGACAAGTATGTGGTACTAACAATAAAGCAAATAACCCCCTAAATCTACCTAAACATCTTACATGATATTGGAAGATGCATAGAACCCATCTTCTTCTATTGTTCCCGCCAAAGAAGTCAATCAGCTAAAATGGATTAAGAGGTGAAAGTACATGAATGTAGAAAACAAAGTCCCTGCCAATGGTCTTCCTCTTCCTCTTTTCAATTCCTCCAAAGCTTTTACTAGAATAACAACCTCTATTAGAAATTCATTAAGCATGAATTATCCATTTTTTAAATTACGTTCCACCTCTGCAAAGGAGTGGTTATTATGCCTCTCAACTTGTTCAGCATCTGGTGAAAAAAAAAAAGAAAATAAGCCCGCTAAATATACCTGAAGATATTCCACAATATTGGAAGATGCATGGCTACTTATTAGCCTTTCCACAATATTAGCCTTTCCATTGATTGGTTACTTATTAGATGATAGGAATATTGATTCCTTTAGAATGGGCATTGCTTTTATTCGAGGAATGAGCATTCCCCAGGATCTTGGCTGGAATGAGCATTCCATTCCTAAGTTCTACTTTCTCACTTTCTAGCTCTTACAACAATATCATCTGCATGATAGCACCGCCCTTGACTTTCCCCTACTTTGTGCTGCTCTGCCTCTGCAAATATTCCCTCCTCTTCTGACACATCGGATGATTTTGGTATGGTAGTCATCATCCCCTAACCATCGTTATCATCTCCATAGTATCTCTCAGTTTCGTCTCATTTTGTTTGATTTTTTCTGTGTTTTTTGCCATTGAATTTGAAGAGCAACAATGGAGCTGGTTTCGTACCTCTTCACTGTGACCTCTCTCATCCTGCTTTTCTCTTTCATTGTTGCTAAGCTTGTATCAATGGCTATCACCAGTGATGTTGTGGGTGATTTTATAATTGAAATAGGGTGAAAATTTTTGTTGCAGAGGAGATGGGGTTTGAAGAAAGATTAAGCATTGAAGTTTCTCGAGCAAACCAAGAGTGGAATTTCTTGAGAAGAAGTTACAGAAAAGTGTGTTGAAGGTCAATGAATTTGTTTACGGGTTTGTTTTTGCTTGAACTGACCCAAATTTGGGTTACTATACCACAGGGAAGTGGTGGTGGAGGGTCTGCCAATGATATTTTATTACTTACAAATATTTTATATATAGTTTTTGTAACGACCTACTCCTTTTTCACATATTTTTTTTTTTATATAAATAAATTATCATCACATCATATATCCCAGCTCAGCAGGTCACAATTCACCTGGGCCCGTGGGCACCAGGGATATAACAAAACATACAGCAGAAGCCTACGCAGCAGAAAGTATAAAATCATATACATCTCATCATAATGTGCATAACACATACCAGAGTCACTACAATTACTATCTCACAGTATATACATTTCAAAAATGAAATCTAGGGACAATCTCCCACAAAACCTAACTGTCCCTACCAAAAACTTACCCTTCCAAAGAGGGCAAACAACTGATCTAGATCAACGGGGCTTTTCCCGCTCTCCTATCAGGGGCTCTTGAAAAATGTATAAGATTTAGGGGTGAGACACCTCTCAGTAAGGGAAATAAACTAATACCAGTGTGTGGCAACATGAGTATTCTGTGTTCTACATATACCATACATAACATATTCAATACTGTTTATCAAATATGGGAAAACATATGCATATCAACACATAGCAGAATATACTGCATTTTCATAAACATATCTCATCTCATACACTAATAATAACATAAAACAATCCTGGTAGGTTAACTGGCTGTTGTCATGTATTACACCCCCACATGACTGGGTTGTGTGGCCCGAAGGCTGGACCTGACAATGGTTGGCCGACCACTGCCAAGTCAAATAGTAGTCTGTAGGTCCGATGGGTCTACCCAGACTGATCCGTACACCAGGGGCGATAACAGCACACTTCTTGAAAATAACCACATCGACCATCCAATCTCACACCACTCCGTACAGCGGCGTTAACACAGATATCATGATCACGAAGACCATGGACACATAGCAACGGTACCGTGCAAGTGCTAGCCTAGACCAAGCTAACCAGGTTCTGATATCATATACATATACTAAAACCGTGATACATAAATATCTCATATCATTTATTTTCACATCAATCATATCATTTCACATATATACGTGTATCATAAAAATCATCGGCCCGTACGCCGGTATTACACATTTTAACATAGCACGGCCCGTACGCCGGCAAATCACATGGCACAGCCCGTACGCTGGCAAATCACATAGCACAGCTCGTACGCTGGTAAATCACATAGCACGGCCGTACGCTGGCAAATCACATAGCACAGCCCGTACGCTACAAATCACATAGCACGGCCCGTACGCCGGCAAATCTCATCCACATAGCACGGCCCATACGCCGGCAAGTCACATATATATATAAAAATATCTCGGCCCGTACGCCAGTTTTCCATCATAGAAATCCATATCGTCCCTATTAAAAAAAAAACAGTATTTCACAACATTTTTATACTCATGCCACACTAAACAAATTTTCTACGTATTCAACATATCATCATTTAAACAGTATTTTTCAAATATAAATCATATATATAAATATATTTATTTTTCCTCAAACCAGATGCTATATATATATACATACCTTTTCTCAAAACAAAACTAGCTTAGTTTATCCCCTTACCTGATTTCTGAAAAGCCCCTAAGAAAATCTTCCCCGTACCCACAAGGTTCTCAACTCAACACCCTGAAAATGAAAACTCGCAGAATTAAAGTTTAGTATTTTCGTACGTACAACATTTTCTATAACTACCACTAAGTCAAATTCGACTTAAAAAGTTTTACCTCAACTTAGGGATGATTTCTAACGTTCCTAATCAACACCATGGAACTGAAAATTTCCAGTATTAAAGTTTAGTATTTTTACGCGTATATCACTTTCTTCAACTGTCAAAAATCCAAATATTGAATATAAAGTCTTACCTTGGATTTGGGATGAAATTCAACTTCGTTTCCCTGACGATCCGCTCAGGCAGACTTGTAGAGAACTTCGCCAGGATCGTCGTGGTGGCTTCGGTTTGTCGATCCGGCGTAAAACTAACCTGGAATCGAAGAGAGAGAGAGTCGTAGGAGAGAGAGAGAGAGAGCACTTCCAAAAAAAAGATCTAAGCAAGCTTCTTGAAGAAGCTTGCACACCATTTTGTATATATATATATATATATATATATATATATTAATATCATAATAATCATTAATTAAAGTAAAGTTTCTTGAAGAAGCTTTCACACTGATATATATATATATATACCTTTAACCTATATATTAAATGTATATCATAATAACTTACTTATATATATATATATATATATATACATACACACACACACACATATATATATATATATATATATATATATACATGCTTTAATATTTATATATATATATATATATATATATTTGTTCCTTATCATACTATTCATTTTACTTGTTAATTTAATTAATTAATTTTATTTTATTATTTTATTATTATTATTTTTTTTTCCCGGTTACTACAGTTTTATTCTTAGAATAGATATTCCATTACTGTCTTGATTTGACATAACAACCAAACAATGTAATGGAATCACATATTCCATTCCATTCCTATAACCCCTAATTTCATTCCATTCCTTTAGCTATTCCATTCCACAAACCAAATAAATCGTTTTAACTTATTTTCAATTTTGTGGTGTTCCTTGGGCCAATTTCATATGCTTTTTCCAAATGTACCTTCAGTCTTTAAGTCTTGGGCTATTTCAGGAACTCCTATTTAAAGATTCAAATGACTCATAGGAATGCAAAATTATAACCAACTATTGTATTAGAGCATGCAATGAATCAATTCCAGTTATACAAGTATAATGCTTTTTGGATAGCATATCTATTTAGATGGAGACTGTTTTCTTACTACTTTGTATGTTTAACTTCTTTATGAATAGCATGCCAATATATATGATTTTCTCAGCTTTCATGGTCTCTGATAAACTCGTGAGTTGGTTAACCTGCTTAATGTTTTCCCCTTTATATATAAAACCTTACTAGATAGAGAGCAATATCGTGAGGTGCCCAGATCCTGAATATGCAGAGAAGATGATTGCTGCCATTGATGATGTCCGAGTGAGAGGGGATTCTGTTAGTGCTGTCGTCACATGCATTGTGAGGAATGTTCCACGTGTAAGAATCTCTCTCTCTCTGCCTGTGTATGTGTATGTATTTGAAAATTTGAAAAAAAATAAAAAAAGAAAACAACTTTCCTGTTCTTCAGAGCTAGAGACTTATTAAAGTTGCTGCCCTGCTACGTTCTAAACTCTTGTATACTTGGTTTAAAATGGGTTATTTTGTGGCAGGGGCTTGGTTCACCAGTTTTTGATAAACTTGAAGCTGAGCTGGGTAAAGCTGCCATGTCAATTCCTGCCTCTATTGGCTTTGAATTTGGCAGTGGGTTTGCAGGTGATGAAAAGGCTGCCAATACAGAATGAAGACTTGAAATGTCTGAGTGTATGTGACATGTTTTTTTTTTAATTGTATTTATGAGTTCTAACTTTGGGCCAAATAAAAAATCCTACAGGTACATTTCTGACCGGTAGTGAACATAATGATGAGTTCTTTATAGACAGAAATGGACAAATTAGAACAAGAACAAACCGCTCTGGCGGAATACAGGTATCTATCATTTGCTTTTTAGTTATTTGCAATTGTATATTGGACTGTGCAATATAATTGCAAACTAGTGAGATGCCTTTAAGCCTTAGTTGAATACTTGAATACATGTGTCATATTGAGATTTCCATGTTAATGGGCAGGGAGGAATATCCAATGGGGAAATCATCAACATGAGAATAGCTTTCAAGCCAACACCTACAATTGGAGTAAGTTCAATCTTTCAATGTCCATAGCTCTCTCCCTCTGTCACGCATATTAAAAAGAGTCATGCATACAGACTGATTTGCTAAATACTCAGCAGCAGGGGTTAATAGGGTGATCTAACTGATATTTACTGAATTAACCTTGTGAGGACCTTCCTATAGCTTTTGCCTCTTGGAAGTTGATAAATGAACTTTTTTTCCAACAACAGGAGTACAAGGGAGTAGTTTTAGGCTCATTTTTAATGTACACAACTGTTTCTAGTATGTTAATTAATTTGTTGGTTTTAAACTGGAAAATATCGTTGTGATGTTTCTGCAGATGAAACAGCGTACTGTGACTCGAGATAAACAAGAGACAAACTAATAGTCCATGGTCGCCATGATCCTTGTGTTGCCCCACGAGGTTTGTAGATCTTTTATAACTTGGTTCTTATCCTTCACCTTGTACCCTCTTTATACTTGATTTAGTTTTGTCCTTTACACCATATCCCAACTTCTTATCATCACTCACAAAAAGAGGACAACTTTGAGGCTTCATTTGGAACTCAGAAAATATTAGGAAAAGGAAAGAAAAATATCGAAGTATCCACATTTTCATGTTTGATTATCAAAAAAAGTGGGGAAGAAAATAAAAAAATATATTGAATTAATAAACAAAACTTTAATTTTACACATCATTAATATTTAGTTTTTTTAGTCATATTAAAATAATTTCTTTTTTTTTTTTTTGGTAGTATTTAGTAGAGAAGGAAAATATAAGGAAAAATGAGTTTCCTTCTTATTTTCCTTTCCTTTCTTTCTCAAAGCATAATCTTTGGTCCGAACGGACTCTAAAGAAAAAAGGGAAAAAAAAACTACAATTGTCTTTTTTTTACTCCATATAGTTCTAGCTGGTCATCAGTAGGGATGACATGATCCAGAACTCCAATTAAAAAGCAATATAAATCCGAGCAACTTTAGGATAGGCCTGGCAAAATGGGCGGGTGGGCCGGGTCACTAACGGGCCGGGTCATAAACGGGCCGAGTCATAAACGGGTCAATGTTAAATGGATTACATACATGCCAACCCTAACTTGTCCATTTAATAAACGGGCGGGTAACGGGTCACCCGTTTAAAAATATATATATTTTTATTTTAAAATTTTTTAAATTTTCATATAAAATGACATTTAAAAAAAAAAAAAAACTGCATTTTATTTATTAATTTCTAAATGAAAAGAACATAAAATGTAAAAAACAATACATCCCTTTAATGAATACAATTTTTTAAAAAATGTAAAATTAAAAAAAACACACACCTCTAAAATTATTAAATATGCATAATACATGCATAAAATATTTATATATAAATCTAAATTTAAATGAGTCCCGTAATATTTACATATAGAGCTAAATGTAAAATATTTTATAAGTTCATTCATCATTCATATTTTTTTAATTCATGCAATATGCATAACACATGAATCAAATATTCAAGTCCCACAATCAAAACATAATCTTAAAAAATATAACAGTTAAATATTTAGAAACAAAACCAAATTTAAATGAGTTCTATAAAAATTCACAAGATTACAATTTTCAAAAGATAATAAAAAAACTTAATTAGCCATGATTGTTTGTAGAAGCTTCTTCCAAATCATTAATCAAAAGATTTTCAAATTTGACTTCTAATTGTTCAGCTTCTTCTCTTTCTTCACTTGGATTCACTAAAATGACAAAATAAATAGATAACAAATAAGAAACAATAACAATTGACAAAAGATATGAAAGTAAATAAAATGTAAGTATTGAAATTATTGAAATAATATTGGAAAAAGTAAAAAAAAAAAAAAAATGCATACTTGCGTAACCAAACAACCAATTTCGAGTTGTTATCAATGCTCCTGCATTTTCCGACAAAAGTGATCTTCGATATTTGTTAAGAACCTGGGCTCCAATGCTGAATGCAGATTCTGATGTAACGCTTGTGATAGGAATAGTAAGTACATCACGCGCCATAAGAGATAAATCAGGATATCGAAATCGATTATCTTTCCAATACCGCAATATATCCATTTCAGCATGTTCCACACGATTTAGCCTAGGCTCTTCCAAATATAAATCTAATTGAGATTTTTCTGTAGTAGCACAATATTGGCTTTCATAAAATTCAAATTCCTGTCATATATTAGAATAGAAAAACAAACAATATAAATATAACAGCTAAAAATAATATATAAAATAAGAAATGAAAAATTAGAAAATATAAATGAAGTCACCGAAAGATCATCTCAAATGAGATTGTCACTACCACCAGTACCCCCAGTAGATGGAGCAGTAGATTCCAAAGAAGATTTTGATTTGTTTGCATAATCTTGGAATAAAGAGTACAACTTTTGACGAAGGAGATTTAGCTTTTGCCGAGAAGTGGATGAATTAATCTTTGAGTAACAAAACTCGACAAATTGAAGCTTGTAACGAGTATCAAGAACAATTGCAAATGCCAAAACAACACTATAACACTTCCAATATTTATCGAACTTTTCTTTCATTTTTGCAGCCATACCATTAACAATGCAGTCCGGATTTTCCATTGTTTCAAGTAAATGCAATTGAATTTTTCATATATTTGAAAAATACAAATTAGATGTAGGATAATCCGAACCCGAGAAGAGTTTTGTCATGTCATAAAATGGCTTCAAGAAATTGCAAATGACCTCAGCTCTATTCCACTTTTCATTTGATGGACAATACTTATAATTTGCATCAAGTAAAGCATAATAAATTAAAGCCCGTCAATATATGAGTGCACTTTCTATCATCATGAAAGTTGAATTCCACCTAGTTGGTACATCCAAGCGCAAACTGATTGAAGCAAGTATACCAACTTGTTTAATGCACTCTTCAAACTTAAGTTTTCTGCCTTCTGAACCCTTAATGTACTTGACATGTTATACACAACACGTTCAATCACTTTTAAGCCTTCTTAAACAATAAGATTCAAAATATGAGTACAACACCTTACATGAAAATATTCACCGCCACTTACTAAAGGTGCTTGCAAAGACAATTGACTTGAAAAAATATCTTGCATACTATCATTAGCAGTTGCATTATCCAATGTGATGGAAAATATCTTCCTATCAATACCCCATTCCTTCAATACACTAAATGTTTTTTCTGACAAAGCAACTCCTGAATGCGGGGGTGGCATGTGAGAAAAGTTAATAATCTTACTATGCAATACCCAATTTTCATCCACAAAATGAACTGTAATGCATAAATATCCTTCAGTTGTAGGAGAAGACCAACAATCAGAAGTCAAACACACTCTACCAAAAGCACTCTGTAGTGTAAGTTTAAGTTTCTCCTTCTCCCTTTTATGTATTTTCAATACATCAGCTTTAACAGTGTTCCTAGCAATTGGTTTAACATGAGGATTAAGATATTTATGCACATCTCGATTTCCTTCATGCTGAACCCATGAAAAAGGATAACAATGTTTTATTACGGCAATTGTCATCTTCTCACAAAAAACATCTTGCTCAATTTTTTTCGCATGAAGTTTGGTTCCATAATCCATATGCATCTGCTTCACATCATAGTTATCACGTAATGGACAATTATTAATGTGGCATCTCAAATTTGCCGTCCCATGGGTTGAAGCATTAGCAACATATTCAGCCCCACATTTTTAAATTTTGCCTTCTGTTTTCCATCAACATTTATAGGTAACAAATAAAATTCATCCCAAGCAGCTGATGTCTTTCTACGTTGTCTCTTTTTGCTAGTGCCATCATTGATGGAAGAATTGTTCTTTTCATATTTATCTGAAGATGGAGTAATATTACACTCATCATCAAAATCCAAGTTTATGGTGTCCATTATTTGCAATTTGTATTATCCCTAACAAAGAATAATTTTTTTGATACGCTGGGTGTCTTGGGCTTTCGCACCAGACTAATTCCCTAACAAAGAAAAATTGTTAAGACTCTGAAAAATAGTAAAATAAACAAAATAATGAAATATTTAAACAATAAACACAAATCTGTTATTGGGTGTGTGTGTGTGTGTGACAACAAATTATTTTTTTATTTTCTGTAGGGGAAACACAAAAAACATTATTATAAAGATTTCTTTTGTTATTACTTGATTTTCATTCTACTTAGCTTCTGAACATGGTAGGGATCCTTCTTGTTTTCTTAATTTATTTTATTTATCTACTATTTATTTATGTACTATTTATTCATCACAAATCTATTTATTCATCACAAATCCTTCATGGCATCATCCATGAAACCCAACAAGCCAATAAATTAGTAAGGCAGTAACAGATACAGAGACCCTAAAAAATAAAAAAATCTCGACTCACCTCTACAACTCACCTCTAGAGTCAAGTGGTTTGTCCGTCTGTGGAGCTGGGGATGACTGACAGTCGCTGTGGTCCGTGGAGCCTGGAGGAGACCTGGAGGCGACGACTTGAGCTACTCACAGCACCGGCAGGTCCGGCAAGTAGCAGTGCACCAGAGGAGAGGAGAGGAGACTCAAGAGAGGACAGGTCGGGGCCGTCCGGCACGTTGCAGCGCACCAGATCCAGAGGAGAGGAGAGGAGAGGAGAGTTAGGAGTCAGGATTCAGGAAAGGAGAGGATTGAGAATGAGATTTGAGAGAGTGAGAGTTGAGAGGTCAGAGATGAGGAGACTTAGGAGAGGCTGAGAGCTTGAGAGTTGAGACTCGAGAGCCGTGGCGTGGCCGCGTGGGTTAGAGACTTAGAGCCCTTAGGGTTTTTTTTGTGTTGATTGAGACTCTTGCCAGGCCTACTGTCTACTGAGAATTGTTGAAGCCTGAAGCGTGAAGCCTGAAGGGCAGCCGCAGGCATGTGCCGTGTGCGTGAAGTCGTGACTGCAGTGCAGCGTGAGTCTCTGAAGCTAGCGCTTGGAAATCTGGAATTAAGGATCCAAAATAACAGGTCACCTGCCGGGTGACCTGCCCAAACCCAGAGAACCCGTTTATAAACGGGTTAATCCGTGACCCGCCCAAATATTAAACGGGTTAACTTCTTCAAACTCGAACCCGTTTTAACCCGACGGGTCATGACCCGTTTTGTCAGACCTAGTTTAGGACATCACAGGTTTAGGGATGCAGTAATCAAACTTAAACCCACCCCCCCCCCCCCCCCGGGCCCACGATGATCCTGCTTATACTGCATTGGTTGATAGTTGTGTCCCTGTCAATGCATGCCTATACCCTTACAACTCACATTTGTTTTGGCGTGGATGCATGGTAGAACAGCGGTACCAGTTGTGGAAGCCATGGTGGCCCTGGTGCTTGTAGATCAATTGATGGTGCAATATGCACAATGTCAACTGTTTCCTATCAATGCCGATCTGCAAGAACCCATGGAGTTGCCCAGTCTTGAGTCAGCCGACGTCCCTGTTTAAAACCTGCATGTACACTGCTGTACCTTCTTGTCCACTATAATAAGCAAGTTCTTTACTTTTCATAAATTGCCCTAAACATTTTGAGAATTTTTCCCTTCCTATTCTCAATTCATGAGGTAAATTCAAAATTTTCTGTTAAGGTTTTTCAGGGAGTGAAGAATGGTTTTTGCCTACCTATCTGTAGCTTATGGCACCATCTCTTCTTCCAGGTAGTCCCCAAATCATCCGCTTTCACTTGAGCCTTTTGTCTGTGTAAGTGTTAATGTTTTTGCTTCATGTTAAGAGCAAATCAAGTTGATGGGTTCTAGGACATCTGGCTTGCGGTAAAATTACAGTGCGAGTCTGAAAAGGAAAACGTATATATAGAACAAAGAAAAAAAAAAATTTTTTAAATTCAATTTAATCAAGCATGAAAAACATGATTAAAATTTGTCATTTTCCTGCCCTCCCTAATTTAAATCATTTTGTATTTCAGTTTGTTCTAAAACTTCTCTATGAAGTTCTTTAGGTCAAACATAGTCATTTTTTTTTCTTTTTGTAAAATTCTTTTTTGAATTGGGAAAGCTTTCTTGTGGAGGTGATAGACACATTTGACCTCAAGATTCAACCAGTCCAATGTACATATCAATTGTACACCTTCACCATAAACGATTGATTTGGAAAAATCCTTGAGCCATCAAGGCTCAAGCCATATACCCTTATTGTTTTCATTTAACTTTTTGGAGAAGTTTTGGATTTGAATTTATATTGAATTTAATTTAAAATATAATGTAAAATTGTATTGAAATTTATTCAAATTCATCCGAATTCAAATTGAAAGTTTAAAATTCATGCTCACAAACGGAGAGTAAGTGTTCTCTTGCATTGTGAGACTTTCCATTGAGTTTGCCAAATTCAGGGTACACTGTCCTCGGGATATAGTTTAGGTTCAACTTGACATGTGTAAGGACCCTTGAAAAAATACAATGATGATGGATATATCTCTCACACTTCTATAGCAAAATCCTACCCAATTCTTCGATGATGATATAAGGTTTGAAGTCGGTAGTTGTAGAAGCCAAAAGGCATGGGAGTAAGGTTAAGCTGGGCTTGCAACACAAATTTCCTTATTTTGGCTTGTGGATAGGACACATTTGAATTGAGACACGGTGAGACACTCTTGACTCTATTTGAAAATTTTGAACTTAAAATTTGGCTTGAACTTGATTGATCTCAAAATCATTGAACTCAAATTTAGCTCAATTCTACAAGTTCTTGAAACTCGAAGATAACTTAATTAAACTCAATTTGATTATAAAATAATATTATATATATCTTATATAGTGCAAAAAATTATTAAAACTCAATTAGGTTCACAAGTATTAATGTGAAACTCAAACTTAACTCATTAAATTATTCAACTAACTTGAGTTCAACTAAAATTTGAATAGCATCAAGTTGAGTTTAGTCGAGTTTGAGTCAAGTTTTATAAAACGAGTCAAATCTAAGTTAGTTGTGTGCTGACTAGATTTGCTTACACCCATAATTGTAAGGATGCGGTGGGGATAGTGTTTTTAAGAGGTGATAATTAGGGTTGTATTCGAGTTGAGTCAACATAATAAAGTACTCAAATTGAACTTGACTTGAAAATGTTAAATTTCGAAACTCAACTCCAACTCGATCAATTTTATTATTGTTAAACTCAAACTCGAATCGACTACAAGTTCATAAAATTCAAGCTTGACTCGATTAAGCTCTATTCAATTATAAATTAATATTAAATACATATATAAACATATATAATGTACACACAATATTAAATATATTTATAAAAATATGTTACATGACATATATAATATAACAATAGTAAATTAAAATGTTTTATTAAATTCAAAATTGGACCGGAGTAGTATTACTATTACCAAACTTGAACTTGAATAGAATAGAGTCAAATTGAGTGAAGAGTCAAGTTTGAATAGCTTATAAACAAGTTTGACTCACTTACACTCCTATGCATATTGAATGAGGATATTTATTTTTATTGTGAAGATAATTTTTAATAGAAAAGTTATATGCAAATTGATCAAATCATCAATTCAACTTTATTTAGTTTTTATCGATTTTGGTCAAATTTGACTATTTTTTATCGTTTTCATAACAAAGCTCATAATGCTCTTATTTTTATGTCATGAATTTATTTCATTTCATTCCCATACATGCTCACAAATACAAATGCATCTCTAAAGATTTTTGCTTCTGATCATTTCTATATCTATAAATTATTATAGTTATAGTGATTCTAATTAGAACTCATGTTTTTCTTCAACATTTCCATAATTATGTGGAGAATTTTGAAAAGTTTTTAGAGAAAATTTGTAAGGGTTTAATAATTATTTTCTTGACAACGATGCTTGTGATTATTATACATTGTCCTTATTTAATGATTGTCTAATTCTTTAATCTTAGGTGTTTGAATTTATTGACCTTCTTTTTTCTTATATGCACCATGAAATATATAGGCTATAGGAATCTTCATAGGATTTGAGCCGTACATACATTTATACATTTAAAAGAGAAAGTATGGGGGTGGGGAGGGGGAGAACTGAAAACTAAGGTTGTAGAAAAAAATTTATTTTCTAGGGTGGAATGTTTTCACCCTTTTATACAAATGTTGAAAATTTGAAAATAATATAATATTTTTTGTAATTATTTAAAAGTTAAAATAGAAAATGAAGCTTATTTTTCCCAACTAAACAACAAAATTTAAAATATATATATATATATATATATATGTATATTTTGTTGAAAAATATTTTCTAACAGAAAGGAGCATAATAATTATTAATTATAAATCAGAACAAACTTGATTCTTGAAAATATAATAATTATTTTAAGAATAATGATATCATAAAATACTACATGTTGAAAGACTGTTCAATTATATATATATATATATATATATATATATATATATATATATATATATATATGTTGCTCCTGCCAACCTTCTGCTCTCTCAATAACAAATAAATTAAGCAAAAGTTTTCAAAGTTCGCAACTCAGAAGAGAATCTCATATGATTTTTATGTTCAATTGTGCTCATTTTTAGTATATAATATAATATATCCAGCTGGGGTTGATGCTTCACTCATCTCCAATTCCAAGCTAGAAGGAATAACATTTATTTTTCTATATATATATATATGGGGTTTATGAATAGTGGCTACGTCTTTATTTATAAATTTAATTTTTTAAAAATTGTGTTATACTTTAGTTCAATGAATATAATCATTGAATACTACTGATCATTATGTGTATATGTAAAAATAAAAGTATAATATTTAATAATCAGAGAGAGACAGAGAGAGAGAGGAGAGATTAAATTAAGTTAAAGATAAATGCACGGGAGAAGAATCAACGAAGTGCAGGGGCTAAGGTCATCATTATTATCTAGAAGCACAGATATT
Source organism: Malania oleifera (assembly GCF_029873635.1). Classification (NCBI taxonomy): domain Eukaryota; kingdom Viridiplantae; phylum Streptophyta; class Magnoliopsida; order Santalales; family Ximeniaceae; genus Malania; species Malania oleifera. The sequence goes on from NC_080426.1 coordinate 14,393,058, forward strand.
TAATATATAAATGTATATAGTTTGTGGAGGGAGGTGCATGGGTTCTCCTTCTATTTATGAGAAAGAGTGAAAAAAGAAAAAGAAAAAGATAAGCACTCATTTATTAAGCAGACAAAGCTAAAGCGGATTCCCTTATTAAAGTGAGAATGGCTTCCACTGTAGACCTAGTTATGTACACATTCCATATATGAGAGATTCGCAATGTTAGGAGAGCCAATTTTAATATATTTATATACATATGCTTGACCATTTGAATGATTAGAGTTTAAAACTTTTTATATATTAAAGTTTCGTATGTTTTGATTTGAGATTTTAAGAGGGAATGAAAACTTCTACATTTGAATTTTCATACTTGAATTTTGAAGTGAAAAGAGATGTGAGCTTTTACCCAATTCAAATTCAATGAACCTTAAAGAGTGGTTTATACTCGAAGGTTTTATATTTAAATTTTTAGGGTGGAAATAGATATGAGATGAGAGAGATTCTAAATTAATAAATTTCTAGTAAATTATACCGTGTATATGCATGTGTTTAATGAAGATGTTTGGTGGGCAAGCAAAGAATTGTAAATAATTTCATATTGAATAATGGCTTGAAAGAAAGGGAGAAAAGGAAGGAAGCCTCTACATTATGATCCTTTAATTAATCAAGTGACGAAGACTTATCCCTTGGAATACAATCAAAGGTTCCCATTTGTTTTATTTATTGATATGCTTTCTCTTTCCTTTTCCCATTTCATCCTTTTTTATTTGTCTTTTGGGAGTTTTCTTTTATCCTCTTTGGGTTTGAACGTCTTTTATATTAATTAGAGCCATGTTTCCGTAGGAATATTTTTTATGGTGATGTATCGTGGGCGCCTAGCTCCTTTATTAGTTCATACAAAATTTGAAAATTACATTTAGCCTTTTATGTGTTCGAGTAATAATGAATTTTAAATAAGAGCTACTTAAAGATTTGGCACTCTATTTAATAAAGGTTCCAAAGTTCTAATATGATATGCATTTTAAAAAATGCTTTCACTCAAATTTACCACATACTTTTTAATTTCTTATTAAGTAATCATGGTTTTGTAATAGAAAATGTTGGCCGACATATATATGTCCATTGAAGGAGGATGTCTCCAATGAGCAACTTTAAAAACAACATATTAAAATTTTTTACATCTTTAACAACACGCACATCCTATATATGTATTCTGAAAGAGTGCCCTCTTTCTCTCTCTCTTTCTCTTTCTCTTTTTTTTTTTAACGATGGTAATTGTATTTTCACCTATTTCTCCTATTGGCTACGCCTGAAGTTTAAATTTGATACTTACTTTAAACTAATGGATATTGCGTAAAAGATCTTAGGTTTCATTAGGCATGCCCGTCTTTTAATTAGGTTTTGACTAGAAACATGTTTAGATTTTCTGAGTTAGGACAGACAGACATTGCTAGCTAGAAGAAAAAGATAACTGCAATTAATGCTCTCCATTAATTGTTGAAGATGAGGAGGATTTCTTTTTTTTTTTTCGGTGATGGAGCAAGGACAAAGACAAAGGGAAAAAGGACAAGTTGGGAGCCTGACGGATGGAGGATGATAATACTTTCTGGAGCCCATTTCTTTTAATATAACATACTAATCAAGAGGCTTGATCAAAATTATTATTAGGAATGTAATGTCATTATATTTATATATATAAGCTCAACTACTTTAGCATTAAAAGCCACCCCAACATCCGCCACTGGCTCCCAAACACACAAATCAGGCCATCCATTAACACGTTCCCAAATGCTACGAAGCACCATCTCTCTCCACCCTTCACTTTCACACTTCAGAGAGAGAGAGAGAGAGAGGCTTTTGGTAAGATGGGACGGAAAGGAAGAAAAGGGGCAATAGGCTTTGACATACGATTAGTGGCCACCCCCGCAAAGTCTATGTTGTTGGATCCAATCCAAACTCAGATTGGGGACCAAGTTGCGTTGGACTCACTTATGTTGCATGCGCCCCAAAAAAGCCCTAGAGGCTCTACCTCCTAGACTCCTAGTGATGCGATGTGGTCCAACCCATTCCTTCTCCTTTGCCTACTTCAATTTTGCACTCTAAAAATTTATTATTTGGTTTAGGTCTTTAGGCCTTAGGGTTGGGGTGCTCACGTAGTCGTCCAACCTTGTCTAACTTGACTGGAATTGTTTAAAATGCGTTTTGAGTTTGAGTTTTGAAAAAGTCGATGGGAATTTTGCATAATCTTCTTCATTTTTAGAGAATATGAGAATTTCCTTATCTCACTTTCTTATTCTAAAATGAATGTAAAAATAAAAAATACAAGTGTTACATTCAAAAATATTAAAATATCTTCCCAATCAAATACTTCCTTTATTGGCGGTAAACCTAGTAATACTATCTCAAACTCTTTCAACAGTCAACGCCCATTTCTTTCAAATATCCAAATTTAAAATTCCCCACCCCCAACATCTTCTATTTGAGAAAGAGACGTGCACTCAAAGTCCGATTCACATTGTAAACCTATCAAGGTAAATGTATATTAAATTCTACATATTATAAAGTACATGTGTAGCTAAAATCTATAAAGGTAAAAGATAAGAAAACCAGGCAGCAAGTATAACTTTCAGGTAAATGGTTGATTGAATTGTATATAGATAAAGTTGAAAATAAATATTGATATAACATAGTTGAATATCATAAGGGGGAAAAAATATAAGCTGCAAACAAAATATCATTGTATAAAAATATAAATTTAAAATATGCTCTGAAAGAGAAAGATATTTGAAAATAGGTCAACAAATGAGGCTAAGGATTTCTTTTAACCGGAGCCAAAAGACTAGTAACAGTTCGAAAATTAACATGGGATGAAGAGCATAAAATTAATAGAGACAAATCTGAAGAGAATACAATTATTTAATTGATCAAGTGCCCAATTGTTTTAGACCCTTTGCGGTACAATATAAATATTTTCGATTTTCATATAATGTCCAAAATAACTTATAAGAGAGTCATTTTTAGATTCTTGCATAATGACTATTTATGATTTTAGGCACGTTGCTAACTCACAAAAGAATGTCACGCTCTTACTTCTCTTTTTTATGTTTAATTATTTTTTGAAAAAAGAAAAGTTTAAAAGAAAATAAAATAATAGTGAATTTAAAAATAAAATTTTTATTTTATATGTTATAAAATATTCTTTATTTTCAATTTATATTATATTTAAACAATATTCATTTTTAATAAATAGTAGTCATAGAGAAAAGAAAGAATAAAAGGATTAATATTTGTTCCTTCGTGTGTGTGTGTGTGTGTATACTTTTATTAAAGAAGAGGCTAATTAATAAATAGGCAGGCAACGACAAGGCATGACAAATTCCGTGGAGAACTCTCAAACGCACCCGCCAATGATGAATGATTCCGCCAAGGGCACGCACGCGGGAAGCAACTCAATCACCGTTCCCGTGAAAAAACCATCCATCATCGGTCATCACCCCCCACCACGACTCACTCAGTCGCAGAAAAGAAAATGAGAACAAAATTCAGATTTTCTTTTGATCCAAACAATCACAAGATCATTAACATATTCCAAAGGAGAAAAAAAATCAAATTGAGGACCCCAACACTCAATACTTACTAGGTTCATGAGGAGGAGGAGAAGAAAAAAAATTCCCTTTTTTCCTGCATACAGAAGGGTGTTCCCATGCACCCAGACCCAGGCCCCATATTGGACCTTCAACCAGTCACATTCACAGGAGATATGGTTGTTGGTTGCTTCAAAAAGCTGCCCACCACCCTCATATCTCTTCTCCACCACTACTATCTATACTCAACATGATTACAATAAACCAACCAACCCAAAAAAAAAAAAAGAATACCAGAGGTCAGAGAATCATGGCCATATTTCTGGGATTTCTTCACAAATCACAATAGAAGAAACCCACCACCACCCACTAGATATTTGAGATATAAGAATGAAAGGGCAAATCAAAAGAAATAATCTAAGAGAGAGAAGAAGAAGAAAAAAAAAGCAACGCAAGGGAAGGGGCAGAGGGGACAAGTCTTTTTTTTTTTTTTTTTTGGGTTCCTCAGCATAAATTTTTGAGATGAAAATAATGAAGGGATTCAAAGTGGATTGATGGTGTTTGACCTTGCCTGCCTGCATCTTGCGTTGGCTTTTCTTTTTGGTTACTTGCCTTGCTTAGAAAGGTGGAGGGGACACCACAATGGTTGTCCCCGCCCCCCGGCATGCAGGCAGAGAATCCCACTGAGATCTTCCCCAACTTTTTTAGGGTACTCTTCTTTGTCCTTTCCATTCAATTCCCTGAACTCTTCGTCTCTTCCTATCTCCTCCATTCACAAGTAAGAGCTTACTATGCTAAATGCTTGCTTTCCTCTCTCTCTCTCTCTAATTTATCTTTCCCTGCACACAACAGAAAAATTTTCTATTCAAAATGGGTTGAGGGGAATAATTCATGCGAACCAAACAAAGTATTAAAAAAATAGTAAAATAACTTTTTGCTCAGTAAATTGTAAAATAATTATGCAATTACTTATGTCACTTGCCTAAGGAGTTGAAAAAAATAAAAAATAAAAATAAATCTAACCTAAGTGCATTGCATTTATCAGCCATCATAAAACCCAAACAAAAAATGGCTCTCAGTCAGTTCAAGGACAACGAAGACTGTTTGTTGGTCATGGAGCTACATGATGAGGGGCAAAATACAAATTACTGCCCCCAATGAGGTGAAATATTTTGTAGTAGGAGCCCATGTTTTTTACTTTCTCTTCTTTTTGAACTGCTGACTTTATTCTTTCTCTTTATTGTTTCCCTCTCAATTTACCCCAACCAGTTTTCGGGTGACTTTTAAGTTCTAATTAAAGCAAGTTAAATGATGCCCCACCCCAGGGGAATTCCACTTAATATGCTTCAGTACCCACTAATTATCATATTTGCCTGTGCCAACTAAAGAATTAGTCTGGTTTCATCATTGCCATTGGGCTATCATTAAATTCTAATCAAGTTCCTTCAATGCCAAGTGGGTCAGGTATAAAAGAAAAGAAAAGAGAAGGCAATTCAAAATATTCCAAAAACAAGCCTGTGAATCTAATGATTGAAGCTCACAAATTTAAATTGATTATGTTTCTAGGGCCCTCTAAGTAGACCCATAAAATGCTTATATTAAGCATTATTTTATCTCGTGATACTATTACTGTTATTTAATTTTTTTGTTAATTAAGTTCCCATTAGGCCTAAGCTACATAACTGGGGGACCCTTGCGGCACCTTTTCGAGATTGAAACCTTGGGTGACCGGTTGTTTTGTGGGATCCCATTCTCACATTTGTTGTCGTGACAATATCGTTCCTAAGGATCCCAAAAGGCAAGGCAAATAAATACATTCTCAACATTTTATTCTCAAAATGTGATTCCTAAAATGATATTTGAGGGGGGCATATCTTAAAATTGCTAACCAAATAGCACTCAAAATTAAAGTAATGTTATATATTTTACCGTAACTTATTGTTGTAAAGTTTAGAATTTCAACCTCAAAAACCAGCTGACTATACTTTTTCAAGAAAATGTTTAAAGATAATAAGATGATAAAACTGATAATAAATTTTTTTTTTTCTTACTTTTTCAGTTTTCAAAGGTCAGAAGAAGACTTGTCAAGAAAGCCTAGCCTAACCTAACCAAGAGATCCTAAATAAAGAAGGATAATGAAATCTCATGGACAGAAATTCTTTCATACTTCTTTTTCTAGACTACTAGATACACAAATAACATCTTTTTGGTATCTATACGAGCATATGACAAATGACCGCACCTAAGTTCATTGCCTTTGGAACGCATACAGACACCCTTCATTGGACCACGGTGCTATGACACTTCAAATCAAGAACCCCGTCCAACGGAGAGTGAAGCAAAGGAACAAGACTAAAAACAAAAACAAAAAGTAGACCAGACAGAATTGTGAATGACACCTGTGAACATCTTGAAGGACGTCTTAGTTCTTTTGGTTCCATTAAGTAATCCATTCATTCTGCATCTTACAACCAAATCCTTCTTCACTCAATCTCAAAAGTTAATTTAAATTTGAAAGCTCTACCATAAATATTTAATGATGAAAGCATTGGACTGCCCCTTAAGGAAGAACACAATGAATAGTATGAAATTTGAAGAGAAATTCAAAGGAAGGTTAAACAATTTAAAGGTCCTCCACCAAGTGAGGGAGCCACTGTTAGAACCAAAATGAAAAGTGAAAGTGAAAGTGAAAGTGGTCTTGATCTTAGACAGTAAAGCAAAAGAATGGGCTTTGCCCACACACATGAACACAGCAGAAGCTCCTTTTTCCGGACTACGGAAGTGTCTAGGACCACAGGGATTTGATTACTATTCAAATGAACACAACCACCTTCTACTCTTCTAGGTATATCCCTTTACTATAACCAATATACTGCGACAGTGCGACGATGCCTATCCCTCACCAGAAACTAGTGTCGGTAGGCCGACAGCAGGAGCCAAAGGGGGCCTCCTTCCCCACATACACACACACACACACTACGAATCTGATTATCACATACCCTCGGGGTTTCTGCTAAACAATGGCAACAACCACCGACTGTTGTAACATTTGATCCCACAGATCCAAGAAGAAAACGACACTGGAAGCCCACGAGACTCGCAAACTGACAATCCCAACATATGTTTACTCGTGATTAGTGTTGATCACTATTCACCCAATTCGTTAAGAAAAGAAAGGGTAAAGAACCAATTCACAAGAAAGAAAGTGTTGGGTTCATCAAATTTCAATTAACTAGTAAGAAAATCAGGATGACTGATCGAGACGTGTTGAAAACAGGAGTCCTGCTTTTTAACTAAAGGCGCTTAGTGAAGGCCAGGTGGAGAAAGTATAAAAATATGATTGCAGCTATTTAAAAATAAGATAAAAAATAAGATCATGGGAAGGGTAAAGTTTACCTCTTGTTTTCAATTTTCAAATGATTAACATTGGGAGAAGGGTGGGTGGGTTTTGGGGCAGCTTGCTTGAAAGCAACAGTGGGAGCTATTCTGCAACTCCTCCTCTGATGCTCCAACACAAGTTCTCCGGCAAACCAGTCCAGTTTCTCGAAATTGCTCTGCTCTCCAATCCTTTTCCCCCCAAACATCACCGACTCAACATTCTTCTGTTTCAGCATTTCCTCTGCCACCCCTATCAACATCTTCACATTGCTAGCACTTGGGTCTGTATCCACATTGGCCCCGCATCGCCCGGCGCTTGACCCATTAGCCTGTCAACCCAAAATTGTGATTAGAGATTAATATGTTTGTATATAAATAGTTAAACACTCATAATTAATCCCATTTAGCTAGCTACTCTAGTAACAATTTCAATTTTCAAGACACATTGATTGCAAAAGTCATAAAATCATGAACTGGGACGGCAGGCAGGAGGGGGACAACTTTGAAACCCAAAATGGGAAACAAGAAAAAATGAACCACTGTTTCAGACATTAGAGGGTGTAATGGAAGTAATGACTTCCTAGAGGAGAAAATGAAACTTATGAAAGGAAAGAGTTTGCTTTTAAAAGGCAAGAAAATTGTCTGCTTTATTAGCTAAATTGAGAAAAACCCAACCACCAGTGGGCATGGGCTGGGAAGAGAAAACCCCACTTCCTTTAGCAGAATTTATGTGCAAAACATTAAGGTGGTCCAAGTATAGTAAACCCTAGAAACCAGTGTGTTGTACATTGACAGCGCATACTTTGTCCCATACGCAAGGGGATCAAGAAGAACCTAAAAAATGAGAAAGGAATAATAAATAATAAGCTGAAACATGCGATGTGAGTGGCAAATCCAAATTGCAGCTCTCCAGATGACACCAATTCTTGGGTCAAAATAGACCCAAAAAAAAATAGACCCAAACGCCTCCCGATTCCCAATTCGTGTGCTTAAAATTTGGGCACAAACAACAAGAACAGCATTAAAATCCCCATTTTTGGGAATCGAACTTTCAATGCGAAAAAAGCAAATATTTTTTATCTAGATGAACGTTGAAAGGTTTGAAATTTAGGCGACTTGGTATCCAAATACTTTGGCATGCCCATAAACTCAAAAACCCAGAAAGAAATCCAGTTACCCGGTTCAAAGATCCACCAAATGCAGTAATCAGAAAGCCTCATTTGGTTGGGGCTCCCAAATTTGATCTCACAAAACAAATATTTATAGAAAACCCGACCCAGACCCGGGAAAAAACCCACCACTTAATTTGGAAAACAGCAAAGATTTGAGGTTAGGAAGTGATAAAATCTGACCCAGATGATGAACTGGGTCAAAACCCAACCCAAGATGCCGGCCGTTTCAGGCATCACGCACAAAAATGGCAAAAAGGGTCATCCCACACTATTCTACGCCCGCACGCGCGCGGCGCACGTTAGATTCAGGCACGCACCTGGATTCGCACGTAGTTGCTGCTCCTGCTCTGTCCGAACGCCATCGCCACCGCGTGGTCCACAAGGTCCGCCGCACCGTCACCGGCGATCCGAGCCATGGGACGAGCCCAGTCCTTGGCCTTCCACCCCCTAACCTGCTCGTACTCGCAGCTGCCTTCCAGAAGCTGCCCCGTGCCAAGCGAAAGGACCAAAATATCCTCCACCCCTCGTACGAACGGGAACTCCTGCTTGTTGTGGAGCACGTGCGTGATCGCGGCCGCCGTCGGGTTGCTCATAGCGAGCCCGCCGTCTACCGCCGCGCACCGCGTCTGCCCGTCGACGGACCGCATCAGGACCGGCTCGAACAGCCCTGGTTCGGCGGAGGTCGCCCGGCACACCTCCCATAGCGGGAAGTCGAAGCTGTCCGTCTCGAGCGCATCCGCTCTGGAGAACAGGAATGGCGCCGAGCTTGATAGGTCGTAGCACGGTATCAAAACCGGCTTCAGCGTGTCCTTCAACGTCAGATTCCGACCGTTATCCGTAAACACCTCTTTGACCGCTTTCTCCAGCCCCACCGTGGCAGAGCTGCCGGAGCCGCCGCGCAGAAGCCGTCGGAGGAACCCACCCGAAGAACCGGAACTCGATGAGGACGGGCGGTAAAATCGCTTCCCCTGGTCGGCGAGAAACTTCCACGTGTCCTCGGCGTGGAAAATGGGACGGCTGTGGTTCTTAGTGGCGAAGAGCATGGCGGTGAAGATCCCTCCGATGCCCGTGCCGGCGGCGACGTCGAAGTAGTCGGCGATTCTGGCGTTTGGGTTTCCCGATTTGGTCTTCAAAGCTTGTTCGAGGTAGGCAAGGGCTTTGCCGGTGACGATGCCTCGCATGGCTCCGCCGTCTATGCTGAGAATGCAGATTTTGCCTCTTTGGTTTTTAATTGCTGTAACCCCTCCATTGTCGACGTTAGGTGGTGGAGCTGAAACTTCGGTTTTGGGTTCGATGTTTTTGGGAATCCAGAGCTTATTCTGATCGTCGTAGCCGAAGAGGAACTTGCTTTCGAGGATGGAGAAGATTTCGTAGCTAAGCTTATCCGTATCAATACTGGGCTCTTGCATTTCTGACTGATTATAAGTTGCCATTTCACGATCGTGACGATTATATATTACGAGTATAGTTAATTAACCAGAGCAACGTCTCTGATTCTTCTACTTCTTCACAGCTTCCTTTCCTTTGCTGCTTCAAATTCGCCTCAGGGACCCTCGCGAACCCGCTTTAAGCATATACGACTTGAATTGTTACCTGCTGAAGTCTTCAAATTTCGATCAATAAACCTTCCTTCTTTAGAACTGATTAATTCTGGGCTTTCTAATTGCTTATGGTTCTATAAATAGCTTCACCAGATTGTATGCTTGATTTTGCTTGCGGAAAATGAAATTACCCCTCGAAACTTCCGCCGATGAAAAAAAAAAAATCAATTAAGTTCATGAAAATCCCATTAGCTAGCTACCTCTCCCCTGGAATAAAATTTGGCAGAAGATTAATATTCCAATCGGGCCCCTGTTACATTAACATTTCCTACAAACCAACAATCAACAATTCTCAACCAACTTATTTCCCTTCAAATCACTCCTCTCCCCACCCCCATCCCTCCTTGTCTTCAACCCTGCAGAAGCTCCAAACTCACCCCTTCCCCCTCCCTAAAACCCCAGCTTAGCTCAACCTCGATGTCTGCGCAGGTGCCCCTCTCTCCCTGTCTCTCTCTTGCTACAAGAAGCTTCGTACAACCAATTACAAACCACGCTCAATCAAAAGATTAAAACAACACCCAGAAACAAAAGAAGCCAAAAGAAGATGAGAAACACAGCAGAGGGGTAGGCATGAACGAAGCAGTCGCAGAGCGCATGTCTGTTCTCTCATCAGCCTTTAAAAAATTTCCCACCCTTTAATTAAATCCCCCATGGAAAAAGAGGATCTTCTTCACCAACACACACTCTCTCTCTCTCTCTAAATTCTAATTTCTAGCTTTCTGTTAATGACGACGATGAAGGGTCATCTTAATAAACGGTTTACCGTGTCAGATAATCACCAACGGAGTTCGACGTGCTCCGTCACAGCCGTTGGAATCGGACGGTCCAGATTGCGCTTTGGGTGGAATGCACCGCCATCAACGGTGTGGGTGGGGACGATAATCTAATCCACCCCACGCCCCCGCCCCCGCACTCGTCGCTTCCGCGTGGGCCACCTCCGTCGGCATCGACATGGAGACGCACTAATGATTTGATGACGCCTCTTTTATGTTTAATCTTCGGCCTTCTCGGACGAAACTACCCCTGAAAAAATACGGAAGGCAGGGGGTCGTGTCCACGTGGCACACCCTGCGACGGTGCATAGTGGGCCCTCTTCCGCCACCCGGTACGGCGGGTTGTGCCGGTGGCGTTGTCGAGCGACGGCGAAGAATGATTTTTCATGGGTAAAAAGTGAATATGGTTTAAATATAATTACTTAAAATCTGTGATTCATTGGTTCCGCTTCATTGATTTGTGAGTTCAGCCTATTTATGTAGAAAAAAATTAATATTAAGTTTATGTTTTCAATTTATTTTAGAAAAATTACCTTGTGAAAAATTTGTCCCAGTAAATTGAATTGGCATATTCGCGACCTCTCAAATAATTGTCAAGCTTCCAATAAATTTTTTTTTTTAAATATGGTTATAAATTGATTAACTTAAGGGCTCGACTCTATAAATAAAATATTAATTTTCTCTTTAATCTGAAACTTCGTTTAGCTAATAAGTAAAACTTGAACTATTAAGTTTATTATGAACTATTTATAATTACTTTATTTAATAACTTGAGTTTATGAATTTTGTTTCTCTACTATTTTATAAATACAGATGGCATTTACAAGGTGGCAATTTTTCTCCCTTCTATTTTTCTTTTCTCTCGTTTCCAAAAATCACAAGGGAATTAACTTACTTGTCATATTTTTTTCTAAAAAAAATATAAATTATAATAAAATTTGAAAAGCGAAATTTAGTAACTTGTGTGGTTAATATATTCAAAAAAATCCAGTAGAATGTAGGATCATTTTTGTCTCCAAACCAAAAGATAAAAAATATATATAATTGTAATACTAAATATAATTCTAATAATCAAATGCGTTTAAGTATAAATTAAAAATACTGTAATAGACAATTAAAATAATTATAATAGTTTTATTTTTATTTTGTGTTTTTTGGTCTGTATTTTTATTATTATTATTATTCTAATTATATTTTTTAAATTAAAGAATAAAAATGCATTTACTCAATCAAGTTTTAAATTTATTTTAGTTTTAAAATATTAACCAAATAATTTGTTGATTTCTAATTTTTTATTATATTTTTTATTTTTTATTTTCATTTTCATAAATTTTGACATCGACACCAAAAGATCACTAAAATAAGAAGACTATTAGTAGATCAAAAGTCATTATTAGTAAATCAATCATATGTATTATATGATTGATCAAAGGCCGTCCTCTAGGCTACCTTTAGAAAATATTAATTGTGTAGTTTCAATCATATCAAAGAAGTACTTAACAACGAACGTATCAAATGTATGTTTTTTTCTCTCACTCAATTTAAACCACAATACTCTCTCACAAAACTCAAGCAATGGCCCATGCTCATTTTGACAAGACCTTATGGAATGGTACTCCCTTACATTAATAAGAAACTTCATATCAAAGTTTAAAGTTTATTTAATGGATCAAGTAGGCTTATGTAAAGAGTAGGTTTAGGCTGCGTTCAAGTCTAAAATAATTGTACATGATTTTAGTTGATAAAAAAATAAATATCAAAAGTGTAAGGATTGATATAAATAGAAGGAGATAAAAAAGAGGAAGGTGAAAAGACTTGGAAGAGGTTATGGGGAGAGAGAAAGAATTGAAGAGATAAGAGGGGTAAAAGATATTAGAGCCTATTTAGTGTTGGACTATTGCATAATGTTTGTTTATTTGAGTTGAAAATTCACTCGCAATAACCATTATACGTATTTATACCCTTTTGAAATCAAGCATACACTAATTCTATGGTTACAAGTATAAATTCAAAATAGTAAATTGTAATAAAAGAGAAAGTTTATAAAACATTTAAAATTTAATCATAAATTGAGACCGTTTCATAAAAATAAAGGTTCAAATTATTATAGTTGACATACTTATCCAATGTTTATCTGTCCTATCACTTAATGATGAGTAACCTTGATTTGATGAGTTAAGCAGCCATTATCACAAAATATTTTGAGCAAATTTCAGTTGATTACGTATGCGGCCATTATCGCCTAATGACTTTATGTTCTCTGTTGCATGGGTGATATGTGACTCCATCTCTTAGGTAATTTGTATCTCGTCTGTAGTCTTTGACTTAAATCTCGTTTAGACAATTCTACACTTAGTCACATGTTGAATAGGTAATACATGATTTACATTATCTAGGCAAATATTTTTTCATTATGGCTATCTTAACTAAATGATCATCGTAAAATTTCAAAAAACTGCACAAGGATGGTACAATCAGATTCTAAAAGCAAATTTAAATTTCTCCAATTTCTTAGTCCATACCACTTCGCAAACCAAACACAACAAAAATGTTAAGTCTTGTTAAAACTTCAATAAGCTAAATGACATAATAAATTATGTAACACTTGATATTTAGCTTTTATTCGATTATTTAAGAACTTAGTTTAGCTCCATACGTTTAACTCAAAATCTTAACCAACGGCCTAATAAAAAAAAATATTTTAAAAAAATATGTAAATGAAATATCCCACTTTTTTAAAAGTTCAAAAAGGTAAAAAATTACTCAAGTCAAAAGTTACATAATAATTTCAACAAGTTCTCCAAGCCTTTTTTTTTTAGGTCAAATGGGGCCTTACAAACCTAAAGACAAATAACAGTAAGTCATGACAAGTTTTACAATGCAGATTCAAAAGCGTGGATTAGCAAACCGTTTAAAACACGTGAAACCCCCAAATTCTTTCTTTACGTGTGCAAATTCGAGCCTCTATTGCTATATTTGATTGAAGTAGAGGTAAACTATCAATTTTTTAGTCCAACGTAACTTAGGGGAGCAATTGCTTATCTCCTACTTGTAAGCTTTTTCAATCTTTCTAGGTTCTAATAGATATAAATTGACTACCTTCCCTAACTCTTTACCATTTTTTTTTTCCTCTATGCCTAGAAAAGTAACATTAAAAAAAAAAAAGAAAAAAAAAATTAAACGAAGGAGATACCTTGGCCCACTTCCATCAAGGTTTGTCCAAATTTTATTAAATACACATAGTGATTTGTGTGATTCACTTACCTTCCCCATTTTATCACTTAAAAACAATAAATTGTCTCAAGAGTAATTATTTAAAATATTAAAATGTATGACAAATAAAAAATTTAATGTGTTTGAGACAGTTGATCCTTTACTTACATTAGTATTTGGATAAACTATGTGTTATCAAGTGGGTCAACTATTTCAATTTATTTTACATATTGTCGCTTAGTGGACTCATAACTCATACCTAAGGTGATTAGTCATTTTAAAACCCTATTTTTACATAGGCAAAATATTTGCATTAAAGTCTTATTAATCCTTGCAAGGAGAAAATATTTTATTATGAGATTCTATTAAGTACCATTGTCTATAATAATTGTTGTTCTAACATTAAATTTAAGAGCTTCTAGGATGAAGGTTTTGAGATTCTAACCTTTGCTAGCCGCATTATACATTTGGAACTCGACACGATACATGAAGCTTGAAAGAGTAGATGAAAAATTATTGTCTTTATGCAATGCATAATTTCTCAAAAAATACATTAAATTTGCATATAGATTTTTGACCTTAGATTTGAATTTGGATGGAGTTGAACAAAGTTTAATATAATTTTATATTATGTCCTATCTAAATCTAAGATCCCTTCAAATATCAAAAAATCAAAAACTATGTGACAATAAATATAGTAATAATATATCATTATTATGTTGTAGGATTAATGTGCTACCTAAACGAGGAGATAATTAAAGTGTATAAATCACTAAGGTTCCGTTTGGACTACAAATTTTGTTCATTAAAAAAAAAGGAAAATAATAGTAAAATTTATTTTTATTATTGTATTTTCTCTTCGTACCAAATATCTTTAAAATGAGAATTTATTCTAATATAAATAAGTATTAAGAAAAATCAAATGTTAATAATGTGTTAAATTAAATTTCAATTTTTTCTAATTAATATGAAAAAAGGATTTTGAAAATATTTTTATTTATTTATTAGTTTTAAAGTTTCAAATGCACCCAAAATATATAATAAAATTTGAAAAAAAAAAAAATCCTTTCCTAGCGTCTGGGAGCGAATGTTAGATTTTAAATTTAAGGTTATACCCGATTTAAATAAAATATAATATAAAATTATATTAATTTTTTAGAATCTATATTTTCAAATACTAATTTTATGTTAGTGAAATTATCATAAAAACAAGTGGTTCATGAACTTGTTGGGAATGAGACAAACAAGTGATTTTTAAATTCAATTTGACAAGTGTTTAAAAAACAACTCCAATCTGATCGAGCTTATTTAATAAGATTGAATAATGCTCGTTTATTAGTTTGTTTAATTATTAAATTAAATTTGATAGATTATAGTTAGCTTATTTAATCTAAAAGTTAAAAAAATTTGTGTATCGGCTTATTTAACTTAAATTCTATAATTTGAATTCAACAATAGCCCTAATGCCCAAAACTAACGAGGTGGCTTGATAGAGACAACAAAACCATAAGAGAGTATCAATAAAAGTTCTTTCACTTTTTTCCTTACAAATTAAAACCTAAAAGCTTCTTGTTTCTTATACTAAGAGGTTACAAAATAATCAAGTTGTAGTTAAGTAATTTGATAGTTTGGCTCCATAATGGCTTGGTTTGGTTAATCCGTCCACTTGCATAATTGAATAAGCTTGAGTAAGCATATTTACACCTAATTTGAAGTTGACTCGAGCTCGAGTTTAGTTAAAAATTTAATATACAAGATTGAGCACGATAAAGTTTGACTTGACTTTAGTTGTTGACACTCTAAAAATAATATCTGTGTTTTATATTTATTTATAATGTACGCAACAATTTACATTTTATGTTTACTTTTCTTTCTAAAAGGACGAAGAAACACAAAGACAGATCAAATTTGTTATTTTATCATGTTATAAAAGGGGTTTGCATCGGTAGTGTTTTTTACAGTGTGATGTCATCTTCTTTATTATATGTTTTTATAGTTATTATTCTGAAGCCATGAAATAGTATGCCTCTTTCACTAAAGTTGTGCCCTTGAAATAATTTGGTGCCGCACCGGAGGGTCTGAAGGGCTTGTTGGTGGCTGAAGTTCCTATGTAAGCAAAAAAAATAATGGAAACAAAATATTTATCGACACCTAAGATTTTTTCTATTATTCTTAATAATTCATAACCATGTTAATAATTTTCTCTCCCTTTTCTTTTTCTTGAAAATATAACTAATATGAAAAAAACAGTTGTGAAGTGGATTCCATGAATTTTTCAACAATCCAGTTAATTATGTTGATTTAAAAAATTATTAGTGCAACTAGTTAACAAATGGGGATTAGTCATTAAATGACAGATACTTAGGAAATAATTGACTAATACCAATTTTGTTTTTTTCGCTTTTTGACAACTCAAATCTAATTTAATATTCAGGTCTATTTAATACGGTGCCTTTTCTTATTAAGCATTGGAAAGGCACTAAATACTAATTTGACCTCATTTTTATTTTGGAAATATTCATGTTGACCTACAAGTTTTTTTATATAATAAACTAAACGCTTGCTCATGCTTAATTTTGTATTGAATTTTTTTTTGGTCATAGGGACTTTTTATTATTATTATTATTTTGAAAGTAAAACTAACATGATAAACACAAAACCAAACGAAAATTGCATTTGACGTGAGCAATATATATATAAGAGAGAGAGAGAGAGAGAGAGAGAGAGAGAGAGAGAGAGAGAGAGAGAGAGAGAGGGATTTATTTTTTATTAATTTTTTATTTTTTATTTGTCAATAGGTGACGTTTGCAAAAATAATAATATGAAATTATTACTGTTATAAACAAACCACAAAAACATAGCATGATGGTCGAAAAAGAAATTTGACAAGATTATAATGACCTTAATATCATAAAAGTATATAGAATCTCATGACATTACTTATAAAAAGGTAAAAGAAAGTCTTTTTAAAAATTCCTCTCCGCCCTTATTGTGAAATTTCAAAGAAGATTACATGTTTTAATTAATGGGAGCAATGCCCTATTTTAGATACTAGTGTGCATTAACCGGTAGACTTTGAAATGTATTGTAGACTTTAAAAAATAATAAAAAATTAATACATCATAGACTTCTATATATACAAAATTTATGACAAAGGTAATATTTTCTTTGTAGAGACGGTCATTTGCATACATGGCATGTGCAATTTTAGTAACTTTTTAGAACTTAGGGGAGACATCTCTTCTGAAAAAATTCTTCAAAGGGGACATTGCCTTGACAATGACCGTTGTAGCGGGATTACAGAAGCACAAAACTCAAATTTTGTACCACAACTTCTAGGCTTCAAGTCTCTTCAAAGGTATTGTGAGGCATACTTTTTTTATTTAAAGTTGATTGTGTTTTATTTTTTGTGTGTAAAAACACTTGGTATAACGGTGATGGAGATGCCATGGTCTCTTTTTAATATTCTCAAAATAAATGAATAAAAATAAGAATAAATAACTTCAATATAAAGAGAAAACCACTTTTTTGCTTTTTATTATTTGTTAATATTGTAAGTAAAATTTATAATAAAATAAATCCAATAATGTAAACCCCATTTAGTTTGCGAAATAAAATTGAAGTAGGAAAAAAATAACTAAAAAAAACAAACTTAAGGTAGAAATATTGAAATGCAATTACTGTGTTTTCGTTAAAAAAATTGATTGATTATAAGTTTCAATTTTTTTTTCTCAATATTTGGTATGCTTCAATGCTTTTGCAATGAGATGAAAAATAAGCCATTTTCTATAGAAATCCCTAATAAATGATTATTTAATTTTATATTATTATTATTTTAATATATAATTCCCATTTTTATTTATTTTAATAATAAATATTGTTGCCATTGAAATCATTATTTGTTTTTATTGTTATTTTTTATCATTTCTATAATAAATATTGTCCTTAAAATAATAATAGCTATTAAATTATTATTATTATTGGTCATTATGGTAATAGTAATAAATGTTATTGCCATTGTAATTATTATTAGTTGTTATTATTATTAATTTTTACCATGTTTATAATATTATAGTCCTTAGAATAATAATTCTTATTTCATTTTTTTGTCATTATTATTATTTAAATAGTAAAAAAAGTTATTTCATGCCCAATTTCGCAAATTAAAAGGGAATAACAAGTGGGTGGAGGGCTGAAGGTACCAAATCATTTCAATATAAGAATGATTTTGTTGGGGGAGAAATAGAAATGCCCAAAATTCCCCAGCTGCCGAATGAATAATAAAATCTCTGACCCCTTTCCTTTTTTTTCTTCATCCCCTCAAATTGCTCAACCCTCCATACCGCTGCTCTCCTTCTGCATAAATATTATTAGTAAGAATAGAATTAGAATGTGAAAGAGCTCACATATGAATTAGAGTTTTTACACAACAAAAATAACAAAACCAAAGTAAATTAATGAATGAATGATAGGCACTGCTAAGATGCATTCGGCTTTGTTGAGGAACAAAAAATGACATTTGAATCAAACTTTTTATAAAAAAAGAAAAGGTGAAATCATATTTTAGAGGAAGAAACACGTGAGTGTACGGGAGTTTTATTTATAACAAAAAATAAATGGGAGAAAGAAGGGCACCTGACAAGCTAAGCTTGGAGGCATAGACAGGAGTGGAACCTCATTAAAGAAATTCTCCATCGAAGCGGCCCAGCCCAACTACCACCAACAATTTTTTATTCATGGAAGCCCATTTTAAGACTAGAACGATTGTGGGGCCGGCCCACCAAATTTTGTAAGGCCCATTTTTGAATTCTTCTCTGCAGCGTGGGGGCCACTCCCCACTCCCGGCCCATAATAAAACACGCACTCCGCTTCTGTCCCCAGCATAGTATTGTAATTTGTATGTGACACCCAACAGACGCAAATACAACAAATGCCCGACCAAGAGATTCACTCTGTTGATCAGTTTCCTCTCTCTCTCTCTCTCTCTCTCTCTCTCTCCCCAAATGTTCAAATTTCTCTCTCATCACTGCAAAGGCTTAACCCCCTCCCGCCTCAAGACCCTTCTCCTCCTCTTCTCCACCCTCTGCAACCTCTACCTCCTCCTCCGCCACCACCCTCCCCGTACTCCGCCCCTCCTCCTCCACCCTTGTCCACAACCACTGCCCCTGCCCTCGCCGCCGCCGCCCACCGCTCTGCGCCACATCCTCTTCTCTATCGCCGCCTCTTCCTCCTCCCTCCCCCGCCGCGCCGCCTTCCTCCGTCTCTGGTACTCCCCCAACTCCACCCGCGCATTCCTCTTCCTG
The DNA here is from genome assembly GCF_029873635.1 of Malania oleifera. Lineage (NCBI taxonomy): Eukaryota > Viridiplantae > Streptophyta > Magnoliopsida > Santalales > Ximeniaceae > Malania > Malania oleifera. The sequence goes on from NC_080426.1 coordinate 14,412,064, forward strand.
GATCGCCCCGCACCCGATTCGGACCCCTCCCTGCCCCCCACCCGCATCTCCGGCGACACCTCCCGCTTCCCCTATACCTTCCCCCGCGGCCTCCGCTCTGCCATACGCGTCGCCCGCGTCGTCCAGGAGGCCGTCGCCCTCAACGAGCCTGATGTCCGGTGGTTCGTGTTCGGCGACGACGATACCCTGTTTTTCCCCGCGAATTTGGAGAAAACTCTGTCCAAGTACGATCATAATCGGTGGTATTACGTCGGCGCGAATTCGGAGAACTACGAGCAGAACGAGAAATATTCGTTTGACATGGCGTTTGGCGGGGGAGGGTTTGCTATAAGCCGTTCGCTGGGCGTAGTGCTTGCTAGGGTTTTGGATTCGTGTCTGGTTAGGTACTCTCATTTGTACGGAAGTGACTCTAGGGTTTATTCCTGTTTGGCAGAGCTTGGCGTAGGATTGACACGCGAATCTGGTTTTCATCAGGTGAAGATTCAGTTTTCCTCTGTTTTTTGTTTTGAATTGCTTTCATAGGCTTTAAAAGAAGAAATATAATTGAACATATTAATGTTTTATGGTTGTGTGCTGAATGTGTGCAGAAGAATTGTTACATTTATTTATTTATGCAATTATCATTCTTAATTTTTCCAGTGACACTGATTCTAATTAACAATTTGGGCAGTTCAAGAAAAAATTGTCATTTTTAAATACCAAGGATTGATTGAAATGTTTAGATTTTTTTGTTGTTCTCCTTTTGCCAATCAATGGGTGAGCATATTGGTTCTGGGTCAATGTGCGAATCCCAAACTAAACATGTTTACTTAGGTTTAAAAAATATGCAGTTTGGCTATGGTTTGAAAAGTTTGCTAACAGTTGCAATTAAGATTTGTAATTTCTCCACATTGTGGAATTGGTTTGATTTTGGTTTCACCAGCTGATCCAAAGACTAAACTGATCTACGCCCAGCTGTGATAATGTATAATGATAATTGTTCATGGGGTCTTTGAATCCATCCTAGCATGGACCAGTCTCAAGTATACATGGGAATACTGGACTCAACTTGAGCCCATTTCAACTTAACTACAGAATTTCCTTCAAATTGGCTGCACACTTTGCCTTGACTGATCATGTGTGTGTCTGGAAACAGCTACCAGAAATAATGAACTTTGCCTAATGATTATATCACATTTAATAGTGGAGTTTGAGTTATGGTATTTGAGAAGTAGTCGATCAAATGTTATATCATTTTGACCTCCAGAAACTGTCCCCATTTTAATTTGACTAAGGATCTGTATCAATCTTAGAATTTGCATTTCTTGCAGCTCCTCAATTAGATGTTGAGAATCTAGGTATACTCCCAAGAGGGGGATGAATTGGGATTTTAAAATTTCTTTTGCTACTTTGTTTTACAAGTTCCTTTTGTTAAGTATTAATACCAGCAAATTTAGTTTCAGCAATGAATCAACTTTCAACAATCACTTGAATAAAATAATATTAATCAAATATAGACAACAATCAATCCAAGTTCAATTCTTTTATGATGTTCAAGTTTAGCTTATGAATTTTGAATACCAATTAAAAATCTCAGAACCTTTTATATCCAAAATCAAATTTTATTTCTTGAAATATAATTTTAGAAATTTGATTAAATAAAGTTAGAAACTTTCCTTTAATTTGCTGAGTAAGATTAACTTTAGCAGTGATAACTTAGAACTTGTTATCCCAATCAATGATCACCAATATGTTCTTTGATTTTTAATATAAAACCAAATTAGTAATTTTAGCAACTTCCCAAATTCAACAAGTATTTAATGATCATACATGCAGGTTATATGTGTGCAGTAAATTTAAAGAGAGTAGGGAGAAGAGCTGAGAATTGGATTTTTTACAAGGTTCGGCCGGCAATCTACGCCCATTGCCCCAAGCTACTGCTATGATGATTTTCCTTTCCAACTATTTTTAGGTTAAGTTACAACCTCTCTCCTTATCTGGTGGAATCCCCTCTTTAACAAGAATACCCCTTCTTGTTAAGCAACGATCTAACAACCTGAATCGTCAATACAACAAAAAAAAAAAAAACAAGAACAACGTTGGTTCATACAAAAACACTCTCAGTTAGAGCAAATTTGTACAATTAAAATTACAATATATTTCAGAAATTAATCAATATAAAGAATGAAGCTCAATAGAATATCATTGGGATTCTGATTTAATTTGAAAATCTCAATAGAAATTGATCAGAAACCGTGAGTTGAATCAGTAAGAACACAGTAGGAACTCTAACAAAAGTATTTCAACAATAGAGCTTTGAACATGTGAGAATATGCTTGAGTGCTGATTGTTGTTATTTTTAATTCTTGAAATCAACATGTATTTATAGAGATAAAAAGCATATTTTCGTGTTGCCCAAGTTACTTGCAGTATTTTCCAAGTTTTCTCAAAGTTTGGGGGCCAAGCGATCTATTTTGGAAACTTTACCTCGCTGTTTAAAATTTAAAAAACATGAAGGTCAGTCGATTGTGACCTGAGGGTCAGTCACCTGTGCCTTTACAGATCAGCATATTTTGAAACACAGAATGGGATCAATCGCCTGATGATGTTTCATTAGTCATCTGTCTCGGTTCTGTTGGCTTAATTTTATTAGCATAATAAGATTAGTCGCTTGATTAAACAATGTCAGTCGCTTGAGCTTACAATTTTTATGTTTTCAAAAACTTTGTTTCAAAAACTCTTTTACTTTTAAACTTGGAGTATTGAAATAAGACTTTTAAAAGTATTTTCCATGGTTTTCAAAATTGGGTCTCTAAGTCAATAATAGATCCTAAGAGCTTCAAATATTTATATTGAAAACGTGAAATACTTACATGAGACTTCTTATATACTATAACATTCTAAAAACTTTAAAAATATTTTCCATGGTTTTCAAAATTGGGTCTCTAAGACAATAATAGATCCTAAGAGCTTCAAATATTTATATTGAAATCGTGAAATACTTACATGAGACTTTTTATATACTATAACATTCTAAGAACTTTAAGTCTTCATGCATTTCATTTGCTTTTGCCTTCAATGACCATCTTGAAGCTTTCTATCTTCATTATCTTCTTTGAGTTTTAGCTTCATCAGATCCTTTGGCATTAAGTCCAAGCTTTTAATGAACTCGTTTAAGCACTTGTGATCTTGATCCTTTATCAAAACATTTGAGCCCGGAAACTTTCACTTAACCATATATGTTAAGAACCTTTGATTTGTTATCATCAAAATAAGATTTTAAGCCTTGTTAGGCCAACATATGTTGTTTAGGTTTGTAATTTTCGACACCTGACAATTGATTCAGTATGAGACAATGATGACAGTTGATCATGAATCTTATGAACATGTAACTAATTTCCAATTATGTTTTTTTAGAAAGGATCATAAAAATAAAAACTTTACCCAGCATATAAAGCTTAAGATATTTATGCAATGTTCAGTATACTGAAATCTGTTTAATTAAATGATGGGTTTTGGTCTTGATTGGTCTGACTGACATGTCTTCAGTTATAAAGATGCAAGGTCCAATGCATGAGGCAGCCATGCCATATTGAAAATTTGAAGTGTGCATGATCTGACACCCTTAACTGCTTAGTTAAGGATAATTCTTCTTTTAAAATGTCAATATCATCTTTGATTCTTCATTTTTTTTTTTTTTTTCAAAATATGTATGACCCTCACACCAAACAAATTTTCATGCCCACAAGTGCATACGCACACTAACTTCCTGTAAGTGGGGTCAAATTCTGCATCCCATGGAGGAGCCAGCAGACGAGAACATTGGGCTCAACTGACCATATCTCCATGCATCTTGGTTTGCAAGTTAAGTAATGATTAGCTCTTTTGTTGATCTGAACAGGTTGATATTCGCGGAAATTTGTTCGGAATGTTGTCTGCACATCCATTATCACCTTTGTTGTCTCTTCATCATTTGGATTCTGTGGATCCAATCTTTCCTAACATGAACAAGACCGAAGCTGTGGAACATCTTTTTAAAGCTGTAGATGTTGATCCCGCAAGGATTTTGCAGCAGACTGTCTGCTATGACCTTACAAACTCGTTGACTATTTCAGTTGCTTGGGGTTATGCTGTTCAGGTGTTTGAAGGCAATCAACTTCTTCCAGATCTCCTCCCACTGCAAAGAACCTTTATGCCATGGAAGAGAGGTAGGAATATTAACTCTAGCCACTTTATGTTTAACACGAGGGAATATCCTAGAGATCCATGCAAAAGACCTGCTGTTTTCTTTTTGGAAAATGTTGTTTCTGATGCAAATGGGGTCAGGAGCAACTATGCTAAGCACATTGTTGGAAGTTGTTTAAAAGTCGGTGTAGCGCAACATTGGGAAACAATAAGTGTGTTTGCCCAGAAGCTAGAGCTTGATGTTGAAGAGGTATTATGAACTTGAGTGATTATTCTGATTCCTATTCTCATTAAGGATTGCATTATTTCTTGTTTTCTTTCAGATTCTAGTCATTTTAGTTTTTGTTTCTTGCCTTTTTTTTTTGTTTTTCCTTCCATTTCAGCTGAAGGCTCCACGGCGTCAGTGCTGCTCTGTTACACCTTCTCCAAATGATTCCATATTTATTAAAATTCGAAACTGCAGAGATGATGAACTTATTGCTATGCATTCATAACCATTTCCTGTGAATTGCCATCGCATGGAAAAAGTAGTCAGTTTTCTGAATTCCAGAGTGTAAATTATAGGTAGTTCCGTTTTCTGCAAAACATATGGAGTCTGATATTTGTCTCTTCTGTAGCGAACACATGCCTGCCTGACATATTTTCTTCTGAAATAATATATGTATAAAGATTAATTTGTTCAAGTAAGTCCACTTGAGCTAAGCTGAGCTAAACTCTTGTGCACTTGAGTCAGTTTTGTTCAAACTCGAGTTCAAATTTGAATTTGATTTGAAAAGTTTGTTTGAATTCAACTTGATCGGAAGTTCAAAAGGCTCAAGTTCGATCCATTTAGTGTTACTATTTCAAACTTTATGATGAAATAAATGATAATTATATTTTGGTGTGCACAATGTTGACAAGCTCGTGAGCTAAATTTGAATTCAAGCTCAAAAATTTTTGAGTTCAACTGATCTTTCATTGAGCTGACTTTGAACTTGTTTGCATAGTGCCTAATTCACTGCAGCCCTGGTTCTTTGTCTGTGCAGGCAAAAAGCCCAGCTGCCTGATTATCGATGAGGTTCTTACAGTCATTGTTCCTCTGTTTCTTTTTTTTTTTTTTCCTCAGGGCAAAAGAGCTTGCTTGAAGCAGATGTATTTTTTATGCGCGAGAGTACTATTTAATATTTGTTTTTTAGTCGACTAGCCAAGTCAGAGGACATCTCCAGGACATTTGATGAGAGCAGAGACGTGGGAATCTGTTTCTACCTTCTTGTTAACTTTTCCTTTTTTCTTTTTCATTTACTTTTGTCATCCTGATTAACTTGACAGAGCAGAGACATGGATAGGGAATGCTAATTACATGTCTGAAAGGAGCAGATAATCAAAGGTCACTGATGTTGAAAATTTGAAGGTCGGGTATATATTGTAAGCCAACCCAAAAAAAGAAAAGGGAAGATGTTTTGTATGGGTGTATATATGATTTTTCAGAATCAAGTAACCCACGTTGGTAGAGGCGCCATCTGACCTAAGGGAAAGCACTTTTGTAGCTGAGATTTTTTAACATTATAAAATCATGTAGTTTGGAATTTTTGTGGTCATTTATAGTTGATATGTGCTAAGAGCCTTGCAATTTATATTATATTGGGTAGTTCGCTTCTGTTTTTTGTGTTCTTGAGAGGGGTAGAATGAATTTTTGTGTTCCATTTGCCTAATATTTTCTACCAGGTGTACAGGAAGAGTATATTTAAACTAAGCTATTAGTAGAGTGAGGAAGAGGGTTGGAAATACTTATATAATTCATAGAAGTTTCGCCCTCTGATATGCATTGTCTTTTCAAGAATAATCCTTACCTTTTGTATGTCAAATACTCAAATCTCTTTACCAAGCTTGATCTCCTTGCAAGCATGTGGTGGGTAAGGGGCTGAAGAACTTTTTTCAAGGCTGGTATATGCTTTGCTACTGCCTTGCATCATTCCCTACCATCTCCATGCTTCATTCAATTTGTTCCTTGAATATATTTTTGACCAAATGCTAATACACACGTGACTGGTGATGTCAGTAAGGGACCAGGTTTTCTTTAGGTTTGGTGGGAGTACGCCCTTATCAAATTATACATTGAGAAAGCATCCATGGGTGTTAAATCGCTCCTGACTTGATGTCAATGAGTTGATTAATTTGTGGCAAAGGGAAGATGTTCTACAGACACCTTTTTTTTTTTTTTTTTTTGGGAAAAGGAGGGCGGCACCTCTTATCTTTATTAGAAACTCCACACTTATGGCGGAGAAATACCGTGGTTCCAATCTTGAGACTTGGGGACAATAAAATCAAACTCGAAGACTTTAAAATTAACTTAACCAACTTATTCAAAATCAATAAACCAATGATCAGCAACCAAACAAATAAATAAGAATTAAACAACTATTAGTGGAAAACAAGCAAAATTTTGGAAGATAGCACAAAACATCACGAGCGCAAGGAAGGAAATTCCAACAAATCCAATTGAATCATTCCCCTGATTTGCTATGGAAGATTATCTTAACAACTATATGATTGAGATATACTAGATTCACCTTACTTTACAAAGAAATTAGCACTTTTATTCGCCTCCTTGTAAACATGTTCCAATTTGTATTGTATGCCTCTCAATGCTAGCACAAGCTCTTCCCACAATTCCCATAAGTTCCAAACTGAACTCTTCCTAGAATTTATCCACTGAACCAACAAAGTCTCATATGCAATCTCAACTTGATCAAATCTGAGATCTTTGCACAGATTAATCTCTAAAATAATCGCCTTCAATTCAGTCATATTATTGGTTTCATAACCCAGTAATGAGGAAAAAAACTGCTTTAAATAAACCTTTTTCATCTCTTATCACGCCTCCACTACTACAATTACCTAGGTTACCTCTACAGCTTCCATCCACATTCAACTTAACCCAACCTATTCCAGGTTTACACCATCTGACTACACGAGGAAGACGAACCTTCACATTTTTTACTTGAATATCCAAAGCATGAAGGACTGCAATATCCGTGCAAGAAGCAGGTGCACATTTAGTTAACTTGACCAAAATGGATCTCAGCCAATATTTAATATCAAGCCACACAGTTCTCACCGAATCATGAATTGATCCATCCGGGCTCTATATCGATGAGTCCAAAGTCTCCAAATGACGAGACTAGGTATGAGACCTACCAAAATACCTAACTGTGAGGCCTGTCTTGCACAACTAAACCAAATATTAACTTTGGCTTTTCATGTATTCGTTTCCATACAACTAACACCCAACATCACTGCTGCTTGTTTCCATACCTCCTGAGCAAAAGATCCCGTGCAAAACACATGGTCTAGAGATTCAATCTTGACATTTGAACAACAATCACACCAAGAGGCCATCTGAACACCTACTTCTTTAATATGAGTATCAACCGGAAGACAAGCGAACCAAGACTTCCACATACAAATTGACACCATTTTTGGCAACACAAGATGCCAGATCCATTTTGCAACTAAGAATTCCTCTTTACGCTTCCTTATAATTTCCCAAGCACTTGCCGTGGTGAATTTCCCATCTATTGAAGGTTCCCAAATTATTGTATCTGGACCTTCCTTGCAAGAAATAACAGAGTTCATTACTTCCTTAGCCTGATCTTTACCCAACAAATCCACTAATAAATCAACATTCCACCCATCTCTATCCCAATAATCTCATATTTGTAGCTTATGGGTTACTGATTTCCTGAACCTTAGCACAAAGGGAATCGGAGGCTAATCATCGATCAAACTAGAAAGAGGCCGACCCTTCTTTAATTTGAACACGAACATGCTCTAATACTTCAAGTATCACACGAACAATCGATCTCCAAAATCTGGTTCGTTTATCTGGTTTCATTTCTCTCAAGTGGTGTTTATTATACAAATACTTGGCTTTAAAGAATTCCATACAAACTTCATATGCAATGATTTTTTTACTTCCTCCAAATCCCTAATACCCAAACCACCCTCACAAATAGGCTTACATATATTTAGACCAGGAACACCATTTCCTTTTCCTTTTGTCATTTACCCCACTCCAAAAAAAATTCGATAATATAGAATTTATCTTTGTGAAGACAATATTAGGAATGTCCATTACCGCCAATTGATAAACCGTCATTGATGATAATACATGCTTAATTAAAATTAAGCAGCCCCCTTGAGATAAAAGCTTAAATTTCCAACTTGCTATCTTTTTCCTCAAATTTTCAACTAGGGGCTCTAAAATACGGGCTGTAAAACGACCCGATACCAAAGGAACACCCAAGTATGTAGCAGGGAAACCTCCTTCCGCAAAGCCAATCGTCCTTAACAAGGATCTCTTCCGAGCATAAGCAATTCTCTTTGACAAAAAAAAACTTGACTTGTCTTTATTTATCATTTGACCAGACCAATCTTCATATTTCTTAAGAATTTTAATAAGCATTCGAATGGAACTTCTCCTACCATTGGCAAAAATAAGAATGTCATCCGCATAAAAAATGTGAGATACCAAAGGCACCCCACGAGGATGATAGCAAGCCCCTATCTTATTCTCCATAAATTTTTTCTTTAGAAGCCGAGAAAGATCTTCCTGTAAAATAATAAATAGATAAGGAGATAGAGGGTCTCCTTCGCAAAGCCCTCGAGAAGGTTTAAAGAAACCTTTATAAGTGTCATTCATCATAATAGAGAACCAAGAAGAGGAAACACATTCCGCCACTAAACCACAGAATCTTCGTGAGAATCCAAAGCTTTTCAGAACCAAGTTTAAAAAATCTCAATCGACCCTATCATATGCCTTAGTCATGTCCACTTTGATCATTACATTTCTACCATTAGACTTCTTATGCAGAGAATGAACCATTTCTTGTATCAATGAAATATTTTCAAATATACTTCTATCAGGAATGAAAGCTCCCTGCTCCGGAGAAATCAATGCAGACAATAAACCTGTCATCCTTGCAACAATAATTTTTGAAAAATTTTTGTAGATGACACTATAAAGACTAATAGGCCTAAACTTGTCAAAACTTTGAGGATTCTGAATTTTTGGAATTAGAAGAATGTAAGATGCAGAATAAAATTTAGGAAGAGGAGACCCAGCAAAAAAACTTTTTCTTCATCTCAATGCAAGCCTGGTTTCAAGTAGGATTTGCCTAATTTTAAGTGGACCCATAAAATTGAGTAAACAAAGTTTGATTTGTGGTCACCTTAATTGATTTGCAACATCTTGCCCATCCATCCCAAGAAAAATAAATAAATAAATAAATAAAGATATGCAGCTTGGTGTGGGATCTCAAAATGGAACCTCAATTTTCCTTATCAAACCTGGTTTCTAGGGTGAAATTGATTTTCATAAACTTCCGATTCTCATACTTATTTTAAGGCAAACGAGTTCCCCCAGTTCCATTGAATCAAGTTTGGAAAACTCAATTTCGTGGATAAGATGACCTCATTAGTTTGGAAAGTATTTTATTAAAAATATTATAGTAGAAACAAAACTCATGTTATGGTCCAAGTATCCCTTGCCGTTTTATGGCTTTAGCTTCCAAGATATTTGGGGAACTAGCTGTTATAGTCCATTCATTACTCTCTCTCTCTCTCTCTCTCTCTCTCTCAAAAATGGGTATACAGAGCATGCCTTCATCTTCCCCAGTGCATCTCAAAATCTCCAGTACTGCAAAGATGAATCCATCCTGGGCAAGGAGTAAAAAAGATAAAATAACAATTTTCTTCAAGTCCAGGATGTATGATAATACCCTTTCCCCTACACATAATTCTATTTATCTTCACATAAACGATCTATGATTAGTTCCTCTTCTGGCAGCAGTAGCTACCATACTTGTTACTGCCAGTGGCAGCGAGAGCAAAAGACATTGCTTGGTGGGAAACTTTCTGCATCAAAAACTGACAAGGTCCTCCCACATTTGAAAGAGAGACGAATCAAGGGGCATGAAAAAAGGGGAACCATCACCGGTGCTATAGCTCTGATCATCGGAACCAGCATCGGTTCTGGCATACTTATGCTACCTAAGAAAACTTCCCCTGCAGTATCTCTCCCCCTACTCTCTCTCTCTCTCTCTCTCTCTCTCTAGCAGAATTTCAATGAATGAGGATGCTATCCTGATTTTCTGTGCAGGGACTCTTTCCTAGTTCAATATGCATGATAGTATGTTGGGGCTTTCTTCTAATTGAAGCTCTTCTGCTGGTTGAAATCAACGTCAGCCTGCTAAGAAAGAAGAGGAAGAAAGTTGAAGAGAATGACTTAGCTGTCATCTCCATTAGAACCATGGCCCAAGAAACACTTGGAGAATGGGGTGGCACTCTTGCCACGGCTGCCTATATCTTCTTGGGTTACACTTCCGTGATTGCCTACTGCTCCAAGTCAGGGGAGATCCTTTTCCATTTGTTCAATCTTCCGGCATCACTTTCATGCATCCTATTCACTGCATTCTTCACCACTCTCATCTCCATTGGTGGGACTCGAGTGACCGATCAAGTCAACCAATGGCTCACTGCTTCTGTGATAGGTATCATTTGTGGACTAATCTGCAGTTGTTTTCAAAACTATGAAAATAATATCTCTTGATGTTCAAAAGTCTGAATTCTACACAATTTCAATGAAAGAATTGTGGTAATTAGGGAATTTTATCACATTGACCATGGAATGATTACTCAGATGGATTCCACCTTTATTGGTGACACATGAACAATAATGGTGTACAGAAACTTATGAGCAGGTCTGCTATTGGGAATTGAGGCACTAGCTGTGGCATCTGGAGGTTGGTCTGGATTGGGGGGAAGCAGCAACTGGGGAAAAGCTCCAGATACAGTTCCTGTGATAATCTTTGCTCTGGTATATCATGATATAGCCCCTGGTAGGAATGAGAATTCTTCAAGACTTCTTCTACTGGGATTTGTGCAGTGAAACTAATTTTAAGAGATGCCTCCTGGTTTATGATGTTTAATTTTACTGTAGTTATCTGTGCTTATCTAGAAGGTGATCTTAAACGTATACGGGCTTCAGTGTTGCTTGGTAGCATCATTCCGCTGCTGGCAATGCTAATCTGGGATGCAATTGCATTAGGCCTTTCAGCCCAGGCTGATCAAGTTCAAGTAGCAGACCCTGTTGAATTGCTAATGAGGTAATCCCAATCCATACACACACACACACACACACACACAGTGTATTGATTACCTTTATTAACAGAAGGAGAGGGTTTGATGGCATGACAGTTTGAAGTGTTTCTATAACATGAATTTTATTGATCTCATTATGTTTCTATCAATGATTGTTCAAACCAATCCTGAAAATGGGTTTATGCCTAATCCAGTTTTGGATAGGCTAGCTTTATCTAACATGCATTGGGTTCCCTACTCATGACCTCACGAACTTCCATTCTTCACATATAAGTCCTGCATAATGTTGCCATCAATTTTAGCCATATTTTTTCAACTGCTTCTCAGTCTCCTGACCTCAAAAAATGACTGAACTCTGTGTGATCACTCTGGTTCAGGGTGAGATGGAATGGGATTTCATTTATGGTAGAGGCCTTCTCGCTGCTGGCATTAGGGACCTCACTGATCGGCACCCTCCTGAGCTTCTCTCAGTTCTTCAAGGAGCAACTTAATAACCTCTCATGGCATTCTCCCCCTTCACAGTCATCACAGGTACACCTTCAATGTATTTTCCACTCCACATTTCACACTGGTTCCAACCAATCAGTCATCACAGTCCCCTTACCAGGAAAGAAACAAGACCTTCGGGCTAAGAGAATGGTGGAGACAAAACAAAGTTGGTTTCACGGCAACAGCCGTGGTTGTGGTCCCATCCCTCGTGGTGTCAACTACAGTTCCAGAAGCATTCTCAGCTGCCACTGACATTGCCGTAAGTAGCCTATTTTGATAAAAAAACCCCTTGCAAAATTGTATTGAATTCATATAAATTCACACAAATCCAAATTGGAGGCTTCAAATCTATGCTTCCATACGTAGAGTAATTGATTTTATTTTCTGCGTCTCTGTCGCAGCAAAAACAGAGAATTTTTGGAAGTCAATACGATATAATTAAATTCTAAAAATATTGAAGTTAAAAATATGATTGTCCCCACTAAAATTGTGAAATAATTGAACAATACCAACAATATTGGTTCAAATCGAACATTTTTTTTTGTTTAATAAAAGAGGGCGGCTTCTCCTTACTTTATTAGAAAACACCTTACTTATGGCGGAGGAATATCGTAGTTCCAATCTTGAAATTTTGGGACAACAAAAGCAAACTCCAAAACCCTAAAACTAACTAAATCAACATAAATCAAGCCAAAAAACCAAAGACTAGCAACCAAAATAAAAAACTAAGAACTAAACAACTATAAGTGGAAAACAAACAAAACTCCAAAAGATAACATAAAATATCATGAGCACAAAGAAGGAAAACCCAACAAATCCAATAGAATCATTCCTCTGACTTGCTGAGGAAGATCATCCTGACAACTATATGATCAAGAAATACCAGATTAACCCTGTTTGGTAAAGAAATCTACACTTTTATTCGTCTCCCTGTAAACAGGTTCCACTTTGAACTGTATGCCTCTCAATGCTAGCATAAGCTCTTCCCACAATTCCCATAAGTTCCAAACCGAGCACTTCCCAGAATTTATCTACTGAACCAACAAAGCAGGGTCACATGCAATCTCCACTTGATCAAATCCGAGGTCTTTGCACAGATTAATCCCTAAAATAATCACTTTCAATTCAACCATGTTATTTGTTCCATAACCCAATAATGAGGAAAAAATTGCTTTATATAAACATTTTTCATCTCTTATCACGCCTCCACCACCACAATTATCTGGGTTATCTCTACAGCTCCCATCCACATTCAACTTAATCGAACATTATTCATCAAATTGACCAATGTCAAAAATCATTCAAACATTTTCTTGGGACACCCGCAAGGATTTGACAAATACAAGACTTTCACGTTCAAACTTAAGGGAAATTAGCTTTGAAATTATGTTGTACATGTTTTTATATTTTTCCTCTTGTGCGAGAATACATATACTGCCCCCACTAGAAGATGACTTCTGGGTTTGCTGCATACAGGCAGCATTCATGGAAAAGAAAACTACTCCATCTATAATAGATTCCAGATATATACACCATACTAAAACTGATCTCCATTTTTCCAGTTGATTACTTGAATTAATAGATATGAAGGTAAGCGTTGTTTACATTAATCATTGAACCTAATTGCAAGTTTATTGTCGACCAGGGGGGCTACTGTATGACACTCTTGTATGGGGTTCTCCCACCAGCAATGGCATGGACAATGAGCAACAGAGACTCCAACAACGCTGATGATGAAAACGCATTATCAAGAGCTAGGCCTGCACTCCTTGGCGTAGGATTATTTGCTTGTGGAATAGTGTTTGAGCAAATTCTGCAAGGCCTTTCACTGTTTCACCCGTAAGGCAGGATTTCAACCTGGGATGCAGACGTCTCTGTTTTACCATCCACTTGTAGATTGGTCTCTGCAATTGGAAAGAGATTATTTTGAGGATTACTTCTAATCCTCAATCATGTATAGTTTTTCTCTATTCCGAATTTTCCTTCACCAAATTTGCATTAAATCATGTTCCTATCTTCAAGGAAGGAAGTGCTTTTCCAGAAAGAGGTGCTCAGCTGAATAGACCACGCCTGCTTGAGTGCACAAGTACACACACAACCCAAAAATAGTGTTATAATCATATACCATGAAGCATAAACAGATGGCTAGATGAGCTATACTGCAGGCGTGGTATATTCAGATTGAAACACACTACCCACAGGCATCAACGCTCCTCTTTCTAGGTTTCATTCGATCATTATAGGTGGAGTCTAACCACACCCCTCTGCAACAATGAAATCTCACAGTAACCCATGATTTTTTACATTTCCATTAGCATTTCCATCAAATTCCATGTTCCGCATAAAATCATAATCCTATTACTTTAATCAACCATTATATGCATCCTTTCATGAGATGGAAGTGGTACAAGCAACTTTTATGCCCATGTACAAAAGGATCATACTACTGACAAAGAACTCATCAATCTTGTTGCACTGATATAGAATACATTCCAAAAATCGTTTCCCAAAAAATCAAATGTCAAGTTACTAGCAACCTTATTGAACTCTCGGGGGCGTTCGTTTGCATAAAACATAATAAATGATATTGCCTCCCCGTTATCAGAAACTGCATCAGTTTGGAGCACACAGTGGCCTGCTCATCTTATAAAGGGATACAGCAATCAACCAATACAAAGTGCAGAAAATTACATGAAAATTATTTCCAGCAAGCAGAAATTTCCATGTTACAATATAAAACTGGAAAGTACGAGTTTCTGACATTTAGCCCGTTAACCTTTATCCGAGATCTTAATTCTTCACACTTGTCACGTGCTTCAGAAGCATCTGGACAACATCATGGGATATCCGTGCAGCCTCTATCTTCAGATGATTGATCTTTATCTCCGTCTCTTGCTCGAGGCGCTTCACATTAGCACCAGAGTCCCCACTGCTCTGTTTGATAAAATGAATAGCTTGTGAATAACAAACTGCAGGTACAAATTGCAACTGAATACTAGAATTCACACACGGTGTACATACAGAAGTGACAATCTGGGAATTCAAAATAAAACTCGAACCAAAATTACGTAAAACTTGTGTGAGAACATGATTCCAATGAATTTCAGGACAAATTAGTGGAATAGAAGAAAAGCACGTTATAGAGAACACATTTGTCAGGTAGAACATCCAGAACAATTAAAAATTTTAAACACAAATCAAAATTATGACATAATATTTTTTTTTATAATAATAATCATGATATAATTAAATGTGTTCATATATAATATACAAAAGATAAAATTGGACGTGTTGTGAATCAACACAATTTAAGTTGACTCAGCTCATGAGTCGTGACTTTAAAGTAGGCAATTGAAGTCTGAAATTCCAAAGGGTTTCTGCCTCTTGTATCAACGGGTTTTAGTCTACCATTTAATATATATTACCTCTGCAAGTTTTCTTTGAAACTCAGCTTCCATATGAGCACGGAACTCAGCAATCTCCTTTTCAGCCTCTTCCTTGGCCTGTTTTAGTCTGGCCATTTTAGCTGAAAACAGGAAAAAAGAAAACACACAAAAATCAGTAATCAGAATTGAGATGTTGATTCATTGTATGACTTGATCCATTTTACACAAAAATGAAAGCCATGCAAGCTTTTCTTCCATGTTTAGATCAAAACTTAGGCCACACCAATGCCTGATATTCAATGAAAAAGCATCACTCCACTGCTTATGACATAAATCAGCGATGATGCAAATACTATTGATGGAGAACCACTAATGGAGAAATTTAGATTTTCATACTGTACCTAGGTTTTTATATTTTATTTTGGGAAAACTCTTGTTATTTAGAAATCTAGTCAATTTATTTTGTATATTTAAGTACTTTGGGATTGTTTTATAATATCTTGTTTTATTGGGGCTTTTATGTATGTGTTTTAGTTATTTAGGAGTCTAGTCAATTTAGGCTTATTTTTGTGTATTTAAGTACTTTGGGGTTGTTTTATAATATCTTGTTTATTGGGGCTTTTATGTAAATATGAGTTTTAGTTAGTAGTGGGTGTAAGCACTGGACATATAAGTTAAATTACAGTTATTGTTTGAATCAGATATCAGTCTCTCTCTCTCTCTCTCTCTGCAGGTACTGCTGTTATTCTTCTTTTTTCTTTTTGCATCTCTCTTCTAATTCCATCTCTTACCTCTGTTCCGCTCCTTCCCCTTCTCTGTTCTTCTCTCTTTTCTGTATTCCTGCTAATTCTCTCAATTCTATCTCTATATATAAGTTCTAATACTTGTCCAACATCAAATTGGTGTCAGAGCAACCACAATCACCACACAGCCATTCTAAGTCAGAAATTGCAGAAATCTCAAACACTGTTCATCTGCAACTTTTCTAAAAATTACATTCATGCCCCTGAACTGGAAACCCTAACTTCCACCAACCAAACAACATCAACTTTCTTACCATCAATATCTGACACCACCTGAAACACCCCCAGCTGAAGTTTCATTGCCATCTGACAACTGGAGAAGCCTCACGCTGCAGCTGAAAATTTTCCAGCTGACTCCCACCCTAAATTCCCAATTTCCTGAAGCTTCCTTGACACACCACCACCCCCACTGGACTTACCCAGCCCCTGATCTGCCTCCATTCAGAAAATCATTTCCGGAAGAGCACTGCCGGCAGCACATGTGATCCTCGTGTGTGAGGAAGTTGCCAGACTTTCCCAGTTTTGCCCAGACTCATGAGAAATTGCTTCCAGCCTCAAGAATTTGGATTTTTTTCCCTGATGTTTTGAAGCTTTCTGAGTGAATATTGAAGTATCAAGCTTGGTTTGCATTCCTAAGGTCAAATACAGCCTAATCTTAGGCTGCCTGAGCATTTCAGAGTCTTGAAGGTCTGCAGCATCCAGATTGAGGCCTAGCTGCTGTGTTTTGAAATTTTTACTGCAACAAAATTGTTTTCCTCCTTGAGATTTTGTAGTTGATTTGAAGGAACTCCTCTTCAATTGTTTAATATATATTTTTGGAGGATAAATTCAGTGTGCCAGCATCATTTTCCAAGTATACAAGTGGAGTTTTCTTGGAGCATCTGTGAGAAATTGAAGTGAAGTATTTGAAGATGATCTTGAAACTACGAAGTCAAATCAAGGACCTTTAGGTAACATTGTATGAACAAACACTACTTGGTCCATAGTAATTGATTTAATGTTGCTATATATTTGGTACTTGTCTGAATTTGCATTGGTCCATATTTATTAGTAAAGTGGTTGGTTCTAGATATCTGGTTCCTACTTTAGTTGCCAATTCTCAACGATTATTGGACCAATTATGCAGTCTTAAGCAACTTTCTTTTAGTGTCACCAATTACTACCTTAAATTTAGAGACTTACCGGCATGCTGTTAATAAGGAACCTAGAATGGTAATTTTGTTCAAGAAAGGGTTGAGGGATAAAATCAGAAGGTATATAAATGTTCAACAACACCCCACTACTCTATCTGAGGCTTACCATATAGTTTTGGAAGCTGAGAGATTTCTTCAGCTACCAACCCATAACCCCACTTCCTATTTTGAAGAATTTCATCAATCTAGATTATGTTCATGAAGTATTTATTCCTACAGTCTCCCAAGATGTTCAAGAGAAAACTCTAATTGTTGAGGATTAACAATCAAATATCAGAAGTGACTCATGAATCTTCTCAGTGGTCACAAGGTAGTCCTAGACCCACCCAAGACGTTCAAGAGAAAACTCAACTTATTGAGGATATCAAAAGTGCACATCCAAATTGTTGCATAATAGAATATCATGACTACATAAATGACATGCATATAACTAGTGCACAATTTTTGATTCTTCTATGATGTGAGTCATGAATCTTCTCAAAATGAGGTCATAGACTTGTCTTTAGTGACCCTAAGAACTGTTGGGGCCTCTAGGCCAGAGATGGCCGTTGATTTGCCAGCATACTTGGTTGTTGAGACATGCAGTGAACAGCAAGATGAGTTGCCAATTACTAGGACAGATATGTCTGTAGATGGCCTTAGTCTTCAACCTTAATTTTCCATTTCTAACCCAAAGAGTGAGGAACAGTTGGTTTGCTCTAGAGTTTGTAGAAAATTCTTTAATTAAGGAACCTATTGCTGAAAATCCTCTTGAGATTATTTATCTTCAATCCAATAAACTTGCACCTCCATCTCCCACAACTTCCCCCTCTACATTTTCCTCAAACAAATCTAACGAAACATTGTCCATCATCCTAGAATATGGACCAAATGCATATTTTCTTGAGCTGCTAATAGATTCGAATATTAAATTGATTTCTTGTTTGGAGGACTTGTTATTTTATCAGAGGTCACTGCAGCCTTTTATGCTACTTGCAGTTGGAGGATCTTCCGCATATTCTCCAATAGTGATTGACGATACAACGCAGATCGTGCCTCCTCTTGATCTGCCTACAAGTATCTTTGTTCCCACACAAGGAAATAAAGCTACTATGTCATTACAAAACTCAAGGTCAAGTTTTCTCTAACAAGGGGAGTTTGATGGAGAACCATCAAAAGAGAACTTTAGATATTCATATTGTATCTAGGTTTTTATATTTTAGTTTGGGAAAACTCTTCTTATTTTAAAGTCTAATCAATTTAGGTTTATTTTGTGTATTTAAGTACTTTGGGGTTATTTTATATTTTCTTGTTTTATTGGGGATTTTATGTAAATATGTTTTTTAGTTAGTAGTGGGTTGAAGTACTGAGCATATAAGTTATTTTACAGTTATTGTTTGAATCAGATTGCAGTTTCCCTCTTTCTCTCTCTCCCTCTCTCTCCTGCAGGTTCTGCTGTTCTTATTCTTCCTTCTTTTCATCTCTCTTCTTATTCTGTCTCTTACCTCTATTCCACTCCTTCTCCTTCTCTGTTCTTCTCTCTGTTCTGTATTCCTCCTCCTCCTCCTCCTCCTGCTGCTGCTGCTGCTGCTGCTTCTCTTCTTCTTCTTCTTCTCTCAATTCTATCTCTATATACAAATTCTAATACTTGTCCTACATCAAATATGAGTTGTATAAATTTAAAAAAAAAACAAAAAACAAAAAATAATGATCATTCAAATTTAAACTAGTAAAATCTCTTAGATCATCCCAACTGTTATTGCCCTTCTTCTAGAACTTGCTCATTTTTCCCAAAATTAACTGATTTACAAAGTTGATTACTATAGTTACGTGCATACAGGTACATGCATACAAGCCTACAGATGGGGCACATGCACAAAAGGAGTTGGTGACAATAATGGAATGAGTGGGGCGTGGGTGGCAAAAAGCTGGCTGTAGTGATGCACCGATGACAGTGCCTTTACATCAACGGAATCGTGACACTGTTGAGATTCCTGCATATTCCATTGAGTTTCATAAGAACAAATTCAGGATTTGAAGGCTGCAATTCTAGCTGATACTGTTTGTTTGATTGATTTAACATCCTTGCCCGCCAAGTGCCTCTCCAGTTTCAATATTTACACTTTTTAATCTAACTTGCAAATGCAGGAAATAATGCTTCAAGAAGAACAAGCATAACTTGATTAATTGAGTCACCAATGCATAGAGTACAAACCAAAATTGTGATTGTCTAGTCTATCTTCACTAAACATCAAAATCCAACATCAATCCTCAAGTATTACAGTCAGAGGAAGGTAATCACAGAGGAGGATATTAATGAAGCTAATAATATTGTGACAGATGTGATGAATAGAAGATCATGTTCATGATATGGAAAAACAATGGATAGAAAACTTGGCCAACACAACAGTCAACAGTGCAATGTTTGAACCTGAACAGAATATCTGCTTTCCATTTATTGAGTTTATACTTCACAAAGACAATGAACTTGCATGTTTCTTTCTTTGCTGCCACAAGGACACCTTTTGGGGTCTCCACAACCACAAGACCTACAGTTTTGCATGGTCACACAGTTCATCGCTAGTTGCTTTTGATACTCTTGTACATCAAACTTTGAGGCTTAACCTCTTCTCAGTGGGAGAAGAACTGTGGTTGGACAGGAAGCAGGTAATTGGAATCTTGGATGGATCATTTTGAACCAATTTGAAGAGGTTCAAGGGATTATTGGGTCTTAAACACAAATGTGTTTAGTTTATTTGTATAGGCTGTAGGCTTACGTGTATATGGGGTTGTGTTATAGGGGTGGATTTGTAATTTCATGTATCTTTAGGAGTATACGTGCAATTTCTTATAGGCTTTCTTTTAAGTGGTCATTAAAGCCATGTAAGACTTGGTTTTGATAACTTGAAAGTGAATGCATGATTCCCCCAATGTATCTCTTTCCTCCTCTTCTTATTTCTTCTCCTTTCCCACCCATCTCCCATCTATTTTTCTTCCAGCTTCTCTCTTGGCAGTAATTCCCTGATGCTGCTGCTACATAAATATATGAAGGTGGAACGTCAGGTAATTGAATTACATGGATTTTTATATGATCCCAAGTAAATTAAGTTTCATAATTAAATTTTTTCCTGAATTTAGTTTAGCATCCATAGTTTACAACAAAAATAAAACTATTAGGTGATGTATAGAGAAAGTGACTTGAAATAAAATAAAATAAATCAGTGTCAATCATTTGTAAGAAAAAAGCAACTCTAGGAGGGTAATTTGTAAACATGGCTTGTTCAGCACAAAGATCAAGCTTCCTGCAGAATTCTATTAACATAATGACATGGAGCCAAATACATATCGTAAAAGTAACAAAAAATAAGGGAATTGTGCATCACAATGGCCAACTCATCCAGTCTTATTATGGTAAGTGCCAGATGTTACTGAGTCGGACATGCAGAACTCTTGCCAAGCAACATATGTCTCACTCGTGACTCGTCCCATTTCATCCAGCTAATTGCCAAAGAAAGGGATAAGAAATAAAGCAATACACCCAACTTGCAGTGTTGCAGACTTGTCGGCCTACTTAAGTCATAAAGTCCAAAAACACTGTAGCAGGGGGTCACAAGTGCAAACAAACTATACAGGCTCAACAAATCAGTAGCAACAGCCAGACAACAATGCCCCGGCATCAAAATCCTTGGGATTCTTCAGTTTAAAGGCAGCAACAAGAAGGCAGTGGAAGAATAAATGCTTCCCTAATATCTGCCATTAGAGTAATAGATGCCCTGAAAAATAAGCTGGTAAAGATACACTACTACTCTTGGTCATAACTACAGATATTTTACTCTGATAACGCACACAAGCGCAGCTCAACAAAAAATGGTCCCAAATTGTGTAGCATTCAGACGATGATATCTATAAGAAACCTGATTTCAGCTTCTCCACTTCCATCTCCTCTTTTTTTGGGCTAGTAAGGAAGTCAAAGACCCAACACACCAACAATTAAGGGATAATTCTGGGTAAGGAAACCCCAACATGGTTGGAGAAAGGGAGGGAGCAGATTCCATGGGAAGCGGATTAAGAACTGAGAAGCTCAGTCTGAACTTTAGGCTTTCCTAATCAAGCCAATAAGCATGGACCTTCCCCTCTCCGAAAGTATGCTACCTAATGCACTGCCAGTACTTCAAAAGGAACCCTCTCATTTGCACAGTACAGGTGGGGTATTTTGCTGCTGCAGTTTTCAGGGCGGAAGCCTGGGATTGATGCCACCTAATGTTCACTGTTCCACCTGTCCTGACACATATCCCCCTCTGCCCTACCAACAACCAGAGCCTAAATTGGGAATCCAGGTTACCATACAGGTTTGGGTTACAAAATCTTCTCTCTAATTCAGAGTTTCAGGATTTTCCAAGGCCTTCTTTTCCGGAGAAGCTGAAAAATAACAAGCATTTCTCAAGATAATGGCCAAATGTGTTAAGTTTGGTCCTCATATACCTCCCATTGCCATTTTGTGGGAATAAAAGTACCCAGTTCTACGGGCTTGTTCATATCAATCTGCACAAACTCAGGCGAAACAAGCAGCCAGCTAGGAGTTCCTGTCAACTTTCAATGGTTTCCCTACAACAGTTCCCAATTTATCTAGGACCCCTCAATCAACATGCTAGGGAAATAGATCCATGTAGCAGCAGAAGTAATCCAATCTGTCTAATATGAAGTTCAGCCGCCATTTCTGGATTGTTAGGTAGTAGCCAGCTATGATCCAAGGCCTTGTCCCGGAGAACATGTCAGAGATCCTCCAGTTTCTCAAACTTACCAGAAAATAATCATTTCCAAGGTCAATTAGACTGAACCTAATGCAAACTGGGTCCCACCAGCACAATATTATCTGCTTTTGGGAGTGGTTACCCCTCGCGGCTTTAAAACACGTCATACTGGGAAAGACTAGAGAGGACCAAACCTACATACGAGACCCACCCTCTTAGCCTTCCCAGCCGATGTGGGACAATTCTCTCATCCCTCGTTGAAGCTTGCTGGGCAAAACCATGGACACACTCGCCCTCCTTGTAAGGCTCGTTGTCCTCAACAAGTGGGCCCCCACACCTTGGGGCAAGGTTCTAGGCTCTTATACCAATTGATGTAAATAGGCATAGAATAGTAGGAAATTTCACAAATAAAAGCAGAGATTTTAGAATAGTGTTTTAGCAACCTTTCTTGATTCAAGTAACTATTGAAACCTTAGAATAATAAAGAGGTTACCACTGTTTCTAGCACAAGCAAAAAATATAGCAATTTTTAGGCACACCAGCAAGTTAATCCTCAGAGTAGTATCTATTTTGGCATTGTTTCATAACCATAATAATGGCTTTCTGCTAGCCTCTCACACATTTAGCAGCGATGGAGACTAGTAGGCACTACAAGGTCATATCCTCAAAACCTAAGCCTCCAAATCTTCAAATCCTAACTGGTCTACGGCTGAGCTCTTGAGAGAAATCTTCTCAAAGATAAATGCCAAAAACCTCCTAGAGAAGAGGTGAAGGCTCCTATTTATTACCAGCCCCAAGGCTTCCAAGGGAAGCCAACTCCAATTTTGCACATAACCCCCTCTAAAAGCCACTTATCTTCTAAAGCCCTACCAAAAATTAATATCATCACAAAATTACCCTCGAATATCACAAAAAGGCCCCCCGAAGCTAATTTGACCAAAATGAACCCCAAAACTAAGAAATGCCCTTAGCACCCATAATAAAAATACATGATATAAAAAGAAATTAAATAAACATAGCAGAATTGCATCATGCTCCCCTTCTTAGAAAGGACTCACCTCCGTGCAGTTGTCATCTTGGCTGTCCAACACATTTGAGGGTCAATCTTCATGAAGTCCTCCTCACTAATCCATGAATTCTGAAATAAATTCCAACCCTATGAGAGCCTCAATTTTTCTGCCTTCTTAGAAGTGATTTTGGTTGAGTTCTTGCACTCAACACTTTATATATCACCATAGAATGGGTACAAGTTGGCCACATTAAAGATTGGTGATATATATTAAAGAGGCCAACTTCATAGGCATTTTCACCAAATTTGCGCAAAATTTTGCATGGCCCAAAGAAAAACCATGCCACATTAAAGATTGGTGATATATCCAAGCCATGAGAAAGTTCAACTTCATAGGCATTTTCACCAAATTTGCGCAAAAATTTGTATGGTCCAAAGAAAAACCATTAACTAGTCACCAACCTGACACTCCTTGAACCGCCAATGCTAATTAGCAACTTCCTTGCACAATTGGTTCACACTTTCAAGCCTCCTTTGGCCTCTTTCTTGGACCTCTTTAAATTTTCAACATAAGCAATAGCATCATCACTGGGGTTTGGCTAGTTAGTTACATCTACAAGGTCAATAACACAAATTGGATTTGTACCATACACCACCTGCAAAGGACTTTGACCCGTAGATCTGTTAATTGGTGCCACTATAAGCAAATTCAGCTTGTTCTAAGATCAAATGCTAATTAGCAACTTCCTTGCACAATTGGTTCACACTTCCAAGCCTCCTTCAGCCTCTTTTTCTTGGACCTCTTTTAAATTTTCAACAGAAGCAATAGCATCACCATTGGGCATTGGATGGTTAGTTACATCTACAAGGTCAATAACACAAATCAGATTTCTAACATACACCGCCTGCAAAGGACTTTGACCCATAGATCTGTTAATTGGTGCCACTATAAGAAAATTCAGCTCGTGCTAAGGTCAAATGCCATTGCTGAATGTTGTCCTTTGAAAGAAACCGCAATAAATTCCCCAAACTTCTATTCACCACTTCAGTTTGCCCATCTATTTTGAGGGTGGTAGGCCCTGCTCTAATGCAACTTTGTAGCCAATAACTTCCATGAGGTCTTCCAAAAATGATTAAGGAACTTTGTGTCTCGATCAGATGTCACAACCTTTGGTCAATCAGATGTCAGTCCTTGGTACCCTGTGTAATCTGACTCCTTCCCAAAAGAAGACAGTGTTGCCACATGGGTTGCATCCAATGTCTTCTTGCATGTGGCAAAGTAAGCCATCTTTGAAAATCAATCCATAACTACAAAGATGCAATTCTGCAATCTTTATTTCTTTTTTTACAACAAGTGTTTTTATTTATAGGTTCAGGGGTATTTTGTAATTTCTTAATTTTGGGTTAACTTTTTGCCAAATTAGCTTTGGGGTCCATTCTTTTGTGATATTCAAGGGGTAATTCTGTGATGGGATTTATTTTTTTATAGGGATTTAGAAGAAAAGTAGTTTTTAGAGGGAGTTATGTGCAAAATGGAGTTGGCTTCCTAGAGCCTTAGAGCTGGTATAGATAGGAGCCTTTAACCACTTTTATAGGAGGTTTTCGGCATTTATATTTGACAAGATTTCTCTCAAGAGCTCGGCTCCAACCAGCCAGGGTTTGAAGATTTGGAGGCTTGGGTTTTAAGAATTCAATCCTTTGGTGCCTAAAACTCCCTCCATCGCTGCAAAAGGTGTGAGAAGCTAGGAGAAAGCCCTGCTAGTGTTACAATTATGAAACAGTGCCAAAACAGATAACTAATCTGACAGTTAACTTGTTGCTATGCCTAAAATTTTCCGTATTTTTTTCTTGTCTCTAGAAACGACAGTAACCTCTTCTTTTAAGGATTTAATAGTTATTTGAATAAAAAAAGGTTGCTAAAACTCTATTCTTAAATCTCAGCTTTTATTTGTCAATTTTTCTATTATTCTACACCTATTTGCATCAATTAGTATCAGATCCTTGAAACTTGCCCAGTGGTGTGGGGGCCACTCGTTGAGGACAGCAAGCCTCACGAGGAGGGGTAAGTGTGCCCATGATTTTTCCCAACAAGCTCCAACAAGAGATGAAGGAATTGCCCCACATCAATTGGAAAGGATAAGGGGGAGGGCCTCTAACATGTGTTACGTCCTCTTCCCCACTATGATGCATTCTAAAGTCATGCAGATCAGTCTTGTGGAATGCCAAAAGCAAACAATATCATGCCCTATGCATCTAGTTGGAAGGTCATTGATGGTAAACATACCAAAGGCCTTGTTAAGGGTGGATTCCCTCCCTTTGGATGATGCGTTTTAAATCTGTGTGGGGTAACCACTCCCCAAA
Source organism: Malania oleifera (assembly GCF_029873635.1). Taxonomy (NCBI): domain Eukaryota; kingdom Viridiplantae; phylum Streptophyta; class Magnoliopsida; order Santalales; family Ximeniaceae; genus Malania; species Malania oleifera. The sequence goes on from NC_080426.1 coordinate 14,437,339, forward strand.
GCAAACCATATCGTGCTAGTGGGGCCCAAATGCATCAAAATCCCCTTGCGGTTCCATTTCTGCTCCAACTTCATTGCTGAATTTTGTTAGATAAATTCCACTCTAGAAGCTTGATGATGATCAATCATCGCCCAGGCTTTTTGATTTGCTTCAACTCGTCAACTAACTCTCAACATAAATTCACCTGCTCCCCCTATCCTCCTTCCATCTCTTGCCTTCTCATCCTCATTGAAAATTATTCAACGAGGATTTTCACCAGCCAAACCATGGCCTATGAGCTTCTCTCAGTAGGAGTGCATGACATGCTCTCAGGCATAAGGAACCACGGTTGGGTAGGACATATTCTAAGTCGTAAGAGTCGGAGTCAAGGTCAAGGTATTGGACAAAGGGATCCAATCTCCATTCTCCATCACATCATTTCCTTGTTCTTACCCAGAAACAAGATTCCACTGCCATTAATGATTGGGCAGCGATTGTTTAATCATTTTGGTGGATTTGTTGAATGATCCACCTCCTCCTCTGTAAGGAGCTCAAGTAGGTTTTACCAATAAAATTCATGACTGGTAAGAGAACTTTTCTGTAATACTGATCCTAGACCTCTTTTTACAATATTGGTCCCGTAAAAATACCAAAGAAGAAGAAGAAGAAAAGTTGGGTGGGTAAACTAAAATAAAATTAGTACATGACCCTTTTCAGAAAACCATGTGACTTCCGAGGGTTGGGGTGGGTTGAGTTGAGTTGGGTTGTCTACATCTGAACCATTGATAGCAAGAATAAAACACACTCGCATCTCCTTTTACCCGGCATGGTCTCTTGGCCCCTAGAACAAATACTTTGCAAGCTCAGGAGGCAGACAACACTAACTTTCTATTCAGCCACCACCAAATCAGAGCCTGCTTTTATCATCAAATCAACTAATAAAATATGCAATTCCCCACCCTCTCTCTTTCTCCCTCTCTACTCACAAACAAGGGATTTGGAATGGTTCCAAAAAATATTCCATAAATACACATGAAACTTACAAGAAAACAACAAAAATGGCAAGATGATATCCATCCCTGCAAAATGCAGCAATATCAATAAAACAAAGGGGCGCAAACAATAAAATACAATTTTCTTAAGATTTATAACCATTTTTGATTATCCAATGTAAAAAGCAATCACAAAAACCAAGGTTCACATAAGCATAAGCATAAACAGAAGAAAGTAAAAACTAAAGCAACTGATTACCATTTCTGGCAGCATTGACAATGTGTTGAGCTTCTTGTTCAGCAGCAAGCAAGATTTGAATTCCATTCTGACCCCTGTTGGCTTCCATGTTTGCTATAAATGCTATACAACATCAATGAAATTTAAGATATAATTGATAAAATTATAGTAGAGTTTCATAATATAGAAAGAAGGCACTTACAACAACCATGAATTTCAAAAATATGAAAGCAAATAACAACACAACAACAACAACAAAAGCAAGCCTTAGTCCCTTTAAGTGGGGTCGGCTATATGAATCCTTTTCCGCCAATATATGCGACCAAAAAATATGAAAGCAAATGCATTAAGAAAATAGGATGTCCTTTTTTTTCTGAAAAAAATGGTTTTGCGATGAAAGGCATGCAACTTTTATGATGATAGGCATGTAACATCACATGGCAGTTCTAAATTCTATTGCATATTCCCATCAAATACTCAATAATCAGCATCTACAGAATAACCTTAAGGCAAGGCAGATTTATTCTAGATGGATTTAAAATTGCACAATAGTATTTCAGCAAACACCTTTCATGAGCATGCAGTATAGAGAACTTCAAAGTCAAAGCCTTAAGTTAACCAGTCTTGGGCTGGTCCAATGATAAAAGCATGGGGCCATGTAGCAAGAATGGCAGGTTTGAGTCTTGAGAGTGGCCACTTCATGCAAAAATGCAAAACATTAGAACAGCATCCAAACCACTCCTCCCAAGACTCTTGGTGGGATTAAAATTTGATTGCCAGTGATGCCTCAAAATATCAAAAGACCAGAAAGCATTGCATGGTTATGATTTTTAAGCATTGTTGATGACACCCAAACGTGCAAAAATTCCTTTGCTGAGGTTTGCAAGTACAAGCCATATTTGACATTTAAATGGACAAACATCAGAGGCTAGTGTTAATGTTTAATGAGATGCAACGAGAGCAGCACTATTTTGGTTTACCTTGTGATGGAGGATTGCTCGCGAACTATTCTACGCAAGTACGTAATCATATTATGTTTAAACATTTAGAAATCAAAGATTTTGTTTTAGAAATTATGTTTGCCCTACATCACTTTACTCTTTGGTTTTAAGAATTAAGACCTTTAACAAAAGTTAGTTTGACTGAGTATCAAAGTTATATTGCCACAAGTAAAACATGAAAGGCTAAAAAATGAACACTTGTATAGTCATGATGTGTTTGCATTTCGAGTACAAAATATGTAAATAAAAGAAAAAAGAAATTGTTTAGAGCAGATTGAAAAAAGGAAAAAAAAAAAATGAGATTCACCGAGACCCTTTGCTCCTCCCTTATTGCTCTGTTTGCTGAAAGTAAAGTGCAGATCTTTGCTGCAAACAGTGAATTTTGTGCTTCATTTTCTTTTCGGATTATTGTTGTGAATTTTGTGTGATCATCAGAAAATAACAACGGATTTGGTACCAGAGCTAATCAGGTGCCAGAAAGAGAACAAGCATAGACCATTTTGCAGAAATTACATGGCAAGCTCAAGTTTGAACATTCAGTTAGCCCAGTTTCCACTCTTTGGAGATGATAAATTATGGTTTCTTGTCTATTAAGATGGAAATGATGTCTATCCTTTGATATATGGGATTTAGAGAAGAAAGGGCACAAAAAGCCAAGAACTATGATTTCTCATCTATTAAGATGAAATGAATTTTTAATCTTTTGATCAATGGAATTTAGAGAAAACACGCTACAACAGGCCCTGAAAACTATGATTTCTTGTCTAGTAAGATGAAAACTTGTTTCTATCATTTGATCTATGGAACTAGGACAAGGGTTCTGAATCTACATCAACTTGGAAGAAGTTCAAGAAGAAGAATAGGCATAGTGATGCAAGCGCTCTTTCCTTGATCCAAAAAAGGTGTCCCTGTATCAGAATTTTTTGGTTTCTAACAATATACAACAACATTCCCCGAATGCTAAAACCTATCAAGCATTGTAAAGACTTGTTGCAGAAGTTGTACAGAAAATTTTTTCTCAAATACATAATTGGACATTCAAGTGATATCAGGCAGTTGGACAAACTGCCTCAAAATTAACAATTTAAACAAATTACAAAATTCCCAAATTCTATTCACTACATACTATGGAACTTATAGTTAAGGGTGTGCAATCGGTTAGTTCAGTCAATTCGGCCAATTAATTGAATTATTTCGGTTAACTCCACTCCATAACCAAACCGACCCAATTGGTCTATTTAACCAAACAGTACCCGACCGACCAAATTCAACCGAATAAAAAAAAATTAATTATGCATAATTCTCCCTTAAAACAACTAAGTAATTCTCAAAAAAATTTCATCCTCCATCCTCTTATCTTCTTTCTATAATTTATTTTATGCTTTTGTACTCAAAGAAAATTTTGCATCCACTAATGAAAACAACTCATCAGACAAATTCTCAACACCTAAAAACTTTTCCATGATATGCAAACAAGGGTTATTGGTTAGAGCAGGGAAGAACCGAGGAAGAAGAGAACAGGGCACTGAACTTTGGGTACAACAAAAGTATAAAAACACAGATATAAACAAATAACACAAATTCAATGAACATTCAAACAAATATAAACAAATAACACAAAGAAACCCATGGGGAGACTGATCAGCATGAATATAATAATTTGGAGGAAATATTCTGTCATACATTTAATCAAACACATTGTGCTCATCTTAGGGAATTGTAAAATTTCAATAAACATCACACTGCAAAGGCTTTTGAGTTTTGAACACAACGAAAAAATGAAAAACCCGAAGGACGGAAGGTCCGAAGGAGTACTGCGAGTCTGCGAGAGTGCGAGCTGCGAAATTGGGAAGGTGGAACCAAAGTCCGAACTGGATCTGCCGATCTGGAACAGGAGGTTCGAACTCGCGGTCGCCGACTATGTGCGAACTGCGAAGTGGGAAGCGAACTGGGAAGGGAAGGTGAAGCTGACAAAGACCCCAGATTTACTACCAATATATACCAAATTTTCAAAATTCATACGATCATTGCAAAGTGAAAAACAAACAGCAGAGAAAATCATATCAAGAAAAGCTATCGACCCTCAATAGAAGATCTAATAACACATGGGGAAGGATTAATAATGATAATCATGGGCAGAGCCAAGCATTGTAAAGCAAAAAAAAAACAGTAAACGAGAGACAGAGCGGGAGCAGAAAAATCTAGAAAACAAAACTGGTGATTTCGGGAGAGAGAGAGAGAGAGTACCTACAGGAAGAAGCTTTGATCAAGAGGGAGAGAACACCGACCGCGGTAGCCTCGGTTGGAAATTTCTTTGACGAACTGCCGTCTTTTAAATCACCACTCAAAATCAAATGACGAATACGCCCTTGCTCATTTCCTGAATTCCTGGCCTGTCACTCCCTCCGAAGGTTCTCATCTAGGCCGTTGATAAATATTTAAATGTCCAACTAATAAAAATAAAATCAGGTATTATGTTATGAAATATAGATGAATATCCTTCGTATCAACTATGAACCTGCTTCATATATCTGTATTAATTCATGTCGTTATGAATCTGTTCCATATATCTGCACTTCTTCAGGTTCCTATGAACCTGCCACATATGCCTACACTAATTATGTTCTCATGTAAACATACCTCATATGTTTGCACTAATAAAGTTAATATTAGCTAACTTGTGAAAGCTATAAATAACTCTTCCTACATAGTCATTGGAGTATGGAAAAAAGGAAGAGTATAAAAAGAAGAAGAGAGAAATATAGAAGTTGAAAGAAAGAGAAGAGATATAAAGAAATAATGAGAGATATTTTGTACAAGGTTATATTCATATCATATTATAATTCTATCCGAAATAATGAAATTTTAATCCAATCAGCCAAAGGAGTAGATATATCTGAACCACGTAAAATCTATGTCTCGTCTTCATTTATTTTTCTGCCTATTTTTATTTATTTTATTATTAATTTTTACATCATTTTATAACACGTACGAGACTCTAGCCTATTAGATAATATATATTTAATTAGGGGCATTTTAGTCTTTGTGCATATATTAGGTTTTGGCTCATTTTTATTGTGTATTTTGCCTTTAGATGATTGCTCTAGAATACAAAGCTGAGACTTGCGTGCATGCAGCCGTTCGCTCTCTCTCTCTCTCTCTCTTTGTAATTGTGCCTTGCATGAAAGTCTGAATCTTTACATGTCAGAGCAGTCGATCTTCTTCATGAACATTCGCTACTAGGTGGTCGTTTGGAGCTCTCGCAAACACCGTTGTCGTTCAGAGTTCTTCCTCCCTGCAGTCGCCTCCAGCACTCTCCTTGCACTGGGCGTCTGAATACCCCTTGTGATTTCTCTAGTTTCATTTCTTTGGAATATCGTCTTCCCTGTCGAAGCCCCTCATGGCCAAATACCCCTTTTGATTTCTCTAGAATACCCATCTCTATCCATCGGAGCGAACTTGCAACACCGTGATCAACCACTTCGTCAAAACCCTGTCGGCCCCCTCTGCCATCACCGCCCGCCTCATCAAGGAAGAGGCATTCTCCTACGCTGTCGAGGGTGTTTCTGCTGGCGGCGATGGCGGCATCGAAATCCTCCAAGTCCACTCCAAGGAGATCAACAAGCGGATGCTCAAAGCCGTAAAGTCCAAAGCGGCCTCCGATTTCGACATGCCTTCATTGGCTGCTCCGGTCGCCAATGAGGCATTCTCGTCTATTGACGCCGAGTCTTCTTATACAAATTCAGTTTCTAATATGCTCATGCGACTTTTAATGCTTCGAGTGTGCTGGTTGTATCTTTAGATCTAATCACAGTAGATTTGAATTTTGAGGTGAGTGCTCTATATGTTCATCAGACTGATTACGATGCGTTTTGATTTGGCTAGTAAACTTCTGTTTTGGGTTGGATGAAACGATTGATATGGGGTGTTTGTATTGCTTCACCATGTACACTATACTTCTCGCATGTTTGCTTATTGTAAGAATTGGTTGTTCTTAATTCCTCCCCTCCGTCTTTGGCTTCGTTGCAACTTTCGGCTTGGACACAATCTTCGTCTTCACTTTTGCTTTTGCCTTCACCACAGCTCCTGTCAGCTTAGCAGTTCCTTGTATTTGAAAATAGTTGTTGATTTAGTTGTTAGTGAACTAATGGCAGTGGAAGTGCGTCTCAAGTCACATGTGAGTACAGGTCTTCTCCTAGTTCTTAATCAGATTGTTTTGGCTGTCTCATCTAAGCAATCTTTTAATGGTCAAAATCGACGTCAGAAAGTTATCATTGATGAATGTAGTTATAGCAAGCAGAAGGGTCATTGCAAGGCTCAATGTCCATTTTAATTACGTAAGAGACAACAATAGACTTCAAAGTATAGGTATTATCACACTACAACCACTACATCATCAGAAGAATCGTCTCCTACCGTGCCTACACTATATTATTACAAAGCAGTTGCAGAAGCTTCTTTCTCCATCAGATCCTAATGTTTTATCTGTTTCTCCCTCAATAGGTTTGTCCTCCTCCTCCACTTTAGGTATATCTCCGTCTACTTGGGTATTTGATTCAGGTGCTACTCATTATATGTCAAATAACGTTTCTCTATTTACATTCATATCTTCTACCTTGACACCTTCATCTGTTATGGCTGCCAATGGTAGCCCAATCACATTGGTAGGTACTGGTTCCATCATTTCATCTTATTTGTGTCTTTCTAATGTTTATTGTATTCTTCAACTTTCATTGAATTTGATTTCTATTAGTTAACAATGTAATTCTGGATACAATGTTTCTTTTACTCCAACCTCATGTCTTGTACAGGATTCAAATTTCAAGAAGATGATTGGGACAAGTCGTAGAAATTTTCTGAACTATAATGTACCTGGGCTCTTAAAAATTTTCACTAGGTCCCCAACCCATGTCTGTAGGGTCCCAAAAACACCCTAATCCTGAAAATATAATGCCCTAATTTATTTCACAAAACTCCAGTATATTCCCATATTACTCAAAATCTAAACTCAAATAAGCCTGATAAAACTGAAAATACTCAAATAATATACTTATCCTGTTTTTGGGATGGTGCCAAAGTTGTCCAAACCAATAATCTGTTTCGACAGACTTGTAGAGAATCTCCCCAAGATCAACGTGGCGGCTTCTCATCATCGAAACGGGGTGAGAATCGTAGAGAGAAGGGAGAGGAACCAAGTAGGAGAGAGAGAGAGAGAGAGAGAGAGAAATGAGAAAAAATGATTTTATCTCATTGAATCCCAATTTTCTGCTATTTATAAACCTTTGGCCACGTGACTTCATCGACGAGCCACGTCATCTCGTCGACGAAGGCAAGAAAGGAGCTCGTTGACGAACACCTAACCCTTGTTGACAAGTTTTAGGCCCCAAAAATAACCCCTTGGTAAACTCTCATCGATGAGACACGCGCCCACATCAACGAGCCCAAGAAGACTGTTCATCGACGAACACGGACCTGCTGTGTTTCCCTTTAAAATTCTTTTTCCCTCTATTTTATTTATTATTTAATTCCCATAACTATTTGGGTTACTACATTCTCCCCTCCTTATAAAATTTCGTCCTCGAAATTTTTATATCTATATTGAACACCATCCTTTGAGGAAAATAGGCTACTTATTTTATTACTTACCCTCACTTATGGTGGAGGAATACCGTAGTTACATTCAAGATTCTGGGAGATTACAAATATACTCATAAAAGAAAATTTTCCCAAAACCAAAACACTACCTACCCTATAATCTAGAATACAACTATACATTCATTATTCTCTACTAATTAAAATAAAACTGTTGTTATTTGAACAATACTGACTATTACTGTGTCCCACTAAGTAGGTGTGGGTATTTCTGTATGATTTTCTCTTCAAGTTCCCTCGAAACTTCCTCTATGGCATGATTCCTCCACAGGACTTTTACTAATTGAATTTTCTTGGTGTGTAATTCTTGTTCCTTCCTATCTAAAATCCGCACTAGTGCTTCCTCATATGCCAGTGAATCCCTGAGCTCTATTTCTACATAACTAATCACATGGGAAGGGTTTAGGACGTATTTTCTCAACATAGAAACATGAAATATGTCGTGTATTCTAGATAGAGCTGGTGGTAGAGTTAGCCTGTAGGCAACTAACCCCACTCTCTCAAGTATCTCAAATAGGCCAATGTACCTAGGGCTTAACTTACCCTTCTTTCCAAATCTCATAACTTCTCTCAGTGGAGCTACCCTAAAAAATACCCAATCTCCTACGTCAAACTCTAACTCCCAGCGGCGAGTATCTACGTAGCTTTTTTACCGACTTTGAGTTGCAATAATTCTGTCTTTAATTAGTCGTATTTTATCGTATGCCTACTGCACCAACTCTGGTCCCATAACTTGCCTCTCACCCACTTCATCCCAGTACAGTGGAGAACGACACCTTCTACCATATAATGCCTCGTATGGTGCCATGTCGATGTTGGTCTGATAGCTAGTATTATATGTGAACTCAATCAGTGGCATATACTGGGTCCAACTACCCTCAAAATCCAGTACACAAGTTCACAGCATATCCTCAAGTATCGAAATCGTCCTCTCGGTCTGCCCATCAGTCTAAGGATGAAAAACTGTGCTGAATGCTAACTGTTACCCCTTGGCCTCTTGAAAACTCTTCCAAAATCATAGCATAAATCGAGGGTCACGGTCTAAGACTATGGATACCGGCACTCCATAGGAACGCACTATCTCTTGGATGTACAACTCTACTAGCCTGTCTAGTACCTTCTAGCATAGGAGGAGGAGATACTGATGCTGTATTGCGCAGCGTCACCCAGCAGGTGATGGCTGAAATGGCCAAGAGCTCAGGGGAGTGTAGCTGCATGATCGAACAGTTTACGCGGATGAAGCCTCCATCTTTTGCTGGAGGTGATGACCCAATTATAGCTGAAATTTGGGTCCAGGACATTGAAGATACATTGGCTGTGTTTTCATGTACGAATGAACGGAAGGTGGTATTTGCAGCGTTTAAATTAACAAAGGAAGCGAAACGCTAGTGGAGGTCAGCGCGACAGACTAAGGAGCAGAGGCCGGTTCCAGTGCCGGTGACATGGGATCGATTCAAGGAGCTGTTCTTTGAACGATATTTCCCTACTATCGTTTGGAGCGCAAAGGCAACAGAGTTTATGCATCTAGTACAAGGGCAGATGACTGTATCTTAGTAAGCAGCTCGATTTATTATGTTGCCGCGTTTTGCCCCACATTTAGCACCAAATGAAGAGAAAAAGGCAAGGAAATTTGATTAGAACATAATATTGCATATTCATGAACATTTATACGTCATCTTAGTGCACATAAATAAGTAAATCATCTACGTAACATGCATATAGAACTTATTGTGTGATTTTTGTGATTTGTAGGTAAATTGCAATAAATAATTGATTAGCCCTTGGGTGGAGTATGGAATGGCTGCAAAGACTTTAAGGATTCCAAGTACTAATTTTTGAAGTAAGGAAGGATGTTTGGAAGAATTGAATAACATCCAAGAGTACTTTAATTCGGGTCAATTGAAGTAATGTAGCAATTTTGCGCAGTTTTGGTAAATCGGTCATAACTTTTGACTCGGTTATCCAATTTAGGAAAACTTAGTCGTATTTCAAAGAAGACTTCAAGACCTACAAATTTTCATTTCACAAGAAAGTCTAAATTACAATGTTTAGCCATCCAAATTTGAGCTAGAAAAAAGATGACCAGATTAAACAATAAATTTCAACAACACAAGGAGTGCAACTACCATTTTGGTAGGTGAAGGTGTTTGTGGTAAGTATAGGAGTGTAACTAATAAATTGTGTTAGGTTTTGGAGTAGAAGTAGTAGTTTTTCAACCTATAAATAAGAGGCTTGTGTTAGCCTTTGGAGCTACCTCATTTTCTTGTATTCTCTCTCATTTTCCTTGTAAACATTCGGAAGTTTTTAATTTAAGTATTTCTTCTTTTCATTCTAATTTCCAACTAAATTTCAATTTAGGCTAAGGGTTGAGTCCTACATCCCATTATTGGTAATTCTCATCTCACTCTTTAGGTATTTTATGTTTAAGATTGATTAATGTTCAATGATCTTTTTCTAAAAACTTTTGGTTTTGTAAACTTCTTGATTGATTGTAGACAAGTTAAATATTGCCACAACCAATGCTTTTTGTTCTTACATTCTAAAAGTTTGCTAAAATATTTTCATTTGACATTATTCAACAATTTTTGTCAAACCTATGCATTTCAAGCCATATATTTTCCGATCAAGTTCAATAGGTATATTGATGTTGGTTGAGTTATAAAGATGAGATTTGATTACCAATGACGAGATTAGGATGAAATCTACAGCCTAACCCTTTAATTAAATTGTTATAATCAAGTGACAGTTGTATTCATTAAAATCAATCCCCACACATCTCACTCTGAATTAATTTGTGACGTACGAACTCTCAAACTTACCAATTGAATCCCTGTGGAAATGACCTTGGGACTCCAAGATTTACTATGCTTGACAATGGAATTTTCCTACGCTTGGGAATTGGACAATGATGAACAAAATAAAATGACAAGCAAAGTTTGAAGAGGGTTTGAGGCAGAATTTGTTTGAGCAGGTGATTGGTTTCAGGGCACAGACATTTGCGAAGGTTGTAGACAAAGCTGCGATTATTGAGAGTGGTATATAGAGAGGTATAGTAGTTCAGAGTCAGAAGAAGAGGCCTGCGCCTCAGGGTTTTTAGGCTAGATCCAGTAGAGGCCCATGGAGAGGTGGCCGTGATAGGGGAGATCAGAGATAGGAGACAGGACCTCGTGAGAATCATGGGGTGTAGACCTTCCCGGTATGCCAAACATGTGGGAGACCTCACTTGGGGAAATGCCGGGTAGGGAGAGATGTTTGTTATAGTTGTGGAAGACCCGACCATATAGCACGTGCATGCCCAACTCCGCCAGATCAGGTTCCAGCTCTCAAGCTGTATCGGGGAGGATATCAGGCACCTCGTGGAGGCCAGTAGAGGAATGTAGCCCTAACGAGGGTTTACGCATTAACGTCAGGTGATGCTGAGGCTGCTACAGATGTGGTGACCGGTACTTTTATTGTTCCATCATATCCAGTTATTGTTTTATTCGACTCAGGTACTACTCATTCCTTTATCTCTGCATCTTACGTCAAATTATTTGGAAGTGAGACCTAGTCATTAGATATAGAATTATCAGTAGCTACACCGTCAGGGTCAGTGATGAGGTGTCAAAGGGTACTCAGAGGCTTTCCAATAGAAATACAGGAGAGAATTTACCAGCTGACCTGATCGTGTTGGATATGTGTGGGTTAAATGTAATACTGGGTATGAACTGGTTAGCAATAAATCACGCCAGTATTAACTGCCATCAGAAGGAAGTGATTTTCAAACCCCCCGGGTGAACAGGAATTCAGGTTTATTGGTTCATGCGTACAGGCTTCGTTGCAACTGGTGACAGCCATGCAGGCGTGCAAATTGCTCCTGGATGGAAGTGTTAGAATTGGTGTATTCCCAAGAGGGGGGTGAATTGGAATTTTAAACTTTTCTCCTAGGTTGAACTAGATGTCAGCTGAGTATTACAACCTAGGGTCTTTCTATCCAGTTCCAAATACACCGACAAATATAATATGCGGAAATTTAAATCAAGCGCATCATTCACATAATAACATACACGTGTTGTAAATATAAAGTGCAGAAATATAAACAAACACTCGATATGTTATCGGGGTTCGGCCAACAGTGCCTATGTCCCCGCCTCTAGCTTGCAAGCCCAAGGATTCCACTAATAGCTCACTTAAGGGTGGAGCAACACCGATTACAACCAGGTCAATTAGCACAGGGCTGACCCCAACCTTAACCAGGTCAATTAGCGGGGCTAACCTCAACCTACATGCCTTAACAAGATGGCGCACCTAGCTTTCCTAACCGGGTTTAAGCCAATCCGGGACTATTCCAATGTAACGACCAGGAAAATAATGATATTTAAATATTAAGAGAGAGAGAAATGAAAACAAAAACAGAAGGAAGCAGTAAGCTTCGTTGACGAATACAGGGCTTCGTCAACGAGTACATAAGGAAACTCATCGACGAATGTAGGGATTCGTCGACGAGAAAATACCGAGAGAGGTTCTGGGGCAGCCTAAATTTCATCGATGAATACAGGGAGTCGTCAACGAATTTTCTGAAGGATTCATCGACGAAGTGACGTGTCTCGTCGACGAATCTGACAGTATAAATAGTGGAAAATCGGGATATTTTGTCATTTTCAGCGCCCCTCTCTCTCTCTTTCCTCTCTCTCTTTTACGACTCTCTCTCTCTTCGATTCCAGGCCAGTTTTACGCCGGATCGACAAACCGAAGTTACCACGACACTCTTGGGGAAGTTCTCTTCAAATCTGCTAGAGCGGATCGTTGGTGAAAGCGAGTTGGAAATCATCCCTGAGTTGAGATAAAGTTTTTTAAGCCATATTTGATCTTGCAATAGTTATAGGAAATGATGTACGCATGGAAATACTAAAGTTTAATACTGAGAGTTTTCATGTTCAGGGTATTGGTCAGGAAATCCTACGGGAGTTAGACTAGAATATTTTGGGGGTTTTCTCAATGGCCAGGTAAGGGGATAAACTAAGCTAGTTTTTTTTTTCAAAAAATGCAGGTATATATATATAGCATTTGATTCCTGAAAAATAAATATATTTATATATGATATATGATTTATATTTGGGAAATATTGTTTTATATGATCGTATGTTGAATATGGAAAACTTGTTTAGTGTGACATGAGTAGAAATGGCTATGAGATACTGTTTTCTGGAAATGTGATTATGATACGGATTTTTATGATGGAAAACCGGCGTATGGGCTGAGATTTTATGATATGTTTGTCGGCGTACGGGTTGTGCTATGATGTGATTTTCCAGCGTATGAGCTGTGCTATGATATGTTTACCGGCATATAGGCCGTGCTATGATGTGATCTACCAGCGTACGGGCTGTGCTATGATTTGCCGGCGTACGAGCTGAACTATGATAAAATGTGTAATACCAGCGTACGAGCCGATGATTTTCATGATACACATTTATACGAAAAATGATATGATTAATGTGATAATAAATTATATGAAATATCTATGTATCACAGTTTTAGTATATGTTATATGATATCAGAACCTGGTTGGCTTGGTCTAGGCTAACACTTGCACGGTACCACTGCTATGTGTCCAAGGTCTTCGTGATCATGATATTTGTGTTAACACCGTTGTACGGAGTGGTGTGAGTGTAAAAATCCCAAAAAGAGATATAAAAGATTAGTAGATTGATTTCCAAATAAAAAAATAAAAAAAAATTTATTATTATTATTAATTAATTAATTAATCGAATTTTAAAAGAAAAAGAAAAAAATAATTCATTAAAATTTATTTATTTTTTATTAACAAAATATATACTATTATTAATTTTTTAAATATATTATTATTATTATTTTTATTATTATTATTATTAACCATCCTGAAGCTGAGAAGCTTCAGGATGTTTCAATTATTACTTTCCTTCTCCTTCTTCTTCTTCTTCTTCTTCTTCTTCTTCTTCTTCTGTTATTTTATTTTCCTGCGTGCAGGAATTCTCTTTCTCTCTCCTCACGTTCTCTCTCCCTCTCTCCTCGTTTTCGTGATGGATTTTCACCCGATTGAAAATCCAAAAATACCACTGGACTCCTTTCGCCGCTGCCGTCATTTCTACCGAAGCGGATCAGTGGTAGGAGCGGCGTAAGTGTATTCCCTAGGGTAAGCCATTTTTCCTTTTTTCTTTAATTTCTTGCAAAATATAAGCCCAATTGACGAACGGACACCACCACGAGAATCTAGGGATGATTCTCTACAAGTCTAGTGGGGTGGAATTCTCGTGGGGGTGTCAGGCCAAAACCTCAAATTTGGGGTGCGACGATTATTAAGGGACTTATTTTTAATTAATTAGCATTAATTTAGAAATGCTAAAATATTAAGCATCTGTGACTGAAGTAGGATTTCTGAAATTTAGGGTCCAAGTGAGCGCCGCGGGTGTAATTTTGGGACCCACAGGCAAAACTTGGAAAATTAAGTAGAGATGTTAAATAATAGTTTAAATATTAATTTGAGATATATGGAGCCTAGGGAAGGCTAGATGAGTATTATTTTGGAGAAATAGATTAATTAATCTAGGGAAAATGTAAATTTCAGGAGTTGAATTTCGAGCGCTAAGGGTATAGGATTTGGGTCCTAAGGAATTTCTCAATAGTCAGGTAAGGGAATAAACTAAAGCAGTAATTTTCCATACAAATTATTATTGATTATGAGTAAATTTATTTTCAGAAAAGCATATGTTATATTGTGTATTACGAATGAAATGTACGATTGGGAAAATACTGCTATGATGATTAAAATGTATATGTATGTATGAGATGTAAGGAATTCACGATTTTAGAATATGAAATATGATTTTTTTTTTTACAGCACATGTGTGGCATGAATATTGCTTTACGTGGAGTGTATTATGATTTGAAAAATTTTACGAACGAAACATGTTTTCAGGTATTATGAAAAGATGAATTATGTTGTGATGGTTTTGACGATTATATGATAAATGATGTATTTTCAGAATATATATACCTAAAACAATTTTGACGAGGTCATATATTTATGTTATCGGCACGAGGCCGTATTTATGTTATTGGCAAAAGGCTATATATTTATGTTATCGGCACGAAGCCGTATTTATGTTATTGGCGCGAGGTCATGTATTTATGTTATTGGCGCGAGGCCATGTATCTATGTTTTCGGCACGAGGCCGTAATTACTATATTTTCGGAACGAGGCCGTAATGATGTTATATATATGATCATGTATTATATGTTATCACCACCAGGATGTTAGTTTAGTTCAGTTCAGGGGCTCGGTACCGTAGCTATATGTGTAGATCAGATATCTACGTCAGATTAGTGCTAACCATCCCACGGGGGGATGGGAGATGGATAGTCAATGTGGCTTTCAATAGAGTGTGGACGTCCACCTGACAGTCCGGACCAGGGTGTGGCGAGCTCATCGTACTTATAGATATATTTGATTCGACAGTGGTCGGCCAGCCATTGTCGGGTCCCGCCTTCGGGCTGCACAACCCGTCATGGGGGGTAATACATGACACCAGCTAACTATTCATCCTGGGTTTGTTTTCAGTACTACAGTTATAACAGATGATTTTATGTATGTTATGATTTATTAACAGATGTGAAAATATATGTTTACCCAGTACGATATGATGATGTTTATAGATTTATGAAATGTACTATATACGTATAAATGCATTAAATATTCATGTTGTCACACAGTTGTATTTACTTTATTTTCCCTTACTGAGAAGTGTCTCACCCTCGAACATTAAATAATTTTCAGGAAATCCAGTGAGACCGGCGGGCTAGAGCCGCCATTGAGTGATTGGAGCTTCCCTACTAGAAGGGTAAGCATTGAACTAGGATTGGGAGTTTTTGTTATTTAATTCTAGTGTTATTTTGACTTTTGGAGGTTGTATATCATAACAGTATTTTGATGTTATAGAAAGCCCTAGTATTATGTTTTATGATTGGATGTTTGAGACTTTATGTTTACTGCTACTAGGTTTTCCGCTGTGTTTGACAGGTGTCCCCACTACCCACGGGTTCGGGTTGACCATTTTATTTATTATGTGATATTTTATGTTAAGAAATTGAGGGACGTTACAGTGAGATTGGATGGTCGATGTGGTTATTAAGAAGTGTGTGTGATCACCCCTGGTGTACAAACCAGGTCAGGCAGACCCATTGGACTTACAGACAGTATGTTTGACTTGGCAGTGGTCGGCCAACCATTGTTAAGTCCCTTTTTCGGGCCACAACCCAATCATGTGGGGGTAATACATGGCAACAGTCAGCTAACCTACCGGGAATATTTTTATGTTATTATTATTATATGAGATGAAATCTACTTATGAAAATGCTATATGTTCTGCCATGATTTGATATGTATATGTTTTCCCAGATTTGATAAGATAGTTATTGGATATGTTCTGTATGGGATATGTATAATACAGTTTACTCATGTTGCCACACACTAGTATTAGTTTATTTCCCTTACAGGGATGTGTCTCACCCCTAAAATTTTATAAACTTTTCAGGAGCCCCAGATAGGAGAGTAGGAAAAGCCTCGCTGATCTAGAGCAGTTACTCGCCCTTTTTGGAGGGTAAGTTTTGTAGGGACAGTTAGGTTTTTTTGGGAAATGTCCCCAGATTTTATTTTTGAGATGTATATACTGGATTACAGTGAAAGTAGTGACTTTGTTATTTGTGTAATGAGATGGATGTTTTGTATTTATAATACTATGATTATATGTTTCATGCTACTTAGGCTTCCGCGTTGCGTTCTGATTTATCCCTAGTACCCATAGGTCCAGGTGTATTATGATTTGTTGAGCTGAGAATTATGATATTGATTATACAAAAAAAAAATGTGAAAATTAAGCAGGTCGTCACATCCAGGGCTAGTCTCCCTTTTCAGGCCCATGCCTGGAAATATAACAGATGTGTATTACAATCAAATGGTACAGTGATTATGCTTTCATGTAAAGCAGATGTGTACCAAAATACGCGCAATTACATACACCACAATATGATTTAATATGTAAGCTCAATGTGATCCAGTATCTCAACTCTCAGATATATGTGTTTACTATCAGTGTAATAAGTGCGTGAGAGTATCACTTAAGCAATCTTTGTATCACGATGTTTAGCAAATAAGTTCACACAAAGATGTCGAGTCTCAAGTATTTCAATCAACTGGATGTCTCAAGTATGTAAGTATCAAATGATGTAAATGCTTGATTTGAAAAAGATGTGTAATCTTTGTATTCAAAAAATAATTTGAGTGAGTGAATATTGCAACAAAGATCACTATCACAGAAACAAATATCTCTTCAAATATTTTTCAAGACAAAAGCACAGTAGATATTTGAAAGTGATTTATGAAAAGATTTGCAACCAAAATACTATACGATCTTCTCAAGATATTGTAATGAATATACAACCTCAGAAGATCAAATAAAAGTCTTTTTAGGAGAGACTTATTAACACAAGTCCCCTAAAAATACTTGGGTTTAGCTCTCAAGAAAATCAAGTCAATCATTCAAGGCAAGGAGAGCAAACCTATGGAAACAAACACTCAATCCACTTACGAATGATGTAGGCACTAATAGAAGGTGAGTAAATAAGGCTAAAAAATGAGTAGTATATGTTTTTGGATTATTAGAGAATTCTCCCCAATCAAGGTAGCTCATTGCACTCTAATTTTCACAAATGATCACATATATATAGACATGGGAAGAAATATGATCGTTAGGGATCTATTAGGAATTGTTAGAAAAGTTTAATGATATTTTAAATATTTTAACCCTATTTAAAGATATTAACTGCGGTAAAAAAATCAGGGCAACTCGAGAGGTCCGGTTGACCAGAAAGGTTTCAGTCGACCAAAATTCATATGGTTTGGTCGACTAGGGCATTTTTGAACTGAGTGGTCAATCGACCGAAAGTGGGCGATTTCTCATTTCTCTGAGGTTCGATCGACTAGACCATTTTGAACTGGCTGGTTCGGTCAACCAGACCGTTGAGATTTTTCCCGAGGACCCTTGGTCGACCAGGTAATTGGAGTTCATTTTTGTCTCGGTCGACTAGATGGTCAAACATTTGACCCCAAGGGGTTTCGGTCGACCGGGGCTTTTTGAACTACATGGTTCAGTCGACCAGGACCTTGGTTAACTGTTGACCCAGACCTGTTTCGGTCGACTAGGACAAAATGAACTACCTTGGCCGGTTGACCAAAAGTGCACAAAGTGTGCATTTCGATCCTATTACAATACATATTCACCATATCCAAGTGTCTAATACATGTAAGTGTAAAGGTGAGTGTCTTAGGGTCATTTATGTCCAAAATAGAGACACCGAAAGAATCCGGTGTCGGTCAACCTCTGGTCGACTGAAGGGAAAACCCTAAGGTCTTTCTAAGGTCATTGTTCATTTATGATTTGTTTGAGCTTACGTATTATCATGCATGTAATGTGTGTGAGCTTATTACAAACTAGAGCCCTAATTACTATTACAGACCAATTATGTATACATATTACAATACTGAATATATAAATTGGTCTTCAGGCTTTACTTGCTTTGTGCCCATCTTGATCTTAACAAATTTAGTTCCTACACAAAACCCCAAACACTTTTTAGATACAATGAGTATTTGTCATAATCAAAACCAGGCATGACCTATAAGGTCAACAGGAAGTCAGGGGTTTGTGGGTTTTGTAAATGAAGTGTCAGAAAATGAATTGAAGCTTGACAGTACACTAGTAGTATGAAAATTTCCAGATGTCTTTCCAGAAGAGCTACCAGGGTTGCCTCCCGAATGCGAGATGGACTTTGCTATAGATTTACCTCCAAGGACAGCACCGATCTCTAAGGTTCCTACCGTATGGCTCCAGATGAATTGGGAGAATTAAAGGATCAGTTATAAGACTTACTAGATAAGGGATTTATACAACCCAGTATATCGCCATGGGGAGCTCCGGTGTTGTTCATATAGAAGAAAAATTAGTCTATGAGGATGTGTATTGATTACAGGGAGATAAATAAGGTTATTATTAAGAATAAATATCCTCTACCCCGTATAGACGATCTGTTTGATCAACTCCAGGGTACACGAGTATATTCCAAGATCGACCTCAGATCGGGTTATCATCAAGTGAGGGTAAAAGCAGAGGACGTTGTGAAGACAGCCTTCAGGACTAGGTATCGGCACTATGAATTCCTCGTTATGCCTTTTGGTCTGACGAATGCCCCAGCCGTGTTCATGGACTTGATGAATAGGGTCTTTCACCAGTATCTATATCAGTTTGTAGTGTTTTTATTGATGATATACTGGTGTACTCAAGGAGTTTTGAGGATCATGAGATACATCTGAGACAAGTACTGCAGACGCTCAAGGAGGAAAAGCTCTATGCCAAGTTTAGCAAGTGTGAGTTCTAACTTGAGAAGGTTGCATTTTTGGGCCATGTGATCTCAGGAGATGGTATTTTAGTGGATCCCAGCAAGATTGATGCGGTGGTAAATTGGGTCAGGCCGAAGAACGTGCAAGAAGTCAGAAGTTTCTTGGGACTAGCAGACTATTACCATCGATTTGTTAAAAGGTTTTCAGTCTTATCAGGACCTCTCACGCATCTAACCAGGAAGAATGTCATATTTGTGTGGGATGAAGAATACGAGCAGAGTTTTCAAGAATTGAAGCAGCGGCTCGTCACTACACTAGTACTGACGATTCCATCAAGAGGTGAGGGTTATGTAATTTACAGTGACGCATATTTGAAAGGGTTCGATTGTGTATAGATGCAGCATGGTAGGGTGGTAGTGTATGCTTCCAAGTAGTTGAAAGAATATGAAAAGAACTACCCTACTCACGATCTGGAATTGGGTGCAGTAGTGCACGCACTAAATATTTGGAGGCATTACTTATACGGTGAGAAATGTGAAATATTTTTTGATCACAAGAGTCTAAAATATTTCTTCACACAAAAAGAGTTGAATATGAGGCAAAGGAGATGATTAGAACTCATCAAGGATTACGACTATACCATCAGTTACCACCCAGGTAAAGCAAACGTGGTGGCTGATGCACTAAGCCGTAAATCAAAGGATACAACACAGTTAGTAGTAGCAATTCAGCACCCAATTCAGATGGACTTGGAAAGGCTCGACGTGGAATTAGTGGAAGATGATCCTCAGGCGTTTATTGCCAGTCTGGTTGTACAACCTATATTATATGAAAGGATTAAAGCTGTTCAAGGTAATGATCCAGAATTAGCGGAAGTAATAGCCAGAATACAGGATGGTCAAGGAGAGGAATTCAACATTTCTGATGACGGAGCTCTCAGATTTTGCACCAGATTGTGTGTACCTGCGAATGATAGCATTAGAAGAATAATTCTAGAAGAGGCTTATAGATCTCTATACACTGTTCATCCTGGTAGTACGAAATGTATAGGGATCTGCGGGAGTATTTCTGATGGAGTGGCATGAATAGGGAGATTGCAGAATTTGTTTAGCAGTGCTTGACATGTCAGCAAGTTAAGGCTGAGCACGAAAGGCCATCAAGACAGTTGCAACCACTTTGCATTCCTAAATGGAAGTGGGACCACATATCCATGGATTTTGTTACTGGGCTACTGCCGGCGCCGCATGGTCAGAATGCCATTTGGGTGATTGTTGACAAGCTGACAAAGACAACTCATTTTCTACCCATTAAGGTTAGCTACCCTATAAACAGATTAATAGAAATTTATATATAGGAGATTGTTCGACCCCATGGAGTGCCGATATCCATAGTCTCAAACCGTAATCCACGTTTTACATCGTGGTTCTAGAGGAGCTTGCAAGATATGCTGCGAGTGTGTGTGTTCGATTTTGGGGGTAGCTGGACCCAATATTTGCACTGGTGGAGTTTGCCTACAATAATAGCTATCAGGCTAACATAGGCATGACACCTTTATGAAGTGCTTTATGGTAGGAGGTGCCGCTCTCCTTTATACTAGAGTGAGCTAGGTGAGAGGCGAGTTTTGGGGCCAAAGATAGTACAAAAGGAGTATGATAAAGTCTGACTTATTCGAGATAGAATCAGTGCAGCATAGAGTCGGCAAAAAAGCTACGCAGACACTGACCGTCGGGAATTGAAATTTGAGGTGGGAAATCATGTATTTCTGAAAATAGCACCACTGAAGGGAATCATGAGGTTTGGGAAGAAGGATAAGTTGAGGCCTAGGTTCATTGGCCCATTTGAAATATTCGAGAAGATTGGGTTAGTTGCTTATCGGTTAGCTTTACCACCATCTCAATTCAGGATTCACGATATATTTCATGTTTATGTGCTAAGGAAAGACGTCCTAAATCCTTCCCATATCATCAGTTATGCAGAATTAGAACTCAGTGGCGATCTAGCATATGAGGAAATTCTAGTGTAGATCCTAGATAGAAAAGGACAAGAATTGCACAGTAAGAAAATACTACTAGTAAAAGTCCTGTGGAGGAATCACACGATAGAAAAAGCTTCTTGGGAGCTTGAAGACGAGATTAGATAGAAATACCCCCATTTGTTCAATGGGTTATAGCAGTGATGTGTAAGTGATGATAGTGATGGTTTTATTTTGTTTAGTACAATGTAATTGTAATATAGAGTATAGGATAGGTAGTATTTTAGTTTTAAGGGAATTTTCTTTTATAGTTGTAATCTCCCAAAACTACCTATGTAACCACGGTATTCCTCCACCATAAGTGAGGGTAGGTAATAAAATAAGTAGGCCATTTATCTTACAAGCACTACAAAAAAAAAGGTTTTTAGTGATGAAAGTATTAGTGATGGTTTTAAAACTATCACTAATAGTGTTGTATTAGTCACGATTTTTCAGAACTGTCACTTTCGTTGACGAAGGCTTTAAAGATTTCGTCCACGAACACAGAGTTTTGTCAACGAGAAAATACCGAGAGGGGTTTTTGAGCCGATTGAATTTCTTCGACGAGGGGTGGATTTCATCGACGAAATTTGTGAAGAACTCATCAACGAAGGACGGGCTCGTCGACGAATTCCGCTGCTTATAAATATGAAAAATCTGAAATTTTTATCTTATTAAGGAAGCCATCTCTCTTCTCTCTCTCTTTCCCTTCCGGTTCTCCTTGTTTCTTATGTCGATTTCGGGCCAGATCTTCACCGGATCAACAATCCGAAGTCGCCATGACGCTCCTAGCAGAGTTCTCTCCAAATCTGCTGGAGCAGATCGTGGAAGAA
Organism: Malania oleifera; assembly: GCF_029873635.1. Classification (NCBI taxonomy): domain Eukaryota; kingdom Viridiplantae; phylum Streptophyta; class Magnoliopsida; order Santalales; family Ximeniaceae; genus Malania; species Malania oleifera. The sequence goes on from NC_080426.1 coordinate 14,459,458, forward strand.
AGCTAGTTGGAAATCATCCTAGAGTTGAGGTAAGGCTTTTTAAGCCATATTTGGTCTTGTGTTAGTTATAAGAAATATTGTGCGCATGAAAATATTGAACTTTAATTCTGCGAGTTTTCATTTTTGGGTGTTGAGTTGGGAACCCTGCAGGTGCGGGGAAGATTTTCTTAGGGGCTTTTTAGGATTCAGGTAAGGGGATAAACTAAGCTAGTTTGTTTTGAGAAAATGTATGTATATATATTTAGCATCTGATTTGCGGAAAATGTATATATATTTATATATATTTTATATTTGCAAAATACTGTGAAAATGATTGTATGATTATATATGTGAAAATCCGCTTGTGTGGCATGAGTATAAAATGTTGTGAAATATTGTTTTTCTGGGAATGTGGATGATATGTATTTTTATGATGGGAAAATCGGCGTACCGGCCGAGCTATATGTGTGATTGTCAGCATACGGGCTATGCTATGGTTTGCCGGCGTATGGGCCGAGCTATGTGTGTGATTTGCCAGCGTACGGGCTGTGCTATATTTTGCCGGCGTACGGTCGAGCTATGATAAAATGTGTAATACTGGCGTACGGGCCGATGATTTTCATGATACACGTATATATGCAAAATGATATGGTTGATATGAAAATAAATTATAAGAGATATCCATGTATCATGATTTTAGTATACGTTATATGATATCAGAACTTGGTTGGCTTGGTCCAGGCTAGCACTTGCATGGTACCGTTGCTATGTGTCCACGGTCATCGTGATCATGATATCTGTGTTAACGCCGCAGTACGGAGTGGTGTGAGATTGGATGGTCGATGTGGTTATTTTCAAGAAGTGTGCTGTTATCGCCCTTGGTGTACGGACCAGTCTAGGTAGACCCATCGGACCTACAAACTACTATTTGACTTGGCAGTGGCCGGCCAACCATTGTCAGGTCCCGCCTTCAGACCACACAACCCAGTCATGTGAGGGTAATACATGACAATAGCCAGCTAACCTACCAGGATTGTTTTATATTATTATTATTATAATCATGAGATGAGATATGTTATGAAAATGCGGTATGTTCTACCATATTTTAATATATATATGTTTCAAAGATTTTGATAAATAGTATTGAATATGTTATGTATGGTATATGTAGAGCACAAAATACTCATATTTCCAAACACTAGTATTAGTTTATTTCCCTTACTAAGAGGTGTCTCACCCCTAAATCTTATAAATTTTTTAGGAGCCCCTAATAGGAGAGCGGGAAAAGCCCCGCTGATCTAAAGTTGTTTATCTGCCCTCTACGAGGGGTAAGTTTTGTAGTGGATAGTTAGGTTTTTGTGGGGATTGTCCCTAGATGTGTTTTTTGGGATGTATATATGAGATACAGTGATTATAGTAACTCTGGTGTTGTAATGCATGTTGTGATGAGCTGTATATGGTTATATGCTTTCTGCTGCTTAAGCTTCTGCTATATATATATATATATACTCTGATATATCCTTGGTACCCACGGGTTCAGGTGGATTGTGACATGCTAAGCTGGAATGTGTGATGTGTGGTATTGATTGATGTTGATATTATTATAAAAAAAAAATGTGGAAAAATGAGCAAGTCGTGACAAGTGACGGATACCCAAATCCGTCACTAATAAGAGGATATTAGTGACTATTTTGAAACTGTCACTACTAGTTTTCTATTTAAAAAATATAAAATAAATTTAGTTAAGGGTATTAATGACGGTTCGGGATTTTGAAACTGTCACTACTAGTTTTCTATTTAAAAAATATAAAATAAATTTAGTTAAGGGTATTAGTGACGGTTCGGGAGAACTGTCACTAATAATAGGGTATTAGTGACGGTTTTGAAACCGTCACTAATAGTTCTTTTATTTAAAAAATATAAAAATAAATTTAGTTTACGGATTTGACAACCGTCACTATTAAAAAAATTTAAGCTCAAAGTATTAGTGAAGAATTTGTAAAATCGTTACTATTGGCCTCTTATTAGTGACGGATAGACAATCGTCACTAATACTTCCTATTTTTTAAAAAATCAAATATTTTAAGTTCAGAGTAGTGACGAATTTATGAATTCGTCACTATTTGTCCCTTATTAGTGACGGATTTAAGAACCGTCACTAGTAATTCCTTTTTTTACAAGAAAATAAAAAAAAATTCAATTCAGAGTATTAGTGACGATGGTGTAAATTCGTCACTAATAAGGGACCAATAGTGATGAATTTTTAGATTCGTCACTGATACTTCCTTTTTAAAAAAAATATAAAAAAAATTTAAGTTCAGAATATTAGTGACGAATTTATAAATTCGTCACCATTGGTCCCTTATTAGTGATGAATTTCGATATTCGTCACTACTAGTCCATTATTAGTGACGAATTTTGGACCGTCACTAATACTTTGTTATTTATAAAAAAAAATAGACGGAGAGTAGTAGTGACGGTTTTGAAACCGTCATTAATGCCCAAAAACCCTTATTCCTTTTCCGTGGGATATTTTCCCACTCTGCTTTCCCCTCCTTCTCCAGTCTGGCCTCTTCCCCTCCGCCTGCTCCCGCGAACCTCCTGCTCCAGCTCCTCCTCTTCCCCGGCCTCCTGCTCCAGCTCCTCCTCTTCCTTGGCCTCCTGCTCCCGCGATCGTCTCTCCTAGTCTCCTCCTGCTCTCAACCGCAAGCCACCACCTACGAGTCGCCGTAGGCCGTCGCTCGGTTCCCCTCTGCAATCTGCCCTTTTCTACAACTAGTAAGTTCTCATTTCTTCTTCAGTTGTTTTTGGTTGCTGTCATTAACAATTGCAGTAGGAGATCATAGGTCATGGGGGGATATGCTAATATTTGTAGGGATATGCTAATATTTGTATCTTATTTGCCAGTGACTCAGTTGGATCATGGATGCTCAAAAGAGATTTTAGTTTGATCCCATTTTTCTAATTGATTTTGTTTGTGAGCTAGGGACGTAGGGAAGGGGGACGGGGGGAATATATAGTATTTGCATTCTTCTACTTAGAATTTTTTTTTGCAGCATGAAGACTAAAAATACACCTGGGCAAAGATTTTCTCCTCTACAGTGTGCAGAGGACCATCCTTTGCAGGATATTATTTTCAATTTTAGTTTGGGAAATATAATTTTTGGGCACAAGAGAAAATTTTTTGCTTTACTGCTCTAGAATGCAAGAATATTTGTTAGTTGGGTCTCTTAATCTAATCAGTAGGCTGTGTGAGTTCAACCTAGTAAGTAAAACTGCTTTACTTTATGTAGTGTTCCAATTTCATTCTCAACATTATTCTTGTAGAATTTCTTAACCTAGAGCATTAATTTCAGGTTTTCAGATTTTCATAAATTTTGGATGAAATGCAGATTTTATATTTAGTCCCATCCAAATCTACATCAATTTATATCTAAAACTTAAAAGCCATGGCTCCAAACAGGGCATAGTAGCCTTTAGGATGATACATAAATTTGAAACTGTATAGATCTTAAAATATGTTATATTTTTATATTTTGTTTCCGACGAGATTGTGTACAAATTTAAATGATAGTGGCACTTAAAACTATGGTGATGAGACATTTTTGAAATTCTATTAGGAGTTTGATTGACTTTTTAGGAGATTGTATCCAGGAGTCTCCCATAAAGACCCTTGTGGGGTTGACACTAGTGGGATCGGCCTCATGTCTTTTTGGGAGACTCCGGAGTACAATACAATCTCCTAGAAGCTTATTATTATTTTTTTCCCCGATTGTATGCGGATGTAAAGGTGTGTTTTTTCATGGGCTATGAGTGGCTAGGTCTAGCCTATGTTTGACGGCGAAGAAGCTGAGATTCGAGCCAAAGCTAAAGATAAACCGAAGGCAAAAAATAAAATAAAATCAAAGATGAAGGAAAAAAATTTACTGTCTGATCTTTATAGATGACGTCGGAACTCATGCTAGGCTAATTGTTATAGCCAATTTAGTTTAATTGTGTTATTTGGCTGACCCTTGTTCAATCCAGTTTTGTAAGATCCTAATTTGGGAAACAAATGCACCTTAACCCACCACTATGAATCAAAGACTACGTGCTCTATATTCAATACTATGTTTAGACAATTTAAAATGTGAAAACACAAATCACTTAATTTGCATTTTTTTAGTTTATTTTTTTTAAAAAAATAGTACCAAAAGGAAAAGAGGAGTGGACGGGCAGGTTAAGCATTCTCTTTAGTGGGTGACGTAGATGACCAGTTCTTGTGTGTGCATAAAATATTTATGTCATATTCGTATATGAAATTATTATAAGTATATTATTTAAATATGCATTTAATGAGTGATGATAAGGGCTATTGGCCCCTCATAAATTTGAAGGCCGTGATTCATTGTAGAAATAAAATCTCGACCTAATTATTTATATAATGAGTGATGATAATGACTATTAGCCCCTCATAAATTCCATTTTATAACTAGGAAACCCATAATTCTTACAATGACAATCATATTAAACAGAACACGCACCCCCCAAAAAAAAAAGATTTTACTCCATTACCGCAACTCCACCAGCAGCCTTGATCTTCTCTATTATGTCATTAGCTTCCTTCTTGGTGATACCTTGTTTCAACAACACAAGAACCTTTTCAACCAGTTCTTTTGCCTCCTTCAATCCAAACCTTTTAAGACTTGTGAGAAAAATCAAATATGAATGCTTTAATGGTCTATAATTGTGTGTGTGTGTGTGTGTGTGAGAGAGAGAGAGAGAGAGAGAGAGAGAAGAAGGGAGTGAAATTTTAAGATGTTGACTATATATGAGGGTGGTGAAGACCCTAGGCGAGGACACTAGTAATTGGGCATTTTTTCTTTCTTTCTTTTATTTATTTATTTTTTTATTGACATGCTCCACTTCTATATATTTATGGTAGAATATCTTAATTTTGTTCAAGAGGACTAGTGTGGTCCTCCCATCAGAACACACTATTTTACATATATATATATATATATATATATATATATATATATGATGGAGTTGATAGATAATACAATTTGAAACGGAGAATGGAACAATTTGCACCACACTATTAATTTGACTTTTTTCATTGTCAAATGCTCTCTCAAGGCTTTAATAGGTTACTAAAAAGTTAACCTATAGGCAAATTATTTTATGAGCATTTTTCAAATTTGTACGCCGCCAAAACAAAATCTTTTCTTTTTCTTTTTGAACTTTTATATACAAATATTGAAAAACTTGAAAAGAAAATGACATTTTGCAATCATTTGAACAATTAAAAATGAAAAATATTTTCCACAATTGAACAGACAGTTAATTCTAACCATTAAAATTCTAACAATAAATTGGTATAATTATTCACCTAAACTTTGACAATGCTCTCTCATTTTTCTATCATCTAAAATAGCTCACAAATTAAGTCTATTTTACCTAAATAGTCTTTGCATTTCTATTTCCATTATTTGTTCCATTCTCCGTTTCATTTTCCTTCTCTGCGCTTATAGTATTGATTATAGGTCATGGAAATTTTTGGGATTAAATTCATAAATATAGTATTAAAAACATATTTATCTATATACTAAATGATCGTATGGGGATTATTATGATTATCAAGAAAGAAAGAAAAATCAATCCTTATGTGTTTTTGGTACAATATGTAGGCCATGTTAGAATCGAATCAAGTAATCTCAAATTCACAAGTTGATGTTGATAAGCTTGTTTTACAATTTGAGTATGCTTATCACACCTACTTGGTACTAATACAATATATTTTCATAGGATATGCATTACAAAGGTGTATTCTAGTTTAGATACTTTCATAGGGCAAGTAGTATTTTGATAAATACTATTGACAAGGCAATATGATACTTCTCAATACTTAATTTTTAAAGTATTCCTAGTCATTGGATTGTGAACTAAGCATTGAAAATCTAGAAAGACTTGAGTATGTCCAATCTGTCTTATAGGGTTACTTGTTAGAGAGTACGGTAAGTACAATCACATTAAGGATATATAAATTTAGTTACATTGCCTGCCAATTAGATATTCTCTGTAATAGTTATATGAGCAATCATTAAACTTTAGTATTCATTTTTTTTTGGGTATTTAAGCTACTCACACATTTCGATTATATGATCAATGTGTTATTTGAGATTGCCCTTCAAATGAAATTGTAGTATTTTGCTTCAAGGTGATGGAATAAAGCTATTTTATTGTGTTTAGTTCCATTGCTTGTGAAATTTTGCTATTCCTCTATTTATATTTATATTTCTTGTGCAATTCTACTAGTTTTTAATATTTTGGCTTTCACTTTGGTGCGATATTCCCTTTTTCAATTTAGTAAAAATGAAAGCTATTCTCCATTCTAACTATTTTATATCAAAAATCCTTAAAAAAGGAAACAAGTTTACACCACTTTGAAAAAAATGTCATTTTAAGTCATCCATTGCATTAGATAAAATTGATCGTCCTTACACATATTATTAAAAAACAAATGCGTACATGCAATGCATAGATAAGTCTTATATTCCTCAAAACCAAAGCTTGAAATCGTAGCCCCTTGCATGTTTTTTTTTTTTTTTTCAACTTCATGTATTCATTGAAGCTTAGACCCGTCCAAGAACAGTTACTATACATTCATTCCTAATCGTACATGCGAGACAAATCAATTGTTATATTTCAATTGATTATTAGTGATATTATGTTGACTAATAATCACTTGAACATATTAATTATTTGTTTCACTTACGATTAGTAATGTCTATATTTCAACCATTCTTGGATTGTCCAATGTGGACAGTTCAGGAAGTTGTATTTACATTGTTGTCATCGTTCACGTTTTGTCAATTTTCATTATATATTTCAAGCGCATCTCTACTTGTGTTCTCTGGGTGCATAGTGGGGTGTCGTGACAATTTGTTAGTGATGGAAAACTAGCAAAAATTTTACTTCCTCCATCTTGTGTACTTGGAGAGCCATAAAGAAATGCTGCCGAAATTTATAATGACTACAACGAAGGAATTTGAGCGATTGATCGCAATGTAAATGCAACATTCCTGAATGGGATAGGATCCGTACCCTTTAGAGTATGATGGTTGATTATAAGATTCATGATGCATACATGATAAACATTATGAGAATATAATGAACACCATTTACTTGAACATATTATAAGGTAATTAATGAACATGGATAAGAGTTGGATGAATGTTCGGGGTAGGTTTTTGCCAGAATACATGAAAGGGGTACATTATTTCATAAAGTTTGTGCGTCCTCATGCAGATAAAGCCAGTAGAATAAGGTGTCCTTGCAAGAAATGTCAAAACATAACATTCAAACACATTGATTTGTTCCATTCACATTTGTTAGACTTTGGAATGGAGAAAAGGTACACAAGATGGGTGTTCCGCGGTGAAGATTACGTAGTTCAGAGCGATAATGATGACGATGAAGATGAGGGGGCAAATATAATAGGTGGTGATACACGTTCAAAAGGGTTCATCGAAATGTTAGGTGACTTGCAAAGGGGGATTGCAGTGGACACGGGTGATGTCAGTGTGTCGCATACTGGTGATGAAACTACTTCAATGGGTACCATACCTTGCGATCCTAGTACGTTGAATCGACTCGGTAAACCATTTGCTAATCTCATGAGGGATGCACAGGTGCCCCTATATCCAAACTGTAAAAAGTTCTCAAAATTAGAGCTTTTGATAAAGTTGCTTCATACAAGGACAATGCATGGGTTATCTCAGAGCGCATTCAACATGCATTTAAGCCTCATTAAGGCAACACTGTCTAATGGTGAAACACTTCCCAAGTCTTTTTATGAGGCGAAGACATACAGGCATGAATTGGGTCTCGGTTACACTCTAATACATGCATGTAGGTATGATTGTGCACTCTTTTATGGTGAACATGAAAATGCGAACGAGTGCCCATAATGTGGTGAATCGAGGTATACACCTAATCAGAAGAAGGGTAAAAAGATCCCTAAAAATTTGTTGCGATATTGTCCATTAATCCCGCGGCTACAATGATTGTATATGTGCAAACATACTGCTATAGATATGAGATGGCATCAAGAGAAACGTCTTTAAGATGGAAACACCCTTAGTCATCTAGCGGACTCCGAAGCTTGAGCCGAATTTGATAAAATGCATCCGTATTTTGCTAGTGATCCTCACAACATTAGACTTGGCCTTACTTCAGATGGGTTCAATCCTTTCGGTAACATGACCAACCCATATAGCATGTGGCCAGTTATGATGATGCCATACAATATGCCGCCATGGCGATGTATGAAATAACCTTTCATTCATATGTCTCTGCTGATTCCCGGATCGAGAGCACCTGGTAATGATATTGATGTTTACCTGCGTCCGTTAATTGACGAGTTGAAAGAATTATGGGAAAAAGGAGTGGAGACATTCGATGTGGAAACTGGGACAACATTTCGGATGCATGCTGTAGTCTTGTGGACAATTAATGATTTCCCCGCATACGACAACCTATCAGGTTGGAGCACAAAAGGTTACTTAGCATGCCCAGTATGTAATAAGGATGTTGGGTCTTTATCCTTGAAGCATGGCCGCAAGTTATGCTTTATGTGTCATCTTCGTTTTCTACGAACTGGACATCCTTGGAGGACTTGTGGCATCAGAAGCTTCAATGGAAAACCTGACCGAAGGTTGCTGCCAAAGCGGCTAAGTGAGGAAGAGATATTAAACAGTTAAGGTTGATCGGAGATGTGAAATTTGGGAAACCACCGACCAATAGAAAAAGAAAACGTGCTGAGTGGGAGTTGAATTAGACAAAGAGAAGCATCTTCTTCGAGTTGTCATACTGGAAAGATCTTCTACTACACCACAACTTGGATGTCATGCACATCGAAAAGAACATTTGTGAGAATGTCATTGGTACATTGCTTGATATAAATGGGAAAACAAAGGACACCGCAAATGCTCGCCGAGACATGGAAGACATGGGAATACGACCTGAGTTGCACCTGTTTCGTGATGGGGAAAAATTCTCATGTCATCAACTTGTTACACATTTTCAAAGGATGAGAAGAATAAATTCTTCGAATGGTTGAAATAAGTGAAGTTCTCCGATGAATATGCATCGAACATAGCTCGAAAACACGAAGGAAGGGAAGATGCTAAGAATGAAAAGTCATGACTGTCACGTCCTTCTACAACGGGTTCTACCCATTTTCCTTCGTGGACACTTGACTGAAGATGTTCGCTCGGTGCTGATTGAGTTGAGATACTTTTTTTGGCAGTTGCGCTCAAAAAAATTGAGCGTAAACGTACTTGAACGGTTAGCGGATGACATCGTGATCATACTATGCAAGCTGGAGAAAATTTTTTCGCTAGCATTTTTCGATGTGATCGTCCACCTAGCTGTCCATTTACCAAGGGAGACCATAATTGGAGGACCGGTTCAATATCGTTAGATGTATCCTATTGAGAGGTAAAGTATAAAGTCCTTGTATAATGGTCACGTGATTTCCTTGTTTTTATTTTTATTTTCTTTATTGTGTCTACAAGTCTATAATGCAATGTAAAATGCACAGGTTCTTGTCCACTTTGAAGGGGTACATGCGCAATAAGGTACGGCCGGAAGGTTAGATCATTGAGGCGTACATTGACAGTGAATGTCTTGCATTTTGCTCAATGTATCTACATGATATTGACACAATGTTCACTCGTGATGAGCGAAATGCAGACGTTCATGCTACTAATGCCGAAGATGAAGAACCCAGGAGCTCTATATTTCGAGAAAATGTTCGGCCTCTCGGTGCACGAGTTTACAATTTTGTTGATATGACCGACCTAGAAAAGGCTCATTTTTATGTTCTCAACAATTGTGATGAAACTGTTCCATATATCGAGTACGTGGTTCCAAACTCCTTACTTTGCAATGTATTTACATATGCATAATTATATACTTACTTGACATTAACATGTACTACTATTGCATATAGCGAACATAAAGCTGAACTCCTGACCCAAAATGAACGGAATGTTGACGAAAGACATAAGAAGGAATTTATCAACTGGTTTGGGAGTCGTGTAAGTAATAAAAACTGCTTGAGTGAGAAGCAATGTATGTTTTCACTATTGACAGTTTATTCTTCTAAACTCTTGTTTATTTAATATATGAAAGTCATGTTTTACAATAAGGAACCAACGGCAGGTAAAGATTTGTACGCGTTGGCATGTGGCCCCGATCAACGAGTTAACCGCTACAACGGTTGCATTGTTAACGGGTTATGATTTCATACAAAGTCCCACAAATTGCATAGAAGAACCCAAAATTGTGGGGTTGCGATGCTAGGCACAGAAGGAGATGAAGAAATTGACTACTTTGGTGTGTTGGATGATATTATAGAGCTTAGCTATGGAGAAAACAGAGTCGTCCACCTGTTCAAGTGTATTTGATGGGACATCGGCAATAAAAAGACTGGGATAAACACCGATGACTACTTCACCAGTGTCAATTTTAGCAAGACCTGGTATCAAAATGACCCTTTCGTGCTTGCGACGCAGACAGAACAAGTGTTTTACCATAAAGACACCAAATTGAAGGGTGAATGGCATGTGGCCCAAAAGATTCCTCCCCGAAGTTTGTACGCTATTTCAGAAGTTGTAGATAGTGAGATGAGTGCCAGTGAGACTGCATCCCAAGAAGATGAGCCATCTATCCACGCAGCAGGGCAATATGCTACAGATGTTGTCGAAGAAGGCGCTGATCCTATACCATTGCATAGGGATGGTGCCATGGCAGAACACGTAGGGACGGCTGACATTAAAATTGAACCTTCTATAGACGTTCACTTCATCAACGATGAGGAAACTGATAGGGAAGATCAAACAGGGGTCAAGTACTGTAGTAAAGAGGAAGACACTTTAGAAAGTGAGGATGATACCGATATTGAGGATGTATAAGGGGGTAAGCATGTTATTTTTGTCACTATGTATCTGACATGTATAAATAACTTAAAAATAGATGTATGCTGCATCCATATAATATTCATACTTCTTATATTTACTTGTCTATTAATTTGCAGATATGGCACCAGGAGGCCAACATTGGAGAAATCCTTTCAGGCACATGAGTACATCGCATGAGGATGATCTGACATCCTCCAAACCGGCGGACCCCATCGGTCCTAATGCGGTGGCACCATTTTCTGAGCCATCGGAACTTCGGCCAGACATGGATACCACTTATGCGACTGGCACGCAGGGTGAGTTGCCGACCGTCATGAGCAATGTTGGTATGGATACGATTAATTTATTTACATGTCAACTGTTGATGATAGCTATTCACGTGTATGATTATAATGTTGTTCTTAAATTAACTCTACTTTCAGCATCTACGTCCATGGTCAGGTCAGGCCGTGGTGCAGCAAAGAACATGTCGCTAAAGAAGCACCTAGATAAGACTAAACAGCGGATTCGGATTGACATTCCTCCAGGATACACCGCCCCATTGAACAATTGGTGCACCGTGTGGATGAGGGAGCTTGATATTATATGCTGACAGTATACTCCAATCATCACATCCAGCTGGCCGCAGGTGACTTAGGAGCAGCGCATGGTTCTTTACATGTGCATTTTGGCAAGTTCCCAAACCCTATAAAGCTGTTTTTAATTTAAATATTTTTTTACTTTTAATATACTAGCCAATTAACAACTGTCTAGCATTGCAATTGTATTACCTATATGTGCAGGAAGAGTTTGATATGGACATCCTCGAGGATGACCATGTGAGGAGGGCAGTTGATGTCCAATTGTGTAATAAATTTAAGAGCTATCGCTCGAAAATGCGCTCCCATTTTCGAGCGATGGGAGATGAAGCAGAAGCGCGGCCTTATGATAAGATATCTCAAGAAGATTGGGACGTGGTGTGTCACCATTTCCGCGACCCACACTATCAAGTGATATGTTTGTATTATAATCACTAATTTTTCACAATGATGTCGCTAATATGTTGTCTTTACATCTTCCTTGTAGGCCATATGTGAAACAAATGCTGTGAATCACAGCAAACTCCCTACGACAAATTGCGGTGGATCGAGGCTATTCGTAAATCATCGCCAGGTAATTACTATATATAAAATTATCTGACCATTACATGACATAATACTAATGATGTCTTATATGATAATGTAGCGTGATCCTAAGACTGGCGCAAAGGAGCCGCTGTTGGATTTGTATCAGAGAACACACCAACGGCGATCGGGGGAGTGGTGCGAGGGTGCACAGGACAGACATGTAAGTGAAGCAAAAGATTTAGTTTATTACTTTATTCAAAACATCAAAACTGTAGTCTTACTTATTCATTTTTATCATTTTCATGATTGAAATTAGGAACAGATGGTAGAGCTGAGGGATGCACCTAATTTAGAGGGGAGTCAGCACATGACAGATTTCGAGATCACTTCCCAAGTGCTTGGGCAACGAGCGAGGAGCTGGGCGAAAGGTCTTGGAAGTGGTTACATCGCCCCAACAACTTCATCATCCATGGGTGCGGCAGCTCTTACAGAGATGGAACGAAATCGTCGAGAGGCCGAGTATGATAAGCAGGAGATGGCTCGATAGATGCAGATGATCGCTATGGAGAACGCACAATTGAGATCGGAGGTCTCCAGCTTTCGAGCCCCATATGCAAGTCATGATGGATAGGCAAGCGCGGTTAGAGGAAAGGATGTGCCAATCTGGACCAGATGATGCGAGTGGTTTCTCTAATTAATTATAAGGTATTATGATCACAAATTGAGTTTCATGTTAAATCATGCTAGTCTAGAATCCCTCCTGCATAGCGGATGCAGTTGATGTGTATTGCATGCCGGTAGTGGATATAGGTTCTCGTGTGCCTTCAACTTCTTACAAATGACCTATTTGAACCTATCAGGTGCAGGTTTTATGGGAAAACGTCCAATTTACAAACGACATGTTGCCAAAATTGCGTTAAAATTTTCCCAAAAGAAAAAAAGATAGGCTTAGTTTAATGTTAAAATATTTTTGAAAGGATGCGTGAGACTTAAGAATCATAATAAATGAGGCAATGTAGACTTAGTCCACTACCAACATGCAATACACATCAATTGCATCCGCCATGTAGGAGGCATTCTAGACTAACATGAAATCATGTAGCATATTCATGACAGAAATCCATGGTGGGATGACAACTGCAAGGGCAGTTCTTGTCCCTCAGTTGCCAAAATTACAAGAAAATGTGTGCAACTCCATGTTCTTCTATTGAATGGCTTGGAAAAACTTCTTTTTTGGGGGGGGGGGGGTTTAAATGACTGAGCACAACATGCATGGCTTCTGTATAGTTTCTAGATTTTGTTCCGTGTGTTGGACAACTTGAATCTTTAGAAGTAATAGTAGAGGTAGTAGTGGTGATAAGCTTTAGGAGCATCCACTAGGTGTAGGGTTATCTTTTGATGATGCCTGATGTTGTTTTACTTACACTGTTAGACATGGCGTGTCGCTATTTTGCTTCAGATGCAGCTTAAGGCCTTAATGGATTTGCTCACTACCCATGTCAATTAGAGCTTTATGCTTTGAGTTGAGATGGGCAGCAGTGGTTCTACATTTTCCTGCGATAAAAGAGCTTCTTCATAATGTTTGAAGGACTTGATGTCATTTTTTTTTTCTTTTGTGATAAGCGTGGAACAATAGACCTACTTTGCAAGCAGGAATTGTTTTGACAAAAACCATGTTATATGCCAAATGGGATATGATATAGGAATTGCTACATGCCCTAAGAGGAGGAAGAGTGGAGAGGAGTCAAGGGAAAAAATGTAGCATGCCCTCCCTAAACACTTCTCTTCTGAACACGACTTCTTAAAATTTTCTACTTTTTTCCCTTGACTCCTCCCCACTCTTCCTCCTCTTAGGGCATGTAGCAATTCCTATATCATATCCCATTTGGCATATAACATGGTTTCTGTCAAAACAATTCCTGCTTGCAAAGTAGGTCTATTATTCCACGCTTATCACAAAAGAAAAAAAAATGACATCAAGTCCTTCAAACATTATAAAGAAGCTCTTTTATCGCAGGAAAATGTAGAACCACTGCTGCCCATCTCAACTCAAAGCATAAAGCTCTAATTGACATGGGCAGTGAGCAAATCCATTAAGGCCTCAAGCTACATCTGAAGCAAAATGGCGACACGCCATGTCTAACAGTGTAAGTAAAACAACATCAAGCATCATCAAAAGATAACCCTACACCTAATGGATGCTCCTAAAGCTTATCACCACTACTACCTCTACTATTACTTCTAAAGATTCAAGTTGTCCAATACATAGAACAAAATCCAGAAACTATACAGAAGCCATGCATGTTGTGCTTAGTCATTTAAACCCCCCCCCCCCCCAAAAAGAAGTTTATCCAAGTCATTCAACAGAAGAACATGGAGTTGCACACATTTTCTTGTAATTTTGGAAAGCGAGGACAGGAACTGCCCTTGCAGTTGTCATCCCACCATGGATTACTGTCGTGAATATGCTACATGATTTCATGCTAGTCTAGAATGCCTCCTGCATGATGGATGCAGTTGATGTGTATTACATGTTGGTAGTGGATATAGGTTCTCATGTGCCTTCAACTTCTTATAAATGATCTATTTGAACCTATCAAGTGTAAGTTTTATGGGAAAACGTCCAATTTACAGACGACATGCTACCGAAATTGCATTAAAATTTTCCAAAAAAAAAGAAAAAAGATAGGCTTAGTTTAATGTTAAAATATTTTTGAAATGATAAGTGAAACTTAGGAATCATAATAAATGAGACAATGTAGACTTAGTTCATTTAGAACAGACATTCATTTATATGTTTTTGGTCCGGTAAGCTTAAAACATTCATTGTCGTGCCAAAATCATTAAAAATATTATATACACTTACCCGAGGATTTGAAAATTTTAAAAAAGACATGCGTTGAATATATACATAACTCACAGGGAGCATCAGTTTCATCATTATTTAAATTAAATGCTCTCATCATTTCATAACGTTCATGTCCAAATGCCTGGATAAATAACAATACTACACTGAACCCAATACTATCCACTATTCTCTGCTATTTATATTCTGAATTTAAGATATGGTTACATGTATTACTGTCGTGAATATGTTACATGATTGCACGCTAGTCTAGAATGCCTCCTGCATAGCGGATGCAATTGATATGTATTGCAAGGTGGTAGTGGATATAGGTTCTCGTGTGCCTTCAACTTCTTATAAATGATCTATTTGAACCTATCAGGTGCAGGTTTTATGGGAAAACATCCAATTTATAGATGACATGCTGCCAAAATTTCGTTAAAATTTTCTCAAAATATATATATATAGGCTTAGTTCAATGTTAAAATATTTTTGAAAGGATGAGTGAAAGTTAGGAATCATAATAAATGAGGCAATATAGGCTTAGTTCATTTGAATAAGCATTCATTTAAATGTTTTTGGTCCGGTAAGCTTAAAGCATTCATTGCCGAGCCGAAATCATTGAAAATATTATAAACACTTGGCTAAGAATTTGAAAATTTGAAAAAGGCATAAGTTGAATATATACATAACTTAGAGGGAGCATCATTTTCATAATTATTTAAATTAAATGCTCTCATCATCTCATCGTGTTCATGTCCAAATGCCTGGATGAATAACAATACTACACTGAACCCAATACTATCCACTGTTTTCTGCTATTTATATTCTGAATTTAAGATATGGTTACATGTATTACTGTCGTGAATATGCTACATGATTGCATGCTAGTCTAGAAGGCCTCCTACATGGCGGATGCAGTTGATGTGTATTGCATGCTGGTAGTGGGTATAGGTTCTCGTGTGCCTTCAACTTCTTATAAATGATCTATTTGAACCTATCAGGCGCAGGTTTTATGGGAAAACGTCCAATTTATAGACAACATGCTGCCGAAATTTCGTTAAATTTTTTTCAATATATATATAGGCTTAGTTCAATGTTAAAATATTTTTGAAAGGATGAGTGAAAGTGAGGAATTATAATAAATGAGGCAATATAGGCTTAGTTCATTTAAATAAGCATTCATTTATATGTTTTTGGTCCGGTAAGCTTAAAGCGTTCATTGCCGAGCCGAAATCATTGAAAATATTATAAACACTTGGTAAGGATTTGAAAATTTGAAAAAGGCATAAGTTGAATATATACATAACTCAGAGGGAGCATCATTTCATAATTATTTAAATTAAAGGCTCTCATCATCTCATAACGTTCATGTCCAAATGCCTGGATGAATAATAATACTACACTGAACTCAATACTATCCATTGTTTTCTGCTATTTATATTCTGAATTTAATGAATACATGTATTACTGTCATGAATTGGTGAATGCTACATGATTGCATGCTAGTCTAGAATGTCTCCCACATGGCGGAGGCAGTTGATGTGTATTGCATGCTGGTAGTGGATATAGGTTCTCGTGTATCTTCAACTTCTTATAAATGATCTATTTGAACCTATCAGGTGCAGGTTTTATGGGAAAACGTCCAATTTACAGACGACATGCTGCCAAAAATGCGTTAAAATTTTCCCAAAAAAAAAGAAGAAGATAGGCTTAGTTTAATGTTAAAATATTTTTTAAAGGATGAGTAGAAACATTTGCCATGTCTGAGCAAAAAAAAAATTGCCATGATCTAGTGGCTTTTCAGCTGTTGAGTGAACACTATAAATCCCTTGGACTATCTTTAGTTTGCAGAATGCTTATTCCTAGGAATAGAGATAGTTGTAATAGAAGAACTTGATAATTTGTATTAAAAATGTATTATAATGCACAAGTAAAAATTTATAATTTCTTATCAATCATAGTAAAGAGTAGACAAGGAATGGCTATAATTTCATCATAGATATACCTTCCATATTCCATGTTGAGTGGAAGAATGATGAATAAATATGAAATGACTATTATCTCTATTCCTAGATATCTTCTTGTATTCCGTCCTATTCGTACGAATAGCTATTCAGTGAACCAACAAAACCTTAATGTATCTGGTGAACTTTTATGAGGCATCTCACTCATCATCTGATGTCAATTGTTCTCATGTGGTGAGGTGCCCTATTTTTGTTAGTTGTTTGTGGTCAGCTTGTGAAAGTAGTTTGGACTTGTTTAGTTGTCAAAAACAAATTTTCATTTTTCATTTCTAGATTTAAAATGACCAAAATATAACCTTGTTTTGAATTAATATAGATGTCTTCAAAACATGGAAATGTGCTGACATTTTTTATTTCATTATATTTTGAAAATGGAAAAAAAAAATTATTTTCCAATACTAAACTAGCTGTTACATTTTCTGATACTCAACGATGAGGGGGGTATCTTTTGCATGGAAAATTTGTCAAGCATCAATTTATACTACTAAATATTACTGTATTTGTTTTGATTTTTCTTTTATGTTGGGCATCTCGGCTAAATGCATTGGTTAAATGGTTTTGCAGATATATTTTGGAGGGGAAAGAGCTCGAATTCTACATGAAGAAGATTTAGAGGAAGAAGGGAAAGGGAGCAGGTGCTGCCTAAAGTTTTGTTGCCTAGAGATCGTTTTCATTTTTCTCAATCCCATATCTCATTTCAGGCATTGGACTGCCTCATTAGAATATATCAGACAACATTATCTCTTATGGTTTTAATTGTTATTTGAACAAATGGAGTTTTTGTATTTTTATTTGAATTTGTACTAGTATTTGTATTTGAATTTTGAATATTTTTAAATAATTTTTGTTATTTGAACATATGTTATTTCTTCATTTTAATTGAATTTGTATGAAATTTTGAATGGTTTCAGTTTATGTATTTGAAAATGTAATTATAGATTTTTATATAAGAATTCATGATTAAAAAAATTAGTATTAAAAGGTTTTTTTATTTTTCTAATTATTAGTGAATGATTCAAATTCGTCACTAATACCCTACTATTAATGACGAATTTGAATCCTTCACAAATAACTTACTTTTAGTAACGAATTTCGGATTCGTCAATAATACAATGCTAGTAGTGACGAATTTTTAATTTGGCACTAATACCATATTAGTAGTGACGAATTTCTAAATCATCACTAATACTTTACTAGTAGTGACGAATTTCTAATTCGTCACTAATACTCTTCTAGTAGTGACGAATTTCTATTTTGTCACTAATACCCCTACTATTAGTGACGAATTTGAGTTGAACCGTTCTATACCATATAGTGACGGTGTTAGGGTTTTAATGATGGATTATATCCATCACTAATATTCCATTATTAGTGACGAAAGTTATATTCGTCACTAAAAGTTAGTAGTAACGGCACATATAGCAACTATTTGAAAATCGTCACTAATACCCTAATTTTTTGTAGTGACGATGAGGAAACATATGGATAAGTTAATTTCGACGACAGAATTTTTATAAGGGAGGAAGAATGTAATAACCCAAGGAATTTAATCAGGGCCTCGTTAGAAAATATAGGGGACTCGTTGACGAAGGCATATTTCGTCGATGAGGAAATACCGAGAGACTGCTTTCCCAGGTTCTGAATTTCGTCGACGAGGAGAAGGCATTCATCGACGAACCTCCTTCTTAACTTTTTTCGACGAGGTGGCGTGGCTCGTCGACGAAGGCCAGAGTATAAATAGTCCTAATCTCGGATTTTAGCGAAATTCTCTACAAAATCTTCCTTTTCTCTCTCCTCTATGGTTTCTCTCCCTTCTCTCTCAAATTCTGGCTCCATTTTTCGCCGGATCAACGATCTGAGGCCACCACGATGCTCCTAGGAAAGTTCTCTCTAATTCTACCGGAGTAGATCGTTAGTGGGATAAAGCTGAATTTCATTCCAAATTCAGGGTAAGGCCTATTATTTAATATTTGGCTTTCCAACAGTTGTAGGAAATATAGTTGTAACGCCCCGAACCCTTAAACCTAAGTCTGACACGTTATTCCTGATAATATCCTGATAATTCATAACTCATAATATACGCAGCGTAAAACATAACCATAATCTCCATATAACATAATACCAAAGTTTACTAATTCTAATTACTAACCATAATAAATTAATCATCCACCAGTATTCAAATATATACATGTCTCCAAAACATTATCCACTAATACCAGTATGTTTCACAACCATCCATATCTTATAAAACTTAAAACATAAATTATAAAACATGATATATACATATCAAAATTAACATAAAAATATACCATTTTCTCTTTCTATTTACCAAAAATGCTATAAAATCTCGAGCTCTCTAAGCTCGATCTCAAGGAAATCCTGAAAAAGATAAATTCATATTCGGGTGAGACACATCTCAGTAAGGGAAGAAATCATATATTAAAACAGTGTGTGGCCAACATGAGTCTATATAACAACATATTATTTAACATTTGAAAATCATTAACATAATTTCTGAAATCATTCTCTGATCCTAACCAAACACATGCAAATGTTTAACCCACGAGATTACTCGAGGATAGGGGTGATTACCCACCCACACAAGTAGCACCCCTCTGCTCTGATACCTAGACAACCCAAAGGTTGCAGCTAAAGCATACTAGGGCACTCACCTTCTAATATCATAGTACATCATTCTTTCCATCGTTATTCAATCATTTACATTCTTTCATGTTCATAATTTATCATTTCCTTGTGTTTCACTTTAAGTGACTTTTTTCCATTTGTATCATTCACATTTCACATTTCATTTAATTACATTGTCATTTCCTTGTCATTTCATTTCATAACATTTTCATTTCATTCCTTTGTACTACAGCTGCTCTTTAGCCGTCATTTGTTAGTCCACATAGAAATGCGTTAGAATCTAACATAACTCCTTTTAGTTGTCATCAGTTAGTCCACATAGAAATGAGCTAGATCTGCTAACCCGGCTTTCAGCTGTTGTACCTTTACATGGTTGCATTTAACATACACATGCAACATTGTCCATATCATATTTTATTCTCATTGCTTTACTTACTTAGCCTGCAACTCATACATTTAACATATATTTGCACAGATTCTCATGCCACACAATTTAACAGTAAAATTCATACATTGCCTATAAAATAAGCCAACCAACATTTAACATTTATATACTGAAAATACCTTTCATTTCTTATATAATTATCCTGGAAATATTTTTCCCACTTTCATCAGTTCATTTTTGCATATACGTATCTAATAAACAACCCTAAACTCGAAAAAAATATAATTTAAATAGTTGACATTTTACCCATATTGAAACATATACACGTACATATAACATAATTTATTTATTTTTCATTAAATTCATAAAAATTCTGATTTAATATATATTTTTCCCCTTACCTAATTCTTGAACTACGCCAACAGGGACTCCGAAAAATAACTGCGGCGCTCACCCGGACCCTGAATAAAAAATTCCTAACTCCAATAAATTATTCCTGAATAAAATATTATTTAAATATTTCCTAAAGCCATAATTTCTAAATAAATAAATATACCCTTAAATTTAGCCAAATTACCAAATTTCCCAAATCCCACTCTTTCTTTGGAGTAGAGCCTAGAAAATCCCAATTGAAAAATTACCTATGCTAAAATGACGATACCGACGACTAGGACTTGGTGGTGGTGGTGCCTGATCGTCGATTTAACAGCAAATTTAAAGCAAAATTGAGAAAATGGAGAAAATTTACCTTTCCACAGGAGCAGTGCCTATGCCACTCTCACGACAAATCCGCTTTAGTAGAAATGTCGGTGGCGGAGTTAGGAACCCAACGACATCTTCTGTTTATCGATCGATTGAGTATTCGTCGAGAAATGAGGAGAGAGAGAGAAGCAAAGATGGAGAGGTGAGACGATGAGAAAGCATAAGCTCTCTACAATTCCCATCTGCAGAAGAAGCTTCAGCAAGCTTCTTTATCTTGTTTTTTTTTCTTTAACTTAACTTTTATATATATATATATATATATATATATATATATATATACATTAAACTAACATATTACATATAAATATATATATTATACTTTGTATATATTAAACTTACATATATATATATATATATATATATCTTTATTCCAAAAATTTTTTCTATTTTTGTTTATTTATTTATTTAATTTAATAATGTTGAATTAATTTATTAATTAATTAATAATTACTTTTTTTTTTCATACTATTTCTTTTTACTTGTTTATTTAATACATTAATTTAATAATGTTTAATTAATTGATTGATTAATAATTTTAATTAATTAATTTTATTTTAAAATTTTTTTTCGAGTTATTACAATAGTAGTCGAAGAAATAGTGATATTTTATTCTGGTAAATAATGTTTTTAGGGTATTGAGTGGGGAACCCTACGGGTGTAGGACCCGTCACAGTAGGGGATTGTAGTAGGAATCAGGTAAGGGAAATATGCTATGCTAGGCAATTCTATTATGATTCAGTACAAATCATATGTTCTAGAAAATTATTATTCAGACCATATATACAATTTTCAGAGCCTGATAATATTGATATTTAGTTGTGTGGCATGAGTTTAATACTAGATCAGCATAGGGTTTATATAATTTTCAGAATACCATGATTTACAGTATGCGTACAGAAACTTGTATTTTACAGTATTTTCAGAATACTATGATATACAGACCACAGAATCATAACATTCAGTTACTACAGCTAATCAGATATTTCAGTTATTTAGTTATGCAGATATCTCAGATATTCAGTTATTACAGTTTATACAGATCAGTTTATATAATGTTATGGTTATTCAATATGAAAAAATAAATAGCACTTGTAGATTTGGATACCTTGGATCTATTATGCAAGCAGAAGGAGAAATTGAAGATGATGTAATGCATAGAGTTAAAGCAGGTTGGGTAAAATGGAGAAGTGCTTCAAGTGTACTATGTGATCGTAGAATACCCTTAAAATTGAAAGGGAAGTTTTATAGGACAGCTATAAGACTAGCTACGTTATATGGGTCGGAATGTTAGGCGACGAAGAAACTAATATCCAAAAAGTAAAAGTTGCCGAGATGAGGATGCTTAGATGGATGAGTGGTATAACATTGAAAGATAAATTAAGGAATGAACGTGGTAAGTTAGGTGTAACTCCTATAGAAGATAAGATAAGGGAGGGACGACTCAGATGGTATGGACACTTGCAACAAAGGCCTTATAGTGCACCTGTGAGGAAGAGTGACTTAGTTACTGTGGGGGGCAGTAGAAGGGGTAGGGGTAGACCTAAAATAACTTGGGAGGAGATAGTGAGTAAGGATTTAATATCTTTGAATCTATCAAAAGAAATGGTCCATGATCGTATAAATTGGCGGAAAAGGATTCATATAGCCAACCCCACTTAGTGGGACTAAGGCTTGGTTTTGTTGTTTTTTTGTTGTTGTATAGTATCAGATCCAGATAGACCATATTCAGCCAGCAGAGCACGGTACCATAGCTATATTCAGTTCAGAGTGTAACCACTACTCAGATAGTATGTGGTATTCATAATCCGATCGTGCCTATGTTGTGGATAGGCTTCCCATCAGATATGGGTTGAGGGGGTCGATCTGACTGTCGGAGTTCAGTTGACTTACCCTGATTGGCCAGCCAGGTTAGGTCCCACCTTCGGGCCGCACAACCCTGTCATGAGGAGTTAAATCATGACTTGTAGTTATCCATCCAGGGAATCTTTTCAGTTATTATATATATGTATAATCAGATTTACAAAAAATAGACATACCTATAGATATTAGTAGTATTATGAATAAATATACAGGAAAATCAGTTTATGTTAAGCAACATAGGTATGATTTATATTGCAACAGGTATACAGGTTTGACTTAGCTTTGTATTTTCTAAGTCAGGTTTTACCAGCATGTAGCTTACTTGCCACACACTAGCAATATCATATTTCGTCTTACTGAGCATCGTCTCATCCGAATAAATTGACATTTTTTAGGTGATCCAATTAGGCGAACAGACCAGGCTCGCAGGTAGAGGGGCTACAGTGCTGCCCTGTCAGTAGAGTGAGTATTATGGGAGATTATGGTATAGCCCTAGTTTCAGTTAAAGGTATTTTGGGAATAGTAGTATACGTATAATTAGAAGAACACTCAGACACTCTGGTATTGTAATATATGTGTGGTTATATTCTACACATTCAACTTCCTACTACTTAGGTTGATGGTTAGATTTAAATCAGAAGGTATGAGAGTAGTGTAAATTTCACAGTATTTAGTATAAAAAAAATATAAATCTTAATTTATTTAGCAGGTCGTTATAGAGATGGTCCTGAAAAGATGATTTGTATATTGGGGTGAGACACTTCTCAGTAAGGAAGATTAAGTTAACATCAGTGTGTGGTAAGCATACATTTAGTATTTACAGAAAACATTCATCCTTCATTTAACCGAAAATAGTTATTTCGCATTATACTCACTTTATACAGTTGAAAATACTCGTCTTGTTTCCATAGTATAAACAGTTTAGTAAATAAGTAACATCATTTACATAAATCTACAGAAATGCATAAAAGACATTCCCTGTGACTAAACACTATTTACTTCCCCTATTGTATGGGTTGTGTGGCCCGAAGGCTGGACTAAGCCTTGGGGGATCAACCCAGACAAAGTCAAAACATACATCTACTGCTAACTACGACTGCAGGCATCTGCAAATTGCTTACGGGTCTAATTGCCTTACCACTTCCTGGTCTGGACTTCCAGGGAAGGTACACCCTCTACTGAGGCTAATCGACTGAAACCACCCTACACTTTTATCTAGAACAGTGTGGGCACACATGGTCAAATACTGAATCTCTAGAAACATTATTGTGCTCATAACATAACTGATCCTCAGGGTTCCTAATGCATATCATGCAATTTAAGTAATAAAAATTGTATTTCAAACTCATTTTGTATAAAATCTGTCATATTATAAAACTTGACCCCCGGCCGTTATATACATCTCGGCTCACAGCAGTTAAAAATAATTCTAGCCCTCGGTTGTCATATAAAACTCAGCTCAAAGCCTCTAAACGAAATCCCTGCCCTTGGCCGTCATATGAAACTCAGCTCACAGCCTCTATATCAAATCCCGACCCTCGATCGTCATCTAAAACTCGGCTCACACATGCTATATCAAATTCTCGTATTTCCACAAACAGTTCCAGTATTTCGCAGACATTCACAAACTCAGTTATACAATAACCCTCAAAATAATATTCATTTTCCACACGATTTCAGTATTTTAAATATAGCCCGTATGCAACTGAGAAACATAGTATATTTAGTTTATAACATCAAACCAACTTTCCACCTTTCATTTTTACTCAAAATACCATATCATATATCCTAGGTTTTAAAAGTCCATTTTTAACAGTTGGTTTTTGATATAACAACTGAATACATAAATATACCTACCCAAAAACATTTCAATCGGTTCAAACTCATTAAAAAGCTGGCTTAACTAAATCCCTTTACCTGTTTCTGAAAAAGAAACCGAAACGGACGAAAAGACCCAAAACCCTAGCTTTTCGAACCAGTAGAACTACAAGTACTGGCTAGCCTAGAGGAGAGAGAGTGAACCGGGAGCAAGTGAGAACCTGTAGAAGCCTTTTAATGAAGAAATCCCAAAACCCTAGCAGAGCCTAAGAAGAGAGATTTTGAAATTTCTGAGAAAAAATGAGCTCACTTCTGTTTATAGGTTGGCGGGCCAAGAGAAAACTGGTGACAATTTTCCCTATCCTCAAAAAACTAGCTACGATTTGGCAGTTGACCCTTCCAGTTAACCAAAAATCGGCGATGATTTTCTTACCCTCTAGAAAACTGTCGACAGTTTGGATCCTGCCAAACCATTTTCCTTCTTTTTCTTTTGTTTTCCTTTATTTCTCTCTTTTATATTTATTTTATTTTATTTTTTGGGTTCGGGTTTCTATAATCTCCCCTCCTTATAAAAATTATCGATCACATTCTCTAAAATTTCCTTAAATATCGCTCCATCTCTATATAAGAGTCGATAGCCACCCACATAGCGGCCCTGTCCTAAATTTATTAAATACCCTCACTTATGGCAGAGGAATACCGTGGTTACAAACATAACATCTCGGGAGATCACAATATCCATACAAAAACTCCCCCAGAGACCAACCATATGCTAAAACCTCAAAGAACTGATAAAACTAACATAACCTACCTTACCTATCCTGCAACCAAACTAACACTTACCCATGCAACCATACTGATCTGTCTAACACTGGTCCTCTCTGAGAAGTTGTGGGTATTTCTGGCATATTTCCATCTCTAAATCCTAAGAAGGCTCCTCAAATGCATGATTATGCCACAACACTTTCACTAATGGTATATCCTTAGTACATAGTTCCTTTATTTTCCGATCCATAATATGAACTGGTACCTCCTCGTATGCAAAAGCATTCCAGATCTCCAAAGGCTCATAACTTATCACGTGCGAAGGATCTGACACATACTTCCTCAACACTGATACATGAAAAACATTATGAACCCTAGACAATGTTGGGGGTAACTAGACCAATCCTTTCTAGGATCTTAAATGGCCCAATGTACTGAGGGCTCAACTTGCCTTTCTTCCCAAACCTCATCATTCCTTTCATCGGAGAAATTCTCACGAATATCATATCATCAATCTCGAACTCTAGCTCCCATCGGCAAGTATCCGCATAACTCTTCTACCGACTCTGTGCTGCTTTAATCCTCTCCCTAATAAGCCCGACCTTTGTAGAGGTCTGCTAAACTAGTTTCGGCCCTAAAAGTTGCCACTCGCCTACCTCGTCCCAGTACAACGGAGATCAGCACCGACGACCGTACAAAGCCTCATATGGTGTCATCTCAATACTGGCCTGATAACTATTATTATACGCAAACTCGACGAGCGGTAGATAGCAGATCCAACTATCCCCAAAATCCAGCACACATGCCCACAACATATCCTCTAGAATCTGAATGGTCCTCTCGGACTGCCCATTCGTCTGCGGTTGAAATGCGGTACTGAATGTGAGTTGAGATGTAATGACCCTCAACTTATTAATATAAAATGCAATATAATGAATGAAAAAGTCAACCCAAACCCGTGGGTAACGGGGACATCTATCAATCACAGCGGAAACCTAAGCAGCAGTAAAATAAAATCTCAATCATTCAACCATGAAACATAATACCAGAGTTATTTACATTCCCAAAATACTGTATTTATTTACAATCTTCCAAAAGTCAAAATAACACTAGGATCGTACAACAAAAATCTCCTGATCCTAGTTCAACGCTTACCCTTCTAGTAGGGAAGCTAAACCCACTCAACGGCGGCCCTGACCCGCTGATCCTTCTGGATTTCCTGAAAATCATTTAATATTCGGGGGTGAGACACTTATCAGTAAGGGAAAATAAACTAAATACAGTTGTGTGGCAACATGAATATTTAAGGCACTTGTACGTATACAGTACATTTCATATATCATACTGGAAAATCATATAATTTCATATTTGTTAATAAATCATAACATACATAAAACATCTGTTATAACTGTAATACTGAAAATATACCCAGGATGAATAGCTAGCTAATGTCATGTATTACCCCCCATGACGGGTTGTGCAGCCCAAAGGCGGGACCCGACAATGGCTGGCTGACCACTGCTGAGTCAAATATGTCTGTAAGTACGATGAGCCCGCCACACCCTGATCCGGACTGCCAGGTGGACGTCCACACTTTACTGAAAGCCACACCAACTATCCATCTACCATTCCCTCATGGGATGGTTAGCACTAATCTGAATGTAGATATCTGATCTACATATAGCTACGGTACCGAGCTCCTGAAACTGAACTAAACTAACATCCGGGTTCTGATAACATATAATACATGATATAATAGCAGCCTCGTGCCGATCATTTTCATAAATACGGCCTCGCACCGAAATCAAAAATACGACCTCATGCCGAAATCATACATAAATACGTCATTGCGCCGATATCATAATTATGGCCTCGTGCCGATAACATAAATACATGGCCTCGCACCAGAATCGTTTCAGGTATATACATTCTGAAAATAAATCATTTATCATATATTCATCAAAATCATCACAACATAACTCATCTTTTCATAATACCTGAAAACATGCTTTGCTCGTAAAATCTTTCATATCATAATACATTTCACATGAAATAATATTCATGCCACACATGTGCTGTTGAAAGTCATACTTCATAATCTAAAATCGTGATTTTCTGGCATCTCATACATAAATATACATTTTAATCATCATAGCAGTATTTTCCCAATCGTACATTTCATTCGTAATAAACAAATATAACATATGCTTTTCTGAAAATAGATTTACTCATAATTAATAATAATTTGCATGGAAAATAACTGCTTTAGTTTATTCCCTTACCTGACTACTGAGAAAACCCCTAAAATATCCTAGCCTGATCCCCGTAGGATTTCCTGATCAATACCTTGAAACTGAAAATTTTCAGTATTAAATTTCAGTATTTTCATACGTACATCATTTCCTATAACTATCACAAGACCAAATTTGACTTAAAAAGCCTTACCTCAACTCAGGGATGATTTCCAACTTCGTTTCCCCAACAATCCGCTCTGGCAAACTCGTAGAAAACTTCGCCAGGAGCGTCATGGTAGCCTTAAATCTTCGATCCGGCGACTAGTAGGACCAAAATCGAAGAGAGAAGAGAGAAGTGAGAGAGAGGCGTATGAGAGAGAGAGAGGAGCGTTAAAAGTGAATAAAAATCGAATTTTTAGCTATTTATAGGGCCAGATTCGTCGATGAGACACGTCACCTCGTCGATGAGTCCTTCATTAAATTCGTCGACAAGACCCTGTATTCGTCAACGAAATTCAAAGCAGCCAAAAACCCCGCTCGGTATTTTCTTATCGATGAATCCCTGTATTCGTCGATGAATTTTCTTCTGCACTCGTCGACGAACCCCTGTATTCGTGACAAATCCAGGCAATCTATTTAAAATTATTTTTATCCCCCAAATGTAATGTCGTCGACAAACGCTACGCGTTCGTCAACGAAGTCTTCGACCTCCTTCTATTTCTATTTCTATTTCTCTCTCTCTTAATTATTCAAATTCCATTTTTATTCAGGTTGTCACATGAGATCCCTAAGCATCCTGCAAACCCTTCCAAAACCGGGAAATGAACCGTGGATCTTGATCTGAAATGATGGAAACCGAGATGCGATGAAGTCATACAATCTCCTGCACATAAAGCTTCGCCAACCTATTCATAGAGTAACTGACTCTGATCGGGACGAAGTGCGCAGTCTTCGTTAGTTGGTACACAATAACCTAGATAGCATTCTGCCCTTGCACCGCTGAAGGCAACCCCGATACAAAATCCATCAAGATATGCTCCCATTTCCACTTAGGAATTTCAAGTGGCTGAAGTGGTCCCACTAGCCTCTGGTGCTCTGTTTTTACCTGTTGACATGTCAAACACTGCTCTACAAATCTAGTATGCTGGTTTTATACCAAGACAGAGATAAAGGAATAAATTAATAAAAGAGAGGGATGGAAAATTTAGGAAAAAGGGGCAGTATGGCCTCGCTGACGAATCCTAATTTTCGTCGATGAGCGCCCTTCTGGGGATCGTTAATGAAGTTTAGGCCCTCGTTGACAAAGAGATCCTAAGAGTTTGGAATAAATTCAAGCTTCAGGTTCGTCAACGAAGCCATGTGGTCTTCGACGAACCCCCTTTTGCGGTTTGTCGACGAAGACGCCATTTTGTCGACGAATGTGGCCAAGTCAAAGACTTAAAGGTGAAGCAAGGTTTGATATTATAGAAAAATAAATATATTTCTATCTCTCTCTCTCTCTCTCTCTCTCTCTCTCTAGAACCATGAACTAGAGTCTCTCTCCTCAATTTTCTCGCCAATCGTCGCCAGACTCAACGATCGAAAGTTACCACTAAGGTCTAGGAGCAGTTCTCTACATATCTAGCAGAGTGAATTATTGATTTGGGTATTTTGGGCCCCACTCTCAAAAGTTAGGGTTTCAGCCTTTTGGGGCTTTTTTCAGGAGAACAGGTAAGGGGATTATACTATGTCAGCTATGTTTACGAGTTCTGACCAAATGGAATGTTAAAATGGTTTTTATATATATGGCTTTTCTAGGGTACCCGAGCCTAAGGTTCAGTTAACCGACTTTATTTTTGAAACCAATCGTGTAAATTTAAATATGATATTTTTAAATTATAGTATTGAACTTTCTGAACATTTTCACTGATTGGGAAATTGTTATTTCACACCATAGGCTTGTTTTAAAACCAACCAAAGACGGTAGGGTTGACTATCTCCATTTTCCCCGTATTTAGCTATATATCTATATTTAGTAAAATAACAACCTGGAGATATTCATACCCCAGTTTTAGCAGTAGTACTTACTCTCTCAAGCAGATGATTTATTTATGAGTTACTAGATGAGAAATTGTGTGGCCTGAGTATAGTTTTTAATTGGCATTAAATGAGCAGGTTTTGTGTAATACTAAAATATAACGGCTATGCCAAGATATGAGATATGATGGCTATATGCCAAGAGAGGAGATATGACAGCTAAATGTTGAGTTTATGAAATACCGGGTTTTTACCGAGCCAGTTTATGATAGATATGATACGTCGGTTTTTACCGAGTCAGTATCTAGCATATATTTTCATAGAATTATGTATAGCTTATGTCCTATAAAGTTTTATGAAATGAATTATGATTATAGTTTTATACGATGTAAATTGCCATATATGATAGTAAAGCCTTGTTGTTATGATCTCATGGTTAGAGCACAGTACCGTAGCTATATGTATGTAGGGGTGCAACCACACGTCTTAGATAGAGTGTGGATATGGAAAGGTGATTGGTTGCCTAGGTAAAGTACTCCCCAATGCAAAAATTTTAGGGCTCCATCCGATGCAGTAATTCTGGATGACTCTGCCTTCGGCCACAGGGTAGGCACCATCGTACTACTGTTATGTTTGACTTAGCTATAGTTGGCCGGCTATATCCTAGGTCCAGTCTCTGGGCCGCACAGCCTGTCATGGGGGGAAGCATGTTGCACGTGTATGTGATGGCGCGACGACGCTAGTCCTATAGACCAGGTTGTATCGTCTAGGCATATATGGGCACATTTACTATAGAAAGGGCTATATTGAGCCAGCAGTATGTATTTTTAGATTTATGGAGCAATACAGATTTTAAAATGTTAATTAAATGTTTTTAAATATTAGTAGTATATGTACACGCGAAATTTCATGCTAGCCACACACTGATGATAATATAATCCATCTTACTAAGAGGTGTCTCACCCTAACATACAAATGTTGTTTCAGGTCCTCCGAGTGATTGAGCCTAGCGTTCTGTCGAGCTGAGTTTAGATAGTAGACAGTCCTTGCCAGAGCTGGTGAGATGTTGGACAGTGTCTGTCTCTTTTGGGAATTGTAATAGTAGATTATGTATTTAGTTATGTATGGTGTAAATGGGAAACTGTTAGAAACTCTGGTAAGTATTTGATGACGTATTTATTTCCGCTATGCATGTTTATACAAATCAGTATGGAACACCCGTTTTTCCCTTGTTTTGGCGGGTTGTAAATGTATGGTATTAAAGAGATGTATGTTATGTATGTTTAGTAGCACTCCGTGCCCACCTAGAGGGTCGAAGCACTATAGAGTCGAATGCTCCTCAGGGCTCCTTGAATAAACCAAGATGTCAGTGATGAACACAACCACGAACTGATCTAAGTACTCATGGAGCACCCTGTTCATCAGGTCCATAAATGCCACAAGAGCATTGGTCAATCTGAAAGGCATAACCAGAAATTACCTAGTGCAGAAAGCCGTCTTTGGTACATCCTCTGATTTAACCCTCACCTGATGATACCCGAATCATAATTCAATCTTGGAGAAGACCTGTGTGCCTTGTAGCTAGTCGAACAAATTGTCAATACGGGGTAACAAGTATTTATTCTTCACTATCACTTTATTGATTTCCATGTAGTCGATGCACATCCTCATCGACCCATCTTTCTTCTTTACAAACAACACTAGGGCTCCCCTAGGTGATACGCTCGGTATGATAAACCCCTTGTCAAGTAGTTCCTGTAGCTGCTCCTTTAACTCCTTTAGTTCAGGTAGAGCTATTCTGTATGGAGTTTTAGAAATAGATGTTGTCCCTGGAAGAAACTCAATGGCAAATTCCACCTTACGATCAGGAGGTAAACCCGGTAAGTCCTCTGGAAAAAATCCAAGAATTCCCTTACCATGGGGATATCCTCCAACTTAAGTTCCTCCCTCAATGCTTCTTTCACAAATGCTAGGTACCCCTCGCATCCCTTCAGAAGTAGTATCCTTGCTTGAATGGCTGAAAGAATTCGTGGTGCAGAGCGCACACATGAACCAACTAATTTAGACTCCTGCTCCCTAGGAGGTCAAAACACTACCTCCTTCTTGGTGGCAATCAATACTCGCGTAACTAGATGCTAACCAATCCATCCCCAGAATAACATCAAAACCATGCATGTAAAAAATAATCAAACTAGCAGGTAGTATCCTCCCCTGAATCTCTACTGGGTAGTCTCTGATTACCTTGTTACACACTACAACTGACCTTGTCAGTGTGACCACATCTAACTTGGCATCTAACAATTGTGTCTCTACCCCACATAATTTGATGAACCCTCGAGATATGAAAGAATGCGTCACTTTTGAGTCAAACAATACAACAGGTCTATTTGAAAGCACGTAAATGTTACTTATTACCACATCTCCTGCATTCTCGGCATCGCTAAGATTCAAGGAATACACCCGCGCTTGGGCCGTGCCCCTCTAGTAGTTCCCCCGCGGTGCTTGGTTACCTCCCCGATATTGATGTTATGGAGGTGCGTTGTCCAACATCGCACGACAATCTCGCGCTTTATGTCCTGCCCTACCACACCAAAAGTAGCCACTTGATCCTCCTTTGCACTCCCCAATATGCCTTTTGCCACATGTAGGGCAAACATGGTATGATGAGGTACCCTGAAATGCTCCGTCACCCATCTCCCGTCACTGGCCTTTGCCGTTACCATACCTCCTCCAAGACCCTGCCTATCCCCCGTATGAGAACTGGAAGGCATAAGCCTCTTCTTCGGGTTCTGAACCCTCATATCTATTTGTAAGCTCGTCTTTACCACGGTGGCCTTATCCACCCATGTAGAGAAATCTTGCACCTGCAACACAACCACCTACTTAAGGATCTCCTGCCTCGGACCCATCTCGAACCTCCAAGCCTTTCTGGACTCTTCTGGTACCATATAGGGAGAAAAATGTGATAGCTCCACAAATTGAGCAGTGTACTATTGAACAGTCAGGTGTCCCTGAGTCAGATTCAGGAACTCTTCTGACTTAGCGTTCCTAACAGAGGTTGGAAAATACTGGCTAAAGAAAATCCCTCTGAATCAGCTCCAAGTAAACACTACCGGTACCAGTCTCTGCTCCTCTAGTAGTTTTACCACTTCCCACCATCTCTCGGCCTCTCCAATCAACTTGAACGTGGCATAGAGCACCTTCTGCTCATCTGTGCAATGCAGTACGACCAAGATCTTTTCAATTTCCTGCACCCAGTTCTCTACAATGATCGGGTCAACGCTTCTCACAAATGTGGGAGCGTTCATGCGCGTGAACTTATCGATGGTACACCCCAGCTAAGCAGTGGGACATTCCTGCCCCTTGGAACTTTGCATGACCTCGGTCATGAACTGCTGGGCGAAGTCCCTAATCGCCGATGTCGAATCATTGTTGTCCTCATTAGAAATCCCCTTGTTATTACTTCCTCCGGAATTCGTGTTATTATCTTTGGTATCCATCCTAAAGAGATAACCGAGATGATTTTAAAATTCTAATATCCTAACCTATCTAGTGCAATTATAACATTAAAAGACTCACTTAAATAAATTTCAAATATCAACCTAAATCATCTCCCCTAAATTACGACATACTCTATCAATTTCATATTCCCATTCTAGTTTCCAAATTCCTGCCCTTCTGCTTGGAAACAAAACCGTCAATGGATTGCCGTGGTTTTTTGAGCCTATCAACTGATTCAGAAAAACACATAAGTTCGTCAAGGGATTTCTGCCTCTAGGCTTACGAAGCTAAATCTCGAGATTCCTATTCTACCCATGCCTATCCTTGTCCTAATTTAAACCTATACTCTTGTAAGATCATCTGACATAGTCTGTAGAACCTAGCAACCTAGGCTCTGATACCACTTGTAACGACCCGAAAATTTAACTTCTATAAATATATATAAAAAAAATGCTCTGATACCACTTCTAGTGCCCTGACCTTGAGAGTGGGCCCCCCGAAGTGTTAGAAAACATATAAGTCTCTGAAACCATATATATATGTAAAGACCCGAACTTGTAAAATAAATAAGAAAAGGGTAAAAAGGGAATTATAGCAGGATTCGTCAACGAAGGCAGTATGTTCGTTGATGAAGTCCCTTCAGCTCTTTGTCACCGAAATTCAGAGAATCGTCGATGAAGAGATATCAAGAAAAATCAAAGAAAATATCTGGATAGGGTTCGTCGACAAAGGTAGAGCCTCGTCCACGAACTGAGTGGTTGGCTCGTCGACGAAGGCGCCGCTTCGTCTACGAATTTGACTCGGTCAAAGGCTCTATAAATATCATTTTTGGTTGCTTAAGGGTTAAGGAAACCCAAAAGCTCTCTCTCTCTCTCTCTCTCTCTCTAGAAACAGCGAGTTCTCTCTCTCTTTCTTTCTCTCTCTACGATCCTTCGCCGTTTGTCATTTGTTTCTACGATTGAAAGTTTTTGCATGGATTAGGGGAGGAAACTCTACAGTTATAGCGGATCAGATCGTCGTTTTAAAGATTTTCGGGATCGTCCCTAAAATTGAGGTAAGGACCTGATATCATTTCTAATTCAGTAGTTATGTAGTAGTCGAAATTATAGTAAAGTATCCTTCTTTGGATTTTAGGTTTCGGGGATCTCGGGTCGTTGTTTTGGACCGATCCATTCGTGTTTCTGTTTTCGGGATTTAGGTAAGGGAATTTGTTTACATCAATCTTTTTATAAAATTAAACCACTAAAAAGTTAGCTTATGTTTATGCGTATGATATGACTACTTATTTGCGAAATTTCACTAGGTAAAAATACTAATTTTACGATTTTGTGATTTTGGTAAAAATAAGGGTTTTGGCATATGATCTCCAAACTTTTCAAAACTTCCTTATTTGCATTAATCTTAATGTAGGAGATGCTTGAATCCTTTATTTTTCATTTAAATGCTATTTATTGAGTTATATACTATATAACGGATTTTCGATCAAATGGGTGTGACATATGATATGAAATGGAATACATAAAATTATTTAAATGGGTATATGAACTATTGGAACTGGAGTTCCATTTTTGTTATGTGAAAAATTTGGAAAATAGGTGTCGGTTATATATTGAGCTATATACGTAAAAAGGGTTAAACCGAGAGGTTGTGTGCCGGTTTATGCCACAGTACGATTGTATGAGTTTGTGAAAATACTAGAACTGTACAGGTGATTTGTAAAATTGAAACAAGTTAATTTCTTTCGACATAAATTGTATATATAATATTTGAAACCGCAGCTTGTTACTATTAGAGCCTTAAAAAGCTCATCATTATATGGGAGCCCTAAAAAGCTCACTGTTATAAGAGAGCCTTAAAAAGCTCAACGTTAAGCGCGGTTCCGTTGCTTTATATATATATATATATATATATTGGATACAATGCAACCATACATATGATTTTCAGTGTGGGTATCGAGATAGCTGGCTAGATATTGGAGTAGCCACTGGTGGATTAATGGACTAGGTGGTACCAATCGGACTATAGTAAATTGCACAACTTGTAGGCCAAGGGGTAATGTGTTGGTAGTTGTTATTATTGTATTTAAGCTAGACAGTGTTTTAGATATGCATATTTATGATTTGAAAACTAAAATGGGCAAAATCACAGGTTTGAGTACCGGGCGGAGAGATCGTATAGTGTATGGGCCTGTACCTTACTCTAATCTTGAGAACTTTTGCTTGCTATGATGCTAAACCAACTATCATTGGATTTAAGTCTATATATCTCCTATATTAAAGTATTGATAATATTCCTTATATGTATCTGCTTTCAATTGAAATAAACGTATATGATCACACACTAATGTAATATCTTCCACCTTACTGAGAAGTGTTTCACCCCAACATACAACCTTTGTTTTAGGTCCTACAGGATGTAGATCCTAGTTGCTAGAGGGACTTGGAGGGTCGTTTTGATTTTTGGCTTATGTAAGCGTTCTGTTTGTGTTTTTTGGAGATTTTGAGAACGTACTATGTTTTAAGCATGGATGTATGTATTTGAGAATACAATTAGAAAACTCTGGTATGTCTTTTAGATTTCCATATGGATGTTTATGTTTTCTGCTGTGCATGAGATTGCATATCAGTATTTAATACTCGTATGACCCTATTCAGGGCGGGTTGTATACGTATGTTATTAGGGACATGTGTGACGACCTGCTTAATTTCTTCATTTTTTATATATATATTAAAATCAATATCACAAAACTTAGCAGTTCATAATCCACCTGGACTCGTGGGTACTACAGATACATCAGAAACACATCACGAAAGCCTATGCAATGAGAAACATAAATCATAAACACCTCATTATACTATACATCACAATACCAGAGTTACTACAATCACTGTATATATATGTACACAATACATAACCCAAAAGATATTTAGGGCCATCCCACAAAATACATCTGACCCTATCAAAACACTTACCCTTCTGAAGGGCAGACCAATCGTACTAGATCAGCGGGGCTTTCCCACTCTCCTATCAGGGGCTTCTGAAATGTTTATAAAATTCGGGGTAGGACACCTCTCAGTAAGGGAAATAAACTAACACTAGTGTATGGCAACATGAGCATTTCTGTGATATACACATAATCATAAACATAACCAGTAGAACTGTATATATATCATTTCTGGGAAAGGCATGTATAATCAAAACATGCTAGAACATAATGATTTAAGTATATTTCGTCTCATATAAATAGTAATACCAAAACAAACATCCCTGGAAGGTTAGTTGGCTGTTGTCATGTATTACCCCCACATGATTGGGTTGTCTGGCCCGAAGGCGGGACCTGACAATGGTTAGCAGACCACTGCCAAGTCAAAAGTACAGTCTGTAAGTCTGATGGGTCTGCCAGACCTGGTCTGTACACCAAGGGTGCTCACACACTTCTTAAAAATCACTTCGACCATCCAATCTCACACCACTCCGTAAAACGGCGTTAACACAAATATCATGATCATGATGACCATGGATACATAGTAACGGTACCGTGCAAGTGCTAGCCTAGACCAAGCCAACCAGGTTCTGATATCATATAACATATACTGAAACTATGATACATGGATATTTCATATCATTAATTATCAAATCAATCATATCATTTTGCATATATACATATATCATGAAAATCATCAGCCCGTACACTGGTATTTCATATTTTTCCATAGCTCGGCCCGTACACCTACAAATCATATACATAGCTCATCCCGTACGCTGGCAAATCACATCCATAGCTTGGCCCGTACGCCGGCAAATCATATACATAGCTCAGCCCGTACGCTAGCAAATTAGATACATAGCACATATGCCGACAAAACATATAAAAATCTCAGCCCGTATGCCAGTTTTTCATTATAAAAAATTTGTATCATTAACACATTCCTAGAAAACAGTTTTCCATTATGATTTCTACTCATGCCATACTAAACAGGTTTTTCGTATATTTAACATACCATCATTTTCAGCAGTATTTCTCAAATATAAAACATATATAAATATATTTATTTTCCTGAAATCAAATGCTATAACAATATACATACATTTCATAAAATACTAGCTTAGTTTATCCTCTTTCCTGATTCTTGAAAAGAGCCTAAATCAAACACTCCTGCACCCGCAAGGTTCCCCGTTCAACACCCCGAAAACAACATTCTCCAGAACTAAAGTTTAGTATTTCTACGCGTACTACGCTTTCTACAACTGTCAAAAAGCCAAATATTGAGTAGAAAGCCTTAACCTAGATTTGGGATGGTTTCCAACTCAGCCCCACCGACGATCCGCTCCAGCAGACTTGCAGAGAACTTTCCCGGGAGCATCGTGGTGGCTTCAGATTGTTGAACCGGCAAAAAATCACCCTGAGATCTTAGGGAGAAGGGTAGGGAACCAAAGGGTAAGAGAGAGAGAAGTTCCGCGGAGGAAATTGACTGAAAAATCACATTTAACCCTACTTATATTGCGGGATTTGTCGACGAGTCTTGTAGAAAGTTCGTCGACGAACTTCAACCCTCGTCGATGAATTTCAGGCTTCCAAAAATCCTCTCTCGGTATCTTTTCGTCGACGAAGTCGACGAGACGGGACTTCGTCAATAAGAACCTGAAGAACTTCGTCGACGAGACGAGACTTCGTCAACGAGAACCTGAAGAACGCTCGTCGACGAAATCCTAAAGAACCCTCGTCGACGAAACCCCTGTGTTCATCGACGAGGCCTGGAAAATTTCTCGGGATTATCCCATCCAAAATGCAACGTCATCAACTGCCTCCTTCTGTTCCTGTTTCCATTTCCCTTTCTTTTTATTATTTAAATACCATTATTTTTCGGGTCGTTACAACATGTGTATTAAACAAGTGTAGTAGCACTCTGGGGCTGTATAATGGGTTGAGGTGTTACATATATATATATATATATTGCAACCTGCCCTAACAAGGGAAACCGGGTGCCCTGTCTTAACTGGATATAAAACATACAGCGGAAGAAAACACTTCAATCACATTACCAGAGTTCTATCTGTACCCAAAAACACACATGAAAAACACTATCTGTCAATATATTATAACCCCAAAATGACAAAATAAGATATTTGGTATCTCACCATTTCTGACAACTACTCCCAAAAGTCTAATCCTAGCCTTGAGGTAAGCTAGGTACGGTTCCCTATAGGACCTGAAAAATGAGATGGATAATGGGGTGAGACACTTCTCAGTAAGACATATTATACTATCATCAATGTGTGACTAACATGAATTTTCTTGTGAATATAAAACTTCCATTATTTAACTATATCTGAAATGACATTTTAAAACTGTACTGATCTATAATACTGAAAATACATGATTTCTGAATAAAGTATTGTCGACTCAGTATAGCCAATTAATAGTAAATTTGCCCATATATGCATAAAAGAAAACACCTTGTACTGCTGAAGTAGCATCGTCATGCTTTCCTATCGACATGCTTCCCCCTATGACAAGTTGTGCTACCCGAAGGCTAGACTTAGCATATGGCCAGCCGACCATAGTCGCATTAGAAAAAGGTAGTAACTACGATTGTGCCTACCTTATACCCGGAATACTGCATTGGGAGGGTCATGGGAATTGCATTGGGAGGGGTCCCTTGGAACTACATCGGGAGTAGTACTATACCTAGGCCACAAATTGACTATCCATCATCACACTTCCATCCCTATGTGAATGCACTCACTGCCATACATAGCTATGGTACCATGCTCATACCATAACATCTTATCCTCAGGGTTCTTAAATCATATATGGCAATTTACATAATAAAACTAAAATCATAATTCATTCCCATAAATCTGTATAAAACATAAGTTGTTCATTATTCTATAACATATCTGTCATATCCTGCCTCGGTATAAAAACCGACATCTCATAACTCAGCATCTAGCCATCATATCAAATCTTGGCTTATAGCCGGCATATCACATATCGGCTTATAGGCATCATATCACATCTCGGCACATAGCTGTCATATTTTATTGTATCATAGTTGTATACATACTCTGTTCATTTACGCCAATTTAAACTGTACTCATGCCATACAATTTTTCATCTGATAAATCATAAATATACATTAACTGCCTAGGAAACATAAAAGTTACTGAAATAGAGGTATGGGCATCTCCAGGGTCTAATTTAACTCAAACTGTATATTTTATTGAAAATAGGAGATGTTCAATCCATTCATGTTATTTTTCCCCAAAAATGTATAAAAGTCAAAACAACCATTTTCATATACCTAATTCGTTCAGAAAATCATATATACCGTTTCTGTAAACATAGATTGCAATTTAATCGGTCCATATTTCAAAAATAACTGACATAATCTAATCCCCCTACCTGTTCCTGAAGAAACTGCCTAAAACCTTCAAAACCACGAAACCTAACCGCTTGAATTTGCCGAGGATCAGCGACCTACAAGCCAGGAGGAGGATCGAGGAGCACTCGTGAGTGATCTGAGAGGCTTAGGAGAGAGAGAGAGAGAGAGAGAGAGAGAGGAAATGAGAGAGTTATGAAAACAATATATATAACTTAGCCCTTAAGTAACCCAGCTCGCAGGAAAACTGTCGATGATTTTTCTGGCCTTTACAAAACCATCGACGGTTTGGCACTTAAACCGCTCTTTGCAGTGGTAACCGTTGACAATTTTTCTGAGCCTCTTTGAAACCGTCGACGGTTTGGTCCTGTGCCTAACCAATTTCCCCCTTTTCTTTTCCTTTCTCTTTTCTTTTATTTATTTCTTTATTTTCTTGATTTGGGTTATTACAACCCCTACCAAATCTTTCAGCATACCAGTATCCCAATTCTCAGACTTCTAGCAGTCTTGAATCTTAAGCTCAGGATGCTGGACCGTGTAAGAACACTCCGCATGGGGATCACTGTTCAACCACTTATCAAACCAAAAGGAAACATTTCTTTCTCTAACCTTCACATAAACATTCTCATAGGCTTCGGGAAAGACCTTTAAGATTGTCTTCCAAAACCGAGAGCCCGTAGGAGTATAATTTATTGAAGTCATGTGACCCGATTTAACGTATTTAGCCAGGATCATTGTTAGCTTTCTTGATAACGAAATATTAAAAAATAATTTTATTATTTTTGTGTCCATTTAATTGTGAAAAGAAAAAAAAATATTTTCTAATATTTATTTTTCTAAAGAATTATAACTTGAAATGTGGTCCAATTATTATGTGCTGCAAGCCGGCAATGCACATTGTGTTCTCATCCTTGTGAGCATGATGGGAAATAAAAGAAGCTGCTCTGTTGCCACCTCCCATACAACAAAGTGAATTAGGCAATCAAAATTCTACATAAAATCTGAAGAAAAAAAGTCGTAAATGGAAGATGGTCTAACATCCAACTACATGCTCTCAGCTGGTCCTCACAATTCATCCTTGGAATCGTCTACGTCGCTATCTATGCCATCGTCTATAGCACTATCTACGTCGTCGTCTTCACCATCGTCATCATCAGTGGCGTAGAACTCTTGGGTTGAGCCTGGCCTCTGGAGCTTGAAAGGGATGGATGCGTGCTTCTTTAGGAACGTGTAATATGCTACCACCGATTGCTCAGGATTAGCTCTGATCTGCAAACAACCCCAAGAACAAAAAGAAAAAAAAAAAAAGCATGATCTAATGCTTAAAAAGAAATGCTGGCAATTGAAGAATGGACAATTCAGTTCAACGACATATCTGAATCAGCAACAATGAAAATTCACTAACTGGGTCTGAGCTCTTGTTTCCGGCCGGGAAAAAAAGAAACGTGGGGAATCCACTAATCTGCAAAAGAAGAACAAATCAAAGCAAAAATTTCACCAAATTGGATACAGAAGTCAAGATCCCAATTAAAATCCAGACAAATCACAATTAAGCAATACCAGGGCTCTAGGGTGTTCATTTCTGGTCCCATCCATCTTGGCTACAACAAGTGAATTGATGCCCCTCAAGTACTTACCAAGCTTCTTGTATATTGGTTCCAGGGCAAGGCAATGCCCACACCACGGTGCATATATCTGATGAAAACCGAACATGGAAGTCACAGCTGGATTCTTAGGATGAACCATTTGCAAATACCCAGAAAAAAAAGGGAATTTTATTGAATGGAAAGCATATTTGTTGACAAAGATAACTACCTCAAGAAGAACATCCTTTGATTCATCCAAAACAATTTCATCAAAGTTTTTGCCGACAACAACTTTTACATCTTCATCATTCTGCGTCGATCCAATGCAAAGGGGAAGCGGGCTCACTCAGAGGAATGAAATTGCATACCAGTATATCAGTAATGAAATTTAGGGACTTACTGTCTCTGGAATTGGATCCGACTTATACACAGGCTTGAGCTTGTTTGCCAGAAAATCTTGTGCAAATGACTAGAAGACAACACAGAATCAATAATTGCAGATGAGTTACAATTCATAAATCTTCCAAAATTATAGACTAAATGAAGCCAATTACAAACATTTATGTTTATCCTTGAACTATTCACATGGCAAAAACCTAAGGAGAAGAGAATAAAACGAAAACAATAGTTTCAAACCTTAATATTGCTTAGGGTCAATTCACCATCCAATGCATACTTCTTGCCTTTGTCTCCCGAGTATGCAAAAACCTGCATGCAAATGAACACCAAGGTAAGAAACGAGGTTGAATCTAATGCAAGAGAAGGATAAAATCAAGGTCGAAACATTTAAGAACAGAAATATATACTTTGGGAACATTTCCTGTGACACCAAAATATTCTGCGCCTTGTTCCCAAACTTCTTCATCTTCTGCTCCCAGATAGAGAAATATAATCTGCAAGGAGAAAAACAAAATGTTCATAACAGGTTACAAAGGTGCTAATTGATAGTTTTGCCATAATGATCTAGTTTCTTGGCATGATATCTTCCAAGTATTGATGATTTGATCCGTTAAATTATCTTTTTGGAAGTTTTCAACTAAAGACAGACAGAGTATATTCTGTTCAACTGATGTGTTGATGCAGCACACTGTTAAGTAGAGAAAATCCTCTATTCACCTTTCCCTGGAAAGCCTTTGCTGCCTCTTGGAATACTGGTATTAACTTCTCTGAACCACTTGAAGGGATAAGAAGTACTAACTGATAAAGACAATGACAAACATGTCAAAAACTGCAAAATTAGCTTAACCTAGAAAAGCAACCAACATTAACATAAGCAAGCAGCTCTTACCTGCTTTGTAATGGGACTCCCAAAAACTAGTGAAGTAGTTTCCCTACAAACTTTAACCACCATAGGAATCTTGTTCACAAGCACAAACTTGGCTATTCCCTCTTTGGTGAACTGACCATCTGTCGCCACAAAATACCCAAAGACGTAAAAAGGCCTAAGTACATGTTATTGAATACAAATTGGGAGCAGTTGGATCACCAAGAAGTTGAGGAAACTAACCAAAGTGACTTATTTTTTCATCCTCCTTCTTGATCAGGACTAGAGCAGGGCGCTTGACGTGGGAGTCGATATGGAAAATCTTGGCTACATCAATGCTTGTAGACTGATAGAAAACAACGTCATCATCCTCCTTTGAAGCAGCAGCAAGCTCATCACTTTCTGGACCCTGTAAATATTTTGGGGAAACAAGTTGAGTAGTCACCAGGCATTCCATGAACCTTATTTTCATTTTTATGGTGTTTTTCACTCTTTATGTCTCCCAACGTGTATATAGACAATTAGATACTAATGAGGATTGGGAGCTGCAAGTGGGTACCTTCAAAGTGTCAAAGAAGCCCAGAACTACTCTAGGTTCAGCAGCGAGTACACGTTCTGCCTCCTCTGTGGTTGTCAAATTGGGTAAAGAAGGTCCAGTTTTCTTTTTCACCCAAGCCACTACATCATCCCTGCATAACTTACAAATTACGTTACAATACTAAGTCTGCTGCGAAGAAGATTCAACAACAAATCAGTATGGATGTTTAATTGGCAGCCATACTCAATCTATATGAATCATAATGAGCAAATTTTCTTAAGACCCTTATAAATTTTCTCCTTATCAAGTCTCAAAATGCCTAAGCAACACAATGATCAACAATTAAATGACCAACTTACTTCGTCCTTGGGCCTTTGTAAATCTTTATAGCTCCATCACTGAATAAAAGCAAAGTAGGAATCCCCTGAATCTGGTAATTCTGCGCAAGCTTTGATTCCTTGGAAGCATCAACTTTGGCCAGCACTGCCTCGCCCTTCAGCTCGGTGGCGGCTGCTGCAAACTCTGGCGCAAAATTCTGGCAGTGTTGGCACCAGGGCGCGTAAAACTCGACCACCACGTGCTTCTTCTTCCTCAAGTATTCGTCGAAGTTCTTCTCCTCCAGCTCCACCACATCCTTCTCATTGTAATCCGGCATCGGTGGCAGATCCGGTTCCTGATCATCGTCATTGACGGGCTCCATTTGAATATGAGGATCCTCATCAGAGTCTTCATCTGATTCATGCTCATCTTGTTGGGAGGACCTCTCTGCAGATGATGCATCTTTTTCTTCTTCAGATTCGAGATATTGGAGGTCGTCATCCTCGTTGGGATCATAGGATCTGGAAGTAATTGCAGAAGAGAATGCATTCAAGAGGAGGAGAATGGAGATTGGTAGAAGCAGAATGAGAACTCTGTTCGCCATCAGAGACAGAGAAACAGAGAGAGAGAGATTGGATGCGGAGAATTTGTAGGTACATTATGACAAACGTACATGCGTACGTTAAAAGAGTGCAGGTATGTCTCGCTCACCATGTTGGGGAGCTACATGATGGACACGTGGTGGTTTCTGGTTTGGTCAAAAACTCAGGTACAAGGATATAGCAGCCTCATTTCCAAATATATTGGCACGTGCCAGTAATGGGTCATTCTCAGTAACTCCTCTTCCGTTATAAATAGTAGTTAATGGTAAAACTTTCGCCGCTTTTTTTTTCCAGACGGTGTTCATTGATTATCTTTATTGAGTCATATGCCCCTGTAAAACCAAATTTGTAACTGTTAATTCTCGTAAATTTTCCTTACCTGGAAAAAGCCAGCGTGTCCTGTCTTCTGAGGCAATTTTTCAGGGGTTTTATGAGCCAATGCCATATTGGTGAAGGCTTGAGTTTGAAGAAAACCAGAAAGCCACACCCATACACAACAAAACAATATTGTCAGCAATCTTTAGATCATCTTGGCAAATATTCATTTCCATTGGTGACAATAATTCTACATGATCTCCAACCCAAATAAATTGATTTACATATACATATATACATTCAAACGTGCTGGCTGAAGTTACAATGAATATATCCATTAAGGATCAATTGGGGTATGCTAGAATCTGAGATAACTGCTTGTGCACTTGATCTCGTGAGCTGCACTTCATTGCGAATAGGACCCTTGGTGATGCGCCCACTGGCTCTGAAAAGCAAGGGATTCTTTGGCTTCAAACACAAATCCAAAATGGTGTTGGGATATCTATACACCTTCTTGATTTGGTGGCATGGCCAATTTTCACACCACACTGGCTTGATTTTATAATGTTTATTTCCTTAGGAACAACCTCGTTGTATTTGCATTTTCAGGTAGTCATACTGACTCTCAAATCAGGAGGGGAACATGGATAGCCTTTTGCCACATATATGCATCAATTTTTGAGTCTATGAGCAGCCACTCCACTCAATTCATTCTCAATTGATTTTAAGATGTCTGATACCTGTAATTAGATGATAGAATAAAACAATTCCCATTAAAACCATAATGTAACCAAACAAGTGATCATGCGATGATGATGACAACAGCAATATGTTTACCAACAAGACAACAAAATTTAACCCAGGTGCATATAAATTCTTTTTGAATTACCAAAAAGAAATGGTTTTTCTAAAGTTAGATTGTATAAATTTGCATGAAATAGAA
The DNA here is from genome assembly GCF_029873635.1 of Malania oleifera. Classification (NCBI taxonomy): domain Eukaryota; kingdom Viridiplantae; phylum Streptophyta; class Magnoliopsida; order Santalales; family Ximeniaceae; genus Malania; species Malania oleifera. The sequence goes on from NC_080426.1 coordinate 14,504,318, forward strand.
AATATTGATATACTGCTGTCGATTTTAAAAAGTAAACAAAAAGAAGTAGGCAGTTAGTGTGAAGTGTAATGAGAGGGCCATTAAGAAAGAATACATCATTTTTTATGAATCAGCATATATATATATATATATATATATATATATATATATATATCCCATTTTTGCAGGGTTCGGCAAAATTATCAGCTCATGATTCGGAGATGCTTCCAACAGTGTAGATGAGAACCATATTGAAAAGAATACTTTTCTGAATTGAGTAGTCAAGAGTAAGATCTTAGAAAATATAGCTCACAGCAAAATGATTCTGCAAAACAGGAGCATAGTAATTGAGTGTCATGTAGATCTTCCCTAGTAGTTCAAGAAGCATCTCCACTTGATCTCCCAGCAGATCGACCTATATCCCGAAAAAAATGACAATATTAGGGAAATATGTATTATTACAACAGGCCATCAAGAAATTTAAAATTAAGAGTTTAAATGGTACTGATCATATATCCTTTAACAAAAAGGTTTAACGATGAACAAAGAAATGTAGTCAAAAGTAGTAATTCAGAACCTCCATTTCGGCCTTCTGGAGATTCTTGCATCTGCTCAAAAAAGCTTTCCTGTAAGCCAGTTCCTTTTTTCTTAGTGAGGTAGCGAGTTCAGTGAGTGGATCCAGTTGACGTCTCACCTCGTCCAATCTGTAAAGAGGTAGCACAAAAAGTTCGGTTAATCCACACAAGAATTTTCCTTTTCTTTTTGAGAAATAGGGATTGGAATGCCATGCAACTTTGTTCAAGGGGAAATTTTTTAGTTGTAACTAATTTAGAAGGATGCTAATCCATTGAATATCGTAGGAAAGGCTTAAATTTCAATTATGCAGTCCTTAAGTCAAATGTTGCCAGGACTAAATGTTTCTATTGAAGTTTGACTCTTTTGAAGCCAGCCATTGAAGTAGAAAAAGTAATTACCCAAGTGTGTGCGCGTGTGTGTATGTAAACAATGGTAACTAGATAGCCAACATGACTTGAGACTTCAAGATAGCTAGTACAAAAGGCAACTGGCTAGTAACTACCAATATTCAGAAATTATTTGAAGTACATGAGATCTCAGTTACATATTCATAGGACAACAGAAGTTAAAGTTGGTGAAATTTTCAAGAATACCTCATATGATTAATTGCTAATTTTTCGTGCATCACACTCCCAAAATCCTCAAATACTAGAGGAAATTCTATGAGAGGTGTGAATGCAGAAGCAGAAGGGTTAAATTGCACTAGTGTATTCTCTTTTGGTAGGCAATTGGAGTAATCTTTGGTTTGTTGCAAGCTCTCATCATGACTCTTTTCTTCATCACCAGCTGCCAACTCGCCTAATAGTTTCTTGCTCAAAGCTAGCTGCTGCAGGGCCTTCTCTAGTTTGCTGTTTGCTGAAAAGAAAGCGCTTTCATCCTCATTCTGCAGCTCTTTGAAATAAATGTTAAAATCATCTGACCCTTCGGCTTCCAAGCCCAGAAAGTCAAGGTCAGCCTTGTGTTCCTTTGTTTCAGAACTTGTACTCAACTCCAAATCTTCCTCCTCTTCAAGGCATTGCAACAGAGAATCAAGGTTCTGAATCAAGCTCCCCTCTCTTCCCACCTCTGGACTCTTGCCATTAGGGATCAAGTCTTCTGGATAATTGTTTTGGTTGTTTGCTTCATATCCTTTTAAGAAGAAAGAAGCATCTTTAACCACCTCTGCAAATACAAATTGATATATTTCTTCCCTAATGAGATTCTCATTGTTATAAGCATCCATTTCGATCTCCCATGCCTTCATCATTTCCCTGACTAAAACCATCTGTACATCTTCCTTCACTAGACTTTCTACATTTCCAAAACATTCACTAGTATATGGGAAGTTGCAACTATCTGAAACTGCCGCCACTTGATGTTGATATAATGCAGAATTGGCTGCACTTAGAATATCATTCATGGTTTCATTGATGATGATTTGATAAATCTCTTCCCTTACGAGGTTCTCAGTATTATAACTCTCTACCATCTTCTTCCACTCCTCTACTGTTCCCCGGAGTAAAACTGCACAAACATGCTCCCTTATCATGCTCTCCAAGTTGCAATGAAAATTTATGGCAGCACTTGAGCCTTCTAGAAAATTACTTTCATCCCAGGCATCCTTGCGGTCTGCTGATGTAAAGTCATGATCAGCATAACTCAAGCTCTTCATGTCTTCTTTACCCTCGTTAACCATTTCCTTGAAGAAATCTTCACCCGTGCCCTCCTTTCTCTCAATGTCATCATTATAGAACTCAATGTACAATTCTTTCATCAAACCTACAAAAAGTACAGCATTAGTTTCTTCTAGTATCACAGATTGCATATATAAATCTTCATTTTCTTGTTTTAGCCTTTCAATCTCATTGTGTAGTTCTCCATCTGCTGAATGACAATCCGAAACAATACTCATGTTTTCCTGCACATCTGCCAAAATATCAGAGTCCATCCTCTCTTCATGATAGATATCAGTTTTTGACAGCCTTTTACCAGGACAATTTTCCAGCTCGTGAGCATCTCCAGAATCACCAATAGTCTCATTCAGTTGCGTGCTCAACTTGATGATTTGGTCTAATCTTGCAACAACTTCACTGATCCTTCTTTTCAAGGAATCAGGCTCCTTGTCTTTCTGGAACCATGAAGATCCTTTTGCTCGAAGCATTTCTACCTGCTGCAGCCAATTCAGCTCTTCACTTTTTTTCCTAATAAAGGACTCATGATTTCTTATCAAATTTAAAACAGAATGGCTTCCATCCCCAGCTGGTTCATCTTCACTGAGCTCCTCCCCATCCTCCACTCTCTCAATCTGCAGGGAGGAATTTGCAGGCTTGGAACTACAGTTGCATTCAGGTAAAGTCTCTCCTCCTATGTTCTTAGAGATCTTTGAACGAGACAAAGAGGCTAAAGAGTCACCACTTTTTATATTACTCAGTCCAACCTCATTTTCAGTAGATAGAGGCTCGAGCTCTCGGTGCAGGCTTATAATCCCGTTCATCAAATTAGACCAATGCCCGTACAGAATGCCAGGAAAAACTTTCTTTCCCCTCTTCCCAACTTCTGCTTCAAACTTCTGTGGAAGATCCCCCAGAAAGCCCTTGAACAAAATGGACATTGTATCTTTCTCAATAGTCCACCTCCATTGCTTCTCCACAGGACCCAACTCAGACAAGTAAATGGCATTGTGCATCCTCCCAAAAGCAAGATCAAAGGTTTCTTTTAAAATGTCTATGTCTGAACCCATTTGCTCGATTCCTATGTTAATCTCCGACACTAATGAACAAGTCGGCGTCTTGATTTCACTATATTGATCCTCCTCAAAGGGCTCAACTACCTTGCTCTCAATGCCCTCCTTCATTACCTCCTCAACCAGCACAAAATCAGGCTCAAGATTCAAAGAATTGGAAGGACTCAGATTCATTTTTGACAAAGTTATTCGCTCGTCCTCGAGCTTTTGCTTAATTTGCCAAAATTGCTGATCCACAGAATGCTTCAACTCACAGAATATTTCACCATCTCTACTCTCAATCTCGTCCCTCCTTGCCCCATCTCCCATAATGAGCTCCTGAACACCCTCATTCTTCGCTCTTTCGAGATCGAGGACTGCATGGAGATGTATTAATTCCCTCTCCCTCTGCTCCAATTCCTTTATGAGTCTCACCTCATTTTCTGATCTCTCACTCAACTCCCGGTCCTTCTTTGAGATTGCGAGCTCGGTTTCTCGGAGACGCCTTCGAAGCCGGTCCCTGATCTCTGTCAAGTCATCGAGCACTCTTTCGTGGCTGCTTTCGAGAACGAAAGCGTCCATCTCTTCTTGGACAAACTTCAAACACCCATCTAACTGCATGATTGCCAATTCACAGAACTTGGATCTCTCACTCAGCCGCTCAAGGACGCCTTCTTTAGACTTCACTTTCTCCTGCGCTCTGTCCATTGCAGAGTGCAGAATCCTCATCATGGTGGACTCGGTTATGGATGCCCCACCGAGGTTTCCATCACTCCCACTGAAAAACTCATCCATTTCTCCAAGAAAAAAAAAAATACAGAACAATTAAAAATTATTAAAGAAATCACATTTCTCTATACCTGAAATGCATAAATAAATTCAGGGTCCTGGATTGATCGGGTTAACATGCATGGGAAAAGAAAATGGTGTAAAGATGAAAATTTGAAATAAACAATCAAAGGGTGCAAACAGAATGAAATTGAGATGAAGGCAAGGATGTGTCTGTTTCACTTCTCTGTTTCCTGAAAAGTTGGGATGACATAACTGACCTGCTGAGTTCGAGGAGGCGTGACCCTCAAAATCCCCGAAGGCAACCGCCACTGTCTCCGTTCAATTTCTCATGAAATTCAGTTATTAGCATCTGGTGGTAGTTGTGGAAATTTTCAAAATTTGAAGTTGCAAATAAATAGCAGGGCACTCTGCTGTGAATTCTTTGGAAGATTCACGTCCCGTCGGAAGTGGAAATTAGAAGTTTTTTTTCTTTTTTTGTATATATATAATCCAGAGACTCCATTCTCAAGCCGATCCTTCGGACCTTCATGAGCGGCACCGACTCTGGAGGCTAGAAAAGACCCCCACTCTTCTTCGCCGGTAAACCAGGATTTGATCTCGCCTGACTCGGGCAGCAGCCGTCCAACAGACGGAGTCCAGCACGCCTTCAGCAACAGGAGCCGCATCCATTCGTGGCACTCCTGCCAGGAGAGAGCACACCGCCTCTGCCACTTGAGCAACCCCTGGGGGGCGTGGGAATTAGAAGTTTGCACTGAAACTGGATTGAATTTTTATTTTCATTTTTTGAAAATTAGGGCTACGCAACGTGCTAAAATGAAAAGGGAAAATCTTCATCTTTGCGTATTTGCATGTCCTTTAATTTTGAAATCAACATATACAAACATTCATTCCAGCGTTTGATAACAAAATTTAAATAAAGGATTTTTAGAAAACAGGCCCAAATTCTTGGAAGTTCAAATATTCTATGGGTAACTCTCTTGTTTCTCTTTATTTTTAAACATTATTGTTGTAATAATTTTTCATTTTTATTTCTTTATTTCTGTAAATTTTTTACATAGTTATTGTTAGGAGGTAAGAGGATGAATCCAGCAACATAAACACAATCACAATAGAACACAAAAGAAATACGTGGTTCGGCCAAACTCAGTCTACGTCCATGAGAGAGAGGGAATCTCACTATAAGATCAATAAGAGAGATACAAGAGAGGAGTAACATAGATCAACTCAACTCTCAGCACAAATCTCTCTGCCTCACACACAACTCTTTGTTCTTCTTCACTCTGTACATTTTTCTCAGACACTCACCACTTTATAAAGCAGTATATATATATATATATATCTCAAAGAGGAATATTAAGATTGAGACTTGTTGGTAAATTGAAATATACGAAAGTTGCAATTCGAAATTGGAACAAACAGGTTTTTGGACATGTACAGCAGAACATTAAAAAATCGGAGGAAAGTATGGAGGCTCTAGAGGCTCAGCTTCAGGAAAGGTATTCGCCATAAATGGATGAAGATTTTTTCCTTACTAAACTCGAGTTGGAAGCATGAGAAAAGAGGGAGGAGATTTGTATTTCTCAGCTAGCCAAAAGGAAATGATTGGTGGCGGGGGATAACAATATAAAGTTCTTTCATGCATTTGTGAACCAAAGGAGGAAGAAGACTATGATTCATTCATTGAAACTTCCTAATGGAGAAGTGTTGGATTCTATGGGGGTTGTTCATGAGGGTGCAATAAGGTATTTTTGAACTTTTTTAACAGGTGTAGGCCCCAGTCGAACAGCTAACCTTGTTGATATAATATCTCCTATGGTTTCTGAAGAGGAGAATATTGATCTTTGTCGTGAACCATTTGAGGTGGAGATAAGGGATGCTATTCTTTCTATCCCGAGAAATAGTAGCCCAAGTCTAGATGGTTTTGGTTCGGCTTTTTTCCAGGATTATTGGGATATTGTAAAAGAAGACGTGATCGATGCAACTAGATATTTTTTTTTGCTGGGTCTCCTCTTCCTAGATTTTATTCTACATCTTACATTGTTATAATCCCAAAAGTTCAGAATCCTCAGAGTTTTGACAAGTTTAGGTCTATTAGTATTTGTAGTGTTATCTAAAAATTTTTTTCAAAAATTATTGTTGCGAGGATGACAGGTTTATTGTCTGCATTGATTTCTCCAAAACATAGAGCTTTCATTCCTGGTAGAAGTATATTTGAAAATATTTCTTTGGCATAAGAAATGGTTCATTCTCTGCATAAGAAGTCTAATGGTGGAAATGTAATGATCAAAGTGGACATGGCTAAGGCATATGATAGGGTTGATTGGGATTTTTTAAACTTGGTTCTGAAAAGCCTTGGTTTCTCACGAAGATTCTATGATTTAGTGGTGGAATGTGTTTCCTCCCCTTGGTTCTCCATTATGATGAATGACACTTATAAAGGTTTCTTTAAACCTTCTCGAGGGCTTCGCCAAGGAGATCCTCTATCTCCTTATCTATTTATTATTTTACAGGAAGTTCTCTCTCGGCTTCTAAAGAAAAATTTTATGGAGAATAAGATAGGGGCTTACTATCATCCTCGTGGGGCGCCTTTGGTATCTCACCTTCTCTATGCAGATGACATTCTTATTTTTGCCAATGGCAACAGAAGTTCCATTCGAATGCTTATTGAGACTCTGAAGAAGTATGAGGATTGGTCTGGTCAATTGATAAATAAAGAAAAGTTGAGTATTTTTTTGTCAAAGAGAATTGCTTTTACTCAGAAGAGATCTCCGTTAAGGACGATTGGCTTTGAGGAAGGAGGTTTCCCTACTACATACTTGGGTGTTCCTTTGGTATGGGGGCGTCTTACGACCCGTATTTTAGAGCCCCTAGTTGATAAATTGAGGAAAAAGATAACGGGTTGGAAATTTAAGCTTTTATCTCAAGGGGGCGCCTAATTTTAATTAAGCATGTAATATCATCAATGGTGGTTCATCAATTGGCGGTATTGGACATTCCTAATACTGTCTTCACAAAGATAAATTCTATGTTATCGAATTTTTTTTGGAGTGGAGTAAATGACAAAAAGAAAAGGAATTGGTGTTCCTAGTATAATATATGTAAGCCTGTTTGTGAGGGTGGTTTGGGTGTTAGGGATTTGCAGGAGGTAAAAAAATCATTGCATATAAAGTTTGTGTGAAGATTGTTAACTATGGATAATCTGTGGACTGAATTCTTTAAATTCAAGTATTTGTATAAGAAACACCACTTGAGAGAAATGAAACTAGATAAAGGAACTAGATTTTGGAGATCGATTGTTTGCGTGATTCCTGAAGTTTTAGAGCATGTCCGTTTTCGAATTAAAGAAGGGTCGACTTCTTTCTGGTTTGATCGTTGGCTAGCCTTCGGTCCCCTTTGTGGTAAGGTTCAGGAAATCAGTAACCATAAGCTACAAACTCGAGATTGTTAGGATAAAGATGGGTGGAATGTTGATTTATTAGTGGATCTGTTGGGTGAAGATTAGGCTGAGGAGGTAATGAACTCTGCTATTTCTTGTAAGGAGGGTCCAGATACAGTAATTTGGGAACCTTTAACAGATGGGAAATTCACCACGACAAGTGCTTGGGAAATTATAAGGGAGCATAACGTGGAATTCTCAATTGCAAAATGGATCTGGCATCCTATGTTGCCAAAAAGGGTGTCAATTTGTATGTGAAAGTCTTGGTTCACTTGTCTTCCAATTGATACTCGTATTAAAGAAGTAGGTGTTTAGATGGCCTCTTGATGTGATTGTTGTTCAAATGCCAAGATTGAATCTCTAGACCATGTGTTTTGCACCAGATCTTTTGCTCAGGAAGTATGGAAAAAAGCAGCAGTGGCGTTGGGTGTTAGTTGTATGGCAACAAGTACTTGGAAAGGCAGAGTTAATGTCTGGTTTAGTTGTGCAAGACAGGCCTCACAGTTAGACATTTTGGTAGGTCTTATACCTAGTCTCATCATTTGGAGACTCTAGACTCGTCGATATAGAGCCAGGATGGAATCAATTCATGATTCGGTGAGAACTATGTGGCTTGATATTAAATATTGGTTGAGATCCATTTTAGACAAGTTAAATAAATGTGCACCTACTTCTTGCACAAATATTGCAGTCTTTCGTGCTTTGGATATTCAAGTAAAAAATATGGGGGTTCATCTTCCTCGTATAATCAGATGGTGTAAACCTAGGATAGGTTGGGTTAAATTGAATGTGGATGGGAGCTGTAAAGGTAACCTAGGTAATTGTGGTGGTGGAGGCGTGATAAGAGATGTAAAAGGTTTATTTAAAGCAGCTTTTTCCTCATTATTAGGTTATGGAACAAATAACATGGCTGAATTGAAGGCGATTATTTTAGGAATTAATCTGTGTAAAGATCTATGATTTGATCAAGTAGAGATTGCATGTGACTCTGCTTTGTTGGTTCAGTGGATAAATTTTGGGAAGTGCTCGGTTTGGTACTTATGGGAATTATGGGAAGAGCTTATGCTAGCATTGAGAGACATACAGTTCAAAGTGGAACATGTTTACAAGGAGGCGAATAAAAGTGCAGATTTCTTTGCCAAATAGGGTGAATCTGGTATTTCTCGATCATATAGTTGTCAAGATGATCTTTCTCAGCAAGTTAGGGGAATGATTTGATTAGATTTGTTGGGTTTTCCTTCTTTGCGCTCATGATGTTTTGTGTTATCTTCTGGAGTTTTGTTTGTTTTCCACTTATAGTCGTTTAGTTCTTAGTTTTTTTTTTGATTGGTTGCTGGTCTTTGGTTTGGTTTATGTTGGTTAAGTTAGTTTTAGGGTCTTGGAGTTTGCTTTTGTATTCCCAAAGTCTCAAGATTGGAACCACAGTTTTCCTCCGCCATAAGTGAGGGGTTTTCTAATAAAGTTAGGAGGTACCGCCCTCTTTTACCAAAAAAAAAAAAAAACTAAAAAAAAAGAGAAAAAAAAGAAAGAAAGAAGAGATGGAGCAGCAATAAAAGAAATATGCATGCTTGAGGCTGCACATGCACCACGACGCTGCAACTTCCAAGCATAATAAATGCACCCACATGGGTGGGTCAACAAATCACCCCCTCCAAACATGTGGGGGCAACCAAGTGTCCGCTAATGCTACAACACTGTGACCTCGCCTTAGACTCAAGGCGTCTGCACCCCCTCGAGAGAGTGCCCGCACCCCCTTGCTTAGGTGCACATGCAGGGATAAACTTTTGGATGATTTCAGTAGATCTAGGAGACCCATTAAATCTCAGCATAACCCCAGTTTCTCTCTAGTCACTGTCTTTGTTAACATATTTTGTGATGACCCAAAAATATATATATGATTAAAGTACAATAATAATAAAATAATAAAAATAGTCATTAAATCAATATCAATACAGAAGTGTTTTTCTGTAGGATCCTTGATTCCATGTTTGATGCCTAAGAAAGACCTTGTCTTAGCGAGTGCTCAGAGACCATTGCGGCTCAGTCGCTCCCTGGAGGTCAGCCTGGTCAAAATGGAATTTCATAGGATAAACAGGATAGACACTGTTTGTACACGTAAATAAGTATATATACATAAAATAGTGTTTTGACAGACATAATTTGTAGAAATACAAAATAAGATGATAATAATATAGGTATCATATGTGGAGCCCACAAGACTATGTGGGGTCCACATGAGTCCCGGAGCCACAAGACACTGTTTATATACGTAAATAAATACATAAAATAATGTTTTAACTGATATAATTTGAAGAAATATATGATAAAATAATAATAATATAGGTATCCTATGCGGGGCCCACAAGACTGTGTGGGACCCACATGAGTCCCGAAGCCGTATGGAGGTTTACACAAGTCTCAAAGCTATGTAGGATGCATAAAATCGTATAAGAGTTATTCGAGTTACGTAGGATCCATTTGGGTCTCGAAGTTGTGTGTGGCCCACAAGACCATGTGGGGCCCACATGAGTTTTCAAAATTTAAATTTAATTCTTGTTCAAAAATAAATAATAAAATAAATAAATACTAAAAGTAGTTTAAAATTAATAACAATGATAATAATAATGATAATAATGATTAGGAAAAAAATAAAATAATAAAATAATAAAATAATTAATTAAGTAATTGATTAATTAATTAGGTAAGTAATTAATTAAAAAATTATTTAGTGGGAATGGTGGCAAGCACTCCCACATGGCCTCCATCCCTATCCCATACACAACCCATACCTTGCCCATTCTTTAATTTTTAAAAATTATAATTTCACCCATCTCCCCACACTTTTATAAATTTCATTTTTTTCCCAAAATTTTCCTATAAATAGGGAGCTCTCAACCTTCATTTTTCACAACAATTTTCCAAGGAAGAGAAGGATTAGTGAGTGAAAGAATTTGTGGTGGAGAGAGAATTTTAAGTAAGTTCTCACTCACCCACTCTTTCCGATCTCATTGCTTAAAGATAGTTTTTGTGTTCGTAGCATACGGTGAAAGACGAAGGTAAGTAAATTCTGATTATGTTAGTTTCTTTTTATTTTAAATTCATACCCGAATTTATTTTGTACGTAAATTTTAATTATGTTAATTAGTTTCACAAAATTTTCATGAGTTTATTTTTACGCATATTTAATTATACTAGTTCTATCTTTAATATACTTGCATCTATTTTTGGGTTAAGAAATGTTCCAATCCCCTCGGGTAAATTTTCAGCATTTCTTTCTATTCAAAAATAAAATTATATATATTTTTAACACAAAAATTGTGTGGCATGAGTTTATTTCTACGTTACATTTTTTTATGAAAATATGAGTAAAGATGAGATTTTTATGATATTATTTTAAATTGCATGAATTATAATAAGATGATTTTAAAACCCCTTATGGCAACGAAAGTTCAAAGTTACAGATGCTCGGTACCGCAGCTTAAAGTTTATACGGATCAGAGTGCACCCACACTGTTTACAGAGTGGTTATTTATGTTAGTGGATTTCTCCTGAGTGCACACTTGGTTCCAGACCAGGACTTAATAAGGAAAATCTCACTTAAAGTTTACGTAAGTTGATTTAGTTTGGTCAGCCAGCTAGCTAAGTCCAGTATTCGGACCACACAACCCAGTCATGGGGGTAAACATGACTTACGGCAAACAGGCCTAAGGGTGATTTTTTTATAATATATGTTTATACATATTTAATTACGTTTACAAAGTTACTGATGATTTGAAGGAAAAGTGTAAGTTTACGTGAAAAGGATCATTCTGGTGCTTAAATAACGATCTAAGGAAAAGTATATGTATGTTTATCATAAAACATTTTTACAGTTTTAAAGTTAAAAATTTAATTTAGCACTTATAGTATATGATTATAAAAAATTTACTGTTGAAATTGATGACAAAAGTTTTATGCAGAAATTTTTAAATTTATATTTATTCTAAAAGCAGTATTGAAGTTATAGTATTAAATATTGTTTTACGAAATTCTTTAAAAGCTCGTTTTGGCCACACACTAATAATAATCTTATTTACTTACTAAGCATCGTCTCACGCCAATCGTATTTTATATCAGATAACTCTGAAGGACATGTCGGAAATCAAGCTTAGCAAGCATGCGGGTGGGGATTAGAAAAATAAAGATTGATTAGAAATATTAGTATGGTTTTAGATATTTATGGTTGTGTAATTTTTCTACTTTTGAAATAAATGATTGTGATATGGATAATTAGCGCTCTGGTTTATTAAAAATTGAGTTTATTTTGCTTCCGCTGTAAATTAGTAGTAAAAAGTTAATATCCTAGGCCCCTCGGGGTCGGGGTGTTACATTTGGTATCAGAGAAATAGGTTATAGGTTCTGTAGACTTTAAAGAAATTATTTTACCAGAGCATAGGATATAGGTTCTGCATAATCTAATATATAAATTTTATCAGAGCATAGGTATAAAATATGATTTGGGTAGGATTTGGTAGTTTAGAATATTTATTTTAATTTGTTATATTATTATACATTAATAATAGATTTATGATTTTAAAATAACATTTGATCATTATTTAAGAATGGATCCTAAAGATAGTAGCATTGGAGGAAATGAGATTTACGTGAAGGCTCCTAAGGACAGGTAATAATGATAAATTCTCTAAGAAAAATAGTAGTATTATTGAAGACACGTTAATTAATTTAAATATGTTTTTAGAAACACGTACCCATATTAATGATTTATAATTAATTGTCAAATGCATTAATAATTTAAATTTTTTTATATATAAATATAATAATAATATCTGAGATTTAATTATTTTCACTATTGCTATTTTCACTAAATATATAAGAAATAACCCATTAGACCCTACTGAATTTAGAAGTGCTACACATACAAGTAGATATGAACAAACGGTCTATTATGAAATCTGAATTTACCCAAAATTTCTTTGCATGTGTAAGTTAGATATGAATATGTATATTTTTTTTTTACATTACATATTCAGTTATCAACAAAACATTCAAGCTTAATTTGGGAAAATATATTTTGGCAAAATCTTTAATTTTAATTTTGTATTAATTTATAAGGAATTAAATATAATTTAAATATTATATATATTTAAATTCAATATATATATAATCCCTTAGCATGTGCAAGTTAAATATATCTATTTTTTTTCCATTACATATTCAATTTCCATCAAGTATCTAAGTTTAATTTAGGAGTACAAATTTTGATGAAATCTTTAATTTTGTATAAATTTATAAAAGTTAATACAACTTAAAATTTTCTATATAAATATATATATATATATATATATTTTAATGAAAGCAATATAAAAATTTACTAATTTCCTTCAAATAACTAACCAATGTCAAATCATCAATTGGCTAAATATGCCCAACATATATTTGATCTAATAATAATAATAATAATAATAATAATAATAATAATAATACTAATGTTAATGGAATATATATAAGGGGTACTCTTGTAGTTATGAAAAAAAAAAAAAAAGGAAAAAAAAAAAAGGGGCCTCATGGGTGGAAATCATCGGTTATAGCTCACTTAACCCCGAAGCAAGGTCAGGGCATAAGACCACTTGGGCATAGTGGGGACTTGAACCCGCGATCACATGGATGCACGGCCGGTTCCTTACCACTAGGCCACCCACCCAAGTGGTGATCTAAGGATGAAATTAATTATAGTTAAAGCATTAATAAAGATGTAAAAACATAAAAAGAACCTAGAGTTTGCAAATTTTGCAATACGTGTCACTAGCTCAATTTCCGCGACACATGTCGCTATCCCTCGATTTGTGCAAAACGCGTTGCTTAATATCTGTGACACGCGTCGCTCTCTCTCGATTCTCGTGACACACATCGTTCTCCCTCGATTTGTGCAAAACGCGTTAATCGATATCTGTGACACGCGTCACCCCCTCTCGGTTCTCACGACACACATCGTTATCCCTCGATTTGTGCAAAATGCGTTGATTGATATCCATGACACGCGTCGCCCTCTCTTGATTCTCGTGACACATATCGTTCTCTCTCGATTTGTGCAAAATGCGTTGCTCGATATCCGTGACACACGTCGCTTTCTCTCGATTTCCACAACACGTGGCCATTCCCTTATAAAAAGGGTACGCCCTCCTCGAACTCTAAGCATCACAGTTTTCTATCATCTTGAACAATCACATTTCAGTTTGTAGTGATTAGCTCTTCTCAACTTGTCTCTTAGTTGTCTCATTACTCGAAAATGTTGCCAAATCACCCAACTCCCCAAGTTGCTGAGAGTAGCACTAGATCGTCGATTCAAAGATGGAAACCCAGTAAGGCACAGCTGGAGATTCTAGAGGAGGCCTTCCACAACAGTCAAGGGGAACTCCCTTCAGTGGAGCAGACTATCTTGCTTGCAGCACAACTCCGACGGTATGGTCCAATCGAGTCGAAAAATATACGCTTTTGGTTTGAGAACCGTAGGCGTAGGCGGGGATCAGTTGGAGAAGCCACTATCTCAACTACTGCCCTAACAATTCTCCATATTACCTTCTCCGCCACTACCGACCCGAGCAGTGTCCCTGCCATTCTTCCAACCCTCTTCCCTATCGAGAATATTCCGACTGTGAAACTTACAACTAATATCTCACCAATGAGCCATATCCCTTACAATGGCAATATCGCAGTCACCACACTAAGGGTTTCGGATAATGTTGGCCTACTTCACCATTTCAAGGAAACCCGATTCGCAATGAGACTCATATATGGGCCACCAATAACTCGGGAAGAGAGCAGCTCTTCCTCCTTCGCCGAACAAATGGGCGTCCTCTCCCTTTTTCCGACCCAAGCCGGCGACATTATAAGAGGTCAACTCTGCCAAGAAAGAATCCAAGCGGTTAGCAGTGACACCGCTAGTACTGCGATAGATGTTGACGTTGATCTAAGGCTCTAAAGGCCAGATCTCGTATATTTTTTATTTATTTATAGGACATGTATAATATATATACATATATATAATTATCCTTTTCCACATCTTCTGAATTTCTTTTCCATTTCAACCACTATTAGACCGCGATTCACACTTCAATTTCGAAAATAAATTACTTCGTCAAATTGACCCTCAATCTATTCCAAGACTTAATTAAATCATTAATCAATTTACTCTTTCTAATAGCGCAAACCAATTATACAGTACTCATTTTAAATTAGCAAATTTCGAGGACGAAATTTTTATAAGGAGGGGAGATTGTGATGACCCAAAAATATATATATGATTAAAGTACAATAATAATAAAATAATAAAAATAGTCATTAAGTTAATATCAATACAGAAGTGTTTTTCTGTAGGATCCTTGATTCCATGTTTGATGCCTAAGAAAGACCTTGTCTTAGTGAGTGCTCAGAGACCATTGCGGCTCAGTCGCTCCCTGGAGGTCAGCCTGGTCAAAATGGAATTTCATAGGATAAACAGGATAGACACTGTTTGTACACGTAAATAAGTATATATACATAAAATAGTGTTTTGACAGATATAATTTGTAGAAATACATAATAAGATGATAATAATATAGGTATCATATGTGGGGCCCACAAGACTATGTGGAGTCCACATGAGTCCCGGAGCCACAAGACACTGTTTATATACGTAAATAAATACATAAAATAATGTTTTAACTGATATAATTTGAAGAAATATATGATAAAATAATAATAATATAGGTATCCTATGCGGGGCCCACAAGACTGTGTGGGACCCACATGAGTCCCGAAGCCGTATGGAGGTTTACACAAGTCTCAAAGCTATGTAGGATGCATAAAATCGTATAAGAGTTATTCGAGTTACGTAGGATCCATTTGGGTCTCGAAGTTGTGTGTGGCCCACAAGACCATGTGGGGCCCACATGAGTTTTCAAAATTTAAATTTAATTCTTGTTCAAAAATAAATAATAAAATAAATAAATACTAAAAGTAGTTTAAAATTAATAACAATGATAATAATAATGATAATAATGATTAGGAAAAAAATAAAATAATAAAATAATAAAATAATTAATTAAGTAATTGATTAATTAATTAGGTAAGTAATTAATTAAAAAATTATTTAGTGGGAATGGTGGCAAGCACTCCCACATGGCCTCCATCCCTATCCCATACACAACCCATACCTTGCCCATTCTTTAATTTTTAAAAATTATAATTTCACCCATCTCCCCACACTTTTATAAATTTCATTTTTTCCCCAAAATTTTCCTATAAATAGGGAGCTCTCAACCTTCATTTTTCACAATAATTTTCCAAGGAAGAGAAGGATTAGTGAGTGAAAGAATTTGTGGTGGAGAGAGAATTTTAAGTAAGTTCTCACTCACCCACTCTTTCCGATCTCATTGCTTAAAGATAGTTTTTGTGTTCGTAGCATACGGTGAAAGACGAAGGTAAGTAAATTCTGATTATGTTAGTTTCTTTTTATTTTAAATTCATACCCGAATTTATTTTGTACGTAAATTTTAATTATGTTAATTAGTTTCACAAAATTTTCATGAGTTTATTTTTACGCATATTTAATTATACTAGTTCTATCTTTAATATACTTGCATCTATTTTTGGGTTAAGAAATGTTCCAATCCCCTCGGGTAAATTTTCAGCATTTCTTTCTATTCAAAAATAAAATTATATATATTTTTAACACAAAAATTGTGTGGCATGAGTTTATTTCTACGTTGCATTTTTTTATGAAAATATGAGTAAAGATGAGATTTTTATGATATTATTTTAAATTGCATGAATTATAATAAGATGATTTTAAAACCCCTTATGGCAACGAAAGTTCAAAGTTACAGATGCTCGGTACCGCAGCTTAAAGTTTATACGGATCAGAGTGCACCCACACTGTTTACAGAGTGGTTATTTATGTTAGTGGATTTCTCTTGAGTGCACACCTGGTTCCGGACCAGGACTTAATAAGGAAAATCTCACTTAAAGTTTACGTACGTTGATTTAGTTTGGTCGGCCAGCCAGCTAAGTCCAGTCTTCGGACCGCACAACCCAGTCATGGGGGTAAACATGACTTACGGCAAACAGGCCTAAGGGTGATTTTTTTATAATATATGTTTATACATATTTAATTACGTTTACAAAGTTACTGATGATTTGAAGGAAAAGTATAAGTTTACGTGAAAAGGATCATTCTGGTGCTTAAATAACGATCTAAGGAAAAGTATATGTATGTTTATCATAAAACATTTTTACAGTTTTAAAGTTAAAAGTTTAATTTAGCAGTTATAGTATATGATTATAAAAAATTTACTGTTGAAATTGATGACAAAAGTTTTATGCAGAAATTTTTAAATTTATATTTATTCTAAAAGTAGTATTGAAGTTATAGTATTAAATATTGTTTTACGAAATTTTTTAAAAGCTCATTTTGGCCACACACTAATAATAATCTTATTTACTTACTAAGCATCGTCTCACTCCAATCGTATTTTATATCAGATAACTCTGAAGGACATGTCGGAAATCAAGCTTAACAAGCATGCGGGTGGGGATTAGAAAAATAAAGATTGATTAGAAATATTAGTATGGTTTTAGATATTTATGGTTGTGTAATTTTTCTACTTTTGAAATAAATGATTGTAATATGGATAATTAGCGCTCTGGTTTAATAAAAATTGAGTTTATTTTGCTTCCGCTGTAAATTAGTAGTAAAAAGTTAATATCCTAGGCCCCTCGGGGTCGGGGTGTTACATATTTGCTGGGTTTTGTCTGCAAAGATTTTCTCAACTGCTAATACCCCTTCGTCTAAAAGAGATATGATGGAGTGATAGTGGAGTCCAATGTGCTTAGTCTTTGAGTGGAATGCTGAATTCTTCACTAAATGTATAGTACTTAACTGTCACTATACAAAACACTTTTCATTTGCCTGAAACCCTCTGTCAACAAACCCTATAACTAGATCATTTCTTTACTTGCTTCTGTCATGCCCACATACTCTGCCTCTGTAATGGATAGAGCAACGATTTTCTGTATCTGTGATACCCAACTAATGGCAGTAGCACCTACTGTGAAAACATATCCAGTAGTGCTTCTTCTGTGATCTATCTTGCCAGCAAAGTTTGCTTCTACGTATCCCTGCAATGTCAGATCACTTTTACCAAAGCATAAACATTTGTTAATTATACCTCAGAGATACCGTAAAATCCATTCTACAGCTTCCTAATGAATTTTTCCTGGATTCGACATGAATCTGCTGACGGTTCCCACAGCATGACTGAGATCTGGTCTCGTGCAAACCATGGCATACATTAAGCTTCCTACAATTAAGCATATGACATTTTTTTTTCCGTTTCTTTTTTCTCTTCCTCTGACTTTGGAGACTGAGTCTTTGATAACTTGAAATAACCGGCTAATGGTGTGTTAACTGCCTTAGCATCACTCATGTTGAACCTTCTGAGAATCCGCTTGATGTACTCAGCCTAAGACAACTGCAAGGTTCCCTCCTTTCTGTCTCTAGTGATTCTCATCCCAAACATCTGCTTTACTGGACCCAAGTCTTTCATTTCAAATTTAGTGGACAACTGCCTTTTATATTTTCTGATCTCGTCCATGTCAAATCCTATGTCACGCCCCGAACCCGAAAATGGGACCCGGGGGTGAAAATGTAATCAAACCTGTCCCTGTATCCAATAAAACATCCAAAGATACAGTACAATGGATGAGGGTCTGACTCCGTGGGGTTCCCAGACACCCTAAACACATCCAACACCACAAAATATACGCAGTGGAAAAATGTCATTCTACATATACGTATGTAGTACCATACCAAAGTCTATACAAGAGTAGAAACGGGCTCTATCAAAGTGTACAAATGGGTGCCCAAATACATCTCAAAATGACAATCCACCAAAATACAGTCCTAGCACTTACCTAAGCGCTAACCACAGTACACCGTCCACTACGCTCCCTACACTAGGACGCTAGTTCTGGTTACTCGAAGGACCTGTAAAAATGTACATACAGCAGGGGTGAGACACCTATCAGTAAGGAAGAACACATGTTATATCGGTGTGTGGCATTTGAGTGCTATCATGATGCAACATACACGCAGTTAAATGCAGTCTAGTACTAATTTACACAGTGCATACACGCACACATACACATACACATGATTAGCAATCCTGGTGTCGTCACACCCTTCGGCCCGAAGCAGGCGCACGACATACGGCGTTGGCCCGTAGCCAACCCGCGAACACGGCGCCACCGGCACATGGCTAGTCCCCTACTCCCATGGCATCGTACTGGTGCTAATTGGTGGATCCACACCCTTCGGCTTGATCTTCCGGTATAGACTCACGCCTTTGGATATAGAGTCGGACACTGTTGCCTACGTGGCAGGCGATAAACACAGGCCCTCAAATATAGAGCTGGACACTCTCAGTAACTGGAACAATTCGGAACCCCGTTCCTACTAGCATTTCAACAGTCACACACACATGCATGCTCATATAACCAAACAAACGCTCATATAACCAAACAAACCACACCCATTTGGTAATCTAAATCATGGTTTTCCAAAAAAATATAGTTTAATACAAGTCAAGGCACGGCCATCCCAATAACACAGTATAAATCAACAAATAAGCTCGATTTTTAACAAAACCAGGGATGCAGCCCGTCGCCCCCTTTTTCCCAAAACTGTAATAATGAAAAACCCATATTTTCCCTATTAGATCCCCCCAAATGAGTAGTCAAAACACACACAGGACCGTGAATCACAGTTTCACCGAGTCCAATTTAAAAAATAACCAATATAAACACAGTTCCCCTTACCTTTTCCCCGAATAGCAAATCCCAAACTCCAAGGTCCCTAAACAGAGAACCGAGTTCCAAAACCTACAAGTCACAGTGTAGAATATACTCACAACACAGTTTCCTACAAAACTACCGAATCAGAATTAAAAATTGAGCCTTACCTCGATTTTACGCCAAAACCCGAAAATCTCCGAAAGGGGATTTCAATCCGTAGAACTTGTAGAGAATCCTTACATGATCCTCGTGGTAACTTTAGATTCACGATTCCAGTGACGAACCGCGAAGAAATTTAGAGAGAGAGAGAGAGAGAGAGAGAGAGAGAGAGAGATATTTGAAGTTTCTTAATGAAGAAGTAAAGGATAAATGATATTTATAGCCCTTTGACTCGGGCAAACTCGTCGACGAAATGGTGCCCTCATCGACGAGGCCCTATAGTCTTCTCGTCAACGAGACGAGGAATTTGTCGATGAATCCTGATATTCTCGATTTTCGAAACTCCTCGGCTTCGCCTCATCGACAAGTCTCTGAATTTCATCGACGAGAAGGACAAAGACTTCATCGACGAAATATGGCTTTGTCGACGAGGCTTGCTCTTTTACCAAAATGCCCCTCTTTTTAAATATTTAAACTCACTTATCACGGTTCGGGTTCTTACAGTCTCCCCTTCTTACAAAAAAAATTTTGTCCTCGAAATTTGTCATCTCTCATTCACAGACTCATACATACAATCGAACACACACATACCACTCTAGAGAAAATTGGCGACCACTACAGTGTAGTGCCATCATACACATACACATACACATACACATACATACTCTCACTTATGGAGGAGGAATATCGTGGTTACATATACAACGGTA
The DNA here is from genome assembly GCF_029873635.1 of Malania oleifera. Classification (NCBI taxonomy): domain Eukaryota; kingdom Viridiplantae; phylum Streptophyta; class Magnoliopsida; order Santalales; family Ximeniaceae; genus Malania; species Malania oleifera. Next base: position 14,524,500 of record NC_080426.1, read on the forward strand.
TCAGGAGTTCACAATATACACACTCACTCCTGACGACTAACCACCTATCCCAACCCATAGTAGGATCATGTACAAGTGCTCAAAACAACTATGGATACTTTCGGCATATTTCCATTTCCAGTTCCCAAGAAGCTTCCTCAACCTCATGGTTTCACCACAATACCTTCACTAACGGTATCTCTTTGGTGCAAAGCTTCTAAACTTTACTGTCCAAAACCTGAACAGGTATCTCCTCATACGCTAAAATATCCCCAATTTCCAACTCATCATAGCTAATAACATGTGAAGGATCCAATACGTATCTCCTCAACATGGATACGTGAAACACATCGTGGACCCTCGAAAGTGTTAGAGGTAATGCAATCCTGTAGGCTACCTAACCTACTCACTCAAGTACCTCGAATGGTCCGATATACCTCGGGCTCAGCTTGCCCTTCCTCCCAAATATCATCACCCCTTTTATTGGAGCAATACGCAGGAATACCTTACCTCCCACTTTGAACTCTAACTCACGGCGGCGAACATCTACATAACTCTTCTGTCAACTCTCAGCTGATCTAATCCTCTCCCAGATTAAACCCACCTTCTTAGATGCCTGCTGCACAAGTTCAGGTCCTAACACCTTACGTTCACCAACCTCCTGTCAACACAAAGGAGATCGAAACCTTCGACCATACAAAGCCTCGAACGGTGTCATCTCGATACTAAACTGGAAGCTGTTATTATAAGCGAACTCTACAAGTGGCATAAACTGTATTCAGCTACCACCAAAGTCTAACACACACGCTCGCAACATATCTTCCAATATCTGCATCGTCCTTTCTGACTGTCCATCTGTTTGGGGATGAAACGTTGTACTGAAAGTAAGCTTCGTCCTCAATGCCTTCTACAAGCTCATCCAGAATCGAGAAGTAAACCTCGAATCCCGATCCGATACTATAGACACCGGTACTCCGTGCATTCTCATAATCTCATGCACATACATATCTGCTAACCTACTCAATGGATAGCTAACCTTCATCGGTATGAAATGAGGAGATTTCGTCAATTTATCCACGATCAACCAAACAACATTCTGCCCATGAAATACTGGCAGCAATCCGGTCACAAAATCCATGGAAATATGCTCCCATTTCAACACCGGAATAGGCAAAGGCTACAATGGCCCTGTTGGCCTCTAATGTTCAGCTTTCACCTGCTGACATGTCAGACACTGCACCACGAACTGAGCAATCTGTCTCTTCATACCAGACCACTAGAAGGTCTCACGCAAGTCCCAATACATCTTTGTACTACCATGATGTACCGTATACAAAGAACGATGTGCCTCCTCTAGAATCGTCCTTCTTATCTCATCATCATTCGGAATACACGACCTAGTCCCAAACCTTAACACACCTCCCTCAGAGATGTTAAACTTCATAGTCAATCCCTGTTGTACCTTTTCCCTAACCTCTACCAACCCTGTATCACTAGCCTACGCAGCTTTTATATGCTCAAACAAAGTCGGCTGGATCACCAAGCTAGCAAAGAAGGCCTACTGATCACTAGTCATTAACTCCACGCCAAGGCTTCCTAGGTCTCATATGATATGATGCTGAGCTACAACCGTAGATACAACCGCAGGTCCCGACTTCTGACTCAACGCATCAGCTACCACATTAACCTTCCTCGGGTGATAACTGATCATGCAATCGTAGTTCTTAATCTACTCTAGCCACCGCCTCTGCCTCATGTTTAACTCCTTTTACGTGAAGAAATACCTGAGGCTCTTATTGTAGTAACCCTAAAAATAATAAGTATTTTAATAATAAGAGGGAGAAAAATAGAACAGAAACAGAAGGAGGTCGTAGACGAATACAGGGTTTCGTCGACAAGTGCAGAAGAAAATTCGTCGACGAATACAGGGCTTCATCAACGAGAAAATATCGAGACACAATTTTTGGCTGCTCTAAATTTCATCGACGAATACAGAGTCTCGTCGACAAATTTAATGAAGGACTCGTTGACGAGGTGACGTGTCTCGTCAACGAATTTGGCCCTATAAATAGCTAAAAATCGGATTTTTATCACATTTTAACACTCCTCTCTCTCTCCTCTCTCTCCCTACGTCACTTTCTCCATTCTCTCTTCGTTTTTGGCCTTGTTGGTTGCCGGATCGAAGATCTGAAGCTACCACAATGCTCCTAGCGAAGTTCTTTGTAAGTCTGCCGGAGCGGATCGTTGGGGAATCGAAGTTGGATTTCATCCCAAATTCAGGGTCAGACCTTTTAACCTATTTTTGGCCTTATGACAGTTATAGGAAATGATATAGGCAGAAAAATACTGATATTTTGTTCTGGCATATGTTGGTTTTAGGGTGTTTTGTAGGAGGACTTGCGGGTATTAGGCTAGTATTCCATAGGGGCTTTCCAGTAGTCAGGTAAGGGAAATATGCTATGCTAGGTATTTTTAAAATATTATACAGTTTATATAATGATGAAAATTATGTATTACAACATCGTGTGGCTTTTGAATATGAATATAGTACAAATATAATTTTTACGATATTTCGGTATCCTGATTTTACGATATTTTAGTACCGTGAAATGAATTTTAGTACTATGATTGTATGAATCTCAGTACCATGATTACACTAATATCAGTATTATGATTATGAAGTTTCAGCATTATGATTATGCAGTTTTAGTATTATGATTATGCAGTTTCAATGTTATAATTATATAGTTCTCAGTATTACGACGTATGAATTAGAGTACATTTATGCAGTATCATGGTTATTTTAGTACTTCATAATCATGGTAAATCAGATAGATGTATATATATATATAGAAATATATTATATGATATCAAACCCTGTTGGACTTGCAGCTACAGAGTACGGTACCGTTGCTACAGATACTATGTTACTTTATGAGTGCAACCACCTATTTAGATAATACGTGGTAAGGTCAATCACCTAGGCCCTTGAAGAGGTTAGGCTCCCCATCCAGATATGGGTTGAGGTGGGCAGATTGACCGATGGAGTAAATCCCGCCTACGGGCTACACAACCTTGTCAGAAAGGGGTTAAGTCATGACACATAGATAGCCACAGGGAACATTTTCAGTTATTATTATGTATGTATAGATTTGTAGAAACAAGGAACATACTTAGAAGTATTTTGAATAATAAACTCCAATACTGTCATGTTAAGCAATAGGGACAGGGGTGGTGGATTTTATCACTTATACTTCAGTATATCTTTAGTTATACATGTTTATTTGAAAATAGATTTTCATGATATAGTAGCTCATTTGCCACACCTTCGTAATAGCATATTTCTTCTTACTAAGCGTTGGCTCATCCCAGTGTTGAAACATTTTCAGGTGATCCAGGTAGACGAGCAGACCGGGCTAGCAGATAGAGGGCTTTTGTACTGCCCTGCCAGTGGAGAGTGAGCACATTTTGGGAGTATTTTTGTATACCCTAGCTAGTTAAGGGTATTATGGGAACAGATGTATGTATATATTTTGGAAAACATGTAGTACTCTGGTATTGTGTGGTATTGTGTATATATATATTCAAATGATAATGTCTATGTGATTTATGCTTCTCGCTGCTTAGGTTTATAATTGGGTTTTCCCCCCAATATGATATCAGAGCATGTAGAATATCATAGTATAAAAATAATAATAATAATACCCAGTTAATTAAGCAGGTCGTTACACTTATGGTCTGTGAAGATCTCACACTACACACCATATAAATAGTGTCACCAGATCTTTAGTGCATACACAACAGCAGCCAACTCCAAATCGTGCATAGGGTAGTTCTTCTCATAGTCCTTCAGTTGCCGAAAGGCGTAAGCTACTACCTTACCCTGCTGCATGAGCATACATCTTAGGCCTTTCAGAGACGCGTCACTATAAATCACAAAACCACCATCCCCCAAAGGAATGGTCAACACTGGAGCAGTAACTAGCCAGTGCTTCAACTCTTGAAAACTCTGCTTGCAATCACTAGTCCACTGAAACTACACTCCTTTCCTAGTCAATCGTGTTAGAGGTACAGACAGTTTAGAGAAACCCTTCACGAACCAACGATAGTATCCCGCCAGTCCCAGAAAACTCTAAACCTCCTACACATTCTTTGGCCTTACCCAATCGACCGCAACTTCAATCTTTCTAGGATCAACTGATATACCATCCCCAGTAACCACATGGCCTAAGAACGCAATCTGACTCAACCAGAATTCGCACTTCTTCAGTTTAGCATACAACTTCTTTTCCTACAGAATCTGTAACACTAACCTCAAATGTTCCACATGCTCTTCCGTACTCTTCGAGTATACCAGAATGTCGTCAATGAATACCACTACGAACCAATCTAGGTACTCATGGAAAACCCTGTTCATTAGATCCATGAACACCGCCGAAGCATTCGTCAATCCAAAAGGCATAACCAAAAACTCATAGTGGTCATATTTGGTTTGGAAAGTAGTCTTCGCTACATCCTCTGCTCTGACCCTCACCTGATGATACCCTGACCGCAAGTCGTCATTTGAAAAGACATGCGTTCCCTGCAACTGGTCAAAGAGATCATCTATACGCGGTAAAGGATAGCGATTCTTCACAGTTATCTCATTAATGTCACGATAATCAATGCACATCCGCATCGACTTGTTCTTCTTCTTCACAAACAATACTGGAGCTCCCCAGGGCGAAACACTAGGTCGAATGAATCCCTTGTCCAGTAATTCCTATAACTGCTCTTTCAACTCCCGAAGTTCTATTGGAGCCATCCGGTACAGAGCTTTAGATATCGGTGCCTTACTAGGTAGCAGCTCTATCGCAAACTTCACCTCACGATCCGGAGGTTAACCGAGTAAATCATCTAGAAAACACATCCGAAAACTCGCTGACTACCCGAATATCCTCGAGTCTCAACTCATCCCACGACAGTTCCTTCAAAAAGCTAGGTACCCCTAACATTCGTCCAAGAGTAGCCTCCTCACCTGTAGTACCGACAAAACCTGTGGCATTGGATATACACACGATCCCACGAATTCGTCCTCCTGTTCTCTAGGAGGTCTGAAAAATACCACCTCCCTACAACAATCAATCACAGCATAACTGGAGAACAACCAATCCATCCCCAGAATGACATTGAACCCCGGCATGTCATATACAACAAGATTTACCGGTAGCAGCTTTCCCTGAATTTTCGCTGGGCAGTCTACCAACATCTTCCTACAGAAAGATACACTCCTAGATGGCATAGTAACAGATAACACCTGATTCATATCTTGGGTCTCAACCCCACATCGTCCCACAAAATTTATAGATACAAAGGAATGGGTTGCACCCGAATCAAACAAAATAGAAGCTTTATTTGAAAGTAACGATAAGGTACCTGTCACCACGTTCCCTACATGCTCAGCGTCTGCTGGAGTAAGAGAATATACGCTAGCCGGAGCTGTATTCATCTGCCCATTGTTCATCCGTGCATACAAACTCAAGTGTCACATCCCTTTTTTGTACATGATCACGAAGAAAATGATGTCTTATCTCTATATGCTTAGTTCGTGAATGTAATATAGGATTCTTTTAGATGTTTATTACACTCGTATTATCGCATCTTATGGGGATTGTTTGTTGTTGCTTCAAGTATAGCGTTTGAGCACAACAACTACATGCCGCTATGTATTCAGCCTCAGTTGTGGAAAGACCGACTAAATTTTGCTTCTTGGAAAACCAAGAGACTAAGGAATGTCCTAAAAAATGACATGTTCCACTCGTGCTCTTCCTATCCACTTTGTTACCCGCAAAATCAGCATCAGAATAGCTGATAATATCAAAAATGTGTACTTAGGATACCATAATCCAATTTCCATGGTTCCTATTAGGTATCTAAGTATTCGTTTAATAGCTAGAAAATGTGACTCTTTTGGTGCAGATTGAAATCTTGCGCACAAATATACGCTAAACATTATATCAGGTCTACTGGCGGTCAGATATAATAAACTACCAATTATTCCATGATAAAGTTTGACATCTACTGGTATACCTTGTTCATCCTTGTCTAATTCCAATGAAGTGCTCATAGGTGTACCTAGTATTTTCCATCTTCCATATTAAACTTTTTGAGTAGATCTCTAATATACTTTGATTTATTTATGAATATACCATGTTTTGCTTATTTGATTTGAAGTCTTAGGAAGAAACTTAGTTCACCCATCATGCTCATCTCAAATTCGTTTTGCATAGTATTGGCAAATTCATTACACAGTTCTTTATTGGTAGCGCCAAATATGATGTCCTCTCCATATACTTGAACAAGGAGAATGTCATCTTTCTTAGTCTTTATGAAAAGAGTTGTATTTATCTTTCCTCTTATAAATCCATTTTCTAATAGAAAACCACTTAGTCTTTCATACCAAGCTCTAGGAGATTGCTTTAAACCGTACAAGGTTTTTGTCAGTCTATACACGTGATCTGGATTCTCATGATTTTCAAAACCTAGGGGTTGTTCTACATACACTTCTTCATTTATGTAGCCATTTAAGAATGCGCTCTTGACGTCCATTTGATATAATTTGAAATCTTTAAAAGCTGCATATGCTAAAAACATTTGAATGGCTTCCATTCTAACTACAGGTGCAAAGGTTTCTTCAAAATCTATACCTTCTTCCTGGTTATAGCCTTGAGCTACTAGTCTAGCCTTATTTCTAACAACTATCCCATGTTCATCCTTTTTATTCTTATATATCCATTTTGTTCTAATGACTGACTTATCCTCAGGTCTAGGAACTAATGTCCATGCTTTATTTCTCTCAAACTGGTTTAACTCTTCTTGCATGGACAATACCCATGATTCATCCTCTATAGCTTCACTCACATTCTTAGGTTCTTCTTGAGATAGAAATGCCAAATGACTAATCATATTTCGGATCGAGTGGCTACTCCACGTAATGGTTTACCTATTATTTGATCAATGTGATGATTCTTAATGTACTTCCATTCTCTAGGTGGTTCGTTAACCTCATTTTCAATTTGATCAGTTTCAATGGATGGTTCCTTAGTTTCACTTTTCTTTTCTAAATCATTCTCAATGGATAGTTTCTCAAGTTCCTTGTTTATCTCAATTTCATCTTCATCAGTTCTTTTAGAGAAGGGATTTGACTCATCGAACACAACATGAATAGATTCTATGTAACAACACGAATAAAAATGGAATTTAAATAATAAAGGGGAAGGGAAATGGAAAACAGTAACAGAAGGAGGAGGTCGACTTCGTCGATGACATTGCACTTTGAAAGGAATAACTAAGGGAAATCATCAGGGCTTCGTTGACGAATACAGGGGATTCGTCAATGAAGGTATAAGAAAATTCATTGACGAAGACAGGATTCGTCGATGAGAAAATACCGAGAGAGGTTTTTAAGCAGTCTGAATTTCGTTGACAAGGAGTGGATTTCGTCGACAAAATTATTGAAGGTCTTATCGACGAATGACGTTGCTCGTCGACGAATCCAATCCTATAAATATCAAAAATCCAATTTAAACGTCAAAAATTTGGAAAATATCATCCTCTCTCTCTCTTCTATTTTGGGTCGGATTTACGCCGATTCGACAATCCGAATCCACCCCGACGCTCCTGGGAAGTTCTTTCCAAATCTGCCGGAGCGGATCCTTGGTGAAAGCAAGTTGGAAATCATCCTTGAGTTGAGATAAGGTTTTTTAAGCCAAATTTGGTTTTACGGTAGTTATAGGAAATGATATACACGCGAAAATACTGAAATTTAATACTGAGAGTTTTCAGTTTCACAATGGTAATTGATCAGCAATCCTAACGAGGGGCAAACCAGATATTTTAGGAGCTTTCTCAGTAGTCGGTAAGGTAAAAACTACGCAGTCATTTTCATGCAATTATTATTTTTATAAGAAAAGGTATTCTCTGGAAAGCATGTATTTAATAGTTTAGAATAACGAAAGAATGTACGTTTGAGAACATACTGCTAATATGTGGTGAAATGTATATTATAATGTATGAGAATGCTAGAAAGTACTATTTTAAAATGTAATGTCTCGTTTTAATCACAGATGTTGTGTCATTAATATTATTTTTACAGGAAGAGATATTATGATCTGATACTATTATGAATGACAGTTGATTTTGAGAAGGTTATGAAAGTTAACAGTATGTTATGATTCTATAAATACCCTGATCACATGATTATTTTTAGAATGACGTATTGTCTATATGATTCGTGAGAGGCGTATTTATTTATGATTCGGCACGGGCGTATTTACTAGATGAATCGTAGCCAAACCGGGCCTTCGTCTTACTAAAATGTTGTCACACAGGCCATTTTTTAATGAAAATTAATGAAGATGCTATATTAATCTTGTCGCTATGTATTAAAACCACGGATGTTCGTTAGTTCAGTTCACGAGTTTTGGTAACCAGGTACTATATAAATCAATATATTAATGTTCAGATTAGTGCTACCATTCAACGATGATCAAGGTGGAAATGGATAGTCATGTGGTTTTTCAAGTAGAGTGTGGACTCCACTCGGACGCTGGACCATGGTGTTGGTAGGCCCATCTTACTTTTACAAACATATTTGACTCGGCAATGGTGGTTCGTGCCCGCCTTGTCGGGTCCCTGCCTTTTAGTTGCCAACCAGTCAGGGAGTAATACCTGAAATTGCTAGCTATTCATCCTGGTTATGTTTTCAGTATTATCAGTATAACAAATTTTACGTACGATAATGATTTAATCAGCATTATGAAAGTATAATGATTATTCGGTATGTTATGATAATTCTACAAATATATAGAAATGTACTGTAAATATTATAATTACATTAAATCGTCATGTTATCAGACAGACTGTATTTATTTTTTTCCTTCCCTTACTTGAGAAGTGTCTTCAACCTCGAACATTACATGATTTTTCCAAGGAATCCAGAGAGACCAACAGATCACATGGTGGCCGCTGTTGATTGATTGAGCTTCCCGTCTAAATATTAAGCGTTAAACTAGGATCTGGAGATTTTTGTTGTACGATCCTATTGTTATTTTTACTTTTTTGTTAGGGTTTTATATGGAACATTATTTTAATGAATGTAAACTCCGGTGACATTCGGTTTTCTACTAGTTGGATGTTTGAGCTTTTATAACTCCCTACTCATTGCTATGTTTTCCCCTGATGATTGACAGGTGTCCGTCCCCGTTACCAACGGTTTCGGAGTCTACTTTTCTATATATTATATTAAATTTTATATTAAGGAATTGAAGGTTTGTACATTCTATAACGCGGCACATGTTTCGTAGTGTTAATTACTCTATGGGCTTTTACTTTCTAATGCAGGAACCCTAAAAGAATACCTTCATATCAGATTTCACATCAAACTTCCTAGATGCTCATTGTCTCTAAGCACAAAACATTTACAGTCAAAGACATGAAAATATGATATGTTTGGTCTATAGCCATTCCATAATTCGTAAGGAGTCTTATAAAGTGATGGTCTAATTAGAACTCTATTTAGAACATAACAAACGGTATTCACTGTCTCAGCTTAGAAGTACTTAGGTAGTTTATATTTGTTAAGCATAGTTTTGGTCATTTTTTGTATAGACCTATTCTTCCTTCCAACTATACCATTTTTTTATGGTGTTCTAGGAGCTGAAAAATTATGAGCAATTCCTCATGAATTACAATAGTCTTCCATGCCTTGATTTTTAAATTCTCTACTCCTATCACTTCGAATTTTAGTAATTGTATATCCCTTTTCATTTTGAATTTTCTTGCACAGGTTTTAATAAAGTATTGCTCACAAAATTTTCTTCCATCTTGTTAGCTCTCCGAACATTACCCCATGTATATTTTTTAGAAATCATCAACTATGACAAGGCGTTTGTTTTTCTCCTAAACTCTGAATTTGGTTTTTGTCAAATAAGTCAAGGTGTCGCATTTGGAGTGGCCTAGTAGTGATATTTCTTTCTTTCTTCTTCTTAGCTTGTTCTTGTTTGCTTTCCTGTTGTCATGCATCACAGGGATTTTAATCTTTCACGAATTAGTCTTAAGGCAGTCCCTTACTAATTCCTTCTAACAATTTTTTGATATTACATCCATATTTTGCGTGTCCTAGTCTCCTATTCCAAATCCAACTTATTTCATTCATAGCAGAGAAGATGTCACACTCTGTGAGGTTATTTAATCAAGTTTGGTTTAGTAATAATACGTTTTCCCAGAACGTTCAAACATGTGAACAATATCTTTTATAATTCATTTCAGTTTTTTGTGGTTCAACCTGCACTTGTCAATTCCAAAAAGACACTTTTAACCTTTAGATCACACAGTGGCTTATCCTCAATAAAGTGTGCTTTAAATTAAACCAAGCTACTAGTAAAACATCATCAATAATAAGTGATTGCTCATTAACCAACTTGACCTTACAACACCCTTATTATCCTTCCTTAGCATTATCCTCTAAAAAGTAACAAATACCTTCATCCTAGGGTGATGAATATGCACTGTGTTTTTTTATAAAAATCCCCGTCATGTTAACGTGAGCATGCCGCCTATCCATATACCATTTGTCTTTTGAGGATGCTGATCTTAAGCATATCTACAAGACACAATCAAACAACTACCTTTGGTACCCATATTTTATGTGACCCAACCTTTTACATTTAAAGAATGTAGTATTTCTATGATAATTCTTAGTTGGAACATATGCTTTTGACTTTCTTATAAATAACCCATGTAAAGATGTCTTTGTTTTACATATTCTTTCCCATTCCACAACGCCAACCTTCCTTTTCTGGGATTTCTTGCTTGACTTCCTGGAGCTTTTTAAAATTATTATTGTCTTTCATGAATTTTGCAAATAGCTTTAGATTTATCTTTCAACCTTAATTTTCTAATTCCTAAATTTTCAAATCTTTGTTTTTATTAGAGATGCAGCACGAGATTCCTTTTTTTCGTTCAATTAAGCTTGAAGTTCTTTGACTTTTGACTTTTCATACTCAGAAATTTTCTTTGTGTTTTCTGCTCAAAGCATTTGAATAGAGTACATGTATTCTTGTTTTTTCGTTAATCATATAAAAATCATTCCATTTTCATTCATTTTCAACTCACTAATTAATAAAAGATGAATGAAAATGAGGATTGTAACCTCAAGTTGCATCATGTGCCATTATACACAGATTTACAATCCATCGTCTCGCTGGAGTTCATATTCTGAAAGTAGTGTTGTGTCTATCCCAACCGACTTTCAGCGGCTTCTTCTTTTTCTTTGAGGCCTTCACTAGTTTGGGACACTTAGGCTTGATGTGTCCAACCTCTCGGAAGTTGTAGCATGTTGGAGGATCTTTCTTCTTTTTCTTCATGCTTGATTCTCCTCTTTTTGATTTTAAGTTCTGAAATTTTCTGCTGAACTTCTTATTCTTCTTCAAAAAATTTTCGAACTTCTTAGTTAGCAAGGTCATGTCATCATCTGATTATGAATCGCTTTCTTCGCTAGAGTTGGTTGATGATGCCTTAAGTGTTGTGGCCTTCTTTGCTTTGATTTGGTCATTCTTTCTCTCATTTATTGCCAGCTCATAGGTGAATGAGCGAGTCAAGCAAATTAGTTCGTCCACCACATACTCCTTAGATTCTCGTCTTCTCTTCTGGCTATTGTCGTAGCTTTCGCTTTAATCCCGAAGCTAATGTACTCAACCCCTAAGTATTTTTTCCTTATCACACAGAGTCTTCAGTACTGTCTTTCTGGGTTTTGTTCCCCTTGCATTTAAAAATAATTAAATTATGCGGTGTGGAATCTAATGTACTTTATTGTATAGATTTTCATCGTGTATCATTTTAACATGCTTCAGATTCCATGGTGAGCTGTCTACCTACTGGTGCTTTTACTTCCTTGGTTTCCTCATATGTACTTATAATTTTTCCTTTCTCAAATTTTCTTTAGCGGAATTACAGGTCCATTACCCCGCTTAAATTCATTTACATCTAATGCAACCGAAAAGTTAATTCATTGCAGTAGCATTTATTTGCAACTATTTCTATCTTTTAAATCTTCCTCTCTATCCTCTCTTTAGTTTTAGTTACATGTTAATCTTTGCAATTACTTTCATGGGAATAATGATTACCTTAGTGACTATTTTCCATACCTTCCAATCTAACGTTCAATAGATATATGTTTCATGGCCTATGTTCCAATAGTGTAAATTTACAACCACAAAACACTTGGTGTCGTGGATGATGTCCCTCCTCACCGATGGAGTTACAACACCGTGTGTGTCATTGATCTTTTTACCAAAAAAACTATTAAGTTTTATGTCAAACCTGCTCTAGAATACCAAATATTGAGTTAGTTAGTTGACTCCCAAGAGGGGGTTGAATTGGTATTTAAATTCTTGAATCTATTTTACCACTTAATCAATCCCTATTTGTTATTTACCAAAAATCACTTTTCAGGGATTTATGACAAAACTAAAATATTGATCAATAGTTCTTTTACCCAATTAATTGGTGTAACGTTATCACATACACATGCAATACAATAAATGAAAATGTAGTGGGGGTCGGAAAGTAAATAGTTACGGGAAGAGAGAAAAAAGGCCATTTTTTTACAAGATTCATCATGCAACTCGCCTACGTCCTTACCTTGGACAATTCCCTCAGATTTCACTATAGCCCTACTACTCCTTAAATTGGGAATGGGAGCTTTCCTTACAATCCTTTCTTACAATAGTACAACTTCCAACTTCCCCTACTCGTACTCCGCTGCTTACAAGATATACAACTCTCTCCTCAAACCCGGTTCCCAACCCGAAACCGTGAGTAACGATGAAACTGTCAAATCTCAAAATTGCTTTCAAACAAAGTTAGTGAGTCAATTCAAATCCTAATACATTAATCATATGATTGATTTGAAGTTCGGATGTATTAAATGATACAATCGTTTATTGAATGGATAGGCTTCAACACCAATCCTTTTGATCAATCTCAGTCAAAATATTTATACAAACTCAATGCTTTAAGGAACTTAGGTTAAATCTTTGAATCAAAACCACTTTGAGATTGCAAGGATTTTAAACACATTTATCAAAAACAATGTTTCTCTCTCAAGATTTCAATTTCAATGTTATCTTGGTAATATTTTGACTTAATGTATATATAAGTATCTATACTGATGAGAACACACCAAAGATCAACAAACTTATATATGATTTTCATAAATATCCTTATATATTATAGTTATGTCACTTCTAAGGATATCTAAACACCAAATATTTAGAAATATTCCAAAACATCAAGTCTTTAACGAAGATCACACATGAATGTTACTCTTTTATTAATGGCCTAATAAAAACTTCTCAAGTATGAACTTGTCAAAAAAACAATCATTATATAATGAAAAAAACCAATATCAAACTTCCTAACGATATTCAAAACAAGATGATAAGATTAGAAGCATCTTGAAAATAATAACTTGAATCACCAACCCTCAACACCTGATGAGATCAAAATGTATGCATGAGATCCCCTTTTTATTTTTCTAAATATCTTTGCCCAAGAAGATGAAATATAGGAGGAGTGCCAGGCAATCGTTTAACAATCATCTCAAGTTTCTCACTTCTTTTCAAAAAGATGTTCTCTTCTCTTCTCGTTTTTCTTAGCTATCTACTAGGGTTTAGATATTCAGTATACATAGTGATCTTGCCTTAGAATAGATCTTGACTGTTGGATCAAAAGATGGTTCGCATGTTCGCACATTAAATAATTAGATTTTTAAGTTTTCTTGCAGGTTTAGGCGACTGAAGTGGAGTTCAGGCTCTTGAAGTGGCGAGTTCAGGCACCTGAAGTGCAAAGTTTAGGTGACCGCATGCCTCAGCCATATTTTGTTTTTCACCTTAATTCTTCAGGTGAATGAGCTTAATCTTCAGGCGACTGAGGTTGAGTTCAGGCTACTGAAGTTCCCATTTTCTGAAATTTTTTCTTTCTAATTGAAAATCTGCTTTGCTCTCTTTCTTGGCTCTTTTATAAAAATACTTTCGAAGGTTTTAAAAGTATTTCTAAGTCCATGAATGTCCCCTAAAGATATTCATGAAATGCATGAGTTCTAAAGTCATTCTAGGGTATATGTTGAGTCTCAAATTAAATCATATGAAAATGTAAATACATGAGTTCTAAGTACTCATTCCCATGACGTTCTTAAACTTTGTGGCTTGCATTCTTGTACTCTTTAGGTTCCATGAATCTTGCCAAGATATGTAAGCTTTACTTTATGGCTTCTTTGACTTGTTATCCTTCCGTGCATGTTTAATATAGTTCATATTCACAAACTCAATGCACGGATCAAATACCAAGTGATTTGTCATTATCAAAACTGGATTGGACTTGTAGAGTCAACACATTATATAATTTTTTATTGGTAAAATTTGAAACACCTAAGATTTTTAAGTATGACACTTCAATTATTGACTTTTTTTTTTTTTTAGTTCGTTGGTTAATAGTTAGTCAAATTTAAAAAAAGATAGAATGATTAACAAATGCTACATGCTGAACATAATGAATGGAGTCGTGACTATAGTTGATTAGCTTAGCATGAATGAACAGAGGTGTTGTATACAATTCTATTTTTCGTAGGTCTTTACTATTCCCTGAGGGTTGATCTAAATGGTAGAAAACTCAAGCAGTGTTCCAATGATGGTGTTGTTGTATATGGGGGGGGGGGGGGAATTATCACCGAAGTAGAAGGTGTTAATTATAGTACTAAACTGGTTTGACCAATTCGAATTGGTCATAGGACTAAATTAAATAAATTGTATTTGAAGATATACAAGCATATTGATCTAGATCAATATACATTGCAGGTGACCATAAGATACCCTATGCAAGGGTTCAATGATATAGTCCTCTATGAGGCTGTTCCTATGACTGATGATTATGATCTGCACATTGTGTTGGATGCACATTGTGTAGGTCCGACATATTTAACTGTGCATTTATATGTCAAAATCATTCCTCAAATGGGTGTCGCTGTGAATAGGCAGACGGGAGCGCCTACCGAGCATGTGGTTGAAGTGGAGGAAGACACCTAATAAACACGTCATTATGAAATGACTATGGATGAAGGTATTGAACCATACATGAGTGCGAAGGTTGGTCGAATGCCTACGGTGGATTTCAACGAATGTCTGAGATTGTCGTTCGAGCCACCGACGTACGAAAGACCTGTTCTTCACACGGATGATCAGGGAGGTTGCGAGGAAGTTCCGGCAGAAAGTCCAGGATCGTTGTACGACATTACGAACAACACGTTAGATGAAGGGATGAATATTACGAACGATGTAAATTTACAAGATGAAGACACGTACGTGCAGGAAATGGGTGAAGGGTTAAATGAGTTCCTCGGTGATGTGAACCCACCCCCCGTGAAACGAATGATGCCACGTACACTGCCCAGTTTACGGATGAACCTCCAATGTACGATCAAATTGATGTAGATGCAGCATATTTGTCACGTGAAGAGGAGCTTCCTATACCGGTGACTCGTTGGGATGAATCGTCTTAGCTGGGTGGGGGGATGCTATTCAGGTTGAAGGATCAGTTGATAGCGATAATGCGAATATATCACGCTCGAACCTACCATGACTTTCACATTTTGTAGTCTACCCCAGTATTATGGGTTGTTAGGTGTAAGGAGTTCTATTGCGGATGGAGAGTGCATGTAATGTATTAGATGAAACACCGATTATTCGAAATCATCCAATATAGTGATTCGCACACATGTTTGAATGAACTTCTCTCATAGAACCATATCCAAATCACATCGTACCTCATTGCTAGGGAGATAGTGAATATGATAAGGGGAGATGCGTCGACATCAATCGTTAGATTGAAAGAGTTCATAGATCGTCATTTCGGTTGTTCAATCTTGTATAAGGTCTGGTTGGACAAACAAAAGACAATTGCCCAAGTATTCAATGATTAGGAGATGTAAGTTGCAAGGTGGATATGTATATCAAATTTTGAGCTCCAATACTTACTTGATATTATTCATATTTTAGAATATTGGTTCACACAACAATAACCAACCCTCAATACTTGGCTGATATGGGCATGGAGGTCCCGCGAGTCAACAAATTTTAATTAAAATAAACATTAATGAAGAGTGACAAAATCGTGATGACATTATAGAGAGGGGGAATTTTGAGGGCTGGGAGGTCTAACATGGTCTACAAGGCTAGTGTAGTGACACTAGGGTTCCAAAGTCCAATCACTTCAATGTTAAAGAACCTTACTCTAGATCTATTGACCTATCCCTATTTTTTTTTAAAATTTTTTTAATAGAATTAAAGAAAACATAAGTATAGTGTTTCAGTACAATAAATGTCTTAAAGGTGTCCTTACCATATCGAAAGTGCCTCAATCGTGTTCATAAATAAAAATAAATTAATAAAATTTTTATACGTGTTTGTTAGCTTTATCGTGATCCCAAGAGGGGGGGTGAATTGGTATTTTTAAATTCTAAATCCCTAGCATTCCTCCTCCTAACAGCAAATATGTTTCACAACCTAACGTCAATCTAAAGTGCAAGTAATATTAGAAGTTAAGTAAAGTAGTGTTTACAATCAATTATACATGCAACTGGCACCAAACAAGCAGTAATGATAGGGTGACACACCATATGTTATCGAGTTTCGGCCAACTGCCTACGTCCCGCCCTGCCTGGCTAACCAGTACAAATTATCACACTACCTTATCTCACTTAACCGGGTGGAGCGGCCTTATACAACCAGGTCAAATTAACCACAAGCAACACAGGAGAGGCGGACCTCAATAGACAGTTACTAAATCAAAGGAAACGACTTCTCCCCATCCTCAGCCTTTACACCAATCCTACTGCACTGGATTACCAACCCCGCCCCCTCAGTCCACGCCTTAGATCTCTCAATATACAACAAAGGTACATGTCTGAGTGCTTTCAAGTAAGCAAATTTTACCCACAAATGCGCACAATATCACATACACCACAGATGATTTAAAATGTAAGCTCAGTGTGGTCTAAATAGTTTAACTCTCAAAAGTATTTTCTATCAATGTAATACGTATGTGAGAGTATCAATGACAATTTATGTATTTCAAAATATTTCAATCAAATGTGTTCACACAGAATACCAAGCAAACCTAAAGAATATCAATCAGAAAATATCTCAATCACATGAATATGTAAATGCTTGGATTGTAAAATAGATCATCTTTTGTATTCATCAATGAGATGTTATACTTCCATACATCTTGTTACTAAGATTAATTACAACACAAATATCTTTCACAATAGTTCAATAAAGGTTCCACAGATATTTGACTAAGTTTTTAAAAGAATTTTTGCAAGCCAAAAATCAATCAACATTCCGGAGATGTTTGGCAATAGAAATGCAATACTCGGAGTTCAACCACAATTTTCTTAGGATAAGGCTTATCAAGATTCGCCTAAGAATACTAGGTTATGCTCTTCGTGAAAAATCGATTCACTCACTCAAAACCAAATGAGAGAGCAAACCTCTAACCAATACCACGTTACCATCCAATCACTTACAAATGATACTGATATAAAGTAGTAATGTATTGAGTGGATTTGGCAGTAGTATAAAGCATTAGTGAGTATTATAAATTAAGAGAAATATGATTTTTTGGTTGGTGCTAATCTTGCTTATTCTCCCAATGAAAGAATATATGTAGACATACCAAAATATTTTGACCGGTGGTGACCTATTAAGAGATTGTTGAAAAAGTTTTAAATGAATTTTAACCAATTTAATATCGCTATTTAAAAAAATATTACTGGGCAAAAATCAGGGCAACTCGAGAGGTCCGATCAACCAGATTAAGTTCGGTCAACCAAGTCTCATATGATTCAGTTGACCAGGGGACTTTTGAACTAAGGGCTCAGTCGACCAGGAGAAGGATATTTCTCAATTTTCTGAGGTTTGGTCGACCAGACCATTTTGAACTGGTTGGTTCGGTCAACCAGATCGCTGGGAATTCTCCCGAGGTCCCTCCGGTCGACCAGGTAGTTGGAGTACAAAAAGGGTCGGTCGACCAGATGGTCAAATTTTTTACCTAAGGAGGTTTCGGTCGACCAAGGCCTTTTGAACTACCTTATCGTGTAGACCTGGTCAAAATTTGACCAAAAATGGTTTTCGGGTCGAACCGTAGGCTTTTTGAACTATTCTACTTCAGTCGACCAGGGCCTTGGTCAAACAATTGACGCATGGAGCTTTCGGTCAACCATGCCAAAATGAACTGACTTGGCTAGTTAACCGAAAGTGCACCATGTATGCATTTCGGTCCCGTTTCGAAACATATAAACTCTATTCAAGTGCCTAACAAATATATGTGTATAAGCGTGTGTCCTAGGGTCACTTGAGGTCCAGTTTGAAGATACCGAAAAAGTCCGATGTCGATCGACCTCATTTTTGGTTTGTATCTGATTTAAGCTTACAAAATAAACCATGCATGTGATGTGTGTGTTTATTACAAACCGAATATCCTAATTACTAGTACAGACAAATTTCATTACAAAAATATTACAATCAAGAGCATGAATTTGTCTTCAAGTTTTGAGTTTTCACGTGTTATTAATGATCTGTTAAAATGGACCTGCACATGAACTAGATATTTATTAAATATAGGAGTATTTGTCATTATCAAAACCGGATGTGACCTATAAGGTCAACAGTGTTGTATATATAATCAGGGTGTGTTGGGTATACAACACCGACATTTTAGACTTCTAAAAGTGCCCTTAGAAGATACAACACTACAACAGTAAAAAACAAATCAAATATTTTATCACCTGCACTTTTAAGATTGACATTCCAGTAGCCCTTCTAATTGTAACCTTAGTGTTAAGTTCAGTATTTGTCCCAGTAGCCCAAATGGACTGGTTAGGAGTATGAAGTCAGGGTGCACTAGGGCTTGCCCCAAGGAGGTCAATTGCTAGCTTATGAATATTTCACAAAGAGGCTATGTTGGCTCTGTTAGAAGATGACAAATTATGATTAGTCCACATAAAATATCGTTGTTCTCAGTAAGGAGCGACTGATGACAACATTAAGAACATATAACAGCTTGTAGTTGGGTGGTACCGACTCAAACCCATTAACATGCTCTTTGAAAAAAAAAAAAAAAAAACCATTAACACTCTGTGGGGATGATGTTTCAAAGTTTAGAAACAGTTCATGTTACAAATTGCAATTAAAAAGATAAAAAGAAAATAGAATAATTAAGATTTCTTAATTGATAAAAAAAAAAAAATACATGCAATCATCAATGGGCATCGCCAACCCATGGTACAAATTACAAAACATCAACCACTCTCAAACATCAAGGATTACAAATGACCATTAACAATTTTCTCACTTCAGAATAAACCTAAGACAAATAGTACGGTTTGGAAGAATACATTAAGGAAAAAATTAAATAACTTAGGAGAAATTATTATCTTAGAAATTCTATTAGACGATATCACACATGACTTTCTGATTTCAATAAACTTTTAAAGTTTAATAAACGTTTGAAATATGATGCATTTTACTGTACTCATTTCTTTGAAATGTACTAATATCTTTAACTATTCTCACTTATCAATGTTATTTCCATCTGCTCTGCCTGAGGGACAATTCAGCTGGGCATATAGTTACGGAGGAAACAGAAAACATTGTGCTTCCCATGAAAGATGAAGTTCTCTAGACTCTAATACACATGCAAGGAAAAACTGGGAGAAGATTGAGGAGAAAAAGCCATTGATAGTTTTGTGCTTTAACATGAAAAAGCAAGGTTTGTCATGTTGAAGGAGGCAAACTGTCATGCTACACTGTAAAGGTGCTTTTTTCTGCCCGCCCCTTGAATACCCAAAAACAAATAAAATAAAAATAGCAGAAATTCATCCATAAAAACTTGCAATGCCAGATAGAATCAATTTTTTAGCTATCTGGTATGTTTAGGATTGCTAGACCATTCAGAACCTCTTCTCTTCAAGAGTCCATACAAAAATTGATTCTAGGCATCTTCTTGCACCAGATCAATTATTTCTTTCTAATATGAGCATACTTTATTTTCCCTCAAGAATATTATCTATATTCTTAAGGATTCACATACATTGCTAGCCCATAAGTAGTCTGCTCAGCTTTTGATTCTAGTTGTTGTTCAACAACAAAACCTTGGTTTTTAAGTGGCCCTGCATTTCATTTAACTATTGTAGCCCACATTTATCTTCTCTTTGTTAAATTATCCTATGTTGGATGTAATTATTCTCCTAGTGGATGTTATCCAGAGTTTGTTTACCCCTCAACATGCCACTGGGCTGCACTGCTGAGGGTTAAAGCTTAATATGCATTGATAGCCAACGAACCAACAACCTAATCTCTTACGTGTTGTGCCATTTAATGCATGTCATGCCTTATAATCTAATCAGGATTAGCACATATTTCTTCCTCACTGAAAACAACAACATCCTATTTAAAATTCTCATAAACACAATAAAATTGCCATCCATCCATAAATACAGTTGTTGATTATGCCCACCCACTGCATGAGCACATATGTTCACCCATCCACAAATACAATGTAAATGCAGTCAATATTATTGAAGATCAGTAATGATGACAAAAATTACACTTCTATAGGGAGCCAAAAGTTTAGGGGGATAATTAAAGATACCCTATGACCCTTTATTAAAAGTAACCACAGGAAGAAGTTAGAAAGGCTTGAAGAAATCATGAAGGATGTAACCTACTCCTGAACTAATGATGATTAGGCCTTTCATCTTAGGAAGGTTCTGCCTATAAAATAGGAGAGTTAGCTTGGCTAAGTACCCAGACATCACTATTTTTCAACTGCAGCAATTTGACGACCACTGTGGAGCAGAGAAGAAATTCTTCCAATGGGAACCTGTCTGCATCACATAGAAACTCAAGTAAAGCCCCCATGGCGTTTACACTATAGAAACATTATTGCCCAATCTTGATTATCAAGGGAAAAAGAGAAGGCAGGGTATGAATCACACCCATACTTCTTCAAATATAGATTTTGGAGAGTATCCTTTTGGAACTCGAGGACCAGAGTAGGACTAGTTATGGTATGATCATTGTCTTGCTAAAGAACAATGGTATTGATCTTACAAAATATCTCCATCCTGCAAATGTACCCACATACATACTTCGATATGTTTATAAAAGCACATCACTAGATTGCATGCATTTTGTCATGATTGGCTTCAATGGCTACATTACATTGATTTTGCAACCACAAGAAAAAGGTTTAAGAGATCTAATTTATCAAGCATATGTCCAAATAAAGAATCATGAATGATATGACTAATACGAGTCTTATACTCTGGACTCTCAATTTATGTGCTTTGTGGTTGTGAGTTTGAGCACCTATGATCCTTGAAATATGCTTGCTGAGTTTCCTAATTTGATTGAAAGTGTTGCCATTGATGGTGAGCATAGAGATCTCATCAACCTTCGGCCTAAAGACAACAAGTTGAGCATCCGAGCGTGCCAGCGAAAGGTGACAATTGCAAGGGGGAAGTTGAGTCTAGTTGGAGAAGAAGGAATCTTTCCTGCAAGACCAAAGGTAATGGCATCCCATTTATGAACCTTTGCATTCAAACAAAAATCAAAAACATCATTTCCATCTGATGCATTAGCAACGATGTCATTGTCATTAGTGCCTATAATTTTGAGAATACATTTTTCTCATTTAGCGATTTATGTGTAGGGAAATACAAAAGAGTAGGCCTAGCCCAAAGGCCACTAAATATGATTGCAAAGGTTAAGCCCTAGATGACCACACTACAAGGTTACAAGGTGCAAAAGTACAAAGGCCAAATAGGCTCACTAGTAGAATGCCCAGTATAAAAAGGCCAAACAAGCCCACTTGGCATAATAGCCATGTACAAAAAGGCCAAATAGGCCCATTTGGCCAAATGACCAAGACCAAAAGCCCAAATAAACTCATTTTGGCAAAATGTTATGAGCACCAAAGGCCAAAATCAACTTTGGCAAAATGCCTTGAAGGTAGGCCATTATCATTGCTAAGATAGGAGATAGTAACCCTAGAAAATGCCTATGAAAGAGGAGGTCATTCCAACCAAAAGTTTTAAGGTTGGTAATGTCCAGGATTACCTTAGACTTGAGAACCAAGGTCTTAGCCTCCTTAAAGTAATCGAGAGGTCCAGAGGTCACCTTGGACCTAAGAATTGAGGTCTCAATTTCGTTGAAAAAAATGAGGGTTTGGGATCACCTTGAACCAAAGAACCAAGGTCTCAACCTCATTAAAGTGAAAATAGACTGTTAGGGAATTGCCTCGAACTTAATAACCGATGTCTCAATCGAATTAAAATAAACATTAAGGGTTTGGGAATCACCTCAAACCAAAGAACCAATGTCTCAACCTCATTAAACAAAAATTGAGGGCCCAAGGATCACCTTAAATATGAGAACTAAGGTCTCAACCTTGTTAAGATAAAAATTGAGGGTCCAGGGACCACCTCAAATCGAAGAACTGAGATCTCAACCTCGTTAAAGTAAAGCCGGGGGGTATAGGTATTAACTAGGTCATGAAGACCAAGGACTACCTTGGTGAGCTCAATCATCAAATTTCATCTTTTGTTCAAAAGAGTAATCCTACAATTTGTATGTCATATGATATTTCTCCCACTAGTCCTTAGGTTATCAATTCTACTATCACTGACCATACAACAGGTGCAACCAATTTCTTTTCTGCCCTCTAGTATCCTAAAAATCTACCTCAAGTAACCCTTGATGATGGGTCCACTGTTGCAATTAAAGCGATACGAACAGTAAATCCTACTCCTTCCATCTCTCTTTCTTTTGTTTATACATTCCTAAATCTCCTTTCAATCACAAGTTAGTTAGTAAGCTTACAAAGTCACTAAATTGTTCTGTCACTTTCTTTCCTAGTTATGTGGGTATTCAGGATTTGAAGATGAAGAAGACAATTGGCACAGGACATAAGGCTCGTGTATTTTACTACTTTGAGTCACTTTCTCTTCCCATTGCTCGCATAGTCACAACTATACCACTTCAAGTCCATTGTCGCGTTGGTCATCCGTCCTCGGACAAATTGAAACAACTAGTTCCTACATTGAGTTTCGTGTCTAATCTCGAGTGTGAATCTTTCATTTGGAAAACATCATCGTGTTCCCTTTGCTTCTTGGGTCAACAAATGGGTGGTTAGTTCTTTCATGCTAGTCCATTCTAATATTTGAAGTCCTAGTTGTGTCACATCGAAGTTTGGGCTTCGGTAGCTTGTTACACTTGTTGAGGACTACTCCAGGATGATTGGTTATATTTAATGAAAAATCGTTCTAAGTTGTTTAATATATTTTTTGCCTTCTGTTCTCAAATAAAGACTCAATTTGATAAGCCAATCAAAATACTTCGTAGTGATAATGCTAAGGAGTACTTTAGTGCCCAATTGACTACCTATATGACTATTTCTGGTATGATCCATTAGTCCTCTTGAGCCCACACTCCACAACAAAATGGAGTGGCAGAGGATAAAAACAAACATATTCTTAAAGTCACTTATACCTTATTATACCAAATAAATGTCCCAAAGTTTTTGGAGTGATCCTGAGCTCACAACTTGCTCCCTCGTCAATAAAATACCATCCTTTGTCCTTGTTGGTAAAATCTCATATTTAGTTATCTTCCCTAAGGCTCCTTTGTTCTCCCTTCCTCCTCATATATTCGTTGGTGTGTCCTTTGTCCATAAGTTAACTCCATAAATAGATTAGTTAAATTCTCGTGCTATCAAGTGTACTTTTCTGGGCTATTTCTACACTCAAAAGGAATATCGGTGTTATAGCCCTACTTCACATCAATTTTTTGTTTCTGCTAATGTCACCTTTTTTGAGTCTACACCATACTACTCTGATTCCTTGAGTTCTGTTGACCTTGATGAGTCCCTTCCTCTGCCTTACATTCTAGATCCCAACCTATTCTCTATGCCCAATCCCCCTACATCTTCATCCAATTTGAGTCCTTCTCATCATTTGCATCATCCCAATTTGTAGGTATACACATGGCAACTCAAGAGAGAAAAGTCTCCTCCAGCTTTCACTACTGCGCCTTTAGTTCCCTCATCAAATAATCTTATTTCCCATGATGTTGATTCTCCTATAGTTGTTTAGAAAGGTAAATGCACATGTACCCAACATCCAATCACTAATTTTGTGTATTATGATTTCTTGTTACCCTTGTATTATTGTTTCGTTAGTACTCTGTCTTCTGTTGCTCTTCCAAAATCAATTTCTAAAGCCCTGTCCCATTCTAGGTGGAGGACTGCAATAGTTAAAGAGACGCGTGTGCTACATGATAATGATATTTGGGATTTGGTACCTCTTCCTCCTGGTATGTCTATAGTTGGTTGTCGTTGGGTTACAATGTGAAAGTCATCTTGATGGTTCTATGGCTCGTTTAAAGGTCTGCCTTGTTACTAAGGAACATACTTAGGTGTACAGTTTGGATTATTTTGACACATTCTATTCGGTCACTAAACTTGCCTCCCTCATTTAGCTCTTTAGCTACTACTTGTTATTGGTCTCTACATCAATTAGATATGGATAATATTTTCCTACACGGTGCTCTTCAAAAGGAGGTCTATATGGAGCAACCACTTGGGTTTGTTGTTCAAGGAAAGTCAGGCGCAGTGTCTCGGCTTAAGAAATCATTATATGTATTAAAAAAATCACCTCGAGCATGGTTTGGCTAATTTAGTGTTGTAGTACTTGAATTTGGCCTCCAGCAGTGTGCAGTAGATCACTCTGTATTTTATCATCACACTTCGTCTGATAGGATTTTGCTTATTGTATATGCGGATGACATTATGATCACCGGTGATGATGATCGAGGCATTTAGAACCTAAAACTTTACCTACAGATTAAGTTTCATACCAACGACTTGGAACCATTGAAGTACTTCTTGGGTATAGAAGTATCGAGCTCTCGTATGGGAACTGTGTTGTCACAGAGGAAGTATGCTCTTGATCTTTTAGATGAGATGAGGCTATTCGAGATCTAGACCTGTTAATATACCCATGGATTCCAATCGTAAGTTAGTGCCAAAAATGGGTGATTTGTTACGTTACCTAGGACGGTACCGAAGACTTGTTGGAAAGTTGACTTGTCTCACAGTCACTTGACCAGATATATCCTTCCCAACAAGTGTCGTGAGTCAATTTCTCAGTTACCCAAGAACAAGCCACTGGGATGCAATAATTCGCATTTTTAGGTATCTCAAAGGTGCACCAGGGAGAGGTCTTTTATATCAAGATCAGAGTTACAATCATATTTAGGGATATAGATGCAAATTAGGCCATGTCACCTTCCAACTGAAGATGCACAATCGAGCATGGTATCTTTGTCGAAAGTAATTTGGTGTCTTGTAAAAGTAAAAGCAAACTGTGTTGGCTAAGTCAAAGTATAGGGCTATGGCGCACACATCATGTGAGCTTGTTTATGTTGAAAGAACTAGGTTTTCTACATTCTCAGGCTATGGAGTTGATGTGTGATTATCGAGCTGCTATTCATATTGCCTCCAACCCGGTCTTTCATGAGTGGACAAAGCACATTAAAGTTGATTGTCACTTTATTTGGAAGAAATTTGTACAGAAGCTCATTACAACCACTCATATGAAGTCTAAGTTTCAACTTGTTGATTTATTCATTAAAGCTTTAGGAGGTGCTTGTGTGAAATTCATTTGTAACAAGCTAGGAGCATATGATATGTATGCTCCAGCTTGAGGGGGAGTATTAATGGTTATTTAGTCATTTAACATTATAATTATGTGTTAGAGTTATGTTAGTAAGTGTGAGTTAGTAAGGGTATTTTGGTCATTGGTATTGTACTTAACATATATTATAAATAGAGGGAGAGACCTACTGTTGAAGTAAGGTCTTCCATTTTACCCGATTATTCAACAACCATTATAAGATCTCTTCTCTCCTCTGATTCAGGCAACAAAGTGCTCCCCCGAAGTACACCTCACATCCTCCAAGAATTGCCTTATTTTTCCTTGCATGTATTTGTCTAGCATGATCCTTCATTTTTTTTACAGCAACAATCACCAAACCAAAAATATATACAACTAAAGATACAAGCAAAGCTAATTGCTCAATACCAAGTTAACTTATAAGGAAAAGGACAAATATTTGCAGTGAAGAAACTCCTAACTCATCCTACCAATGCAATGGTTAACCTAGCAGCACTAAATGCAGCTTGTAGCTGACTATTGGTCTGCTCCACAAAGTCACAGTGCCTTCTTAAATCACATATACAGTTTGCTACTTCATATGCCATCCACATAATTAATGAAAAACAAGATCAATAGCAAGCTCTCCATTTTCCCCCATATTTTGAGCAATTGTTATTTCCATAACAGTTTTCCATTAACTACCGAACACATTTCAGCATGCAGCTCTTCATTTTCAAATTCACATAGAAGTAAGAGTTGTGCTCATTTGGCTATCCTTACTCATGACCTGAGGCAATCACAGTCACAAATTGGCACAATTTATCCAAGCAACTCTAACTTGCAGATAAAGTTTCGGGGCAAAATTACCACACATCACAAGGGGCACTACACTTCACCCGCTTGAAATTAAGAAATTCTTGGATAGATATGAGTGGTAAACCTCAACCCGTTGTTTACGACAAACAAGAACTTTGGTATATACGACCTCAACCCGTTGTTTAGTGTGAAACACGAACCTTGGTATAAGGAAGACGCCACAAACGGTGGTGAAAAGCCGTTTGATAAGTCATTGGTGAACGCCACAGGAAATCCCGATAAGTTCGAAAAGTTCTTCAAAAGAACCAAGAAGAAACAAAGCCTCAAAGCCTCACATTTTTATTCCATCCTTTTCCTTCTTACAATGGTGAGATATATATAGCTAATATAGGAGACAAGGACATTAAACACTTAACAATTCCCACATAAACATTGGAGACAAAAACATTAAATACTTAGCAATTCCCATACAAACATGGGAGACAAGGACATTAAATATACCAACTTACTAGACACATTAATGACTCTCACAACTTACTAAAAACCTATGCAAGCTAAGTTGCCTTGCAATACACCATTATGTCAAATCCCATATTTGAATTAAGAAATTCTTGAACCTATGCACCAACAATTACAATATACCTTTTTCTGCCCTTGTCATTAACAAATGGCAAACTCTTGTTACAAACGTGTCAACAGAAGTAAAAACCCCAAAACCAATTGAACCTAATATACCCAAAAAATATCCTCATTAAGAAGAAGGAATGGTTTTGATTGCTCCATTAAGCCACCTTCCATAAACGACGGGAAGCTTAAATCACACACATTGATGAGAGGGGCAGTTAGGAAATCATATTCTAAAACTCCCAAATCAATGACCATAAAGTCTAAGTAACTCCCACAAGTGCAATAATGCGCTCATAAATGTTGAATCACTGAAGGGTCAACCTCCACCACTATAAAAGGGGGCATGGGAAGAGGTAAGGCATCTCATTCATACCCATTCTTTTACTGTTACAATTAGCCTCTCAACAAGTCTCTTACTTAGGCATCGAAGTGATCCCTCGGAGTACACCCCGAGTCCTCCAAGCCATCCTTACCTTCTCTCTTTCAAAGCAACATCTCCAAAGATCGTTCAATTTTATTCAGCAACAGAACCCTAAGGCTAGACTGAAATTAGTGTTAAAAGCTATGCAGTTGCAACAATAAATCCCAACAAATTCCTAAAATAAAAAATTTTATTTTTCTGACTATGCTGATTATACCCTACCAAGATGCACAATACTGATAAAGAACAGAGAGATGGTAGCATAAATTAAAGATTACCCTACAAATTAAAATCGATAATGATCACAATCCAGTGGGAGAATTAAATGAAACAAAGATATGGAGAAAAGAAGAGAGAGACGGTTACCTCCACAGCAGAAACCACAGTAACAGCAAGATAGAAGCATCAATATGTCTCTACAGGAAGCAAGTATCCCAGTATGCGACTTTGAATCCGTTTCGCTCTTTGCAGAGGGAGATTGCTTCGGGCTGGCGTCGTTAAGAAGTTTCTGAGTGGAGGGAGATTGTTTTCCGGTTTCGTCGTTCAAGAGTCTCTGCGTGGAGAGTGACTTCTTCTCGCTCTCCATCCTCCGGAGGTTCCATTCGACTCTGTTCAGGTAGGCCACCTTGAACGACTCCCTGACCATCACAGATGGCCATATATGCATCTTATCTCTTTCTCTCGACCGGAGAAGGTGTTGGCGAATTGAAGCTACCCCCGGCGCAGGAAAGAGTTAAATGAATAATTAAAAGCTAGATAGCATTTGAGTACCGCTGCGTGGTTACTGTTTAATTGACCTTTCAAGATTAAAATAACTTCGCGACTAATACGTGGAAAACGAATATACATAGATTATTGAGGAAGAAAATTTCTAGGACAAGTATAATTTTAAAATTATAACTTAATAAATTATTAAATATTTAATAATCAATAATGAAATTATATATATTTTTATTTTTTTAAATTATAAATTAGTAAATTATTAAATATTCAATAATATTTATCATCCAATGAAATATTTATTTTGTAACATAATCATTGAAGTTATTTTTAAAATTATAACTTAATAAATTATTAAATATTTAATAATCAAACATAAAATTATATATGTTAATTTAAGCGGATTAGATTGGTTCATACAATGTAAATAAGATTTTGTACCATTTTATTTCTCATAAATACGTTATAAAATAATGAACTTAATTTAAAATTCTAAAGGAAAAAGACACGTAGAATTGAGAGATTAAAAATTCTATGAAATACTTTTACAAAGTCGGTGCCTAAGAGAGATAAAGAAAGGGGGAAAAAGATACGTTTGATTTATCTATTTTTAAAATTCCTAAAAATTGAATAATGTTTTTTTGCATTTCACCGTCCTTGGTATTTTTATGTATCAAAATTTTATAGTACATCAACATGTCAATGAAAAGTACCCAAAATTTGGTCTAATACTTCACCTCCTAACTCTCTTTGAAGAGGTCCAACAAGCTGAGTCCCCTTGGCCCTGAAGTCTAGAAAAGGAGGGGATGATTTTTTCATATGGTTGTGGAGTTGGTGTTATTATGATATGTCATGGCAATTTGTATCGTCGAAAAATTTATATGAAAAATATCTTTATTTTTTATTTTAATTTATGTTGCCATTTTTTAGTAAGTAAAAAATTATTTTATTTATGAGTAAGATCATGTCAAAATAGGAATAAGAAAGTATTTAAAAGTATGAAATGGTTGAAAATGTACTTTCATTCCCTTCATAGAGTTCTTTGTAAGTATATGTGTAGTATAAATATTTTCGGTTTAGTTGACAAATTAAGCATTATTTGAAGGATTAAAACTAAAAACACAACATAAATTTCATCTTTTCTATAAAAATAAAAATAACTAATAAAACATAACAAAACTATAAAAAAAAATATTGTGAAATAAAATATTATAAAATCCAAAAAATGATAAAATCTTTCAAAAATAATATATATATATATATATATAACTGCAAAAAAAACAAAACACAAAAAACAAATAAATTTTTTAAAAACTCTAGGCCCTCTTAGAACCCTATTTTATATTTCATGCATCATTAGTTTTAATGAAATGTTGCTTGCATACTTGTTTTTACTATACATTTGCACGTGCATATGAGTGTGTTTCTCTTATAAAGAAGTAATAAATAGTTAAAGTTGTGTAACCCTCATATTTATATTCTAGGGGATTATTTAGTGAAACCCCTCTTTTATAGGTCTTAGGAGATGATATACCAATAATTAATTCTATGATTGACACTAAGAAGGACAATCGTACATCTTCAAGATTTTTAAGGTGAGATAAATCTCGTTCCTTAAACAAAATTTCAAACAGAATATTGATGGATTTAATGTCCAAAGACGATGACTATAATATATGGGAGTTAATTGCATATTCTTTTAGTTCAACTTGAAAGAATCTGACGTTAATTTGATACTATTACTGAAGTATAAAAAATGCTAGTACATTTTCTTCTCATAAGCTTACTCGCAAACCTAACTTTAGAATAGCACAAACCATGACTATTATTTTCTTGGACTTAAGTTTAGTTTAATAAATTAATTTCAACCAATTTGCTTGTATATTTAGATCTCATTATTATTATTATTATTATTATTATTATTATAGGATTGTAATTATTTTTATTTAATTCAGTTATTAACTAAATCGAACACCAAATCGAAATTTTATCAAAATTTTCTGGGTTTCAAATTTCACAAACTAATACCGAATCATAAATTGTCGGTTTATAAAAAATCAAACCACTTTGTTTTGGTTCAGTTTCAGTCTGATTTTTAATTTTTTGGTAATTTTGTACACCACTAATTATTATTATTATTATTATTATTATTATTCATTTTGAGTTGTTTAGGTGGGTTGCATGCTAAACTCATATATTTAGCTTATACATAAATTAGACTCCTTAACTGACCCACATATAATTTAAAGCTGTTTAAGTTTGATTGATTCTATTTGGGTTGGTTTGGGGTCTTTCAACAAGCCTACTTATGGTTCACATTTATGCTCAATGAGTGAGAGTCTCTACTCCTAACTATATATTTACATATAGACCAAACTCTCTTAATTTGGTATTTAACTTCCTATTAACTTAATACAATACATTTATTTTTATTAACTTAATATATAAACTAATTATTACATTCCATACACCTAATAAAAATAAGACTGACGTCATCTGAAAGAAGTAGCCAAGCACCGTACAAAGGCTGCCTCATAACCGGCTCCTTTGGCAACGAACCCTATTATGATATTTTGCAACACGTTCGGTATCTCTTCGTCGACGAGGCTTTGAATTTCGGCGACGAAGAGTATGAGAGCCTTCATCGACGAGAACAATGGCTTCGTAGACGAAACCTACAAAGTTTACCTCTTTACCCTTTTATTATTTATTAAATATGAAATTCTCGGGTCGGGTCCTTACACTTTAGGATAAGTAGAAATAAATCAGAATATATGAATTGTAATTTTAATAATGATAGGAGGAATATTGGAGACAAAGTTAAACTTGATGATGAAAAAATAAATAGCACTTGTAGATTTCGACACCTTGGATCTATTATGCAAGCTGAAATAGAAATTGAAGGTGATGTAATGCATAGAGTTAAAGCAGGTTAGGTAAAATGGAGAAGTGTTTCAAGTGTGCTATGTCATCGTAAAATACCCTTAAAATTGAAAGGAAAGTTTTATAAGACAGCTGTAAGATCAACTACGTTATATGGATCGGAATGTTAGGCGACAAAGAAATATAATATCTAAAAAGTAAAAGTTGCCGAAATGAAAATGCTTAAATGGATAAGTGGTATAACATTGAAAGATAAATTAAGGAATGAACATATTCGTGGTAAGTTAGGTGTAGCTCCTATAGAAGATAAGATAAGGGAGGGACGACTCAGATGGTATGGACACTTGCAACGTAGGCCACATAGTGCACCTGTGAGAAAGAGTGACGTAGTTACTGTGGGGGATAGTAGAAGGGGTAGAGGTAGACCTAAAATAACTTGGGAGAAGATAGTGAGTAGGAATTTAATATTCTTGAATCTATCAAAAGAAATGGTTCATGATCACATAAATTGGCGGAAAAGGATTCATATAACCAACCTCACTTAGTGGAACTAAGGTTTGATTTTTTTGTTGTTGTTGTTTATTAACAGTTAGTTAGTTTAGTTCAATCTTTGTTAATTGAGTTGTTAAGTTCAGTTATATGTTGTTTTATATATATATATACCCTTGTAATCTTCTCTTTTAAACATTTTTGGAATCTATAGTTTATTTATTTAACATGGTATCAGAGTGCTTTCCTCTCCGCTCTATAGATCTTGTTGTGTTTCAAGAAAGCTTGAGAGCTCTTCCTATTCCTTGCGAAGAGTTCTTGGTTCCTCCGCCGAGTGTCCTTCTGTCTTCCTTTGCAGATCCTCCTGTGGTCTCGCCTCTCAGAGCGCTCGCCTCTCAAATTTGCTCCGCTCTGACACTTTCTCAATCTCCACAAGCTTCGTGATCTCTTCCCACTGCAATCCCTCACGTTCGCCATGTCCACGGCTCCAGATTTCGTCAATGTCGTCGCCACCGGCGGTGACGACTTCAAGTTCAACTTCCAACGTTATGAGATGTACAAAAGCTCGCTTGCCGGTATCGTTGGTTCGTCGTACGATCGCTATGTTTTCCTCTGCTTCAAGAGCCCTGATTTTTGGCCTTCTCGTGTTGAGGACTTTGACTCTGATCTGCTTCCCAAGTTTTTCTCCTCGGCTATCAAGTCTCGCAAGAACGACATCAATGTCAAGATCCTCTTACAACCTCGACTCTCCAAGTCTTCCGGGGACCTCGTGCTTTTCGGCTACTTCTCCAGCTCCGGTGTCCTTATTCTTATTCCTGCTACATGAGGATTTACCTGTGTTTGCTCCAAGTGTTCAAAAGAATAACACAAAGGAGCTAATGATTCACATTGCTATGACTTACAAAACCAGATTTGATCGAACTGGGAGGATGTTGTTTTTGTGTTTGTTCTTTTTGGTGACTGCGTCGCTTCCCCTCCTTGGATTTTCTACTTTTTTGATTCTTGCTTCCGCATACATTTTTTTCTTTTCTTTCTTCCATATTTTGCTTTGGAATTATTTAGAATTTTTTGCTCTAAAATTCTGCTCTAGAATTTTCTTAAATTCTGCTTTGGAATTTTCTACTCTACGATTCTGCATATTTTGCTAAATTCTGCTATGGAATTTTCTGCTCTACAATTCTGCTCTGGAATTTTCTTGAATTTTACTCTACAATTTACTGTTCTTGAATTTTCTTGAAAATCTTTTGTTTCTTGCATCTTCTTTGAAAAATGACGATGCAAATCCTCTTGTCTCTCATTGCTCCTCTTGTGGATCATCTCTCTCGCCGTGCCGACATCGACTCTGTTGTTCTCTCGCCGATGTTGACTCTACCTCTCTCTTGCTGATGCCGACTATGCATCTCTCTCGCCGATTAGTTACTGGTTTTCATCATCTTTTACCGCAAGATGAAAATGTTAAATCTTTATTCCCCATTTCCATCTTGAGGGGGCGTATTAACAGATGTGTATTAACAGTTAGTTAGTTTAGTTCAAGCTTTGTTAATTGAGTTGTTAAATTCAATTATGTGTTGTTGTATATATATACCTAGTAATCTTCTCTTTTAAACATTTCCGGAATATAAAGTTTATTTATTTAACACTTATCTCTAATAAAAACACACCATGCACTCTAAGGTAAAAAGGTAATAATATGATTATATTAACTAATTGCATTGCAATAAAATAATTAAAGCACAACATTATATTGACAAAACATGGTTATAATGATATTTGAATTTTGTGATGAAACTATACAACCAAAGTTTACTTCTTTAATGACTTCTTGCTCATCACCTTTAATTATTTGATAGTTAAAAGGTCAAAATATACGTCGGATCACTTTGTACATTCACTCCCACTCATGGGACAATGTAATAATTATTACATATTATATTATAAGTTTAATTTATTCTGAAAACATAAGTTACATAAATAACTTGATTTAAAATTCATTGCGCTGTCACTTTTTTTTTTTTTTTAAATGATTCTATTCATTATGCTATTCGTTTAAAATTTGAAAAAGATTACTCTAAGAGCTTGTGTGGGATATCATAATTCACAAGCTGAGGGTTGCATTTCCAAAATAAATAACTGTAATATGTATTTTATAAATAAGAATCATAATGACCACATCACTTGCAAAGGAAGAAAGTGCACAATTATTAATTACCCGTGCCTTTTATAATTCATCCAAAAAAATATTTTAGTCAAACTTTTTAATCATAAAAGCAATTACATGCTACATGTTGGTCGTGTTTTATGATGAAATTGGAAAGTGGGTTTTAAAGCCGATTGGGGCATTTAAGCTTATATAATAATTATCTCCAAAAAGGCTACTACTGGATGATTATTACTTCACGAAAAATTGTCTGGATTATTATGGTAACAAAATGGGCAAAGACTTTTTTGGGAGTGCTTTTGTTCCGTTGATTTTGTGAGCGTGATTGGAGTAATTGAACAAAATAAAATAAAATAAAATATAATATAATAATAATCCTACGAGTTATTATTTATAAATGACACGCTCATAATACACAAAATTATTTGTTCTTCATTATTTTAGAATTGCCTATAAAATTAATCTTAACCTAAAGCAAGAAACGGTGGAAACAAGTATCCAACATTAATGTGCTACTACACTTTGAGTAGAATGTCCTGAATTAAGGAACAGTAAAAACCTACTGTACCAACTGCCCTCTGAATCTACGCCTAACGCATTAGAATTACACAATGCTTCTAGCCTGCTTGCTGAAGTTTTGAAAAAAACACGCTAACATATAACACACGGGGACCGTGGGACACGCTAGCAACTGCACTTCAAAACCTTGAGCCAAACGATAGATGAGTATATATTTTACATATATATGAGATTAAAAATTGTATCTAAAAATAATTCTATTAAGCGGAGAAGGATAATTAAAGAGACAATTAATTATAGTATACCGACAGATTAAGTGTTCAAAAGATTTTTTACACCCATAGTTTCAAAAAAAAATGATATATTCCAAATATATTACTTACCCTAAAGAGAAGGCATATGTCCAACATTAATAGGGGAAATCACTTACAAAATCAATCACTCGACCAAAGCCATTGACGCCAATCATATATTGACCAGAGTGATCCACGCCAGTGCTATAATGATCAAAGTGATCTACGCCAAATGCTATAAATGATAGATCTATCAGGGTCATACCTGACCAGTATAAAAGGGGTACTATAGAGAGGTTAAGGTATCTCATTCTAACCCAATTTTACTGTTGCTTACAACCTCTCTAAAGCACTCACTTAGTTAGGCATTGAAGAGATCCCCCGAAGTACACCTTGGGTCCTCCAAGTGGCGTGTGTTTTCATCATTTTCAGGTGATCGGGATCGGAAAGCTCACCGAAGGTCAGATCGACATTTTTGGCAACAATAGTTGGTGGCGTCTGTAGAAATGCTTCTGAGAGGTTTTAAATTTTCGATCCTCGATCCCCACATCATGAAAACAACCACCAATTCCAGGTCTGATCCTACTGTGGGTGATCAATCACCCCAATCCGTTCTTTTTACACCCAAAGACCGTTCAGAGTGACAATGGAGGAATTCCTTATCTTCTAAAGGAGAATGGAAACCTTCTAGAAGAAGATAGAGGACATGTTCAACATGCTCTTATAGCAAATGATTCATGGAGAACTTGGCCCCTGCCAGCAGCTGGTTAATCCTAACTCACAGGAGAAAACGAAAGACCCGAAGGAGAGTAGTGGAAAAACCAACCCCACAAAAAAGGTGAAAGATGCGAACAACATGGGAGTCAATGAACAAAGATCAAACGAATTGGAAGAGATGATCAAGAAGATTGATCAAATAAAAAAGATGATGAAGGAGGCTCGTTCCAACCCGTCCTGCAGGGAGACCTCGTTGAAGTCTTCAGATACACCTTTCATCAAGGAAGTGATGGAGGTCTCGTGCCAACTACAAGGTGCACCAGATGCTATCATGTGTCGTGCATTTGCCACCACCCTTAAAGGAAATGTCATGGTATGGTACTGAACTCTAAAACCTGGATCCATCAAATGCTTCTCTGAGATGGAACAAAAATTTGTCGTACACTTCATCAGCCACCGTAGGATGGCAAAGACATCAGCTTATTCGTTGAAAAAATTAATACATCGCTTTGTCGTTGCTACCTTAGAGATTCGCAATTTGAATCATGGGGTAGTATTGGCAGCCCTAACCACGGCTCTCAAATCTAGGGACTTCTCGTACTCTTTGAGAAAAAAGCCTCCAACCGACATGGGGGAACTAATAGCACAAGCACATAAGTATATCAATCTAGAAGAAGTAATGGACACAATGATAGACTGAGTTGATTTGAAAAGAAAGAGCTCGAAGGATACGGGGGAGGCCTCCAAAATAGGGAAGAAGTATGAGAGTAGCAAGCTGTAGAGTAGCCCTAGGGGGTTAGGACATACAAGTAAGTTTCAATCCTACACTCCCCTAAACGTCTCGTGAACCAATGCTCTAAGGGGCTCTAACCCAATCTAGCATGCCCAGAAAGGAAATTGTTTCATAAAATTACACCTCTATCAGTCATATCTTTAAACATTTTGTGTGCCTCTATTAAATTATCAAATTTTGCATACATATCTATAAGTGCGTTCTCTGTCACGCTACTCGATTTCAGCACAAAAAATGAGCACAACTCATTAGACAAAATCGGTCCAATTGATGAGCAACGCTCGTGAGGTCAGAAGATTGCCCAACAAATGAACATGAGACCAAAAAACTACCCAACAAATGAGCACAACTCATTAGACCCCAACAAATTAGCACAATTTATTAGACAAAATCGACTCAATTGACGAGCAACGCTCGTGAGGTCAGAAGACTGTCTAACAAATGAGCATAACTCATCAAGCAAAATCAGTTCAATTGACGAGTAACAATCGTGAGGCCAAAAGAACTGTTCGGCAAGAATTGTCCATGAATGCCAGTTCGGCAAGAATGCCCCCACTAAGGATAGCTCGGCAAAAATGCCACCAAAAGAATAGCTCGGAAGCTCGAAAGAATTCCCCATGAGGGACAGTTCGAAAAAATACCACCAGAAGAGTAGATCAACAGCTCGGCGGTTCAACAAAAATGCCATCAGAAGAGCAACTCGGCAGTTCAGAAGAATTTCCCACGAGGGACAGCTCGACAAAAATGCCCACAAAAAGCGACTCGGCCACTTAGTAAGAATGTCCATGTAGAGCCGCTAGGTAACAATGCCCATGTAGAGCCGCTCAGTAAGAATGCCCATGTAGAGCAACTTGACAAGAATACCCATGAAAACTAGCTCGTCAAGAATGCCCATGTAGAGCAGTTCGACAAGAATACCTACGAAGAGCAGTTTAATAAGAATGCACATGAAGAGCGGCTTGGCAAGAATGTCCATATAGACCAACTCGGCAAGAATGTTAATGTAGATCAACTCGAAAAGAATGCCTATAAAGAGCAGTTTGGCAAGAATGTCTACGAAGAGTAGCTCGGCAAAAATACCCATGAAGAGCAGCTCGACAGTTCGACAAGAATTTCAAATGAAGAGCAGCTCGACAAGAGTCACATTGAAAAGCAGTTCGGTAAGAATGCTCATGAAGAGAAACTCGATAGTTTGGCAGAATTCCCATGAGGAACAGCTCATGAAGAGCAGCTCGATAGTTCGGGAAGAATGCACCATGAAGAGCAGCTCGGCGGCTCAGCACAACTGCCCCACGAAGAGCTGTTCGGCACGAATGCTCCACGATGAGCTGTGCAGTACAAATGCCTTATCGAGACCTGCTTAGCACAAAATGCTCAACGAAGACCTGCTCGGCATCATCGGCTCAGGTGAGCTGAAAAACCCGACTTGGCACGACTCGCAAACAGAAGCATCGACTCAGATGAGCCAACATGTTAGTACATTCAGATTGGCAAGTCACACCCAAATACGGCTCGCCAATTGGCTCGGCAAAGCCATGTATGCCTGCATCTAGGCTCAAACTAGTCGACTTCCTCTCGAGTTTAGCTTGACAAAGCCAGGAGCACCGCAAGATTAGCTCGAGTAAGCCGAGCACGCCTCAAATCCAATTCGGTAAGACGTAGATAAAGTAGTAGTTGAAGCGGCCCAAGCCTTTCCTCCATGGACTAAACCTGAATAAGAAATCTCTCATTAAAAAACCGCACGTCATCACTTTGATCAATTCCTTACCCAAATCAAACACAACTAAGTTCCACAAAAACCCAACAAAAACAACTTTCAAACTTTAAAAACATGATTCAAAACTTCGAAACTAAAAGAAGGGCAACTAATATACCCCTAATATATCACCTACCCTAAAAAGAAGGCATATGTCCAGCATTAATAGAAAAAATCACGTACAAAGTTAATCGTTCGACCAAAGTCATTGGCGCCAACCATTTATTGATCGGAGCAATCCTCAGTCGCACTATAATAATCAGAGTAATCTAAACCAAGCGCTGTATATGACAAATCCATTACGATCAAACCTAACTAGTATAAAAGGGGTATTGCAGGGAGGTTAAAGTACTAATTTTAACTCAATTTCATTGTTACTTCCAACCTCTCTAAAGCACTCATTTAAGCATCGGAGAAATTCTCCTAAGTACACCCTGAATCCTCCAAGTTGCGTGTATTTTCATCCTTTCCACGTGATCGGGATTGAAAAACTTGTCGGAAGTCAAATCGACATTTTTAACAACAAATAAAAATAAAAAATTATATATATAAGACTGCAAATAAATTATGGCGTAGAGCTAAAGATATTAAACAACAAAAAGGGAAAACATGCCGATGGACTGGCCTCTTACAGAAACAGAACGTATCTACAATTCCATGCATATATATATATATATATATATATGGTAGTAATTGAAAAGACAAAAGCAGAATGGGTACATGAGTTAATTTATTAATTTTGCATGCACTGGGGATCTGTTCCTATGGAGGTAGACAAAATGGAAGCCAGAAGCGAGTGGTGGGGTACAATAATGGAAGAACGAGAGGATTGGGGATTGGTGAGACGACTCAGACGTGGGGATTGCTCCTGAAGGAACCAAGAGCTTTAACCGCGCCCGCTCTCAATATGAACTGGTGGTAGAACGCCGCTATCGCCGCTCCGATGAAGGGTCCGACCCAGAATATCCACTGCTCACCCAAAATAAAACCATTAGTTAATTAACTAATATGCCATACAACTAAACTCAAATATCTAATTAAGTATGCAACCAATTAGGAAATGAATTGAAGAATTAACAAAGCAGTAATTCGATACGTACTTGGTCATCCCAGGCCTTGTCCTTATTGTAGATAACAGCAGCGCCGAGACTCCGGGCGGGGTTGATGCCCGTGCCGGTGATCGGGATGGTGGCTAGATGCACCATGAACACCGCAAACCCAATTGGCAGCGGCGCCAGTACCTTTAAATTTCATTACTTGGTATTATTATTATTTAGTATTCTAATTAATAATTTAGTACACACATATATCCACACAAATACCATCCGCCCATATTGAATCATATCATGAATTATTCCCACTAACATAACAGGCTCTGCTTCTTTTTAATTGTTTTCTTAACTTCAAACCAAATCAAAATCTAAGACAAAATAATTAAAATTTCCATATTATTTAACTAAGGTGTAAGCATATGTTCTATAATAATTAGTGGATTAACTACTTTAATTGCACATATAACTTTTTACACATGACGGCTGAACACTAACTAATAATAATAACTATAATAATTACATATTGTAGAGTCCAAACCAATTAAATGTACCATACTACATCACATTCTCCGCACGAGCTACCGTAGCTTTCACGGAAGGCACACCTACGCCCCCCCTCTCTCTCTAAATTTTATTTTTAATATGTTCTGATTTAATTTAAGGGCCAAGGGCCCAAATCAGAAGACCATGGACAACAAAAACAGCCTCCCCAGGTGGGAAGACAGCAAAGCAATGGGCCCCAGCTTTCTTGTGAATATTTTCATTAAAAAAATACTAAATTAAAAACAAAAAAAGAGGAACGACTTTTGGTGGAAGCGCACGTGGCCTCGGAATAATAAAGCCAGCAACGATAAAATCCGGCCCAAATCTGGGGACCATCAGCAGGCAGCAGCCCATCTTTTTGGTCCTTAACCACCACCACCATCCACCCACCTACAATTTTTCTGTATTTTATATATATATTATGTAAAAACAAAAACCATACTTACTAATAATAAAAAACAATCACACTACCCACACCCACTCCCTATTTTCAAATAGTGATCCAAACCCAACTTGCCTAATTACAAGTAAGAATTTTGAACTCCTAAAATCCTAAAATTGTAGGATCGACTTCACGGACATGAAATTAATCACAGAACATAAAACGCACGCCGGTGACGCACCCCAATCAAAATTTTACCAATTTGCCACCTTTTCTATTCGGTGAGAGGTTAATATGCACCCCCTCGGAAAATGCGCCTCTCATCTCCTGAATAGGACTTGTCCCATCTCACATTTTACAAGCCAGTTGAAATTTAAGGTCATATATATTTTCAACTTGTAGACTAAATTTTAAAAAAAATAAAAAAAAAAATACTCAGCCGAGACATTTCGGATATAAAATTACATTAAATTTGAATAAAATTATATTAAAATTTATCTAAATTCTTCCAAATATCTAAAATTCATTCTTCCACAAATGCTTCTTAAATTGAGCCATACAAATTTATATTATGGTCTATACATATAAATTTAAATTTAAATTTAAACCTTCAATATTAATAAAATTCTGTAACTTTATCTAGTGCAAAATATATATATATTAAAGAGCATGCATCAGCAAAACAAACGAGCCAGTGGCAGAGAATAATTGCAAGACCCAAATGAGGAACACTGCAAATATACGATAAAACCACATACTTTATATCTAGGAATATTAGTGTCGAAGTCAAAGGACCACACTTTCTTTTCATGTATCTTCTTCTCTTTTATGCATTTCCAGATTTTGGGCGATTCTTCTGTCGATTGGATCGGCAGGAATACTTCGAAATGCAGCGGATGAGTTTGCTTTTTCTATCTGCTATACTTATCATGATCCAGTTCCTGGACTTTTCCCAAATTATACTATACTTCAAAAAAAAGTTCATTGTAATTGTTTGATAATTTTCATTTCAAAAATCGTGCGGATACTTGATTTTGATTGTGAAATTCTTAATTTCAACTTTGATAACAAATATTCTTGTGACAATTTCATTTAACTTAAATATTTTCATAAATTTAGTACTTCTCTGAAAAATTTTCTGCCGATTTAGAAATTTTCACTCCACATACAGGCTGCCCTTTTATCACTTAAATCTTTTTCATGCATGCTCTCCATTGAATTTTTTTTTATCATTTCAAGCTAAACATCTGTGCTCTAAAAGTGTTAACTGTCAAAAGTACTTGTGAGGAATTTAAGCAGCGAGAATAATGAAGATGGGAGGCGGTGGTGGTTTGGTGCTTACAGGAACGTGGGAATCGCGGGCGCTGCGCTTGGGATCGGTGGCGGAGAAGACGGTGTAGACCAGGACGAAGGTGCCGATGATCTCGGCCGCGAGGCCGACGCCGGTGCTATAGCCGTCGTTGAGCTCGTTGGCGCCGCCGCCGTACCTGTTGTAGTAAGCCTTCTGGAAGGCCTTCACCAGCCCCACACCGCAGATGGCGCCCAGGCACTGCGCCACCATGTACATCACCGCCCTCACCAGCGACACTTTCCTCGCCAGGAATAGCCCGAACGTCACCGCCGGATTTATGTGACCTCCTGCACCCACCCATTAACAAATCACCGTCATCATTTCTCACTACCTTCCAGAGCAAAATCCGAGCCATAATTACCCATTTAAAAATTTCAATTGCATGCTGACAAAAGCCCACATATGGTTATCTAAACCTTACAAAAAATATTTAATTAAACGCTGACAATGCCCACAACATCCCCATAAACGGTTCAGTGATATGGGGGAAAACCCATGAAATAAAATCCCCAAAGAAAGCTTCATTAGATACTAAATAGTTTAATCGAACCCAAAACACCAGTTCATAACCGAAGGAAGCCCAAAAATAGATTTATCAAATAGAGAAAACCCACAATTAGCTTAATCAAAACCCATAATCAGATTTAGAACCCAGAAAACATTTTCAAATTTGAAAAAGATGCAACTACTAAAACAGGTAGGTTCAGATTCAAAGAGGGGTTCTTCTTTTCGTCTTTTTTTTTTTTTTTTCTATTTTTTTTTGCATCTCGTCTTTATCCGCTTATTTGCTGCGTGTGTGGTGAGCGAGAGCTCGTGCAAACGTACCAGAGATACCAGCGGTGCAGTAGACGAGAACGAAGATCATGCCGCCGAAAGCCCAGGCAATGCCGAGAATGCCGACGCCGTCGCACTGGTCGGTGTTGAGGGCGGGGTCTGTCTGGCTTTTGTACCCGATCACCGTTAGCACCGTTATGTACAGGAAGAGCAGCGTGGCGATGAACTCCGCTATGAGAGCCCTGTAGAAGGACCACTTCCCCAGCTCCACCCAGTCAATCAGCGGCGCCGGCGGAGGATCGTGGTAGTCCTTCGCCGAGAACTCCCCCTGTTCTGCCGTTTCCACTCCCTTCACCATTTCTACACCACTTATCACGAAATTACCACTCAAACACACTACTTAATTAGCTGAGAACGGAGAAATGGTAATGAAGGGAGGATTTGAAGAATAGTTTATGCGTGTGATTGATCTGCCGCCGCGTAAGTGTGAGTGGGGGAACTGGGAAGGCAAGTGAGGCGGATGAGGGGACCCGGGGGTTTATTTATGGGAGAGAAGAAAAGAGGAAATGGGTGTGAATCGTAAATACTGATAATTGCGGGGTGGCACTGTAAATGAAGCCTCCACTGAGCATCATACACTTTTCGCGGGCCCCACCGGACAACGGCCAGCTACCTCTCCCACTTGCTGATTCGTCCTTTCTTATAATCTAATTTACCGGCCAGCCCCCTTGTGCATCCCACTTGCTGTAGTTTCTGACCCTTTTGGGATTTGGTTTGAACCTTCTGCATTTAACTATTGATACGTATTAAATTATAAATGCTTATACTTGAGTGAATATTCTCGTCCACTACAAACAAATAAAACTATATATATATATATATAATTAATATTTATTTTTTAATACTTATATAATTTTTAAATATTTTGTGAGTTGAAGGAGAAATTGAAGAAGACATAATATATAGAGTTAAAATAAATCAAATAAAATGAAAAAATGTTTCAAGTGTACCTCATAATCGTGCAATACCCTCAAAAGTAAAAGAAAAGTTTTATGTGATAATTATAAGACTAGTTATGTTATATGAATCAGAATTTGAGCAACAAAAAAATATAACACTCAAAAAGTAAAAATTGTCAATATTGTTGAGAATTCTACTTGTGAACTTGTCCCACATTGAAAAATTTGAGTAGATAATGGGTGTTTATATACATGGTTGGGCTCAAGACTCAATAGGCTTAAATTTTTGAGTCAAGTTGGTGTTCACTCATGTATATCAAGCTCACCCATGGGCTCCTCCAGTCTTAACAAATATGAGAATATTTAGATCGATAAGTGGTATAATATTGAAAGATAAATTAAGAAATAAACATATTCACAATAAGTTAGATTTATCTCCTATAGAAAATAAGATAAGAGATTGATGACTCAG
Source organism: Malania oleifera (assembly GCF_029873635.1). Classification (NCBI taxonomy): domain Eukaryota; kingdom Viridiplantae; phylum Streptophyta; class Magnoliopsida; order Santalales; family Ximeniaceae; genus Malania; species Malania oleifera. The sequence continues at coordinate 14,568,017 of NC_080426.1, forward strand.
ATGATATAAACACTTGCAATGTAGACTACATATTAAGTTAGTGAAGAAGAGTAAGTTCTTGTGATGGACACTAGAAGGAATAAGGGTAAACTTAAAATAATTTGAAATGAGATAGTAAATAAATATTTAATAGCCCGAAATCTATTAAATGAAATGGTCGATAATCGCAAAAATTAGCAGAAAATGATTCATATAGTCGATCCTACCTATTAGGACTTAAAGTTTGGTTTAGTTGTTGTTATTATCTAATTTTTAAATAATTAAAGATTTTAAATTTTTAATTATCAAACAATTTTTAGACATTCTTACTTGGATTTATTACTAAACTTTACTTATTGCTATAACAAAAATTATACTTAATTTTTTAACTAAAGAACTAGAAATTTAGCATGAAAATAAGCTTAGCTTTTACAATGATAGCTTATGATTTTCACTTTTTTCTTAACTACAAAAAGAGAAAAATAATATTTAACATAAATTTTTTTATTGTTTAAAATAATAAAATTATTTTTCCTTTATTCATACTTTTATTTTTGAACAATATTAAATCATTCTTTCTAAATATATTGTTTAAATCATAAACTAAGTACGTGTTGATGCACGTGTTGATGCACGTGTTGATACACACGTATGCAGCTTAATTTGTTATTGTTTTAAGCAATCACAAACTTTAATCATTTTACTTTTTCGATTAGTGAAAATTGATGTGTTTCTTTTAAATAGAAAATTCGTAAAAAAAAATATAGGTTACCAAATGACCTAATTTTGAACTTATTTTGCAGTCTTCCAAGTAATAAAACTATTAATTATTCCTTTAAAAATAAAATGATTTATTATACTGAGATTTTGGACAATGGAAAACAGAAGATGAATCCAGTATAAGGCTTATTGGCTGGTCCAATATACTCAAACTAGAAGTACATACATATATATTTTTTTAAATATATTTGGATATACTTGGAGAAAAAACCTTACAAAGAAATTTTATATAAATTTGATTTAGTCGGCTCTTCTAAATTGTTTTTTGTTTTTAAGTCAAACTAAACTGCATTTTTCGCACACTCCTATTAAGTGTTTTTTCTTAATAAATTTGACCACTAATATATTATTTTTTATTTAAAATTTCGAGACTCTTTAAGAAATTTAGGAATTATTTGATATCATTGTCAAAAATTAAAGAAATGAAAACAAAAAAAATGAAAACTACAAACTAAAACATAAATTAAAGACGGAAAATAGCAATATATTTGGTTAATATTTATAAAACTAACAAAAATTAAGAACTTAATTAAAAAATATTTATTTTTATTTTTAATTCGAATAATATTATAAAAATTTGATTAAAATAATAAAATTAAAAATAAATTACATTAAAAATAAAATTTAATGTAATTATTTTACTTAATTGTTCTACTTTCAAATTTTACTATATAATAAAATTTTTATTAAATATGACAATTGAAAACTAGTAAAAGTATTTCATAATTAGCTTTGCTATTTTTAAAAAAAATTTATGTATCTTTTTATTTTTATTAGATTTAAATTAATTTATTATTTAATTTTGAATATTAATTTATTATATACTTAAAAGTATATAAAATAAATAATTTAATCTAAAAAAACATTTATTAATATTAAAAATTTTAGCACAGATTGTCAAACAAAAAATTGAAAAAATAAAACTGACAATACAAATAAATTTTTTTTATAATCTATTTTTTTGAGAAATAAAAATCAAAAATAAAAAATAACAACAATATTAAATAAAAACCGTAATTGTTTTTTTCTTTTAACTGGATCAGCAGAAATTTACAATAATTCTTGAAAATACCATCAAGAGAATTAAATTTCAAAAATGATGCTGCCAGATCCCAGGGTGTTTGTACAAATCTAGTGCACTTCTCGTCATCTTTTTCACGTGAAATTTTCATAAGAAAGATGCAACACGTAACTGTTCGAATGGTGGCAATAGCCAAAAATTCTCTCTTCCCATCGGAAGATTTTATACACAACGCTTTGGCTCGTGACCAGCACGTGCAATTTTCCACCTCCAGCCTGCAGCCGCTGTACACCTCATTCATGAGCGTGACACCAGCCCGAAGGTACGAACGTGGCAGAGTCTCATTGGCTGCACTGCTCCGAAAGGACGCGCACAGGGACTTCCAGAAAAAACTGGAACCGCAGAGATATAAAGTATTTTTTCAAACAATTGACACGTGGAATCGTTCGAACCGTTCGCAGGAGTCCGGCGACAGCTTTTGGAAGCTTTAACGCAAAAGGACGTCCACGTGGGGACAATCAGACGGCTCAAGATCCGTGGGCGGTTGTGGGACCCGGTGCATCGTCAGGCCTTACCTGCCATTGGATAAGCAACTATTATTAAGCAGCGTCTGAAGGAGTCACGCGACACGTCATGAGTGATAATAAAGGGAAGTGATTGAGTGGGACAATCGATGTAGTCTCACTCCTCCAAGCTTCATATGCTGAAAATAGGTCTGTTTGGACAGAGAGAAAAGAAAAAGAAGGAAAATTGCTGAAGCAGGGAGTGTTGCTTAAGCAAAAATGAATTGCGGATGGCGACAAGTGATTTTGGGTTCACTGTGTTGGTGGATCCATCTTCTTTAGCATTCTGCCAAATCGGTTGGGATCATCATTGAAGATTTTGTATTTAATTAATTAATACTAATTATTGCAATAATGCATGACTAATTAGGGTGAGCATAATTTGATACAACTAAACTAATCAAATTAAGCGAGTAAACTCAGTCAGTTTGGTTTGATTAAAAATTTATTTGATTTGATTTGATTTTTATTTTCATTGAATTTCGGTTCAATTTTTTAGTTCAGTTAATTCAATTAACCGAATAATATAAATTAATAATAAATGATTATAAATATTATATACTAAAATTTTATTATATATTATATATATTAAAATTTATATACACTATTTATATTTTATATATATTAAAATACTAAATCAAAATTAGTTAACTGATTTAACCGAAATTTGGTTCGATCGGTTTTGAATTCGATTAAATATGGAATTTCGGACGGTTTGGTTAATGAGTTTTTTTAACCAAAATTTTTTATTAATTAACCGAATTCGCCGAACTGACCGAATACTCATCCCTGCGTACTAGTTGTGTGAGATGAGTTTAAAAGGTCCCCTGGACAAAGAATTATGAATTAACACACTAATTTAAACCTATTTTCTACACGATGACATGATTTCATTAATAGTTGCGTAACAATTTAGCATTCAAAAAAAGGTCCACCACATCGACTTGCATATTTATTATAATTGGCATCAAGTCTTGATAGATCCTACCAATACCTATTGCATTGACTCACACAACATTTATAGACACTAATGCCACATAAACCACTAAATTTGTAAAATCGTGTAAAATCGTGTAGTTGAAAGTTTTTAGAAATATTAATCAAATGTTAGACTTATTTACTCATATAAACAATTTTATATTCATATAGCCTAATTGGTCTATTGTACATGTTTTGAAAGGGTTGATTCAAAAAATAAAAGTCTATTTCAATAATTCTCGAGTTTTACAAATTGCAGGATACTTCAACTTTCCTTGAAAAGATAATAAAATATTTGCTTCGTACACTAATTAATGACGTAAAATAAACTCCGTGCTCAAGGAAAAAGTCAAATGAGAGGATATTAAAGATTAATTTGGAAAAAAGGTTATTAAACTCTATAAAAATCCAATCTAAATAAATGCGCCAGTTTTACGACTAACACAATCTTATGCCAATTTAATATAAGAAAAAATGAATTAGCTAATATCTAGAGCTTCATCAAGTTTCTACAACGATAATGATGATTGTGCAAGACATGATACTAAAATTGGTCACTATTTTTTTTTTTTTTTTTGAAATAAATATGTTTTGCGATTCCCTATTGAGTAATTCAACAAACAGAAACCACCATATAAAATTAATGTAGTAGACGAAGATTAGTAATGTCAAAATATTTTTTCTACTGTTGTTGAAAAAAAAAATCAAGGTCAAGTTTTTTTTACTCTACTATTTTTTTTTAGTTTTTTTTTTTATGTTATATTTTAATTTTTTTATATATGGGCACAAACATTTTCACAAAATTAATTCTATTTAAGCATTAAAAAAACTATACAACATTGATTTTATAAATTCAAATAGCCTTCAATCAAATGTAAAGTAAACACTTCACTCAATTGTTATCAAAATAGTTTTGCTTCAATTACTCTTTAAAAAAAAAAAAAAATTGAACCTCTTGTGAAGTGGTTACTTTTTAGCTCCCAAAATAAGCAAGTTTTCTTAGTTGTCACGAGCACATAACTATTAAAAATGAATGTCTATGATGTAAAGTTCAAAATATTCGAGTTGTTCTCATTTTGGTTTACCTTGTTTTCATTCATGCTTAAGACAATATCCTATATGTGTTAGATGACCATTTAATTTGTGATCCAATATAATATTTGAAATTTGAATTCAAAAATACAATAAAATCTTTTATTGTCATTTTCAAAATATGATGTCAAGGGATCGAGGATTGGAGAGTGGGCGATGGTGAATGTTAGATTACCACTTTATCTAAAAGTTTAAACTGTTAGATTGTGGACTAACAATGTATATCAAACTTTAATAGGAAGGGAGACAAAACAGCAGCATAGAGGGTCGAGGACTTCTGCCCGGGGGGGTTGGTTGAGATAGAGAAAAAACCTTAGAAAACTTTACATATATTAAGGAAGCTGATCCAATGTGGTGCAACTTACTACAACTAGGATAATTGACAAATCATATCTTAAATACATAATAATTATATTAATATATATTATTTATATTTAAATTAGTTTTTCAATTTTTCAATTAAACCAAAAATTCTCATTTTCTAGAACCAAAACCAAATACCAAAAAATCGAATTACTTGTGATTTCGAAAAGATTTCAATCTAATTTTGAATTTTTTTAATAATTTTTATACACTCCTAATTTTAGGCCACGCATTAATATTTAAATTCCGACGCTTAGCTAATGTCATTGGTCGGTCCGCCTACCAACTCATTCTCAGCCACAAACCCACGAGGACGACGATGTCACACCATCCCCCCCAGGGCCCACACCGACTTCCTCCTATTCTCTCGAGAGTCCCTTTACGCACGCATATTAATTGAATCTGCCCACTTCTCACTCATTCTTATTACCACTATTATTACTATTGCAAAATTGCAACGGCTAGTGACACCTCTACTTCGATAGAGACAAAACGTTTCAATTTTCTTTTGTCTTTCTAAGTCGGACCACCCATCCATCCTGTGCCGGCCTCCCCAGTGAACAAATTAACTCAAGTTTATTTTTTTAATTAAAGTTGTTTCTATTCTTAATTAAAATGAAGTCTCATTTTTCGTATTCACGTCTCATCAATTATTGTAATGTTTTAGAGCATGAGTTTCGGACATTAAAATTAATTTTCAATGAATTTATATAATTTTATAGCATATTTTATTTAAATCTAATATAACTTCAGATTCAATATCTCTTCAAATATAAAGTAAATGTCCACTTAAACAAAAGAATTATCTATTCATTAGGAAAGTTTCATGTCTTTTTTTTTTTCTACTTCAATGTTTCATTTCCCCCCCTTTGTTTTGATTCTACGTCCCTTCTATATTTTTTTCCGAGCCAATACTTATTAAGCAGCTCAAGCATTCATATTATTCTGTTTTGAAATTGTCTATATATACAAATGAGGCTTGAAAAATATGCAACAACACAACGCCATTTTTTGTCAATTCAAATTGCTCTTTTCTCTACTAAATTTATGGATACCTCTTTAATTTTTTTGGTTTGTAAATGAATATATAAAATTATAAAGGATTTAAATGACATCGAGTGAAATGATTGGACAAAGACTCCCACTATTATATAAAGCAGGAGTGACATAGTTGGGGGATGGGACGAAAATAAATTTCATAAAATTTCCCTTTCAAATGAAATTGATATATGCTTTTCTCAATACTAAAATCATCCGATAATTAAAATTTTCTGACTCCCTCTTTTTGCGTATTTGTGATCCAATCACGATACGAAAAATATAACTGTAGTAACCGGAAAAAAAAAATAAAATTAAAATAATAATAATAATAATAATAAAATAAAATAAATTAATTAAATTAACAAGTAAAATGAATAGTATGATAAGGACCAAATATATATATATATATATATATATATATATATAAAGTATGAAAGCTTCTTAAAGAAGCTTTACTTTATTTAAGGTTTATTATTATATATAGGAAATGGAAAGCTTCTTCAAGAAGCTTACTTTGATATTTTTTTTTGGAAGTGCTCTCTCTCTCTCTCTCTCTCTCCTACGACTCTCTCTCTTTGATTTCGGGCTAGTTTTACGCCGGATCGACAAACCGAAACCACCACGACGCTCTTGACGAAGTTCTCTACAAGTCTGCCGGAACGGATCGTCAGGAAAACGAAGTTGAATTTCATCCCAAATCCAAGGTAAGACTTTATATTCAATATTTGGATTTTTGACAGTTGAAGAAAGTAATATACGCGTAAAAATACTGAACTTTAATACTGGAAATTTTCAGTTCCAGGGTATTGATTGGGAACGTTGGGAATCATCCATAAGTTGAGGTAAGACTTTTTAAGTCGAATTTGACTTAGTGGTAGTTATAGAAAATATTGTACGTACGAAAATACTAAACTTTAATTCTGCGAATTTTCATTTTCAGGGTATTGAGTTGAGAACCTTGTGGGTACGGGAAAGATTTTCTCAGGGGCTTTTCAGGAATCAAGTAAGGGGATAAACTAAGCTAGTTTTGTTTTGAGAAAATGTATGTATATATATATATAGCATCTGGTTTCAGGAAAAATAAATATATTTATATATATGATTTATATTTGGAAAATACTGTTTAAATGATTATATGTTGAATACGTAGAAAAATTTGTTTAGTGTGGCATGAGTATAAAAATGTTGTGAAATATTGTTTTTTTTGGGAATGGGGACGATATGTATTTCTATGATGGAAAACCGGCGTACGGGCCGAGATATTTTTATATGTATATGTGATTTGCCGGCGTGTGGACCGTGCTATGTGGATGAGATTTGCCGGCGTATGGGCCGTGCTATGTGATTTGCCAGCGTACGGGCTGTGCTATGTGATTTGTCGGCGTACGGGCCGTGCTATGTGGTTTGCCAGCGTACGGGCTGTGCTATGTGATTTGCCGGCGTACAGGCCGTGCTATATTAAAATGTGTAATACCGGCGTACGGGCCGATGATTTTCATGATACACGTATATATGTGAAATGATATGATTGATGTGAAAATAAATGATATGAGATATTTATGTATCACGGTTTTAGTATATGTATATGATATCAGAACCTGGTTGGCTTGGTCTAGGCTAGCACTTGCACGGTACCGTTGCTATGTGTCCATGGTCCTCGTGATCATGATATCTGTGTAAACGCCGCTGTACGGAGTGGTGTGAGATTGGATGGTCGATGTGGTTATTTTCAAGAAGTGTGCTGTTATCGCCCCTAGTGTACGGACCAGTCTGGGTAGACCCATCGGACCTACAGACTACTGTTTGACTTGGCAGTGGTCGGCCAACCATTGTCAGGTCCCGCCTTCGGGCCACACAACCCAGTCATGTGGGGGTAATACATGACAACAGCCAGCTAACCTACCAGGATTGTTTTATGTTATTATTAGTGTATGAGATGAGATTTGTTTATGAAAATGCAGTATATTCTGCTATGTTTTGATATGCATATGTTTTCCCAGATTTGATAAATAGTATTGAATATGTTATGTATGGTATATGTAGAACACAGAATACTCATGTTGCCACACACATGTATTAGTTTATTTCCCTTACTGAGAGGTGTCTCACCCCTAAATCTTATTAACTTTTCAGGAGCCCCTAATAGGAGAGCGGGAAAAGCCCCGCTGATCTAGATCAGTTGTTTGCCCTCTTTGGAAGGGTAAGTTTTTGGTAGGGACAGTTAGGTTTTGTGGGGATTGTCCCTAGATTTCATTTTTGAGATGTATATACTGTGAGATAGTAATTGTAGTGACTCTGGTATGTGTTATGCACATTATGATGAGATGTATATGATTTTATACTTTCTGCTGCGTAGGCTTCTGCTGTATGTTTTGTTATATCCCTGGTGCCCACGGGCTCAGGTGGATTGTGACCTGCTGAGCTGGAATGTATGATGTGATGATAATTTATTTATATAAAAAAAAATATGTGAAAAAGGAGCAGGTCGTTTCAATAACGAAATTAAATGAATTAAATTTATTTTTTTTAATTTCATTATATTTTTATTTTATTCATTTTCTATATCATTTTATTGCGCAAACCTAGGTTAATGCTATGCTTTCTTATCCAAATTTTAAATTTCAAATAAAGCTTGTACGATTCTCCCATCCCCATTTATTTCTAACCTAACCACATGATTTTCTTCATATAAATAAATGAAAGTGTCAATTTCAAAACACATGAATGACGCTATCCAAACAGCCCTTAAAAAAATTAATTATGAAGTACGAATTTTAATGAAGTCTTAAAAACTTAATGAGTATTTCACTTATGATTCGTAATCTTTTTAACTATCGAAAAAATTATCTTTTCCTTTCCTTTTGTGATACATGTCTCTTAGTTTTTGTGGGGTACAAACAATATGATTTCAATTGAATCAATTTAAGACAAAATATACATGTAATTTAATTAAATAAAAAAATCCTAATAAATTCAAAATCATTACTCATATCAAAATTCATTAACGTTACATTTGAAAGTATTAATTTAGAGTCCTGAATTTAAATTTGGATAAATTTAAATAAACTTAATATAATTTTATATCATATATTATTTAAATATAATAAAAATTCAAATTCAAGATTTTTTGAAACATAAAATTACGTGGAATGAATGAAAATGAGAATAAAGACTTAAGCACGCCACATGACATTTTGGGTGAAGAAAACAAAACCAAACTCTAATATAAAATGCTATAAATTGTGATAAAAAATTTTGGCCCATAAAAAAATAGTAAAAGAAAAATGTTTTTCGATTATAATGGAATAGGGGGGTGGGAGTGGAGAGGGCGCACGCGCGTTGATTGAGTGGTGAGGCACAGGCAGTGACAGGCAGCGTGGGAGAGCCACCCACACTTCTCATTTATTTATTATCGACTTAAAATTATCGCCCAACGTTCACCACCCGCGAGGGGCTGAAGTACTTGTGGCTCATATTTCTCCTTTTCCTTCTCCTCGCATTCCGCTTCTCTCTTTGCTTTACTAAAAAAAATTTAAATATTTGGTAGTTGTTTCTAGAAAACTGTCCTTCACACTATAATTTATTCCATGTTTATATTATTCATACAAGCCAAAGGCAGTTCAATTTTCATTTTACTTTTTTTTTTTTTTTTAAATCACACAAGCCAGCTAATTTTTCAACCTTACAACATTTGTATAACAAAAAAATTCATTTATGTTATGAATGGATTAATCGATATTGAAATTCATCTAAATGAAATGAAATTGGGAAAATACTGAAAATACCGCATCCCTGCAAGATTGCGCAAAAATCATAATCTTCCATACGCCTATATATATGATGGTACGTGAAAAGTGCATGAAGTGGATGACTTATTAAGAAAATATTATACATTATTTTCTATATATATATATATATATATATATATATATATATAAAATCATGCATGGGCTGAGACGTAGTTGACTCTTTTATTTTTTATTCATTTTCCCATCTAATTAGCCTCTCTCCCTCATAATTGTTATGTCACGCCCCGAACCCAGTAATGGGACCCAAGGGTGAATAAGTAACATAATCTTGTCCCTATATCATAAAAATCACTAATGACACAGTACAATAAATGAGAGTCCGTCCCCGTGGGGTTCCTAGGCACCCTATACACATTCACATATACCACGAAAATACAACGGAAGATAAGTCTTTTTATACATGTACAGTACCATACCAGAGTCTATACAAAGGAGTCTAACTTCACAAAATACAACACAAATCCAGGTCGCAGTCAAAACCCCAAAAGACCACCCAACATAAGCTTAGGACATACCTAGGTACTTCCTGCAGTACACCAACACTACACTCCTACACCAGGTAGCTAGCTCCGGTTACCCGAAGGGCCTAAAAAATATGTACATACAGTAGGAATGAGACACCTCTCAGTAAGACAGATACAGGTTATATTGGTGTGTGACATTTGAGTGTTATCATGACATCAAAACATACAAAGTTAAATGCAGTTCGAGTACTTTCACAAAACAATTTCACAACAGTGTATACACGCACACACACATGATTAAGTAACCCGATGTCGTCACACCCTTCGGCCCCGAAGCCGGCCTGCGATACCCAGCGTGGGCCCGTAGCCGGCCCGCGATACCCAGCATCGGCCCGTAGCCAGCCCGCGATACCCGGCGTTGGCCGTAGTCAGCCTGCGATACCCGATGTTGGCCCATGCTAGCCCGTAATACACTGCTTCCCCGGCACATAGCGAACCCGCGATACACAACTTCAATGGCATCGTACTGGTACAAACTGGTGGATCCATACCCTTCGGTGATCATCTGGTAAGGTTCACGTCCTCGAATATAGAGCCGGACACTCTTGCCAAACATGGCAGGCGATAAACACACGCCCTCAGATATAAAGCCGGATACTTTTTCAGTACCTGAAATAACTTGGAATCTAGTTCCTATTGCATTTCATCAAAACACAACCATGCATGCTTATATAACCAAACAAACCACATCCATTTGGTAATCTATAAATCATGATTTTCCAAGCATATACAGTTTAATAAAGTCAAGGCACGGTTATCCCTAACACAATACATAACACAGTATACCAAAGGTTTTCCAACAAAACCAGGGATTGTAGTTCAGTACCCCCTTTTTCCCAAAAGCTGTTACATGAAAAACCCACAGTTTTACCTATTAGATTTCCCCAAATGAGTAACTAAAACACTCACAGGATCATGAACCACAGTTCTACTGAGTCCAATTTCAAAAATAATCGACATAAACTGAATCCTCTTACCTTTTCTCAAATGACAAATCTCGAACTCTAAGGCCCCTAAACCGTGAACTGAGTTCCAAAACCTACAACCCACAGTACAAAACTCGCTCACAACTCTGTTACCTATAAGATTACCGAATCAGAACTAAAAATCGAGTCTTACCTCTATTTTGGGCCAAAACCCAAGAATGCCCAAAAGAAAATCCAATCCGTAAAACTTATAGAGAATCCTTCCCTGATCCTCTTCGTAGTGTCAGATCTATGATTCCCGCTACATACGGCAAAGAAATCAATAGAGATAGAGAGTAGGTTGAGTTTCTAAAGAGATAGAGAGAGAATTTGAGTTTTCTTAACTGTGAAGTAATGAAAATATCTATTTATAACCCTTTGAGCCGGCCACTCCTTGTCAACGAGACTCTACGTTGCCAAGAACTACAAAGACTTCGTCGACGAACTTTGGCTTTGTCGACAAAACTTGCTTAATTACCAATTTACCCCTCTCTTAATTAATTAATTCCCTATATTACGGTTCGGGTTCTTACATGTTATCTTTCTCTAATTATTTTCTCTCTCATATATTTTTATTATTATTATCATTATATTTATAGAGGAAGAATTAAAAACTGAATACCTCACTGTCAAAGACCCACTTATCCTATGAAAAATTTTAAATAGTAGATTTGACCATCAAAAGACTGTGATTTTACCAAAAGTTCAATAAGAATGGTTGCACCTAAAATTGCAAGATTTAAAAACAATCAGTAAATATAACTCAACTCTACATAAAATTAACTTGAAGATAAAATTATGTGGTGAAAATATTACTGAAAAAGATATGCTTGAAAAAAAAAAAAAAAAACTTATTTTGAACTCATATCATGTCTTCTTGTTGCTGAGAAAAATAACGAGTTTTTGATGAAAAATCACCAAACTCATCCAACTAATTCGACCTCATTCCCTGAAGTGAATATGAATACATTTTGTGGTGGAGGACGAGACCGCAAGTATGGTCGTGGGCATGGTCGTGACCATGGTCGAAATAACCACTGGTATCGACGTGAGGTTACAATTCCCTAAAAGAGGGATTGCCCCTAGAAGCAGGTAAATGATCAAAATCAATGACTTGAGCATCATAAAAATGAATACGACAAATGCATAGAAAAATATCATTGATCGTGTACCTTCCCAGGCACTTGGTAGATCTATACCAAACCTTTATAAAAGAAAAGGAAAAGAGTAATAAAGTAGAAACAAATTTTGCTAATAATATTGTTCTAATAGATCTTAATGCTGGACCATCTAACTCTGTTTATCTTGATGTTGCTGATTTCCTTGTAAATCAAGATGAAAATAATGATGTAATATTTTAAGATATATAGTAAGTAATATTATATTTTAATTTTAATAAATAAATTATCGTATTTATTGTTGTTATGATCAATTATAATAATGAGTTTTTAAAATATGTATTACACCGTGAATTGTCCTAAAACTTTAATCGATTCTAAGATTATGGAATAAGTTTGTTTAGCTAACAATGGTACAACATACATAATTCTTTGAGATAGAAAATATTTTATTTACTTGAATATATTTTCAACAAATCTAAATACAATATCTGGTTTTACAAATTTGGTTGAAGGCTCCCAAAGAGCAAATATAAAACTATCCAATGGTACTTTATTACAAATTTATGAAACTTAATATTCTCATATTTAGAAGAAATCTGTTAAGCTTTAAAAATTTAAGACTTAATGGATATTTCATTGAAACAACAAATGAAGGCAGTAAAAAAATTCTTTATATTATTTCTATTGATTATGGAAGAAACAAATTTTAAAAAAACTGTCAACTTTATTTTCTAATTTATATTATACAAAGATTAAAGCAATTGAATCATATAATGTCTTGCATCATAAGTGCAACAATCCAAAGTTATTTATACTTTGGCCTAATTGTCTTGGACATCATAGAGATATAACGATGCGAAGAATCATTGCAAATTCACATGGTCATTCACTAAAGAACCAGAAGATTCTTTTATTAACTGATTTCATGTGTACTACTTATTTTCAAGGGAAATTAATTGTCATTTTAATGAAATAGTATTTCCTAAATTAGGGGGAGAAAATTAGTGTCTAAAGCACAATATGAAATCACATGGAATGTCATGAATTTATCTTATTTAGATTCTCGCACAAATCAAAGTGAACTTGAAATTAAGAAAATTGTACATTTGCAAGGGGTTAACACATCAATTACCAGATTCTTTTATAGATACCGAGGTCATATTAAAACCTCATATATATGCTGTAAATATTCCAGCACGTATTGATGTCCCTAAAGAATAACAGCTGATTAATGAACCTAAATCACAAGTTAAGCATGGGAGGTCTGTTGGTGCAAAAGATAAAACTTCCAGAAGGAGAAAATTGAAATCTATAAATACTCTAGAAGAGGTTACAAAGGTGGATAATTTATTCGACATTCACAAACTCATTTCTCTTGAAAATGAAATCCTTATTATAGAACCCACTGAAGAGGAATCTCCTGAAGAGGAATCTATTGAAGAGGAATCTCTTGAAGAGAAAACTCCTGAAGAGAAAACTCCTGAAGAGACATCTTTTGAAAAAGGACAAATACTTGAAAATAATAATGAGATCTCAATTCATTACACAAGATAAATGTGGGATAGAAATAAAGTTATTGTTAACAACATATTTGCATATACAATAGCTACTAACATTATCAGAAGTAATAACATTATTAGAAGTAATAATATTACTAGAGTGATGAGGGGGAGGAATTATTTGATCATGAAGTACCATATTTAAATGCTATCGGCTCTCTAATAGATTTGTTCAATTGTATCGGAATGAGGCATCTTAAAAATCTTAGCAGAATGAGTTAATATATAAGTGACAGCCAAGGGGGAGTGTTATGAATGGATGAGGGTGGCTCTCATTCATCTATATTTTGTCCACCTCTTCATGTCCCCATGAACATGCCCCCTATGTTTGCACTAATTCATGTCTCCATGAACATGCCCCATATGTTTGCACTAATTCATGCCCCCATGAACCCAGCCCATATGCCTGTACTAATTCTCCCCATGTGAACTTGCCCCAAATGTTTGCACTAATAGAGTTAACATTAGCTAACTTGTGAAAGCTATAAATACCTCCTCCCACATAGCCAGTGTAGGAAGAAAAAAAGAGTAAGGAAAAAAAAAAAGAAGAGAAAAAGAAAGAAGTTGAAAGAAAGATAAAAGATATAAAAGAAAGTGGGAGAGATATTTTATACAATGCCAGTTCCATATTACTTTATAATTCTTTCTCAAAATATTGAAATTCTAATCTCATCCGGCCGTGAAATAAGTATATTCAAACCATATAAAATTTCTATCTTGTCTTATTTAATTTTCCATTTATTATTCTACATCTTTTTTAACAATATATGAATTTTAGTAGTATTTACTTTGGAGGTTGTTTATTTTCTATTTCTAATTTTTTAAAATAATTACAAAATTTGGGAGCATGAACTCATATGTTAGACTTAGATTTGTGTAAATTTAAACAAAATGTAATATAAAAATATGTTGAATTTCCACAAATTCAAACTCCAAATTTACACTCTCAAACACTACCATACATAATTTTTAAAAATTAATATGCATATTACAACTATAAGAGTTGGACGAGGGTTTCTTTTGTAGCGAAGGATATGGTCAAAAACAGAATAAAGAAATGGGCACCCGACAACAAAGCCCTAATTTTTAACAGTATGTGATTGCCTATGACTTGGCCCATATCCAAACACACCCTAAAAAGAAAAAATTATAAAATCAATCAATTATTGTTCTCCCGTACCAATCTTAGTGCTGTAACCAAACTTCGCATCAAACCGTACCCAATTTGCTTCCATCTTTTTATCATGTCAGTCGGTTCAATTCAATTTCAAAAATATATTCTGACTTAGTTTTAGTTTGCATTTTATGAAACCAAAAGAACCAAACCGAACCAAGAAGGAATGTTTAATTACTAATTTGGAAATTTCTAAAGGTCGTAACTAATAGAAATTGAACTCGAAAATTCATTTTTGAAAGGACACATCCAATTGTATTTGTGACGAACTGAGCTGAATATTTTCGATTCATAAATATTAACGACAGAATGATTCAACTCAGGTAGAGTTTGTGACAAAATTAATAATACAAGTTGACCGTGAGCCGAACCCATTTAAGCTAGAGTTTGTGGCAGGAGAGAGAGAGAGAGAGATAGAGGGAGGGGACATTTGAGCAGAAACTATACACCAAATCAATTGATCGGACAACTATGTGAATAAATAAATTCGCAATTAAGACTTAAATTACAGAGCTTTCAATATAATAAGGATTATGTTGCCTGCAATGATAACTCATACATAGAGTGGACTTCCGATTATACCCATTGATGACTTCAAATTTAACACCACCATAGATGGCACCAATAACAACAGAAGCATCCGTACAAAGCACCATAATTTATTTACCATTTCTTCATGTGTAAAACACCATCCTCTCCATCAGATATACCCAAATTTTTTTTAAAAAAAAAAAAAAAAAGCCAACCGATACCTCCGTTCCACATCATATCTTCTATTGAAACAAACCACCACCGCCCCCACCATCAAATCCCTTTTTCCCCCAAACACATGAATGCCAAAAGAAAAAACAACAAACAATTCTTTCCCTTAACCACTCAGTACAAGGCTTTGTAACAATAATACTCGAAAAATAATTCTTTCCCTTGCTCCAGTGGTCTATCTCTCGCACTCGATTTACAGACAAACCACATTCGCTAAATGCAATTAACACGTCATACCTTGAATAATTACAGATACTGCATGTTTCATCCTCTAAAAAACATAATAATAATTGCATGATGTAGCATAATGGTATGCGATATTATCATGAATTATCCCTTCCTGAATTCAGCATCCCATTTAAGTTGAGGTTTGGGCATATTAGAAGCACAGAGCAAGCAAAGTTAATTTATCAATGTATTCTAATGAAGAAAAGGCCTTAGAACATACCAACTATTTGTCTTTCCCTTGTAACCTTGACTTATAAACTTTAGCATGATTTTGTGTATCAAATTGGCTCCAATAATTTGGAGCCGTGTAGAAAACATACTTGCCATACACAAAATTTCATGCACAAAACAACAATATAAAAATGAAAAAATAAGAAATAGTTCAAAATATACACATAAGCTAAATAATAATAAAAACAAATCCAGTCGCCTTTTACATACATGCATATATATATAGTATCGTGCTCAGCAGGAATGACTTCAGTGCTACATGATCTGCCTGCATGCCATTCTAAAATACTTCCTACTCATGAAGCTGATAGATAAGGCTACCAAACGGAATACCAACCAAAAACAAAGCTAACCTAAAGGGCAAAAAAATAAAGAAAAATCAAGAGCCTTGTCAAAATCATTTGCAGTTCGCGCATAAATAAAAAATCTAACATTTTCAATCATCTATCCTTAACCCTCCCAACAGTTGACAAACGCACTTAAAAGCTCTCCCATTTTCCTCAGTAGAGTCGGTAGAAACCAAATAAATTCCCAAGATCAACAATGCCAAACGGCCAAAACCCTATTGACATCTGGCCCAAGAACAATGTAAACAGATGCTTCACTACACCGATTCATCATAATGCTCTCCTTTTCTGTAGGTTATCAGTAATCAAACCCTTTTCCATACTGGATCACCAATCTTCCAAAAATTGCCTTCTGAGCAAAATTATTCAGACTTCCTCGTATAAAGAGAGAAAAAAGTCACTAAAGGATGGTTCCAGACAGGGAGGGTGTCAGACCAAATACAAAAAAACGTTTACAGACCAAAATATCAACAATGCTCGACACAGTTTAATGATCTATATTCCTCTCTTGTAAAACAAAGTAAATCATGCTTTAACCATCTATCTCTAATCATGATGACTGAGGTCTCTATGCCACGAAAGCTCATCAAGGGGATGCCAAACCAAGCACAAAAAAATGCTTACAGACCAAAACATATATCAACAAAATGCAAAACAGTTAGAGAGATTACTTCGCTCTCTTGTACACCAAAATAAAAGACATTTTAACCATCTTTGATAATGATGACCAAAGTGTCTATTCCTGCAAAGGCTCTTCTAGTTCTTTCCCTCCACACTGTCCAGAAATTGCATGATGGATAATTCTAACAATTTTCTTCCTCTGCAGAAGCACAAAGCCCATCCAAACTCACAACTCATGCATAGCTTCTAGACTGCCCAATACGTAACTATTAGCAAATGATCACTATTCACAACTTCCAGGTAGTCACTACTAATAATTTCCTGGTCAATCTAAAATGAAAAAAATTGTTAACCTGACTCAGGATCTTTCTAAGAAGGTAGCACCTGTTTACCATGGTCTTCCCTTTTCTGAAGATGTCAAAGGTTAAAATCCAACCCCAGGCAACTTACCGAGCAAAGAAACTGACTTGATTGCGGATTGCAACTTTACGAACAATTTCTACAGGTGAATCTACAATTACCAAGCACAATAGTTTTTTTCTCTCATCTATTTATAGTAAGAGTTCACCCTAAGCTTACATCCTGAGTGATGAGCCTCCACCTAAACCCAGCCTAACCAAAGTTGTATTACAATAGCCTAGCCAAAAAAAAGGCGTATTACAAGAAACCACCAGAAGTTTTATTTGTTATGCAAGAACAAACAGCTCTCATCTTTATGCATATCAAGTCCAAAGAATTCCAGAAACAAAAGGGCATTCTTCAAGGGCGCCTTTTCTCCCCTCAATTTATCATGCCAAAAGTAAGGGGCCCCACATTCCCTACAATGCTACAACAAAAATCCAAATAGTCCATTAAACCTTTCAGCCCTTTTAAAATCCATCTCCGTGCGCTTATCTTCCTTCTTTGGTTCTCCAGTAGTCCAACCATTTCCATCCTACCCACATATTTGATAACCACAACTCTCCTTGATATGTTATCCTTCACCATGAAGCGCTTACTCCACTTCCAAAGAACGGATTTGTTGAACAAGTTGAGGTTTTTAAAATCCAAGCCTCCACCATCCATGGATTGATTGATAACTTGCCATTTAAACCTCTTAGCCACCAAGCATGGAATGGGGAAAAGAGACATAAGGTCGACCAAAAGATGTCAAGGGTCCCTTCAATACGGGTAAACCTCCCTCCTAGAAAGCGTTAGACCCCACAAGTTTCCTTACAAGCTTCCTCAAAATGAGGTCTCCTTAAATTGAGCTCTCGGAGGCAAGACCAAGTAAGTCAAAGAGGGAGCAACAGCACCTTAGAGCCTCTGCTTAAATCAGATCCATCTATCCCTTCTCCCACGAGGATAAGCTCTTACAAATGCTGGCCTTAAGACCAAATAATGCTTCAAAGCATTAAGTATGCGCCTCAAATTTAAAATTTCCTCCACTTCAACCGCACAAAACACAATTTAAACATCT
Organism: Malania oleifera; assembly: GCF_029873635.1. Lineage (NCBI taxonomy): Eukaryota > Viridiplantae > Streptophyta > Magnoliopsida > Santalales > Ximeniaceae > Malania > Malania oleifera. Next base: position 14,586,634 of record NC_080426.1, read on the forward strand.
ACAAAAAGCAAATAAATGAACTGTTTTATTTTGATTCACTACACCGATTCATTATAACGTTCTCCTTTTCTGTAGGTTATCAGTAATCAAACCCTTTTCCATACTGGATCACCAATCTTCCAAAAATTGCCTTCTGAGCAAAATTATTCAGACTTCCTCGTATAAAGAGACAAAAAAGTCACTAAAGGATGGTTCCAGACAGGGAGAGTGTCAGACCAAATACAAAAAGACGTTTACAGACCAAAATATCAACAATGCTCGACACAGTTTAATGATCTATATTCCTCTCTTGTAAAACAAAGTAAATCACGCTTTAACCATCTATCTCTAATCATGATGACTGAGGTCTCTATTCCACGAAAGCTCATCAAGGGGATGCCAAACCAAGCACAAAAAAAATGCTAACAGACCAAAACAAATATCAACAAAATGCAAAACAGTTAGAGAGATTACTTCGCTCTCTTGTACACCAAAATAAATGACATTTTAACCATCTTTGATAATGATGACCAAAGTGTCTATTCCTGCTAAGGCTCTTCTAGTTCTTTCCCTCCACACTGTCCAGAAATTGCATGATGGATAATTCTAACGATTTTCTTCCTCTGCAAAAGCACCAAGCCCATCCAAACTCACAACTCATGCATAGCTTACTCTAGACTGCCCAATACCTAACTATTAGCACATGATCACTATTCATAACTTCCTGGTAGTCACTACTAATAATTTCCTAGTCAATCTAAAATGAAGAAAATCGTTAACCTGACTCAGGATCTTTCTAAGAAGGTAGCACCTGTTTACCATGGTCTTCCCTTTTCTGAAGATGTTAAAGGTTAAAATCCAACCCCAGGCAACTTACCAAGCAAAGAAACTGACTTGATTGCGGATTGCAACTTTACGAACAATTTCTACAGGATAATCTACAATTACCAAGCACAATAGTTTTTTTCCCTAATCTATTGAGAGTAAGAGTTCACCCTAAGTTTACATCCCTGAGTGATGAGCCTCCACCTAACCCCAGCCTAACCAAAGTTGTATTACAAAATCTTAGCCTAAAAAAAGGTGTATTACAAGAAACCACCAGAAGTTTTATTTGTTATGCAAGAACAAACAGCTCTCATCTTTATGCACATCAAGTCCAAAGAATTCCAGAAACAAAAGGGCATTCTTCAAGGGCACCTTTTCTCCCCCCAATTTATCATGCCAAAAGTAAGGCGCCCGACATTCCCTACAATGCTACAACAAAAATCCAAATAGTCCATTAAACCTTCCCACCCTTTTAAAATCCATCTCCGTACGCTTATCTTCCTTCTTTGGTTCTCTAGTAGTCCAACCATTTCCATCCTACCCACATATTTGATAACCACAACTCTCCTTGATATGTTATCCTTCACCATGAAGCGCTAACTCCACTTCCAAAGAACGGATTTGTTGAACAAGTTGAGGTTCTTAAAATCCAAGCCTCCACCATCCATGGATTGATTGATAACTTGCCATTTAAACCCCTTAGCCACCAGGCATGGAATGGGGAAAAGAGACATAAGGTCGACCAAAAGATGTCAAGGGTCCCTTCAATACGGGTAAACCTCCCTCCTAGAAAGCGTTAAGACCCCACAAGTTTCCTTACAACCTTCCTCAAAATGAGGTCTCCTTAAATTGGGCTCTCGGAGGCAAGACCAAGTAAGTCAAAGAGGGAGCAAAAAACACCTCAGAGCCTCTGCTTAAATCAGATCCATCAATCCCTTCTCCCACGAGGATAAGCTCTTACAAATGCTGGCCTTAAGACCAAATAATGCTTCAAAGCATTAAGTATGCGCCTCAAATTTAAAATTTCCTCCACTTCAACCGCACAAAACACAATTTAAATATCTACATATAGCAAATAAATGAACCATTTTATTTTGATTCACTACACCGATTCATTATAACGTTCTCCTTTTCTGTAGGTTATCAGTAATCAAACCCTTTTCCATACTGGATCACCACTCTTCCAAAAATCGCCTTCTGACCAAAATTATTCAGACTTCCTCGTATAAAGAGAGAAAAGTCACTAAAGGATGATTCCAGACAGGGAGGGTGTCAGACCAAATACAAAAAGACGTTTACAGACCAAAATATCAACAATGCTCGACACAGTTTAATGATCTATATTCCTCTCTTGAAAAACAAAGTAAATCGCGCTTTAACCATCTATCTCTAATCATGATGACTGAAGTTTCTATTCCACAAAAGCTCATCAAGGGGATGCCAAACCAAGCACAAAAAATGCTTACAGACCAAAACAAATATCAACAAAATGCAAAATAGTTAAAGAGATTACTTCACTCTCTCGTACACCAAAATAAAAGACATTTTAACCATTTTGATAATGATGACCAAAGTGTCCATTCCTGCTAAGGCTCTTCTAGTTCTTTCCCTCCACACTGTCCAGAAAATTGCATGATGGATAATTCTAATGATTTTCTTCCTCTGCAGAAGCACCAAGCCCAACCAAACTCACAACTCATGCATAACTTACTCTAGACTACCCAAAACGTACCTATTAGCACATGATCACTATTCATAACTTCCTGGTAGTCGCTACTAATAATTTCCTGGTCAATCTAAAATGAAGAAAATCATTAACCTGACTTAGGATCTTTCTAAGAAGGTAGCACCTGTTTACCATGGTCTTCCTTTTTTGAAGATGTCAATGGTTAAAATCCACCCCAGGCGAATTACCAAGCAAAGAAACTGACTTGATTGCGGCTTGCAACTTTACAAACAATTTCTATAGGTGAATCTACAATTACCAAATACAATAGTTTTTTTCCCTCATCTATTGATAGTAAGAGTTCACCCTAAGCTTACATCCCTAAGTGAGCCTCCAACTAATCCCACCCAAACCAAAGTTGTATTACAAAAGCCTAGCCGAAAAAAAGGTGTATTACAAGAAACCACCAGAAGTTTTATTTGTTATGCAAGAACAAACAGCTCTCATATTTATGCATATCAAGTCCAAAGAATTCCATAAACAAAAGGGCATTCTTAAAGGGCGCCTTTTCTCCCCTCAATTTATCATGCCAAAAGTAAGGGGGCCCACGTTCCTTACAATGCTACAACAAAAATCCAAATAGTTCATTAAACCTTCCCACCCTTTTAAAATCGATCTCCATACTCTTATCTTCCTTCTTTGGTTTTCTAGTAGTCCAACCATTTCCATCCTACCCACATATTTGATAACCACAACTCTCCTTGATATGTTATCCTTCACCATGAAGCGCTAACTCCATTTCCAAAGAACAGATTTGTTGAACAAGTTGAGGTTTTTAAAATCCAAGCCTCCACCATCCATGGATTGATTGATAACTTGTCATTTAAACCTCTTAGCCACCAAGCATGGAATGGGGAAAAGAGACACAAGGTTGACCAAAAGATGTCAAGGGTCCCTTCAATACGGGTAAACCTCCCTCCTAGAAAGCGTTAAGACCCCACAAGTTTCCTCACAAACTTCCTCAAAATGAGGTCTCCTTAAATTTAGCTCTCGGAGGCAAGACCAAGTAAGTCAAAGAGGGAGCAACAGCACCTCAGAGCCTCTGCTTAAATCAGATCCATCTATCCCTTCTCCCACGAGGATAAGCTCTTACAAATGCTGGCCTTAAGACCAAAGAATGCTTCAAAGCATTAAGTATGCGCCTCAAATTTAAAATTTCCTCCACTTCAACCTCACAAAACACAATTTAAACATCTACAAATAGAAAATGGGATACCTATATCTCCCTGCCCCCTAAAAACTGAGAAACCTTTTAATCAACCAACCCTTACTTAGAGCATTTTACAATGAACTCTCAAAGCTAGAATAAAAAGCAATGGTGAGTGGGCTACCTCAGATTTTTTAAATATATGGATAAAATAAGAATTTCTTGATAATTGCACGCACACAAATTTCACATTGAACGGCCCTCTGCCAGAAAGACTTCCTCAAACACCACACACACACAAACAACATTCAATCCCCACTCCAAACAAGACATCATGGAAAATTGAGGTAGTCTCTACTCCCAATGCCTAATCAAATGCACACCTCACGTCTCTCCCATTCAAGGTAGAAAATAAAATCTAACCAAAGCATCATTATCCCTGGCCAAAAGGAGAGGATCTAAATATTAGACTTCCAAAGATATTTCCCACTTGTCGTGCCAAATAAGACAGTTGCCCAATTAACCACCAATAAAAGCACATGTAATATAAACTCCTCCCACACTTTCCTAATCCAATTCCAAAGAGCCAGCCTTCCTTTGAAAATTAACTGTTAGAGCCCAACCTATACTTTGCAGCCGCAACCCTTCTCCAAAAGAGGTCCCTTTCTCAACCATGAACTACTTGAGCCACTTGCCTGGGGAGGCTCACTTAGAATGAGTCAAAATTTAGTCAGAAACTCAATTCCCAAACACACAACCAAATTGCTCATTAGGCTACACCCAATTTACCAAGGATAAAACTCTTCACTCATGTTACAAAACTCATTTTCGGACATCTTCCAATCTTGTTGTGACTAATCTGTAAATGAATAAAGTGGCTATCAAGTAAGCAAAGAGATTAGACATGGTGATTTAGTGAGAGTTCGTCTCCTTTCAGAGAAAAGTGTCTCTGCCAACCAACAAGCTTTTTTTTCACATCTCAAGGCAATAGTATCTCACACCTGTTCTTATCCTTGAATTTCATTCCAAAAGGAAGTACCAAGTAAATCAATCAAAGGGAGACCACCAGTGCAGCCCAAAACGTTTGACCAAAGGTTAAAAGTAACTATCAAGTGCAACACCCCATCTTGCTAACTGCTAAGGACCTTCAGCCCTTGGCCCCTAGCCATAAGAGTGTTAGGAAGTAGACGGACAGATTTTCAATTGAGCCAAAAAACTGAAGATGTGGATACACACCTCATCCAATTCTGCAATTTTAACCTAAGCTGGCTACTACAACAATATATAACCCAAGACTCTATGAGAAAACAACTTGGTGAAAGTCGTCCACCACACGTGCACCCCAAAAAAAACACATCGAGAATTACTAATGTCATCACACAATCTAGATAATTTACGAATGAGGAAGGAGTTTAATATTTAAATTGGTGGTAACTTTCAAGTGGGTCATTAGACATTGATTTACTTAGTCATATAAATAATCCTCGTAAAGCCAACTCTTTCAATTGTTAGTTTGTTACACTAATATTCTCACAAATTTTTATGTGGAACTAAGAAATTGAACAATGAACTGCCTTTTAAAAATCAAATTTCAATGGTCAAACATAACACACAAGAAGGCTTGGTTCACAAAATAAAAAAAATTCCAATGAAAAGGCATTCTATGTTCCTAGGAATGTGGCGTTGGCCTCATGAGAATATTTTTGTTTGGTTAACATTATAAGATTCCGAGAACGCCCATGTCAATGTTTGGTTCAACATAAGAATGCTGGCAAGCATTTCAAAAAGATTATCATTATACCCTTCAAACTTGAATATGAGCAATATATAAAGAATAACCATATTTGCAGCAAAAACCTATCAAGGATATGTACAAAATTAAATCCATGTCCTAAAAATTCCAACCTTCATAAATAAAAAAAAAAAGTAATACATAATAATCCAATTAACCAAAATAATGGAGTGTGGTTTTAATTTTTCAATTTTTCTAGCCCTTCGCACACGCTCTGCATGTGATTTTACTCTTTAATTTTTAACTTCTATCAAAAAATTTCTAATTGAAAATTGTAATTTGATATGAATAGCTCCCACTAAAAATTTATAATTTCTTTTAATTTGCAACTTATTTAAAGGACATATTGCAATTGATCAATAGGGAATCAAGTCAGTTTCAGTGAAAAGTTATTGGTGTATAAGTTAGATTATTAAAATTTTAAAATGATTGAGATGTTGAATGTTGTTTTATAATAATAAAGGCATTTTGATAATCTACTTGAACATCCACCCATAAGGGCTGTTTCCTTCATTTAAGTAGTATATATGTTATATTACTATATGATAATAATATTGTTTTCATTTTTCTTGATTTCAATTTTTGTTATTACAGTAATTTGTTATTATAAATATAATAAATAACACAACATGATACTATATTGTAGGACCATTAACGTCCAACCAGCCAAAATAGTAGGGACCATCACACTTGCCCTTGGGGGAGCATGGTAATGTGATTCCCATTGTGGGAATCTTATATTCCCAAGGAATATGAGATACCCATATCAGATTGCAACCTCAAAACAGACGTGGAAATGGAATGCTATTGGGAATCACATTTTCAATAGTGTTGAAAGATGCCCAAACCAAATGCCTTAGCATAAGCTAAGAATTTTTTTCAAAATCTTGAACTGAACATTTCACTTGATAAGTTGCTCAACTATGTCCTCTGCAATATATTTTTTTTGCAACAATGGCGTCCAAGGCCCCTTTGTACACTCAACTTATCCATTGGGATAATGAACCCACTCCTCTACCCTTCTCCACTTAGATACCAAGGTATTATCTCAAATGGAATATCTTAACCCTTAAGATTCAAACCTTGATATTTTAACTAGGAGAGCCTTTACCACCTAAGCCACCCTTAGGGGGCCTATGTACTTTGCAATATTAATGACAAAGATACAGCCTTTTAACTTTCACAAAAATATTTTTGAATTATTACAATGCATTAAATCTAGGATTTAGGATTTTTACAACTTACTCATATTCTCAAAGCCAGCCATCCTAAAAATTTTGATAGCAAAAGATGAAGATTGTAATAAAAGACGAGAATATACGAAAGGGGGAATAAGACATCCTTCTAGATAAAAAAAGGAAAGAAAAAAACAAAACCAAAAACAAACAAAAAAAATAAGAAAAAAAAGGAAAAAACAGAAAACACAAATCAAGCTGGCAAATAGAGCCAATCCTGTAAAATATTTGGGAAGCTCAATCTTAAAACACCCAAAATCAACACACCAAAGCAAACCCAAGTAGTGAATCTTCTCCCAAACCAGCAAGGAATTCAACCTTTTCCCTGAAATTTCATAAGGAATTCAGCAAGGAATCTTCACCAATCCCATCCTTAAATTTTTGTGAGAGTTCATATAGTAAAATCAATTGTGTGCATACATATTCCTTCTATTAGTGCTCATTAAATATAGTTATGTTTTGAAAATCCAATTTTGATACAGAATTATACAAAAAAGCAAGTAATAATTTATTGAAAGTGTCAAAAAAATTATTTGTCATATAATACATAGCTCAATCTAGTAACATAACATTTTGCGAATTTATAAACTAAGATCGCTGAGATTAACCATTTTGAAAATCAGCCCGACGTTGAGCACAAATCCTCTTCCCAAAAAAAAATAAACAAACACCTTTTAAAATGATGATGTGGATTGAGATGATGAGTCCTACCAAGCATGCCTAAAAGATGTTTGATAAAAAATCAAGCACCTTTTAAATGATGACATGGATTGAGATAATGGGTCCCATTAGGCATGCCAAGAAGGTTCTTGACCAAAAATCAAGCACCTTTTAAGATGAAGAAGATTGAGATGAGGAGATGGTGAATTTGGTGAAAGTGGACTTGTTATATTAGCCCCCCATAAAAAGTGCAAGGATTGATATTTCACAAGGCGGTGTCCCATAAAATAAGGAGTGGGAGAGAGTTGTAAAAATCATAAGAGGGAGAAGGCGAGGAACATAAAAGGATATTAGGAGAGGGAGGAATAAGGGGATAGGGAGGTAAGCGAGAGGACAAAAGAGGGATAAAGAGGCACTTGGGCCTATTTTAGCCCTGGACTATTATATTGATGTACTTAATTGGTTGACAATTCATTACAAGATAAGTTGCAAACCTCTATACACCCATTCCAAGTCAAACCTCGAGTTACAATTATTCCTTAAATTGTGTCTAAAACATAACAACTCTTAATTTGCCCAATAATTGACAGACATTCTTAGCATAAATGATTCTTCTTTGATGTTGGTACTTTTACAGTTGGCTTATTTCCTTCTTTCTAAGTGATATCTATTTGAAAAGTTATTGTGGTCATTTTAATAGGCGAGTTAATGAAGCTTTTACAGCGAGAAGTTTCACAGCTCACCTCAATTCCTTAATGTTCTCTTGTTTGTCTCCAGGTTCATGAGCTGAGGTGCATCTTTGCAGGCGAGTGCAATTTTGGACAAATAAACTCAAGCAAGGCGAGGATAGAAGAAGACTTTCAATTCCCTAATCCTATTTTCATCTTTTACAATTGCCTACTTTCCAATGTGATCATGTGTCGCATCCTTCGTGGTTCAACTATTTAAATTTCTATGGTTTTCACTTCATCATGCTCAATTCAAACCTTTTTTTCCTTCTCTCTCCATAACTCCATCCTCTTCTAGGCTTTCATGCTCATTTCATAAGCTCCAACTTCGTCTCCCCCATAAGCAAGCAATTTGCCCTTTCTTAGTAAAGCATCCTTTAGGAACATGCAAGCTAAGGACTCCATGGAGGTGTTCTTTGATTCTCTCTCCAAGATTTAGGGGGAGAGGTTGTCCCTTCGTCATTGGCTAGTCCTCCAAAGGCAACAATGCTATGAGTTTATTCTCATCACTTTTCAATGAGGTTTCACTTTTGACTAATGAGGCTTTCACTTTTGACTAATGAGGCAAAAGTGGAATCCCTCCTCACCAAAGTTGGCATGATTGAGGTGATGTCCACCACCTCTAGTTGGTCAACAAGTGGATCATCAAACTCTTAATGTTCCTTCGTTTAGCTCATGGGGAGCAAAATACTGGTCTAGAGGTCCTTGCTCATGAGGTGAGCTATTATACTGAAGACGCATCTTTTAGTTCTAGCCTAGAATCGCTTTAAAGCCAATACTTCAGCTACACGATCAACAATATAAAGAGGCTTAAGAAGTGGCGAGACTGAAACTGGGCTCAAGGCCTCTTGTAACATGATGCACTCTACATCCTAGTTCATAACTCAGCACTTGAATACTGCACAAGAGAAGAAAGTGAGGCATTCATAGCTCCGTGCTTATTTATACTAAGGATGTCTGACAGTTATTAGGCAAATTAAGGACAATTATGTTTTACGCACTACTTGGGAAACAATTGTAACTCCAAGTTTGACTTAGAATGAGGGTTAATAGGTATACAACTTATCTTGTAAAGAAACTCAACCAACTCCATACATCAATACAACAATTCAGGGCTAAAATAGATCTGAATGTTTATTTATCCCTCTTTTATCCTCTCCCATACCTTACTATCCCCTAAATCTATTCCTTCTCTAACTCGTTCCTTTATCTTTGACCTCCCTCCCCTTCTCCCTCTTACAAATTCTACAACTCTCTTCTCCATATTTCACAGGGCATTCTCTTGTAAAATAGGTATCTATCCTTACACGGTTACACCTCTGACAAGGACTAGCGTAATGAATCCACTCAATTCACCATCTGCTTATCTTGATCTCCTTCATTTTAAAAGATGTTTGATTCTTGGTCAAACATCTTTTGACACGCCAAGTGGGACCCATCCACGCCATCATTTTAAAAGGGTCTTGATTTTTTGTCAAACATCTTTTTGGGCGTATCTAGTGGGGCCCATCATCTTAATCAATGTCATCATTTCAAAAAGTGTTTTTTGACTTCACTAACCACAAGCACTTTGAACAAGTCGAGGTAGGATCGTCACAATGTTTGTAATACATGTTATGTATTAATTATGTTAGTTATTATTATTGAGCAACCCTTCCAAAATCCAATTTCCATGCTAAACAACCCCATCAACCCATGGACAAAAAAAAAAAAAAAACCCTGGGGAAAAATAAAAAAATAAAATGGAATACCTTATTTACCAAATTATTAATTATGAAAACTACATCTTAATCCATCATAGCCTTACCTCAACTACATAACAAAACCAAAAATAAAAGCAATCCAATGACTAGAAAAGCCAAAGTCAAGTCAAAGAATAAGCAAGCACAAACAAGTTAAAAAGGAAGCTAACCATTACCACTTAAGCAAAGACCATAATGCTCTCAATCACACGAAAATAATTATAGCATGTCTTGATTAAAAAAGCAAGTACAATGATGTACCACAATGTCGTTCTATTTTCATGGACAACCAAAGGTATATCTAATTAATGCTTCCAAAAATGCAAATCTTCAGGTACAGTAGCATAACAGCACATCAAATGCTGTCCTAAGCAGTCCAATAGCTTGAACATCAAATGATGCAGTGTCCAAAGTGACGGTTCCAAAAATGCAAAAACCCTCAAGCATTCACCACATGAGGGAACCACAAGAGAATGGTTTAGCACCAAAACAATTGAAGTTTCCAAATGTATTTAATTTCAATATCCAAAGTTCTAATCGTACCCAATTTGTGCTTTACATGCTGAGGTATTTGAAAGAAGCTGTAGAGCATATAAAGGATTACAGATCATCAAAACTGTAATGGATAGAAAATTTAGAACTTTGCACTACTTTGATTCAATGGGCAACATTCTGTTCATGTTTAAGTTGCCATTGATTTTTTTGATACACCATGCCACTGTAAATTTGGTTTGTGCACTTCAATTGCACTCACATAGAGTCCTCAGCATTTTTTGCCTATAAAAAAAATTAATGCATTCTATTTTAAGTATTTATTATATTAATAATATTTTTAAAAATAGAATGAGCCTTGAATGTTGTAGCACAAATCCTATATGTTTTATACAAGTTTAATAAGTTTGGTATTTGAGTTATGGTTAATAAACATAACCAGTGTGTGGCTGTCTAGAACCATATCATCATCATGTTTTCACTCTAGTTAGTTTTTAAATGCCATGATTAAGTATAAGCCCGGAACATAATATTTGAGACTACACATAGCAGGAAATCTCTACAGATAAATAATTTTTAATACCTAATGAATCACCATATCATATAAAAGCCAAATTGCTTACCATTTTATGAGCTTCCACCTCCACCAACAATTTAACATTTAAGAAACACAAACTCCATGTGCCCCTTCCATGGGTAAAGTACAAATTGGGAATACAATGAAATCAATCCTAACACTACAAATTAAACAAACAAATAAACAAATTTAATTTTGGCATGTGTCAGAAAAATATATGACCAAAATCTATGAAAAAAAATATTGATACACCTAAAATTGATAGGTATACCCACAGGGACAGATAGTTGTAAGGCCAACATTCGACAGCATTTGATGTCTCACATAATCGCCTTTAGGTTACCCAGAACCCTCCTAAACATAATTGCGAGTCACCCAGAACTTCCCTAAGCATAATGGCGAGTCACCCATAACTTCCTTAAGTATAATGGTGAGTCGCCCATAACCTCCTTAACCATAATGGCGAGTCACCTATAACCCCTCTAAGCATAGTGGCAGACTCATAAATGTCAAGCTAAAAGGGAGTCTTCCTTCACCACTATATAAAGGGGATCTTAGGAAAATGTAAGCATCTCATTCTCACTTACTCTTCATTTACTATTGTAATTTGAACCTCCCATTTTCTAACTTAAACATCGGAATGATCTCCGGAATACACCCCAGGTCCTCTAAGTCTTCCTCGTTTGGTTTTTTTTAGGTGCTCGCGGTTTAAGGACGATTTATGAAATTCACTCGATTTTTGACAGCATCGAATATAACAACTCACTTTTAATAACATGGGCACCAAATGGCCATGCAACCCCGAATTTGCCATTACATGCTAACCATCTAGAAACAGCAACTCACTAACCAAGTAATCATTGGAAATCTGAACTACGTACAAGTTCTTTCCCATGTCAAATTCAGCTGGTACTCGGATTCTAAACAACTGAAACAGTCAAAGCAGTTACACGAACTAGAAAACATCCGATCACCCAAACCCCATATATTTGTGTTCTTCATTTTAGTTCAACATGCCAGAAAAAAACGAAATAGTAATTGCATTCTCTATATCGCATAACTTCATGACAAAATCTCAAATAAACTTGTATTGTCACCTAATCAAAAATCCAAGAAATGCAAATTAAAATTACATAATTAAAAACTCACAGTCTAGCCTGCAGTCCAACGTTACAATACTCTAAAACGCGGAAGTGGAGAAGGGAAATTTAACCAAACAAGCAGCAGAGCAAAGAAACTGAATAAAACCTCAATGGCGAAGAAAACGCACGATCAATCTAGAGGAACCTCGACGTCACCGTCCGCAATCTCCTGCTGCAAATCCTTAGGGTCTTTCCCGTCGACGGTACAACCAACGGACACGCACGTCCCGAGAATCTCCTTCACCGTGCCAGACAAGTCCTTGGCCATCGATCTGGGCCTCATGATCCTCGCAATTTCGATGACGTCATCAAGCGAAATGTTGCCCGAGTGCTTGATGTTCTTAGTCTTCTTGCGATCGCGCTCGGGTTCCTTGAGAGCCTTGATGACGAGGGCCGCCGCCGAGGGTACGACGGATACCTTGGCTTGGCGGTTCTGGACTGTGAGCTTGACGGTAACTCGGAGACCCTTCCAGTCCTTGGCTGTCTCCTTGGCGATGTCTTCACCGATCTTCTTGGGTGACAGACCGAGAGGACCGATTTTGGGGGCGAGAGAGCTGGCGGCACCAACCTCGCCACCGGTGACGCGGACGTAGACGTCGACGACTTGGGATGGGTCGAACTTGGGCGGCATTGCGGCGGCTAAGGGGGCGCACGGGTTACAGCAACGGAAAGCAGTGGAAAAGATTAGGGGTTTATAAAACTAGGGTTTTTCCACCAGTGTGGGAAAGTGCCCCTGCTGAAGGTGTACAAAAATTACCGAAAACCGGACCGAAATCATAAACGGTTTGGTTTTTTAGTTTTCTGTTTCTGTTGCGGTTTTTAAAAATAAAAAGGATCGGTTTCGATTTTGGTTTTATGTTGAAACCAAACCAAAAAAAACTAAAAAACCGATTTATATAAGATATATATATATATATATATATATATATGGTTAGTAAAAATATAACATGCAATGTAGCCATATAACCACTATAGAAAAAAAAAATTTTCAATAAATTTTTAAGAATCTTATGAAAAATAAAGGTTATTTTTGTTAAAGGTGTCCAACATATTTTATTTTGTTAAAATTATGAGTCCCTTTAAAAAATTAAAATGCTCAATAAATTTTCAACAACTTTATAAAAAATAAAGGTTTTTTTTTTGTAAAAAAAAATCAGTTTAAAACCAAAAAACCGCAACCGAAACGCTAAATTTTTAGTTTTCAGTTAAAACATAATTTCAGTTCAAAAATCCCAAAATCGAAAATTTCTATTTGATTTTCGATTCTAGCCAAAACCGAACCGAACCATGTACACCCCTTACTGTTTAAGGATTTTTCCTTTTTTTCTCTTTCCTTAACGTGGTGAAATCTAGGTTGTGTTTGTAATACCAAATTATACATTAGCTTATGGTGGTAGAATTTGTAGAATGTGAGAGTTAATAGAATATTAACATTTTAGTCTTCTGTTAAATTTTGATTACAAGCTAACTTTTCTAGCATCTTGGTTTTTTTTTTATTTGTATAAATCATTGATATGAAATTTATCAACCCTATATTTAGAAAGACCTTTTATTTAAATTTATATTGAATTTAGATAAGATATAATATAAAATTGTATTGAAATTTATTAAAATTCTTCCAAATCAAAATTAAAAATCTAATATTCATACTCTAATACATTCTGTTCCAGTACCGTTGTGTGTGTGGATCAAATAGCTTACTTACATTTGTATAAATATTTTGTCTCTTTTCAAGGTGGTCTTATAATTTTTTTTTATTACATTTACTATAATGCACTTAGCCCGTAAAATGACAATAATAAATTATTCTAAGAAAATTAAAGTAAAAGTGATAATTTGGTTTCTTGATGTCATACATATTTTTATTTATATTTTTCATTGCAAGACAAGCGAAGAAAAAAAAAACAAACAAACAAATGGCAACAATGCTTTCAATAGAATGCTAATTTTTACTTTCTCGAGTTTTCAACTATTATCTCAATAATTCAAAATAAAAAATTATAATTTTAGTTGTACTAACTCACATTATACTTCAATATATAGAGTTTACATTTGTGAACTAAATAGTTGTGTATGTTATTAAAAAAATTATGTGAATTTAAAGTACAAATGTATATATATACAACTTTTAGCCTTAATACACAACAAGATTGTTCACGAAATATTGAAATGTGAATCTAAAGAAGATATATATATTTGTTAACGAGGGATAAACTATATATGACAATAAGACCAAAAGACATATTGACTTAAAACAAAAACAACTCAAAATAAATTTAAAACTATTAGTAAAAAACTTGTAATATTCGAGTAAAGAAGGGAGATGAATAATATAACTCTTATAATTCATTTAGATGAAAGATACAGTGTTACCTTTTAAATTCTCTCACTAAAAAGGATATTTTAAAGCGAAGATAAGATGGCTACAAGACATTTTATACACTATTATCCACCCATTATTATTATTTTTGAGCCACTTAACTTAGGCATCTTATAAATCTATAAAATATACCTGAGTCCTCCAATTATTTTCTGCTTCCTTTTTAGGAAATTGAGGTTAAGAATTCCTGGTAAATTTATAGAGTAACAATTTAATTTTGTATTTTTTGTCTTCCCACTATTCTACTGTGTTTTTTTGAATATTGTCCAATATAAAGACAAAACAAAACATGCATTAGAAGACCAAATGATTTTTATTTTGTATTTAGTTGCATTAATCTTTCAAAATTTTTAAATGATTTTCAAGGGTTTTCTTATTTTGCATTATCAAACAACCTTTAGATTTCGAATCTACACACACAATACTAAATAGGGGACGGAAATATTATTGTATATCATTAAAGCATTTTTAATAATTAACTAGGTAAATCATAAATAGAGAATTAAACTCGAAATATTGGGATCACCAGGACCCAACTCGTTTGAGCAAACCTAGTTGGTCCAAATGTATCCAAATATTGAAAAAAATAGTTAAGCATGCAAAATTATTTGCACAAATACAAATTGACATGAATAAGACAACACACAAGTTTATAAATTACAATAAAATTCTTAAAAATATTAAAAATTAATAAATAAAGCAACATTTATCAACTAAATTTAAAAAGGTAAATTCAATGCCCGTATTAATTCTATTAGATAATAAATGATAAATTTATTACCATCAAAATCAAATATTTGCTCCTACAAAAAGGCTTTTAAGAAGTTGTAAGCTTTTGGATTAGGGAGTGTTTGGGTGTGCAGAATGGACAGGTGTTGAGCTATAAATGCCTCATCACAATATCACATGCAAAGGCTGGAAGGAGATGTTGCAATCTTGCGGCTGAGATGAATTTACTCACATCTTTATCATAAGCGCGACCTCTTTTCTCCAAATTAAATACAACCGTACTTTTACTCTCTTTTTTCTATTTCTTCTCCAGCTGTCCCCCCACTCTCTGAATCAAAGCCCTAATAAAACCCCCCAATCTCCTCCAATGTTACATGCTTCAAAGAGAAGAAGAAGAAGAAGAGAAGACCACGACGTCCCCTTCTATCATCGCCGGAGCCGCTTCACCATAGTTCTCAGCTCTACAATTGATCCAGAACAGGTCTGATCAGCTTGCACGAGAGGGAAGGGTTGGGGAGTGGTGGAATTGGGGAGTTTCTGTGAAAGAGAGGGACAAAGAGATGTACAAGAACCAGCTGCAGGAGCTGGCGCAGAGAAGCTGCTTCAATCTTCCTTCCTACACGAGCATTAGAGAAGGTCCCGACCACGCGCCACGTTTCAAGGCCATCGTTAACTTCAACGGCGAGACCTTCCACTGCCCTCATTTCTGCACCACACTCCGTCAGGCAGAGCACTCCGCCGCCGAGGTCGCCCTCACCGCTCTCTCCAAGCGTGCTCCTTCTCATTCGCTCGCCGCCAGGATTCTGGTGAGTGGGGATTAGGGTTTATGTTGTTCTATTAGCTTCGGTTATCTTCCTAAATGCGTGCTTCAATTCACTTGTATCCTGTGTCCGAATCCAAAGATACGAAGAATGTGAGTGAAATTGATGAAAAAAAAAAAGGAGCTGGCAGACCTGGCAATGCTAATGTGAGCTTTGGCGTTGAGCGCCCCCAAAGCTTGATGGAGTCATGTATGACGAGTGAAACGTTGTCTAATTAGTTCAAACTCAAGTTAAATAATTTCTTAGGCTTGGTTATAGGCATGGTTGGACAAGATTGAGCTTGTAAAGTGGTCTAACCCAACATTTAGTTCTATGCTGGAATCTAGCATCCTAATATTAGAATGTATATTCCTAGGAATAGAGCGTCCGTAATATAAGATTCAATAGCTTAGAAAAAGAAGATATGTTGGCATCAAAAAGCAAATCACAATGCAAAATTTTTTATTAATCCATTACACAGGATAGACAAATATTCCCAATTTTGACAATGAAATCTCTACTCCTATCCTATTACACGTTGGATGAAATAACATAAAATTTTGCATTAGTGACTTCTTTCTAATATTGTTCTTTATGTAATTTTTAATTCTTTTGCATCTTATTTCATTCTGTTTATAGGAATAGAAATTACAAGAACCTATTGGTCCTAACTTCGCCAATGGGATTAGGGATTAATCATCTGCAATGCAGGACAATAAGTCATTCAAATTTTCACCATAACTCAAGGAAGCATGCATGTCCAACTTTTTGTTCAAATTTCGTTTAGCATTTCATTTAGGTGAATATATTATGATTATGGTACTACAGTTGGCCTGAGACTCTTCACAATCTATGGAATTTAGTGATGGTTTTCAAGCTTGGCTTGTTGAGCAGCAAGTTGGAGGTTCAAGCGTGATCTTCAGTCTTTTTACTTGTTGTGACTGTCCACCCTAAAAGTCAAACTGATGTTGCTCATGACGAACTTGTTTTATATTTATTTATTTTTTTGTTGGGATTCTAAAAAAGAGTGTGGGCAAATTAACTTTTGGCACAGATTGGCTACAATGCCCTTGATAATATCTGGGCATGACCTGGGGTTCAGGCAATCTTCTATCATTCTTCAAGATATCGTGACGTTTCTGTTTAGGGAATGACTTATTTATTTTGTTAGGTATTCCACTGTTTAGAGACATCTGTAGGGTAAAATATTTCTATGTGGTAAATTAGCATAGTGCAGTGCTGGATATTCCGAGTAGATTCCGCATTATATATTTATGGTATTTGCAAGTGATTTACTGTAATATGACCAAAATGTGAATAATTGCAAGCTGACACTGGTATGAGAGGACTGACATAAATGCTTCAAATACACAAAACTGGCGAAGCCAATGATCATGATTGCTAAAGGTGGAAGATTATTGAGAGAGAGAGTTATTTGGGTATCACTTTTTTGAGGTGGATGCACAGATAACAAAGTTATATCTTTGCATATGTAACAATTTAAAATAATGGGTTATATTTTTATGGGGAATTTTTGAGTTCATTTATACACATACAAAAATGCTAATTATGGTTTTAGCAAGAAGTTGGTGCCAGTTTAATATTAAGGAGAATGTGAACTGAAATCCCTGTATTCTAATGGATAAGTATAACATTATTTCCCCCCATCAACAAATCAACAATTACCATATATTGTATTTTTGGAAGTGTTATGCCTACATATCCAACATTAATTTGGATGCCGTAAAAGCATGGATCTTTTGTGATTATTTGTAAGTAGATGTGTCCATCACCTCGTCTGTATCAGAACATGAAATTCCCTTATTGATGTTCAAAAATCATACCTGGCACGTAAACATGCAAAATCTGCATAAACATAAATAATTTTTGATAGCTTATACCAATAATACATTGTAAATGACAGGATGAAACAGGGGTTTACAAAAATCTCTTGCAGGAGATTTCACAAAGAGTGGGAGCATCACTCCCAATATACACAAATTTTCGGTCAGGACGGCTACCGACCTTCACCTGCACGGTAGAGTTGGCTGGCGTTACATTTACTGGTGAACCGGCTAAGAACAAGAAACAAGCTGAAAAGAATGCAGCCGTGGCAGCTTGGTCATCATTAAAACAATGTAAGTACTCTATTTATGTAGAAATTGGCAATAAGATGTTAGTTTTTTTTCAGGTGCATTTCCTTATGAAAAGATGAATATTCATAACCATGTGGAGTAAACTGAGATGCAAGAACAATTTTCAATGTTAATAATCCAAATTTTGTAAATTAAAAAGAGAAAAAAATTGTGAGTAAGTTGAGGAAATCTTATGAATGAAATTGGTCTGTAGAAAGTGATGCGTGTCAGAAAAAGAGACAGAGATTGCTGTTTCAAGTTTTTTGGAATTCAGAAATATTTCCTTAAATTTTTGAATTGATGAGTTTGCTTGTGGACAAGTCAGTAGTTATTGAATCATGCATGATTTACAATTGTTCGCACATGTTTGATGGAAAAAAATTGGGATTGATTTCACCTTTTTTTCATAGTCTGTCTGTGTCTATATACTGGAGGGGGTTGAATCATTTGAACAAAGGAGTGTTAGCCACACAATTTTAGAATATTTGGAATCTGGCTTCCATGTTTGGTGGGAACAAATTTTGTATGCCTGCTTATGTAATATGCAATGTTATAAATTTTACAATTTTGGTGGACAAACTATTATCATCCCTCAGTTGACATGAACTAAAATTTAATAATTCAATCGCTGGACCTAAGAACTTTGCCAATTCAGAATTTAGTCATCAGCCTTTCAGGAGAGACTGGAATAATCATGTGTGTTCAATCATTAGTCTCTTGTTGAATCAAGTATTGCATCATCCATTGCCCCCCACACTAACAATGGTAATGCAGTGGTTATGATCCCGCCAAGTATAGCTAATGACTGAAATAGATCAAGTTCTTTTGGTTGTTGAGAACACAGCAGGAAAAATAATGAAAAACAGAGAAAAAGCAAAACTTCAGCCATACTTTTATCATGGTTTAAAGTTTCCTTTTTCAGTTTTCAAGGAAGGCATAGCCCTGGGAGATGGGACTGACTCAAACCCAAAACCATGGGGTACTACCAATTCCTAGGTGGAGGTGGCCTCAAAGTGGGCCAACCCCATTGTTCATTGTTTTAAGTTTTAAAGTTATTTTTTCTTCCTCTGTACAGGTTTTTTTTTTTGTGTATTATTATTATTAGTATTATTAGGGAGGGGGTGTTAATGGACATGGTGAAAGGAACCGTATCAAGCTTCTACATTAGCACAGTAAATGTACAAGTGGAGTAAAAACCTTATAAGCTGAAACCTCATTTTAGTTGGCAGAGCCCGATGTTGGCACTTCTTTTTTTTGTCTAGTTTTTGTACAAGACATATTTCCATTGACGGAAAATGCCCTACTTGGTATATGGTGTCCCCTGAAGCATTTGCATTCCTCCATGCTTCTGGTATACATTGGCTTTCTGGATAAGCAGGTCTGTCAGACTGTCAGTGGATGAAGTATAGATTCCAATAAGCATGTCTGTCGGAATGCCAATTGATGTACAGATATGGAACCCCTCAAGTTATTCTTGGCCCTTAAAAGTTATTATTTTACTCTCTCTCTCTCTCTCTCTCTCGCACATGCGGAGCAAGTGGCAATTGTTGCTAACACTTGTACCCTTGTCAGGAAATGCATTTTGTTGAAGTACAGCCACAAACATTGCCAAAACTGTGATAATGAAATGCAGATCTTTTCAGCCGTCAATTTGAAATCTCCACTTGTGAAAATAAAAAAATTTAAATTGGCTGGTTTACAGCCTAATCACCAAATACCATGGGCATGAGCATCTCCCTTTTGGCAGAGTACTGGAGCCATGGCTGGACAAAAAGTTGTGGCACTTTATTAGCCCATTGTGAACTGCGTCTTTGATGCACTATCAATGCCAAGTATGATAAATTCTGCACTTTAGGTTTTCTGTAGGAACATAGTTGTCGAAATCATACGACTCTTGATTTGAACTGTGTAATTTGATTCAGTGATTCTCTAGCATAATGATTCAAATCTAGTAGGGAAATTGATTAGAGTATGATTCATGATTCAGCAGGTAATTGGCCTAGGCCCACATCCAACAGATCCAAGTAGCTCTCGATCAAACAAATATCTTAAAACCCAATAGTTGCCCTTGGATCAACAGTAAGGTTGCTCCTTTGTGGCCGGTTGATTGGTCACATGTTCGAGTCTAAGGAAACAGCCTCTTTGCATAAAAACAAGGTTAAGTCTGTGTATATTGTGATGACCTTTCCCCTACCTTTGCAAAGCAGGGAACCTCGTGGCCTATAGTTCTTAAATCTTTTTCGAGTGGCATCAAGGATTAAAGGAAACAAAATTCCCTAGTCTCTCTCTCTCTCTCTCTCATTTTTTAAGAACATAAGATTCCTTAACTTTTTCTCAGGAGTTTGGAAGACCCATGAGGTCTTTGTTTCATTCTCCTCAAAATTAGTCTATTTGAATGCTGGAAGTGTTTGGGAATGAAGTCCTTTATCATATTTCAAAGGCAAAACTTATTTTTACTTTCTAACAATCTACTTTTCGTAAGTTCATGTCTGCAACCCTGCATAGATATGCTTAAGTGTCTACTATGGTTCATGATCAATTAAATTAATTTTTTAATGCATTTTGTGTGTTTTATACATGTACATGTGCAGCTTATATTGGTTTTTTTGTACAATTGTTCCAAATCTCACGATTTGATTATTGATTTTGGATTCAGAAAACTAAGTTTTGATTTGCAATTGAAGTATCAATTGGAGTATTGGACAGTTGTGTAGGAGCCCCTATTTGTATGTATCTGACTGCTTTCTGTCTACCCAGTGGCGCAGCAAACTGAGTGTTCATCATCAGAATTGAGGAATGGTGATGAACAGGAGTATATCACCATAGCACGAGCCCTACAGAATTACCGTGTCAGGGAAAATGTGGCTAATCAATCTTTCCCAGTTAAATTTCCTGCTATGGAAATTCAGAAACCACAAAATGTGCAGCCACCTCCTGTTACTGCATCAAAAATCCTCCCCTTAATTCAACTCAAGGGGGCTCCTAGAAGCAAACCCACAACCTCCACAACAAATGATACCTCACGAAGGCCATCACTTGCAAGCCCCAGGGTTCAGCCTCAGAAGTTTGCTGCAGCTGCAGTGGCCTCCTACGTACCTTGTGGACATGTTAGGGCATCTTATGGGGTTGCGCCCCCAGTTACAATCAGAAATGTGATACCTGTTTTCTCTGCTCCACCACTCCTGTCGCAGCCCCCGAAGTTGAGGCGACCGCAATCGTCAAGTATTCCCCCACCTGTCTTTGTAAGGCAGGCAGTGCTTGGTTTTTCCACCCCCCGAGTTCAAACAGAGGACCCACGAGCATTTATGGCTCCCAGAATCCCACCATCTGGTTCATCAGCAGAAGTGGGAGAAACTACCAGTGCAGACCAGGCAATGAACCTGCCGGAATCCACATTGCATCAAGAGCTGGAAGAACTTAAAATTTAATGTAGGAGGGAGAGGATCTGGCGTGAAGAAGCTTTCTATAATTTTGTGCTGGCTTTCTTTATCCTGTATGAGCTTTCTGGGAGCCTTTGGAATTTTCCACCCGGATGATCTTCTAGGAAAGCTGTAGGGCCTTGCTCGTGTTAAATCAGTATGTCAGAAAGAAGGTTTACTTTGGGGCGCAGATCCTCATTGTTGTATAATTAATTGATGGCAGCCTGTCACTGAACAGCGCAGATGATTTGTAGTCCGCCATTTGAAGCTAATAGCAATTTGCAGGCGCTCTGATACGGGCGGGGTTTCATTTAGAAACTTGACATGAAAGTTTGCCTGAATGCAATATTTTGTGTCGCGACTCACTTCAGCTTTACAGCTGGACACTCACAACGGACATGCTTTATGACCCCCCCCCCCCCCCTTTTTAAAAAAAAAATAAGAGAAGTGATTCCTGAATCAAAATTTTAGCTTGTTAATTATCAGTGTATCTATGTCTCTGTAAATGTTGAGAGGCTTTTTCAGAACTTCAGAAATAAAAAGCAATGAATGAAAATTGTTTTTAGACTTTGTAAATTAAAACAAGCGTTCTTCGCACTGCTAAAGAGGTATTTTCAGAATGCTGCCTATACACAGCAAAGGAATTCCTTTTTTTGAGATTGCACTCTGCTTTATGTTTTGTTCTGATTTCTTTGGTAGGCAATTATGTTCCATGCTTTGTTATCCTATTTATAAAACTAGCACGCCAAATGGATTTGTTTCTGGGCTTTTCCAACCCATCTACCCCTCTAGGCTCACGCATGACTACGCTGGGCTTGCAGTCGGGCAACAATGTTGCACCCTGCACAATAAATTTTTATAAATATGGGGTTTTTATTTATTTATTTATTTATTTTCTAGGTTCTAACCTGAAAGTGTTGGGTAATCACCCATAACACTCTTTGAGATGCATGATGAGAAGAGCAATGGTCATTAGCATGCCGGGACTACAAATGAATTGAGTCAAGCTGAACCAAGCTGTGGTTAGAGCTCAACTCATTTAGTATATGCATAACTTGAGCTCCGCTCAAGCTCAACTAGACTAAAATTTGTTTCACATTAATAAATGAGCCAAGCTCGAGTTCAAGCTCAAACTAGACTCAATTGAAACTCATTTCAAACTAATAAATGAACTAAGCTACTAAGCTAATTAAATTAATTAATAATTAATAAATATAATTTGAGAAAAATATATTTTAAAATAAAAATTTTAAAATCAAATGTTTGATGAGATTAATATCGAGTTTGTTCACAAGCTTAGTATCTAACTAGTTCATGAGCCTAATATCGAGTAAGTTCATGAGTTACTAATGAACTAGCAAACTAGCTGATAAATGAACCGATTTGCGAGCTGTTTAACGAGTTGTCTCACAAGCCTAATAAGTCGACTAAGAATTAGCTCAAACTCTGCTCGTTTAGTTTATGAGCTCAAAGTCTGAACTCAAGCTCTGCTTGTTTAACTATATACTATATAAACAATACTATATAAACAAGTTTGAGCAAGTCAATATCGACACCAGCACCAAGTAGCTCATAAGTGGCTTGGCTCATTTGCAGCCCTCATGCGAACTCACACTCTCAAACAATCAAAAGGGCCGGTTGAGATCAGACATGCACAACTTTGTCTTTGTTAAATCCATGGTCATTCATAGCATTTTCAACTGAGGACAAACAATAATGTCTTTTGCCAGAAATCAGTCTCTGTACAGAATTTACAAAGTATTCCAAGTCTAGAATTCTTACACAACTGCGATGGCAGAGCTACCAAGTTGGCATGAATGATCACTGATGCCGCCTAGCAGTGTTGAGGCAAGGTCAAAACTAATCAAGTTATGTCAACACCATCCAATTTACAGCCGGGTCTGGTTCAGCATCTACGCGGAAAAAGTAGTTTCCATTACCTGTAGGACTGGAGCAATATCAAACCTAAAGTTTCTGAAGCTCTTGCCAGGACCAACATCAGAAGTCTGAGCATCAGATGCAGACTTTGTTGATTGGCTCTCCGCTATCTGTGTGCTGCTTCCTGTGGAACTGCTTTTTGCCTTCCAAACGCTCATTCCTAAACAAAAACAAGGGGTTATCAGCAATCAATACAAGAAAATTGGAGCAGTACTTAAGTTTAAATGAAGGACAGCAGCGCAAACATTACAAACTAAAAATGAACCAAGCACCCAATTTTAGACATACCTAATGCATGCAACTATTTACTCAATCATAGTTGTCTTCTATTAATTCTATCATTGCCAGGGAAAAAGAAAGCAGAAAAAAAAAAAGGAAATAAAAATTAAGCATCAGATAACATGTTGAAGTAGAACGCCTATCAAGGGACATTGCATGGCATCCATAGTAGATGAAGAAAACGATTGGTTCATGGGCATAGATGGGTAATTTTTATATATCATTTACTAATTGAAGCTAATAAAAAACGTGATAATCATTCTAGAAAGTTACAGATAAATCCTCTGACAACAAAAATAAACACTTTTCAATTTCACCAAGTGAGATTTTCCTTTTTCTCTTTAAAATGAATATAAATGTATAAATGTGTTCAATGCAATTTCACAGGTGCATAACTTTCCATGATTTTAAATGAACCGCCCTGCAGTGGTAAAGTCATGTTTGGGGTTCAAGGACTAGAATGGGCATGGGATGGAAATTTTATGGTGGTATAATCATTTACAAAACAGCGACTACTCATGCAGAAGTATGTATTATTCCATCCAACATGAAATAATAGGCATTCCCATTCTGAAATTTGGGAATCGTCATTCCTTTTCTATTCCATGTTACGGATCAATAAATTTTTTTCACAATCATTTGCTTCATGATGACAACACATTAAGTTACAAATCCTTAGAATATAATCATCTATTAGAATAGACATTCCGTGAATCAAACATAATCTAAGATTCTTCACATCAACAAAACAATTGAACTTAGTTTTACATAGGAGATTTCATAGATACACTCCAAAATAGAATAATAAAAGGTAATGCAAACTGCCCTGTGATCTTTTTATATCAATTGTCTACTGCAAGTTTCAATGAAGGGAAAGGGGAGGAGAAAACCTTTCAAAGGCATATCAGGTCTTAGAGCTGTAGGAAGCCGCTGTGCTGATATCCATGCTTTCAAAGATCTGCATGTAACACAGTACAGGTAAAAAAAAAATTGACATTATAAAACCCATAATAAGACATTCTTAATATGAAATGACGAATACTGAATACTCACGTCAAGAAGGGAGCAACCATGTAAAGCTTGAGGCCTGTGACACTGCGAGATATCACATCATCACTTGCAGGAAGAAGGTCATCAAGTCTCTGCCACGCGATTTCCTACAAGCAGAATATTTTTTTTTTTTAAATGTGCCCTCAAAATTCCAATTTTCCACATGAATTCAAAATTCATCTAAAATTGATACAAGTCAAGGGAGGAAAAGAAAACACAATACATTATAAGATAGAAAGAATACTTGCCCATAAACTAGGACCTCAAAAAATTTACTGAGATGACATTCTAAAATGATGAAAGGATGCAGAGAATTAACAAAATTTCAACATCTCCAAGAACACAATATTGAATTAATTATGAACATTAATCAATTTCCTAGTGCATTTACATTAAGAGGCTCAATCAGAAAAACACTTCCAATTTCATTATGTTCAATATAAATATAAAATGAAAATATTTAATATCTTTTTACTAAAAAATACCCTAATTTTTTTAAAAATTAGTTTGTCCTCAATAAATGACAATTCAAACACAAGACAAGATAAATATCATTACTAAAGAACTGTTATGGCATTTAATAAATGGGAACTAAACAACAAAAGCTCACATTATATTTAGACACATACAACTTTACTTAAAAGTTACTCTTACGAATTAAATTTACTACAACACGTATATCACACATTTTTATTAATATACATAAAATAATGCATATATGCCTCATTCTCCTATAAGTACGTTTCATTAAAAACCTTAAGCTCGAAAATTAATTTTCAGAGGTGCACGCTTCTTTGATTTACATTTTTATCTCTATGTTCTTGGACTTACCTAAATATTAGATTTGCAAACTCTCAATTTAAATCAAAACTAATGTTATATAAAAAAATAAACAGTATTAATTGACTAATATAGATTATTTATGTTTTAATTGCAGCTGCCATTGCTTAATTATTTCAAATAAAGTTCAAATTTTCAATTCATAACATGTTGTACTAACATAGAATTAGTTAATAAACTACTTCTAATCATGGTTCGAAATCGCGGTCGCGGGTAACGTCGCGAAACGGTCGCGGGTGTCGCGGGTCGCGGGAGACGCGGGTGTTACGTAACGGGAAGCGGGCGTAACGGTCGTGAATTTTTTTCACACATGCACAACCATGCCAAATTTAAAAAATAAGCATGAAATCCATTAATACATGATTTTTAATGAATTTTGCAGGCTTTCATTCACTCTACAAATGCTTTTTAATAGGCATTATGATTTTTATATTAATTTTAGTGCGCTGTTTAAAAAAAAAATCATATTTTTTTTTAGTTTACATTAGTTTAATGAGTAAAAAGATGTAGAAATGTAAGAATCAATTAATTAAAGTCATAAAGTTACTAAAAATGAATCAATACTCAATAGACTTAATACTCAATATACACATTACAGTGATTACATATACATGAATTTAAAAAGTGATTAATATCAAATATCAATAAATAGTTGAAAATACATGAATACAATATTACAAATTTATAACATAACTCATGTCACCACCAAAAAGAATGACGTGGAGGGTCTTCATAATTTGCATCTGTATCTTGAGATTGGGATGGGAAATTATCTCCCCATCCTTGTGGAAATACATAGTTAAATGAACCCAAGTTTGCGTCATTTTGTTGTTGCTCTTGAAAATGTACTGGTGATGAAAATTCTCCTGAATAATGTCTATAAGTTGGGGCAGGGGCTGGCTCTGGGTAGTGTGTAGAAGAAGACTCACTAGATCCTGAGATTCCTGATCCACTGGGATAAAAATGTGAGTCACGAGATGCATAATGTGGATATGCTGGATGAGATCCATATGATTGTGATGATGAACCATCTAAACCAAAGTCGCCAAAACTACGAACCACACCATATGAATCTTCAGTAGAATCGCTAGGGTCACCACGAGCACTCCTTCTCCTGGGTTGTGAAGATTGGTTCCCTGGAGGAATACCCAAGTCATAATTTTCAGGTATGTCATGTAGTCCATAAGGATCAGAAGGATATATATCCCTTCCAAATGATGTCCCTGTATCATATCCATAATTATATTCTACACCGCCGCCTCCACCACCACCACTGCCACCCCCCCCAACCCCAGCTCCAGCACCACTATTACCATCATCATCACTTGGTGGGCTCAAACCAAGATTGTCATCACTTTGTGTGCGTTCAGGACTTGAACTTGAATCATCATGCGCGTTTATTGGTGGTTGATCACCTCCTTCTGTAGTACCACCAACCTCTTCATTTAACCAATTTGAATTGTCCTGACCGTCGAGTAGTGGTGTCTCTCTCTCCTCTAACCATTGACTTAAAGGATCATCTTCTTCGAAAATGTAATCCAAATTGATAGGATTGAAACCCTCTTCAATTTCTCGTTGGCTTCTTCTCATTGTACGTCTTAACTTTAACCTCATGTTGTAATGTACGAAAACAAGTTTTTGTAGTCTCATGTACTTTAATCTATTTCTTGTTTTCGTATGGATGAGGCTAAAGGTGCTCCAATTACGCTCACAGTTCGAAGCTGATGTGGTCTGGCTAAGAACTCTAATTGCTATTCTTTGGAGCTCAGGAGCACACAAGCCATAATGAATCCACCATTCAGCTGCATGAATAATTAAAAAGAGTTTTATGTTAGTATAGCGTATTTCAAAAGTCAAATTTGAACACAAAGAGAGAAAATAGAGTAATTCTCTATTATTTAGCTATATAGCCATATTTACCAGGATTTGTTTGTTTTACTGCCCTTTGAGCCAACGGGGTTCCAAAAGTCTCTTGCCTATCTCGATATAGCAACAACTAAAAAAGGATGATTGTGAAATATAATTAATTAATTAGATATATTAATAATTATTCTTAAAAGTATTATTAAATACTAGAACAATTCATTATTCAATTTAATGGAACCAATACTTACTTGATTAATAGCCCGAATTTGAGTATCTATATCGGGTACCAACTTGGTTATCACTTTTTTAACTCCATCCATGACTTCTCTAGCAACTTCAGGAGAGGGTGGGGCACCATAAAGAAATTGTGGGTTCAAAAAATACCCTACAATTAAATTTAGAAACATATTAATCAATAGTTTTCTAATGCAACCATGCATAATTTAAAAGTTAAAATAATAAGAAATTGTATTTGATTTACACTTACCAGCAGCGTGCAAATCTTGGTGCAACTGAAAACTCCACCGGTTGTCAATAATTTTCCAATAGTCTTTGTAAAACCGGCAATCTTTTTGAATGGCCAACTTCGCCCTATCAATTGCCTCGTATATGAAGCCCATGGTTGGTTTTTCATCACCATCAACCAATTTAAGAACTTTCACCAAGGGTTCTTGCACTTTAATTATATCAGAGGCCTTTTGCCAAAACTCTTTGCCTAAGATAATTTTCTTCGAATCATATGCTGGGCCTGATTTTGCCATTCCAAACCTTGAGTTTTTCCAAGCATCAGATGTAAACATTTCCCTTAGTGCTTGTTTATGCCTGACAATAGTCTCCAAAGCAATGAAATTTGTGGCAAATCGAGTGATGGCAGGGCGAAGTAACTCTCTATTATTTGTGAATTTCTTCATGAAATTCACTGTCCATGTGTGGTTGTAAATAAATGAGGTTATTGTTCTTGCATCTTCTAAGACCTTCTTCACGTTACTTTTCTTACCAATATCTTCAAGAATAAGGTCTATGCAATGAGCTGCACATGCTGTCCAATAGAGATTGGGCCTCTTCTGCATTAATAATTTTCCTCCTGCCTTCATTGCAGCTTCATTATCAGTCACTACTTGGACAACATTCTCCTCTCCAATTTCTTCAACCACCTCATCCATTAATCTGAAATGAAATTATAAATTCAATAATTACTACTATTTAATTAAAAACATGCAAGTCCATAATACTATTTGCATATACAATTAAAATTAGAAAATTACCTGAAATAATATTCAGCTGTTCTGCTTGGCACATCAGAGGCATCAACTGATTTATGAAACACGGTGCCTCTATCGCAATAAACTAAAAAGTTTATAATGTGTTTTCTAGTTGGTCCTGACCAACCATCACACATAAGTGTTACACCTCTTTCCTTCCAAATTCCAGCAAAAGAAGCTATATAATTTTTCATTTCTTGATACTCTTGCTCCAAATAAATTTCAGATATCTCATAGGGTGATGGACCCTTCACCCCCTTTCCAACCTCTGCAGCAATATCAAGCATAGGCTGCATAAATGGAGAGTCAGCTACATTCGCTGGAATCCGATTATAAATTAGGAATTTTCCAACCGCTTTTCCTAATTTACTTCTTAAACCTTTCAGTAACTTTGTGTTGAGTTTTGGTTGTTTCGCACTCTTGCTTCTTTCTAAAATAGGATCCATTGCCTTTAGTCTAGCTTCAGGGGCATCAGGATTGATCCATTGTCGTCCACTACCTCCAGCTTCTCGACCACTATAAGATCGAGCTCCTGCTCTATTGAAACCACTGGTAGCACCACTGCCAGAGCCACCTCCCTCTTCATAAATATTACCCCTTCCAGTTGTTCTTGCTCGAAATCTTTGTCTCTCTTCCCATTGTTGTTGTGATCGCATGCTTTCTTGTCGAGCGAATCTCATACTTTCTTCTTCCAAGTCTTCTTCATCGCTGAAATTCTCAAAATCTCCTCTAATTTGGGCTTCTGCTTCTTCTTGCCTTTTTTGTTTATCTCTTTTCTTCTCAGCATACTGTTGTAGATGTTTCATCATTTGTTCTCTTACTTGTGTGGTCACATTTGAGCATCCAGCTACTTGACCCTTTTTATGTGCCAAGTGTTGTTTCAAGCGTGTAATGCCCCCTTTGATTATCTTCCCACATAACTTACACATAATAACATGTCTATTACCGTCTACCGCAGTACCAAAATGCCATCCAATATCTTCACTAGGTAAGTTTTCATTTCCTCTATCACGTGACATATTGATAGACTTAATTTGATGATCTCTACACAAAATATAAAGAAAATACAAAGTTACAACCTTCCTACAATGACAGGAATAATATAATTAGTAATTTAGTAAATATTAAATAATAAGTACTAAATAGTCCTAATTTTAAATACTTATTACGTAAAAATAAGTATAATATTTGATTAAAAATAATAAGTAATGTTTATTATTTTTATATATAAATAAACAAAATTATAAAATATTAGATATTTTATTACAAAAAAAATATATTCCTTTATCTTTAAAAAGATATTTTCATTATTTTTTATAGCTTGATTTTATTTTCATTTATAACTATAAGAAATTAACAGGTGAAAAAGATTTTTGCTCTACTTTCATATACATCATAGCATCACAAATAGAGATCCATACATTACAAATTGACTATTTAATTTTTTAAACATTTTCTCAGTATATGGATTAAAATATTAGATATTTTATTACAAAAAAATATATTCCTTTATCTTTAAAAAGGTATTTTCATTATTTTTTTAACTTGATTTTATTTTTATTTATAACTATAAGAAATTAACATTGTAATTTTAAAGGTGGAAAAAACTTGCTCTACTTTTATATACATCACAGCATCACTAATAGAGATCCATACAGTATAAATTTTCTATTTAATTTTTTAAGCATTTTCTCAATTTATGGATTAAAATAAAATTTTTCTACAAATTCCAGTAGTAAACTAGTAATTAGCAAAAATCTGAATTATTAATATATTAACTATTAGGTTAAAATGTTTTTTATTAAGTTATCAATTTTTACTTTATTTGATAACTGAAAAACAAAAAATAGATCATGTAACGATTTATTTTACCTAATTTTAAATTTAACGTCAAAATGATATTTTAAAACTTAAAAAATATTTATAAATAGGAAATATGTGATAAAACTAAATTTTCCTAATTACCTTTCAAAAAATATAAGACAATTAAAATATTTATAAATTAAGAAAATTTTATTTTACATAATTATTACTATTTTTTGATTTTTTACTCTATTAAATTACTCTTTTTTTAATTCAATTTAACAAACATAATTTACAACAAATTATAATTAAAAAAAAAACATAATAAAAAGTTTAAGATGTGGGAGATTTCTGATCTTTGAAAAGAAAAAAAAAACAAGAGCTGCATCTATAGGCAAGGCATAAGACTAGAAAAGAGTATTTTTTGTACTAATGTTGTATCTTGGAAGTCTGTAACCATAATACTATTAGTCTATTTCTAATGGTGTCAGCTTTCAAAAAATGTTAATGCGATACCATATAAATGAAATTGATATTGTATATGAATATAATAATTTACAACAAAAAAAATGCTGTTAGGGGAAATAATTATGCAAAATGTTGTTTTACTCACAAATATAAAATTGCATAGAAATAGAACATGAGAAATTGTCCACTCCATATTTTTGGAATGCCATGTCATAGTCATTTATTTTAAAATAATATATATTTTATATGCAATGAAACCAAAAGGAAAGAAAGAATACGTAAAGAATGAATAAAAGTATGTTAATCAAAACAGAATATGACATGCTTGCATATTAAATGAATCTGAAATTTTAAAGCTTTTTACTCTATTAAATTACTTTTTTTTTTTTTAATTTAATTTAACAAACATTACTTACAATAAATTATAATTAAAAAAAAAACATAATAAAATATTTAAAATGTGGTTGTGGGTGTTGAGTGTTATTGAAATAAAGCTTATCTCATACGCGAGATGAGCAGAGGGCAGAGAGTCTGAGACTCTGAGTGAGACCGAGAGAGGGGAGGCGACTCGGAGGATGGAGGAGCCTCGAAGCCTCGAAGCTTCGTGCGACGACTGGCGGAGGGCTGGCTGGTGGCTGCGAGTGCGACGACGCCGACGACTGGTAGAGGGCTGGCTGGTGGCGGCGAGTGCGACGACTGGCGGTGGCGGATGAAGCTGCCTTCGTTCGGCCACTCTCAAGCTTCGAAGAACTTTGTTAGGTTCAGGATTCAGGAAACGAAGGCTGCGAAGATGAGTAACTCAGGCTTCAAAGGAGTGAAGGCGTGAAGCCATCTTATAGCTTCAGCGGCTCGGCCAACAAAACTGCAAGTAAGTATTTTTGTTTTTGAATGTTAGATTTAGGTAGATTGAATGGTAGATGGGTGCTTGGGACTCGGGAAAGGGGGAAAGGAACGCTGCGCAGCAGAAAGCAGATTCTGCAAGTTGTCGGTATGTAACGGTCCGTAACGGACTGTTACGGAGTGTAACGTAGGGGTAACGGCTGTTACGGACCGTTACGGAGCCGTAACGGCCGTTACGGCTGTGAATTTTTTCCGAACCGCATTATCGGCCCGGATCGGTTTCGGAGTCCTTGATTTACGTTACGTATCGGCCGTTACGTTACGTAACGGCCGTTATTTAAAACCATGCTTCTAATCTTATTTGTTCATTCTTACTTTATTTGTTTCATTGTTTGGTAACTTTGGTTAGTTACGTTAGTAACAATGGTTGCATTTGATTTCCCATTTCTCTATTTTTTACAGCTCATTACAAGGATTAGAAAAAAAAAAAAAAAATGTTTCAGTCATTAGCGATTTCAATTGATCAAAATGATGAAATGAGTGAAGAAGAAATTCGGTTGCCAGATTCTTCAAACATAGAATCCACAAATAAAACAACTCCACAGGTTAAAAGAGCTAGGAAAAAAACATCTACTATTTGGACAGATTTTGAGTTGATTTAAGATGGAGATAAACAATATGCTCAATGTAAGTATTGTCCTAAGAAATATCTCTACCATAGTAAGAATTCTGGGACATCGAACTTACATTGCCATATAAAAAAATGCATGGGAAAGAAAAACAATGATCTAAAACAAATGCTAAGGAGTCACGGTGATGGGCAGTTGTCTTTGCATACACAAAAACTTGATCAAGTTGTACAACGTAGGAAGTTGGCAATGGCAATTGTGAGACACAATTTGCCCTTTTCTTTTGTTGAGTATGAAGGAATTCATGAATGGACTTCAGAATTAAATCTAGAGTCAAAATTTGTGATGAGAAATACTGCAAAAGCTGATGTTATGAGGGCTTTTTTCAAGGAAAAAGAACATATTCATGAACTTCTATTAAATAATTCTAGTAGAATTTCTCTTACTTCAGAGTTATAAACTTCATTAAATACTAATGACTATTTATGTTTAACTGCACAGTGCACACTTTGTGGATAAAAATTGTAAGCTTCAGAAGAAAGTGTTGAGTTTTTCAAGCATGCCTCCTCTACACACTAGTCTAGCACTTAGTAACAAAGTCATGGACTTATTGGTGAATTGGGGTATAGACAAAAAGCTATTTTCCATAACATTGGACAATACTATATCCAATGACTGCTTTGTAGAGTTTTTGAAGTCTAATATGAAATTGAAAAATGCTTTGGTAGGGGAAAGAAAGTACTTGGTATCAAAGTCATGGACTTATTGGTGAATTGGGGTATAGACAAAAAGTTATTTTCCATAACATTGGTCAATGCTACATCCAATGACAACTTTGTAGAGTTTTTGAAGTCTAATATGAAGTTGAAAAATGCTTTGGTAGGGGAAGGAAAGTTTTTTCATGTTTGTGGCACTCACATATTAAATCTCATTGTCCAAGATGGCCTAAAATTATCTCATTTGGCTGTGTACAAAATATGAGATTATGTCAAATATATGAAGCATTCACAACATCAGAAGTTTAGATTTCATGAATGTTGTGAAAAGGTGAGAGTGCCACGTGTGAGAGGATTTCGCCAAGATTGTCCTACTAGGTGAAATTCTGCTTATATGATGCTTGAAAGTACTTTGTACTATAGAGATGCTAATTGCCAATTCAAGTTTAGTGACGAGAATTTCAAGTTTTGCCGAAATGCAGATGAAATTGAGAAAATTGCTTGTTTCTTGAAGGTTTTTTATGACAATGACAAATCTTTTTTCTAGGACATCTTCTTCAACTACAAATTTGTACTTTCAAGGAGTATGGAAGGTACAAGTAACTTTACTTAATGCGACATTGGGTAATGATGCCTTTTGAAGGGACGTGGCTAGTCAAATGCAAGGGAAATTTGACAAATACTGGTAAGATTATAGTAAATGTTGGCAATGGCTGTTATTATGGATCCTCATTTCAAGATGCAATTTATATCTTATTGTTGAAAAGAAGTGCAACCAATGTCTTGGAAAGATCGAGTAAACAACATCAAGCGTGAGATGCATTCTCTTTTTTATGAGTATATGAAGCACCACTCCCCTTCGACTTCTAAGAAAATTCCTTCCTTTGAAGCAACTACTAATCATGATCCTGGTCATATGACAACTATTGCAACATCAGTTGATGTGACACTAAAAGTAAGATGTTTTTTAAGTATAAATTTTATTTTGCTTTTATTATATATCTATAAATTTTTTATATTTCTATTGTTATATACTTGTTTTTAGGGTTTTAAATCTTTTGCTAAGGAAGAAGAAGCTCTAATGTCGAAACTAGAAATGTTTTTTAGAGAGCAGATGGTAGATTGTGATAAAGAATTGGATATTTTGGACTTTTGGAGGAGTCATGTATACAGGTATCCAATTCTTTCTCGAATGGCAAGAGATATCTTATCAATTCCAATATCAACTATTGCATTAGAATTAACATTTAGTATTGGAGGAAAAGTAATAAATATGTCACGTAGTTCTCTTATGCCTGATAATGTTGAAACTATCATTTGAACTTGTGATTAACTGTATGATCGAGGAGGTATGCTTATTTAATTATATTTCTATTTTATTGTAATTACTATGCATTATGCAATATTTATTCATTTATCTTTTGAATTTTGAATGCAGTTGAAGATTTTGTAGATAAGGAAGAACTTGCCGAAGATATTGCTCAAGTTGAAAGAGCAGGTCGTAGCTCATTTAGTGTATCATCTTGCTCTATTTGACTTTATTTGAGCGCTACTACACTAGCACTTCTATTAATCTTTGAAAATAATGTAGTCAATAATTATTGTTTATTTGTTGTTTTTACTTGTAGTGTTAAATAAATTACTTGAAAATAATTTTTCCAGTTTGATAACTAGTAACTTTTGAGATGCTAATTAATAAGTTCTATTTATGTTATTCGATCCATAACTTAAATTATATTTTGAATTCTTTCATGATAAGCACACGTGGAGAAGAAGATGGAAGCTTTGATGTCACAAATGAAAGCATTACAATTGTTTAGAGAGATTCACATTCTAATGATTTTGAAGTTGTTTGAAGGATTTTTTGAGATTTTTTTAGTCTGTTGATAGTTTTATTTTGAGAGATTCACGCAATTTGAAAATAATTGTGTTTAAAGAAACTCGCATGCTTTAATAACAGTTGTGATGTTTAGATTTTAGAGAGACTCATATGAGTTGCACGGTTTGAGTTTCTATTTTGAGTTGGATTGAGACTAATTTATTTTGCTTTAATGCTTACAGTTTTACTTACATGAATCAAGAGTTGTTAATTAATAGAAATGATTGAATGATTGATATAGTTTCTAGAAAAAATTAATACACAAACTAATCGCAAGTTGTCGTATACAACTTAAATTATTATGACACAAAATATATTTTTAATAAAATAATAATAAAATTATATTTGAGAATGGCGAATTATCCGCCATCCGCCATGAATTATCCGACCCGAATCTGCCTAATCCGCTACCTAAGTGAGTCGAATATGGATTACGATTTCTTCACCTGATAATCCGCCTAATCCGCCATGGATTATCCGACCCGATCTGCTTTGCCAGGTCTACTCATACCACCTTCACAAGGAATTTGGTAAGCGAGAGGACATGTAGAGGAAGAAAAGAAAAGAATGGGCATGTTGCCAATCAAGCATTAGTCTTGCAAGCAAATACTTTTACATTGTGTTTGGGAGGACAAACTTGAGAACTCGGAGCTGAATTTGTGTGGGATTTGGACAAAGTTCAATACAGTTTTACCTAATATTCCAAAATTCATGTTCCTACACACAGCATTAAGGTTCTCTTAAAAGCCAAAGGAGGTTCAGCATGAAGCAGCAATCTTCCTTTTTGGAAAGTAAACTTCTACGCTCTAGGCCCTTCTAGGTGACTTAAATGCTACAGGAACTTGACATAAAACCTCAACACAATTTTCCCTTTCTGAATACAAAAATTGATGCAGAATGAAAAATAGAGAATGATTTTGCTGACAATCAAGGCAATATCAGATGGGAAGGATCACATACACTGATTTCCTTTTTAGTAAGTGGAGCAAATGCAGTATCATCTTTCACACCAGCAATTATGTAGAGTCGCACCCTCTGCTGTCCAAAAATCACTTCAATATACTCATCTTTGTTAAGAAGTCTTGCAACATCAAAGCCTGTTTCCTCCAAGACCTACATCCATTCAAAAAAATTACTTAAGTGCAAGGAAAAGGTAAAAAACATGCATATATACATGCCTGCGTGTGCGTGCGAGAGAGAGAGACGGAGCAATTGCTACAGTACGTACCTTACTGCACCTGCTGTCTAAGTGTTTCACCTAATTACTCACACAAGTTCTAAATCCTCTTTTGAATGCCAATAATATATTTTCTTGATAAGACTCATTTGGCATTTCTTCAAGTGAGTTGGTTGCAAACAATACAGACATGTGAAGCTTCCAAGGTTAATCCGTACACCAAATCAATTTTCTACAATCAATTGTGGTCAAGATTAAGACTTACTGAAGTATATCATATGGTCATGGGGTTTGTATGGGTGGTTCACAACCATTTCCAAACTCAACACAGCTACAAAGCTTAATATACAACGCTTAATTAGCATTCTAGTCCTGAATGTATTCAGGGCAATGCTATAAAGCACAAAAAAAAAAAATCATTTTCTACAGTCAATTGTGGCTAAAATTAAGAATTACCATATTGTTATGGAGTTTGTATGGGTGGCCAAGTTACATACAGTTTACACATGGAAAAGAGGTTTGAAGGTAATAAAAGTTCAAAAAATAATTTGCTGGATGTTCTAGAGAGGAATTATTTCAAGCCTTATGGCTAAAAGACTTACATTTGAGGGAAGATTGGGGATAAAAGTAACAAGAAACATTACATGTAAGAAGAAACATTACATGAATCACTCTTAAGAGTACCCAAGGCCTCACACTTGAGTTTAGGATTCAATAGTTCTTCATAAGTAACATCTGAATAAAATTTACAGTGTATATTAACCACCACCACCACCCCCCCCCCAAAAAAAAAATAATAATAAAAAACACGAAATTAAGAACTTCTCAAATATTTTCCTCAAAAAATTCAGAAACAGAAACTAATTCACAAAATAAGAACTTTTGACTTTTTAAACTGAATTTAATATATCTTAAATCCCCATAACTCAGATAAATTATCATTATGGATAAACCCATGAATCACTCCAGCATACCCAGTCAAATTCGAAGAGAATTAGAAGAACCAGCATCGTGCAACTCCAAAGAACAGATCAAGTAATATTTTTTAATTAAGTAAAATTGAACTGTCACAATGTGCAGATTCCCAGAGGGTCCATCGCCTCAAACTCCAGTGTCTACCGCGAGAATATAATGAGATAATGGGTCTATAAGTTTGACAGAGAACCCTGGACCAGGGGCAACAGCAGCGGCATGGCGGCAAAGGTGCAGTGGCGGGTGCCCTCTTCTTGTTCTTTTTGTTTTTTTGTTCTTGTTCTTCTTTTGTGTTGTCCCCAGTTCTCCAAACATGGAGGCATTTTATAGGCCCAGCCACCCAAAAATTAAGAGAACATCAGAAGATGGGGGCCTTGCTGGAAAAAAAATTGTGAAATTCCAGAGAGGCATTCATTCAGGTGAGAAGAATGGGAGGAAAGGGGGGTTCACAGGCATGCTGCTGCATGAGCCCATGCATGCACCCATGCGCCATCATATATATATATATATATATATAGTTACCAGAAAATGCTAACACCCTAGTGGACCACAAATTGGTGCAATTGTACAAACATTCTGAAATGTGCTACTTTCTCATTCCAGAACGCTAAGTCTAACGGTCCAAAGTTTTAATACAATATTTGTCACATAACATATATTTTTGAACTTAAAGTGGAGAATTATATCATTATAATTCTATATTCAGTCATTAATAATCTATTTCACCCAAAAAAAAAAAAAAAATTTTAGATTTACAAACATCTCAACAACCTATCAACATATACAAGTGCCATTTACATATCCTTCAACAAATATCTAAATATTCAACAAAAATCTAAGTATACCCATAACATTCCACATTTTAGAGCATCCGTCACAACGTGATCCTGTTCATGGAATGGGAGCATTCCCTACTCTAGGTAACATTGAATATATAAACAGTTGCGCAGTGGTGCTGTTACGACCATCCTCATGCACATGGATGCCATACCCAGGTGCATGCGCCCATACTCCAATTTCTATATTTATTAAAAAATATATCTTGCCCTAAAATGACGTCATTTTGGCTCCCTGTGCACGGGTTCAAGAGTCTGAGCATGGAAGCCACTTGCCAATTTTATTTTATTTTTATTTTGGATTTTTTTTTGAAAAAATACTTTAGCTCAAGCAAAGGGAAAATAGTTAAAATTCAAAATAAATCCCAAGGAGGCTAAAAAAATTCAAGAACAAAACCCTTAAAAATAAGGAAAATTCTCAATTTTTGTGCAACAATCTCGGAATTGGTTCAGATCACGCTGAACCATTCTAGAGCACTAGAAAAAGGAAAATAAAGAGAAAAGGACTAGAAAATCAAGCAGGAAAGGAGATGGGAAGAAAGAGAGAAGAAGATAGGGAAAAATTTGGAGAATTTGCCAAAAGCACTCAAAATTAACACGTACAAAATCCAATGCTAACAGAACCAATATCCAAATTTCATTCTTGTGGACGAATGATAGATATTGGATGCAAGTGCATAATCAAACATGGTATCAAAGTTGGTTGCCTGGGGGTCTTGGGTTCTAATTTTGTTACCGTGTTTATTGTGTAGTGGTTTAAAAAAATTATTGTACTCACTGTAATGGGTGTTATCTGTTGTGTATTTATCTCTCCATGTGCTATCGGACTGCACGTGCGGGAGAGTATTAAAGCTTTATATACATTGTTGGCCCACAACCTAACAACTTTAGCTTTTAGTAAAAGTGGTAACCTAATTCGCATGTGCAGCCTAAAAGCACATGGAGAGATAACTACAAGGAATATAATAATTTTTAAAACACCAAACACATGACAACAAGACTAGAACCCAAGACCTCCTGGTAAACAGCTCTAATACCATCCTAGATTACCGCAGCAACAAGACCAGAACCCAAGACCCCCTGGTAAACAGCTCTAAGACCATGCTAGATTACCCCTTCACCTAATAGCTTAAGCTAGCTATTAGGTTGTGGGCCAACAATGTATATCAAGCATTAACATCATGTTTATCAAAAAATAGAAATGCAATCATGGTAGCATATGAAATTGTCGATTCAAGGATTAGCGATTCTCATCCAAGGCATGGTTGTTAAATTGTGATATGGATCGTAGGATCATACTATGATCCTGCTTTACTAAAATGATCCTAATTCTCCCTAGAATCGCAAATTGGTAAGGTCATAGTAGGTTCATAGTATCGTAGTAGGATCATGTTAGGATCGAAAGATCCTTTGTCCTTTCATATTTTCAAAATAATTACCAAATACTCTTCACATAACTAGGCTTTTGTATTGTATAACTTAGACATGAAATGGACATTGAAGAAAGTGATTTGGCTATTTTAAATTGATGAAATTATAACTCAAAAAATTACTTTTTGTTCATCAATGATTATTAAGTGGTGCAAACTTTAAACATTAAGAATGAAGATAGGTAAATAACACATTGATGTATTTACCAATACATTAATGACGGTGATGATTTTAATGATGGTCATGATTTGGTCATTGATGATAGTCTTAGTGATACCAATGAGACAAATGGTGGCTTGAATGCTGACATTTAAGGTAGAAGACAGCTTGATAGTTTAGCTTTTGTTTGTTAAAAATTCTGTTAATAAAAATGGATATTCATGCCGTATGGTTGTTTATGCATTCAAAATATTGTTCTTGTTTTTTTATACGTGATTATTTATTTTTCTTTGTAAGCCGGTTTAATTAAGTTGGGAATGCAAAAATTTAACACTTCATCTTTTCTTCTTTTTTTAATGAATGCCCTACCAAAGCTACTTGCAATTTTTTGAGTCTTCAACACTTACTAGCCAATTTTGTAGGTTTATATCATAGAAGGTTATGAAAAAACAACATACAAATGCATTTTTTCATATTTATTTATGTATTTAGTAGAATCTTACGATCCTTGATCTGATTCTATGATCTGATCCTGCAAACAATCCTAGCGATCCTACCTTGGATCCTGATTTTTCAATAAACTTGACCTAAGGTTGGTTTGCAAGCAGGAAAATTTAAGTAGTATTTTGACATGCTCACTGGATTTTCTTCTTTATCTGCTAGATGGGGCTTTATTCCAAATATTGGGATATGCATCTCACAATCCTCACCAGTTTTTGTATGTATATATTTTTTATTCTTTTAATTTTTATGCTGGTTAATGGAACTCAGAAGACTTCCAAAATGTTTTTAGGGGGTTTGCAGAGAGGCTGTGCATTATATCCATTTCTGCTTCTTATTGTGCAATCCTTCTGGGAAATGTTGAGACCAGTGGAAGGTGGTATAAGGTATGATTAGTGGTTTTATTCAAGAAAACTTTCAATACTGGCCAAAATAGGAGTCACCTTACTTTTACCTAGTGCGATTCAGGCTTGTAATTGTTATTATCCAAATAAATGAAGAATGAAATTCGAACTTTCGTAACCAATCAAGTAGCAAATGGGTGTGTCTAGACTGTAATTAATAAGAAATTTAGGCATCAAATGTCCACTAAATAGATGTATAGAGGCAATTAAACTTGCTAAGACCAGAAACATTTTTTTCCTAAAAAAATAAATAAAATGACAAGGAAACATTCATAGCAAAACTAATTTCTTACCTCTCTAATTGCACACATATGGTCTTCCTCATCTTTGTTCTTTTTCCCACGAGGAAAGCTCCAGCTTGTGCCCTTCCAACCTTTTACTAGTAAGCACTACCAATTGCATAAATCAAGCAAGGCAATACAGTGAGAAAATTTGCAGATATTGAGAAAAAACATTTTTTTCTTAATATGTTAGATAAATATTTTCACAGGGCAGTACAACTTAAATTCAACATTAGAAATTTAGAAACTAGCTTTCTATTTCACTTCAATTTAAGATAACACAATGAAATAACATAGAAAGTAATAGACTTTACAAAAAATATAAACATAATGGCATGCTAGTTGGGAGACCACTGGTCAAAAGTTCTGCTAAAAATCTAGAAGATTGGAAGAAAGTTAAATATACTATGAGAGAAACAGGTCACAGGAGATTCAGCAAAACTTCTGTTCTAAAATATAAATATAGATGGGGTTTATGCCAGCCTGTCAATCACATCATAATTCATAAGCCGCATCTGCAATTGTCCTAGCCCTTTTAATGGACCCACATGCAGCAAGGAACCATATAATGCACTGCAAACTACTTAGACCAGTTGATTTGCTGTCCCCCACCTAGGTTTCAAGAAATGTCTTGTTAGTCTATTGAGCAGCAGAACATCGTTAGTCTATTGAGCAGCAGAACATACTTTCTCAAGTTTTGATAAAAACTGAGTACCACAAAATCCATCAGAAATTCCATGGTAAATAGACATGCATCAATCACTCATACACAAAATACACATCCATGGAAAACAATATATTATTACACTTCCATTTAAATCTGGAATGGACTGGTTTTTGCCCTACTCTATTTTTCTCATATTACCTGCATTGCCAGGAATATCACCAAAGACACGCATGCATACGTATTTTGAGCTGTTTGTGCTCAAATTTATTTTCTCATACTACCCATTTTGCCAGGAATATCACTAAAAAGTAAAAACATGCAAGAGAGCATACTTTTAGCTCTCTGCTTAATTTTATGTTCTCATATTACCCACTTCGCCAGGAATATCACTAAAAGCATACAAATGTACGTTTTGAGTTTTTTTTTTTTTTTTTCCTCCTAATTAGTTTTCTATGACCTATCCAAGACAATGACCATGATTTTAAGAAAAAATTTAAAGACAACGCCACCTCAAAGAACAGTTTCAAAAAACACTGACCTTGCATTTGGGAGCATGGTATTCGGACCTTGGATTTGGATTTGAGAGAATTTGGATGAAACATAGAATAAAATTGCATTGAATTTTTTCCAAGTCTACATAAATTCAAATCCAAGCCTCAAATCCTCGCTGCCAAACGCTATCTAAAAGAATACAATTTAACTAGGTATAAATCAATGAGATAACAAGCTACCCAGGCTTTCTTCCTTTATTGATTAAAGAATACATTTTATTAGATAGAAATCAATGAGATAACAAGTTACCCTGGTTTTCTTCCTTTCTTGATTAAAGAGTGCATTTTATTAAGAGGGAGAAAGAGAGAGCAAAGAACAAGGACAATCTATCCTCTAAAAGAAGAAAGAAATAACTATAGCCCTACAATCTGTTTGCATTTCATTCACCAAAATACCACAAAACAGCAGAAGCAAAAACCCAAAGATAGGAAGGGAGATAACTCCACAACAGAGTAAACAAATTGATCTTGAAAACTCCTCTCATTTCTATTCTTTCATTTTGAAGCACCCAGCAATTTGCAAACTATGCACATTGCAATAGGATCTTCCTTTGTTTACTCCTTCGAAAACCCCGAAACATCACTTCCTATAAAGCCCCACAATAAGATCAGATTGCTTCAAATGGCAAACAAACTATTTCAAATCTGCATCAATATAGATTATAGAAAGACCTGGCCATTTATTGCCTTGCAGGACTTATACATCTCACGAATTTCTGGTGAAGTGCCTTGTACGGCTCTTTCACCTGCAACATACCATTCAGGACAGGGGAAGAGTGTGTGTGTGTGTGTGTGTGTGTGTGTGTGTGTGAGAGAGAGAGAGAGAGAGAGAGAGAGGCAGAGAAGCCACAACCACTGGCATGCACCACCTGTGAGTTCGGGGGGAGGGAAGTTGATCATCACTGGGTCAGATTCTCCCTACCCTGCACACAGGCCGAGAGAGAGAGAGAGAGAGAGAGAGAGTTGCCAAATATTACAAAAATGCAATCCTGCATTAACAGTGGCCACTAGTAAGAGCCAAAATGAAAGAAAATCCGCCTTAAAAAGAGGTTCTATTCTAGCATTTTTTGGGAACATGCCAAATGGAACTTTTTTTTCACAAGTACTTAAGTGATAAGTGCTACAAACACTTTTTTTAAGTGTTGCCAAATGGTATGGAAGAATGTTAGCTACGTCAATGTGAATTATATAGCTCTAGTAGAAGTGACTTAGCTTGCACATACTTCACATGGTGTGCTGCAGTTAGGAGTGCACAAAAATTATCAAAAAATTGAAAACCAGACCAAAACCAGGCCAAAAGGTAATTCTGTTTGGCCTTTCGGTTTTGGTTTTGAGAAGACAGAGAATTCCGATTTTGGTTTTGGATTGTCTGGCCCAAAAATGAACTAAAAAAAAAAATGAAAACCAATTTA
Source organism: Malania oleifera (assembly GCF_029873635.1). NCBI lineage: Eukaryota > Viridiplantae > Streptophyta > Magnoliopsida > Santalales > Ximeniaceae > Malania > Malania oleifera. The sequence goes on from NC_080426.1 coordinate 14,630,103, forward strand.
ATAAATTACAAATTGTGTAATTATATACGATACACAAACGTTAAAGCTGTTGGCAGTCATATTCAAACTCATTTAATGTTTTAATCTCAAATCATAATGCTTAATGCCCTTGTTTTATACTACTAAAGTATCACTTTGCAACAGTTAAAATATGACTTTAACAGTTTTTTTCTAGTAATTTCTAGGAGAAAGAGGAAGCCTAGGTGGCATTAAGGAATGAACATATTTGCGATAAGTTAGGTGTAGCTCCTATATAAGATAAGGGAGGGACGACTCAGATGGTATGGACACTTGCAACGTAGGCCACATAGTGCGCCAATGAGGAAGAGTGAGTTAGTTATTGTGAGAGGCAGTAGAAGGGGTAGGGGTAGACCTAAATCAACTTGGTAGGAGATAGTGAATAAGGATTTAATATCCCTGAATCTGTCAAAAGAAATGGTCCATGATCGCATAAATTGGCGGAAAATGATTTGTATAGCCGAGCTCACCTAGTGGGACTTAAGACTTGGTTTTGTTGTCGTTGTTGTTGGTGAGGCTGCCCAACTTGCAGATTGTCGATGTGGGACAATTACAAATAGAATGCTCGCTGCTCAGGGCTGTTTGACCTACAGCAGATAGGCTGTGTTAATGCTGCCGCCTGCCTCCCAAAAATTCCATTCCACCATCCCACATCGATTATAGATGGGAACGAATTGGTTTCCTTTCCTATAAATAACAATATCCTACTTGCAGAAGGCCTTCGGATCAGCAGCCAGAAACACATCTGATCTAGCGTTAGCTCATCCCCTTCAACTTCTCCAGAAGGTCGGCTCTTCTTTCTGTGATCTTTTTCCCTAATGCAATGCTGCTCGACAACAGCCCCATGTGCCAATAGCCCTCACTGCTACCCTTTGTCATCTCCATTCAGCGAGACCCCTTTCGACCTTGCCTTCCCTCTCACTCGACAGCCCTTTTCTTGTCCTCTTGTTGTTGGCCCTAGTTTCAAATCCCACCCCTCTCTTTCTCCTCACTGAACCTTCTTCTTCCTCTCTTCTCCACAGCATTACCTTCATTGTCATTTGTCACAAATTGAGCAATCCTCTCCAGCTATTTCTCTCTGATTTTTGGTGCTCGCTAGTTTTCTCTATGTCACTTGTTTGCAAGCTTCCCTTTGCCCATCTAGTGCTTACTTGCTTCCTCCTCTTCGTAGCTGCCCTCTGCATTAGGCTCTGATTCACAAGCATTGTTTTCTGGTGATTGCAAGCTTCTCCTTCGCGAAGCTGGCCTCTGGTTGTTTGCTGGAATGCCATTTTCTTTGATGGACCTTTCACTCTCTCAAAGACTTGGCTTTCTTTGTTGGTTGAATGCTTTGATGAGATGCTGAGGGATGGGAAACATAATGTGGTGGTTGAAAAGAAGTCCTTCGACTTGGTTATTGAAGGGGGAGGTGCCAATTTCCTTAGAATCACAAAATATCATAGGACAAGAAGGATCTCCATCTTCCTAGAGATCAAAGAATTCAGATGGTTCCTTGAATTCTAGGAGGAATTCTGGACTTTGAAAAAATCCATACCCCACGCAACTTGGTTTCGTCGAACAAGGAACAAGGATAGAACACTCACTCTACAACTGAACCCGAACAAATTTGGAAACTACCTTACCCTTACGGACACCAATAGTGGTGGTAAGAGTACCCTAGCATTTCTGGAGGGGTACGAATCCAAGGGTTGGATGAGGATCTCCTCCTTGACAGCCAAGCCAAGCCGCCACATTTTTCCTCCCACAAAGAAAGGTTCAACTTCAACAGTCGTTCAGAGGGTGGAGAAGAAACTTATGACCTCCCCAGTGGATTTGAACCATCTCCTTAATAGATCAGCTTCCTTGTGCCCTTGCCCTCATCTGAGTCTTTAGCTAAGTGGTGGCTTCACACTAACTCACAGATGGTGAGGAAGATGCGTAATTTCAAGCAATCCTTCACAAGTGCTTTGGGGGAAGAAGAACAATGCTGCAGGTGGCTCTTTTGATTTCCCTAAACAGGATAAAGGCAGGCCCAAAGCTTGTCTTGTTTGAGGATGTCAGAGTGGACCTTAACTTGGGCCTTGGAGCTACAAAAAACGGGGTGTTTTTTTTTTTTTTTGCGCCTTGCAATCTCTCTTGACTACTCAAAGTCCACATCCAACTCCTTTTCTCCCTTTAAGCTTCATGATAGTCCTCTGAAGCTGCCAAAAGGTTAGTCCACTTTGGGGAAGCTGCCTCCCTTTAGGATCTCCCCTCACAAGTAGCTAAAACTAAAGAGGAGGCTGTTTTGGAATAGGAACCCCCTATATCTCAAATTCTTGTTGAAAGACCAACCCTTGTTCCAGCCACTATCACTGGCTTTGACACTGTGTGTCAATTCCAACTTTGAGAAGTTGATTGATAGACCCAATTTTGATACGATGAATGACTTGGACTCAAACAACGCTCACTTCAAGAATCAGGTATCTAATTGGATTCTTTGGAAGTTAAATCGATAAGCAAAACCATAGGCAAGTCCTTCGAAGGGTTTGAGGATAGAGTCTTACAAGTTACAATTGTTTGAGGATATTGAAAGGAAAAGAAGCGAAGGGATGGGAAGTACTCATGAAAAAAACGATCGGGGAATCAGAAAGTTGGATACCAATAGGAATTAAAGCGCTTGGAATGCATAGTGAACTATGGAAAAACAGGAGGGTGCTCAAAAACGATAACGCATGTAGTAGCCGGGGCCTTTGTATTAACTAATGTTAAGGAAAATCATTTCCTAGAATGTGAGGGGACTTAACGACAAATCCAAGAGGAATGTAATTAAATCCTTACTTAAATATTGGAGATAGTAGAGCAGCTCTTGATTAATGACCTTTGGGGCCTAGATGCTTGTGATTGGATATCCCTTGGAGCAGTATGCAACTCAAGGGATATTCTTGTCTTGTGAAAGCCTAGTGTTGTGGAATTGTCGGACCATTCCATCAACTCCTTCTTAGTCCCCTATTTGTTCAAAAGCATGAATGATAACTTTCATTGGATTTTCACAGGGGTTCATAGCCGAGGTGAAGGACCCTCTAGGTCTCTTTCTAGAAAGGAGCTCTTCAAGATTAGGAGTAGATGGGATGCTCCTTGGATCATTGGAGGTCATTTCAATATGATTGTTTATCCGCATGAAAGAAGTGGGCACAACCTTCAGTCCAGTAGCATAAGAGAATTCCTTGACTTTATTGGTGTGAATGCCCTTATTGATCTCCTTCTCGTTGGTGGTGACTTCACTTGGTCCAACTCCAAGGAGCCACCTTCCTTGTCAAGGTTCGAAGGTTCCTAATTTTGGTTGAGTTGGAGCTTCACTTTCCTCAAGTGATTCTGAATCTACTTCCTAGGCCCATCTCAGATCACTTCCCCATCACCCTTGACACCAAGGGTGCTAAATAGGGGCCAACCCCTTTCCCTCCGGCAATAAGTGGTTAAAGCATGATGGTTACAGGGAATTAGTGAAAACTTGGTGGTCCTCTATTCAGGTGATGAGGAAGGCTAGTTTTGTGCTTGTCTCAAAGTTGAAAGGAATAAAAGAAAATATAAAGATATGGAATAGAAACACCTTTGGGAATGTCCAAGTGAAGAAGTTTGTGAACCTTAATGGCATCAAAGAACTTGATGAGCAAGAGATAATCCAGGTTTGACGATGTACAAAGAGCCAAAAGAGTTATGCTTAAGAAGGAATTGAGTGATGTTATTATTCTTGAAGAAATATCTTGGAGACAAAAATCTAGAGCTTTATGGCTCAACAAGGGGGACTGTAATACAAAATTTTTTCATCGGACAAAAAACGTGCAGCATAGATGTAAAACCTTGTCTAGCATTGAAATTGGAGAAATCAAGGAAGATAATTTTAGGAAAAGGTATTTGTGACTTTTATAAATACCTTTACACTAAACCTGAGTCTTGACGACCTACAGTGGAAGACATCAATTTTAGATCTCTCAGTTCAATCATTGCGGGTTGGCTTGAGAGACCCTTTAATGAAACAAAAGTCCTCTAGGCTATTGAAAATTACAATAGAGATAAAGCGCCTGGACCAGATGGCTTCTCCTTGCTTTCCTTCAAAATAACAGGAGCCTCCTCAAGCACGACTTGTTAAACATGTTTAAGGAGTTCATAGACCAGGAAAATTCGTCAATTGCATCAATACCGCCTTTGTCACTCATCCCGAAGAAACGTAGGGGCCATTAACATCAAGTATTTTCACCCTATTAGCTTGATGGGAAGCATTTATAAAATCATTGCAGAATTCCTAGCTAAGAGGTTTAGAAAAGCAATACCGGAAGTCATTCGTTAGTATCAGCATGCTTTTGTGGCTAGAAGATAGATTATGGATGCTGCCCTTATTGCTATTGAGGTGGTGGATGCCTATTTGAAGGAGGGGAAAAGGGGAATAGTGTGCAAATTGGATATGGAGAAAGCATTTGATCATGTCAACCGGAACTTCCTTCTTTATCTCCCAAGGAAAATGGGCTTTGGGGAACTATGGTGTAATTGGGTTGCTCAATGCATCAAAACCCCGAGCTTCTCAATGCTCATTAATGCCTGCCCTTCAAATTTCTTTCACTCCTCGAGAGGCTTCAGACAAGGAGGTCCCTTGTCCCCATTTCTATTTATTTTGGTTATGAAGGTGCTTAGCCTTATGCTAATGAAAACTACTGAAGGAGGGATCTTTCAAGGTCTCAAGGTGGGCAAAAGGCTTAAAGAAGTTTGTCATCTCCTTTTCGCAGATGATACTATTATTTTTTACACAGATGACCCCTTTCTTATCCTCAACCTTCAATTGGAGAGATCACAATGGGGACCTTCCTTGTTGGTCTTCTGGGGTGTAATATGGGATCCTTTCCCATTAACTACCTTCCCCCCAGAGCTAAAAGGAGACAGCCTCACTCTTATCAAAAGCACTTTGATGAATCTTCCAATTTATTTCATGTCCATCATTCCCTTACTGGCCTTAGAGGCTAGGAGATTGGAAGGAATTCAGAGAAGATTTCTTTGGATAGCTTAGGGGAGGAGTTTAAACATCACCTTGTTTGATGGGGAGTGGTTAAATAACCCATTTGTTCGAGAGGTTTGGGTTGAAATCCCTTGTCACTTCCAATAAAGCTCTCATCAGGAAGTGGTTATGGAGGTTGATGAAGGAGAAAGACTACTTTTAGTGGAATATTATTTATTCTATATATGGGCTTGGGCAAGATGGTTGGACAACACACAACAGAAGGGGACACTATGGAGTGGGAGTTCGGAAATTCACCAGGAAAGGATGGGATGATTTTTTCCAATTTGTGACATTTCAAGTGAAAAATGGGGACTGTTCTCTTCTGGCATATGTGGGGCGTGAAATTGTAATCTTAGAGCTGTCTTCCCTTCCATCTACAACTTGGCGTGTGACGAAAAATGCTCTCATCAGTCATCATCTCCAAATCACTGATCAGGGAATTTTCTGGAATATAATGTGGCAGATTGGGAACTTCATGCACTCTCCGAATATATAGAATTCTCTATAAATTCTGTTACCAAAACATCCCCAATGAACCAAAATGAGCTTTGGACAAAAATGGTGTTTTCATTGTTAAATCTCTAGAAGCTCTCTTCGATGGGAATTAATTGCAATAACTTCCCTTGGATTTGCATTTGGAGGACAGCAGCCCAACCAAAGGTTTGTCTTTTTTTTTGGGGGAATCTGCTCATGGAAACATCTTAACCCTTGGCAATCTGCATAAACGAGGGCTTACAGTCACAAATAGGTGTTTTCTTTATATGGCTGATGCAGAATCAATCAACCACATTCTTCTCCACTGCCCCTGGACAAGGAATTTGTGGAACTTGGTTCTATCCTTGACTGGACAGTAGCAGGTTACGGCAAATTAAGTTGGAGGGGAGATTTGGGCTTTGAAAGGCATCAGGGCCACCAAGTAGAGGCAAAAGGTTTTGAACATCATCCTTTTTGCCATCTTTTGATGTACTTGGAAAGAAAGAAATAAGAAAGCCTTCAAATATACAACTACTTCGCTTCAGACCAGTGGCTTGCTGCTGTTTCCAGCTGGCTTAGTGGGCAAACTGTTAATGATCATAATATAATCCTTGATGTTTGCAACACTCTTCAGAATGGTTGATGTTTTGTACCATGGGTTGGCATCCCCTTGATGCCTTGCTAGCATATTTTTCTCTTTACTGATCCCGAAAAAAAAAAAACCTAATACCCTGCTCAACTTTCCTCAGCTCACATTATGGTTTTATGCTGTAGGCCCATGTAAGGCCAATGGCCCTTGTTACAAGTGTTTTTTCAACCAGCCCTTCTGCTTGGTTCAAGATACAGTCTTAAATTTCAAAAACCAGATTTTAACCGAACCGAATCATAAAATTGGAAGTTAGGTTTCTTAATTAACTGTGGTTTATGGTTCGGTTTCAGTTCATAAAATCTCAAACCCAAGATTTCGGTTCAGTGTTTAGTTTTGCCAATAACCAAACTGAATAAAACCGATTACACCCCTGGGTGCAGTGCTCGCAAAATGCAAAGGAAAAAATTCAGATAACAGATCAATACCATGAACTGTAAAGTCCATGCAGGTTTACAACAAATGCACAGATTAGTTTCATGCAAGTGAATTCTACAACATCAAACAATTGCCAAGTTTTAGCTACTAAAATAAAAATTATGATTTTATGAAACAAAGAAAACAGAAATTTATATATGTAATTGATTACCGCACACCCAACCCCACCTGCTAGCCTCCCAAACAAAACAAAAAATGTCCACATATGGGCTTTGAATGGCCAAAATGAAAAAAAATAAATAAACAAATAAGTACCAGTATTTTGACTAGCTTCCAGACAACAGACACCTACCCGTTCGTAGGATTCGTCCAAAATGATAGCTCCAGTTACAGGAACTCGAACCTTGTAGGAAGTGAAGTCCTTAAATATGTCATCTATGTGAGGAACATAAGGTCTTAAGACATCACAGCTGTTAAAAACTACAAGGTTTTAAGGAAAACAGGAATCAAATGATATAGATATACATATGCACCATATAGGAAGTCGAAGCCAGAAACATGTAAGCCTTAGATAATTGCATGAATTGTGACAAGAACCTGCTAAGTTTTATGTGTGCCAACAATAACCGACATGATCTTTGCTACATCATAGTTTAGGCCTTCGAGTTTATCATGCCAATATTCACATATCCGTGCAAAACAAAGGATCTAATATATCCTTCATGTTAAAAGAAAAGAGACATGCACAATCTTTTTATTGCTTATAGAAAAAACAACACCTTGATAGCATTATCCAATAATCAACTTGACCTTTTCTAGTTACAGTTCAGGCTTCAGTGTTCAACATTGCATGTGCCAACATTCAGATATCCACACTACAAAGGATCTAAAAAATATAATTTCCTTAATGTGAAAAAATACATGCAAGAGATAATATTGATAATAACTTAACCACCAAAATACCAATTGATCATCTCAAACCTTACAATTGGTATTTACCCCCAAAATATTTTAAGACTTAAATGAGCAAACCAACCTCAACATTTTTGAATACTGCCCATCAAAGGTTGCTATGGTTTTATTTCTTTTGGAAGGGGGGAATAGGGTGTTGAAAAACAACCACTGATTCATGCAATCTTTGTGTTTAGAGACCAAATCAATATCGATACTTGATAGCATTAACCTATCACACACACACACACACACACCACACATCTCATGGTAACTCATGAAATGAGAAACACTTCCAATATCAGAAAATCCATTTCTCAAGATTATTTTTATTATGATAAAAATTGCATCATGTCAAAATTTTGCAACCTTATAGCACAACAGAAACACCTGGGACAGCATAGCAGCGGATTTGTGCTACAACTTCGCCATCTTCACGTCATGGATAAAATATGATCAGATAACATCTTGATAAAAGACACTGCATGTGTTTGCATAGGTGTGTGCAAACACATGTAAGTCAAAAGAAACTCAATTCCTCAACTGAGAAAAAGTATGAGTACTATTTCTATATGATGAAGCCACTTTTGATTGGCACGCACATCATAAGCCTCACCTTGAAAAACAACACTAAAAGAAGTAACTATAGATTTTTAAGAAGTGAAATCCGATGCCAAATTGGTGGAATTCAGCTTTAGCTTGAAAGAATAATTATAGATTAGCAAATAATGATCCATCTTCTGTAAATAAAGACACAATAGGACCTGTCAGGATACGTAAAGAAGTAAATTCCTTCAGATTGAATGATTTCAATGACGGATTTTTTTCCACTGAGTTGTCTTCATAGAACCAATGAGCATACTCCACAAGAAATAAAATCCTCTCAAATGATTGTTGGTCTTCTTTTGGCACATTTAGGACAAAGCGGCTGCACAGAAAGGTAGAAGGAGGGGGGAAGAGGTAAATCAAGAAAAATGGAGTCAAATTATTAAAAAAAATATGAAAGTTATGAAACTTTGACAACTACGTATAAAATTACAAAAAATAGAATACAAGAATCAAAATTGACGCTTGCTAAAAAAATTAACAAAAAACAAGTCAATTTTTTTATTTCAAGAAAATTTTATTTTTTATACTCCAGACATAGCACAGAAAGGATGTTGGAAAGTACAAACATTTTATTAAAAAAATTCTTTAAAAGCTTTAATTTCTTAAGTACTCATTAAACAGTGTTATTTTCTTCAGCAATTATGGTTTACTCAAAATATTGTAGACACTAGACACCCATTTTGGCCCACATTCGGTGAATTTATATAGAATTTGTGTGCATCAAGATCATGACTGCGTAAAATTGGATGCTTTGGAAGCTGATTTAATTTTTGCATGACTTCAAGCTCAAATTATTAAAAAATCCAATACAGTATTTATTTTGACCATACAAGGGTATTATAGACCTAAAAACTAAGAATGGTAGTCTGTTGGCTAAATATGAAGTTTCACTAAGAAATTGCAGGAAAACAGATCGACTCATTCAAGGTTGAAATTGCAAAACACAAATGTGGAGAAGCGTCGAGCACTGCTCACATCAATTTTTTCATCTAAGAAAATTTTATTTTTCGTGCTCCATACATAGCACAGAAAGGATGTTGGAAAGTACAAACATTTTATTAAAAATGATTTAAATGGTTTAATTTCTTAAGTACTCATTAAACAGTGTTCTTTTCTTCAGTAATTATGGTTTATTCATGATTTTATAGACACTAGACACCCATTTTGGCCCACACCCGATGAATTTATATAGAATTTGTGTACATCAAGTTCATGACTGCTTAAAATTGGATGCTTTGGAAGCTCATTCAATTTTTGCATGAATTCAAGCTCAAATCATTAAAAAATCCAATAGGGTATTTATTTTGACCATACAAGGGTATTATAGACCTGAAAATTAAGAATGGTTGTCTGTTGACTGAATATGAAGTTTCACTAAAAACTTGCAGGAAAGCAGCTCGGCTCATTTAAAGGTTGAAATTGCAAAACACAAACGTGGTGAAGTGTCAAGCACTGCTCACACCCTTGTTTCCTTCTTAGCATTGCTTTGAGTAGCTCTTGCACCCCAAAATGGAGTTCTATTCTTAAACACCTTATTTTTTACCCTTGATCAATTTTAGTGCTATTTTGGACCCCTTGACCTTGGAGACTGCAACCCTAACCATAGGGTTCCTATTAGCCTATAATAGAAGTAGGATGCCTTTTTGGGCCATGAGGATTGGTCGACAAAAACAAAGAACTAAAACTTTACAAAATTGTGTTGAGAAGAAGGTGGCTTGGATTTCTTTAAGAGCTCAAGTTCTTTTAAGATTAATATCTTACTTAAAGATGTATATATAAAAGGGTAGTTGGACTTTTAAGCCAAATGGTGCAATGGCTAGGAGCATGCCTTAAACTTGTTTGTCTATTGTGATCCAAGTATGAGCTTTTTCCTTTTGTTTAGGATGATACAACTGATTCATTAAATGTTAACAATAACTGAATGAACTGAATTATGACAGCATGCTTTTGACTGATGCTTGTGATTTTTGTTCAGTGATTTTGACCCCCTCTTCTTACAAGCTTTTGAACTAAAGAGGTCATGATTGTCTATTTAAAAGAAGATAAGTAGGCAACTTTGCATTTAAACCAAAGAGCAAACCCATGGCCAAATCTGTAAAAACCCAAAATATGAAAAATGGGTTTAAATATTAAGAGAGGGCAAAATTGGAAATTCCAGGTCAAAGGGCTATAGAAGGAAATTTCCTTTGCTTACTCCTTAAGAAATCTCAAATATCTCTCTCTCTCTCTCTCTCTCTCTCTCTCTCTCTAAACCTCTCCTTATTCCTTCTCTCTAGAATTCTTCGCCGATCGTTGACGAAATTGGAAAACAGAAGCTAGCACGAGGATCGTGGAAAGATTCTCTACAACTTCCACAGATCGGAATCTCGTTTCGAAGATTTTCGGGTTTCGGCGTAAAATCGAGATAAAACTCAATTTTCAATTCTAATCCGGTAGATTTGTAGGTAATTGTCTTGTGAACATATTCTGTACTGTGATTTGCAGGTTTTGGAACTCAGTTCGCTATTTAGGGACCTTGGAGTTTGGGATTTGCTTACGGGGTTAAGGTAAGGGGAACTATGTTTATATTGGTTATTTTTGAAATCGGACTCGGTGGAACTGTGGTCCACGGTCCTGTGTGTGTTTTGGCTACTCATTTGGGGGGATCTAACGGGAAAAACTATGGGTTTTTCATTATTACAGTTTTGGGAAAAAGGAAGCGACGGGCTGAATCCCGGGTTTTATTGAAAATCGAGTATATGTGTGATTTATATTGTGATATTGGGATGGCTGTTCCTTGACTTTGTTTAAACTGTGTTTGTTTGGAAAACCATGATTTAGATTACCAAATGAGTGTGGTTTGTTTGGTTATATGAGCATGCATGTGTGTGTGATATGTTAAAATGCTAGTAGGAACGCGGTTCCGAAATTGTTCCAGGTACTGAGAGTGTCCGGCTCTATATCTGAGGGCATGTTATCGCCTGCCATGTAGGCAAGAGTGTCTGGCTCTATATCCGAGGGCGTGAACCTATTCCGGCAGATCAAGGCGAAGGGTGTCGATCCACCAGTTTAGCGCCGGTACGATGCCATGGAAGTCGGGGACTAGTCATGTGCCGATGGCACCGTGTTCACAGGTTGGCTACGGGCCAACGCCGTATGTCGCAGGCCGGCTTCGGGCCAAAGAGTGTGACGACACTGAAGATTACTGATCATGTGTATATATTGTGACGGGGCTGCGTATAAATGGCCGCCATATGTGTGCGTGTATGCACTGTGTAAATTAGTACTGGAATGCATTTAACTGTGTGTATGTTCATGATAACACTCAAATGCCACACACCGATATAACCTATTTTCTTCCTTACTGGGAGGTGTCTCACCCCTACTGTACGTACATTTTTACAGGTCCTTCGGGTAACCGAAACTAGCGTCCTGGTGTAGGAAGCGTAGTGGCCGGTGTACTGCGTTAGCACTTGGGTAAGTGCTAGGACTGTAGTTTTGTTGGATTGCCATTTTGAGTTGTATCTGGGCACCCAGTTTGTACGTTTTGTTAGAGCCATGTTCTGCTCTTATATAGACTCTGGTATGGTACTGCATATGTTGATATAGAATGACTTTTTCCCGCTACGTATATGATTATGATTGGATGTGTTTAGGGTGCCTGGGAACCCCACGGGGTCGGACCCTCATCCTTTGTACTGTATCTGTGATGATTTGTATGATACAGGGACATGTTAGGTTACAATCTCACCCCTGAGGTCCCATTTCCGAGTTCGGGGCGTGACAAATTAGTCCAGTGTGTTTTAGATTAATATTTTATTTTCACTATTGGTTTGATTACTATGGATTGAGTA